>NC_084710.1:2861218-4288077 GCF_033807575.1 Cydia pomonella | reverse complement strand
TGAATAACAATTCACAGTTAATAAGATGAATTTCATTCGGACGTTTAGTTAATTTCTACTCAACTAGGATGAGACTTCTATTTTAGTTTTTACGATTATACCGGTAAAACTGTTTTGAATCATAATTTAAAATTACACATAATTATTTATTAAAGCACGCTATATTTATACTATATTATTTATATTGTTTTTATTAGTATTGAATTCTAACAACATTTTGGTAGTAACTACTGGGAAAAAATTCCCACACTTTACCGATGGTAACTACAGATCTATATTTTTTCCCAGTAGTTACCAGTGGTAAAAGGTGGGGAAAAAATCCCAGTAGTTACCACTGGTAACAACTTGGTAACTAGTGGGAATAACCCCCTAACGAATCAACCAAAACAGTTACAATTTTAATTGCAGGTTAGAATTAATTGTATCTTCGAAATACGTATAACGGGCTGCAAAATGAACCAATTTCAATAATAAAGTGTCCGTATATATTGATTTATAGCTACGAGTCAGCCCCAAATACTAGAAAATGACAACCAGTGACCCAATCCGACCTAGAACAAACGAACTTTTTACTATATAATGCAGGCTTTACGAACAACGACAAACAGCAAACAACAAACACAAACGTGTGGATAGATGTTTGTCTGTTTTGTGTTTGCTAGTGATCGGCATCGGTATCGGTTTTTGCACAAGGGTGTTCGATAAACTGGTACGTTCGCCAAGACTGGGGATACTGTGTTTATATTGGGTGGTGTATGGCATGTGTTCGGTGTTTGTAGCAAACATCAAGCATGCGGAGATGGCATATCTCAAGTACCTTTTTTATAGTCAGTTAACAGTTATCAGTATAACAAAGCCCTGCAAATATGGAAGGTAGAGTTAAAGGTAGAAGTTAGTTCTCCAATGGCAGAACTTATGCAAAAGTGTCCAGTGGTCAGCTATAAATAATAGTTCCAAATCTCTCCAGAGTAGCGCTAGAGTAGCTAAGAACCTAGGCGTTATTGACGGAGTGAAGTGCGCTGTCTATGATTTGTTTTTTTTTTTTTCAAGTATTCTAGGTATGTAGTGCCGCCTATTTAAGGTTTTTTGATGACACTTTTTGGTATATGGAGATTCCATTCCTTATCTCCACCTTCCATACCTGCAAAGCTTTTTTACGTTTTTTATTTGTGACAGCGCGTTGTCAATACCAACGTAAATGTTGATCAGTTGCCCTTAGTTACGATATCAACTCAACAACCCACCTCTTCTTTATTTGATTTCAATTGTTTTAATAAATAAAACAATATTCTGTAACTAATGTTTATAATAAAAATTATTCATGATTTTCATTTTACAGAGTATTCATATTTACAAACGGTTTTAACTACGTACACATCTACAATATTATAAATAAAGTTCATTGACTCCCATGTTTAACGTATAATGTACAAAAACATACAACTCCATATTCGTTTATTGTATTCGCTGACATAATGACTAAAATTATTTCACTAATAATTTTAGATTAACAAATTAACATTGCAACATATATTTTTTATATCGCTAACGATTACAATATGTAATATTTTATATTAAGCAGCAATATCTGCTTACACAAATAATTTTAATAAAAGAAAACATCTAAAACTATTTAGTCGGACCAAGTACGCTATCAATAACATTAGGCCGCGGCTTTTAATTCCATTTAGACAAATAGGTTTAAATGTTTCACTTATATTAAAAATATTACAATGTTAGGGACCTAATTGTTTATATCAGTGAAATATTTCTGTCTCTGTCTATTTCATGCTCCTATACTTAGGGGCGCAAAGGACAGCACGTGTCGCCGCGCCCGTTTCTTATTTAAGTCATCATGTCGGCCTTACACTACTGTTACTTCTTTAAGTGACTAATATTTTGTTAACTAACAAGAACCTACTGAAGATTTATAAAATACTGCGCTCTTATGCCCGCGGGTTCTTTCATACCTCAAAATAAGAAACCCACTAGCATTGAGTGATATTCAGTTGCATTATTTACAAAATATTTATTCTAAGTAGCGAATATCATTTAAACGAGACAAATTTGCCTATATGTTACCGTGCGGCCGGATGAAGCTTACAATTTAATACTATATCGAACATACAGTGTACACGTATTCTAGTATGCACACTAAGAAATTGAGGTAATTGGTTTTGAAGATAAAACGGGTAACTTATCCAATGACTCTCAGTATTTACACAGTATTATATATTTATAGCGGAAGGATTGGACGGTATTCGTAGCACGTGTTACGAATCGTACTGAAATCTTTGTGATGATGCGGACCTATTGGTCCAAGTACCTTCACCCTACGCTACAGGGAAAGAGAATTGCACAAGAAAAATGTACTAAGGGAATGAAACAGTCAAGCGTTCTACAACAATCATAACGTACTGTACAATATCGCGCCAATAAAAACAGTGTGTTTTCGTGAAACATATCGTATTCAATATACATTGAGCATTCACTATCGTACATTATGTACAACCGTATTTGGTAACAAGTCACACACACTCACCTACCGTTAGTCATATTGTCGCAGATAGTTTACGGTGTTAAATATTTTCATAGAAAACTATCTTAAAATAAATCAGGTCACACAAGTGAGAGATACATAGGTACTCTTACATACAGAAGGGTATAATGTATAATATATACATACAAAAATAATATAAAAAGATAAGTTTCGACGCCGATTGCCGATCGACCATTCCAGTATGACAATACATTCTAAATACTATAATGTATAGGTAATGTATACTGAATATAATTCGCTATATTGAATAATTTATCAGGGCACATCGTGTTAAGTCGACGTAAAAATATCTTCGATAATATCTAGCCGTATGTCGGCTTCCACAGTCCACGTTCACTCGGCGGGACGCCCGCTCGGGCTCGAGGCACCGCTCGGAACGCCGAGGCCCGGCCCCCTTTCGGAGTACTCTTAGGAAACGGCCCAAGACCACTCGGAAAATGAAGCCGAAGAGGAACGCGAGCGGACGCCCGCCGTTTCTAAAGTAGTCTTAGGTTCCGGAGGATCCGAAGACTGCTACGTCTCCCGTCTCCGAGGCGGGCGGGTCGCCGGCGCGGGTTATTTGATCCGGTTGAGCACCAGGTCGGTGGCGAGCACGAGCCCCTTCTGGTAGGCGGAGTCGGCCAGGTCCTGCGCGAGGCGCGCGGCCTGCAGCCCGTGCTCGCGCGCCAGGAAGCGCGTCTGCTCCAGCCCGCGCGACTGGTGCACCAGCTCGAACGCCTTCTCCACGTCGCCCGGCTCGCCGAAGCGCCGCATTATCATCGGGTTCAGCTCCGGGTACTGCGAACATTTACCGTCTCTCAGACACCACCTGTCACGACTGTACGAAGGGAAGGTCTTCGTCTAGCGGTGGAACACAAAACAGGCTCCAATATACAATTGTGATTGAACTCTTGAAAATTTGTCTTAAGACTGAGAAGTTGCTACAAATGAACAGGTGCAGCTCCACCGACCAAAATATCATATTTTTATTCAATATTACAACACTATAAAATACAATAATTTTTCTAGTTATTTCAGGAAATACCTATGCACAATTAAATTCCCATTCTGTCAAAACAACTATAACAATATTTTATTTACAGTTGACAACGACTTAAAATTCGCAAAGTGCAAAAACGTTCAAAAGGTTAACTATTCACGAAATTAAATTGCGACGCCTCCAATTGGACCAAATTCTAAATTTAAGTTATTCCAAGACCAATCAATGGACACACAAAGAGCCACTTCGCGTTTTTGCGAAACTAACACGCGGAATTACCTTTTCGCAAGCGAAAAGCACAGGCGCAGTAGCCAGCCCAAGCTTGAGGTCGGCGGCCGTGGGCTTGCCCATGGCCTGCGCCGACGACACGAAGTCCAGCATGTCGTCCACCAGCTGGAACGACAGCCCGATGTTGCGCCCGTACTGGAACGCCAGCTCGCACGTGCTCTCGTCCGCGCCGCTCAGCAGGGCCACCTGGGAACGTGTGATAACATTTATACTGTGATGCTTATGACCGTCCTTAGAAAGGGAGTGGCCGATACTAGTACATTACTGTACTTCAAATAATAAAATAACAAACTGCCAGCCGACTGTGATAAAAAAGACTGAGCGAAGCGAGGTCATTGTATGAGCAGAAGGCCGGCAACTTCTATCCCAGCCTAGGTATAAGTCTATTTGTCGAAGGTGATCCTCTTTACCTAACTGCTGAAAGAGGAAATAAAATAAGAATTCGACAATTTTGGCAACATAAATAAAATAAGTCACCATTTTTTACCTTAAAGCACGAAGCATGTAATTTTCCCTTAATTTCACTAAAGAGATGATCGAATAAATATGTATTTATTTTACCTAATACCATGAACTTTATACGTGATCACTGATCTCTAAGTGGGGTGATAATCTATGGTCTTCTTTCCGGGTCTAAATAAGTCGATCCATAAAAAGATACTAAACAAAAAAACCTGCATTGATCCAAGCGTTCTTACGTTATGCACTACCTAACATAGAGCAGTTTTATTCTTAGCTCTAGCGTTAAGTCCTCTTTCATATATAATCTCTACTTTGCACGATCTTCGGCATCTTTACGTACGCTCATTCAAAAGCAGCGAACCAGCGAACCTGTTCTAATTTGCTATAAATAAAGAATAAGGTCACTTTTACGCATGAGAAGCCTGTTCACACCGTATACATGAAGACAATTCGACAATACTTACCGCTTTGACAGAGTTGGCGATGAGCGACGCCGTTTTCCTATACGTCTTGGTGAGGTAATGTGCGAACCGCTCGTTCTCAGTCTCCTTGCTGCCCAGTTGCATGAACTCGCCTTGCACCAAGTCTGTCACCACCTGGAATAACACCGCACCTTTGTTAGCTACAGCACAGAATAAGTAATACTCGTAGCATTTCATTCAGAATGGACACGCTGCACTACCCCCAAATGGAATTACAGTGGATTTCGGATATAAAAACGATAAAGGAACCCCCGTAATTTCGTCGTTATATTTGGAAGTCGTTATAGGCAAAGGTTACCAGATAGACATATATGTATATTTAACTCCAAAACATCGGTACGTTTCGAACGAGTGTTCATGCTTTTTCCTTACCTAACATCTACCTATAAACGACCACACCACACACCACACCACAGTTGCTAACCATCTGTAGATGTAAACAAAAGATAAGAAAGTAAAGCTTTTTGTCCTTGGACCACCGAGTCCGATCGCAATATCTGCATGGGATTTCTAAGAATTTGTTACAAATTGTTCATTAAAAAATCGTCCTTATACCAAGTTGCTATATCCACATGAATCTTGTACTAAAGTATGCTTTAAATTCGTGGGACTTGGATTTTATGTCGCTATAGCCCAATGGCCGCTACAACCAAGGTCGTAATAAATGAAATCCACTGTACTTCAGTACGTGGGCGGATTGCTTGCGTGGGCTTTGTTTCCGATAACAAAAAGGTGAAAATGCCAGTGTAATTAATATTATTTCAGAAAATAAGAACCTTTTCTTAAACCATGTTACCACGGTCACACCAAAAAGTTTCAACTAACTTTCCTAAGTTACCATTACGAATTGAACTGTAAACCGTAATAGACGGTTACATTTTACGGGTCAATTTGTAATGGTTATTTGTCAATCGCATTAACGTTTCGGCCAACACTGATAACTGGTTAGTTATACTGACATCGCACCATTCAAATGAATTCCGTAATATGGCGTGTCTGCCCTGTGGCAGTATGTTTACGTTTTATTAATATCTCCTCCCCTCGCATGTTATCCTTCAAGGATACAGAGCTCTCAGGATGGAGTTAAGAGTACTTTGGCGCCTAACCTTAAACTATGTACAATTTTTCGATAAGATGTAAAAAAAACTGGGATGATTAGTTAGAGCGCCATCTACTGATTCATTGAGAATACACTAGAGGGCGTCATGTACTCGGTTTACTATCTGCCGTTGCGGTTCCTTTCAGACTACGTCAATAGTTTATACTACTTCGACTAAAGGAAATCAGATAGATGGCGCTATGCTCAGTTGTGAACGCAACTTTGTATAGAGATTAACAGCAGGTATAGTCTGGCAAACCAATTATGTCAATAGAAAAAGACGGCAAATTTGAAAAGCTACAATTTTTCATAAAGATTTTGAACTTCGCGACTTTTATTAATCACAATTTAGTTTGACACACTACATTTATTATCTAATTAGCTTCTGTCCACGACTGTCTGCGTAAAATAAGTACTTCCATAGTAAATTCCTCCCCTTTTCATCCCCTTAAGGGATGATTTCAGGGACACAAACTATCACTTCCCAGGACTCAAAACTCTCTCCAAATATCGTCTAAATCGGTTCAGCGGTTTAAGCGTGAAGGGGTGATAGACAGACAGAGTTACTATTATTAGTAGGGATTGTTTCTTAAGACATCTCCATATGCCACCGATGCATACCAACACGTACCCGCTGTCTATTTTTTTTTTGTCAACAAACATGGGGCACTAAACGTATGTTTACGCAATTTAATTAGTTTAATAGTTTGCATTTTAATTGGACTAATTAATCTACATTTGTGAAACAGTCGTAACAAACGACAGTGTTTAGAACAGTGAAATACCATTCAAAAGACAAATGGCAGTAATAACACTAATAACCATAGTCCAATTAAGAAGAATCTTCGAAATAGCCATACAAAGCAATCAATATTGTATGAGCACCAATTTAAAGCATCATCATTCATACGGGACAAGGCTGCAACAAATTAAGAGCAATCTTTTGTTCTCGTAGTAATTACTTTGAGCTATATATCCTTTTAATTTAATATTTTCAGCAATGATACAGACGATGTAGAACTTTATTTTAATAGTTATTAAGAACACGATTGTACAAGTACAAGATGCATATAACATAAAATGAACTGTGTTAAAAAATATATATATTAGATAGACAAGATAATTATATTTCGCACGAAGTAGGCTAATTATACATCAAGAGTATGGCACTGCCTAGTTTATAGGTGTCAAAATGACCCTCACGATACGATACAGCACCGGCAGCGTGCGTGTGAATTAGTGATCTGATTACATAGAATATTTCGTTTCATTATAAGCTCTTAATTTACTGAAAGGCCGGGGGTTGAGAAAACCTTTTAATAACGTACATAAAATTATTCAATAACAAGTTTTATGAAGTCTAAGGTTAATTAGTGAAGATAAATGGTCTTACCTGGCTAAGCACGAGTGTGACGTCATCGCTGCGCAGGCGAGCTATCATCATCGACGCCACAGCGAGGATGAAGTCGCCGGCCATCGCGACCTGGAACCAACACATGCATACATTAAAACACGGTTAATGAAGTTACCGAGACACTGCAGGTGACACAAAAGGCTCATGACCGGACGGAGAATTGTTAATTCCCTCGGATATTTTATTACGATCAAAAAGAAGAAGATATTCTTTATCTGATACAGATTAAGTCTGGTAAACCAATTTGTCGGTAGAATAAGGTGCGAAATTATATTTGTGGATAGAAAGAGGCGCTAAATTATAAACTGGTATACTTATAAGACCTCGACTCTTCGTGCCTACATTTTTCAAAATTGCCGCTTTTTCCAGTGTGCAACCTAACCTACAATATCAATTATAAGAATTATTACGATGAATAAATAATATTGTTCATTCAGTGAATACAAAAAGTAAAGGGGGTAATTGCATTTTTTAGTTATAATTATTATAGTCCGTTTTTTTTTTTCAAATTAGTAACTCTATAACCTCAAAAGTAATGGCAGCTTTTCCTCCAGAATTAAATCTGATCAACTATGCACTGCATTATAGTGTCGTTTACATATTATCGTACCGCAATATTAGATAACATAGGAACTCTAGCATTTCGGAAGAAAAAGTTAATTACTCGTACCACTACTTTTGAGGTTAGGAAAACTCTATGGCTACAATCAATGATGACCATTGACGTACATTAATAACGCTATTGAGAATGACAATTGAGTGATGACTCAATGTTTTGGGCTTCTTTATTCTTTAACTCTGTTCATTACAGGGTAGAAAAAGGACACAGTAAAAAATACAGTGAAAACGATTGTTAATGGTCGGCTCAACGATGAATCGGATGATTCAACGGCGCCTGTCATTCGCTGTAAATTTTTCTGGTCAATCAATTGGAAATCGCTTCAATCGAGGCTCTGAATTATTATCAAACCAAATTTAAAAATAAGACTTACAAAAAAGTGTTCTCTGTACAACTACTAGACAGTACCTACCTGGATTTTCACACCGCGTGTGTCAATATTGACAAAGTATACGCATGGTGCTGTCAATTAGACTAAACTAATATATACAATCTGTACTATTTTATCAAACCAATCTCATCAAAATTCTACAGTAAACCTATTTTTCCCTCATAACTTTACCTATTTAAATCCAAAATATGACGAAATTCGATTTGTCATTTGATAATTTTCTGCGGCAAGTCAAGTTGAAAATAACAGAAACAAACAATAGACTCCTGGTTATTTAAGCACATTGATTGCTTGAGCTTGGCCTTCTATGCTCGTTCGCATAAATGCCAATGCATTTTGTTGGTAACAATCATTTGAATTCTGAGACCTACATAATTCGACTTTAATGCCCTTGCATGCAAGCAGCTACTTAGCAACAAAGTCTTAATTTACCCCACAGTGAGCTGATGACCTCTATTAATGCCTAGTTTTAATGTGTACGGAAATTGCAATGCATAATCTAACAAAAGGTCAACTTAAATTGTCGGAATCTTATCTTATGGGAAACCAACTATTATAGCAAGTCTGCTGCTTAAACGCGCGATCTTAAAATAGAAGGTGGCAGCAAGTTGCTATAAAAATAATAAAATAAGAGATGGACAGAGAAACGGGACGGCGGGGAATTTTTAAAAGTAATCGATTGCGCTGGGGCCGCATTGTAAGGGCCTGGTTAAATAAGAATAAAATGAAGTTTATCTTATAAATGTCAACGAGCAGGAATAACTTCATGTTATTGCTAACCGCCTACTGCACTCCAAGTTTATTTTGACTTTTTTAACACTCGATCATGCTTTGTAATTGAGGGCATTATAAAGATATCTATGGCGAATATATGTTAATAAATTAAGTAGTATGCTTGCCAATTATTTTAAGTACCGGACGATAAAATAAAAATAAAATGTAGACAATATAATGGATTCCATTCAGGCAATACTAGTTTTCCGGGACGATAATCGAGCTCTCGCCCACATCGCAACGGCATTCAAGAAAGGTAAATTTAAATTGCAATTTTATTTATGTTTGTATTATTTAGGTTTTTATATGGTTGCGAATGTATTGCTATATATGAGTAATAGCTAATTTATATGTCAACCGAGGAATTGATGTATCGGGTATAATGGTTATAAAAACAGAATGCAATAATATGTTTTTCAAAAATTAAATATGTATTGTGTTCGTACCTTTTTTTCCGTCAAACAATCGAGGATGCCTATTTGTAAAATGACATGGAAAAAACTGTTCCTGACTACTTTTTCTTTAGCCTTTATTTTATGTGAACAGCTGAAAGCCTAAAACTCCGCATTTTTACCAATATGACAACTACTAGTTAGCAAATTTCGGAGCCATCTGGCAACTTATTTTCTTAAATTTAGCACCAAAAAATAGCAATTTTTCTCCTCGCTCATCATTCTTCGAAAGTCCAACTTGGCAACAATGAAAAAGTCCTGAACGACGTAAAACACGTCAAAACGTTAACGCTTTATTCGCGTTGCGTTTCGTGGTCGCTCATTTCTCCGCTGGTATCAGGAATGTCGAGAAAGTCGGTGATGCGGCGGCATACTAATGGCGTTTCGCTGCCGCTTCCGACGGCGCAGCTGGCACGGCCTGGGACTCATTAGCTCACTGGACACTTGTTAGCCTACATCGGGTGGCCGGTCGCACCCACGCGGCGCCTGGGGATCGCCATCAACATTGGAATTACTAAGTCGGTGACTTTTACTAGGTACTTATCAATGAACTTAATAGGGAGTTAATCATCAGTGACTGAGCGTCGATACTCGGTGACCAAGCCGAAGACCGTTTGGCTTGGTCAAAGGCTTGGATAAAGGGCATGATTTCAAATAAGTCGGTGGGAAACTGAATCTCATTTATGATTCGTATAAAAAATGTATCGCAATCGATTTATACCTAATTACTAGAACTATTTTAATCGTTACATAATTCATTTGACATTTTTAACCGTCACGTCATTCGTGATTAAGTAGATTAGGTTAAGAATAACCATTTATTATTCGTTAGATGGTTATTCATTTTGCCAATCTCCGAGAAATACTGTCGTTACTAGAAGTAAGGCGCTATAAAATAATGTTCAATACTTATCGCACTTATATTGAGAACAACAGAAATGTCAGAACCAATGTATACAAATATGTACTTCAAACATAAAAACGCTAAAACCTGTCCACCTGCATCCCTAAATAATAAATTGAAACATTATTTTTCGCACTAAAGGTCAGATATAAGATACAATATAATACAAGGAAGCATATTAGCTACACGCGAAACTACATGCAATTTTGAACTCCCGTATGGACCTCTAGTGTTCACTGCCATAACGATGTCATGGCAAAATATATTACACTTTTTTTTACTAACAAGCTCATTAAAAAGCTGATTTTGAAAGTGACTCAGTGATGAATAATAGGTACTTTATTGGTGTCAATGACGGTGCTCACTGGATTAGAATAATTGAAAACGACGTTTTCTTTTTCTAGTTTGGCTGAGGAAAATACAATCAAGCCAATGTATCGATTAAGTCTTAATAATATCATTAAATAAAGCTGGAAATCCGCATACATGCACGAAGAAGTATAATTACATAAGAAAACAATGTAAAGCCGTAATGCATACATTGTCTTAAGTATATCTACATCTTCGGGATGAGATCATAACATAACCTAAGTACCTAAATAAATAAACGGTCAAGTGACATGGTAAGTGTAAGCTACCACAATTAAAGAGACATTGAAGAAGCGGTACAATTTGATTAGAAACTGAATGTTACTGTGCAATGTGGACCGTAAAAGTGGTCGTTGTAAATACTAATTAGTTTGACTGCTACATTGAATAGCGAATGACAGTTGCAGACGCAGTGGGCATCGCACACAGAAAGTCTGCCGCGCTACGCACGTCTCTGGCATTTTGAAAACTATTTAACAGCAGAGCTCGGTATAATTGATGGTATAAGGTATGACATAATAACCACAAAAGGCACTTAATTATAAGAAAACAATAGAAACAATTGAACTTCAATTAATAAACAAGCGAAGAAATCAGGAACAGTTTAAGATTGAACACTAATTCCCACGCGAAAATAAAAAAAAATCGTTTAAAGTCTCTTAAATCTTTTATTTCTAATTTTGAATCAAATATTTCATCTGTACCCCTAGTGTAAATAAATTCGATTTCCAAACGTGACGTACGCGTTTGCGTTTAGTCTCATTTTGTATTGGATTTCGAAAGAGCGCGCCAAGCGGGACGTTTTGGAAACTCAAAATCCTATACAAAATGAGACTTAACGCAAACGCGTTCGTCACGTTATGATGTCGATCAAAGTTACACTAGGGGTACTGATCATAACTATTGGGTGAGAATATGGTTACTTTGTAAAAAATAGTGCGAGTTATATTGATTCCTGTTTTCAGATTCAACAAATTCAAAGATGTGTTAGGAAATCCTGTCTACATAATCACTGTAAACCTTGGGAGGATTTAACAACCGGAGTCGCCTTTAAGAGCTTACCCCTCTGTCGAAAACCTCAGCGAATGGTCATGTGTATTGTATGGACTGACGTTAATCTGACCATATATTTGACGTGCCCCTTCCCAAAAAAAATCGGGAGAATGTTTTCTACTGAAAATTACAGACAAGGTGTCTCCAGCTGTTTAATCCTTCAAGCTGTAAACAGTGATATTAAGATCGCTAACGCTACTAATTTTGGCACATGTGTCCTATTAATTAGTTAGTATAGTGGTGGTTCAGTGCAACACTGGCAATATAACGGATCGGTCACGGGAGGCGGTGGCGCATCGCGCGCGGTTGGTTGCGCAAATCGCGCACGCATTAACACACTTTCTGCGGCGACTATCCGGGCTAAAAAAGCGTCCGTTACGAGCACGGGAAGCACGCCAAGCTAGCACGGCATCCCTGTGACCTGAGGGCCTACCGCGAACCACGTTCGACGTGTTGCCTCTCTGTCGCACTTGTAAATTTGTACGTTAGTGTGACAGGGAGGCAACACGTCGAATGTGGTTCCCGGTAGGCCCTCTGGGCCTTGTAATGCGTATCAGTCTAACCATACTGAGGATCAAAACAACATACGCGCGATTTTACAAGTCAAACCAGCAATTCTGGTCAAAAGGCCTCTTGTTATTCGTCAAACACATTTTTATAGGATCATTGTTGTCTGTTTACACCTGTAAAATGAGCACTGTGTCGCGAACAGATTAAATCAACGCGATTAAATAAGTAAGTGATGGTTATACTTAGGTAGTTGCGTTTGTTATTTATTGCCGGTATTGTCGTAGTAATGCGACACTTTGTCGCGTTGTAGTTCTTATCGCTCCAGTCAGAAGCGATAAGCACTACAACGCTTCGTGACAAACTGTTTTCAATCCTCATTCAGTATATTACTGCTATTTCTGAATATTTTTGTGGAGTGCGGACTAGTTAGATAATATCGTTTAAAAAAAGTAGCTGAAGTGTAATGAAGTACTTCATTATTATGCAAGATGTATCAAATTATCACATTAATTTACTAGAATATTGCAAGTAATTATAATAATATGTGCGTGAAATTTAATTAGACATAGTAGTCGGCTAAGTAAAATTTAACAGTTATCAAAAGCATGAAGCATAGCGATAGTAATGGAGAGGTCACTCGAGCGAGACTACCACGACGCGGAAAATTGACTTTTTATGCTATCATTATGTTATTCAATCAAAATAATTGATTGTAATATTGTAGATGTTTGATAAAAGATTATTAACGTACATGTATAAATTAGACGACCAACGACTGGTCGGTAAATGGTTTTAGTAGAAGTCCTGCCTAGTGCCTACAAATATAGTGGTTGTGAGATCGCATACCCGGTAAATGAATTTTAACACTTTCAGTGCCGGGCGCCCCGTTTCCAGAGGGCCTACCGCGAACCACGTTCGACGTGTTGCCTCCCTGTCACGCTTACGTACGAATTTACAAGTGCGACAGAGAGGCACCACGTCGAACGTGGTTCGCGGTAGGCCCTCAGCTCAATATGAACAGACACACACATTGGTTCTTGGCACTGAATGTGTTCTCAACTGATCTCGAACTGAGTGTGTGAGCATCAGTAGATTGGGTACATTGTTTTCGAGCGTCTACGCTGTTTCCCAAGACTGATTATATTGTTATCAACAAATACATAATTAAATCGCACTCTAACTAGTTAACTAGTACCCATAACATTAGCTTTTTGCCTTGGTTTGGGCTACTTCGATAAGTCTTAATAATATAATGTACTTAACATTTGTATTGTATCATTACTTTTCAAGTTCTCACCTATGAAAAAGGGTCAATTAAACAAACGTGGGTAGATCGTATCATATATTATATCGCAATTGGAGCTTGTAGGTATATTTAAAAGTGTGTCTCCCATGATAAGAGTGAAAGGCTTTCTCAAGAACGCGTCGAAAGTCCGCCCAACGCGAGCCACATGAATAATTTACCAGAAAAATCTCTACGATTTCACATGGACTTAATTCTGAACGCGTTGAAGTTTCTATTCCGTAATAGACTTAATATTAGACGGGTGTGTATAATTGTTTATTGGAATAAAATGTTCTCTGACTCCCATAAGCATTATAATAATAATGCTTATTATTAAGGGCCATATAAAGTGGCAGTTGAGAAATAATTTCAATCGAACGTCAAGGCGACTTAGTGGCAATCACCCCGGTAGTCGAGCCGGTGCGAGAAAAACAGTGCAGTATTTTAATGTTTTTATTTTCAGTAACTATTTTTCTGCAATACTGGCCGGTTTGAAGGTTATTTGAAGTGAGATTTCATCATGGATCTAGTATTAAAGACTGGCCCATCATTCTGTTTTAGTGGCAGGTTTCGCAAGGCAGCCTTGACAGTGGTGGCCGGCAGGTGGCGGTGGCGGCGGACGGAAGGTGAATGTGGCGCGGGATGTGTGTCACCCGGTCGGCCTTGACTCCCCTTATCCCCTCCCTGCTGTCAGAACGTGGATCTTATAAGAATTTCAGAGCTATTCGAGACAGCTGTGAAATATGCCTGACCGTAAACGGGAAGAGCTGAGAGGGAGTGTCGGCAAAGAAGTTTGTCTGTTAACCACTCGTTTGCTTTCTGCGGACTAACCACGCGAGCAGACTGGCTCTCCTTCTACTGTCGTGTTTTTCGCTGGAGTCAAAATCTACTTTCGCGTTGTAGCTACTCAACAAAACTCGTTGATATATCGGGAAGCAGGCTAAACGCGATTGTGAAATAATTAAAGGCGTGCTTTAACAATATGGTTTTAAAGGCAATCAAGGCCGAATTTCCTATTTCACGAATTAACTTAAAACCTTATAACACAAGCGATACAGTAAAAAAATATACAACTATTCATACAAGTTCATGTAACGTCACAAAGAACGATCGATATGAATTATTTACGCGAGTGCTTTATATACCGTGATTTACCGTTTAAGTTAAAGAACAAAAAACAGCATGTCGAAAAAGAATGTCCAGTTTGTGGAACCGATCTACCTTGACCCATCGCCGGCGAAATATGTAGTTTGTTTACATATCATTTGAATTCATGCAGCGGTTGGAATTTCTGTCCTGGTTTGAGTTGGCATACATAACCTACCGCCTACCCCAATATCCTAATTGAGAGTTCAACGCAAGTTTATATAAATTTGTAAGACTGGTTTTATCTATTCTGCAGTCACGCAATTAAATGTTTGATACACAAATTATTAAAAGGCAGTTTTAGGTAACGAAGTAAAATATAATGTAAACATTATACAATTGCTGATTTAAAATACAGCTAGCTGTTAGGTTCTACATAAAATTAAGTTCCGTCATGGACATAAAATTCAAACTTTGTCACATTTATAAAAAATGGAGCTTAATTTAACGTTATGATCAACAGCAGCTCGACATAATGTTCATAAGATCGATAAGAGTAGATGTGTTCAAATAACGTTTTATCGAAGTATTTCGTACCGCGCGCGGCCCTGGTCCGATCGGTTGCGAAACCCACCTCTAGTGGCGATTAATGATCGACGAGTGGGGCATCGTTTCGACACCAACCAACACGTAGTCACTAATCAATTTCAATACCAATGTAATACAAATTCAATGTTGATATCAACCCGTCGCACTCGTACATATACGAGTGGGAATGAGAGCGAGGGAGCGCACATGTCTGATAAGTTTTTAATATCATTTGAAGCATCCAAAGCGCGTTTGAGAAAAAGGCTCAGGCTAAATGGAGGGGTATGCTATGCACACGTACCGCTAAAAATCCGGTTACAAACGATACCGGTTGAATGTTAATCTCTAATGAATCAATAGCAATATGTTTTAAAATCCTAATGACATTACAGAACCGTAGCGTCTAGCAGTGAAAGTCGGAGACGAGCAGCGACCTTGACACGGTGTCGTTCACTTCAATCGAGGATTTTTGTGTGTAAAGAACTACGTAAACATCAATAAGACACCTCGTACTTTCACAATCGAATTTTACTGTGTTGTTATACCGTCACACAGTAATTTGTTACGTTTTTTTAAATCGATTCGATTCATGCATACGGTTGGGTGAAAGTTTCAGTTCATTGACCAAAAATCGAGCGAGTCAGCGAGACTAATTAGTAATTAATATCCATATTCGATTGTATGGTATTAAGAATCTTCTAATCGTCAGATTTGAAAACTATATTTTATTTACAACGCGATTTATTTCCAACAGCATTTTAGTTGTTTTAATCTTGAACTTTGGTTCGATATTTATAAAGAATTGTAGCTGACACTGTCCCAATTATAAGCAGTTGTGTCGCAACGACTTTAAAATATACAGAAAATGAATATTAGTTTAGGGTAGGATAACAAGTTACGAGGTTACGGCCCGCGGCCGCGCGTCCGACCCACTTCGCCGCGTGTACAGTTAGCTATACTGCGACCAGTTTTTGCTTCGTACTCTTTACACGAGCGGTCGAAAGTGTTGAACGAATTTTGCTTTCGACGACCGACCGGTCGCACAATGACAAATGCATAATGGAAAGTCCTTTCGTTCTTTTTAAGACGAATTAGGTTAATAGGGTGATGCAAGATATTATGTTAATAAAATTGCGCAGTACTAGAGACTTGTTGTCTAGGCTTCGAGCTTCGCGCGGCCGCGAGGTGTCGCACGCGCTTTAGGTGCTAGACATCAACGCGCGGGAACTAGAGTCGCAACTTTGTATAGCGATATTAGTGATAATAAGTAGGAAATTTATATTCCGTGGTGTCTGCAGAAATAAAGAGCAACCCGAAGAGAATTACTTTACATATTGTGTATGACCAAAGAAAACATTGGTATATTCTCAGTGAAATGTTAAGTTACCAACACTATTTAGCCAGTCGTTTTAATGACATAGTTTGTCTAGTTATACGGCCCTATTCGAATAATGATTAAGACAGGTTTAAGATTTTGGAAAGATCGATAACTAAACGACATGTCGAAATTGACGTTTATTTCGATTCCGCTGTAATTCCCATAAGATCTATCTACGATATTTCTAACGTCAAAAAGACATTGGTTGCCCGAATCGAGCTGCTTCTGTCAATTATACGACATAAAAACGATATCAAAATGAGAACTTATCGTTATCGTATCTCATTAGAATCTTTTTCTTCGAATAGGTCATGTTTATTACAGTACTAGTGGCAATTATATACCAAAATGATTGTTTAAATGACGCATTGTGAGAGTCAAAAGTTAATTTTCAGCGCTGGCTAACCATTGATGTGGGTTGTTTAGGTCTTTAAGTTTATTTTTTACAACTGCAATTACACATCAAAATGGTTGATTAAAACGATGCATTGTCAGAAATTAATTTTGTTTATAATTTCTTGTGAATAAGGCTCCCTATTCACATAACCAAGCGTAACAAAGTAGAAAGGAAGCCAATAAAAACGAGGAAAAGTACATTGTTATTATATCATATTAAACTACGGCGCAACTCAAAATTCCACGAGTCAAATTAGTGGGGTAATAAAACGTGATTTTAACTTAAATGGCCACACTCATATAATTAGTAATCACTATAATGAAGGCTCGGGGAAAACTCCGAATTATTCGCGATTAAAAAACTGGTCAATATGCAAGAAAAGGGCAGTCTGCAGACGAGTTCCCTGAATGGGGCTTTAGCAACAGCGAAAGAATGCTGGTCCATTCGTCATCTCGGCAGGTGTAAAAAGCAATTTACCCCTGCAATTATACGAATTGCATATTATGTTAATTTGGCGTTATAAAATAAATGAACTGTCTGAGTATTGGTTAACAAATCAGCAATTTTATCACTGCGTTTTTATCTCATTTGCAAGTTTAAGTCGCATCGCGACATTGTCCAGCTATTCGTGTTAAAATACTCGCTTGAAGATGATTCGGAACTCGGAACGCATGCTGTATTTACGTAACTTGACATTTGTAAAGCTCACGTCAAAATTCTTGGTATTGTTCTGGCCTTCTGCTGATTTTCGATAATAAGACACCCTACATGTATTGAGTAATGGTCGGTTCGTGGATAATTGAACGTTGGGTGACAACTTCATTCACCGTCTTGGAAGAAGCAGAAACAACATGTAATTTGTACAAAATCATTTAAATGTAGAGTTTACATACACTTAAAAAGTCGGCGCTTTGCGTAAACTGTCGAAAGTTTTCAACAAACATAAGTAAAACCTGTTTAAAAGCAAAAGTTCCGAGCGAAAATCCAACATGACTTTAAGATTCTTGTGAATAAGAAACGTCGCGTCTTTGTAAGTATGAAATATTTTTTGTTTGGTACTTTAATTTGTTAATTAAGTAGATAATAGTCAATAACCCCAATGCACTTTACCGTCAAAAAAAAAGCGCGGCTGAAATCTCTTTGACCTACAGCGCTTATTGTACCAATCTGAATGGTAAATTACGTCAGATAAGCCGGATCGTAAGGTTCAGTGACCCTGGCTCCGGCATCGGCACCTGACGCATCAGTGACTGATGACGCCGAAACTCGGAGAAAGCTGCCACCGTGGCTGACGGACTCGGTTACGTGTCCTTCCGTCTGAGACCAAGCGACATGTCTTAATACAAGCTTTTTGTTTGTCTTGCATCATACTGCCTCCTAGATGATATCTGCGCATCTAGGCCTATACAATACAGATCGACAGCGATCTTAACTCAGTAACAGAAAGCGTTAATAATCAGACAATGACAAATTGCTACACTATGTGGAAACCTAATTAGAAAATGTTTCATTGTCCTAATATTGCATCAAATTAGTGAAAAGATTAAAACCATCAATGACTACTAATGAAATCTTGTCGTAAAATAAGCCGGTTTGCCTTCGTAATAGACCATTGATGTTGAGTAATCAATGAAAATATGAGAACACACGAATTATGTAAGTGCTAATTTACTCGTAAATGTAGGTATACGGATATCCGCTGGACGAAAAGGGCGCGGTCAGAACCTTGCGTCAGATAGAGACAGTGTAAAGAAAGATCGACACCTGACGCGAGCGGAGGTCGAAACGAGATACACATAGAAATCGCTGAGAGATCCGCACTTTCCTTCGAACACGTTACAAAGTATCACGTTACGCGCAACAAATGCAAAAATGTATAAAAATTCAGAGCGCGTATAAGGCTCATTTAAACTCGTTATTCTGCCGCATAGCTGTTGGAACAATAAGTATCGGGACATATTCTGAACAATGGTCTCAGCGATAGGAATCGCCAATTCGACGCTGACGTAGTGTTCTTCTTCAACCTTGCCTATTGTGCGCATACGCATTACGCATCTTTATATAGAGCATGCTTATTATGCGTGTAGGTCGATGACTGTATAACAATTCTTATTTTAAACGACAAATAATACAGAATTTACAATGAAAACCTAACAGAATTAGGATAAGTCTTGCAAAAAGGCACGTTCAGAATCGAGAAAAACGACTCACAACCACTCTACAAGAGTAAATAGCTAAGAAAAATGAACCTTCTTGTCTCCAAATAAATACACGGCCTTCAGCAGTCCTTATAAAGACATTACTTTTAAGTATTAACACAATTCCGCTGTGACATAACGAGGAGAGTACACAATTCTCGTCCAGGCATAGTAACAATGTCATAAACGAATAAGCCGATAGGCGATAAGCAAACAGACACCTAGCTAACGATGCCATTTACGTACATGACATGTACATGTATTTACGTACTTGGTAGGTACCTGGGAGGAACTGCCTACAGAATCAACATTTGTGTATTTGATTGACATACACAAATACAGGTTATTGGATGAACTTGTGAGCGAACTGATAAAACATCCGCTAGACCGAACTTGGTAGACGCAAATATTACGACACGTGGACGACAGGTATATAAAGGAGCCTGCGAACTAAATGATTTATGGCTAATACTTTATCTTCATATTTTAACCTCAGTCCCCGCGTACTTATGTCATTCAAACTGAGTTTTAAATTCTTATAGAAGAAGTTCCAAATTAGAAATCGCGAAAAAATGGCCTGGGTCTTACGAGGGTAAACATGTGTGAATTATAAATTATTAAATAAATATGAGTAAATAATAGATATGTATTTGGCAATCTTTCACACACATATAACCGCATATGCTCGCTTATAAAATTAGATTCTCCTCCTCTTTGTCAAAAGAAAAGGAGAACGAAACCCAATTTCTAATTGAGACTTGTATCGCCCAAAACCGCTTCGACGTTATTTGGTCCTGTACCAGGAATGTAGACATTCGTTTTACCTGCTTTTAGCAATCGAAAAGATCTCTGTATAACTTCTGTGTTTTAATGTTAAATATTTAATAATCATCTGCAATAATATCTTCAAAAAGAATGCGCAAATATGACACGCTTTTATTGCTATTCAAACATTCGTGTCAGACATTTTTGCGCGCTTCATCTATTGTACTAAATTTCATAGAAGATTCAATTCAAGCTGCAGCTAAATATTAGACATTAATTTAAATACCGCGAATACAGTTTACGCACGTGAACAAATAACATGCTATATCTATGATAAACACATACGGACTGTCTCACTCAATAGCAAAGGTCGAGTCAAATTACTCAATATGCAACCTACATAAAACGGAGAAGTGGGTTTATACATCTAATTTATATATATCACATTATATTTGATCATTGACCAAAGATCTTACGTCGGAGATCACCGGAAGAACCGCGGGGTATTACTGAGAATTTTTTTGTGAAGGACGAATGGAACGCGTAGCGCGTACAAGTTGAATAAATGAACCTTTATAGCTCTAAAACTAGCTTTGACTTTGTTGGCCGATCCATCTGTATTCCTACCGTGGCATTCCTTTGTTTGCATCACCGGTGGAAGCAACGCATCAGACTCACATTTTCTTCCTAATTCTACATTTGTTGTAGTAACCATGATATGAATTACAAGCATACACTTAGTGCCACGGATGCTTACGAAAATTGCCTTGACGAGACTAATGGCTATAATAGGTTTAACAAATATATTCCTTTCAAGAGGGACAGATTGCATAACGATCGTGTCTCAACGTACCTTCGTACGGCTTCTGTTTTGGAGACACGTGGGGGATTACATATTCAAGTATTCACGTTTATTATAGACGAGCATTGTTGCATTGATGGTATTTCTTAAGAAATGGGAGTGCCGAAAGAACTATTTAATTTCTGGCGCAAGTCTTAACGCTCGTTGATCTGCTAATTACAAGAAATGGCTAGAAAATGACTTATGTTGAAATTAGATTAAGAAATAGGCTAAGCAATTATAATTAAGTTTACTGTTTCAAAGTATACTTCGTTACCGGATTAACAGTAGAAAACATAGCAATCTGTATAATTATCCATATATATACGATCATTGGAAGGTGCGGCTACACCAAAATCTGTTGAAGAGTGTGGCCGCGGGGCACTTTCACCGGGGGTCGCACAGCTTTCGTAGGTACGAGGCCCGTCTGAGACGCCGCTCTTTGGTTACAGTACGTCCATTAAACACGCGGACACCACCTGTCTCACTCGTGCGCCTGCGTGAGAGCAAGGGAGAGTAGATTAAATTCGATTACAAACACGAGATAGCCCGCCGCCGGTGACGACGCGCTCCACTTCCCACAGCTCATAATATTTCTTGTTTCCTTCAGATTGGGGCAATAACCTGTGACCTAAGAACCTACTGCGGGCGTCACACAGCTTTCTTTTCAAATAAAATCGGGCCAAATAATTCGTTGCGCGGTTAATGATACCTAACGAGAAAGTAAAAGTTTTTAAACGTTGATTAAATATTCAACAGCGACGTCATTTGGCAAACGTACGAGTGTGACTGGCTAATACCTATGTGCAAAAATCGCTTTCTATGGTGACTGAAAATGAAATTGAATATGCCTCACATAGGTCGACAGTTCAATATTTAAATAACAAATGGGTAAATATGTAATGTGGTACGGATCTTGAGCCGAAAATCAATATTGCTAAAGCCAATACATGGAAGGCTGGTATCGTATGTTATTTTCGGTGCAAGGAGCTTGGTATTAAGGGCTAATCTTCATTTTATATTTGAAACAACCCTCTTTCAATGTCAGACATAATAGCTAAGAAGAGAGTTAATTTAAAAAAATAACACAATAAGCAAAAAGTCGTATCACATCAATCTGTTTAAAATTGCAAATTATACTAATAAAAAATTTCCAATGTTGTATTACGTTTTCAATTAACTAAATAACATTTTTTCGTAAAAAAGTTAACAATCAAAAAATTAACATACAATAACCAAGAAAATGTAAATCTGCTTACTTTGCCGACATTTCTTTTTTCTAGTTTTAAATTTCAAATTATACGTGACGTCACCTCTCCATTATTTCTTGTCAAACTACTATGTGTGTGTTGTGTACATACTAAGCATAAATGTATTACCTATTAGTTACGTAATTTTTGAACGAACTCTACGGAAGTAGAAAAGCCGGTCATACACAGTTTTGGAGTTCTCATTTAAATGCTACCTATCTTGACACACCCTAACACTGCATGGGGCCGGTTCTGGATGGTGTAAGTCCCAGTCATAAATTAGTCTTCTGTTTCCTTAATACACCGTGTTTTTTTTTCCGTTAATTTCAAGGGTGCATCTCTGAGCTTAAATTAAGTAACTTTCCCAAAGACACCGGTATTCTAATAAAGTCCATTTCGGAGATAATCAATAATTAACTTTTATTTTATAAGGCCCTTCCGAGCGTGTACAGTTGCTTTAGGGCCTGTTTACATATTGATTAGTGTTTATTATGAGTTCATACATTTGCTACTAAACGCAAGTATAATCTCAGACGATCGGTGTCCGAAATGACATTGATATGTCACAGTTTTCAATTGTTTGGTTGAGCTATATGCAACATTCAATTACTGTTTATAAAAATAAAAATAATTTAAAAATATTTTTTTTTTAAATTAACTATGCCATTTAGTTTCCCTAAACATACTTACCGATACCCCGAAGTTAACGGAATTCAATAAAAACACGGTGTATATGACGGGTGACCGATTTTGACCGATATAATTAACACCCATAATTAAAGCTCCGTACTTTTGGGAACAGTAAAAACAACTGCTTTCCTGTTAGTGTGTGAGCGAACTGCCGGCAGCATTGTTTAATTAAAAGTATAGAAAGTTCTTTGAATAATGCCGCCGAAGGCTCGGCACCGAGACTTCAATGAGACGCGCCTTGAATGGCGTGATCTTAACCCAGATTTTTCACGATCGCGACCCAAATCGACATTACGACAACTTGTGATGTTTCGAGTAACAATAACCTATTATTATAGGTGAATGTGAACGCTATAATACGGTTTGAGTGAAGTTATCACGCCTAACAAAGCCTACCAAACCATTATTACGAAGTTAAGTAGGTATATAATTCCAATTTAGTATTTTTTTATATTTCCCGTCGCGAGTTAGATTAACTTTAATTTTCCTGATGGCATAACTAATGCCATTATTCAGAAATCTTAAAATTCGTTTAGATCTAAGCGGATAAGCATAAATATGTATTTTCAAAGAGACAAATTCATTTAAGCTATTAAACACATTTTAAATTTTATGAATTCGCGAGAAACACATGAATAGAACCAGTAATTTTTTACCCCAAATAACACGAACAGAAGACGTGATCTCTTATCAGAAATACTTAATGGAATTTTACGCTATCATTATGGACTATGAACGCCTTTTGACCGCGAATGACGCATAATTACTTAAGAACCGTCCACCTAGCAACAACGATCGGTAAATTCGCAGACAGGCGTCCCATCGTTTCATCAATGATCACGACGCGCTGGGCATATTAATGACGTGCCAATACGTCCTGCCCTAAGCTTATCAGGCCAATTCGAATGTACATCGACATCATGATGTTTATTTACCGTGCGTCTCGCCCGCACCAATACACGTACGGACAAGTACAAGCGAAATGCAAGATAACTAAATGAAATCAGTGAGATGTACGTTCAAATTGGCCTAAATCTCACTTGCCGGACTTAAGTGACGAATCTCATCAATTTAAATCAACAGCGATTTAAAACTGAGAACGTAGTGCTACTTTTCTTCGTTAAAGGTCAGCTTGATAAATGTCGTTATCGTTAAAAAAGAAACTCGATGCGAATATTGTTATTTATAGGTATTTAAGGAGTATCTACACAATTAATCAAAAAGTATTTAATGCGTAAAACATCGCCTACTGTTTTCGAAGCAGATATGTTTTTGTTTTTTTTACAATGTCGAAGGCAAACAAAGCATAAGTTACCTACTGCTCACTAGATAGCAAGCGATTGCCGTAAAATATGGACGCTTAAAATGCTGCTTTAAAAACTGCTACTCCATTTATTGCCGGATTTACGTAAACTAATAACAGTAATAAATAACTTGTTTGAATAATGCCTAGCAATCCCAAAATTCTTGTTTGGTATTTGATGATAGATAAGATTGTAATTTTTCCTTTTAATTATTTTTACTACGAAATTGTTCTGGGCGTGAAGTATCATCGTCCACACTGATAACTGGCAATACATAAACCTTATTGCAATGACTTAGAGTCCACCAATGGTCAGCTAAAACAGTACTACGCAAATAGTTCCAATTATTCATATACCGGGTGGGGCCTGTCAGAAGCCAACAATGAAGCTGTAAGCTGTACTCCTCAAACTGACCAACATTTGTTCAGAGACTTTAAGACATAACTCGTATATTGAAATTTAGTGCACCTTCAAGTTTATTCTAAGACGCAATGTATTGCAAAAAGCAACGACAATTACAATGATGATGGCACACATTAAAGATAATATTTAATTTGTATGAAAAATAGGATGACTAAAGACTTCATAATTTTTTAAAGTAATTTAGACCTCTTTTCCACTTACGTCCAGCTTTTGGCGGGTACGGTTTTTTTGCAGGATCCAGTTTTCTGTAGTATGCGCAAACAGAATGCTCGTGTCGAACGGTACTATATTAACACGTATACTACTAAAACGGAATTAAATAAAAATTAAATAAATTGGAAAGAGCTCTAACAAAAGTGTCACCGTTTGAGAAGTACAATCTATGTTTTAATTACATGCTCGTTTTACAGGCCCCACCCGGTAAAGTCCGTGATTCATGCAGCGTCGCCTATCAGGCATATTCAAAGGCGTTTAAATCGTTACAAGTTCATTACGCTATGTATTCACGTATACTCGGGTTTTACGTCTATCTGCATGAGATACCATCGTATGCGATAACTCCCGTCACATCCATAAATAACACGATTCGTATTCAATACCTCGTTCTGCTCTAAGCTTAGTAAACGTATCATAAAACAATAAAAGTCCTTTATAAATTCCAGAGCGAGTTGTTCTTTACATGTACACGTATTAATCATAGAAATATCTACATAAGCCGTGAGAAGCATAAACAACCGCATCTTTAATACAAAACGCGTTCGATGAAAGAATCTAACATTTGCAGAGACCGCAAATGACGCCCACCTCAGACTGGTACGTATTTCTCAAGCTTAAAGACAAATAAAAACTAATAATTTATTTATTTAAACTTTATTGCATAAAATATATACAACAATGTACGAATGGCGGACTTAATGCCAAACGACATTTTCTACCAGTCAACCATATGGCTAAACAGATACCTAGAATTGGTGCAGAGAAAGAAATATTTTAAATGAATAAATAAAAAGCAAACCATACTTATAAACTACATCCTATAAATATAATAATTATGGATATTAAAATGTATTAGATAAAAAATAAGCATATTTATAAAGAATTAGTTTATGTAATTATGAGTTTTTTTTTAAAGAGAGCTACAAAAAATTACGTTTTTGTAAAATGTCGAATTGTACGAGTTAAATAATAAATAGATATTTTAGGACAACTTTACACACATTTGTGATAAACACACAAATATATGACGTTGCCAGGATTCGAATCCGGAACCTCCTACTTTGTGGGCAGGGTAACTACCGACTAGGCTAGGAGGCCGTTAAAATACTTAATATGCATCATTTCATAGATAATTTAGAAAGGACAGTATGAGCTTGTCATGTCAAAAATTCGCTACGTCATTCAACATGTAGAAAAATTTATTGATATACGCCTATTGCTCACGCAAAGCACAATTTTCAAGGAAAATCCGGATGAAAGAACACGACAATACGTTTACTTATTCATTCTATATGCTAGTTAAGATTCCTATCTGCGGAGTAGCATTCGAGCGGCGTACAGAGCAAATTTAAATAATGCAGAATTAAAATGCACACGGTTCAGCTGAAATAAACAAGTGTTTGTAGCGACTGCGTCTCGGAAAGCCTTTAAAGGATTTACATAAATATGTAGCAGAAATATTTCATTTGACAGTAATTTTATTCGCAGTCAAACCCCCCGGCGCCGTAAGCGAGTAGCTTTCAACTTGAATTAATGGAGTTGAATAGGTATTATGTTTCAAGCTAGTTTATAACATCATAAGGTTCGAGAAATAATGACACAATACAATAATCTAACTCAAATTATGTGTAAGAACTAGAATTATGCAAAATAACGAAGAAAACTTCTTTTGAATTTATTTCTGTTACCTGATATTGGGA
The DNA here is from genome assembly GCF_033807575.1 of Cydia pomonella. Classification (NCBI taxonomy): domain Eukaryota; kingdom Metazoa; phylum Arthropoda; class Insecta; order Lepidoptera; family Tortricidae; genus Cydia; species Cydia pomonella. The sequence continues at coordinate 4,261,600 of NC_084710.1, read as the reverse complement.
AAAAAAATTGCTTTCAGACTTGCTAGAATTTATGGACTTTCCGGATTTCACAATCATAGAACTGCACAGATGTCAAACATTTAAAAATTGTCTTACCTTTATTCACTAACCCCCTTATTCATAAACGTGTACTAAAGTTACGATGCCGCTGATCATCGTTTGTCCCTTTCCGACGTATTGGTATGATGGAAAGGGACAAACGATGGTAACTGGGTGATGACATATAAATGTTTAACTTTGTTGTGATTTCGCAGAACATTGAATTAGGGTTTGCCGCGCCGAAAATGGGTTATCTCGCTGACCAACGCGACCTGAGGGCCTACCGCGAACCACGTTCGACGTGTTGCCTCTCTGACGCACTTGCAAATTCGTACGGGAGGCAACACGTCCAATGTGGTTCACGGTAGGCCCTGTGTTGCGCCAGCAGTGTAGCATGTGACAACAACCTGACGTACCTTCTTGTGATTCCATAATACGTTGACTGAGGGCTTGCCGCGCCGGAAGTCGCTCTGGTCGATGACGTCATCGTGTATCAGCGACGCCGAGTGGATCATCTCGCTGATCATCGCGACCTGTCGCTGTGATGCCAGCAGTGCACTGTGGGATAACAAAATTATTATTTTTTCCGTCACGGTTAAAAAAAACAGTAATACACACTCACACACACACAGTAACAGTAGTAGTGCCGAGTCCTAGTAGTATTTAGCGTAGCGAGCCACAAATAAGTGCCCGGTTTTCAGGAGGAGGCACTAGTTTGTGGTGCGCTGCGCTAACAGATTTTTGTCGATAAAATGACTATAAGGTCATTCCACGAAACCTATGCCCGTTATCGTGACCTCATGGTAGCCTAATTTCGTCCCAGTGCTCGACATGCCAATGCCCTATAGATGACACCCTGCTGCCACCTCTATTGACAAAAACTTAAGTTGGAATCTTAAGCCATATACTCGTACTGGGACAATGACGAGCAGATGTTCACCTTAGGAAGTGTTTAATTTTATATTTCTGATCAAAATTGCAACGTATTTTTAGACAAATTTGAATTCGGAGCGCATTAAAGTATTCAAATAATGATAAATCCGAAAAATAATTGACCCTGGTAATGCAAGGCTAACGATAAAAATTTAAATAATACTAAGTAAAATATTTATTTATTCATCGAATTCGATCTTCGTTTCAATTTTAGTTTGTAATCTTTACAATATTCATTCGCTCCTTTCAGAGGAAAATGAGAAACCGATTTCTAGTCCAGTGGCCGGCTGCATGAAACCTACCTGATAAAAAAATAGAAGATACCTACTCTGTGGGGGTAGCTGACTTTTAGTAGCTTCAACTGCTCTTGGTCGGCCGAGGCTTAACTTTAAATGGTAAAAAAGTGATACAAAAATTCACCAAAATAAAAAATGTATGTGAAAATTATGTACTTAATAATTATCCAGGTTTGTTTATAAGTATTTTAAGTACACTACATTGTACTACAAATCCATTTGCATTTATGACTATTTGTATATAAATAAATTAAAAATAAAACCTCATCGAAAAATATATTTAAAAAAACTAATTATAATAGCTAAATTAAACCTGTTTATGTATGTCTTAGTCGGTCTCACCTTAGCCTGGCAGTTTTTGCAGTCCGATCATTTATAAAAAAAAATGTGGTCGGGAGTTTCAGTCTATTTTTCGACAAGGTTTTTTGATGAATTTTTGTACCACTTTTTTGCTATTTGCGCAAAATTTGCCATATTAAGCCGCGGCCGACCAAGAGCAGTTGAAGCTACTAAAAGTCAGCTACCCCAGAAGCGTAGGTATTTTCTATATTTTATCAGGTGGGTTTCATGCAGCCGGCCACCGGACTATTCTCATTTGCCGGTCAATTATGCAATAACACGTGAATGATATTTAAAAAAAATTACATGGGAATCTTGTAGGTCGAGGCGCAGAACGGTTACGTAAATAAAAAAAAAGATAATCCATAATTTATTGATTATGTTACATCAATAGTTTATGTTACGACCTTGGACACGCAACATACGGCCAGATAGTTTCGCTAGACTCAATGTTACAAATACTAGCATATTTGATGTAGGCTCGTCTCACCTAAACCGGTATCGAACTATTCATGGTTTCTTACGAAAGTACTGTTCTTCCTTATATAGGATGGTCATAAAATACTTAAAAAAATACTGTGGCTGTGGCTTTTTTTAATATTGTTCATAATTTCATTTCATTTCATTTAATTTCATTTAATCCATTGTTTTATCATGTTCATCAGTACATAAAGATCTTATTTTTTAGACTTAGTAGGTACATGATACCCTGTTAGGGCATACAATATGGGACATGTTACTTAATCCTAAATAAAAATTACAATAATAAAATTATCATGCAACACTAGGTTTAAACTACATTTAAACATGAGAGCAATTTAGTAGGTTAGTTTATAATTATTACAAGTCGTGCATGTCAACATAATTACGTATATGCCAATATTTTACATTAGAGAAAATATGTAGATAAATTCAATTCATTCTAACTCAGTAAATATAAAATTAAATGTTTTATGTCATGTTTGCTAAAGATTGATCCTTAAAAAAATCGTCTATGGTATAATAACATTTCTCAATAAGTATCTTCCTTAATTTATTTTTAAATAACTTAATTTTAACATCTTTTTTTACCTTGCCCTGTTATGTTAGTGTGGGTCAAAACTTGGAAGTAAGAAGTAAGTCGGATGACAGTGCAATATTATGGTACCATCGCGTTGATCTGATGATGGAGACAGGAGGTGGCCATAGGAACTCTGTGATTAAACAACGCCACCTAATTATGTTTGGGGTTTTTAGATTTATCTCAATGAGTATTATTTGCTTATGGTAAGAAAAGTAAAATCAGCGATAAAAGCTTGTACCAAAAATGAAATTATTGACAAAATCTTATTTTAATGATATTTTGTAAACAAATCCTAAAAATTTTTTCGTATATTTGTGCCTGTACTTTAAAGTGGACATTTTCAGCGTTTGATCTTTTCTTTTAATGCACGTATAACCAGAGGTAAACAGGATCTTCTTACTAAAAGTTCGACAAGGTACGCAGTGGCACAGAAATCCAATTCCATGACAAGTATATCTGCGAAGCTTGCAAAATAAAGAAGAAATGCGAAAATTCAAGGGCAAGCAAGGCCTTGAACGGCGACCGTCAGATGACCGAACGCAACTGTGAACTATTGGTACACGGTTAAGCAATGGCTTAATGGGAGAGTGGTGTAACGTAGACGCAGCGTCCACTCTGAACTTCGTTTAGAGATAAATTAACAATAAATGTAGTGTATTTGATGTGATAATTTAGTATGAAAAGGACACTTATTTAAGTACAATTTTACATAGCTTTTAAGTCATCATTTTAATGAGTACAGTCGTCTAAGATACGTTTTTGTCCTGTTATACCTGCGTGCCTTTTTGCGAATACGCTCCATCTGGTCATTTTTCGTCATATCATTTTAGTATAATTAATTTCAATAGCTGTAGTACTCATTTCAAGAAAAGAAAGAAAGGAAAGGAAGGATGCATATATATGTTAGTATGTTAAGTATTTGTAATATGGACCTTGTTGGCGGATTTAAAATATTAAATAAATAAATACTTTAACCTCACCAGTATTACCACTGACTGACCCTTTGTGCAGTGCTCTGGTGTTAAGATAATATTGGTACAAAATCTTACGTTTTCAATCAATCCCACGCTTCGATTCAGTTGTTTCAAGGGCAGAAGTAGATTGGATTGGACACATTTTCTGTCGGAATTGTATAATGTCCTGTTAAGGTTTATTGCTGGTTGAAACGTGAGATTCCCCGTCGCTGGCAATGTTGCTTGGGGATCAATTACTCGAACTTTATAATCATCTGTAAACGTGGCTAATAATTTTCGTGAGATAGAGCAACAGTCATTAACATTTGATTATTAATTCTACAAAACAAAACTTGCGGCGAATTTGTACGATGTATAAAAATGTAGGTATGCTAATATTCTGGTCAGTCCTTTTCAAATTTTTTTTATTGATAGCGACAATAAATAGTTGTACAAATTATTAAAAATACATAATAGTCGTCGGAATTAACGGTTATCTGAACTCCGTTTGGCAATCGAAACTCAAAGATTTTTTTAGCCACGTGCTTGATATTTTTCAGTGACTTCTATTATTATAATAAAATAAGGGTGACAGCTGGTAACTACAGTGGCCAAAAGCATGTGAGTGGTTAGCAGAGTCCGGTTTCCTCACAATAGTTTGCTAGATTTCACCACAAAGGTTTACTGGTGTTTATTTAGTCGTAGCCAATTTGTAGAAAATTTCAAGGAGTACTTTCCGTATTAATCATGTGCCCCTCCCCTTGATTCACATCAACTTCTCCACATTCTACTAAGATGCTACTATCAGGTCAGTTTTACACCTAAGTGTATCATTCCAAACGCTATGCAGTTACCTTCGTTCTACTCTACAGATTCGTCTACATGTAATTAGTCACAGACCATTCGTGAGTAAACTGTACTCAGTCATTAGTTTATTAAGGCCAGTGTCAAACTGCGGTGCACGGTTGCTGGATGTCATATTTACTTAAACTGCGTTAATGACATAATTTCACATGCCCATTATCTACACAGCACAAGGACAGAGTAGTTTGCTTTACCGAGGATATAAAAATACGATGATAAATCACAGAGAGTAATTTTTGCCTTTTAAATTAGCATTTAACACTTTAACGCGTTGTGTAGTCTAAGCGTGTCTCTCTTACGGCCTGATTAGAACTTTGAGATACGTCAAACATTTGCTAAAGATACGATATGGATTAGATATGTCAGTGTCAAAAGTTTCGTTCCTTCAAACAAAAACGTCACTTTTGACACTGATATATTCAGTCCATATCGTAACTTTAGGAATTCTTAAAGTTCGGATCAGACCGTTGATATCTTCATAATCGTTATTTGTGACATTATCTATGAAAAGGGACCTTATTGTCGGTGGCGCTTAGGCTATTATCAAAGATGCTTCCATATTAAAAACGAAGACGCGCTAAGCAGTGCGTCGTAAGCGCCATCCACAATAAGGTCCCTTTTCATAGATAATGTAATTTGATTTGACACTTGACGTTACATCAAATGTAAGGAAAGTAGTTCATTTTGCTCATTAACCCACCAATTATCAAACAAGTTGTAAGCTAGACTATAGAAATTAATATTGACATAATAAGACAATTAGTAAAATGTTCAATTACCAACTGAAGTAGATGTAAATAATATAGTGTCTCCGGGGCAGATCTCAAGTCGTGGTAGGGGACGGGGGTCAAGTCAGGTCAGATCCGTTGGCTACATCCATGGGTGTCGCCCAAGGCTCGTCAGTGTCTAATATTATTTTTTCATTATTACTAAACGATCTTCCCGAAGCGATAACATCTGCCGACATTTTAATGTACGCGGATGACGTCGCTGGCATTATATCAGCACCAAATATAGACAGCTTGGAGACACGCCTCAATGATGCTGCGGATCAGCTATCTAAGTGGTTTAAGTTGAATGGTTTGGCGCTTAACCTTTCCAAAACGCACTTTTTGCACTTTCACGTTGGAGGTCGGACGCCAAGGGCACTTCAGATCCAAGCTGACGGCATCAAAGTGGAGCAGGTTGAGTTCACTACTTTCTTAGGGTTTCAAATAGACCGTAAGTTAATCTGGATGACCCATATCGACCAGTTGTGTGGTAAACTGGGTGGTGCATGTTTTGCCCTTCGCCGCCTGGCGCGGGTCGTACCACGGCATGTCGTACGAAGTTGCTACTTTGCGACAATTCATTCGGTGCTGCAGTATGGCGCGGAGCTATGGGGGCGCGCTGCGGACTGGCAGCGCGTTTTCCGTCTTCAAAAAAGAGCCGTGCGGTGCGTGGCACAGGTTAGCCAGGATACCTCCGCGAAAGCGTATTTTAGAGAACTAGGTATATTGACTTTGCCGTCAATAGTGATACAACAAGTCGCTATTTACGTGTATACCAACCTGACTCTATATAAAAAACGCGCCGACTCTGCCCGCACGCTGCGTAACCCTAAACAACTTGTCCCAGTAAAACGTAGACTTGCAAGGTCTAATAAGGTGACCCACATAATGGGTCCAACTGTTTACAACAGGTTACCGGAGACAGTCACCTCGTCACCGTCGCTGCAATGTTTTAAGGCTAGACTGAAGGCTTGGCTTCTCGAACACACATTCTACAGTTATGACGAATTTTTGAATGTTGAGCTTTAGTTAGTTATTAGTTGTTGATCTTTTACGAATGTACACTTATATACGAATTATTATTATGACATGTAATATTATAAATATTATGAATAAATAATATGAATATGAATATACTAAAGAAGGTGATCAAACCCAGTGGCGGATCAAAATCAAAATATTTGATAAAATAATTTGATTTATTCACAAAGTTGTACGTTCAATTACTTCCAGAGAATGAATATATAATCCAGATATTATTCAGACCAACAACTTTGCTAAAAAGGCATGTCCTTGCTGTAGTAAGTTTCATTGACTAAGACGATCAAACCACCATTCATGAAAACTTAATGGAATGCGATAGAGTACGACAAGAATCGAGATTAAACATAGCGTCGTAATTACTAATTAGTATGCGGACGTGGCACGTCTTGCAGACTTGATAAAAATATACTGCTTATTAAAGACAGGACAATTTGTATGGTTATTAGCGTATCCGGTGACCGAAAATTTGACACTCATTTTTACATTAAGCACAGTCAAAATTGCTATATAGTTACCCGTTTATAATAGGCACAGGCTGATCTAAACGATCATCAAGGTAATCATTGTGTAATAACCTTTTGTTTTGGTCAACAATTTGTTGAAGATCACGACAAAAAAGACGATCTCAGCAAATTCGCTCGACACTGAGCGTAACCTATCATACATTTGATTTTTACACCCTTATGGTAGTTGCCAGCGTCAGGCGTCAAGCGATTCGCTGTGAACTGTTTTTTTTGTGGCCTATTGAAGTTTCCTCGGCCTAAGTGTTAACAAGCGAATGGCAAAACTTGCAGTAATACGACGCGTGTTATGTTAACAGAATTAGTACTGAATCCATGCAAATGTGCGACGTGCGTTATCTCATAAATAGGAATGGGAGTTTTCATTGCACGGTAAGATTATAGTGAGCCTTGGAGTCGGTATTAACATTAAATTCATATTCATTCAGTAATTTCGCCCTAAATTTCCTTTATAATCCTAAGCATTCGCTTCTAAGTATCCATCAGCTTCATCAGCTGTTCCATAAAAAACTTTGACATAAGATTCACCAAAATGTATGAGACGGCAGATTTTTTTTTCGCGATTTCGGGGTTGGTCCCATAGTAAAAGTTGTTCAGTATGACCTACATAACCACCCCTCAGCGTATGGTAAAACATAACAATATCCTTTAAATAAAATGTGATTATTGTTATAAGTATTCGAATTTCATAGTTCTTGCTGTATTTCAAATTAATAACTTATAGGTAATCAAATCACCTAGTTACACATACTTTATTGATAATTTTAAAACGAATACGGGACTTGATCGCGTAAACTTATGTTTATTATATAGCCTGACGTTTCGAACGTGACGTTACGTTCGTGGTCACAGGCAGACTGGCTCAATAGACTTTAATGACATATTTTGTTGAGATATAACTGATGGTAGGGATGAAGCTGCGTTTCATAAGAGATAATTATGAACTTATTAACATTACAATTTACCACAATTTCTATAATACAAGCTTTTCGAATAGGTAATAGATGGCATTACACAAAATCATTGCAGGGCACTATATTTTAAAATGACTGACTGAGTATGACTTTAATTTTATTATCGACTTTATCAAGTTCATAGCTCACTATAATCTTACCGTGCGATGAAAACTCCGATGCATTAATCTATATTTTGATCTGCAATGCATACGTTTTATAAGGACAAGGGCACTTGACATACCTACGATTTTCAATACTGTGAAGGCAGTAAAATGAAATACCTAGTTTCATTAAGTCATTCTAGGAAATACACAGTATTAAACCAGAGACTTACTCCTTTTCGAGAGGGCCCGGTGTGTAACTTTATACAATTTACTTAAACTTGTCAGGAATATATTAAGCGAATACCGGGTTCAGATATGCAAATGTTAAATGTCAACATGTCTACAAAAAAGTGGGGAAACCTACAACAAAAGGCGAAGTCGACGCATTTGGGCTAGCAACTGGCGTAAATTATTCACATTATCATCATGGTGACGTTAAAAATAAACGGATCTACTATTTTGGATACCTAAACAGTCACGTGATGAATAGTGTTGGTTAAGACTTGAGTACTTTAGTCCACTGTTTAAGACTCTCTTCGAAACTAGACTTCTTTTCAACTTGTTAGAGAACCGATTCTTTTATAGAGACTTCAGCCCTTTTCAGAGAATATTTACGAAAAAAAAACGGAGTCTTGTTTCGAAGGCTCGAGATTTTACAAGCTTTTATTTAAACTTGCAATGTACCTATGTAACTATTTTTGTACGGGTAAAATCTTGCATGATAAATTTAACCATTTCTCGGTTTCCGATGAAGCTGAACACTTGCATACATATGTAAATCGGGTGACAATGCAATATTATGGTACTATCGAGCCTATCGAGACCTCCTCGGAACTCAGTGATAAAAAAACGCAATCTAATTGTGTTTGGGGTTGTTAGAATTTTCTCGATTATTATTTGCCTGTGGAAAGAAAAGTATATATAGTCAGCGATAAAAGCTTGTACCAAAAATGATTTTTTTTTGCCATAAAAATATTTGAGTTGCGCTTAGTAAAGACTCGATAAAGAATCCTTTGTTGGGTCTTTTCTATATAAGTCGAGCCCGCCTCGAGTCTTGTCTAAACGAGCCGAGTTCTTCAAAATTTGGATTCAAAAGACTCGAGTTCCCACCAACACTACTGGTGAAACTTATAGGTCGATTCGAACTTAGAAATGGATGTCAATTTGATGTCATTTTTACATCACACGCCGATGCCTGGCGCAGCACTTTTAACTAGTATAGTAATTAAGATGCATGGCACGGGCATGTGATGCAGAGGGATGAAAGTCATCTGACGGGAATGGTATGAGAAATGAAGGTGGAAGGATGTAAGAGGAAAAAAAAAACAAACAAAAGGTGGATGGACTGGAGATTATATGAAAAAAAAACGGTGTAAATGTAAATGATGAGATGACGAACGACAGTGAATGGGAAAAGGGCAAGCGAATGATGATAGGAAACGAGATGCGTTGCGAGTCATATTACATCGATTACGAATGAGTAACAAATTTATGGTTCGAACGACGCTCTCGGACAAGTTTATAATGAATTCATCTAGGTTCTGTCTAAGTTTAGGATTGTTAAATATTATTTTATTTTTATGGAAATTATTAGCTGCCCAACTAAATGTCAATGAAAATATATACCTACTCGTCTGCTAGAAAACTCTCTTAGTCCTCAAACACCAACACATTATATTATATGGCATGGCTTAGTTTCATAACTTAGTCGACAGGGACCGCGTGCGGGGTGCAGTAGATTTTCATAACGCATGCCATAGGGCTCGCATTCAAGGAACTGTTTTCATTGGTTAATAGGGCTTGCATGCGGGGTTCAGGAGATTTCCAAAACGCGTATGAGCAATGAGCGGAATTCTTCATAGCAAAAATCAAACTGTCAGAGGGATTGACCTAACTGTTTTATCGACTTATCGATAAATATTTGGCACTTAACGAAACACAGGTGTCCCTAATTAGCTGACCGCCACTGTATTTTGGTATAATAGCAAAGAATAAAACAGAAAATACTTTTATGATGTAAATGAACGTAACATTTAGAGCAATATATTGTGGAAGAATCTTCTTTGAAACTGAAATAAGAATCTTTCTGTATCCATTTTTTTATTGTTTTCTTTTAGGATTAACCATTTTAGTAACACGGCACGGAAATCACTTATGAAAACTCAAGTGACATAAATGACATATGTGACGCTGACATGATTTACTTTAATACGGAGATGCAAGTTGCTTATCAAAGAGGTCAAATGTTACAGAATAATCTTTTAAGTTGATTATGGATACCTAATGCGATATTATTCCGTAACATCGATAAGTCGATAAAATAGTTAGGTCAATCCCTCTGACAGTTTGATTTTTGCTATGAAGAATTCCGCTCATTGATTATGAGTTTCACTAGTCGTTATACCGCCTGCGTGGAGTCTTCGCAGGCCCGCACGCTTTATATCGACCAATGACACTGAGCCATTACACTAAAGTATACGTCCAAGTGCTCGTCAGTCTCACTATATCACATCTGTAACCTTTTGACCGCCAAAGACGTCATATGACGCGCGCGGCTACAGCCCAATATCAACGTTCATGCGTACCGACACGGTTCACGATTACGCTCCGTGTACGATAGGCTGCGTTCAAAAGGTTAAACTCACGTCATTAGTATCAGAGGTGGCAACGGGGTAATATCTTTTGGGCATTCGCGTGTCGAGCACTGGGAGTGGGACGTTTACTATAAATAAAGATAATCCTTCTAAATACTACTCTACCAGCATGCAAGCGTAGCAGGGCATTCCACAAAAAGGTCTACATTGTCGGAGACGTGACGTGTACGGCAGATAAGCTGCAGAAATCTGTATTATATGCCGTTGAATTTAAAGCTAAATTATCATGCCAAAAATTAAATATCAAAACTTTAAAAAATGGCGTCACGTACCCGATACTTTTTTGGAATGCCCCAGCGTTCCATATGTCGCAGTGGGATCAAACGTGGCCTACCTGTTTTCACCGTATACGTGGTAGTTGACGGCGCGCGCCATTAGGATCGCGACCATCGGCCTTAACGCCTTGCCCTGTCCGTCGAAGTAGTATGTAGCTATGGTGTTCAGTTCGCTCTGGTTGGTGTTCCGTTCCAATTCCTGTAGAAAAAGAGAAATATATAAATTATTATTATAATGCATATTATTTTTCCTTTATTAATTTTAAGTCTTGGATTTGGTTGTTTATAATATGAATATGAAAGTAAAATATAAAAACCACTGCCGGTGGCCAGGGCCACCGAGAGAGGAACCGACGTAGACGTACTCGTACTATACGAGCCGTGACCAAATAAATAATTATATAAGTAAATTAACTTGTAAGTGACCTTTGCAATGTCTTTATTTGCAAACAATTTACTTTCTTACTCAATAAGTAAATAAATATTATTGACTAAGTCCCACAGTAAGCTCATTAAGGCTTGTGTTGTGGGTACTTAGACAACGATATATATAATATATAAATATTTATAAATACTTAAATACATAGAAAACAACCATGACTCAGGAACAAATATCCGTGCTCATCACACAAATACCTTACCAGGATTTGAACCCGGACCATCGGCTTCATAGGCAGGGTGACTATCCACTAGCCCAGACCGGTCGTCCCTTACCTACCTTAAGTACGATTTTAGAATGGCAGACAAACTTAATATCAAATTTAATCTAGTCAATTAATAATACAGACATAAAGGTAATGTGCAGTTTCCAAGGTCAAGCCCACATTAAAAGTAGAATTCGTCAAAACCAATGTCAAAACCAAAATACAATTGACCCCGACAGGTCAATTTGAACTTTAATGGATGATGTGCAATATAAGTTTTCAAACTGAGATTGCGATCCCATTGAAAGTGCTAATCAACACAAAATTACAAGCCAAATACCGACATGATGATAATAATAACATTCATCACTCCATCACGACCGTGAACTATAGTTTTAAGAGCCACTTGAGGCTTTGAAATTTTCAATAGGTTCGCGCCTGAGCAATCACCATAAAGAATAATATCGAAAGCGTGGAGTGACCCTACCAATTACGAATACCCTCCCTCTCATTACCTCTTCGCCGGACGATATCGGCTGTCAGTCAGTTATTCGCAAAAGCTTTTAATCGCGAGTAACTTGACAGGCCGATATCGTCCAGCGAACAAGTAAACAGTGGGTCCCTTTAGAGCCAGTTGCACCATCCCACTAACCCGGGGTTAACCAGTTAAACAGCTAAGCGTCACTTACACCATCCCTCTAAGCCGAGGTTAACCGGTTTCCGCCGAGGCGTTTAGTGTGCGCATTTTTATGGTGGTGCAAACAGTGTTTCTATACTTGACGCGGCCAATGATGATCCATATGACAGTTCATTTTTGTATTGATGGAGTAGTTACTCCAAAGAAAAAGAAAGTCCAAAAATATTTGTAATTGACAGTTGTCAATGTCAAATATTTTTAGACTTTTCTTTGGTACTTTAACACATTTATATAAGAAATGTAACAATTAAGTAATAAAATTACTGTAAAAACCCATTTAATCAATTATTTTTTAAATTAAGTCTATCAAAAAGTGAATTGTAGGAACTGTGATACGGATAATCATTGGCCGCGTCAAGTATACTACTATGCCATAATACGAAAGAGGATTGCCTCGTTGCTCTGCAGAGTGCGGGCCAGCTCCAACCCCATCCTGGCTACTGTAGCAGGCCGATACGACTCACCTGTTGTGCGACATTTTGAGTGTATCATGACTGCTACCAGGTGATTGTTTTTTTTATTGCTGTACTGTTCGCTTTTTGTATTTGTTCTGCTAACACTTAGTTTTAAATCTTAAATGTTACTAACCATTATGGATCATTGTTGTCTATTGAAATAAATAAATTTAATTTAATCGAATTAAAGCGCTATTAGCCTATTAGGGCCACTTGCACCAATCACTAACCCGGGGTTAACCGGTTAAACCTGGAGTTACCATGGTTACCAGTACAATTTGACACTGGGTTAACGGCTTAACCGCTTAACCCTGGGTTAGAGGGCTGGTGCACGTGGAGCTTAGTAGCGCGAGAATAGCTATACAGCGTGTATTTTTGATACGACCATATATTAAAGGGTAGTCAGTTTAGGCTTTAATCAACACACTTTCATAGGTTTAAAAAAAATGGACGTCTTTTATTTTTCCATAAAAAACAAATCAGCAAGCAATGTATCACTACTTTGTTTTAACTCAAAACGTCGCATTAATGACGCGACGTCACAACGGTCACAAGTGATGATCACGATGTCCGAAATACAACATTGCCGCTCGAAAATAAACTAAAATGTATTTTGCTGTTAAGGTTGAGAGTAAATTAAAAATTTCTTTCAGTATCGTTTCGTACCACTAAAACCTACGCCTCGTTTAAGTTTATACCAACAATACAATACACGCAGTACAAAATTATCGTTGCAGGAAATATTTTTAGCCTTGTTTTATAAGTAATAGTTAATAGTAGCTAGAGACAACGTTTTTAATTTTAACTATCGAACCGATTAGAACTTTAAGGTACGTAAAAAATTGCTCTAGATACGATATGGATTTGAGTGACGTTTCTTCAAACAAAAACGTCACTTTTGCCATTGACATATCCGATCCATATCGTATCTAGACCTTATATTCGACGTATAATACAGTTCGAATCGGGCCGTGAGTAGGACGTCATGCAAAGCACTCATATGATCATATCACAACAGCTTACGTAATGTGCTACGGTTTCGTAGGCCTCGCTACGACAAAGCTACGATCTGTGAAACTTCATTCTACATTACGAATAGTTAGTAATTTATGAGTGAATATAACAGACATATTCTCATTTTAATAACAGGTTACGAATTAGATCAGATCAATAACTAGTCCAGATCTAATTTATAACCTGTTATTAAATCAGAATACGCCTGTACGATTAATATAATTATCATCGGTTGACAAACGTGTGTATCTAGATGTAACTCCCCGACGAAGCAAACCCAAATTACAAGGTATCTGAGTAAAAAATTGATAGATTCAGACGTAATACTATGTAGTGAAAGCGACATTTATAGTTTTAAAATAATTAAGTTATTGATATGAGAATACTCGCAATAGCATCTTTTTTTGAAGAGTCAGTATTCAAGGTGCCCGCGAGGAAACGGAAATGTACTTATTCATATTAATCCGTACATTTTCCAAGAACATGTACTATTTTGTATGTTTTTATGTGCAACAACATGCAAAAAAAAAACAAAAAAATTTTTTTCGGCGGAATTGACTTAAATTTGTATAACTTTTTTTTTCCTTCTTATGACCTCAGGGGTACGTGGTAAAAAAAATTACGTTTTCTCGCGGGCACCTTGTAGAAATATATGAGTACGGGCAAGATTCACGGACAAATGTCAAAGTGAGATGAAATTAACATATTTCTTTAAGTGCCAACTCAAAATATTTTTTCTTCATATATTAGTAAAGTAAGATGTAATCCGTGAGGTTGACGTGAACTTATATACCCTGAATAAAGTATATGCATTAGTGCAATTTACATATTCAACAGTTCATTTGATTTACCAGACATTTTGAATAATTATTGGTCATTATCATACAGCTTTGTACTATTGTTTACAGGCGTAATGTCACGAATCACACGTGAAAATATGTACCTGCACAATGCAATAGTGAATAATCAAATATTTTTAATCTGGCGAGTAGATTGACTCGAAAAGACTCCGCATAAACATTTAAGGGTCCCCAGCAACCTCGGTTCTCCGTACAAACGTAGTTAAGCTCTCATTTTAGATTTTAAAAAGACTAGATAGATTGCTCTGAAACTTTGTACGGTCACGTCTGAAAATATCGATATAGACAAAGCGCCGAAAATATGTATCCACTGCTCTAATATATGGGCCATAATACATAATTTTGGCACTGAAATCGTGTCGATGTTTTCAGACGAGACTGTACTTACAATAGGATAACGTATATCTGGTTTGATGTCCCCCCAGACGTATCCGTCGACGGCGACATCCTGACAAACAAAAAGGGTCTTAACTATTACGTGCATGGGCGCGGACGTGGCGGAGTTAAAAAATACAGCGAATTTAAGTTTTTCATAGAAACACTTGTTTTTTCTCTATTCCGTTTGTTTTATAAACTGGAGCTATATAAACTAATTACAGGACTAGAATCATGCTTGTTGGCGCAACATAAGTACTCCTACGAAGACCGGTTGACGACACATGACGTCACACACATACGTCACGGCTCCCCGCTCCGTGTACCTACATCAGACTGCACCGTACAGCCGAAGCGGCTACACATATTATATATATATTACCAGAAATACTGTATATAGTTATTAAGTTAATAAAAAAAATACGATAGTACTATCCTGGAGTTCTTCATTCTTCATCAGAAGAGCTTAATTGAGGAGTATATCGAACATTTTGGCGACCGTTTTACTGTTGCTATGTGGATGCATAGCACGAATCTGCAATCTATTGGACAAGAACTTACGGGAGAAGAACGGAGCTACATAATTACCACCGGAATCTAGAGAAGGCGGAGTGAAATACCTACCGGAAATTGTGATACCTAAGTGCCGAGCATTAAAGTGATGTGTGCCGTAGCCGACTTCTAGAAACAAAAGGGAGGTTAGCCCGTTCCTTATCCTACCTATTTTAACGTATTAGCCCTGTAAAGCTTCGTTTGTGCGAGCAGATCTCATTTCTATATATTTAACTGCGTTATTTCTCCAGCTAAAGCATTTTTAAACGCACTTAATCAATAATAATAGCACTTAGTAACAAAAATAATTATTGTTTTACCGCTAAAATACATTAAGTTACATATTTTTCCTTGTTTACGTTGCTATCTGCATTGAAATAAACATAAAGATCTTTAAAATTGCAAATTACTCGTACGATTTTTGATTGCATAAGCCATTTACCGTTATCGAGACATAGGTACCTGCATTGCCTTTGTGCTTGAATATTGCATTTATATTATTAAATTAAAGTTGCTAATCGTATTATCCTTAACTGTATCGCATCTCTTATCGCATTAGCTTTTGGATATAGGTTTGTTTTACGTAAATTATAGTATTTCGGCCGAATATTCCAGGTTACCCGCCCCGTGCGCCCGCGCCTGCCCCTCAGTCGCCTGCGCCGAGTTCTATTGTTCTGGTTATCAGCCGGTGAGACGAATAGCTGTTTCTTATAAGGCAATCGTACATAACAGGTATTTATTGCACTTTTTATTTAACCGCCTGACCTATATTCGTTATCAGTTTACAATATGTCTGACACAGAATTGAAGGCGAAAAGAGCATCGATTAAGGGTCGATTAACTATATTTAGGAACTATTTAGATGAGTTTAAGAAATTAAAACAGGTATCTAAGGCAAATTCTAATGAAATTAAATTAAGATTGCGAAAAGTGGAATTATTGTTTGACGAATATGATAAGATCCAGACAAACATTGAAGTGGGTGAATCCAAGGTTAAAACGGACGGACAACTAGCTAGCGAGTCGGATTTTAGTGAGCGGGAGAATACGGAAAAGTTATTCTTTTGCGCAATTAGTCAGGCGCAGGAATTGATCGCGGCTAATGAGCCTCGCTCCTCGCTGGATGGGGGCCCGGACGACGACGCGCGCTCGTCCCGCAGTGGGACGGACGCGGGTGGTGTACGTCTACCAGCCATACGTCTTCCTAGCTTTGATGGTTCCACCAACAAATGGTTAGAGTTTCGCGATGTTTACATATCAATTGTTCATAACAATGAGAGTCTCAGTGATATTTGTAAGTTTCAATATTTAAAAGCATCCTTATTAGGAAGCGCAGCGTCTGTTATTCAGTCAATGGAAATATCGGCGGCTAACTATACCGCTGCTTGGAAATTAGTTTGCGATAGATTTGATAACAAGCGCCAGCTGATTCACACTCACCTTAAGTCACTTTTTAACGTGTCTTTGTTAGGAAGGGAGTCTGATAAGTCTTTGCGTTTTCTAATTGATCATGTTTCGAAACATTTGAGGGCTTTAAATAGTTTAGGGGAAAAAACAGACAACTGGGACACACTTATTATATTTATGTTTGCAAGTAAATTGGATACTGCCACATGCACGAAGTGGGAAGAGTACAGAAATAGCTTAGCGGAGAAACCTACTCTAGATAATTTTTATGAGTTTTTACGTCAAAGGGCCGATGTGTTGGAAATGATTTCAGCGACAACTACTAGTGAAAAAACTGAGAATAAGCAAGTTAATTATAAGCGAATGGATAAAGTGCAAAAATCATTTGTTGCCGCGGCGAGCGATTCTAACACATCGAGCAACGTAAATATAAATAATGCGCGAGTTTGTCGTGTATGTAATGGGGATCATTTAATTTATAACTGTGAAAAATTAAATCAGATGTCAGTCGATGAGCGAAATGTATTAATAAAAACTTTAAAAGTGTGCATTAACTGTTTCCGTGGTGGGCACTTTGCACACCAATGTAAGGCGAGTCCATGTGTAATTTGTAAGCGTAAACACAACACTCTTCTACACAAAACTATGACGTCGGATAAACAGAAGGACGGAGGTGAGAAGGAGTATGTGTCTGCGCCCATATCATTATCAGTCAGCGGCGATAACGAAGTCTTGCTGTCTACTGCAGTTATTTTAGTTAAGAACGAGAAAACAAATGCAATGCATGAGGCACGTTGTTTGCTCGACTGTGGTGCTCAATCTAATTTTATATCTGAGGCGCTGGTGGAGAAGTTAGGCATGCAGGGTGAGGATATAGACGTCAACATTACGGGTATTAAAAGTATTTCATTTGATGTCAAGAAACACTGCGCGGTAACTATTCAAGCGCGTAATCGTAGTGTTAAGGCACCGTGTGCGCAAGTTGATGCCTACATTCTCCCTCAGATAATGAAACCCTTACCGTCAGAGGAAGTGGATATTTCGAATATTGATATCCCTCAAAATATCACATTAGCAGACCCAGGCTGGTACAAGCCTGCTGAAATTGACATATTAATAGGCGGTGCGATATTTTGGGACTTAATCCGCAATGGACAAATTGAGCTCGGTCGCAATAAGCCAAAATTACAAAATTCAATATTTGGTTGGTTAGTGGTAGGAAAAACAATGTTAACTACTAAGAGTAGTAGAACAAAAACTGAGCATTGTGGTTTCAGTAGAGAAATACGCGATCAGCTAAGTAAGTTTTGGGAGTTGGAGGAAGTGCCAGCTGCACCAGTGTTGTCCCCAGAAGAGGAGGCGTGCGAAGAACATTTCAAGCAAAACACACGACGCTTGGCTGATGGCAGATTTTGCGTCACGCTGCCCTTGAAAAGTCAACCAGATATTCTAGGTGACTCATATAGAATAGCAAGGAAACGGTTTGATTCCTTGGAGCACAGATTTAGAAGGCAGCCTGATGTAAAATCGCAATATGTAGATTTTATAAATGAATATGCGCAGCTGAACCACTTGTCAGAAAGCAAGAAGCCTGAAAAAGCCAATTTTCTGCCCCACCACCCAATTTTAAAGGAGCAAAGCGAATCTACGAAGTGTCGCGTTGTCTTTGACGCTTCAGCTCGGACTGATTCAGGCTACTCGCTTAATGATATCCTCATGGTTGGTGCCACGATTCAAGACGACATTTTTTCTATTCTAATACGATTTCGCCAGCACGTTTTCATATTTACAGGAGATATAGAAAAAATGTATCGGCAAGTAATCGTGGAACCTTCGCAGAGACATCTTCAAATGATATTATGGCGTGAAAATGAAGGCGAACGCATAAAGTATCTAGCCCTGAATACTTTGACTTATGGCACGTCAAGTGCGCCGTTCTTAAGCACGAGATGTCTAGCCCAACTGGGCTATGAATGTAGTGATCCTTTGATAAAGGAAGTGATTGTCCATGATTTCTACATAGACGATTTGATAACTGGTACAGATGATGAAGGACAATTATTAAGCCTTTATCAAGGAATCAACAAAACATTGAGTTCAGCTCATTTTAATTTAAGAAAGTTAAAAAGTAATTCAAAGCAATTTCTCTGTGAAGTAATGGAGACAAATAGTTCTCAACAGGATAACTTGAAAATATCCAATCAAAGTAACACGCTAGGCGTGGAGTGGAACCCAAATGCCGACACTATATTAATAAAATGTTCAAAGTTGCAATTGCTGGATAAACATGTAAAATACACTAAAAGGGCCGTCCTATCTGTAGCTTCAAGTATATTTGATCCTTTAGGGCTGTTGAGTGTATGCGTTATTTTATGCAAAATCTTTTTGCAATCGTTGTGGTCACAGAAATTGGACTGGGATCAAGAAATACCCCAGGCGCCGAACTGTATCTGGACCAGATTTGTCAACAATATTCATTACTTGAAGGAAATAAGTATTCCACGCCACGCCAGCTGTAGAAATGCGGTTGAAATTCAAATTCATGCATTTTCGGATGCTTCTATAAAGGCATATGCAGGATGTATTTATTTAAGATCAGTAGATGAGTTAGGGAATTGTACGGTTCGACTTTTGTGCGCTAAAACAAAAGTCACGCCTTTGAGGGCCACGACTATCCCAAAATTGGAACTTTGTGCATCTTTATTAGTTTCGCGTCTATGCGAAAAGGTTGTGCAAGCGTTACGCTGTAATATCGCAAAAAGATATTTTTGGTCTGACAGTAAAATTGTATTGGGTTGGTTGCGCATTCCTACAAACAAATTGTGCACTTTTGTGTCGCATCGAGTCGCTGAAATAAATGATAAGTGTTCGGATGCTGCATGGATGTATGTCCCTTCGGCACAAAACCCAAGTGACCTTGCCTCACGAGGTGTATTTCCAGACGAGCTACAGTCGTTGTCACTGTGGTGGGAGGGACCTGCATTCCTGCAGGATACAATTGATCGGTGGCCAGAGCAAACTGAAGCGACAGAAAAGAGCTTACCTGAGTTACGTGTATATGCGGCAAGGGTTGAAACACCGACAGTACCGATAATCGACATGTCAAATTATTCCAGTTTTCTTAAACTTAGAAGGATATTCGCGTACATGTGTCGATTCATCAATAGCTTGCTGCATAAACAACATTGTAAAGCTAACAGTTTATTAACTGTGGACGAGCTTGAACAAGCTGAGTCAAAATTAGCTTATTTGTCACAAAGACAAAGCTTTCCTAATTACGATAGGAATCCAAAGTCTATTATTGGATCAGGGAAATTAACTCCTTTTGTCGATGACTCAGGATTGATTCGAGTGGGTGGAAGGTTAGATAATTCGAATTATGATTTTGATAAAAAACACCCTATTCTTCTAGATGCAAAACATCAATTCACTAAATTATTATTTAGATATTTCCACTTCAAACTATTACACGCACCGCCACAACTTCTTCTGTCAGTCATTCGCGAACACTATTGGCCTTTAAATGGCAGAGTACTCGCTAGACGTACTTACAACAATTGCACTCGTTGCAAAAGAATGAAAGGAGAAGTAGCTCAGCAAATCATGGGAAACTTGCCAGCTCAGCGGGTAACACCTGGATATGCGTTTGAGGTGGTAGGTACTGATTTTGCCGGTCCGTTTTTTGTGAGTGACAGGAAAGGTCGTGGTGCGAAACTCCATAAGAGTTACCTATGTGTTTTTATAGATTTTAAGATAAAGGCAGTTCATTTGGAACTTGTAAGTTCTCTGAGCACAGAAGATTTTATTTTAGCATTACGTCGCTTCATATCTCGACGAGGAATGCCTCGAGAGATATTTTGTGACAATGGGAGAAATTTCGTAGGCGCTAGTCGCGAGATAGGCGAGTTTCTCAATGCTGCCTCCAGTTCTGTGTCAGATGCATTTGTAGATGATAAAATAGTCTTCCATTTTTCGCCTGCGTACGCTCCAAATTTTGGAGGCCTTTACGAAGCAGCTGTCCGGTCTGCGAAATTTCATATGAAAAGGGTGGTAGGCAATACTCACTTAACTTTCGAAGAATTGACATCGTTGTTCGCACAGATTGAGGCAGTTCTTAATTCTAGGCCCCTCTGTCCCATGTCATCCTCTCCAACCGATTTAGCACCTCTCACCCCAGGGCATTTTCTGATTGGAAGACCCCTTGTCTCGCTACCGGCACCTGATTTGCAAGATGTCAATCCTAATCGGCTTCATAGATACGCAAGGATTGAGCAAGCAAGGCAACACTTTTGGTCGAGATGGAGTCAAGAATATATCTGCGAATTGCAGCAGCGTACCCGATGGCAGCAGCGACGCCCCGACATCAAGCCCGGTCAAATGGTCTTGATAAAGGACGAGGCGACTTCACCACTGAAATGGCCATTGGGACGAATACAGGCAGTGTATCCTGGAAGTGATGGCGCAAGTCGAGTTGCGGATATACTCACAACCAAAGGCACGATTCGACGAGCCATCAATAGGATCTGCCCCTTCCTTGATGAAGACAAGGCTTAAAGCCAAGGCTTTAAGAGGCGGGAGGATGTTGGCGCAACATAAGTACTCCTACGAAGACCGGTTGACGACACATGACGTCACACACATACGTCACGGCTCCCCGCTCCGTGTACCTACATCAGACTGCACCGTACAGCCGAAGCGGCTACACATATTATATATATATTACCAGAAATACTGTATATAGTTATTAAGTTAATAAAAAAAATACGATAGTACTATCCTGGAGTTCTTCATTCTTCATCAGAAGAGCTTAATTGAGGAGTATATCGAACAATGCTATTATCATTACAGTCCAACACTTAGTTTTAAAATGAGAACGAAAGTACGTTTGTATGGCAAGGTAAAATTCGGTCGAGCTTGCTCGACTCGTAATTTGACACATAACTCACTTGCCTTCAATTCATGCCTCGTCGAAGCTCAATAATGATTCAGTTTTGGCAATATATTCAATTAAACTGTCAATGATAATGTGCTCCTGTGTCCCGTTGCACATTAACCCCCTTGTTCATAAACGTCTACTAAAGTTGACAAGTCGCTAATAATCGTTTGTCCCACGATTTGACAGTAAGGGTTTAGGTGCTTGTTCACTAAAGATAGGCATCTTTACTTTTATACTTAAGTAATAAGCCGCTAGCACGACTATAATACAAGTAGCCCTAAAAGTCGGGATAGTTTGTAAGTGTTTTAATGTTCTTTTGTTTATTGTGTCTTTAATTCTAGTTTTTAATTTTTTATTTTTTTGCATTGTTTTTATTTGTGTACACTAGGCTAGTAGGATACATTCTACTAACACAAGGGATTATGTTGGTCCGAAATAAACAGTTATTATTTTTTATTTATTTATAATGTCTCCTACAACATGTAATGATTCAATAGCCGATGTGACAAACGTAGGTACCTAATAAAGTGTTCATAGCTTTTTAATTAGGTAAGGAATATGTTGTAAAGGTCGTGGTGTCCATTCGTGCCTCACGATTTCACGCTGCACCTTAATATGATTATGAATAATCATGCATTAAGTTGTTAAATGAAGTGCCTATTTAATTCCATAAAGAGGTAAGTGCAATACAATGACTGCATGAACACGATGTTTACTCTTGAAACTTAATATTAGCTAATTACGGGTGGTAAATGTAATTGGAATTGAAATGAGCGATCACGCTATATTATCATAATATATTAAATAAGTATGGAAGCGGCCAAGCGTGACCGCGTATAGCACGCTGCGTCTAGTGAGTAAGAGATCTTTGATCGTGTCGCAAATCGCAATTTGATGCAACCAGACGTAAGTGTCATCTCCCGACCTTGCCAAAGAAGACGTTGCGAAAATCTACTAATTCTCTATTGTACATGCATACCAATTTTATTGTGTTTAACCACTGTGGAAGGTTATGGGAGCAACAAATTTAAATTACATCTAAATGTGCATTGTATTAGTTTAAACGACGCGAGCTACGCTATTAGAATATAATAGAATGCTTGCGCAGTTAAATTGCTTTAAATATTTCTGGTTTGTATTATGCAGTGACTTTGAGATTATTAAAGCTTAATTTTTAATGCAACGTTTTGATACGGCACTATACACAATGAAATTTAATCGGTGATCAGGAATTAATTTTTCTAATTCAGTCATCGAGCACCCTTAACTATGGGACCAACCCCGAAATCGCGAAAATAAATAGACTCTCTCATAGAAAATATCAACATCGGACCAGCCAAAATGTATGAAACAGCCATTTTTTTTTTATTTCCGTGTTGGTCCTATTGTTATAATTTTGTTCCTTATCACAGATACAATTTCATATGTGTCGTGTCCAAGCAAAAAGTCCCACTTTGTCGCTTGCCTTAAGGACGCTTTATAAAGATACAAACAAATCTCGTCCTTATGATCACGACAAAGTGGGACCTTTGACTAGACTTCGGCACATATATAATCAAATCAAATAAGACAGAAGACATATGATACAATATTTTTCATGAATTAGGAATCCTTAAACTGCCTATCAGCAATCTCGATAAAGCATGTGCACAACTGCACACCGTATGCGTGTGCGTAAACGTGCACGTGCGTAAATGTGCACTTGCGTAAACGTGCACGTGGGCGTTGTAAAATACAGATCCTTATGAGAAACGGCAAACCGCTGGCTTGACGTGTGCGTGTATGGGCATGGCTTTAACGTTTTAGCGTACGCGCGCGTATGCGCACACGCAGCCGGTGTGCTGTAGCCTAAAGGGAATCTTCACCATACAGAAATATCAAGTTTCCTATTGTGGCGTAAATCAAATCAGCATCGAAATTTTAGCCGTGCCCATCAGCCATTTAAATATTAAATAACAAAGATATATTCGAGGTCAATATGAAAAGCGAACTGTGCCTTTGCCTAATATGCAGGGTCGAAGCTCTGGCCGTATTCCCATTGGTCGTATGGCCATTATAAAGTGACCTTGACATTCGTTAACAAAAGTTTTTGAATCGGCAACTGGGAGAGTAAACATGCATCTCAAATGTGTATTGATATTTGAGAATACAACTCTGTCGAATTATTTTTAACTGTCACTCTAAGGGCGGTTTCAGACTAGCGATTTATACGCGCCTATAAGATCGTTGTCATGTAAGCCCGATGTCAAATGTAGCAAAATAATCTCAATGTCAAATATCAGAATCAGAATCAGAATAGCCATTTATTAAATTAATACTTGCGTAGGTACATTGTTTACAGTATTTACATTCATTGAATATATATTTATATTTAACGAAATAATTTTTATATTAAAATGACCTCTCCTTTAGGGAGTACGAAGGAGGCGTGGTAATAAAACTCCATGGGTTACCAGCCCTGCTAGGAGTTTTTTTTTTTTGTGAATTACAATGGAATTTACATTTATTTATTTTACGTTTTTCTTTTCTTTTCTTTTGTTTCAATGTCAAATATAGCGAAATATAACGCGCGTGTAAGCGGAACGACCGTACACGTGCAGAAAAATACGCTAGTCTGTAACCGTCCTATAAACAGCGATGTGCTAAGCTAAGAATGGAGTTATCCATATGATGTTCGCGTAAGAAATTTTTTGCACTTATTCTTCAACATAGGTACTCCCCAGATAAGTGCAAGAAGTGTGTCTGAGAAAATGGAACGTGTGCTTTCAAATTTCAACTTCATACTTCTTAGTTCTTAGCTAACAATCTACAGTGTGTCCCTAGCCATTGGCCAAAGCTGAAATGTACATATGCATTAGGGTATTTAGAACCAGTGTACAAAGTACTCGTATCATAACAGCCGGTGTAGCGGTTACAAAGAAATTAACAAATTACGAATTTATACTCTGGAGCAGCCTGTATGTGTTAGTAGCTCCTGAGGTAATATCCTCAAAGAATAGTATGGAACCTTCTTCGACCTTTTTAATTATCTTTTTTATTTATGACACTAATAAGATTCTGACTTTTGAAAAATGCCATCATTATCAAATATTTCGAACAAATTGTCAAAAACACTGCCAATGGTTAAATGGATACAGTGTTTCTTTTTGTTGTCGATTATTGCAAATAACTTTTGTTCGATTTTTTTTTCTTCTGTTCTAATTAAAAAAATATTAACGTTAGAGAATTCCTGAGAAGTAACCCTACGTGGGATTTCAGGGTTTGTCCAATGGCTAAGGATACACGGTATAAGAATGTAGATTACGCTAAGTACTCTGTTTGTAAAAAAAATATATTGCTTAGTATAATAAACAGTTTTTTTTTAAGTTAATTAATAGTTCCACCGTACAGAAA
The DNA here is from genome assembly GCF_033807575.1 of Cydia pomonella. NCBI lineage: Eukaryota > Metazoa > Arthropoda > Insecta > Lepidoptera > Tortricidae > Cydia > Cydia pomonella. The sequence goes on along the minus strand of NC_084710.1, from coordinate 4,236,456 downwards.
ATTGTGGGATGTGTGAAAATTGTAACCTTTATTTTTAAGATAATATAATATGCTGGTCTAACTGAGCATTCGTCTCGTCTGCGATTAGATAGAACGACACCCATGAGCTGCTTCGCACAATTAACAATTCAAATATATAATTTTGTAAGAAAGGTTCGCCTGCCGATTGACAACACGGCCAACGGAACTATTTGGGTTAATGTTTGCGTCGCAGCTGCGACTTTGCTAATTCCGTGACTTAAGGAAATTAATTGCTGTATATGCCAAAGACACGTCCAAAACATCTCAAAACTCAAAGTCGCTCAACGAGCTATGGAGAGGGCTATGCTCGGAGTTTCTCTACGCGATCGAATCAGAAATGAGGAGATCCGTAGACGAACTAAAGTCACCGACATAGCCCACCGGATTAGCAAGCTGAAGTGGCAATGGGCAGGCCACATTGCACGCAGAGAAGATGGCCGATGGGGTCGAAAAGTACTCGAGTGGAGACCACGGACTAGCAAGCGCAGTGTAGGACGACTACCCACCAGATGGACAGACGACCTTATTAAGGTCGCCGGAAGACGCTGGATGTGGGTCGCTTCCAACCGGTACATGTGGAGGTCCAAGGGGGAGGCCTATGTTCAGCAGTGGACGTCTTATGGCTGAGATGATGATGATGATGATATGCGAAAGGGTTAGATTATTATGTTGTTGATTAATACATTAAAGATATTACTTAATCGATAAACCGCAGGCCAGTAGACTACGTCGGAAATAAATGCCTCAACCTCACTATCCAAGGCCCTAGATCACGCGGGCAAGGCCCTAAGAAGCGCTGGCTGGACGTCGTGATAGCGGACATGGAAGAGAACAATCTCACACCTGACGATACCGAAGACCGGGCAAAGTGGAGAAGATTAAGTTGGAAAGCGGACCCTGGCGCTAGACCGGGAAAACGCTAAGACGAAGAAGAAGACTTACAGCAGCTCGAGACAGACTACTTATATACCTGGGTAACTCCACGAGACTGTAATGTCAGTTACCAATTCTTTCGTGTGTTCTTACATTAATTAAGCAAATTTAAGTATCCAGATATCTACCTGTAGGGCTACGCCAGACATACAGACACTTTAATTCGCTTAATTAATATAAGAACACACGAAAGAATTGGTAACTGACGTTACAGTCTCGAGAAATTACTCACCTGAGTTATATGTAAGTATAATACATTAGATTGATTACATTTGGCAGATAACAATCATATCTGTATTTCAGGCATCATTGTTTTGGGTGGCGTGTAAAAAAAGTTTAAGTTTAGTTGAGAAACCTTCAATCCTAAAATAAAAAAAATCTGAATCACTCGTAATAGACTTAGTTAATATCGCATCAGTATTTGAATTAAGTATACACAACTATTTTCAATCATTCTATTTATAAATTTGGCCATTTCTATTAACCTTGAATAAATATAGAAGTAGTGTTACACGCGCTATGACGTTGGTATGACAACGAAGAAGCCAACGGCAACAAATTATGTGCATTCAGTGCATTCAACGCCTCGCCATAGTTTCATTGAGAAATATTGACCGTTAATTAGGAAAACACGCGTTGACGAATTTCTATATATAATACAAACTGTTTTTATTGCACGACATCAAATAATATTTACAGAGAAACACACATAATACATAAAGACAGAGGTAACAACAGGCGGTCTTATCGCTAAATAGTGGAGAAATGACAACATTTAGATAGTGGAGAAATGATAATATTAATTTAACTATTTATATCAATATATTTAATATCAACGATTGCTGCACTTAGTATACGAGTACATATTATACTAGAGGCACAGAATAAATAATAGCACTACCGTACAGAAATGACACTTCCTATAAAGCCGAAGTTTGACAGCGATTCAGGGACAAGTCATACTGTCTCTTTCTAATGTATGGCACTACCCCTTTCGGCTATTTAGGATTCGTGACGTTAACACAATAAAAGTATGATTTGCGAATCGACACTCCGTTGTCAAGTGCCAAGCGAGCAGCTGGGTCGCAAAACATACGATCACAATCTGTATTTTATTTACCACCTTGTCATACAACGGAGCCAAAACGTCACAGGGTTTTCAAAATTAATGTCATTATCTTATCTGTGGTTGAGCACGCAAAGGGACGGACGCCAACCCTAATAATTGCTCGAAGCAATGCTGAGCCGAACGAAGCCGAGGATGCCAGAACGCTCTAGCGTCTCCCCACTGCTAGAGGCAATAACATGCAGAGTACACTATGCCCTTCTGGCGAAACCGTTGATATACTATGTTTGCATAACTGAAGATAACTCATAGTCATTGTGGCAATATAAAGGCCATTTTTATTATCACACTTGTCTATCTACTTCTAAGTAAAATAGCAGTAATGATTCAGCAATAAAACATAAAACAAATATCAGCAAAAACTTTATTGCAAACCGAATAGTAAATGCCTGGAACAAATTACCCTCTGAAGTTGTGAACTCTTGTAGTGTGAATCAATTTAAAAACAATCTTGACAGACTATCTAAGCAGTGAAATCGTGTAGTGAACTCTGATTTAGACGTACCAGCATCAGCTGCTTGTCTTAAACCAAATAATATTAATAATAATAAATCCGCAGGGCAGCTTGTGGCGAGCTGTTGGGGAGTAACGACCCCACGGACCCGAGTACTCCCGAGAGTCGGTCAGGGTCTCCGTCTCCGACGTGTCTTCGTCGGTCGGAGTGGACTCAAAGGGGACCCGCAGGACTCTCAGCTCTGGCTTGCCTTTATTGGCCGTCCAGAGAGGAGTCGTTAGAGCTAAATGCTCCAGGGGTGGAAGTGAAAACTTGCATAAGACGCGAGTTGGCACAGTGGCTGTTATCAGCCACTGGGTAGAAAGCGGCGTACACCTCTCGACACCCCTGAGCCGCTCACACCGGTGTTGCTCCTGGTCGTCTTCACGACGGCATTTTCAGGGGCCCATCTAGTGGGCGGCGAGTCACCGCCTGCCTCTATAACTAGTGAAAACATTGTTATGGCAAGTGTCCGGACCTCTTTGCAATAACCCAGTCTCATTGTCCTCCCAAACTTCAATCCATAGACCGTTATACTGTTCACTTTTACTACAATAGTCCCAATGCCTGCTGCGACCGGTTCATGGGTGTCTATTGTTGGGCCTGTGAACGGATTGCAGCAGGCGTTCTACATGACATTAAAGCTCTCCAAGCGGCCTCTACGTGTTGGATCTATATCCCCACGCAAGCCTATCAAAAGACCGGGATTTATAGGCCCGTGAAATCCAAGGAGATACAATAATAATAATAATAATTCTAGAGACCTTGCAACAACTAAATTAGTTTCGGTTTAAGCTCTTAATTTTGAACACTTGCGATATTTTTAAGAAGTTAAAGTGTTTTTATTTCATATATATCCTGAATACTTTAGCTTTAAATTAAGTTATATTTAGCTTTAAATTAAACTAGGTTAAAGAATGTTAAATACCCGGGGAATAAAAAACGGTATACAGTTTTGAATGATTCACGGGTAGTTTCACTAGACTTATATTGACCGGGATATGGACCGTGGTTACCTTTTCTATTGTTTTCGAGCTCCCAAAACTCGTTTATATCCCGGTCTACGAGGTTTTCTCAAAAAAAAGAACAAATAAAGCTTAGGTAATTTACTCTCATTGCATATGAATACAACAACGTTAACTAAAACAATTTCAATAACAGCATGGCTACCACCAGTTTGACTCTGACATTCGCTAGCGTGTGCCTAAAGTAAGTTACGCAGACGTTAGCGAATATGTCAGTTGACACTGGTAAGGCAGTCGTGGTACGGCTACAGGATCAGTTAAGTAATTCCTTGGCGCGTCGACATTGAATCCACAATACCAGTACTTTTACTAGCCAGTTGTGGTGTGAAAATAAATAACTGGTATCCTAGCAAAGTAGGAAACGCTTAGAAACGTTGCCGGTTTCTGACGGGTTTTCCAAACGGAAAGTAGGTAAGCGAGGCTCTTTGGATGTCCAATTGACAACCTGTACAGTCAAGGTATTAAATATACGGACAAAGTGCCAAAAATATGTATACACGACCTTATTACCCATACATTAAAGCTGTGTGTACATATTTTCGGCACTGTCCGTATCGATATTTAATATCTTGACTGTACCTCAATTGTTTAGGATTAGACATATCGTTATCTGTCGTACGATTTAAAACAGCACTTTTCACTTAATTTTCAAGTAGAAGCCTACCTTAATACGTGCTTACCTGCCTAACCCAATAGTGTTATCTCTGAATTAGCTATGAGGCCCGATTTAAATAACAACGCATTTTACTGTCTTGTCTCTATGTGATCTGATTCTAATTCATGTACTAAGACTGACCGTGTGTCCCGATTTACACATTGATTAGTGTTAAGTGCGAGTTCATACATTTGACGGGTTGACGTAACTAGTGACTGAAGAGCTGGCGGCTTTTTCGCACAACGTATCAGCATGGCGATACAACGAGGTCTATTTTAGATTTAAGCTAGCTATTAATTTAGTATCTGTACAGTTATTGTAAGACCTCTGTGTATATCTATTATGTAAATAAATGCATATTTACTACTACTACTACTACTACTACTATAATGATATGGAACACGTAACCCAGTTTTTGCTAGTGCAACTAGGTTACTTGCTCTTTAGCAAATATAGGTATATTTTTTCTTTGATTCTGAAAAAAAAAATATAATGTTAGGAACGAAATGTCAAATTCGACTTCCAAGTAGCTAGACCGAACATTTGAGGTCACTCCATACAATGTAATCTAACACAGCATACGGTGTTTACTGTCGACCAAGATCTAAGGTCAATAAAAATACTTATAACATAGGCGCGGAGGGGCGGACTGCGGAGTCTTTCTTATAGATAGTTACTGCCTGCCCAATTTCCCAAAAATTTTAGTCAAAATGCTGGGCCGTACTGAATGAACCAGTACAATATATATATGTTTATACTACGCACGCATGACAAGTCATACTCAATCATAGTGTAAGTACTTCGTAAACCAAAATAATTATCAGTGATGCGCGAATTGCACAATCCACGCCCGCGCTAACGCGTGGTGACTTTGACACACTTGCCGATCAATGGACACCACTCAAACTTATTGTGTTATGAAAATAAAGTGATAAGTGTGCTTTTGTTGTTATTGAAAGGGAATGGACAGTTTTTAAAATAACGGTCTTGTTTGAATTACGAAAACCATGCATTGGAGGTTTGAGCGTGTGCGCTGCCGCCGTTATTTATTAGGTATCTGGCACGGGGGCGTAGTTCGTACACGGGGTGACATTCTACTTCCTTGGACCTCGTGTCCATATCTAGTAGGAATAAATACCTACTAGATATCTGCATTTAATTTTAGCGAGAATTGCGATGACTTAACACAATGAATCTAATTGATCTGTTACTAGTTCAAAAAATAAACCGATAAAGAATATTAAACCGATAGAGTACTTTTGTCATGACTTTGAGACACTTGCCGATCAATGGTCGCTACGATCAAACTTATTAAGTGTGTTATGAAAATATAAAGTGATAAGTGTGTTTTTGTAGTAATCGGAAAGCATTGACAGTGTTTTTAAGTAACCCACGAGAACCGTGGGTTCGGGGCTGAGTGCGTATAGGATAGAAATAATATTAAGCCGCTTAGAACACCTTTTTCGTGATTTTGACACACCTATCAATGACAACGCTCGCCATAATCAAACTTATTCGTCAAGTGTTATGAAAATATGAAGTAAAAAGTGTGATCGAAAAGAAGGGACTTAAAAATAACAGCACATTTACAGCGAAATAACAAGGCATACGAAAACGGTGGATTCCAGGCCTATGGTAGCGGGTAGCTGTGCGAGAGTTATTTGGCGCGGAGGGTTGAAGCGAAATACGCTACGAATTTTAATTCCGCATCAGGCCGCTTTGACAAATTACCAAAAAGAAAAGGTTCTATACCTATTTATGGTCACAAAACGTTAGAATATGCAAATGTGTGAAAATGTTCGCGATTAAGGTGTCAATGTTTACACAGTAATGTCATGGCTGTTCATGGTAAATTGATAAACAAATAGGAAAAATATTTTCGCATGAGCGTTATACTCCGAATTAGTCGCTTGAGAACATTAAACAATGAGTATCGTTTAAAAGGATATTGTTTGTGTAGCGTCATCGTTCTAGAACTTACGAATTCAGTCATCTAATTAACAAGTCGCGGCCTATAATATGTAGCTAAGTATGTACTCTCGGCTTAAAAAGATAAACTACGATACAACAAAGGGGCCTGTTGGTTCTTTTATTTGCATAAGGGCCAATTGAGAAAAGCAACATATAAAGATTAAAAAGCTTAAAACTACTTTCGTAAATCAATCTCAAGGTCATTGCCGTAAAGTTATGTTCGCAACGAAATCGGTAGTATAGGTACGGGACTAAGTTCCTTGTAAACGTGTGGAAAACGTTAAGTAGTTTTTGAATTGACGACAGACAAAAAGGAGTTCTAAACCATACATGAAACGGGTCGTAAAAACGAAAGTCTGAATTACTGGCCATCGTAAAGTCGGAACGTTTTAAAAGGATTTCGATGTTAGGTAGTATAATAATAAATTTAACGGATGCGTGACTGAAAGTAATATATAAGTGACTTAATTTAATAAAATTATTAGTATCCCTTGGTGCCTACCAAGCATAGCTTACAGCAAAAGAGTATTTGAAATAATAATTAGCCTTTAAGGTTAACCAGTTCAGATAATCATTTTAAATGAAATTAATATTGCTCTAACTATTTTTAATGCACTATGTATGTAACTGGTTTTGATCAAAAATCAATGTATTTAGCGTAATGTAATTGACGACCGGTCTGGCCTAGTGGGGAATGACCCTGCCTATAAAGCTGGCCCTGGGTTCAAAACCCGGTAAGGGCATTTATTTGTGTGATGAGCACAGATATTTGTTCCTGAGTCGTGGATGTATTCTATGTATTTGTATATTATATATATCGTTGCGTGAGTACCCAAAACACAAGCCTTCTTGGCTTACCGTGGGTCCCTATAATATTTATTTATTATTATTGAGAATAATCATTATTTATTTATTATTAATTAGCACATTTTTCACACTCGCATCACATTAGGTAATATGAAAATTTGAAACATGAAAGTTCAGGTTTAGTACGTCAAGCGCAATCATCGCTTTTTTTCCCACGCACTTTACATTTAACTAATATTCAGTTTTTATTTCTACATGCCTGGAAACTTACGAAGCGTCAACAAACTCGTAGTGTGGTGAAGATACTGAAGTTTGTACCACATCGACCTGGTTGCTGGTTGCTACAAACTGATCCTATATCCTCGTATCGTTAAGGTCGTCTACCAGAAGGCGGTAGTGGACCCTACTTACCTGTGCAATTCGTAGGCTGGAAGCACTTAGGAGTACTTCTTATGGAACGTTCAAAAGGTCGTTACTAAATTCCTTGCTTACAAGGCTAGTTGTGTTCACCGATCATATGTCTTCGTATATGCCGTTAAGGGTATCCTCCAGCAAGCGGGAGGGGTCTATATCTGTGTCTGAAGGCTAGAGGCACGAGCATGCCTTTATGAAGCGTTGCTGTTAGTAAAGTGCGTTTGTGTGTGTTGTACTCACCGATCGTATGTCTTCGTATATGCCGTTAAGGTCGTCCTCCAGCAAGCGGTAGGGATCGACGATTTGTGTGCCGTAATCGGGCAGCGAGCCCGTGGATGTGCTTTGCAAGCTGGAGGCGAGGCGGCGCGCTACGCCGGCCACGCTGGGGGCGCTGGCGCCCGCCGAGCCGCACGCCGGCCCGCATGTGGTCACGCGCTGTAACAAACAGACATTCATAAGTATTATTCTTACCGGACAGATTCTTATAGGATTGTTATTATTTATAGTACTCTAAGGTAGGAGAACACACCCATCCTTCGTGAGGAAGGGTTGGAACCAGAAGGTAGACTAGGACTTTATAACTAACGAGCTGATTCTTATGATCGAGGACTGATTCGTGTTTTTTCTTCACGAAGATGTTATATTTTATAAGAAACCGTGACGGCCTTAGTCTTAAGTCTTAAACCCCATATATTATAATCGACTAGGTTGTAAAAGCAATTACATATTTAAAAGCAGTTAGAGCAAATTAGATAATTTCAGGCATCTTGAAAACTACTCATAGTAAAATTGTTATTACGAAGCTTTATCATAATAAAATTGTATTTCCTGTTTCTTAGCTTTCCCTCTATAAGTACAAAATGCGCTTACGTGTGTACTAGTTAGCGAATAGAAGCTCAGTAAAACGTCACGAATAGCGTATGAGTATTTATGACGTCGGACGGCAAATAACGCATACAAAGTTTTCAAACAATTTCGTGAGAGCAAAACACCTTTCAGTCGCAGTAAGACGAAGCGCGGTAGCTAAATTAGCATCAAAATAGACTACGCTCTCAAATTCTAGTTTTACGCTCACAGAAGCATATTATGTTCTAATGAGCTGCATTAGAAGAAAGAACTCCGTAGGCATAAGGTATATGTTTAGTCAAACTAAGTAGGTAATTTGGACTTATTGCAGTCATCGCGCTCAGAATGGATTAGTTTGCAAATGCTACTTGTGTTCCTGTTAACTTATTGTATTAACTGCTAATGTATTTCATAAATAAAAGTTTTTTTTTTTTAATTTAGTTTACATCCAGTTTCTGCCTAAGATATGTAAATATTATGTATTTGTAATTACATCATTCGGTTGCCAATTAATAACGTGGCCGCGAAATATCGTAAATGGCAAAGTATTCGACTTGAACTTGCGACTCCTTCAAAATCGTACTTGAAACATAAACGACAAGAACAGAAGTATGTCAAAAGCAACAATCTTGTTCAATGTCAAGGTGCGAAAGGTTTATTTTCTGCACGTTTGTATTATTAAATCAACGAGAGAAAGGAACTAGAACTAAAAAAAGTATGACATACAATGTGTAAATTCACTACGTGCAAACCTGTTTGGTTAGCATAGGACCTAAGAAGTATATTGAGATAACTTTTCCTTAGAAATACAATGAAAATATTATCACACACAAGCAACACACAAGTTACGAGGTATGAGCTTTATATAGTAACTGTCAATGCTTTAGAAAGCTCGTATCTCGTAATGTCATGTTTGCAGTAAAACGCTGCTCGGTATTTTTTTTAAATGTAACTTTATAAATCTTCTTAATTCATGGGTAAATTTTATGGCTGGTTTGATTTATTGAATTTACACACGGTATATCGCATGACAGTAAGTTAGTACTAAAGTACTTATAACAACCGCAACAAGCGATACGGTAGCAAAGTTTAGAATCGAAGGGTGCGGCGAGTGCCCTTAGCTATGCGGCGGCGGCAGTGACCGCGATACGCATTTCGCAATGCATTTATGCAACTGCAGGTGAGTGCAGCCGATGGGCCCCGACCGGGCGTTGCAAAACCGACGCACGTATGCACGCATGCCGCTCAAAGCGTAAACAAGCTGGTAGGAAACGAGAAAAATCAATTACATCGCAATAGTGTAAACTATACGTAAGTCACAGCGGTAATGTCACATTGTCATAATAAATTTAATCTCAGTGTTACTTTGTATGTTTGGTTCTCAATTACATTACAAATTAGGATATTTTCTTTTGGGTAGTTCAAAGGTTCATATAGGATACTTTTAAACAAGAAATGATACCCGAGGGGATGTAATGGGGTACCAGTTTTTAATAAGTTACAGAGTATGCAATCGCACTAGTCGTTCGTTGGGTGCAAAGGCAGGATTTCACCAGTGTGCGGCACAAGCATTTTGTACTGAATATGTGCAAAGTAAGCCTATTTATGTATACGAAACCAATGAGTGACAGCCAAAGGTCATGACACATGCATAACAAGTTATTTGTAGGTTCGCTAGGGTTAAGTTTCGTCGTCATCCGCTTTACCCAGCGTACTCAACACGGCGCGCTGCAGTGCAAGCTGAATACAATTTCAATGAGAAAGAGCTTTTTTTATTATGATCGTTGATCCACATTCTAGCTGTATCAATACGCTATACACAATATAAAATTATACAAGACTGATGATTTAGATTCCGTGGTGTTTGCCTCATTGTTCAAGTTCTTTAAAAGTTCTACTGTAGCACGCAGAAAAAACGCACATACGCATATAATTGCGCTGTTCGTTCTGTAGCGTAGATACAACCTTTGCCGGCCAAACTAATTTTAAATTAATTAGTTTGTAGTTTGTGCATGGTGCAACCCATTTTATACTACTTGCGTACTTACTGTACTATCTTTATCTTAGCATAAATACTATTTACACGATAATAAGACTTATTGACTGCAACTGGAAGTCCCATTTTAGTGACAATAGTTCTAATAGGTATGCATAACTGTGTGACTAAAACGTGTATTTCAATGACGTTTTATATATAATATAAGTAATCATTATGGCCTTGGCCTTCGATGAATTACTATTTACACGATAATATCAACTGCATCTTGTAGTCACTGCATTAGGATTTAGGAACTTCTATTTAAGACATTTAGTGCAATAAAACTAATTATGAATATTTTATCCATGTTACAGTTACTTGTAGTTTTACATGTATGTAAAATATATATTGTTATTATTTTATTAAGGATATTTTAGTGTGATAATTCTAACAATGTACATATGTAACCGTAAAATACGTGCATAATACTTCTTGAAATAGCCAATCACAAAAAAAATCATTCTATTGTAAACAGTTAACAAATAAAAATATATACACAAGTCCAGAGAACACTTAAAAAATCATGCTTAATTAAATACCATGAAACCACCCAACTATTGTTGAACCAATTTTTACCACGGCCAGCAAAACGTCCAACTTTGTCGCTTGCCATAAGGACGAGATTTGCTTGTATCTTGTATCTTTATACGGAAAACTTGTCAATGCGTCCTCATGGCAAGCGACAAACTGGGACGTTTTGCCGGCCGCGGTAACAATTATGGCTTAAAAGTTTATTAATACATTGTTACCAATGTTCTTTTTTGTTTTGTCTGATAATTAAATAATTTTCACACATAAATATGTTAGAGTACATTCTGGAATTTCTGGAGAATAGTTAAAAGCATTTAGACAATAGTTTTTGCGGTAGCTTTTTTCTAAAGTAACTCATGCGTTTGCTTTCCAATATGTCCGGAAAGGTCTGAAATGTCTGAATCCATGGAGGTCAATATCGGTGTGATAAGTAATAAGCTGCCATAAAATGTGGTTATTATTACTACTAACGAGCAATAAGTATAGGAACCGTTTGTTACATTACATGGTCTACGCGGCACCGTAACGGTGCAGTCGGTGCACGCAGCTTTCCTCACGCGACCTGGACCGGTCATCCTTGATTGCAATGTGGTTCAAACTTAGTAACCCCTTTGTTATGATCGATTAGTTGAGGTATATATTAACTATTAAGTACACCTTGGTAGATAGATACAGTCAGCATTAAAAGTAACTGAGTGACCGTGACGTCGCCCTGTCGGGTATGGGACACATTACTACATATCTAACAATTGACTCGTGCTTTGAATTTGACAGATAAACAAGATGGCGCTATACAGCTCCACACATTTTGGGGTAACTCTGATTATCAAAAGTTCACGTTTGACAATTCAGTGACCACAAAACATATGGCGCAGTACAGCGTCATCTGTTTTGGATGTCAAATTAAGGGACACGTTTTATTCTAGACTACCTCTCTAAGCAATGATAAGAATAGATAGCGGTAACATGTAGACATTCACGAAACTGATCGAATTAAAAAAAATGCATTTCTACAGCAATTCGCATTCGCACACACAACTTTAGGAAGAACTTTAATTGTAGATGTAGAAACAATCTGCTATATTGAGTCTTTGTCTCAATCTCTTAGATCAAAACCTGCCATAATATCATTAAAAAGTTTTAGCATTTACATAACATAATTCTCAAAATTTGAATCAAAAGTTTAAGTCAGAATTATTTCAATAACAATAGCCTTTTTTTTATCAGTTCAAAAGATGTACACATATGTACCAATGTTTGTCTACGTATTTGGCAGAAAGGATGTTTGGCGTCATTATTAACACTATTATTATTGGTCTGGTGAGAGGCCGGTTAAAAGGTTATTTCTGTACACTAAGTTTCGATTGCCGGTAAGGCTGGTATTCGCAGAAGGGGAAGAGGTGCAGGCCGGGGTGCAGGCAAGCCGCAAACGAGACGACTTGAAACTCGAAACAAGTTTATAGCAAATTAGGTGCAGGTAAAACGTGAACAGACTTATACGAAAAAAGCTAGTAATATTGACATTGAATCTCGACAAGACGAATAAAACATTAATTCCCAATTACGTAACAACAACACCATCCTCCAAGCTGTGATAATTTGCACTTCATTGTTTAAAACAAATTGATGCATAATTCAGTTCACCGTTGTCTATGCAAAACCGACAAATAGAGCGTGTCTATGTTATTATGTTAATACCCCGTGTTTGGATACGCACATCACCTTTCATTTAAACGACTAACAGTCAGCAGCAGAACTTGCTAATGGTAAGATGTTGAAAATAAACTGAACACGACCAAGTCATTGCCAAGAAAATAAGAGCGCGTGTAGGTCATTTTGAACACCTCTCCCGCTTCTGCTTCTAACTGAACGAACGCAATGAACAAATTACTTCCAAATCATCAGTTCGCGAATCGTTTCAAGGGTTTGAAACCCACGCACGAAACGCTCTGTTAAATTATTAACGATGCCACACGTGTACATTATTCTGCATAATCGATCAGACTACATTTAAAGTACAGTGAGCATGACTTGTTGGGTTTTTTTTGTGGTAATAAATGTGGAGAAACATTATAATAGTAGTTGCGAATTTCAAAGAGATACAAAATCTAAGGTTTTATTGGCAAAGTAACGTTTTAATTAATGTTTTTATCCCGGCCTTTGGACTAGATGGTGATTTAGAAAAAAAAAACTGGTACATTAGTTTGATCTTTATACTCAAACGATCTTTTAATTTACACAGTATATATCTTATACTGTGTAAATTAAAAGCAACGGTTAGGAATCACGTAAAAAGAAATATCAAACCTAGGGATGCTTATAAGACGGTCTTCTACCATTTTTGATATAATACTAAGGTAAGTATATGCAACAAAATTGAATAGAAGTAAATTAAGTGACGACAGAAGACGTTTCGTTATTGTGGACACTTACATGTAGATTTTCATGACACTTGCTCGTAAAAGGTGTTCTTACATGTAGGCCATGCGGTTCGTAATTTCAAAATTACGACCTATAGGGCTGTCATGTACGTACGAAATTAGGAAAGAGTTTTATTTTTTCCCTTTTGTGTGAAGTTGTTTTTCCCTTTCCTCCACAAGTGTGAAGAAAAACATTGTGTGTGCCACGGGCAGTACAGGAATTACGAACTCGTGTTAATTAAGCCCTCGCCTGACATAAAATTTAATACTGTCAACGGGTCATTCTGACTGTGCATTAAATCATCTACCTATTGATCTTCTTTGTCCATCCCATTTCCCAGTTCAGCTGGGGTCGGGCCTCCTCGTACGTCGGCGCCAGGACAGTCTATCCTGGGTTGTCCGCGTGGTCAAGTTTTGTGTCCTCATCTCTCTTTCGACATAGGACCACCAGGTTGCTGGTCTTCTGCCTCTTCCTTTGGGGTTGCTTGGGATGTTCATAGCCTTCCTCACTGTGTAGTTTTCGTCCCTTCGCAAAACGTGACCATACCACCTCATTCTACTCTCTTTGAGTTTTTCGGTAATAGCCGCTACCTTGAACGAGCCGCGTACATATTCATTGCGAACCTTATCGAGTCGCGTGACACCGCCAGCCCACCTAAGCATTTTCATTTCCGCCACGTGGAGTTTTTGTTCATGCACTTTCTTAGCGGTCCAGCATTCTGCTCCATACATCATTGCAGGTCTAACGGCGGTCTTATATATTTTTCCTTTTGTCTTTATTGGCATTTTGGGGTCGCACAGAACGCCGGACAAAGATCTCCACTTTAGCCATGCTGAATTCACTCGATGGGTGACATCATTGTCTACGTTTGCGTTTGCCGTCACAACTGAGCCGAGGTATTTGAAGTGCGATGCTTTCGGCAATACCTTATCTTCTATGAGTATGTCACAGTTGGTATCTTCCGTTCCTTCATAGTCACACTCCATATACTCAGTCTTCGTTCTACTGATGCGCAAACCGTGACGCTCGATCTCTTTAAGCCACTTGTTTAGAGATTCCTGCAGTTCAGAGGCGCGTTTGGTGATCAGCACAATATCATCTGCATATAGTATGCACCACGGAGTTGGCGCCTGGATACTGCGTGTTATGTAGTCCATTGACAGATTGAAGAGCAGCGGGCTAAGTGCTGACCCTTGATGTACGCCTACTCCAACCTGAAATGGGCCACTCAATCCAGCTGGGCTTTTGATTTGTGTGAAGATCCTATTATACATATCCTGAACTAAAGTGATATACGCTTCAGGGGTACCTTGAGCGCGTAGGGACTGCCAGACCAACTTTCTGGGAACTCGGTCAAACGCTTTCTCGAGATCGATAAAAAGGAGGTACAAGTTTTCTTGATTACAGCGATGTTTCTACCTATTGATAAAATCATATCAATTTTTTCTATTGACACTACTTATGCGTCCGAATCCGAGTGTACTGACAGCTGTATTCCATAATAAAATTCGCGTAACACAGTGAAACCAGCGGGTTACGCGCAGTTATCCAACTAAATACGAAATCATAAGCCACGTTACGAATCTAATATTCTCCGTTCAATCATCGGCCGCTCGAAGAATATCAATCGAAAATGTTAATTGATGTACGAATGTAAACATGACAATTATAGACCTTATCACGGTGTAACAAGGTGTTAGATTGGTCAGTACTGTGAAGCCGATGGTGTTTTACATGTGTAGGTACATGTAGCACGCAAATGTACAACTGTTCTACACAATTCGGTTGAAACAAATTTGCAATTAATTGTAATAGCATTTCAGGGCTGCACGCAAACAGACCATTTTTTTAAACTTCTTTATTTATTTATTGAAAAATATGGGGTCATCCATTAATATACTTTAGGGGGAGGGAGTGTGACATCTCGTGACAAGGGGGAGGGGGGAGTTACAAACTTTGTGACGTCACTTTAACTTCACCAGTATTTATTAAAGAAAAATTAATCGCTGTACAGTTAAATAACGAGTTTTTAGAACGATACTCGTTTTATGCGATTAATTTTCTTTCCTAGTCGGTTTTGTGTTATAATTACTAATATTTCTTTTGTCCAAAATAGTTTGATAAAATATTAATGCTAACAAATTCAATTCGCCGATTTTGTTGAAAAAAAAAATGCGAAAAATGTAACGTCACACCAGGGGGGGAGCGGTTTGCCAAATGTGACCAAGTGTAACAAGGAGAGGGTCAAAAAACCTAGAAATTCGTGTGATGTAATTAATGGATGACCCCTATATTATAACCAGTATTTTGAATATCTATTGGATGTACTTTATTAATTAGGTATATCAGCTCTAGGTAATCTAATGTGTCAAGAAAAAAGATACTATAATAACTTAAACTCTTAAGGGTCAATGTACATCTTTGTTGAAATTGCAATCTAATTAGAATCTTTCATGAACCAAAATATATAATAATAATAATTCAGCCTATATACGTCCCACTGCTGGGCACAGTGCGAGATCTCATGTGCGAGAGGGCATGAACCAACAATACAACGAAATTCATCCTAATTTACTTATACAACAAGGTTCAAACCAAAAATAGGAAAATTTTGTATGGTGGGCTTACAAAACGTTACAGCTAAAATGTAAGTAAACAGAAATGCCTAAAGTTAAAAACAGCTGATATTAATATAAAAAATAAATGAAATGATACTTCAATGAAATTATTTGAAAAAGTAAAAAATCTCTTCGTATTGTTTATTTGTTCGTTTTAATCGTCATAATTTTGACTTATAAGCACTCATAATATGCCAACATTGTCAGCCCTGACTACTAATAAAAAAATTGCGGGCAATGTAAATGACGAACAACATTGCCGCACGTAAAATTGCATGTGTCCGCGCACATAACAATTAAAACACGATAGAAAGTGAGTTTGTGCTCATCGACTCTTAAAATAGAAGTGAACCGATCGACACGTTCTGTGGAATGATGGGTGGGGCGTACGTGGATCGGTTAGCGGATGCAATCGGCGGTTGCATGCTAATAGGGATGTGGATGACAATAGATGACTTTGTCTGAACGATATACGATGTTTAATTGTTTACTGTTTAGCAGTCGCGTGCGACTATGTTCTCATTAGTCTAGGAACTCGAGTTTTTAAAGTCTAAATTTAAAGAACTAGAAACGTTTTTACGTGAATTAGCGCTTAAAAGAAGTCTTTAAATGTACAGTAGGTTCAGAAAACGTTTTTAGGAGTTTTTAAGAGGGAAGAATAGCTTTGCGATAATTGCGATCCTAGCGAAATAACAGTATTTTTTCTATGAAATTCCATTTCAGGAGAAAACGTTTTTCACTAACTAAATCTTAACAAATCACTTTGAATTTTTGATTTCGATCGCCACAGCATAATATATTCTAGGTTTATAAGCTTCGCTTAAAAACAAAAAAATTTAAAAAAAGAAAAACCTACAAACCGAGTTCTTAACAAACCACTTTGATTTTGATGTCGATCGCTTCAGCATAATCTATTCTAAGTTTATAGGTTTCGCTTTAAATTGCAATTTTGAAAAAAAAAGGAAGTTATTCATTGTGTCAATAACATACTAAAAAATCGTGATACTAGACGTGGAAAAAAGTTTTCTCTTTTTCTATGGACACTTACGTGATATATTTTCCTCTTATAATGTCGCAGCGTTTTTTTGGATCATATTACGGCTGCCATGAATTTAATTAGCAATCTTGAGGCCCTTCTCGAGGGACTTAATAGATTCGAATCTGTAACGGTGCAGTGCAATTTAAAAGGACTCGATCATTCCTTAGGATAAAGACTTTGTCATAAATATTGTAGTTTTTAGGCATCTAAAGCACATAGACGTTATTGTATGATGTGTGTGTACTTTATCTTAGAATTTCAAGCGGAGACAATGCGTTTTAAAAAACTTTGGTACATAAATTTACTTGCCATTCAAACTGATTGCCTACATTTACCAAATAAAAAAAATGAATATAAAAATTCCAGCACAATACCAAAATTTTAACACGCACTATTTATTTAAATTGCATATCGAAATCAAAATAATTAGCTGTTTGCAATTGATTTAATTTAAACATAATAACCAGAGGGCCTACCGCGAACCACGTTCGACGTGTTGCCTCCCTGTCCCACTTACGTACGAATTTACAAGTGCGACAGAGAGGCAACACGTGGAACGTGGTTCGCGGTAGGCCCTCAGAGCCGGAAATTTTCGCGGCAAAACAAAAGATTGTCGCAATCTTGCTAGTTGCAGAAACATTTTTTTATCTATATCGAGTATACCTAGGCATATAGAAAAACATGCCGATATATTTACATTATTTTTTAATCTTAAGGGATTGTTTTATATGTTATTTCATTAATAACTTAATTAACACTTAGCCGAAATTAGGAACCATCGACAATAAACTTCATATCATCACTGTCAATCAAAATGTCACCATGTCAGTAGATTGACAGTTGTGCATTACAAGAATCGTATAAGGATCATGTACCATCAGTCAATTATTTTAATTGCGATTATTATATTTACTAAAGGTACTTATTACGTGCCTTTATTTTACTTTGTATATATAACCTGTCAAAACACTGAACGGTTAAAAGATTCCTAAAAAGGATGAGATTCCCAATTCGAATATGTAATTATTTCTTCAGGTTTTTGCCGCATAAGACCATAATACGTCGCCGTATTTATTAAGATACACTACATCGTTAATTCGTTATACATAGCACGTGTGTACAGTCGAATACACAAACATCTTTACAAGTCAAAACCTTATTGTCAATGTCTTAGAGGCGTGTACATATATTGCACTTTAGAATAAATATAAAAATCATGAACATTTAAATCTCATGGGCAGTAAAATCAAAAGACATTTAAAAAAAACATGCACGTAGGTAGCTTATTCTGGATACCACTGCAGGTAAGTACTCTATTTAACCCATTCAGCGCTAATCACGACACATTGTCATTTTGCCTCTACGAAGCATTTCCGCTACATGCCGGGAAATCCATGTTATCGGCTACGATGTAGCGCTACGACCGTAGCTGAGCGGCGAATGTGTTACGGGGTTTTATCATACAAACGTGTCTTTATTTTCCTCTGTGGATATTAAGATTATTAAGATCATTGAACATATTTTGACACTATTATATTATATGTATGTACATATTCAGATTACTAGATTTCCATCGTATTTTCATGGAAACGTAGGAATAAGTACTGAGGTTGACTGACGCAGTATGACAGATTCTAACGTTTCCTAGAAAATACGATGGAGAGAGAAGCGGCCGTCTCCTTTCCTCTTAAATATACAGAGGAACCCCGCAGTGTATCGGCCTTTTTTAATACGTGCCTTATAATTATCTAACTTGATGCTCACACGACCCGACGAGGAATCCACTCTCAAAACAAGTCGAAACCGGTTCCGAATATGGGTCAACGGCAACCCGACCCTTCACAAAGATCGCATAGGCACGGAAACAAACGATTTATGTGTTTATATTATTGGTCTACAGGTTTATTTGCGAATCATGATCTGTACCCCTAGTGTAAATAAATTCGATTTCGAAACGTGACGTACGCGTTTGCGTTTAGTCTCATTTTGTATTGGATTTAGAAAGAGCGCGCCAAGCGGGACGTTTTGGAAACTCAAAATCCTATACAAAATGAGACTTAACGCAAACGCGTTCGTCACGTTATGATGTCGATCAAATTTACACTAGGGGTACAGAAGTATCAGAAATTGTACGAGTAACCTAAAAAAAACCTACTTAAACCTTTCTGACGCCAATGACGAATATAGCCGCACCGTAGCGTAGGTCCGACGTCGAAATTAATCCGTCACAGACCACAGAGCCACATAGACCTACGTGCACATACATAAATTTCAATTTCAGTTTTGTTTTGACACGTCGGTGACGTGACGTGCCTAATAAAGATTTGTTTTGTATTTGTATTGTAAAAGGCCCCTCATAGTGTTAACTGTCTATTTTCTGAGGAGTGTTTCAATGACTCTTCCTTACCTACTCTCCACAATTCGAAAGGCGCTCGCTCAAAGTATACGGGGATAACATCCAATGTCACGACCTTTACTTTAAATCATATTTTTAATATTTCGTAAGCCTTTACGTCTAGTACTACACTGTTAACTGGCCATCTGTGTACGTTATTAACAGGACATAAAGGCAATCAACGGTTATAGTTCTGTACAAGGCCCACATAACTCAACTATTAGACGGAGCACATAAGACAATGGAGGTCACCACACATAAGCGCTCCCGTGCAAATTTTGTATATGTAATTTTGTACCGCTTATTTCAGTCGCGCCCATAATTACACCAGGGTGCCTAGCCAACATGCCAATCGTTTGCGCTCCGTAGCGAACGAAACGCAACTGGCAGCGTCGCCGTTCTGGAAGAGTGATAGAGAGACACAACTCGTTTTGTTACCGCAAACGATTGTCATCTTGGCGAGGCACCCTGTACTCGTGTGAATTAAAACTATTGGATTTGAGCTGTAGATGTCGCGAGCATCTGAATGTATATGACTATCATTTAAAAAAGAACAACAATTGACTCAACAAACAATCTATTTAATTATCGGACCTGCTCACAATCAGGAGAACATCCGGACCAAAGCATTTTTGCCCACACTTTAGAGGTGTGCCTGGGAGTATAACATGCTGTAGAATACAACTATCAGTTGTGCTATCTGTGAGTCTGTAGCCTATGATAAGGCCACAAAATAATTAGCACCATAGATCTGAGTTAAGCTTGCCTAAATGTGTACTGAGCGTGGCGGAGGTCGGACTGTAATCTTAAGATGTACGATTATACGAGCTGTGGGGTGGGGTGCGGGCAGCGGGGGGCGCTTAAGAATGTGTGGAATTCTCACGATTTAGATATAATTTTGTATGGGCTTGGCAAATTCTTGGGAGTAAAATTGTATGTTTTATGTAGGCACGTTGCGAGTGGACAAATTATGACAAGTGTGAAATCTAAGGCATGTACAGGCCACAAACTAGGGGTAACAGAGGTGTAGCTGTATGTTAGAAGTCAGTAGCCGCAAAGACATGGCTAAACGGATTTGAATTCACTGTGGCATACATAGTTTATACCTAGAAGTAGTATACGTAGTTACATGTAAGGGTGGAAAAAATGTATAAGTCATTTTACTACTTCGTTTTTTTTTAGAATGTTTCCTTTAAGTAAAATGAGCTAACTTAAGGTTTTAAGGCACTTTCCTTCCTGGGCTCATATTTTTTTCCACATTGTATAACTAACCTGGGTTGAAGTATGATTTTTTAAATTTAGGTATTTTAATTGCTGTCAAATTTCTATGGAAATATAACGTTTATAATGATACTCCCTCCTTTGTTCTGAGCAAGCCGGCGCAAAGTTAGATTAGACTTACGACCCGATTCGAACTTTAAGATATGTCAAATATTAAGTCTAGATACGATATAGATCGGATATGTCAGTGTCATAAGTGACGTTTCTTCAAACAAAAACGTCAGTTTTGACACTGACATCCATCATCCATATCGTATCTAGACCTAATATTTAACGTATAATATATCTTAAGGTTCGAATCGGACCGTTAAACCGACTCTAACTAAAATATCATCTCCTAATACTGGGCAAGTTACTTATGGAAGTACCATAGACGAGTACATGTCTACGCAGACAGTTGCTAGTTATCCAATAAAGTTCTATAAAGTAAATATTTAAATGAAGTTATCCATTAAAAGGTAATTTTAAAGTAAGGCGCATGGTACACTGCATCCGATTCGCAAGTTGCTCTGATTTTTGAGCACGACAATGCTATGCCCGTGCAATGTGCAATGCATTGTGCCATGCGCCTGAGTTAGGGATACGGAATTGTCGCGCTAGGAAAAGACATCAACGCGCTGAGGGCGTATACTTTCAATTTGAACAGTCAGCTCCAAAAGTATCTGATATTCCGGATAACTATTCCAAAAACTGATAAATTTCTAAAATTCGCGTTCAAAAGTATATATTTTACAGTTTTATTTGTTCTATATTAAAGACATCACTTTTTGTTAAGCTGTTACAGAATGGTAGATACTTATGAAGCGTTATTTGATCCGCTACTTTTAATGCTGACTGAACACAGTAACAGCTTATACGGTATAGAGCCAGTTTTTTTTTTCTATTTCATCATCCTCACTCCATAAAACTGGTGAGCAAAGGACATATGGAGGTCTATTTGGAGTTATAATCTAGTTGCCTTGTTATTAATATTACTAATTGTAATTACTAATATTACCTTGTTATTATCAATAATCGGGTCGGTAAATGCACACGCAACTTTTTAGGGTTCCGTAGTCAAATGACAAAAAACGGAACCCTTATAGATTCGTCATGTCCGTCTGTCTGTCCGATTATGTCACAGCCACTTTTTCTTCACAGATGTAGGTAAGCAGGGTTTCTCACGATATTTTTAATAACCAATAATATCAACCTGAAGTGTTTACTATACATTATTATAATACACACGATAATGTGAAACCATTTTGTGGTGCTCTGTGCTACTTACAATTTCGAGGCATCAATATGAAATTTCATACTTGCGTAATACGCGCATTACTATTATAATATCACAAACTATCATTTAACATCATTATCGTTATATTTAATGTCGCTAATCGTATGCGCTCATAAAACAATATTTTGTAATTAACAAGAATTCTAATAATGCCTTTCATAAAATAAAATGATAGGGTCATTTTATTGAAAGTTGTAAAACTACACTTCTTTATGTAAAATTTTATGTTGTTTCTACTCAGACTCTCGAACTATTTCAATACTATTAGGAAAAAACAGAGTCTCAAGATTTTTATTTCCATTTGTTACCATTTTTCAGAGACATTTTATGACGGTAACGGAATAAAATAATCGAAAATGTAAGGAAATTTTTGAGCATTTTTTTCTGTTAAAAATCCCAAATCAGAAAAAGGGTGTAATGTACAACTTCAGATAAAATTGCCCAATATCATTTATTTTATCCCGAGCTGCCTACACTTAACTTCTGAGTCCTTAAGAGGAAAGTGGAGGACCCGTGCGAAATCGCCTTTTCATACAAAAGTAGTCCTCATTTTCCTCTCTGGATTATAACGTTAATGAAAATATTTTGACACAATTTGTTGAATATCAACCACAGCTATGCCCGAATTTTTAATAATTATAAGAGCGTTTAAAAATTTGTATGAAAATGTTTTTCGCTCCTAATTTATACAATAATCAAAAAATCAAAAAAAGTCATACGTATACGCATAGCTATGGTTAATATACATCAAATTATGTAATAATTATTTGTGTCCCAAGGGAGGAAAAGTAAGAAATTGCGTGCCGCGTGTAAAATTGTTACCCGGAGGGCAGAAAAAATATTTTCCATGTCAATATCGAGAGAGGTAAATGAGGACTACATTTGTATGGAGAAGCGGCCGTCCCCTTTCCTCTTAAAACCATATGTAATTCAAGACCAAACTTTTGTTGATTCTCGTAAGGTGATACAAATAGTCAACGTTATAAAATAACAATTTCAAGTGCTTCGTTTCAAAGAGACACTAACATAACGTTCTCAGGTAAAAGGCACTACTTAAGCTTTGTCAATGAACACGATATCTAATAGCACCTTTACTCTATGCCTTACTGACAGGCAAATTAGTAATATTAGTATTGGTTGAACGACACCAAACATCGGCGTTGCGTGAGGATCATGGGCGTTCCTAAGTGTACGCATTTATACTATATCTGGGTCGAAAAGGGTCAATATCAGTTTAACATTATCTCAGAGTAAATTGTTTCTAAACATGCAAGGTCGAATTGGAGCAGCATAGTAAGGTGAAGCATGTCATACTTGGATGCGTATGTAACACTGCATGCGATGCCTATTGCCTTTGCTTCGTATAAGACTGCATCCCAGGTACGCACAGTGCACACGCAACGCCAGCGATGTGCCATCTCACATATAATTCCATACATTATCATCGGCGTATGCACGCACGTGTCTACGCAGTGATATAGAGCGCTGCAGGATACGCATCTGGGGCATTCCACAAAAAGGTCTACCTTCTTTGCCGGGGACGTGACGTATGGCAGCTACCTGCGGAAATCTGTATTATATACTGTTGAGTATAAAGTTAAGTTATGAAACGTATTATAAAAGAATAGCGTCACGTACCCGTCACTTTCTGGCCCATCTGACGTATCAGAAAAAGGTACTTAAGGGTCACGACAAATTTCGATTCCCTAAACAAAATAAGTTAGCGGAAGGAGAAAAACAATGGAAATATGAAATAAAAGATACATCGCATTAAAACAAGGATGAATTTCCGTGGAAACCCTTAATAAGAATCGCAAATTCAAATGTAAAACAGTATTCACAAAATATTTGAACAAGTCATGTGTAATCCCATATTATGGAAGACAATATTGTAATCAAGCTATTGCAAGCGGGTAAGTCCCAGTTCTTGCGGTGCATCGTACTTACTCGAACGTACTTGAACTTTGTAATAAGTAAACAAAAGGCTTAAGTAAAGCAATAAGAACCGTAATATCTCGACTATCATGCATCATGATGTAAAGATCATATCTGTGACAAGGGGACAAATGGGTTATTTCTCTCAGTACTTTATGTTTTATCGTTTTTGCCCTGAAAAATGAGCCAAAAAGCAACAACTTTATAATAAATGACAGTTTTATTTTATCGGTTTTTATTAACATCAGTACCCCTAGTGTAAATAAATTCGATTTTGAAACGTGACGTACGCGTTTGCGTTTAGTCTCATTTTGTATTGGATTTAGAAAGAGCGCGCCAAGCGGGACGTTTTGGAAACTCAAAATCCTATACAAAATGAGACTTAACGCAAACGCGTTCGTAACGTTATGATGTCGATAAAATTTACACTAGGGGTACAGATCAGGTTTTACAGGCGCCTGTGTACTTTTTTTATTCTTGGGTTACAATTCACTGGATTTTCGAATATATTATCTGTGGGTATAATAATGGTTTACATTAAATTGTTCATAAGTATTCGTAAAGCGCTTTAGAGCGCGAATTTGTGAGGAAAAGCAACAAAATAATATTAGAATGATAGATGATAATTTCAACGTACGTTTACATAATTTATTTATTACACATTGATAATTAATTAGATCTTCCAAATTTTTTTTTTTTTTTTTTAAAGAAAGACACAAATACAAAAAATTAATCAAACAACCCGTCCCGAGCCCTCCCAGACGCAAAGGTGCCCATCACGCTCGCCGCGTTGCCACGCTGAATCGCGATAGACAGCCTCTGCATCAGGAAATTCTTCCAAGAAAATCTTCCAAATTAAACATAATTCATGTTAATACGTTTTTAAATATGTAATCTGTTGTATTTACCGGCATTTCATCATTATCGGTAAATATTTAAATTATGAATTGATCTAATTAGAGCTAAATATAAAAAAATTAAATAATAATTACAGTAGTTCAATTATTTTATTAGTAAGTATAAATAATCATAGCAATTATAATGCAACCGGCTGCAATATCTAGAAGACAAGTTAGCAGCAGTGTCAGCATGGTTCCATTTTTATCGCTTGTCACTATGCCCGTCACTTTCGCACTTACATACTTGTTAGAACGTGACAGGCATGGTGACAAATGATAAAGAACCGACCATCTTAGCCCTACTGTTGTATTTAAGAATATATACTCGACGGGGCTTTTGTTTATCTTTATGAATAAATTCACTATAGTATGCAAGGTACAAGAACGAATTTATCTCAACTTGCAAACTATTAAGTATCTAAATAACATCGCAGCTTCAGGTATGGACCCGGGTATGTCCTTAAACTACGTCCAAAAGAGAGGTATGGGCAATGTGAATGTCATCTCGCCTTGTGTGGTAGGGCACAGCACAGCAGATGTCATTCCAGATCTAGAGCAGAGCCCAACTGGGGAAGTACCTCCACCTTACAGAAAACCGCAGCCAAATAACACTTGACCCTACTCATAGTGTTGTGTTCCTGCCGGTGTGTAAGGTGCCAGAGCTCAACGAGGGGGGTGGGGTTAGGGTCGGCAACGCGCATGTAACTCCTCTGGAGTTGCAGGTGTACATAGGCTACGGAGACTGCTTACCATCAGGCAGGCCGTATGCTTGTTTGCCACCGACGTAGTATAAAAAAAAAGGTAAAAAATAAATATATAAAGTGTGTAAAAAGGTAAAAAAAAAATCTCAAACTAGGATCAATTGCCATACAATAATGTCAACTGTGCGTATGTGTCCTCGACAAGCATTTAGGTCGCTAAATTCAACGCTTAGCAAAGTTGACTCACAAAATTCGTCATTTACGCAAAATATGCGCTAGTCATCGGGTTGCGGAAACCATTAGGTTAGGAAACAACATAAATATCTCAATAGTTTGCTATCAGGCCTCTCAGCATGCCAAATTCCACCAGTCGCCAAATTTTGGGCCCACACACTTGCGAGCGCAGCTGCGATCTTCTGACACAAGAATGTCGTAGGTCAACCGTCACAACCGTGCCACAGTACTGCACCTGTCATCACTCGGTGTCACGCGCGTGTAACCGCCGGCCTTGATCCGTGACCCGCGTCTTCGACCCGAATGCGGATAATTGCGACTCCCGCGCGTGCGACGGGCTAAACGCCATGTATAAGCATTGCTTAGCGCAAGCGATCCAAACAATAAGATATACGAGGATCATATCAGCCGTATAGTTAAGATGACAATCGTATACTCGTATAAACAAACGCCATTCAAAAATTTCATTTACCATAAACGATTGTGTATGCCGGTGGGCCTAGATATCAAAGGGATTACACAAACTTAGAAAAATTTAAATCTTTTCACTCCAATAATGCACGAGATATGAATGTAGATGATGAGCAAAGGTCGAATGTGCAGGGGCGATCAGTTATCTCTGCAGCTTACTGTACACGGAATGCAGTAGCCCAACGTACAGTGCAAAACTATGGGTCCACGCAACTCACTCAAAAATATCTCCCATAGCTTTTAATTCGCCGACATAAGAGATAAGCTGTGGGACATATTTTTGAGCAACTTGTGTGTGCAACCCATATTTTTACACTTGACTGTACCTGTTTATATGTGAGCTCTTGAACTTCTTGTGGTTTTTACGGATGGGAAGTAATATTTGTTTCAATTTGAACATTAATAGCTATCAATAGAGCTGTGTGCTGTAATAGTATATTACGATACAAGTGCGAAAAGAAGGAAGTTCGCAAAGAGTGGCGATAAATTAAAACAACACCGAAGGGAGTATTTTAAATCGACACAAGTTGCGAATTGCCTCTTCACACGTGTATTGTACAACGTTCTACAGTACATATGGCTCGTTACTTTTTCGACACAGGCACGTATTGTGCTCATTACCGCACTAGGGCGGTAAAGTAGCACCATATGAACTGTAAAAAATATTACAATGGGATGGCCTACATTTATTACTGGCATATTTTCGATTTTCTGCGGCGTTAGCCTCCAATCTATCTAAAACGACAAATTCTTTGAATTACACATGTAAAATATTTGGAATAAAATATTAGTCATCAAATATAAATTAAAACAAAAATACATGCTCGATGTGTCATCGAATTAGCATGCTGCAAAAGTGTTCCATAAAAAGAAGTTGTTGAGATAAAAAATATCCTGTTTAAGAAAGTGAAACTCATCTTCGTTGCGTGTCCGCGTCCGCGTCCCGTTATGGCGATCACGTACTACTTAAAATTAGTATTTATAAATGCCTTACATGTCCAAAAGTTTTGCAAAGCTATTTAATATTTATGATAAAAACTAAGTGAATATTCTTTATTGTGTAATGTATGTTATAGTTAAAAATACACAAAAAGTGAAATACAGTTACAACCTTCGGGTAGCAGGAACCCTTAGTGTACATTTATTCGATAGTCTGACGTGACGTACGCGTTTGCCAAGTCTCATTTTGTATGGGATTTAGAAACAGCGCACCAAGCGGGATGTTTTGGAAACTCTAAATCGCAAATCGGGTAAGGAAACTAGGAACTTACTACATTGAACGATTAGTGCCAATATACATGAAGTAGAGATATAAAAAATAGAAGTTAAAAAAAACCCTGCTTTTCTTTACTATTCGTTTATAATTTACTATTGTAAAAGTCGGTAAAAAAAAAGCTAAGAAAGCTCTAGTCCGCAGCAAACTCCACCGAATTTCGCCTTCCCATACAAACGGAGTTTCTATCTCATTTTGAAACTACGTGTTGGATTGTAATGAAACTTTGCACATAGAATGGTCCCTGTTATTAGTTCATATAGCTCCAGCTTATAAAACAAACGAAATACTGCAAAAACAAGTTTTGTATGAATGTTTTAAATTCGCTGTATTTTTTTAACTATGGCATCTGAGGCTACATACACTCATTACAGCCCTAGATATACCTTACCCTACTATAAGTACAAAGTTTCAGAGCAAGTCGTTTTAAAACGAGAGTGTGACTAGGTTTTTTGGAGAACCGAGCTTGCTGCGGACTCTAACGTGTTACCCGGGCAATCAAGCGTACAATTTTGACACCTTGTATATTTGACACCTCATTCATTAAACTATGCTAGGCTTAGTAGTTTTGATTCTACGGTGGGACATATACAGTGTGTATTTTTGATATGTATAACCTCAAACTTAAACTAGACGTAGGATTTAGTGCTATAAAGAATTCTGAAAGTTTTTTTTAGTTTAGTCTTCACTACCAGAGCATAATTAATTTTTGCATTTTTTTCGAGCGGCAATGTATTTCCTACATCATGATCACTTGTGACAGTTGTGACGTCGCGTCATTAATGAGACGTTTTGAGTTAAAACAAAGTAGTGATACATTGCTTGCTGAATTATTTTGTATGAAAAAATAAAAGTCGTCCAAATTTTATAAAACCTATGAAAGTGTGTTAATTACAGCCTAAACTAACTGCCCTTTGATTATGTGTTAGTATCAAAAATACACGCTGTATATGCATATGGCACAAACATACAACATACATGCATATCCTTATATGGCTATGACACATGTATGTATGTATGCTAAAATAGTAAATTAAACCTTGTATATGCTTATACATCAAACTGAATCATATATGTATCTGTCTCATTTCCTCAAAGGTTGACTGGAAGAGATCCCATATATATATATGATTTTACACAAATTATTACACAAATTGACTAAGTCCCACAGTAAGCTCAATAAGGCTTTGTATTGAGGGTACTTAGACTACGATATGTATAATATATAAATATGTATAAATACTTAAATACATAGAAAACACCCATGACTCAGGAACAAATATCCATGCTCATCACACGAATAAATGCCCTTACCAGAATTTGATCCCGGGACCATCAGCTTCGTAGGCAGGGTCACTACCCACTAGGCCAAACCGGTCGTCAAATAGGGATAAGTTCGCCTTATATTTAATTCTCTATGTAACTATGTTTCTAGTATTTGTTTTTCTAATTACAATAAAAAATATACATACATATATAGGTTTTTATAAAATATATTTTTTTTTTCTATTTATTTAGAAACAAACAGTCATACACAATTTTTGATCAAAACTTATAGACAAAAAATAGACCTATAGTTTCATATGTAGAAATAATGATTTACTTACTATCAAAATTGAATAAGTGTTAGTCTGAAACTGAGTTGCCTAGCCCATCTATTGTATTAGATGTCATACTTTTTTATATAAAAGTGTGACACTTATGTGAAAAAAAGAAACTCGTTATATTATAATTAATTACAAAAACGTTTTGTAAACACCAAAGATAAGAACTGTTTTTTTAGGTTTTTCATAAAAACCAAACAATTCATAAAGTGTTTATTGTTTTCTTTATAATGTTTTATTGAACACGGATGATTCATAATGAAGACAATTAATAGTCTTTAGATTTTTTATAATAAATTAATGGCGAACGCAGCTGTCTATTAACCGTCTGTAGCATTTCCTACATAAAAACAACCACTACTGCATATAGCTCTTTTTTGTATTCTGTTAAAAAGTAATAATAATAACGCTTTTTTCATTGCACCGGTAAGCTGTCGGGTATGCAGAGATCACAGATTTCCACTTCCTACGATCCTGACTCTTACTGAATTTTATTTCATACACAGATCGCTCCACTACAAGATGCTTATAAGACAACTTGCGGTCACCACACACGTGCTGTGCCAATTTGGAATGGTGTGCGACTAGTACCCCTCACCATCAGTTTTACGCGGCACAAACGATTTCTTAAGAAGAATCATATAAGAACCGGGAAAAATCGGGAATTCCGGTTCAGGGTATGGCTCTGGAAATGAAATTCTTGGTGCCCTAGTCGTGAATTGTTTATTTATGTTTTTATTTTCATAAACAAACAGTCCTATCTTCGGTGTTTACAAAACGTTTTTGTAATTAATTATGATATACAAAAGTTATTTATTCAGAACTGTCATATTTTAACATAAAAACAATGACATTTATTGTATTGTATGGGCTGGGCAGCATTCAGTTGATTTAAGTGCATATTTAAACATTGACTAGTGTAAACACTAAGCACTAACACACACTAAATAAAGAGCGAGTACATAACTTTGCTACGAACACAAGTAAAAAATGTATGAATAAATGTTTAAACAGGCCCTAAAGATTTTGCAGCGATTAGTACAAAAGTCACCGTGTACAACGGGCCTAAAGATGATTAAAATAGCTTCTAATTAGTCACAAAGGCTTAACATGTAGGCAACACGCAGACACAGCTAAGGCCACAATACCACTATAATTTACGGATTCTAGAATCAACCATTTCAAACATAAATGAGGTGTATTACAAAACGAGAGGAATGAGGTCGTATACGTGTTCACGCCAAATTTGATAATGAATGGTTCAAATTGAACATTAAATAAATTATCAATAATCGGACTCGGCCGTGATATAATTTATTAATCGTGACTTCATTTATTAATCTTGACTTAATTTATTAATTGTGGCTTAATTTATTAATTGTGACTTAATTTATTAATTGTGACTTAATTTGAAGAAAGAATAAAGACTTTTGACAATGATGTATATAACCTAGGGACGGGCAATGTCTAATGTCGAGGTTAGCATGAAATATAACCGTGTAGATTTTCTTACAAAGTACACAATAACATATATACACTTTGTATTGAATTAACACGATGTTGTTATCTTTATGAGTACAGTTTTTTTAAAGTTCGTTAATTTCAAGGGTGCATTCCTGTGCTTAAATTAAGTAACTTTCTCAATGGAACCGGTAATCAAGTTAACTCCATTTTGGAGATGATCAAAGATTTATTTTTATCTGATAAGGACCCTACGAGCGTGCACACTTGCCTTAGGGCCTGTTTACATATTGATTAGTGTTTAGTATGAGTTTATACATTTGCTACTAAATGCAATACTATCTCGGACGATCGTTATATGAAATGTCATTGGCATGTCATAGTTTTCAAATGTTAGGTTGAATTACTTTTTACGAAAAAAAATACTATGCCATTCATATTCCTTAAATATACTTAGCCATACCCAGAAGTTAACGGAGTAATCTTTGAATATGTACTTTATCGTCTTGATACTTTGCTCAGGTCTTTGTGCTTACCTCGTCTGCTTTGATATATTTGGCGACTGTACAAAGTTTGTATATCAAACAAAATTATATCTCAATGTCAAGAACATCGCATAGATACTTTTATTTTACTCGCTTTTTTAATGGTGGCCACTTTCGGATGAAAGAAGCTAGCGTCCGTTGGCTCGTTAGGTGGACGACATCGGAAGATTGCGGGTCACTTCTGGATGAGATTAGCTCAGGACCGTGGCGTACTACAAGAGAGGCCTATACTCAGCAGTGGGCGATAAAGGGCTGATATGATGATGATGGTTTTACAAATGTAATAGTATTAGTTTCTCTTCCGACTGCAGCACAGTTATTAGCTGGCATTGGCTGTACGATTTCACGGATACATCGCAATGTTATAATGCACCCAATGCACATACTGCGAGTCTACGGTGAGCATTGCACCGCTATTATACGGGTTGCCAAATATGCACCCGTCATGCTCTGAATAAAAGGCATACGTATTTATTCGGTTGAAGTTTGATTAAGGAATGCTCCCATTAAGTTACCTAATTCTAATCGTAGTGTTGACACTAAGCTGACATTTTGCCTAATATTCGCTCGCTTTTTTAAGCAGTGAGTGGCCGAACCAGGCGTTTTGCGTTTAGTTATTTTGTTATATTATTGAATGAATGCCCTTAATATTGAATGAAGATGATGCGAAAATAAATTGAAAAGCATTGGTGAAATAGTAAATAGTTGTGGTTCCGAATTCTATAGCGATATTTATAATAGAAAGTAGAAATGGGTAAACTTTAAATAGTGTTTCGTGTTGTTACACGACTTCTATTAGACTCTTCTGTTAGGAGAAGAAGAGTGTTTAAATATATATTTTGAACACTTCATTCACTTAACTTTTGATAGTGAAGGTTATAGCCCGTCACAGACGGAGCAATAAGATATATTAATATACCGTAAGATACCGATAGATATCTTAGAGTATCGCTAAGCACCACACACGCCAACGATACCAAAATATATATCGCCGTCTGTCTAGCACCTACATTGTGAGATTTGTGAGAGAGACGAAATATACCAAAATATATCGTAGTATAC
Organism: Cydia pomonella; assembly: GCF_033807575.1. NCBI lineage: Eukaryota > Metazoa > Arthropoda > Insecta > Lepidoptera > Tortricidae > Cydia > Cydia pomonella. Next base: position 4,204,381 of record NC_084710.1, on the reverse strand, counting down.
AGAGCTATATATCGCAAGGTATCTGAAGATGCCTTGCGATAAGATATCGTAAAATATAAAAATATATTTTACAGCTTCGTGTGTGGACTCTGTCAAATAGTACGTAAAATATGTCCTAAGGCCGTATCTTACAGTATCCGTATATTATCGCTCCGTCTATGATGAGCTTATTTCTTAAAATACGCACTAGCTTGACACAATCAATTTATTAGTGAGTAATCTAGTTCATTAACGTTATAGACGGACACGGACAAACCCAAATCTACTGCCTATTTATTCCAAACAAACCCAGAGTACACTCATTAAAAAAACCTACGACATCATTAATTTACGTGAAATTACAATCCCACGTCGTAATTAGCGTTTATTTGCGTATTATACAAAAGTGGACAATCTGAGCACACGTCAAGACAAGGCCAGGTATTCCTAATGCATACCGAGAGCCCGTCACCCAATCACCAGTTTAACTAATCTCTAAATCCTTAAAAAACTAAGCGTAAGACGCTAGCGCTTAAACTGGTTCTTCAAAGGCGTTGGATCGGTAAGCGTTTAGAACAAGCCAAGTAAATGACAAATTACACAACACTAAGCAAGCCAGGACCCTTATCAAACACAGCTCACGTGCGCAAACGACAGCAATTAATATTGCTTCCACAGATGATGAGTTCATTGTTTGCGAGTGGCGACCGAAACGCGCTTGCCCAACGGCTTGCAGCAGAAGGGCGAAGTCTGATGGTCCACGATAGAATATGTATATTAGTGGTTACAGGCAGCTGTTCCTTGAGCAGAGGACATACCTGACGCACTCCGAGTACAATTCTGCGTGAGAATCGGATTTATCTGCAGCTGATGGTATTAGCTGACCCATTAGACAGACGTGGTAAAGGAATGAATGGAAACATCTTCGGTTTAGGTAATGACTACGCAAATTTTTGCTTTAATCGGAAAAGTAGTGAGCGAGGACAAAATCCACCAGTACAATATTCTAAACATAGAATCAAACTATGGACAACGAAAGTTGATATCACTTGTGATTTATTTGAATCAAAAGATTACAAAAAGCCTTAAACTACTAATCTGCCAAACTGCAGTACAGTTTGTAGGCAGAAAAAACTAAATCGACCCTCCATCAACTAGTAGGTATTATAAATATTAATAACTATAGCCGCTTTTGTATACGTATGTATACTGAAACCTTGGTATGTTAAAACTTAAACTTCAGAGTGGTTATCACATACTGTTATTGATAACAGGTCATTGTATTATGTAATTCAAGCTAACATTAACAATGTAAATTAAAATAACTGCTAAGTTTAAGCTAGTTATTGGTTTAGTTTAGTCCCTGTAGTACCCTTGTCAATAAATGATTTTACACATATAACCGAAACGAGCCTGTCCATAGACCCACCACAGAACATTCCCACAGAAATTGTCGTAGTAATTTTAACTTTTTTAAATATACGTGAACGTACTTTTCAGTTAGTACAGTCACGCGTTGACCATAGAGGCGTGTTTAGTTATTTGTGAGCACTTTGGCCGCTCCGATATGTCTGATGGCGACTGTACAACGCTTGCGTTAACTGCTCTATGTATTATTTAAGAGTACGCAACGGAAGCAAGGCGCAAGGAGCCGAAGTTGTGATGCTTTACGCACGCGGTGTGGTCTGGCCTTTAACCCAATAGTTGCAGAAGCATCGGAATATTGTTTACTAAATTGAATTACCTCAACAAACGCTTATAATAATTTCATAATACTTCACCCTATAGATACAAGTGGCACTTTTTTTTTAATTTAGGGTAAATATTGAGTTGGATCAGTCGGTCACGTTTTGTAACATAATTTTAAAAGGTTATCTAATTTTTTATCCGATGTAGTGTCAATCGCGAATGTCTGTCTGGTATGATCTGGTTTACGTGATATCGAAATTATTAACACGAGTTTCAAGGCGATAAACTAAAATAAAATAAATATTACAATGTTTGCACAGAGTCTTGTTGGGTTCCTTACACAACCTTTGGAAAAATACCTAATCCGATTTAATGAAACGTAATAAAATATTAATTTTCGCGCGTGTGGGTGACAGGTTAATTGTAGACACGAGGAAAAAAGGGCTTTACATATCTTCAGGCGTCTTTACAACACACTTTAAGAATAACAGCTAATGTTAACCCGCTTCAGACACTAGTTGCGTAAAACAGATTTTTACGAATACATACAGCACGCTTTCAAACCTAATGTACCTTTGTATTGTCATCACGTACGTAATTTAGGATACAGCAAAATGTTGTATGTCGAAAATAACACGCGTTGAGCGTTGCCACAAACGCTTATACAATAACGTCTACGAACAAATAGTTGTATGTTCCGCATTTCTAGTAAGTATCGTTTGAGTTACGTGCGACGGAACGCATTCGACCGATGCGTAAATACAAATGAAATGGAACCATTTTCATTTCACCTATAATTGCAATTGAAGCTGTCCTGAATTAAATTTAACAAGATTTTAACCAAGAACAAGATATAAACAGCTCAATTTAATATTGATTTTAATAGTAACTCGCAGTGCATATTAATTAGTGCGCGCGAGATGCTCTGCTAGTAATTTTGAAAACTGTTGAACTCGTTACGCGCTGAGCAATTTCTGCAGCTGACAGTACTTTTATCTAAAAACGTGATTAATCATTTGTCGATTTATCGACCACATACGCGCCATTAGAATTTCAACTTTAGCATTCCGATTTAAGGTTCAAATTTTACCTAATTGGAATATATTTGGATTTTTTGGGAAAACCTTGTAGATTGGTGCGGCCTGAAAAAGGGTTAAAACATTGGGATTTATTGGTCAAATAATAGGAAAACTTTCTGTAGAGAGAAGGACGAAAACGATCCAATGTGTTCACTCTTCCAAAAGTAAACATTTAAGAAGATGGCACAGAAAGATGGAAGGAGTAGATAAAAGAAGCAATCCTTATCTACATATCCAGTAAACTATGAATGATCAGAATAGAATAGAATCAATAACATTGGCTTATCCATGATATGATGAGTAAAACTGGTCGAAATCGGCCTGGCAAACGGATACCAGGTTATTTTAGCATAGTACCTACTGAAGAACAATTTCACTTGTACTTGAAAACAGGTAATGCCGGCTTACCGAAAGTGTGACAAAATTTGCTAGCGAGCATGATATACGACAGTTATATCGTCGCCTTATGACAGGGTAGTAACTTACTACTTACTACTAGTAAGGGGCAAATTGTAGAGATATCTTTACGTCGACATACCTATAAGATGCGGTGTCATGTCCTGCGGTTAAAGTTGTTTGCGACCAGTATTCCATTAGTAGGTTAGCACTAGGTTCGAAGAAAAGGAAACAATTCGATGTATGAGTGCCTATAGAGAAAACGTAAACATGTGAACCTGTTTTAATTGTTGGCCGTCCTTTAACCTTCGCATACACGACTCTTTAATTTCAATAAGTAAAATCGTGGTTAAGGTTCAAATCGACTAGTATGGTTTGTATAAGACGTGAAAAAGAAACACCCACAGACCGAAATCAACACAGATAAACAAGGTCAATGTTCCCCAAATGGATTGAAATAAAAATAAGAAAGGCTAGCTACTTTGACAGGTGCCTTACCCACCCAGTTTTCACGCTAGGTATTAAAAATTCAACGAATCATCACACAACTTTCACTAACGGCGGGCGACTCTCTACCTTTACCATTACGAGTTGACGAAATTCCTCAAAACTGTTGCAAGGACAAACCAATTAAAAACAACAATTAACTAATTTTTTTCGTGATCTTAACGACTATTTTTGTAATTGGAACACCTCGCTATGTATAAAGAAATCGGTTAGCTCCATTGCTAATGGAAGAGTAAATGAAATATTAATGTGAAAAATATTTGTAATGCTTAGAAAGTTTCGTTCGCATCGGGTCGGTATCGCATGCTCGCACGCTGCGCGAGAAAGCACGACGCCGGCGCGTCTTACTTCTGCAAATACAGGGTTAATATCCTATAAAATCAAGGAAAAAACCCACCTAGTTATAGGGATAGGGATTTTTCAAACTGTTACGCCGGCAATAATACTGTTTTTATGAATACAATTTAGTAATAATTAAGAAATATTTTAAATCACTTGCGCTTGTATATAGATATACTTATTATCTTGATGATAATTGCATAGTGCTCAATAACGAATCCGGTTATCTCGATTGGATCTAATAAATCGTGCTCGGTTCGAAGCACGATTTAAGTTATAAAATTAAAGTCAACTCAAAGATCAGCATTGTTTGTCGAAAGTAAGAGTTGTGATTATGAATATAGTGAAAATCGTTGAACAAACTCAAGAGCCGAACCGCGGCGCGAGCGCGACCCACTGTCCAGTACCGCCCGCTGCGTCGACCCACGAATAGATTTCACTTTTCACATTTCCATTAATTGACCTCACAATTCTCACAAATTATACACCTATTACGAATTAATTTTCTGTGTCGTTTAAGCCTACTATTTTTTACACCCTCATTCAAAAAACCTGACTTATTTTCATTGATCAATCAGCTGACATAGAGGTTACTGGCATGCTGTTATGTAAACAGGACCTCTTCAAGAACAAGCGAAATGACATAATAAATGGGGAAACAGTTACTTGCATGCTTGAAGTAAATATCTAGGTTTATTGACCGGTCCTAGAAAAAATAGGTTCTAGGGAATAAAATAAAGTTCAAAAGATTTTTCTAACCTGACAGGTCTTTCCAAATATCCGCAAGGGAGTTGGTCCAGGAGGTTTCAGTTTCACAAATACAGTTTGTCTGCGAACTTTATGTCCGAATTGACACAGTAACTTATCTTGAACACGAGCACAGAGCCTACTCGGGCTTAAACACGCCATAGCTACAACTGCAACGAAAGGCTTGAGGACATGAACTACATAACACTCGAGCATTCGACTTTTCCTCCCCACTTACAGCTGATTGTCAATCGCCATCTTGGGTCGTGTTGCCAGTATCAGCTAAATACAAGAAGTAAATTAATATAAAGCTCTACATAATTATTTTTGTGATTACTTTATATTATTTAATATAATCATAATACATACGTTACATTATATTATATTTAATTATAATAACTTTTAAAAAATAAAAGGAAACAAGCAAATCAATCTTACAATGATTTAATCATTATCTTAATCGTCTTAACCAATGTCTTGAATAGGTGGCTCAGGTTTTTTTTTTTGTGGTTAGGTTGCCGTATTGTGTTGATGTCAATGTCAAATACTTAACCTAACCTTAGACGTGAAATACTTTACTTGCTTAATTAAAAATAAATCATAGTCGAAATGCTACCGCGTATTTCAACCGTAGTCAATATCCTGAGAAATATAGAAAAATGTATTATTTCCTCACTCGGTCACCCACCAAATGGTATGTTGGTTATTCCTTGGCTGGCCTACTACATCTCGATTACCCGATTTCTGCTACTTGTTACTTATTTTAACTCTAAAACTTCTGAATCTCTTACAGAGCTTGCTTTGGCTTACGTTCATGAGCCTAGAGCTTCTACTCCGAAAAAGTTTTCAATCAAAGACATTGTCGGAGACGGCTTTCTACTGGCTGTTCCGAAATTTCGAAGAACCGTGGAGAAGAGACTTAAGAGGAAGTTCGGCAACCCAGACTACGTGTGGAAGCCGCTGGTGCCGCAAACTAACATCAAAGTGTGCCGGGATTGTGGTCACCACCATGAGATTGGCAGACTTTGTGGTTTGTTATCAAATTTGAGATTAACCTTTTATCTTTGGGGGAAATGTTAAATAGTTGATTGGGGGCTACTGTAGACTATATGGTTATTATTTTTTTCCCAATAAAGATATATTTTTTTAAATATTCATCACTGAAATGTAACTTAATTGGATCTAAGATTTAATATACAGCCTGATCAAAAATATATGATTATTGTCAAGAGGCTGCTGATATTCTCATGTATAGGGTGACAGTTCAGTTTAGTATGAAAAATTTAGTTCCAATGAAATTGTACAATATGGCACATGATCATATATACTGGTCAGGCTTTACCTACTTAGTAAAATTTTAATACTTTGTGAATTAGCAAAAAAGGTAAACAGTCTATTTTAGTATCAGAGCTGGGCACTGTTTAATCCGTTAACGCATAATTAAAAATGTATTTATTGTAATTGTTGCTAAACTTGCAATAATGTAGATAGTTTTTGGACCCGGGTACATCCTTAAACTACGGCCAAAAGAGAGGTATGGGCATTGTGAATGTCATCTCGCTTTGTGTGTTAGGGCACAGCACAGCGGATGTCATTCCAGACCTAACAGAAAACTGCAGCCAAATAATACTAGACCCTACTCATAGCGTTGTGTTCCTGCTGGTGAGTAAGTTTGCCAGAGCTCAACAAAGGGGTCGGCAACGCCACGGAGACTGCTTACGATCGGACGGGCCGCATGCTTGTTTACCACTGACTTAGTATAAAAAAAAAAGGTCTCCTTATATGAATTAAGTTTGAAATCTGGAAGTTAACAGGTTATTAAAAAAACCTGGCCAAGAGTGTGTCCGGCCATGCTCAGTGTAGGGTTCCATATCTGCCTGTCCTCTGTCACAATTTGGGAGAGATTTGACAGACATAAAGTCATGGGGTTCACATGATGGGGTTTTGTAACAGACGTGACCGGGTTCGCGACTAACCCGTTAATTCCATCAATTGTCCAGAACCCAAACTGACAATTAGGCGGGTCCACACAGAGCGACCATACGCGCGAGGCAATTTCTTCATGCGCAAACCGGCTAGTGTAGACATGCCTCGACCGAGAAGGCGCGCGCGTTTTCCTTGCCTGAGCGCGCCGCCTGGCTGAGGCATATCTACACTGGCCGGTTTGAGCGTCAGGAAATTTCCTTACGGGTATTCTCGCTCGGTGTGGACCTTCATATATGCAATTTTAGTTATGCATTAACAGATTAACGGTGCCCAGCTTTTAGTATCATGATACTTTGATCTAATAATTAATTGGACATGTTATTTCAGAGCACTGCTACAAAAAAATTCAAGAGGAAACAAAACTCATCCAGGACCAGATTAAACAGAAGCTTGGTGTTGGACCAATCACAGAAGACGTTGTTGTGTTGTATGAAGGAGAGAATCTACCAGAAAAGGTGCAGTTATTTTAAAAATTTGACTATTTTATTTAAATTTATTTATTTGTTTATTTGTTTATTTATTTAGTATAAATTTTATTTTGACACTTGGAGAGACTTTACACCTCCAAATTTTATTAGTATTAGTACTCTGACATTGGGGACCTTTTACATCTCCAGATTTAATGTGTTTTTAACCATAGAGACTATACATCTCTAATGTATTAATTATTTATTTTAAGATTATTATAATGTAATGTTTACCCAGGTATTGGCTGTTTATTTATAAATGTTGTTATGTATTTTTCATGTCACTATATGATGTTCCTATAAATGTTGTATTGACTTGTAAAAGAGCCCTTGAGGCCTACTTGCAGAATAAATTTTTGAATTTTGAATTTGAATTTTGAATTAAAGTTGTACAGTACAATTATTTTATATGTTTGGGATTTTTTATGTTATTTCTACTCAAAATTTCCACACATTGTTTCTACAAATAGCAACACTCATAACTGTCTATTGGTGGACCTTATGCCTTTCGTAATAAGGTCCACCGATGGACAGTTAACAGTGTGGGTGATGGTACCATTCTGTTACTGTCAAACAAACTCTATGAAAAATGTTAACGTAGTGGAAATGAAACTTATGGGACACTTTTCTCCTATTAGGATTGAAAGAGTACCTATTATATATGAGGCACCATTATACATTTTATTGAAATGAATCAAGGTTAATTTTAAATAGTAACCATGGGCATTTGTGACCACCTTTGGTAGTGAAAGGGTTAGAGGATCAATGGGACACCTCTTTGAGTTAGTACTAATTCAAAACTTGTCCTATTAAAATTATAATTGGTCCAAACTTCACTGTTGGAAGAGGAATGTTGATATACATAGATATGCTTTTGCTTATGCTTTACCTCATAAAGTTATTTTTGGTCCACCTTAATACACCATACCATATACCATAGTAGTTAGGCCAAGCTAACTTTGACATTCAAAATAACACTTGCATAATCTGTGCTACCAAAATCGAGTTAGGTTGGCTGGTAGGTAGGTGTCCTGACTCTAGTATTTTGACATCCAGTTCAAGCTCATACAAATGAGTTCCTCTGAACTTATGTGTGAATGATCTTTTATTAATTTACCAGTTGCTTTTTTACGAAAGAAAGCATTATGAGGACTTTTCAGACACATATGAATGTTAGTGACATTAAGTCAGTCCTGACTTTTAATGTAGATGATATCCTCAAAATTTGTAATACATTGCTAATTGTTGTAAAAGTTACAAAAATTTTAAAGCCATAAATTCTGAATTCTTTTCAGGCTAAGGAGTTTTGGAATGGCAAAAGAGTGATAGAAATGAAGAAGGAAAGACCTCAATGGTTTAGCAAGAATCTACTGCAAAAATCAACACAACAGCCCTCAAACTCAACTGATGTTAAGCCTACAGATTTAGCTTAAAAAATACATAAATATAGTTTGTAGAATTTTATTAAATAAATAATTATACTAAAACACTTAATTTCATTCAGTAGCACAAGAAGCAAGTAAATAATTGTGTACTGAGAAGACTAAAGGGCAAATAAAGTACACATTTTTATTTAGGATTATAATAAATAATCCCTTGAATTTTTTGAAATCTTACTGTGACTGCTCAACTTTTTCAGCATTATAACACGCCATCTAATGAACTCACTTAGAAATTTGTACTTGATCAATAGTGCATTTTCAGAAATATCAATACTACACCTGTACAACTTAAAAGACCTCTGCCGCGTCTGTCTGTATGTATGTTCGCGATAAACTCAAAAACTACTAAACGGATTTTTATGCGGTTTCCACCTATGAATAGAGTGATACTTGAGGAAGATTTAGGTGTATAGTTTGTTAAGGTTTTTGTGTAACCTGTGCAAAGCCGGCGCGGGTCATTAATATTACCTATAAATGTGAAAGTAATCTCTTTGTTACCACTTTGCTTAATTGCAATTTAGATGAGATTTCATATGGTGATTGTTTGGGGCCCGCGGAAGGTCATAGGATAGTTTTAATTATTCATCGTCATCCCATGCAGACGAAGTCACGACCAGAAACTAGGATATTATAAGCGTCCTAGCAACAAACAAACCTTACGAGACTTGAAATATTACTGACAACACAATCTAAATCAGGGGCCACGTTCTTAAAATAAAATGTTAGTTGCGGTCTGTTTCTGCTTGAGTTTATTAAATAAGTCCAGATCCCGGTCCGCCATTTGGTGACACCTGATCTAAATCATTATTTTCCAGGTACATTTATTATTAACTTGCCACTGTTGCATTTAAAAATTACCTTAAAATATTACATTACTTCAATTTACATTACATTGCTTGGCAAAGGCTTCATAGGTGTCTAAAATTAATTAACCAAAAATTATATTACATTATCAAATGAATTAGGAATATTATCAAAATCATCAATAATAGAATCTGGCTCTATATCCCCAGTAAAATGGGATTCCACATGAGCTTGAAATTCATTAAAAGCAACATCTTTTTGGAATGCTTCTCCACACATAGGGCAAATTCTATCAGTTGTAGGTGACAAAGAGTCTTTTGAGTCTTGCTCTGGGTTCTTCTTGAATGCCGAAGTGTTTAAATCATTGAAAGTGTCATTATAAGTGCTGGAGTCAACGGGCGTGGCCCAGTTGGCTAGACTGTCGCTGGTCTCTATTTCTTTATTCTCAGATGTTGTTATTTTTGTACTATTTGCAATGCATGTTGGGCATTTGTATCCATCTGAAATAAAACAAATAAAAATTAAAGATATCTTCAGTCAGAAGAGCCTCTTGGTTTCATAATACTGAGCACATAAAAAAGAAGTTGAATGAAGTGATCAAATACTAAGCAAAGGATACTAGTAAGCTGTTGCAACCATATGGATAGTTTAGAATTCTCCTTTATGTACGACCTATTATTAAGGTGTTTTTCAGGTTCTTTCACTCTCGCTGAGCGAGATGGCCGTGCGTGCCCAGGATAGTTGATATCATTGTTTTGATCTGTTATTTTTTGTACATATTATCAATGAGTTTGATCAAGAATCGAAAGTTATTTAATCAGGGGGCCTTCCGCGAAAACAGAAACTCGCAATTTGTAGGGATCTTTCTTTTTTACTCTCACTAAGATGTAATTAGAGTGACAGAGAAAAATGCCGGCAAATGACAAACTTCGATTTTCATGGTCATAGCCCAGGATTCAAATCAATGAAGTTATTAGAGAAAGGCCTCAAGATTGCTATTCATATATATTTTTGGCAACTGTGTCATGGTCTAAAAAAGTGCTATGATTTTTAAAACCCTACTGGCCGAACCTTTAACACATTAAAATGTTAAACATCTTATTTTACAAAATTTTTGCTAATTATAATGTGTTGTGATACAAATTAGCTGTGATACAAATGAACATAGATCCTCTAAGTCTTAATTCCACTCCTCAGCCGTTCGCATGATAATAACTGTAACTGTCAGCAATCAGCACAATATAACACTTAGCTACTGTTGCCTGCAGTGTAAAATACACTTTCAGTGCTAACTCCATTTCCAATACAAAATTAATACACCTAGCGTTTTTTGGCAATGAATGTGTTAATGTTAATCAGTTAATTGATTTTGCGTGATGAACACTTAGATGTCTAAATTTACTTACACTTCAATACACTTTCTACCCTTGATATAGCTAATTTAAGGTCTTTCTCCTGCTGAGCCATTTCTTTCTTCAACTGCTGCAGCTTCTCCGTCTGGCTCCGGATCTCTTTCAAAGAATCCGTTGCCGGTTCTTCAATGTAAGTGAAGCCTATAGAATCTACATTCAACATTTCGTCATCTGCATCTTGTAACTCACTCATTTGCTCGTACTGTTCTACCAACTGTGACTTCTCTTGAATATAACTGTTTATTACTTTTAGAGAAATCTCTTCTAAACTTGACTCGGAAAACTTTTCCTGATAGTTTGAACTTGTTTTTGGAGTGCTATGGATGTATGTGTTCGTTCGGATTAAAGGATGTTTAGCTTGTTCAGTAGGTAGTTTTTCAGGACCTTTTATACAGGCAATTTTGTTCCATAAGGTTTTGTTTTCACATGATACCATAAAAACATGATGCATGAGTTGTGACTTTTGTTTCTTTAGTTCAGCAATCTTTTGTTGCAGCTGATATCTCTCATCTTCTTGTAAAGGTATGTACTGTGATCCTTGTTTAGTTTTTGTGGTTTCCAGTTTCAACTTCATGTTATCAGTTTCCAATGTGTTTATTCTCCGCTGCAACAGCAGACATCGATCTCTCATCGCGTGTAGGGCTAGTTCGTGGACACTGACGTTGTTATATTCTGCTTTCAACGTCGACTGGAATGTAGAATCATTGTTGAAACTAACAATCGATGAAGACTCCATAGTAAAGTATCAAAACTAAAACTGTCTTGATTGAACTTTGAGAATGTATCTTTAAGTATAATGTAAATAATAATTATACCATTGCAGTTTTCGAATCACAAGTTTCTATTCCTACAAGTTTATTCCCAAAATATTAAAACAAGTAGGTGATAGTGAATGTTGACGAATAAGAGTGACATTAACATGTCATCTTTAACAATCCTAATCACTGTGCACGAACAATAACTCAAACAGTTCCAAAGTTGGGCATAGGGCTCTACTCATATTGCAACAAATCGCATGCGATTTTTTATGCATTTATCAATTGAATTAGTAGTATGGCATTCAGCAATGTATGCAAATTTTATTTCCTTTTGAATAATACGTACTATCATATAATTTGAATTCATTCACTTGCTGGTACTTCGTGGGGAGCAAACGCAGACTGCCTGCGCACCTCAGCCCTGGCCCTTGTTTACTCTACTGCTGATTACTGCTCACCGGTGTGGCTGGAAAGTGTGCATACGGACCGAGTCGATGTGGAACTCAATAAGTCGATGAGATGCATCTCAGGCACCATCCTTCCCACACCAACTTACTGGCTCCCGGTCCTATGTAACATTGCACCTCCCAGACTGAGAAGGGAAGAGGCACTTTTAAGGGAAACCCAGAAACTTATAGCAAGAGTGGACCTCCCCAGGCGCCAAGAGTTCCTTAACCCCAGTTATCACCATCGACTCAAATCACGTCACCCACCTTGTAAGCTGGCTAAGGCCCTAATAGAATCCGGACTCAGTCTTAAAGAAAAATGGACTTCTGACTGGCAGTCAAAGACAGCCCGATCTCTTAGTAGCCTAATCTCACCCGGCGTGAAAGTGAAGGGGTTCAGCCTCCCGCGACATGAATGGTGCAAGCTTAACAGATTGCGGACAGGGTTCGGCCGTACCGCACATTTTAAACATCTTTGTGGATGGATCGACTCGCCCAGATGCGATTGTGGCGCTGAATCTCAAACTGTCCAACACGTGGTACAGGAGTGCCCTCTCAGAGCCTATCCTGGAAGCCCCGATGACCTGTTCTCACTTACTCCTGACGTAGCCCAATGGCTGAAAACCTTGGATACAAACTTGTGACATACCTGATATATTTTCGATTTACTTGTGATTTTTGTTATGCCATTCGATTAAATAAATAAATTTGAATTCATTAATTCATTTTTTTGTAATAAGTTATCAGAAATCGTGTTGCTTTGCATGGTGCTCGGCTGTTATGAGAGTTACGGGATACAGCACTAGTAGTTATGAATGCGTGAATGAATGATGCTTGCTGTCAAGCACAGCACTAGCAGTCAGTCCAGTCAGAACAGCGATTGTCTTTGTGTGTAAACGTTTAGTGTTTGGGAAGGAACATTTTTAATTCGCGAGAAATAAGTTATTTTAATTAATAGTTTTTTCCATTAAAATAAAATGCTACATGTAATCTTAAGTTTATAGTGTTAGTGATTTTCATTTTATGAACTAGTTAAAAGTGCTAATCAAATCAATGACGAAGCTACTCAGTGACAAGCACAAGCAATACGAAGTTTAGCCTCTGTACTGATTTCTTGAGTGTTGAATGACTATACCGGAGTAAACAGAAGGTGAATCATTCCTAATACCGAGGATTCCTTGAATGTAATAGTGGATTGTCCTTGGATTCCAAGTAAGTATTCTACTATTCTGGCTAACTACTGTAAATTACAGAACTGTCGGAGGCTTTTATTGCCGAGTTTCGGTTTGTGTGCTATTTTTGTCTGACCTCCTTTAGTTTCGCAAAGTAGTACACTGGCAAAGATTTGCTTTCACACTTGAAAACAATATTAGCAATGCAACCAACAAACGAGTTATAGACAAATATCTAATCTTATCAGTTTTTAGCTACCTATTGTTTATAGATTAGTGCAGTATTAGAAGACTATGTAAGTATATTAAAAAAAATCTGACCAATGAGTGCTGTGAATATCAGTTACCTACTCTGAAGTCTCAGAACTAGCATCTTAACTGTATAAGGAATGTAAACAACTACAGGATATTATTTGTCAAGAACCAGTTTTACTATAGCTAGACATGATTAGATACAGTTATCTTCTTATTTTATCTGACACTGAAATGCATTGCTTTTTCATGATTTACTTAGTTTTTGTTGGCAAATCCTCAATTATTACTGATATGAAAAAATTGTAGTTTTGTGGAATCAGTACTATTGATATCAACATTTTAAGTAATACACAGTAGTTGTATAGTGAGATCACTGAAGTACCCAATTATCAATTTGATGTATGAACCTGACTTACAAAGCACAAAATTTATAATGTAAAAAATGTTACTATACATAGTAAGTACATCAAATAGACTTGTTATCTTGTCCATTAGATTTCCTATTGGAGCTCAATCTAATAACAATTTCCTTGTAATCAAAACAATATATTCTCCCAGGCTGATGTTTTCAAAACAATTCAATAGGTTTTATTGCTACATTTACTTATTATGTTTAGCAGTATATTGTTGTTATTGGTGCAACTAAACTTTATTTTTATAGGATGCCAGGGCTATACTTCTTATAATGGAATTTATATGAATTATATTTTCTTCATTGTCTTAAATAAATCTACCTAAAGGGGCCCATTGATTAAGAGTCAGTTGTTCAGAACTGTCAACTGACAGGCGGGACTGTTAATCGATGAACCCGTTTAATCCTAACGTTAAAGCCTCTTCTTTCAAATTAGTATAAAAACCAAGCAACTTTAGGGAAGTGCCCTATTAATATCTATCCTTTACCATTGACATTGTCCATTTAGAAATCATTAATAAACTTCTTATATACAGAAGCATATTACAAACTTCCATAAAACGGGCCCCAGGTATTCAACTGGTACACATTAACATATTCACTGTCAGCAACCTGCTAGGGTTGCTACAGAGTGGAAGAAACCTGTTACTGGCTACAAGTGTATTGAATGTGTTAATATGTCTTCTCTTTTAAAATTTGCATAACTATGTATTTCCATCATAATTAAACACTAAAATTAAAATACTTAGAATCAGAAACATTGTTGCAGAGATTGAACACTTTGAAAACATTCCTATTTAAAGACGCATGCATACCTAACTAATCAAATTTATTAGGTGCAGAAAGCTGCAAAATTGCATCAGCACATTATTAATGAATTGATTCATAAACTGTCTGTGCAATTTTGGGCCACAGAGTACCTAGTCTAACAGACAGTAATTTAACTTAACACAAATCTTTCTAACTTTGGCTATAGATAAAATTCTCAGACAGGCCAAGAGTGTGAAGGGGGGTAATCATCACATACATAATTGATTGTTTGTGAACTTTATCTTGTTTCAACTTTGAGTGCAAAGGAAATAGTTTGGGAATCCCAAAGAGTCATTATGACTATTATATTTTTTCTACCATGTCAATGGAAAAGTAGTTTACAGCTTGATTTAAACTTATTTATTTCATAATATTAAATTAAAATATAAATTATTTTGAGCTAAACACCCCTGCTGGTGTCATTTAAGCTTGTTCAACAACAAGCAAGGGTCAACACCCTTCACACCCTGTACCCCCAATTTATGAAAACTTCATATATCCTTTGTAAACCAAATATTTTAGAAGACACAATATGTTGCATGTGTTTTAATTGTGCTACTGTATATATGTGAATAATAAATAATAAGTCAGATAAAACCCATATGAAACCAATTACTGTTTCAAGTGGTCTATCTTAATTTATGTAAATTCCATGTATACTATATCTAAGCAGATGGTCTACAGCTTGAGGACGATTTGTGTTTATTTTTAAAGCCAAATATGACTAATCTTAATTTTTGCATATACAAATATGCCCACTCAATTTTTGGTACACATATGGCCAGCAGGTTTTTTGATATTATAACTATAAATTATGACAACATTGTCTATCCAGCGTACATTGAACGATATAACAATAGAATAGGTAACTAATAAGATTGTGATTAAACAATTATATCTTGCAACAGTTGATTTGTTTTCCTGTTTCACAGCTCACTTATCTAGAACTAATTAGTCATTAATTAGTATAGTTTATTTAATGAAATATACCTTCTGTATGATAAAGTTATTTTTCTACTTCTTTTATATCAAAATTTTTGTAACCTAAAAATAGTTCATTTTTTTTTGTACTCTAGCTAGATAAATCTAGGCCAAGCTGTGTAAATTAAGTGCTAAAATTGATTTGCATAGGTAGGAACCTATGTTTCCATTGTTAAATCAAATCAGTTTTGGCTTCCTCCACTAATTATACAAGCGATTAGGAAGTTGGAGTGTTCCTACTCATATTATAAATGCGAAAGTTAGCATTTTTAGATACCTGGACGATTGTTTCTCAATCACTCATAAACCGGAGATCGGATTTGAATAATATTCGGCATGCAGGTAGAATACTACCAGGAAAGTGACATAGGATATTTCTTGTCCTTGAATTCAATCTCTTAAGGGGGTGGAATGAGGGTTAAAAATACGAAAGACTTCTACGCAAGGCTCGGAACCGGTTTTTAAAATAGCGGTTAATACCGGTTTATTTCGGTTTTACTCTGAACTTTTCAAAGAACGCGAACGTTTAAAGAACATTATTTTAACCTAAATAAACCGGTTTATTCGACGCGCGACGAGACGGCCGGCCGGCCGGCGGCGTGCCGTTCTACGCATACAAAGTCACGATAGTAAATAAAACTACAATACAACTTTAAAGTTCACGCAAATCTTATTGTTGTTCACACAATGGCCAGTGAGGGATGTCCCCTCCCATTTTTATTTAATTTCCAATAATTGAGTGTATTATTATCGCGTCCCAGCCCGGATGAGAGTCGCAGCGTCGGGACCGGTACTGTTATTACTAACACATACTGAAGATTAGCCGCGAGCCAACCAGTCTATGTTTGTACTGGATATATAAATAAATGTTATGGGACCGTTGCTATTATTACACGTAAATAAATTATAAAGCTCAATAAGTAAAGTGTAGTGTAGTAGTGATAAACACTAATAAATGCCCTTACCTTACGACTTACCGTATACATATTTTAGAATTCGAGCAGGACCTCCAGATTCGTAGGCAGGGTTACCTACTACCAAAGATACATTGATTGGTTGTTGAAGACAATTTCGTGCTTTAAATTTGACATGTAAACGAGATGGCGCTGTACTGCTCCATACAATTTGCGGTAGCTCGTTGTCAAAAGTTGACGTTTGACGATTCAGAGACCGCAAAACATATAGCGCAGTATAGCGCCATCTGTTGTCACACTAAGGGGCACGATTTTTTCTTAGACTTTACCTGCTATTACAATCAATTCTCTTCGTTACTACCGACTAGGCACGAAGTATATAAGTATGTAACGAACGACCTAACGACCCCGCTGCGCTCCACCACAAGGTACCTAGTTAATAGACGGTAGTCCAACCATGGTGAATATTTGTTAATCCGTCATTACTCCTGCTTCCCTCGTGTGATCGCTTCGCTTCATGAAGTGGTATGCGAAAAACCCATTTGCCCAACGTTAAAAAATGGGTTACCTCTACCGATTAGGCTAGGACACAACTGAAATCACTCTCACTTTGTTCGCGTGAGATGAACCCTCTCCTTTAAAACAATGAGAATACTGCCAGCGTCGCGTTGGTTACGGTCGATGGCATTTTTACCCTTAATACGATGGAATAAGGTACATAGTGTTAACATTCCTTAAAGTCGCTTGTTGACTATAGGTCAGTGCTAGGTACAGACCAACATTGGCGACGATTGAATGAATCCGCTCTATATTCGTATTATGTAACTTTACGCGAAAATTGTATTCGTGTAAAAATTTCTATAAAGGAATCGAGTATGAAACGCTTCTATGACGGATAAAGTGAAAAGAGAGAAAATTAGTAGGTGAAAACTCGTTTATGGGAATACCTTTAAAATAACTAATCGGTAATAATGGGATTTAATAGCGGTGCAAGGTTTCTGATTTTATTTATTCTTATTTTTTCTATACCTATAATTTTCAGTTTAATAGGCAGTGTTTAAACTGAAAATAGCTCAGGTATTGAAACCTAAATAAACATTCATCATTTGCAAGTTAAATAAGGTACATTAAAAACCGAACGCAAAAAAAAAAAATCGAGGCATTTTTTAGGGTTCCGTAGCCAAATGGCAAAAAACGGAACCCTTATAGATTCGTCATGTCCGTCTGTCTGTCCGATTCTGTCACAGCCACTTTTTTCCGAAACTATAAGAGCTGTACTGTTCAAACTTAGTAAGTGGATGTATTCTATGAACCGCATTAAGATTTTCACACAAAAATAGAAAAAAAACAATGAATTTTGGGGGTTCCCCATACTTAGAACTGAAACTCAAAAAATCTTTTTTCATCAAACCCATACGTGTGGGGTATCTATGGATAGGTCTTCAAAAATGATGTTGAGGTTTCTAATATCATTTTTTTCTAAAATGAATAGTTTGCGCGAGAGACACTTCCAAAGTGGTAAAATGTGTGTCCCCCCCCCGTAACTTCTAAAATAACAGAATGAAAAATCTAAACAAAATATATGATATACATTGCCATGTAAACTTCCACCGAAAATTGGTTTGAACGAGATCTAGTAAGTAGTTTTTTTTTAATACGTCATGAAATTAAAAAAAAAATTTTTTTTTTCAACATACCCATACATGTGGGGTATCTATGGATAGGTCTTCAAAAATAATATTAAGGTTTCTAATATCATTTTTTTCTAAACTGAATAGTTTGCGCGAGAGAACCTCCCAAAGTAAAAAAATGTGTCCCCCCCCCCCCCCCCCCGTAACTTCTAAAATAACAGAATGAAAATTCTAAAAAAAATATATGATATACATTGCCATGTAAACTTTCACCGAAAATTGGTTTGAACGAGATCTAGTAAGTAGTTTTTTTTTAATACGTCATGAAATTAAAAAAAATTTTTTTTTTTTCAACATACACATACATGTGGGGTATCTATGGATAGGTCTTCAAAAATGATATTAAGGTTTCTAATATCATTTTTTTCTAAACTGAATAGTTTGCGCGAGAGAACCTCCCAAAGTAAAAAAAAGTGTGTCCCCCCCCCTGTAACTTCTAAAATAACAGAATGAAAAATCTAAAAAAAATATATGATATACATTACGATGCAAACTTCTAACGAAAATTGGTTTGAACGAGATCTAGTGAGTAGTTTTTTTTAATACGTCATAAAATTAAAAAAAAAATTTTTTTTCGTCAAACCCATACGTGTGGGGTATCTATGGATAGGTCTTCAAAAATGATATTTAGGTTCCTAATATAATTTTTTTCTAAAGTGAAGTTTTTGTTTGTTTACCATCGCCCATGCTCTACCGATGGTAAGTCGAGTGTTGCTGTTTGTACCTACCTATTTCTTTATTAGACTTTTATTGACCTACACAATTACACATGCCTAAGTTTTGAGCAAAAAGTAACATCCTTGAAATAGAATATCTACATAGAAACTTAAGTCAACAAACGCTACTTAATTATGTCCAATCTAGCCAATTTCGATTTGACCCACATTTAGTTAACGGTGATCTGTGTGCGTCGCGTGAATTGCTTAACAGGACTTCAGCATAAACTATGTATAGCTTAGGTTCCTAGCTAATTAATAAGCCTATCTGTGACGTTCTTAAGGGAAAAGACACTACTTTAATGAATGTAGGAAATCGTGTCAGTATAGCGTCTAAGGTTCTTACTATCAGTATTGTCATTAAAGTTCTTACCTACGTGCAAAATTTTCATTCTTATCCCTCTTGGAGATGAATCCTTTCTTAGTGAAGCTTGGAGCTCTACTTTGTATATCTTGAAAATATAATACTTCAACCTGTGATGCGCTTCCTGTCAATGTCTACACAACGTGTCTGTTTTATTATGTATATTTAAATATTAGTAGCAAACGAGCGGACGGCTAGATGTGAATCATAGGTGCAGGAGTCGTTAAACTGTAACTATTGGTGTCAAGTCTAGTCTAGTCAGTTTAGAATATACATAGAATATTTGCAGTATTTATTCGCGTATCGATATATAATTAAAGTAGCTTATCGTGCGGCCTGCCTCACGCTTGCTGGCTGAATCACAGACCGTCATAGTTTTTGTCAGTTAAGGTGTCAAAAAAAAACCACGAAACATATTTGCTACAAGTCTTACTGCATGTTTACCCACGCGTTGTTAGCGGTGACCTATTTAACTCTTTGTCCAAATTCACAAATCACTTCATCTTGACTGATAGCTCATCCACAAAGCTACTTGATCTTTAGATCCATATAACAAGTATACGTCATTCCATCACACTTAAACTGGTGGCCTAAAACGAAGCGTTTATTGATCTTTGTTAATGATGCAGGAATTGTTAAAGTGTTTTGGTGTGTTATTCCAATTGCCTTGTCACGTCGTAAGCTCATGCGAATCAGTTGACCGCTTAAAACATTTTGTGTCAGAAAGTGACACAAAATGTTCTTTATAAATTACCGCAATTTTTGTGGCACTAATCGCTGGTCAGCGTCTTAAAGCCATCAATAATAATATTATGCATAGTTGTAGCGCCTACTGCATTACGTTACGAGCGATGTGACTTTGGGACCGCGAATTTGGTACGGCGCGAGGTCTGTTCGATTGACTGGGAGGTGGTTTGCCTCACGTCCGTTAAGGACGCAGCTATGATCAGACCAAGGTCGCATTTGACACCGAATATCGCGATGACGACTCGCCAAGCAACATGAATGTGCGAACAGTACGAATGTGTTTTGACAATAATGGCGACCTATTGCGCTCGGGTTATGTTTATGCAATGTGATATTTTAATTGTCCGATGTGGTGGGTGAATGTCGGTCACTTGATGTTTAAGAGGCTTGTTATTCGACCTAATGAGTACTGGGAATTGAATACTTTTATAATTTCTTAGAGATAGAGTTCTGGGATGTGGAGTTCATCTAAGCTTACAAAGGGGATATTCCTCCATTGACGTCAACTTTCTCTGAAGATATTACGTTTATATTAGCACAGCCACACTTAAGTTACTTCCTAGTCTGAATAGGTTTGCTTAGACGGACTCTTAACTGCTATAGTCTGGTCGAAAGGAGTAAGATACAAAAGTGTAAACATATCTTTTACGTGGACTGGCCATATTTTACTGAATTAACTTTGTAATAGGTACTTAATGTTTGAAATTTCAAGCCCAAGGAGGTATATTATAAAGATTCGAGTGATCAACGTCCAAGATGCAGGAAAAAGAATCAGGCATATTTAAAATCTACAATTTAAACTTTGTCTTCGACAAAACATTATTGGTGAATATTTTAGTTCAATAAGATATTCACATTAATTTAAATCACGTCACTTAAAGAATTGAGGGATAGAAATCCTAACGTACTTAAATCAGACCTAGATCAGCATTTTGCACAACCGACATTGTTATGTACAGTTTCACTAACACGAATAATAATTCCTAGTATTTGAAGTTGCAACGTTTTATTTTGACTAACGTCCATTTATTTTTGCACGCCCACATGCTGCCGAATACTTTTAAAGTGTGTAGGCATTCGTCTATGTCTACACGTGATTAGTTTTTTATCAGCAATTAAGCAGCTATAGGTACCGTAGTTCAGCCAAAGCAAAGATAAATTGAAATAGAGGTGTATTGTCAAAGAAAACTTTGTGGCCACGTAAATTTACTGACATCTTTCGACACATGATTAAAACTTATAGAACTTATTCTTTCACTGATATGTGTAATTTTTTATTTTATTAGGAAAAGGTAAGCATTTGACCACAATCTCACCTGATGGTAAGTGCCGATGCAGTCTAGGATGGAACATGCTTATTTAAAAGATGTCTATTCACTCTCGATTTAAAAAGATCCAAATTATAGTGGACTGGGAATAGATTTACAGGAAACGAATTCCACTCCTTAGCCGTTCGCATGATAAAGCTGGATGCGTAGCGTTTAGTGTGAATCAGCGGCAGAGTAACGACGTAAGGGTGAAACGCAAGCCCGCGTCTAGTCTCACGGTAAACACCAAAAACGACGGTACGGGCGGTTTTTGACGGTAAATATCAAAAAGTGGCGCTATCTAATAGATTAAAGGCCAAAGGTATGACAGCATCGTTTGGAGCGATGGTGCCATAACCTGCCCGATAAAATGGCGCCACTTTTTGATATTTAACAAACACATATCAGTGAAATAATATTAAGGATCAAAGTCAACTGGCATTCTAAAAGTTTCGAAAGATAGCAGTAAATTGATGTGGCTACAAAGTTTTCTTTGATAATACACCTCTATTTCAAATTCTCTTTCACCAAACTGAGCTCTGGAATGAACTGTCGCCCGCGGTATTTCCGGACAGATACGATCTTCAAACCTTCAAGGAGCCTTCTCCCATCTGAAGGCGTTGCTATTGTCCATGGGCTACAATAATTGCTTACCATCAGGCGATGCGTCTGCTCGTTTGTCTCCTATATCATCAAAAAAAGTCTAGCCATCCGCTCTATCTGACATAAGCTGTTCGATTAAGTAAAAAAAAAACAGCTTTTGAGATGAATATGACTTAGAAACGATGATGCAATTGAATGAGATTTTTTTTATCATTGGTCAGTAGATACGTGTGTCATACAGATACTGAAAAACGACGAGCCAAATTTCGGACACGTAGATCCGATGTAGTTTCTGACTTATCAAATCTCTTTGAATATTCCTATATTGCGATCTGGAACTACGGACAAATTCTTTTATATATTTACTTACTGAATGTTGCGTATTTGTCGAATGTAACATCTTCCACGTCGTTAACTGAGAATTCGTTAATGTTACTCACGGATGGTCAGTCAAGGGTGGGTGTTAGTACCCAGTGATACCACCTTGATAAAGGTCACTGCCACATACCAATATACGAGCAATTCAAATGCATTGAACTCTTCTCTGTACTAAACGCCAGTCTACACTACAACTCAAATACTAGGTACTTATAGGTACAATCACAGAACGCATTTTCTTGAAATTATCGCCCGCAAA
Source organism: Cydia pomonella (assembly GCF_033807575.1). Classification (NCBI taxonomy): domain Eukaryota; kingdom Metazoa; phylum Arthropoda; class Insecta; order Lepidoptera; family Tortricidae; genus Cydia; species Cydia pomonella. The sequence continues at coordinate 4,181,721 of NC_084710.1, read as the reverse complement.
CTTCGCTCATATTCAGTAGTAGAAATAGGACAGGTTCCGCGCAATTCCTGTTATTAGCCGTGGAATGCTGAGTTTTTCAGCTTTTTATATTATAAACAATACTGGTTTATAGAAAAATGCTAATAGATTAAAGTTGCAGCGACGGACAAACTGTTCTTTATCGCATCACTGTTATATTTTTAGATCCGTTTAACGTTAACGCTATCTTGCAGCGCAACATTTTACGATGTCTGTTGTGTATAAATAACTATGGAATTAATTATTTTATGACAACCGACTTCAATGGATTCTTACGAATCCGATATGGTTATGCTGCTTCCCGAAAACCAAGTAAAGTCATGAAACATGTTATGGAAAACCCAAATTGCCCACTGAGGATTTCTTTCTACTTAATGTATTAACTTACGTTGTCGTAGTTCGTAAATATAAAAGTATATCTACCTACAACGAAATCTCCTCATTTGTAGGGTTCCGTAGTCAACTAGGAACCCTTATAGTTTCGCCAATGTCCGTCTGTCCGTGCGTGGCTTTGCTCTGTGACGTTAGTGCTAGAAAGCTGCAATTTGGCATGGATACATAAATCATACATGGCGACAGAACGGCAAAACGAAATTAACAAAAAAAACATTTTTTTAGGGTCGCCTCCATTCAAAATGTCTTTTATTTTTATTTTTGTTTATTGCTTTAACCCAATGGTGTGGTGTGGGGTATCGTTGGATAGGTGTTTTAAAATGAATAAGGGTCTGCAGATTTTTTTTTATATAGTGATTATTTTCGGAAATAATCGCCCCGACAGAATAAAAATGCCCCCGCCCCTCTAACTTTTGAACCATGTATTCAAAAGATATTAAATAAATCGTTAAACAAGAGCTTAATAAATACTTTCAATTAAAACTATAGTGAACATGATCGGTCCAGTCGTTTTTGAGTTAGGTACTGCAAAAAGTCTTCTCTTCTTATTAAAACTACGTACAAAGCCCTGCGAAGGTAATCCCTTACCTTATGCTTGTAATGTACAATGATACTTACTAATAGACTCCGTTGAGTACTATACTGATGAGTATAGCCCGACATGCTCTTGGCCGATTTCTGATCTCTTGGGAAGTAGAGAAATGCCGAGGAAAAAGAAACAATGAATATGCTATATGATATTTCTTAAGTCTTGTCTATAAGATTTGCGCGCATAAACAAATGTTTTAAAAATATAACCAACAACATTACGGATTTTCATAAATTCCAAACTGTATTTCTTGCATTTGGCCTGTTGCCATTTTCATGTTTGCTGATAAATGTATTAGTGAAACAGTAGGTATTATCATAAAATGGAACCAATTTGTTTTTAGGGTTCCGTAGCCAAATGGCATAAAACGGAACCCTTATAGTTTCGCCATGTCCGTCTGTCTGTCTGTCTGTCTGTCTGTCCGAGGCTTTGCTCCGTGGTCGTTAGTGCTAGAAAGCTGAAATTTGGCATGGATATATAAATCAATAAAGCCGACAAAGTCGTACAATAAAACCTCAAAAAATTTAATTTTTTTTAGGGTACCTCCCCTACACGTAAAGTGGGGGTGAATTTTTTTTTTCGCTTCAACCCTAGAGTGTGGGGTATCGTTGGAAAGGTCTTTCAAAACTAATAGGGGTTTTCAAGAAACATTTCTTGATAAAGTGAATATATTCGGAGATAATCGCTCCGAAAGAAAAATAAAATGTGTCCCCCCCCCCTCTAACTTTTGAACCATAGGTCCAAAAAATATGAAAAAAATCGTGGAAGTAGAGCTTAAGAAAGACATTAAATGAAAACTATAGCGGACATGATCAGTTTAGCTGTTTTTGAGTTATCGAAAAAAGTTTTCCCTTCATAGTAAAAAGACTTATTTTAATTAGGTACTGATTATGCAAATTTGCCTATTTGTTTAACTCAGGTGAAAGGTACCGTTTCATCCCTTGGTTAACAATTTACTATACTTTAAGCTCCAGTTTAGCTTATTGTGACGGTAGAGTAACTACGGAACCCTACACTGAGCGTGGCCCGACATGCTCTTGGCCGGTTATTTACTGTTTATTTTAAGGTTAATAACACAAATTAGTACCACTATACTATTGTTACTAGTCTTTGATAATGTGTATTTAGAGAGGTCGGTGAATCTCTTCGTTTCAGCTTGGGCAAAAATGCTTTCGCATATACAATAATTCTCTTTTTTTTATAAGTAAGTAAATGGGTCCCCAGTCAGCAGATATTTGTCTATGAGCTGCATATGTATGTTTTTAAGTATTTATATAATCTATCTGTTATATATGTATCATTGCCCGTTGTGGGTGTTAGCCCACAATACAAGCTTATTGATGCGTCTTACCGGACTAGGTCGATTTGTGTGAAATTTTCCCATAATATTTGTTTTATATTTAACTTCAAATCAAATGATTCGTTTGGATAGAAGCCATAGAAGGATCTCTATTCTAAATCTCACCTTATGGTGATGAAGAGTTTGAACAATAAATACCTCGTAAATCATTAAATGTGGCAGAAAACGGCAAAACCTCTCACTTTGTCGCTTGCCATAGGCCATTTAAGGTCTTAGCACACTATTACAACTCAACAGCCACTCGACTCAAAATTAAATATTGAAATTAAAGCCTTATCTTGTATGTCCTACAGTACAAGTTTAACATTTAGGTAACTGTCGGGTGGTCTACGCGTCGTCCACTCGTCGTCCACTAAGCTGAACCAAAAGTGAGTTGAGTTGGTGTGGAATTGATATAGTGTGCGAAGACCTTTATACGAATAACCTGTAAAGTGTCAAGGCGTCCTTATGGCAACCGGCAAAGTGGGACGTTTTGCCGGTTTGGGTCACAAATTGAATTTCACAATGACGTAAAATCCCTTAAAACATTTCTCTTCGTTTGATTAGTTAGTCATGACTTCCATTGTCTGTTGCATTCACCTTGGCCTTATCTTATATCCTTTGCAAATTATAACTGTTGAGTTGACCACTCCTTACCCTTAGTTTATTTGTAATATGACAAATTTCACAAGAATTTCACAATCAATTGTTTTTATCACTTACATGGTTGCACAACATGTTCATTATTAGATTTAAATTAAGAGATAAATATCAAGTAGGCATATTACAATGCGCTTATGAACGTCAATTAAAGCTACGCCGGCTCTAACCCTACACCTCTGACCCGAGAAGATTTAAATCCCTCCTAAATTATAGGAGGGTATCCCAATATGGGACCGGCAAGAAACTTGGAAATCAATAAACTGCTTTTGAACAATAAACCCGTAGTTTTAATAGTTACGCATACTTTTGCATAACGTATGCTTTAAAATTAATTGATAATAGCATTACCTACCTATATATTGTAATAGCAAAGCAAACCACAACCTGCGTAAATCCCCTTTGTTTTCAAAGTAATTATTTATTTCATTAGTATTATTGTCATTATAATTCCTTCGATGAATTACAAGAATTATATAATCATTTCTGCACGATAACAGTATGTATATTACGTATTCTACTTTTTTATTTGTAAGATATGAAATAGTATCTTTAAATAGAATATTTTTCCCGCTAGCTAATTGTTTTTATTGGACGCGCTCATTCGGTTTGTAAATATTACTATAAATACTCTAGGCAATGGAAACAAAAATATACTCGTACCAATTAATTCAGTGTTAGAAATACTTAGGTACGTTACAGTACTTACAGTTCAGTATACGAGGACATTTCGTTGTGAGTTTTTTTTTCATTTACCTTAACATAGCCATAAGCTCTAATAGAGTAAGAAAGAGTTGGATGGAATAAATAATAAATCAATATTATGGAACATTATTACTGAATATTGTAATACTCTTACGTTCGCTTACTTTGAACAATAGTATTTTGCCTCTAAGCCCACCTGGCCATACTTTTATTTTAACCTTTCGAACGCCATTTGAAATATCCAAAAACTAGCTTGAGATCATGTAGGTTATTTTCACTTTATAGGTAACCGTTCTATGTGGGCGCCAACTCATGAGTTGTCATGACACCTTAGATTTTTGCCATTCAAAGCTTCGCAAACAAACAAAACGTGGCACAAATTCTACCTACTCGAACCTATTTTCCCAATCTTAGAAAAAAGTTACAACTTCGAGCTTTCTACACAATACCAAAACTGTTCCATGTAATGTTTCACGAGAGTAACAGCGACCCTTTCTTTTCAGATCTCCGCCATCGCAAAAGCCTACATTGGCGCAACCTCATTTGAATGCACATTGTGAGGTAACACCGTAAACAATAGTGTTATGGAGCAGGCGTGAGTCGAGATGTGGCCGAAGGTTGTCGCGGTCTTGGGGCTCGTGGCGGTGGCCAACGCCATCCTTGAGGGCCCCAATGTCTGCATGAGAAATGAGCCGTGAGTGTTTATTGACTTTTTATTGTTTAACCTTGTGTGACCGGGGGATACCGCAAATCCGCGTAACTAGCACTGGTTAATACTGCGTACACAACAGCAAATTTTACAGGTGAAGCTTAAAACGTAAGTAACTTTATATTTTGAAGTTTTCCTTTTTTTACCTAATAAATGCTTGTAGAACACATGATTCAATACTTTCTGTGTGAATGTTTTTCTGTGTTTTGTGAACTCACTCCAATGAATTGCTGCTGATGGGGCCGAAGGTTGCCCTAGTACTGTGACTACAGGCGGTGACCACCGCCATCCTTGAGGGCCCCAATGTCTGCATGAGAAATGAGCCGTCAGTGTTTATTGACTTTTTTAGGGTTCCGTAGCCAAATGGCAAAAAACGGAACCCTTATAGATTCGTCATGTCCGTCTGTCTGTCCGATTCTGTCACAGCCACTTTTTTCCGAAACTATAAAAGCTATACTGTTCAAACTTGGTAAGTAGATGTATTCTATGAACCGCATTATGATGTTTACACAAAAATAGAAAAAAAACAATAAATTTTGGGGGTTCCCCATACTTAGAACTGAAACTCAAAAAATCTTTTTTCATCAAACCCATACGTGTGGGGTATCTATGGATAGGTCTTTAAAAATGATATTGAGGTTTCTAATATCATTTTTTTCTTAACTGAATAGTTTGCACGAGAGACACTTCCAAAGTGGTAAAAAGTGTGCCCCCCCCCCCCCGTAACTTCTAAAATAACAGAATGAAAAATCTAAAAAAAATATATGATATACATTGCCATGCAAACTTCCACCGAAAATTGGTTCGAACGAGATCTAGTAAGTAGTTTTTTTTAATACGTCATAAAAATTAAAAAAATTTTTTTTTTTCATCAAACCCATACGTGTGGGGTATCTAAGGATAGGTCTTCAAAAATGATATTTAGGTTTCTAATATCATTTTTTTCTAAACTGAATAGTTTGCGCGAGAGACACTTCCAAAGTGAAAAAAAGTGTGTCCCCCCCCTGTAACTTCTAAAATAACGGAATGAAAAATCTAAAAAAAATATATGATATACATTACCATGCAAACTTCCAACGAAAATTGGTTTGAACCAGATCTAGTAAGTAGTTTTTTTAATACGTCATAAATGGTACGGAACCCTTCATGGGCGAGTCCGACTCGCACTTGGCCGCTTTTTTATTAACCTTGTGTGACCGGCACTAGAACGTTCCTAACGCGATGATAATCCATAAAATATATGTTTTGTGAAACCACTCCAATGGGTTGCTGTTGAGGCTGAAGGTTGTGGTGGTATTGTGGTTACACGTATACGATTCTATAACAATTGTCATGTTTTCGGTGGTTTTAAGTGTAGAAATTAGCAAACACAGTGTCAATTTTTCAAACGTAACCTGTCAACGGATCTTTATGGTATACAGGAAGACCTTTGAGCGCCCCAATGTCTAAATACGAGATGAAATGTATCTTTTGTCTTTTTACACATTTCCTTACGAGAACTAGAGAAGATCGATATACCTATGTTTTGTGAAGTCACTTCAATGCCTTTTCCAGATTAGGTTGAAGGTAGTCACGGTCTTGGGGCTTGCGACGGTGGCCGATGCTATTCTAAAAGGCCCCGATGATGTATGTATAGTGAAATAATTAAATTTCCGTACCATTTCGTACCTTGTCACAGTAACAATCATCAATATGAAAGTCGCTAGGGACCTTTTTTTAATACTACGTCGGTGGCAAACAAGCATACGGCCTGCCTGATGGTAAGCAGTCTCCGTAGCCTATGTACGCCTGCAACTCAAGAGGAATTACATGCGCGCTGTCGCACATTGATTTACTATAGTAGGGTATTTTATTTACATATACATACTCAACTATAAGTCAAGCTCAAGTTTTTTTAGAGTCACCGTAAGTACCCGGTTACTGACTGTTTTTATCGGTACTTATATAGCAATTAATTTCCGTAAAAGGCGTCTAAGCGTTTTCCTGTATAACTTTTATAATTTAACAAGGATAAAAATTCGTTAAATGCTAGTAGGTAATTTACTGATTGATGACATTAAATCAGGTAGTGTAGTTGTTTTTCCGAGCTTACGTACGGTGGAGGAAATTGATTCTTTCGCAGTTTGCGGTTCACTTTTCATTATTTCGCTCTTAGAATAAGTATGTACAACCAAATGTACTTGAACCGCAAATTGCTAAATAATCAATTTCCTCGACCGTACAATGTACGCATACGATGGGGTTTACAAAATATTATGAATCCAGACTGTTGCCAAACCAATGCAAAAAGACTGTCCTAATTAATATTTCCAGTAGGCTTACCACCTGACATATTCGCTAGCGTGCGCGTAACTTACTTTCTATGCATCTCGCTCGCATATTAGTGCGAGTGCGATGTAGGTATAGAATTAAGTTACGCAGTCGTTAGCCAATATGTCACTTTGACACGGATAAGGCAGTCGTGGTTAGGTTACTGATACAAAACTTCACAGATGATCCTAAAACCTAGCTACTTGAATAAGAACTATTCTAGAATTTATGAAAATATTTACATCATTTACATGGTACGGCACTGTTTACGTTTTTACATAATAAAAACAGTAATATAACTAAAACTTCATACTAAAATGACTGCCACTCAGCATAAGTCGTGATGCATGTCACGACGTTGGTTTTCAGGGCAATCAGAAGAAAAAACTAAATAACTACAACCAAAACATTATACATATAAGTGACCTTTCTATAGTTTCTATCATTGTTTCTTTGAGACCGTATCGTTCGTGCCATCCACGATGACGCGCAGATTTGTCAAATCTAACCTTTAATAACATGACAATATTAGTCAAGACGCACGTTTTCGTGAATGACACAATCTATAACGGCTTCGAATCCAGTGTCAAAGATAATCCCTACTTCCCTACTTAATAATCTGTTTGTTTACCAGTCTTTCTGTTTGTTACTTCTTAACGCTTAAACCGCTGAACCGATTTAGATTAAATTTGATATGAAGATACTTTGAGGCCCGGAGAAGGACATAGGATAGTTTTGACAATCATCATCATCACCCTCGAAGACGAAGTCACGGGCAGGAGCTAGTCATTGAATGAAGAGATTAAAGTTTGTCATTGGCTGTAGAATTAAATTATCTAATGGAGAGCGCTGAAATATTAATTGACTTCGATCCGTCTAGACATTTATTTATAAATGATCTCCCCTGCGGTCGACCCATTTCTGCGACATCCGCGCAATGTGGATCTGACCTGACCTAGTACTCTTATATTAGGTACATATTAGATAACCCATAACTAGGTTGTTAATACCATCGAGAAATATTTGATGATATTTTGACTAATGGAACATTATTATTTATTACTAGTCGAAAATTGACGTCATGTTGGTATGTCTCATTTGTTGTTTTGTTCATTTCTTATTTTGTCTCAATTTGTATTCGCCGCTCGTTCTTCTTCTTCTTTGCTTTTTACCTTTATCTTTAGCAAAGATATGTATTATAAATTATAATCTATCATCTGCTAGGAGATGAAACTTGCGTATTATGTAGGTAAGTCGTTGGTACATATTAAGATAAAAAAAACGATATTACCTAGCCTAGCCTAGCTAGCCTAAATTGTTTTAATTCTTAATAAAAAAAATTAAGAAGCAGGAAGAGAGCTCCTATTTTTTCAAATAGTCCAAATTTGATATTTGCCCGTTTCATACCTTTCGAGAAAAAAGTTTAAAGGTGGCAGTAGAGGGTCATTAAACAATTCTATGAAACAATTTTCTCCTCTCAGGGCATCATCTGGTAATAGTTTCGGAAACAGGTTTTAAGGCAATTTTTGAAAGGCTATCTTGCTACAACCTTTCAGTACCATGTCTCTCTCTTAATAAGGCTTACTCGGCTATCTACACCGGTGTAGGTAAACATTGAACCGAACATGTAGGTAAAGGCCTAATGTTACTAGGAATTCTAGCATGCTTCATGTTATACATCGTCCACACTATTAATTCAATATTCGTAAACCTTATCACAAAGACATAAGGTCCACAGATGATTAGTTAGTTTTGCTGTTATTACAACGCTTGTTCCGTTCGTCTTTGTTCATTGCATGCGTGGTTAGGATAATTTATTCAAGTTTGTTTCATTGACACATTCGTGATTCACCCGGCCAGTCGTTAGGCTAGGTTTTAACAACTCACGTAATAAGGTAGTTCACGCAAACGAACATAATCTGCTATACCTGGCTGGATTCATGTTCACACATACCTTGTATACTTATAATATATGTTGTTCGTGAATTCAATGATTAAATAATTTGCGTGTCCAACGGTCGTACATAGTCACATATAATAATAATATTTATGAACAATATTTATTTTTGAGTGGGAAGTTGTTGTTTATTTTAACCATTATTAAAATTTCGTACCAAATTTTCCTAAACTTTGCTTTTCATACCAAACATTGCCTTGGTTTGTAAAATGAGTTCGGTTTTTAAAAGAGCATTTTTGAATATCTGCCAAACGGAATCACTGTTTTTAAACCTGCCTAATGTTTGGCAGAGTAGGCAATGTTTTAGGAAATAGTGATATCCTGATATCGCAGCATAGCTGTTTGTTATTGTCAGGTGATTGTTGCATGATATCATGATGTTGTTGGTCGGCCAATTTAAAATAATTGTCGTTTCGCGTCCACAAAGAATTTTCGTTACATACTTACCGCATTTTATTGACTACAACTTAACGCTATGCGTGTAGCTAAGCAGTTAATGAATTAGCATTACGTACTGTTACATATCATGTAATTTAATGTTTACTTACTATAAAACCCGTTTTGTCAATTTTCGCGTCTGTGATTTTGCTTTTCTGACCAGTTACATAACATGTCTTGGCTGTGAGTTGGTCCGATAACTATAATAACTAGAACTCGAAATTCATAACAACTGTTCGACCAAATATATAAATATGCTACTGGTTGGAATAGTTTTGCATGTGTTTGATGACTATGATGACCCACTTAAGGAAACTGTTTTGCGTAAAGAATTATTGTATGTACTATTGTAAACAGTACGTTAAAAATTCTAGTCGAGTAGCGACTAATCCTATGCCATTGCCAAATAATTATTATAATTAAGTATTATTACATATTAGTAATGCATGCTTGCATGCTTAGTGATATTGCCAATCTACACAGCAACTTTTTGCAATGATGCAACATCGCGTTTCAAGAACTGCTTCAACGGTAGTCGTATTAATAACTTAACATTTTTGCACTAGAAGTTAGTGTTATTTTTTTCTTATAAGTATTCAGTTGTTTATATTTTATTCCGAGTATTTAAATTCACAAAACATCTTGCTAATATTTTCATTTTGATATGAGAACGCGGGATTTTTTACGTGACTTAAGGGAAATTTTCCGAGCGGACTGTAGCTGTAAAAAAATGTAATTTCCGTACCATTTCGTACCGATCTTGTCACAGTGACAATATGAAAGCCCCTAGCGACTTTCATTTTGATTCTCATACTATCACCTCTTACGAAATGTTACTGAAATTAAATTCCTTGACCGCAAATATTGTATCGGAGCTAAATAGCGATAGTATATACTACAAATACTTGAAGGGAGTACCCATTTGCGCTTACTCTAAGTATTACAAAATAACAACAATAATATTTAAAAAAAGCGGCCAAGTGCGAGTCGGACTCGCGCATGAAGGGTTCCGTACCATTTGAGACGTATTAAAAAAAATCTACTTGCTAGATCTTGTTCAACATTTTACCACTTTGGACACACATTTTACCACTTTGGAAGTGTCTCTCGCGCAAACTATTCAGTTTAGAAAAAAATGATATTAGGAAAAAAATTTTTTTTAATTTTGTGACGTATTAAAAAAAAAACTACTCACTAGATCTCGTTCAAACCAATTTTCGGTGGAAGTTTGCATGGTAATGTATATCATATATTTTTTTTAGATTTTTCATTCTGTTATTTTAGAAGTTACAGGGGGGGGGGGGGGGCACAAATTTTTTCACTTTAGAAGTGTCTCTCGCGCAAACTATTCAGTTTAGAAAAAAATGATATTAGGAACCTAAATATCATTTTTGAATACCTATCCATAGATACCCCACACGTATGGGTTTGATGGAAATTTTTTTTTTTTTTTAATTTTGTCGTAATAAAAAAAAACTACTTACTAGATCTCGTTCAAACCAATTTTCGGTGGAAGTCTGCATGACAATGTATATCATATATTTTTTTTAGTTTTTTTATTCAGTTATTTTAGAAGTTACGGGGGGGGGGACACATTTTACCACTTTGGAAGTGTCTCTCGCGCAACCTATTCATTTTAGAAAAAAATGATATTAGAAACCTCAATATCATTTTTGAAGACCTATCCATAGATACCCCACACGTATGGGTTGGATGAAAAAAGATTTTTTGAGTTTCAGTTCTAAGTATGGGGAACCCCCAAAATTTATTGTTTTTTTTCTATTTTTGTGTGAACATCTTAATACGGTCCATAGAATACATCCACTTACTAAGTTTGAACAGTATAGCTCTTATAGTTTTGGAAAAAAGTGGCTGTGAAAGAATCGGACAGACAGACGGACATGACGAATCTATAAGGGTTCCGTTTTTTGCCATTTGGCTACGGAACCCTAAAAATCGCATAACCTAAGAAGGAAGATGAATAAAGAGAATAATAATATGTTACAAAATATGTTCACCAACGAACCGGAGATGGCCATTGCAGATGAATCATCCTTTATATTGTTTTATGCACAAACAATTAGATAACGATTGACCTTGGATGTTAAGAGCCCTTAATCCTTGGAGCGTTCTCCGATTTCACGAAATAACGCTCGATAGATGGCGTTGGCGCTCGGTACGCGAGCGCCGGCAACGCGACGCGCGTTTCAATGCAGACTAGAATAATCTTGATAGTTTTCAATATAATTTCAAGCAACATTAATTTTAGTGTTATATGATATCATATGGGCACTCTTTATTTTATTTTATATGCACAGTAGTTTTTTTTATGTACACTACTACTAAGTGTACAGACTACAGAGTGTACTATAACCCTTGCTCTTTATTCTGTCTCTTTCACACCAATGGAAAATGAAGAAGTTAGTAAATGACTGCAGGTATAAATAAAGTATATTAGTGCGATAGAGAGACAGATAGTGTTTTGTTGTCGTATCGTAAACGATTGGCATGTTGGCCACACACTTGCTTGGTGCCTAGCCAAAATACCAATCGTTTGCGTATATTAGTGCGATAGAGAGACAGTAGTGTTTCGTTGTCGTATCGTAAACGATTGGCATGTTGGCTACGCACTCATGATACCTAGCCAAGAAGCCAATCGATTGCGCATATTAGTGCGATAGAGAGACAGATAGTGTTTCCTTGTCGTATCGTAAACGTTTGGCATGTTGGCTACGCACCCATGCTGCCCAGCCAAGATGCCAATCGTTTGTGCATATTAGTACGAGAGAGAGACAGATAGTGTTTCGTTGTCGTATCGATTGGCATGGTGGCTACGCACCCATGCTGCCTAGTCAAGATGCCAATCGTTTGCGCACATTAGTGCTATAGAGTTTCAGTGTTATTTGAAATCACGTTAGGGTTTGTATTATTATTTATGACCCGAATGAAGTCCATCCAGGTTCTTATGATGGAGTCAGGAGTTGGTCACCAGAACTCCTAATCTACTCATTATAATTCCATCGTGCTTGGGCTCAAAAGAATTGCCCTGACGAACACCATCGATCTAGATGAGGTCCAGGGTCTCATGACGGAGTCAGGAGTTGGTCACCAGAACTCCCCAGAACTCCTAATCTACTCATCATAACTCCATCGAGTTTGGGCTCAATAGATTTACCCTGATGAGCACCATCAATCTAGATGAAGTCCAGGGTCTCATGATGGAGTCAGGAGTAGGTCACTAGAACTCCTAATCTACTCATTATAATTCCATCGTGTTTGGGCTCAAAAGATTTGCCCTGACGAGTACCATCGATCTAGATGAAGTCCAGGGTCTCATGATGGAGTCAGGAGTTGGTCACCAGAACTCCTAATCTACTCATTATAATTCCATCGTGTATGGGCTCAATAGATTTGCCCTCACGAGCACCATCAATCTAGATGATGTTCAGGGTCTCATGATGGAGTCAGGAGTTGGTCACTAGAACTCCTAATCTACTCATTATAATTCCATCGTGTTTGGGCTCAAAAGATTTGCCCTGACGAGTACCATCGATCTAGATGAAGTCCAGGGTCTCATGATGGAGTCAGGAGTTGGTCACCAGAACTCGTAATCTATTTATCATAACTCCATCGTGTTTGGGCTCAATAGATTTACCCCGACAAGCACCATCAAATTACCATTATGATGAATAGATTAGGAGTTCTGGTGACCAACTCCTGAGTCCATCATGAGACCCTCGACTTAATCTAGATCGATGGTACTCGTCAGGGCAAATCTTTTGAGCCCAAACACGATGGAGTTATGATGAATAGACTAGGAGTTCTGGTGACCAACTCCTGAGTCCATCATGAGACCCTGGACCTGATCTAGATTGATGGTGCTCGTCAGGGCAACTCTATTGAGCCCAAACACGATGGAGTTATGATGAGTAGATTAGGAGTTCTGGTGACCAACTCCTGACTCCATCATGAGACCCTGGACCTCATCTAGGTCGATGGTGCTCGTCATGGCAAATCTCAGAAGCCCAAACACGTTGGAATTATAATGAGTAGATTAGGAGTTCTAGTGACCAACTCCTGACTCCATCATGAGACCCTGGACTTTATCTAGATTGATGATGCTCGTCAGGGCAAATCTATGGAGCCCAAACACGATGAGGTTATGATGAGTAGTTTAGGAGTTCTGGTGACCAACTTCTGACTCCATCATGAGACCCTGGACCTCATCTAGATCGATGGTGTTCATCAGGGCAAATCTATTGAGCCCAAACACGATGGAGTTATGATCAGTAGATTAGGAGTTCTGGTGACCAACTCCTGACTCCATCATGAGACCCTGGACCTCATCTAGGTCGATGGTGTTCGTCAGGGCAAATCTGTTGAGCCCAAACACGATGGAGTTATGATGAGTAGATTAGGAGTTCTGGTGACCAACTCCTGACTCCATCATGAGACCCTGGGCCTCATCTAGATCTATGGTGCTCGTCAGGGCAAATCTTTTGAGCCAAAACACGATGGAATTATAATGAGTAGATTAGGAGTTCTAGTGACCAACTCCTGACTCCATCATGAGACCCTGGACTTTATCTAGATTGATGGTGCTCCTCAGGGCAAATCTATTGAGCCCAAACACGATGGCGTTATGATAAGTAGATTAAGAGTCCTGGTGACCAACTCCTGACTCCATCATGAGACCCTGGACCTCATCTAGATCGATGGTGTTCGTCAGGGCAAATCTTTTGAGCCCAAACACGATGGGATTATAATGAGTAGATTAGGAGTTCTGGTGACCAACTCCTGACTCCATCATGAGAACTTGGACTTCATCCGGGTCAAAAATAATAATGCAAATCCTAACGTAATTTCAAGTAAAAATGCGTTTTTCAGAAAATCGCAGCCAAATAACACTAGACCCTACTCATAGTGTTGTGTTCCTGCCGGTGAGTAAGGTTGCCAGAGCTCAACGAGGGGCGGGAGGGGGTTAGAGTCGGCAACGCGCATGTAACTCCTCTGGAGTTGCAGGCGTACATAGGCTACGGATACTGCTTACCATCAGGCGGGCCGTAAGCTTGTTTGCCACCGACGTAGTATAAAAAAAAGGACCACTGAAAATCTATCAATAAGCGAGAGTCTGTTAAGCATAGTGTAAAAAATGAACTTTTATTAAGATTTTCTAATCGCAGTATATAGCACTTCTCGGAACTCCGTAGCTGATTACGATCGCAACGAATGCCTGACAATCGAGCACAGGTCCGTCCTCTAAGCGCGCTCCGCGCGGACTGAGAGCGGGGCGTCGCTGCTGCGTGATTTATACGTGTTTTAAAAAAATATAAATTTACGGTAATGTAGGTCCCATAGTTATGTTTTTTTTTTTATAGGTTAACATAAAGTTACAGTTTGCTATAATATTATTTTTAAAGCAAAATATGCGTACAACTTGCGGGAAAAAAATATAATAAAACCCTGTTTTCGCCAAAAAAATGAAGAAAACTCGGAAGGTATTTTATCAGATTTTTCAAATGAATCTTCGATTGTTAATCATTCCAGCCCCTCGTACGAGATATGTTGAATCAAATTGTAGTCATTCATGTACCAAATGATTCTTGTTTACAGCAAAATTGAGAACCGAAACGCCACATCTCACTGCAAAATTTGGAAAAGACTCCCAAAAAAACTCATTAAAAAAGAGGTTTAAAAGAGAAAATGAAAATTTGAACTGTTGGAGCCGCTAGTTTAGGAAACGATTATTTAAGTACGTTACCAGTTTTTGAATAAATACTAATAGTTACGTCGTAATCTTGAATGAAAAAGGAAGCATTTTACAAAATACGCTCGTCTGTAGGAATAAGGACTCTTAAACTGCGATACAATAACTTGGTCAGTAGAAGCGACGAAAAGGCACTCTGTTCTTGACCTGAGAATGCGTAAATGCTTTTTTTTTAACGGCACGAAAGTCCAATGTGCACTTTAAATAGAATTATCTGCATCAAGGTCAAAATGCAATGGATTATCAAACTGAGTGTGACTGTTTCGCCTTAACAACTATCGCTGCTAAATGTAAGCTAACTTTGTATTGTAATGTAAGTGTAAGTAAGTTCCATCAACAACGATCTTTTTCCTTTGGTACCTTTAATAATACCCACACACACATCATTGTTATAATCTTATTTATTATCATCATCATCATCGTCATCATGTAATTGGAAGAAGTCCACTATTAGTAGACATAGACCTTCCCGAGTATCTCTACAACGACTGATCATACGCTGTCTTCATTCTATGACGGCTACCTGCCCGCCACCAGATCGTCGGTCTTCACCAGACGTTGTTGATGCGTCCTCCAGACCTGCTAGCATGACTGGCGTTCTCGCGCCGACTCCGTACATCTTGCGCGACTTAAAGTATTGGCTCGCGCGCGAGAACGCAACTCATGCTAGCTGGTCAAGTCGGAGTTGCCACGCAAAAACCTTTGCCCTGATAGCTATGAATTCTCTTTGAACTAATGTCAATAACCTTGGCCACAGTTCTTATCATATTTCACGTTAACAGCAGCAAATCGTAGTACAACCTAACCTACCCCACTATCATTAAGTTAGAGTTTGCTGGAGAAATCATTACTGCATGTACCTACGCCCTTTTAACTTGCTACGTCCGCGTGTAGGTATTCCTCTCGGCGCCGCACTTTGTTTGGTTTCCCGCATATTGTGCCACATTACTGTTCATTTTGTTTTTTTTTTTTTTCACTGATTGTCACTGTTCAGTGACAAATTTGCACCTTATGTCCATTGCAACACGGCGAATGTATACGTAGCTTTGATACCGTACGGTATTCATTCAGGTCATTTAACTTTATATCTGAACTCCCTTCTCGCTATTGTCTCCTTTGTTTTGTCCATATTATATGGCAGGGAGTACAAACAGTGACAGCATCTGAGGGGAACACAAAGCACTTGTCCTGATTGAGTTTTATTGGGATAAAATCAATCCATCCTACTTACAACAACCCGTTCCGAGGTTCGATTGAGCTAACTGTAAACTTGTGAATGAATATCTATAGCATCATTTGATATCCATATCGTCCCCGTAGGCTAACTAAATTTTGGTTTGTATTCATGTGTGTACCTGCATCATCGACTTAGTACCCATAGCACAAACTTTGCTTAGTTTGTGACTAGGTCAGCCTGTATAAGATTATAACATATCTAAACCCCCTACACAAAAGACTAACTAATAATAATAAAACAACCCTTTAAAAGTAAAAAAAAAAATATCTTAACAGATTTCTAGAAGTCGCGGCGCGGTATCGCTAAGTAACAAACTTTAAATATCCATTCTGAACTATTAGAAGTATTAGAACGAATTAAATAATTAAAAAAAAAATATTTGTTTTTGTTTCAAGTAGAAACACTACTATATAAATTATAAACCAAGACGATTCCAGCCTGGGGCACTGGAGGCCTTATAGTTACTTCTTCTCAGTATATGACATTTATTTCAGTGTATACTTAATCGAAGCGAAACTTTACAAAACCAAGGTTTAAAATGTATTATTTATTAATAATAGTTTTTTCAAGCTTTTAAATAAAAATAAAATACATTATATGCCAAAAGTGCCTTAAATCATTTTGGAAAAGGGCTGATACTTTTCAAACTGCTGGCTCGATTTTTATTAAACATAGCTAAGAAGACCGCAACGAAATCGGTCCATCCGTTTGAGACTTACGATGCCACAGACATACAGACATTGGCGTCAAACTTATGACACCTTTTTTATTGTGTCGGGATTTAAAAAATGAAGTGACAACTAGAATTCTGGAACTTGGTATCACGCCTTCTCTAGACCGAAACCACTGGCAAATATTTTGATCTCGAACATGTTTTAAATTGAATTTGCTACAATGATGATAACGTGAAGGTCGGACCGTACAAACTATGCGAAACAAATGTTCCAAACGTATATACAAGTTTGGTATTTCCTGAAACTAAACACGCCAGTAAACTAGTTTCATGTTTGTAAAACAGTTCCTATTCATCATAATTGAATGAACGCCATTGTTCTATTATACTGCAATATGCATATTTCGCTCAGAAACAGAAACATAATTCCTACTTAAAACGCTCGTAATGAGTAACCCATTCATGGAACTGGTGAAATTAAAAGATCTTTTTAAAAAAAAAACTGACCAATAGCCGACAAAGTCATATCATCCATAATACTTTGAGTAAAATTGTGACTAAGTCCTGACAAAATATAGGGGTTGTTCCGTCCTTTTATATGACTTTAAATTGGGTATATTCGGACCCTCTTCGTAATCTTCATAGGTATCTATAAACAATTCAATGATTGCCCCGATTCTATTGCATATAAATCTAAAAAGGTACCAGAAAGATGCATTCATTGAAAGATTGGCTTTGGATACAATATAAATGCATTTTTTACAAGCTTAATTAAGTTTTATTTTACTTGCCCTGTTAGTTAGCTTGGGTCAAATCTTGAAATCTAAAGACCCAATTCCCTATTTCCAATTAAGTCAGCGATAAAAGCTTGTACCAAAAATGATTTATTTTTTCAAAAACTTATGTCACTTTTCTAACAAATGAAACTGACGTAATTTCATATCTTAACCACAATACATTACTCGTCTGTTTTTGTTTGTCGAATTCATCCTCAAGTAATACTGCGCCTATTTCACCACGCCGACATTGGTATTTCCTGTACCTGTACAGTCAGCATCAAATACTTTGTAGCAACCAAAATGGCCAAATAATTCGGTACACCATATATTTAGTATGGTGTACCGAACTATTTGGCCACTTTGGTTGCTACAAAGTATTTGACGCTGACTGTACATCTGTTGGTCGGTAAGTAACGACGGTACATAGCGTACGTCAATGTTTACTTGTTGGACCAGGCAATGTATTATGTCAGGCGAAAATCGTCAAGATATTACGGTAGCTGACTAGAATAGTTTGCACCAGCGTATTGCAATTTTTCGAGCACGCACAACTCATGACTGCTCCGAGCTGTAAAAAGGCAGCGGGGAAGAAAATTCGTTATGCGACTCATGCATTAGAGAGACAATGGAATTCGCTGTATAACATCGGTTTTGTTGGGCTGTGAGAACTATGTACATAAACTACATAAGTACATAGTATGTACTATTATCTATTCTGGGTTTGGACTATACAGAACACAAACATTGAAGACAGAGGACTGAATTACCATGTAATAATGATAATCACAGACACAGATACTTAATGTAACCCGTGTTAGAGACCTTAAATAGTATGTTACGTTGCTGCCGTTTCTAGAACAAGTATTTAAGTGCTGCTGTCCTGTGGTGGTACATAAGCATGCAAAGTATGTATACATCTGCGTGTTATATTTGTTCATGCACTGATGAAAGTTTTATTTTGAACATAATGTAGGCACATTAAGCATTAGCTAGCGGAATTAACAACAATATTTGCACCATTCAAATCTTTTACTTATATAGAAAAAAACATCCAATTTTGTGTAGTTATCAAGAGAATAGGTACCTATTTTTAACTTGTAGTCACAAATGTAACTATTGATGCTGAATGTTTATATAAAACATAAATATTATCAGAATTCCAACTAAACTATGCAGTGTCCATTCATGCACTTATCGCTTCCATCCTTTCCAGATACACAACGAAAGTGCGCGTATCGGAACAACAGCCGTACCAAGAAAAAGAATACTCCTGGTGCTTCAACGTCCCACCACGATGCTCCAAATACCGAGTCAAATTCCGAACAGTCTACAAGACGCAGATCCTTGTGAAATACCGGCCTGTTGAGGAATGCTGCGCGGGATTTGCTCCGGACACGAATGGGGAGCAATGCGTGCCTGTGTGCGTTGATAAGTGCGTGCAGGGGAAGTGTGTGGCGCCGAATACATGCGCGTGTGACCATGGGTACGGAGGACCGGCTTGCGATATATGTGAGTACAAAAGAGTTTTAGTGATAGATTTACTTTCGACTCGCTCTAGCTTAAGTTCTAAACGATCAACAAGACGCAGATTTTGGCGAAATACCGGCCGGTTAAATAATGCTGTGCGGGATTTGCTCCGTATACTAATGGGGAACAATGCGTGCCTGTGTGCGTGGGTAGCTAACTGCGTGCAGGGGAAGCGCCGAATACGTGCGCGTGCGACCAATGGGTACGGGGAACCGGCTTGCGATACATGTGAGTATAAAGTTTTAGAGAGTAGCTTTCATCTTCAGGTTGTACTCCATTCTCGACTCGCTCTAGCGTAATTTCTGAGCATACAGGGCGCAGATTTTGGTGAAATACTGGCCGGTTAAATAATACTGTGCGGGATTTGCTCCAGATACGAATGGGGAGCAATGTGTGCCTTGTGTGCGTAGATAAGTGCGTGCATGGGAGTGTGTGGCACCAAGTATGAGGCCCAGCTTGTGATATGTAGGTGAGTACAGAATAGTCTTAGTAGCTTTCATCTTTAGGCTGTACAAAAGCTATACATGACTCAGTCTACCATACTTAGGCGTTATTCTACTTGCAAAATACTACGAAGTCTTAGTGTCAGGACTGTCAGGTCGCACAGATACCCGGCGTTGTCATGTATTGTGGTAGGTACACTCTGCAAATCAATTAGCTTCGCACTCCTGCATATAAAAATGTATGCCGAGGTGCTAAGCTAATAGTATAGTTAATATTTTATGATCACACAGCTAAATGGCT
Organism: Cydia pomonella; assembly: GCF_033807575.1. Classification (NCBI taxonomy): domain Eukaryota; kingdom Metazoa; phylum Arthropoda; class Insecta; order Lepidoptera; family Tortricidae; genus Cydia; species Cydia pomonella. The sequence continues at coordinate 4,161,876 of NC_084710.1, read as the reverse complement.
TATACAAATAATGTGGGGTTGGTAATTGCTTTCACTTTCAATATTCAAAGTTATTAAGTAAGGCTAATTGGTGTTGGAATTAGTTGCACCAATATTTTGTATATAATTATTGCCCCTATGGCTTGCATGAGTAATGATACCGCTATCGCCGCCTAGAGACAAATTCGATTGATTCGATCGAAAATTGTTTTAGGGCCAGTTCATGATATGTATAGCTAGTGCCAGGGGGAGGAAACTAGAGCGTTCGGGCGTTCTCAGCTCCGTTCGGCTCAGCATTGCTCGAGCAATTATTAGGGTTGGCAAAACTTGACGTTCCTTTGCATGCACAACCACAGACAATCCTAAATGGCCGAAAGGGATAGTTCCATATATTAGAAAAGGACAACATGATTCGGCCCTGAATCGCTGTCAAACTTCGGTACGGTAGTACTATTATTTATTATATGCTAGTGCTTTTAACAAAATTTACATACACTGATATAACCAGTGGCAACTTATCTTCCCTCAGTAGTTTCTCATATTCATGATGCATTTGATGACCTACGGAGCTTATGTAGTCATACGGTTGCAATGTCATAGTAGTGATCCGTGCACTATATCAGGATCGGTCGATAAACCATTTGGAAGTGCATCCTAGTTATTAGATAGCCGCTATGTTCAGAAATTATCCTTCGTGTTATCAGAGTTGTTACTATATGCATTTTTTTTATATGCGTTATTTTAACAACTAACTTATTAATGACTAAATAGTGGAAACATTAGAAACCTACGCAGACATAAGCTAAAATTATCTCATAAACTAAGAATTTCAAGCTCAATTTTATTTACTTGTTAGAGGCTCAATTATTCTAAAATAAGGACGGTAATCCATGTACTCTGTACGGGCATTTTGACATAAAATATGTCTATTAAAACAACAAAAACTAATCCAATATTATTGTTACAGCATGCCCAAAAGGCAAATGGGGCCGCAACTGCCAGAACTCCTGTCAATGCCTGAACGGCGGTACCTGCGAGCCCTTAACCGGAGAATGTGCCTGCGCGCCGGGTTGGCGAGGCGAGGCGTGCGAGAAGGCCTGTGCGGCGCCGACGTTTGGCGACAACTGCATAGAGACGTGTCAATGCAAGAATGGTACTTGTGATGCGGCGAGTGGCGCGTGCGAGTGTATACCGGGCTTTACGGGACCGCTGTAAGTATGTTTTACTTATTTCAAATCTATTTCGCTTCTACAATGGCACGAAAAAAATTCTTAACTACTGTAGTCTCAAACCGGAGAATGTGCCTGCGCTCCGGGTTGGCGAGGCGAGGAATGCGAGAAAGCCTGTGCGGCGCCGACGTTTGGCGACAACTGTATAGAGATGTGTCAAAGCAAGAATGTTTCTTGTGATACGGCAAGCGGCGCGTGCGAGTGTGTACCGGGCTTTACGGGACCATTGTAAGTGTGTTTTACTGATTTGAAAGCTATTTCGCTTGTACAATGGCACGAAAAAAGTTTATAACCACTGTAGTCTTTAACCGGAGAATTTGCCTGTGCTCCGGGTTGACGAGGCGAGGCGTGCGAGAAAGCATGTGCGGAGCCGACGTTTGGCGACACGTTTGGTGCCAATGCAAGAATAGGTCTTGTGATGCGGTGAGCGGGGCGTGCGCGCGTGTACCAGTGTTTACGGGGCCACTGTTCTTATTTTTAAATTAACTCTTTATAAGGCATAAGGCTGTCAGGAATTATGCGAAATTGAACCATATGACTTTCAAATAAAGGTCAAAATCAGATGGGAAATATATTCTTATAAAGGCCGCAGTAGTTACCGTATTAGATAATATTACTGATTTCACAAAGGCCGAACAGAACAATCCTAAACGTTAAACAGTTCGTGTCAAACACGATGACGCGCAGATTTGTCAAATCTAACCTTTAATATCGTGACAATACGAGTAAAGCCAACCGTCGTCGTGAATGACACGATCTATACGTGAACTTAAAAGTCCATTTGCAAGTTTATACAGCAGCTCAACCTTCTGACATAGGGAAAGATAAAGTCTTTATCAAGTTTGTGGTGATTATAATGCATGAATAAGTTTGCATGTTTTTAGGGCTCCGTACCTAAAGGGTCAAACGGGACTGATTACTGAGACTCCGCTGTCCGTCCGTCCGTCCATCCGTCCGTCCATCCGTCCATCCGTCCGTCCGTCCATCCGCCCGTGCGTCCGTCCGTCCGTCCGTCTGTCACCAGGCTGTATCTCATGAACTGTAATAGTTATCCAGTTGAAATTTCTACAGATTATGTATTTGTGTTGCCGCTATAACAACAAATACTAAAAACAGAATAAAATAAATATTTCTTTCCAATCTCGAGGTTTTCTCATCTAAGTTAAGCAACCTCGGGCGGGGTCAGTACTTGGATGGGTGACCGTTTTTATAGATTTGGCACTTGGCCGGTTTATTATTTTACACTTTTTTGTTTGTTCTGGTGTCAATGCCATGTATGTTGTAGGTATGAATAAAGAATGTATATATCTATATATATATATATATATATATATATATATATATATATATATATATATATATATATATATCTAATGTAAAAAGATTTGTTCCCCATCGTGCACTTGTCACGTAAACTAGTTTTAACAGAATCATATTGTCTACAGGTGTGAAGAGCGCTGCCCAGCGCAAGTTGCCTGTCCTCAGGGTTGCCGGTGTCAAAACGGCGGTAAATGTCACCCACTCTCAGGAGAATGCGACTGCGCGCCTGGCTGGGGCGGCGAGGTCTGCGCTAACAGGTAATATTACAGAATTAAAATCTCATACCCAAGAGAATTTGAAATAGAGGTGAATTGTCGAAGAAAACTTTGTAGCCACGTAAATTTACGCCATTTATCTTTGTTCCTTATTCTTTCACCGATATGTGTTCAATCTGTTAAATATTAAAAAAAACTGTTTTTCATATAATAATGTAAAATCGAACAAAAAGTTTTTTAGGTGCATACATTATTAATGGAACCGTGTTCGTTCTTTAAAAGAACGTGATTAGGTACGTAGTTTGAAAGGGAAACTACATAATTGGTTAAATTGGTTTATTTAACTTATTCAAATTTCTGTTGACCCAAAGTACCTATTACAAGTTAAAATAAAGTATTCCGTTTCGCACTTTGAATATTATCTTATGATGAAGTTTTTGTTTTTTCAAAAATTACTGCCTACTTTGGAGGATTTCACAACCGAACTTGTCTTTAAGAGCTTACCACTCTGTCGAGACCTCGGCCAACGATCATATGTATTGTATGGACTGACGTTTATCTGACATGGCTATTTACATACATATACATTTGACGTGCCCCTCCCCCGCAAAAATCGGCAGACTGTATTGGCAAAAAATTACACACAAGTCTTCTCCAGTTGTTAAATCCTCGTAAGTTGCCAACTGATCATCGAACTGAGAAACCAAATGTATTTTGGCGTGTGTCAAACATGCGTTGATTGTTGAACCCAAACACGGATGATACCCGAGTGAGTTGATTGCGAAATTCAATATGCAATACTTGCATGCCTGTAATGCGCTCTTGATTGACCTGGATTGCCAAATTGATGCGCTGTTAAATTTATTCCACGTTGTTATTTATTTGCCCCTTTATATGAATTTATAGGGGTTTCTTTATTAGAAAGTTTTCGCTCTCTTCTGCTATGCAGCTATGGTATTAAACCCAATAGTGTTGAACTCGTGTGTTGTAGAATATCTTTCTTGGAAATAAATGTTGCAATAATTTGTGATTAGTTCAATCCGACGGTTAGAAATAGGTTCTGAATGCTGTATCCTGAATAAGTACAGTCGACAGCAGAAATAGTAAGCAGGCGAGGTATTCAAAGTACGGCACGACTAGGTAGGACTTGATTTTTACCACGTCCGTCGTCCTACTTAGTAAACTAGTATACCTCGATTTTTAGCATTAAGAAAAAGGTAAACGATCTTGACGTGTCTTTTTATTGAAAAACACTTTTGAACAACAAGTCACAGCAAATATGTAACAATTATATAGTAAGAACAAATACTTACATTCTTTTGGTTTCATAAGTAATAGTTACTTTTTTAAAGCGTTTTTCGATAAAAAGCTTCGTCTAGATTTTACCCTTTTTCTAATGCTAAATAAGTTTTTGGCAAGTAATTAATTTTGGTACAAGCTTTTTATCGCCAACTGTACTTTCTTTTCATGAAACTGACTCATCGAGACAATTCTAACAACCCCAAACACAATTATTTTCGTTGTTTTATCACAGAGTTCCCGTGGCCACATCTTGTCATTCGATTTACATATGAATGTATGCAAAAGTGGATCAAATTTAGCTTCCAAGATTTGACCCTCACTAGTCTACTGGCTTCAATGACTTTGTAACAGTTTTTCGATCACGTGTCCGTCTTACGAATTTTCAATCTGACGAATCTGTCGGTCACGTGACCTGTCGCGAGCTTAACATTTTTTCCCCATCACAAAAAGTGCACAGCGCCGCTAAAGAAGTTTTCACTTCAAAAAAAAGATCATTAAGATATCCTTAGAGATGTAAAGGGTGTCCAAGACTTGAATTCTTATATAAATAATAAGCCTCAATACTATGCTAATGCTCGTGTCATCTTCAGGTGTCCATCTGGAAAATGGGGGGAGAAGTGTGAATGGAGCTGCGAATGTGCCAACGGTGCGAGCTGCCACCACGTCACCGGACATTGCCACTGCGAAGCGGGTTATACGGGCGAAAAGGTAAGCGATGTACCGTCAGCCGTAAAAGGGCGAAAAGGTAAGGTTACCATCAGCCGTAAATGTGCATGTCGACTTTATCAATGAATTTTGGACCCGGGTATGCCCTTAAACCAAGTCCAAAAGAGAGGTATGGGCATTGTGAATGTCATCTCGCTTTGTGTGATAGGGCACAGCATAGCGGATGTCATTTCAGATCTAGAGCAGACCTTACAGAAAACCGCAACCAAACACTAGACCCTACTCATAGTGTTGTGTTCCTGCCGGTGAGTAAGCTTGCCAGAGCTCAACGAGGATGCGGAGTGTCAGGGTCGGCAACGCGCATGGAACTCCTTTGGAGTTGCAGGCGTCCATAGGCTACGGAGACTGTTTACCTTTAGGCTTGTTTGCCACCGACGTAGTATAAAAAAAAGAATTCATAATTTCTCCATGGAATTTTGCAGCTCACTGTACAATTGTACCTATACAGCAGTAAGAAGCTAAACTGGTCAGGTATCTCTCGAGACCCGGACTTTAAAATTTGCCAACTAAAAACGACCTTAAAGTAAAACTTTAGTTAGGTTCGGCTCTCCTGACCCTGACTTGCCGACGCGATGTTACGTCCCTGAGACTTTTTTTACGAAAAAGGTAAGCATTTGACCACAATCTCACCTGATGGAAAGTGCCGATCCAGTCTAGGATGGAACAAAAGATGTCTATTCACTCTCGATTTAAAAAGATACAAGTTATAGTGGACTGGGAATAGATTTGCAGGAAGTGAATTCCACTCCTTAGCCGTTCGCATGATAAAGGTGGATGCGTAACGTTTAGTGCGAATCAGTGGTAAGGTAACGACATAAGGGTGAAACGCAAGTCCGCGTCGGTGGCAAAACGGAGATGGGGGGATAAGATTATGTAATCCCATCGCACACTCGCCAAAATGTATCCTGTAGAATACCGATAAACAGGCTACCTTTCTACGGTGCTCTAGGCTCAAAGGGTAAAATGTGAGAATGTGTTATACTAAGCTTACACACACTCTTATTGTTTTAACAATGGAGTTACACTCAATTTTGAAAAAATAGTCCGCTAAATTCTACCGCTGAGTGTATAATTTTATTATTAACATTTCTTCAAACATAGCAACATTTTTAATCTTTGAAACAATAGGTGGTTGGTATGCTATGCTAAAAAGGTTAAAGTTGAACTCTGTAAGTTTCTGTTTAGTAAGAAGTTACAACACTAAAGTGGAAATCCACATTACATCAATATTGTTAAATACTAATACAAAGTATAAATATTCATGTCCTAGACAAAGTTTACTCATAGTTATTTCTTTTGAAAAACCAACCTTCGTAGACTCTAAATAGAGTCAAAAATAAAAAAGCATTCGCTTACTCATTCGATCGGTCATCCACTCATTCAATACATCACAAAAAATCTTAAGACTTAGATAAGTACTTCCCAAGTTCCCAATTACTTTTTTTTATACCACGACGGTGGCAAACAAGCATACGGTCCGGTGATGGTAAGCAGTCACCGTAGCCTATAGACGCCTGCAACTCCAGAGGAGTTACATGCGCGTTGCCGACCCTTTAAAAATCTGTAAACTCCTTTTTTTACTTACATAACTATTTGATTAATTTTCACACAAAGCTTTGCGATTGTGCAACGAACTGCTGCCAGTATTTTGCACATGTAGGTTACATATACGTATATACGAGTGGCTCTGTGAGCTGTAGAATAAATGAATGAATGAAATTAATTTAACCCAGAAAATTATTTCCATGTACATTTAAACATGATACAATTACATTACATAATAAAATACAATTCAATTTGTAGACCTCGCGATAAGGTCGATAAGATAATTTAAGAGAGGTATGGGCAATGTGAATGTCATCTCGCCTTGTGTGGTAGGGCACAGCACAGCAGATGTCATTCCAGATCTAGAGCAGAGCCCAACTGGGGAAGTACCTCCACCTTACAGAAAACCGCAGCCAAATAACACTTGACCCTACTCATAGTGTTGTGTTCCTGCCGGTGAGTAAGGTTGCCAGAGCTCAACGAGGGGGGTGGGGTTAGGGTCGGCAACGCGCATGTAACTCCTCTGGAGTTGCAGGTGTACATAGGCTACGGAGACTGCTTAACATCAGGCAGGCCGTCTGCTTGTTTGCCACCGTAGTAGAAAAAAAAAAAGCTCAAATCTTGTAAAAACCAAAATCAACTTCGTTGAATCATTTTCACAGTGTACTCACAATGGTTTTAAGTGCCATAGACCGTTAAGGCACTTAAGGCCTTTATGCCAATTTCCACCATTTAGAACATTTTCTAAAAAAATCGAAACGACAGAAAAATTCAATGTAGCTACTATTTATTTACTATTTTTTCTATGCTTACAAAATTTCACAAGATTCATTTGAGAATTGCGACCTGTAGAGGAGAATATCCGGACATACGAAAGCAAATTGCCCTAATCAAAACGTAGACCTTCGCTAACGCTTCGGTAGATTGTGTCACAAGGGAGCAAAATTGCATATTTACGGCGTTGGCGTACATTGAATCCTGAACGTAGTGAGGGATTCAAATGTTAACGCCCAAGGTGGAAATAATGTTACTACCATGAGACAAATACTGCTTTTCACATCACCTATGAGGAAATTATTGTTTCATAATATGATTTAAGCTTAATTAAAAATTTAAAGCTAAAAAATTGTATGCAAAAAAGTAAAAAAATTGTGTTCTAGAACAAAAAAGTGCCACTTGGATCCCTCCTAGCAGGGAAGAAAAAGCCCTTTTTCGAATAGGCGATGGGTAAAACTTTACAAGCCTCTATTGGTTAATTTATGTTTTTTTTTTGCTTTCTCACAAATATATGAGTCAAAATTACAAATTAAGATAAACGATTTATAGCTAATTGAGGCTTGTAGCACGTTTAATGAATAACGTCATAAATTCTTTGGGTCCGAATGTAATAGTTGTTCCAATAGGTAATATGACGCAATACTGTGCGTAGGGACGCCACTAGCAGAAACTGTAAACAAACCGCCTTGATGAACAAATAATCTGTCAAAACTTGTCAAAAAATTGTTTAAGGCATAGTATTATATAAGTTACTCTATGGTTTACAGTATTATTCCCTATTACCTAGTTTAAAAGTTATATAAAATTTTCAGTGCATGGAGACCTGCAAGCCAGGCACCTACGGCGTCGACTGCAACAGAACATGCGAATGTCTACACGGCGGCGAATGTTCGCCAAAAGACGGCTCATGTACTTGCAAACCTGGTTGGAAGGGCGTACATTGCCAACTGCGCGCTTGCCCTGACGGCAAGTACGGAAAGATGTGTGACAAGGACTGCGAATGTGAACCTGCTAATACAGACCTGTGAGTATCACTTTAAATGAGTGTTTAAATGTTCGCCAAAAGATGGCTCGTGTACAGTACACTGCAGAGATAACTGACCGCCCTTGCTTGAAGGGCTCTGACAGCGAGAACGGAAAGATGTGCGACAAGGACTGCGAATGTCCGGTCAATACGAGACCTGTGAGTATCAAATGTTCGCCAAAAGACGGCTTGTATACTTACAAACCTGGTTGGAAGGGTGTACATTGTGAGCTGCGTACTTACCCTGACAGCAGGTACGGAAATATGTGAACCGACCAATCTGCTTTCACCTGTGAGTCTCTCTTTAAATGCCTGGAATGAATGTTCGCCAAAAGACGGCTTGTGTACTTGCAAGCCTAATTGGAATTACCATTAACTCTTGACATAAAAAAATCGTCACGTCACACCACGGGGCACGTCAAATGTATGGCGATTTGTATGTACCTAACGTACAAATAGTCATGTCAGCAGCAGCAGCATAAGCGTCAGTCCATACAATACATATGACTATTGGCTGAATTTTTCGACAGAGGGGTAAGCTCTTAAAGGCGACTCCGGTTGTTCCTCCTCCTCCAAGCTTACTACCATAAAATAAGTGAATATTAAAAATATACAGTAGCTGATATTTTCACAACATTACCTGCATAATATGAGTTAGTGCGAAATGATTGACGTAAAACTTCGTAATTCTAAACATACATTGCCATGAAGTCATGATTCATTGATTATTTATTGTTTAATTAACAATTAAGCTCATTGTGGTTTTTAAGTTGAAAGTCTAACAGGAAAGGTATACACGGAAAGTTTTCAAGTGTTATCTATGTTTATTATGACTCATAAATTCAAGAGATTGTTAGGCTGAATTGTGTGTGGGTATATACCAAAAGAGTTATATCAAAAACGTTCAGAAAAACGGGCAGACTTTTGAGGACCACACATAAGTTAGCCATTTGGGTACATTTTTCTAAGGATGATGATCCAAATTTTTAGACTGATTTTTACCGAAAAAATGCATAACCTTAACACAGTGAAAAAGTATTTGAACCAGCTATTTTTCCTCAAGCATTTGCTCTTCCGGCAATATTTATCCTCGTAAGGCCCACTATATTTTTCCTATTATTAACTTGAATTTGGTCGATTGAGAAATCAATGAAACAAAGGAAATGCTTCTTTATTTGATTTATAAAAGATTCTAATTAGAAACGTAATGTACCTTGTAATGCACATTGGGCCTTACAAGGTTAAACGGTTCCGAGGTCTATTCGAGTCCGACAACAATGAATGCATTTCCAGTTGCGACCCGTGGACGGGCGCGTGCGACTGCGCGGCCGGCTGGGACGGCGAGGCGTGCGGCCGGCAGTGCGCGCTGCTCACGTTCGGCAAGGGCTGCCGCTCCAGCTGCCGCTGCGAGAACAGCGGGCTCTGCTCGCCCGTCAACGGTAACATTCATTTTGGGTCATTATATTTTTATACTACCATGCGTTCACGCGCAGCATCCCTGGTGCGCCGGGTGCGTGGCAGTCCCAACAGCATCCTACGAATGATAGCGGATAGGGTTGACTGTCCCTACTTGTCGCACTGTGAGGGATTGCATTCCCCTATCAGTGTTGTTTTATTTTAAATTAGTGTTTGCTGTACCTACTAATCCCTTAGTTTGTAAGTTCTACTAATAAAAATATGTGTCCATGTGTTACATGTAATAAAAATATTCATTCATTGATTCATTCATTATCAGACAGGAATCCGTGGGGCAAAATTGTTTGACAAGTAGGGAGTTCCTGTATCGATAAACTCGACTATCGATGCTAGTTCTATATACTAGTGATCACTCAAGGGTTTGCTTGTAAAAAATATGTTTTTATTAAGAGTAAAAAAATAATTAAATAATAACTCAATGTACTCTTCTTCGTTTTTAAGACAAGACAAGGCAATTTTATAATTTTACTCCCTTAATTTTAGACGCTTAATACCCGAAAATATGGAACGAATTCTGGTCGTTTACTTTAACAATAGTAAATGGGAGAATGGGACATACACGAAGAAAAAAATTGGGATATGTAAAACCCCACGGATTCCTATGTCTGGTCATTACCTATGAAATTGGCGTTTTTGTACATAAGTATTAGTCATGTCATAGTTTATTTATTTTAATAGTAACTTCAAAGTATTTTTTAATTTACTACATAACAACGATTTTACATACAATTATTTGCTACTTTTATTATTTTATGTATTCAGAATTCCACCCTAAAAACAGCTCTTTTCATGTGCTGCCGGCTCGAGTATTTAAAAAACTTATATTTTTCTGACGGGATGGAAAAAAATGAGATAGAAAATGTCTCAGATTACTGGAAAAAATTTGTTTGGTTTGAAAATGCCATTACAAAATAACCCGCAAAATTATTTGAATGAAAAATCGAATTTCGTTAAAGTTCTCCATACAAAACGCCAATTTCATAGATGACCTAATATTATACGACATTATCACACTGAATACAATATGAGGTTCTTCAAAAGAGTGTACAGATTTTTAAAGGGTCGGCAACGCGCATGTTGGACCTCTGGGGGGTTGCAGGCGTCCATAGGCTACAGTGACTGCTTACCATCAGGCGGGCCGTATGCTTGTTTGCCACCGTCGTGGTATAAAAAAAATTGACGAAGCCCCACAGTAAACTCAATAAGACTTGTGTTGTGGGCAAAAACTACCAATTGGGTTGTTCTGTGGGGAAAAAAAAAAATATTTTGTGTCACAGCTATCAAGAAATTAAATTTACAGAGATACCTACCAAATATATTATTGCTAAAACCGAGATTTTTAACTATTTTTTCTTATACAGGATCGTGTCTCTGCGCGCCCGGCTACCACGGTCTACGCTGCGAGCAACCTTGCCAGTTCCCTCACTACGGCGACAACTGCCGAGACATATGCGACTGCGCCATCAACGCCACCTGCTCCCACGAGACCGGCCAGTGCAAGTGTCCGCCCGGGTAAACGAATCTGAACCTTATATCGACGTAGTGAGGTGCAAGTTGCTATAACACATGCGACTGCGCCATCAACGCCACCTGCTGCTGCAAGTGTCCGCCCGGGTAAACGAATCTGAACCTTATATCGACGTAGTAAGGTGCAAGTTGCTATAACACATGCGACTGCGCCAACAACACCACCTGCTCCCACGAGACCTGTATTGCCAACATAATAAACTTATATAATAAATAATATCTGGGAGATCGAGCTTTGCTCGGAGAACATATAAGAACTCAAAAATGCGCGTTTTCACAGAGATAACACCTAGGTAGATTGATTTTTCGCCCCCGAAAACCCCCATACAGCATATTTATCGAAATCGCTAGAGCCTTTTCCGAGATCCCCGAAATACATATACAAGATGTGCTCGTTTATATTTTTGTTTCTTTAAAATTAATTCACCTTTGCTGATATTGATTGTTTTTATTTCAGGTATGATGGATTGAAATGTGACCGTCCATGCGACGGGAAGAAATACGGATTGAAGTGCCTACAAGAGTGCCAATGTGAAAACAATGCCCCATGTAACCCCGTCAACGGTATGATTCAATAACTTCTAATAATACAATTTCAGATAAAGGATCATTAGGTAAAGTACACATATGATATGTGCTAAGGACAAAACTTTTCTCTAGAATTAACCATTGCACATTTCAATATACACTTTCACTTTCTTTTCTTTTGATATCTAATTCAGCTTGGCAGGCCATGGGCAATTTCGATGTGTATTATAAAATATATATAACACTCTTATGAATATATACTTATAAATCATACACACACACTCAAACGCTACAGTCGCACACACATATAATCTTGGATATTGCCAACCCTTTGAAACAGGGCCGTACGAGATAAAAAAAATAGGGACCAGGCTGAAAATCAGCGCTGGATATATACCATATATCACAGGCTGAGACTGGTACACATTGCCTTAACGATATGAAATTAAATTAAATTATGTAGGTACCTATTATGTTATGTTTCATGTCTATGTTTAAGGAAGGTATGATTTCTAGTGTTGGCAATAAACTTTTTTTAGTTTACTTCACTTACTTTTCTTTATAGTCTTTGTATGACTTATCATCCCTCTTTGTGTCGGGGATTAAAATTGAACTCTAACACAACGGATTAAAGTTCAATTTTGTCGACAGGCGAGTGTATATGCGGGCCGGGCTACACAGGCGACAAGTGCGAGCACACGTGTCCGCCGCACTACTTCGGGCAAGACTGCCGCTCGCCCTGCAACTGCGGGGACAACGCTCGCGGCTGCGATCACGTCACTGGACGATGCCAGTGCGAGACTAGTTGGCGAGGTATGGGAAATACTACTTAACCTTAACAAATGCAAAACTTAACCCTATCAGTTTGAGTTAAAGTTCAAAATTAGATGGGAAATATAATCCCTCCACCTAGTGTGAAGGGTAAGGATGCCGGTCGCCGTGCAACTGCAGAAACAACGCCCGCGGCTGCGACCACGTCACTGGACGATGCTCTGTGAAACCAACTGAATAGGTAAGATATACTGCCCTATGTTCATGGATTTAAGGACTAAAGTCCTTTAGACTGTCGTTCGCCCTGCAACTGCTGGAATTATAGACATACGGACTAAACTCGAGACTTGTACTACCTTAAATTTATAGACATATCTCGCCCTGCAACTGTGGAGATAATGCGGTTGTGACCATATCACTGGACGCTACCTCTGTAAGGTCTGTAAGACTAACTGGTGAGGTAGGATATTTGTTTATATATTTATAGACAGAGGGACTATAGGGCGAGGACAAGCAAGATTGCAGCTCGTCCTGCAACTGTGGGAACGCTTGCGATCATGTCACCGGCCGATGTCTCTGTGAAACTAGCTGGCGAATTAAGATGTACCTTATGGTTATAAAGGAGTGTATTACGAGGGTAGGACTACCGCTGGCTCTGAAACTGTGTTGGCGGTGACCAGCTGGCGAGGTTAGTGTATCCGTGTAGCGGTATATCCATACCGCCTTATATATCATGTCGGTGGAGGGTACAGCATACAGCCAAACAGGTAACCCCGCAGTCTGAGCACGTTTGCAATTTCAGACTATACAAGCTCTGAGATAATTCTAGTGGCGCCGACCGCCATATCGCATACACTTTGGTACAGTAGATGTAGTGTAGGGACGCCCGGCCGGAAACATGCGGGCTGCCGATCGCATGCTGCGTTCATTCAGCCCAATTAACTATGGAGCTGCAGGTTTCTGCCCCGGCGGCATTCCCGTACCAATTTCCTCAAATTTTCTCGTTTTCCTGCAGAACAGAAGCACGTGTTCGACGTCCTTTAGTTCGTTTAATCCTTGTGGCGCCTACCGCCATATCGCTTACACTTTCGTACATACGACGTAACGTTTGCTTCTTTCAACTAAAAGTCCTAATCTGCAGTCGAACTCATAAATGATTTGTCCATATTTGCAAAATAGGCAAATAATTCATACAATGATTACTTGTTAAAAGAACAAAAAACAGCATCTATTTTAACTATTTTGCTGTTGATATTGAATAAACACATTTCGTATGTTCACAAACATTGAACGCTGACTCATATTCTAATCTGCATAACACTACTTAGTTTTCGTAATATCAACCATATTTTCTACCCAATAAACTACACTTATCAAGCTAATTAAAGTTAAGTAAGTACTTGAACATGACAGACGTCTAACAAGTGATTAGGTTCAATTGCTTGAGCCCCTGCTATTAGATAACTAGGAGTTAGGAGTACAAATTATTTCCGCCTTCATAAAGTCATAATATTGCGTCATACAGCTACACGTTTTGCTTATTAGTAAACAAACATTAAGATTGCTAATTATCTTATCTATAGCTGTGTTTCTCATTAGAATTTTCACTTAAGCGAAGGTCTGTTGCCCATACTGTTAACTGTCCATCGGTGGACCTTAGTTAAGATTGTTGCTGTTTGTACCCAAGGCGATTATTTGTGACCGCGGCGGGCAAAACGTCACACTTTGTTGCATGTCATAAGGACGAGATTTGCTTGTATCTTTATACGAATAACCTGTCAAGGCGTCCTTATAGCAAGCGATAAAGTGGGGCGTTTTTCCGGCCGCGATCACATTCAATGTTTAGCCATACTCTGCATGATAAATAAGGTTATATTTGTCATACTGAACAATTATTACTGAAATCGAATAGCCGGATAGATAACATCGACATACGGGGCGATGTCACTTCGCTGACAATTGACACCTGACACATTTCTGGGTTAATAGCAAACAACGGTACCTAGCGTCAATATTTATATGTTGGACTAGCAATGTACGGCGAATAACTATAAAACTCGTGTGAGCCTCAAACATATCCATTTTTTTTAACTGTGCAGTTGGTGCTCTAGTCAAGTCTAGTCGAAGATCTTACAAAACGATCGTTTATTCTACTTAATAATACGTGGCTAACCCGTTTCAATTAATTTTAATATATAGGTACGGCGAAGCGCTGGTGGCCTAGCGGTAAGAGCGTGCGACTTTTAATCCGTAAGTCGCGGGTTCAAACCCCGGCTCGTACCAATGAGTTTCTCGGAATTTATGTACGAAATATCAAAGAAAGAAAAAACATCGTGAGGAAACCGGACTAATTACAATAAGGCCTAACAGTCACTTTCGTAAAAACTAGTGCCTAGTCAATTCTCGGGATTAGTTGAGCTACCACGAGCCGTGGCAAAAAGCCAATGCGAGGAAGATGATGAGGTACGGGGAATAGTCATGAAAAGGTTGAAATAAAATGGATTTTTCCATAGTAATCCATTAGTTCCTTAGTAAAAGTTATTCTGCATGACATACATAACACATTGATATCGCAGAGTATGACTAAATGATTCCACGCTTTGTAAATTTGATATAACATTTTTACCTTCTCTATTATCATTCACATGTCTTTGGAGTTATTTGATGTCATATAAGATCCATACTACATATGTTTAGTACTGAGGTGTTATGTCATAATAATGAGAACGATATAGGGAGCGTGCATGAACTGTAGGAGGCAGCACAGGAGCCGTCAGATTTTTGGCGCGAGGCGTTAAAGTGATTTTTATTGTTCCGATGTAGCCCACACGATGGCGGAACCTACTATGCACAAGAAAACACGTGACGTGTAAATGTATATGTTTATGGTTCCGGCCACAAGATGGCAGACCCTCCAACGCGCACGGTCCCTATTCTTACAGTGCGAATCAAAGTTGTTATTAATAATTCATTTCAGAATTAAATAAAGGTTTTTCTCCTAGGTACTGAAAGTATTTCACACGCTCATAATAATCATTCGTTGCTTGTTATCATTAAAATCATCGCAGCCATTTCTGTCATCAGGTCTCACTAGGAAACTAGGTAAGTATGCCTGCCTATCGGGTGTTGACTAATCAAATATCGTTTGTATATGTTTCTAACAGATGTGTTCGGTTCATACGACTCGTTGTATTACGACGAAGATTCAACGCTTCAAGATATAGACGATATCCCTACTTATGATGAAACGGATAGTGATAATTTTGAAACTAATTTTGTACATGAATTTGAGTATACTATGGTCAAACATAAAGCAAAATTAGATAAAGGCCAGAAGTATTATAAATTTTTAACTGCGAAAGATAATAATATAAATGGTCTGAAAGGTATATCTTCGTTATCACAGTGTGTTTCGTGGGGTGTTGATAAGCAACCTAACTATGATTCTATATTATTACAAGCAAAGAAAATATTAAGCACATTGGACATTGAAAATGTAAACGCGGTCGTAGCAGTACTAGATGTTGAAGATTCATTTCTGACTAGCCAAGCTGGCTTGTGGACTATTTCTACCGAAGACGGCATATTTCACGTAAATAACATGTTTAGAGGATATTTCAATAAATTGTTGGGCGTACGTGTGAATAAAACTTGATAAGTTGTTGGGTATTTTTTTATTTGTTTTTATACCTTTAATAGACTTAGTTTTTTATGTTTATTGTTTGATGTAGTATACATTATTGATTTGGTCATGCACGACTATTGATTACTAATGAAACGTTGCGATGAAAGCCGCTAACATAACATAGAAGTCTTAAATCTCCTAACGTTGTATATAAAGTGTGTAAATTCAATACGGGCGAATATTTAACCTCCTAAGCTACCTTCTCATATATTTAAGTTGAACGATATACCACATACATAGGGACATAGAACACTATGACCTTTGGTTGGGACAAATGTAGGCACAAGGGTAAACGGTGGTTAGCATAGAACCTAAGAAGTATATTGAGATAATGACCCAAAATGGCCCAAAAACCAGCAGAGTTGAGAATTAGGTCATTAAACCATTAGGTAGGTCATTAGGTCAATACCTATTATTTCTATGAACTTCTTATCATTGTATGGTCACCAAGCGAAATTCCGAACGTGAAATAGAACGAAATGAAGTACATCAAAATAACTATTATCTAGTGACCTAATTCTCATTTCTGTTGGTTTTTAGATCAGGCTTCTTACAAAGTTGCCCATGGTCCTTTTGCTTAGAAATCAATAAATATATTACCTAACCATACAAAATAATTCGGCCCGCAATGTATGGCACCACACGAGTTACGAGCTTTTTAAAGTAACTGTCAACGATTGTTGGCAGTTACTATAAAAAGCCCTTATCTCGTATAGTTCCCCCCCCCCCCCCCCCCCTCGTATAGCTCAGGCAACCTTACTCACCGGCAGGAACACAACAATATGAGTAGGGGTCTAGTGTTATTTATTTGGTTGCGGTTTTCTGTAAGTTGGAGGTACTTCCCCAGTTGGGTTCTGCGCTAGATCTAGAATGACATCCGCTGTGCTGAATAACATCTTAATTAATGATTACACGGATAAATTCTATATCCGGTTTAATTTATCGCCTGTCTTGGATTTACACACTGTATATGGAAATATTAGCTAACCCGAAACATAGTATCATGCATTTAATATCCGTGGATATGTGTAAGCGTTAGTGTAGGTATAGTCTTATAGAGGAAACTCAAACCTTCAATCAAAGCTATTATAAGAGCCACAGCTCCACAGATTATACACAAAAAATTGATTTACATCTCCCCTGTGGACGTACCCAAAGTTAAGGGTCTTAAAGCATAACTATCTGATGTACCCTTATTTGCATAAAGAGATAATTCATACATAATAAACACACAAGCTTTTACATTGTTAACTATTGCCTAGCAAAACTATTTTGTTAATGGTTTATACATGGACCCTTACCCATCTGTCTCATAACAGTTATAACATATCTAAGCGCTTTATTCACTATTTTTCAAAACCTTTTTTCCTGTTTTGAGTACACAGCGTATATGCGGCTATACCTATAGTATATGATATTCAAATGCTGCAGAAAAAGGATAATAATGAAACGCCATACACCACAAAATATATTTATAAACTCAATGCTATATACATATAGATTTACTATTAGAAAAAGAAAATTGTCAAACGAACCCCAGGCTCACATGAGCCGTGGCAAAATGCCGGGACAACGCGAGGAAGAAGTATTAGAACAAATTAAATTATTTTCAGAAAATATGATAGCCCCTGCCGCGATAGCAGAGGACGCTGGTTCGATTCCAGCCCCATTCCCAGCACTGGAGGCCGTATATATATATATACAGATTTACCCTTACAATAGGGTCTGTTAAGGTTTCTTTTCTATACTTTATGTGTATAAATGGGACGAGCACAGACGCACCTTTTGGATCACATTGCGCTAAAAATGTTTTTCATTTACACAACACAGCTTACACTTGGGCTATTTAAACACGCAACCTTCATAATACCCTAGCACATCTTTCAGGTATCCGTTGCGAGACTCAATGCGAACAAGGTTTCTTCGGCGACGGCTGCTCAGAGCGGTGCCCGTGCGTCAACAACTCCTCCTGCGATGCTGCTACGGGCCGGTGTGAATGCTCTGCGGGCTGGACTGGAGTCAACTGCTCGCAGCCATGTTCTCCTGGTACCTACGGAGCCGGTTGCTCACAGCGATGCGCTCCCGGGCCTGGTGGTGAGTTTTAATCTTGTAAAATTTTCTAGACACAACTGCGCGCAGCCATGCCAATCCGGTACCTTCGGAGCCTACTCGCAAATATGTGCCTCCGGGCTCGGTGGAGAGTTTTAAGGCTTGTAGAATGTTCTAGAAACAGATAGTATGACTCTGCTATATAGACCGGTGTGAGTTCTCTGCGGGCTGGACTGATACTAATCGCTCACAGCCATGCCAGCCTGGTACCTACGAAGCCGGCTGTTCGAAATGATGCATGCGCCTCCGGTCCTGGTGGTGAGTCTTAAAACATGTAAAATGTTTTACATGAACTGTGTCAGTAGCACCGTTAATTCATCGTCTCACCAATCTTATTGTGACTAAGGACGCAACGCTGTGGGACTTAGTCAATTTGTGTAATAATGTCCTATAATATTTATTTATATAAATTTATCAGAGCGTCCCTTTATATTTTTTATCTGTGTAGCGACCAAGAAACACGTAGTTGTGTGATGTTTGTTTATCTGGATGTTGCTTTTAAAATTTTGTTTACTAAGTAAAGTAACGACATGAAGTTAATTCTTTTTTTTTTTAACTTTTTCTGCGATAAATTTAAGGCAAAGACACTGTTTCCGAGTCGTTTGTTCCTCTATAATTTTTTACCTATTTCGCGGTATTGCCTAGTGCGAAAACAATGACTTAATCGTTTAATAGCTTGTATTAGCCACAATTGCTAACATGTTTGTAAATAATTCGTTATAGCACCACAAAGGTTGAAAAAACTAGTAACGCAATGCATTATTGTTGCCAAAACAACACAGTCTATGTATTTTACGAGCCACGTAGTAGTTCCGGGAAAGTAATATGTACCCTTACCACTAAGCTCAATTCAAATGTATTTTTATCTGATTAATTTGCTTCTTCTCAGGTAACTCGACATGCGACCCAGTGACAGGCGTATACGCTTGTCCCAGCGGCTACACGGGTGCGGCCTGCGAATACCCGTGTCCGCTCGGCACTTTCGGCCTTAACTGCCAAGAGAAGTGCGCTTGCAAGAACGGTGCCGACTGTCACCATGTCACCGGTAAGTTCGTGTACACGGACCATAGCGGTTACACGGGTGCGGCCTACGAATCTTGTCCGCTCAGCACGTTCGGTTTCAATTACCAAAAGTGTGCTGCTAAAGGTTTTTATAAAATAATGTTTTGCGTTTGAAAGTTTTTAAAGCTATGTCATTAAGACCGACCCTCAACATAAACCTATCCACCAACCAACCATCACCATCGCGTGCGCGGACTTCTGGTCGAAGGGTTTGGTATTTCGGCGGTTCCTTGGAAATCTGCCGAATTCTAAACTGGAACAGGTGACGGAGCAAAAACTTGTTGTCGCCTTAATGATTTTTCGTTTCTAAAATTATAAAGTAGGTCTGTAATTTGTGTATTTATAGGCCTATGTCGCCTGACAATAAATGATTTTTGTTCATCTAACCCGGGTGTTGTCCAGGAGCGTGCCAGTGCCCGCCCGGCTGGCGCGGCCGGCTGTGCGACGAGGCGTGCCCGGCGGGCTGGTGGGGCGCCAACTGCACGCAGCCGTGCCGCTGCGCCGCCGCCGCCGCCTGCCGCCCCAACGACGGCTACTGCCGCTGCCCGCCCGGCTACACCGGCGCCTACTGCACGCAGTGTGAGTCTACCCTACCTTACGTGCCCGGCGGGCTGGTGGGGCGCCAACTGCACGCAGCCGTGCCGCTGCGCCGCCGCCGCCGCCTGCCGCCCCAACGACGGCTACTGCCGCTGCCCGCCCGGCTACACCGGCGCCTACTGCACGCAGTGTGAGTCTACCCTACCTTACGTGCCCGGCGGGCTGGTGGGGCGCCAACTGCACGCAGCCGTGCCGCTGCGCCGCCGCCGCCGCCTGCCGCCCCAACGACGGCTACTGCCGCTGCCCGCCCGGCTACACCGGCGCCTACTGCACGCAGTGTGAGTCTACCCTACCTTACGTGCCCGGCGGGCTGGTGGGGCGCCAACTGCACGCAGCCGTGCCGCTGCGCCGCCGCCGCCGCCTGCCGCCCCAACGACGGCTACTGCCGCTGCCCGCCCGGCTACACCGGCGCCTACTGCACGCAGTGTGAGTCTACCCTACCTTACGTGCCCGGCGGGCTGGTGGGGCGCCAACTGCACGCAGCCGTGCCGCTGCGCCGCCGCCGCCGCCTGCCGCCCCAACGACGGCTACTGCCGCTGCCCGCCCGGCTACACCGGCGCCTACTGCACGCAGTGTGAGTCTACCCTACCTTACGTGCCCGGCGGGCTGGTGGGGCGCCAACTGCACGCAGCCGTGCCGCTGCGCCGCCGCCGCCGCCTGCCGCCCCAACGACGGCTACTGCCGCTGCCCGCCCGGCTACACCGGCGCCTACTGCACGCAGTGTGAGTCTACCCTACCTTACGTGCCCGGCGGGCTGGTGGGGCGCCAACTGCACGCAGCCGTGCCGCTGCGCCGCCGCCGCCGCCTGCCGCCCCAACGACGGCTACTGCCGCTGCCCGCCCGGCTACACCGGCGCCTACTGCACGCAGTGTGAGTCTACCCTACCTTACGTGCCCGGCGGGCTGGTGGGGCGCCAACTGCACGCAGCCGTGCCGCTGCGCCGCCGCCGCCGCCTGCCGCCCCAACGACGGCTACTGCCGCTGCCCGCCCGGCTACACCGGCGCCTACTGCACGCAGTGTGAGTCTACCCTACCTTACGTGCCCGGCGGGCTGGTGGGGCGCCAACTGCACGCAGCCGTGCCGCTGCGCCGCCGCCGCCGCCTGTCGCCCCAACGACGGCTACTGCCGCTGCCCGCCCGGCTACACCGGCGCCTACTGCACGCAGTGTGAGTCTACCCTACCTTACGTGCCCGGCGGGCTGGTGGGGCGCCAACTGCACGCAGCCGTGCCGCTGCGCCGCCGCCGCCGCCTGTCGCCCCAACGACGGCTACTGCCGCTGCCCGCCCGGCTACACCGGCGCCTACTGCACGCAGTGTGAGTCTACCCTACCTTACGTGCCCGGCGGGCTGGTGGGGCGCCAACTGCACGCAGCCGTGCCGCTGCGCCGCCGCCGCCGCCTGCCGCCCCAACGACGGCTACTGCCGCTGCCCGCCCGGCTACACCGGCGCCTACTGCACGCAGTGTGAGTCTACCCTACCTTACGTGCCCGGCGGGCTGGTGGGGCGCCAACTGCACGCAGCCGTGCCGCTGCGCCGCCGCCGCCGCCTGCCGCCCCAACGACGGCTACTGCCGCTGCCCGCCCGGCTACACCGGCGCCTACTGCACGCAGTGTGAGTCTACCCTACCTTACGTGCCCGGCGGGCTGGTGGGGCGCCAACTGCACGCAGCCGTGCCGCTGCGCCGCCGCCGCCGCCTGCCGCCCCAACGACGGCTACTGCCGCTGCCCGCCCGGCTACACCGGCGCCTACTGCACGCAGTGTGAGTCTACCCTACCTTACGTGCCCGGCGGGCTGGTGGGGCGCCAACTGCACGCAGCCGTGCCGCTGCGCCGCCGCCGCCGCCTGCCGCCCCAACGACGGCTACTGCCGCTGCCCGCCCGGCTACACCGGCGCCTACTGCACGCAGTGTGAGTCTACCCTACCTTACGTGCCCGGCGGGCTGGTGGGGCGCCAACTGCACGCAGCCGTGCCGCTGCGCCGCCGCCGCCGCCTGTCGCCCCAACGACGGCTACTGCCGCTGCCCGCCCGGCTACACCGGCGCCTACTGCACGCAGTGTGAGTCTACCCTACCTTACGTGCCCGGCGGGCTGGTGGGGCGCCAACTGCACGCAGCCGTGCCGCTGCGCCGCCGCCGCCGCCTGCCGCCCCAACGACGGCTACTGCCGCTGCCCGCCCGGCTACACCGGCGCCTACTGCACGCAGTGTGAGTCTACCCTACCTTACGTGCCCGGCGGGCTGGTGGGGCGCCAACTGCACGCAGCCGTGCCGCTGCGCCGCCGCCGCCGCCTGTCGCCCCAACGACGGCTACTGCCGCTGCCCGCCCGGCTACACCGGCGCCTACTGCACGCAGTGTGAGTCTACCCTACCTTACGTGCCCGGCGGGCTGGTGGGGCGCCAACTGCACGCAGCCGTGCCGCTGCGCCGCCGCCGCCGCCTGCCGCCCCAACGACGGCTACTGCCGCTGCCCGCCCGGCTACACCGGCGCCTACTGCACGCAGTGTGAGTCTACCCTACCTTACGTGCCCGGCGGGCTGGTGGGGCGCCAACTGCACGCAGCCGTGCCGCTGCGCCGCCGCCGCCGCCTGCCGCCCCAACGACGGCTACTGCCGCTGCCCGCCCGGCTACACCGGCGCCTACTGCACGCAGTGTGAGTCTACCCTACCTTACGTGCCCGGCGGGCTGGTGGGGCGCCAACTGCACGCACTGTTTAGGAAGATATTAAGTAAATTGTTCTTCGTCTTCAACCTGGCTTTTTACCGGTCTAGCGCCAGGATCCGCTTTCCTACTCAATTTTCTCCACTTTGTCTTCGGCATCCTCAGGTGTGAGATTGTTCAGTATTATTAAGTAGATTATTGGGTAAATATCTTTCAGGTGGCTAATGGGTCATTCGAGGGTCAAAAAGTAACTGGCCGTCAAGTGGTTTTTAACTTATCCAATCCTAAGGATTGATGTTTGTGAGCAAAACCCGTACATTTTAAAATTACCAACGTACTTTAATTTTTTTTTTTTGCGTGTCTTATTTGTTTTTGCTCCCTCGTGTACCTTCGTTTGAAGATGGACCACACATAAATATTTTTTTTCTTTCACAGTTTGCCCTGAGGGCTACTTCGGCGACCACTGCATGGAGCCGTGCATGTGCCCCGAGGGCAACTGGGACTGCCACCCGGTGCGCGGCTGCGTGTGCCGCCGCGGCTTCATCGGCGACAGCTGCGACACGCACGCCTCGGACGCCATAGTGGTGGACCAGGCCGAGGGTATGTACCATGTACTCTGTCACAGTCTGCCCCGAGGCAACTGGGACTGCCACCCGGTGCGCGGCTGCGTGTGCCGCCGCGGCTTCATCGGCGACAGCTGCGACACGCACGCCTCGGACGCCATAGTGGTGGACCAGGCCGAGGGTATGTACCATGTACTCTGTCACAGTCTGCCCCGAGGCAACTGGGACTGCCACCCGGTGCGCGGCTGCGTGTGCCGCCGCGGCTTCATCGGTGACAGCTGCGACACGCACGCCTCGGACGCCATAGTGGTGGACCAGGCCGAGGGTATGTACCATGTACTCTGTCACAGTCTGCCCCGAGGCAACTGGGACTGCCACCCGGTGCGCGGCTGCGTGTGCCGCCGCGGCTTCATCGGCGACAGCTGCGACACGCACGCCTCGGACGCCATAGTGGTGGACCAGGCCGAGGGTATGTACCATGTACTCTGTCACAGTCTGCCCCGAGGCAACTGGGACTGACACCCGGTGCGCGGCTGCGTGTGCCGCCGCGGCTTCATCGGCGACAGCTGCGACACGCACGCCTCGGACGCCATAGTGGTGGACCAGGCCGAGGGTATGTACCATGTACTCTGTCACAGTCTGCCCCGAGGCAACTGGGACTGCCACCCGGTGCGCGGCTGCGTGTGCCGCCGCGGCTTCATCGGCGACAGCTGCGACACGCACGCCTCGGACGCCATAGTGGTGGACCAGGCCGAGGGTATGTACCATGTACTCTGTCACAGTCTGCCCCGAGGCAACTGGGACTGCCACCCGGTGCGCGGCTGCGTGTGCCGCCGCGGCTTCATCGGCGACAGCTGCGACACGCACGCCTCGGACGCCATAGTGGTGGACCAGGCCGAGGGTATGTACCATGTACTCTGTCACAGTCTGCCCCGAGGCAACTGGGACTGCCACCCGGTGCGCGGCTGCGTGTGCCGCCGCGGCTTCATCGGCGACAGCTGCGACACGCACGCCTCGGACGCCATAGTGGTGGACCAGGCCGAGGGTATGTACCATGCACTCTGTCACAGTCTGCCCCGAGGCAACTGGGACTGCCACCCGGTGCGCGGCTGCGTGTAATACTGAACATGATTTTTGTTTAAAATAATGGATCCATCCACCATCTTTATGCTTCAATAAACATAAAAATAAAATTGTTCCAGTAGGAGGCAGCAACGCGGGCCTAACGGCGACGATGGTGATCCTACTGTTATTGTGCTTAGCTGCCGCTGCCCTCATGCTGTTCTACTACCGCAAGCGAGTCAAGAACCTCAAGCGGGAAATAGCCCATGTCCACTACACCGCCGACCCGGCCACACAACCTGGTAACTATTTTTACAGTACATATGGTGCTACTTTATCGCACTAGTGCGAAAATTAGCATATTACGTTACTGTGTCGAACATTTAAAGGGTCATATGTACTGTAAAACGTTGTACGATACATGTGCGAATAGGCAATTCGCAACTCGTGTCGATTTAATTTATCGCCACTCGTTTCGAATTTCCTATTTTTCGCACTTGTATCGTAATATACTATTACAGTACGTATGGCGCTACTTTACCGCACTAGTGCGATAATTATCATATTACCTAACTATGTCGAAAATTTAAAGGGTCGCTGTAAAACTACGTCGTACGATACATGTGCGAATAGGTAATTCGCAACTCGTGTCGATTTAAAACAATCCCTTTGATCGCGTTTTAATTTATCACCACTTGTTTCGAATTGCCTATTTTTCGCACTTGTATCGTAATTTACTATTATCAAACACGTATTGAAGCCTCTAATATCGATATTAAAGCGCGTGTATATATTTTTGAACACCTTGGCGGCTCTAATATATCTGATGGTGATTGTACGGTACACGAGAGCCTAACAGGCATGGTGGTCATCTTACTTCTATAGTGTTTAGTTTCCGCTCCGCTTATGCTACGTGGTAACTATAATACTATAATTTTAATACCTAGAAAAATGATCGCCGGTATAATCTTTGTTTTTCTGCATCCTTTATACTATCCACAACAATATAAAACATCATTTTCACAATTTAAATATCATTAAATTATGCTCACGGCTATCCCCACACCCCAATCTTTTAAAGCGACATAGAAATTGTAAATGTATTGTGTTCAGTTAAGGGCGGTGCTATTAGTTCCTTTTTAACTTTATTTGTCATTCTAGTGGACCTATAAATAAACTCCCCTGCGGGCTTGATGAAAGATGATTGACGTGATAATGGGACATCCGGAAAAACCAAGTTTTTCTATTGAACGGTTTCAAAAAGGTCTCCCTAGAGTATAGTTATAACGTCGATAACCGCATTCATTTTACAATCACTAATGTACTTAAGTTGCATGAGCTAATCAGCTAACTATTCTCCGCAGAGCAACACTTCGACAACCCCGTCTACTCATACCAAGGCTCCACTCGGAGCGATGAGACCACGCTCTTGAACAACGCCAACCACATCCACAACAACCTTAGCAAGCTCAGCAACACCACCATGGAGAAGCTACGGAACCGACCCACTGGATCCACCGATCGTAAGTACTAAACTGTAACACTTCGACAAACCCTTCTACTCATACCAAGGCTCAACTCGCAGCGATGAGACCACGCTCTTGAGCAACGCCAACCACATCCACAACAACCTTAGCAAGCTCAGCAACACCACCATGGAGAAGCTACGGAACCGACCCACTGGATCCACCGATCGTAAGTACTAAACTGTAACACTTCGACAAACCCTTCTACTCATACCAAGGCTCAACTCGCAGCGATGATACCACGCTCTTGAGCAACGCCAACCACATCCACAACAACCTTAGCAAGCTCAGCAACACCAC
Source organism: Cydia pomonella (assembly GCF_033807575.1). Classification (NCBI taxonomy): domain Eukaryota; kingdom Metazoa; phylum Arthropoda; class Insecta; order Lepidoptera; family Tortricidae; genus Cydia; species Cydia pomonella. The sequence continues at coordinate 4,135,899 of NC_084710.1, read as the reverse complement.
CATGGAGAAGCTACGGAACCGACCCACTGGATCCACCGATCGTAAGTACTAAACTGTAACACTTCGACAAACCCTTCTACTCATACCAAGGCTCAACTCGCAGCGATGATACCACGCTCTTGAGCAACGCCAACCACATCCACAACAACCTTAGCAAGCTCAGCAACACCACCATGGAGAAGCTACGGAACCGACCCACTGGATCCACCGATCGTAAGTACTAAACTGTAACACTTCGACAAACCCTTCTACTCATACCAAGGCTCAACTCGCAGCGATGAGACCACGCTCTTGAGCAACGCCAACCACATCCACAACAACCTTAGCAAGCTCAGCAACACCACCATGGAGAAGCTACGGAACCGACCCACTGGATCCACCGATCGTAAGTACTAAACTGTAACACTTCGACAAACCCTTCTACTCATACCAAGGCTCAACTCGCAGCGATGATACCACGCTCTTGAGCAACGCCAACCACATCCACAACAACCTTAGCAAGCTCAGCAACACCACCATGGAGAAGCTACGGAACCGACCCACTGGATCCACCGATCGTAAGTACTAAACTGTAACACTTCGACAAACCCTTCTACTCATACCAAGGCTCAACTCGCAGCGATGATACCACGCTCTTGAGCAACGCCAACCACATCCACAACAACCTTAGCAAGCTCAGCAACACCACCATGGAGAAGCTACGGAACCGACCCACTGGATCCACCGATCGTAAGTACTAAACTGTAACACTTCGACAAACCCTTCTACTCATACCAAGGCTCAACTCGCAGCGATGATACCACGCTCTTGAGCAACGCCAACCACATCCACAACAACCTTAGCAAGCTCAGCAACACCACCATGGAGAAGCTACGGAACCGACCCACTGGATCCACCGATCGTAAGTACTAAACTGTAACACTTCGACAAACCCTTCTACTCATACCAAGGCTCAACTCGCAGCGATGAGACCACGCTCTTGAGCAACGCCAACCACATCCACAACAACCTTAGCAAGCTCAGCAACACCACCATGGAGAAGCTACGGAACCGACCCACTGGATCCACCGATCGTAAGTACTAAACTGTAACACTTCGACAAACCCTTCTACTCATACCAAGGCTCAACTCGCAGCGATGATACCACGCTCTTGAGCAACGCCAACCACATCCACAACAACCTTAGCAAGCTCAGCAACACCACCATGGAGAAGCTACGGAACCGACCCACTGGATCCACCGATCGTAAGTACTAAACTGTAACACTTCGACAAACCCTTCTACTCATACCAAGGCTCAACTCGCAGCGATGATACCACGCTCTTGAGCAACGCCAACCACATCCACAACAACCTTAGCAAGCTCAGCAACACCACCATGGAGAAGCTACGGAACCGACCCACTGGATCCACCGATCGTAAGTACTAAACTGTAACACTTCGACAAACCCTTCTACTCATACCAAGGCTCAACTCGCAGCGATGAGACCACGCTCTTGAGCAACGCCAACCACATCCACAACAACCTTAGCAAGCTCAGCAACACCACCATGGAGAAGCTACGGAACCGACCCACTGGATCCACCGATCGTAAGTACTAAACTGTAACACTTCGACAAACCCTTCTACTCATACCAAGGCTCAACTCGCAGCGATGATACCACGCTCTTGAGCAACGCCAACCACATCCACAACAACCTTAGCAAGCTCAGCAACACCACCATGGAGAAGCTACGGAACCGACCCACTGGATCCACCGATCGTAAGTACTAAACTGTAACACTTCGACAAACCCTTCTACTCATACCAAGGCTCAACTCGCAGCGATGATACCACGCTCTTGAGCAACGCCAACCACATCCACAACAACCTTAGCAAGCTCAGCAACACCACCATGGAGAAGCTACGGAACCGACCCACTGGATCCACCGATCGTAAGTACTAAACTGTAACACTTCGACAAACCCTTCTACTCATACCAAGGCTCAACTCGCAGCGATGATACCACGCTCTTGAGCAACGCCAACCACATCCACAACAACCTTAGCAAGCTCAGCAACACCACCATGGAGAAGCTACGGAACCGACCCACTGGATCCACCGATCGTAAGTACTAAACTGTAACACTTCGACAAACCCTTCTACTCATACCAAGGCTCAACTCGCAGCGATGAGACCACGCTCTTGAGCAACGCCAACCACATCCACAACAACCTTAGCAAGCTCAGCAACACCACCATGGAGAAGCTACGGAACCGACCCACTGGATCCACCGATCGTAAGTACTAAACTGTAACACTTCGACAAACCCTTCTACTCATACCAAGGCTCAACTCGCAGCGATGATACCACGCTCTTGAGCAACGCCAACCACATCCACAACAACCTTAGCAAGCTCAGCAACACCACCATGGAGAAGCTACGGAACCGACCCACTGGATCCACCGATCGTAAGTACTAAACTGTAACACTTCGACAAACCCTTCTACTCATACCAAGGCTCAACTCGCAGCGATGAGACCACGCTCTTGAGCAACGCCAACCACATCCACAACAACCTTAGCGAGCTCAGCAATACCACCATGGAGGAGCTACGGAACCGACCCACTGGATCGGAAGTTCCGTATCTCAAAGGATGGTATTCCTGTCCAGTTTCTTTGTCAAATGTGCATTGCGTCTCGCTCTCTCATTAAGCAAAATGTGAGTTGCAAATACACATTAGACCAAGAATTTGGACAGGTGGAATACCATCCTAACAGACTAGCACCTCATAGCCAAAATCGCACTGATTTTTAATTGCCATTTAACTTCAGTCCTATTTATTACGGGTTGGGAACTTGCGGTATTATTTGAAATTTCGGGATATAATATTTTTATAAATAAGAAATATTTGATAGTTATATTACGAATAGGAAGGTCAAACTGTCACACGGGAGTATATAAAATTGTATTAGTTCCTGTGCATTAAAAACTTTGAAAATAATGGGTCTACAACCTACACAACGATTTTATTTTATTATCAAGGTTATCACTCACAAAGATTCTGACGCGGATCTCACTTTGTTACCCTCTATTTAAACTCACATGTATGGCCATTGTGCTTTATGATATGATTTTGGTGACGTCAATACTGTCAATAGACATACATATAATCTTTTCTACTTTTTACTGTCAATTCGTAATCCTTATTACTAAGACATAAGATTCACCGATGGCTAGTAAGAGTTTTGCTGTTAATGGCAAAATATGTATTTTATATTCAATGAGTATTTATTAAAATTTTAATTGGAAGCCGGAATGATCAGCGCTGACTTTTGGGTTAGCATTAATGCTGAGGCGGGACCATTTCGTGGTAAAAAAATTATTTATTCTATGTTTCTTTCTTTTGTTATGTTGTTATACTTTTGTATGTCATAGTTTATCACGAATAAATGCTATGATTTCTAATTAGTAAGTAAGTAAATATTCTTTATTGCACCAACAATTATACATTTTACATACATGTAAAACTACAAATGAATTATGATTAGTCACAGAAATTTCAACTCAGTGTTTCATTGATGTATTTAGACAGACGGGTAATTTGCATACGCACACAGTCTACATGCTGAATAGAATAATAATTTATAGTACATTGATATAATTATATAAAAGATCAAGCACGACCAAAGAAATTATAATGTGGACTTTATATTTGTAAGGATCATTGTTTTACAGGCACCTGCCACGGGCTTCATAGTAATTTATTCGACTTTAAAAGTAGTACAGATTTTAGTAATTGTTATATAAAAACACACATTTTATCAGTAACTGGCTTACAAAATAAAATTAAATGAATCATAATCAATTTTCATTCTTATTTAAACTATAAAAGTTATTAAAGTCATAAATCTCAGTGTTGATAATGCAGATATTCTACAATAAAAGCTCGAAATACGGGATACGAAAAACAGTTTGAAATCACAAAGTTACAGACCACGTGATTTTTATATGAGGGCAGTATATACATGGTCATGGTCATCCGTGGTCAAAGACAAAAACCGTTGAAACCTTGTCGCTGCGTCACACGTACCTCCAAATTTCAGCTTAAAACTAACATTGTATTGTATTTAATTATCAGAGCACCACCTTTATAAACAAAATTAAAATAAAGAGAAAATAACCATTTTGAACATGTCGCTTACACCACTGTTATTTGATACATTCACAATCATAAGAACTTATAATAAAATTTCGATTCACCAACTGAGCACCAGCTGACGTTCACGCTTCATTATCACTTGAATTATCGCATGAGAGGAAATTGTTTATACAAACATTTTAGTAACAATTGGTCCTTAGCTCTATTTTTATAAAATATAACAGACTGGGTAATCAGTCTTACAATAAAAAAAGACTGTCACATTGTTTTCTATGCATCAAAATAACAAATAACTTTTTTTTACAGCGTATGACCCGCTGTCGTGCCTCAAGAACAAGGATGCGGATCTGACCAACCCGAACCTGTACCACTGCATCGATGACAACAAGCTTGACCACGTGTACGATGAGATCAAACATAAGGAAGGATATGGTAAGACCTGATTCCTACTTTAGTTCGTTTTGCACGGATGTTGGGATGAATAAGTTAGTAGAGGAAACTAGTCGGTTAGAATTTGTCTTAAGGATCGCCATCAACGAAATTTGACGCAGCATATCCGCAGTGACGTTGCGTGTTTCATATATTTCGTTGTGTTTACGGTGTGAAGCGGCCAGACCGTATTTATGAGTAATTATGAGTAAATTAAAAAACTTGACTCAATGTTAAATAGATCCACGTTTAATAGCCTTATTAGTCTTGGGTTGTTAGGGTCGGCAACGCGCATGTAACTAACTCCTCTGAAGTTACAGGCGTACATAGGCTACGGAGACTGCTTACCATCAGGCGGGCCGTATGCTTGTTTGCCACCGACGTAGTATAAAAAAAAGTCATGAGTTTTGGGCCTGACTCAAAAATACTCTGAAGAAGATTAGAAGTATTTTTGACAACTTCAAACAAATTCTAAGAACTTAAGAAAGTTTTTAGAATTTGGTAAACTGAATTGTCAATTATTCTGTTTTGTTAATGTTATTCCACACAAATCACTTAAATACTATTATTTACTTATTTTTTGACTCTTCACTGGAACTATCATTGTTATCCCTTTTAGCGAAATTGCTATCTTTTATATCAAAAATACCACCTTTTCAGAAATGGAATACGACCACCTGAACTACACGCCGCCGGCCAACAAATGGAAGCCGCACTACCAGCGCATGGCCAACGGTTTCACACCTGCCCCCTCGGCCACATCCAGCGCCGCGCCCAGCGAGGTGTCCGTGCCGCCCATCCCGCCTCTACCCAAACTGAATGTGGCCCACGTGTCGCCCGTGGCCCGGGCCCCCGTGAGTAACGTAGCCCCCGTGAGTACCGTGGCCCCCCTGAGTAACGGGGCCGTGAGCAGCGCGGCCCCCTCGAGTACCGGGGCCGCGAGCGCAGGCCCCGCGGGGGCGCCGCCGGCCCCGCCCCCGCGCGAGGCCGTGAGTGAGGCCGTCGAGACGCCATGACACGATGAGTGGGTGAGACTGTTTGACTCTGTTATGGGTGAATAGGTTTGCCTGGAAACCGTTGCATTTTTGTATGTATACAACACAAACTAAATTAAATGTATACAACAAGAAATGTCGAGCACAGTTGCATGCAAAGGTCGCCCCGTATACGTAACATGGATAGTTGGATACCTCACCCTATTCCCGTGTCACAACGTTAGGACTGTAAAACGTAAGTGATCTCCTGTTTTTATATGAATTCGTAAATGTATTACGTGTACTGCGTCGTAGAGAAATAAGTAAGCTTACTTATTTCACTATGACCGCGTTAAAGAAACGATATAACGTAAGTCATACGATACGGGTTGTGGCGGACTTTTAATATTTACGTGAATTCGTTATTGAACCAAAATCAGAGGATGTATTTAAACTTTCGAAATGTAAAATAAAAATATTTCACGTTTTAAGAAATATTGTCATTTATAGGCATTTCAAGTGTCATAGATTGTAGGATTTACTATGTTTTAAGAATCGAAAATTAATTATATTTACTATGGAATGTTTTTTTCTAAAATCATTAATATATTTTAAGTAAGTAGGTAAAACTGCCCATCGCTTTAATTTCATATCTAAAGATTGCGCATTGATATTTACACTATCATATTCATTGTAGTTTAAGAAACCTTTTATTCGTTTATTCATTCGAAAATATTTGTATTGTACTATTGGTACCGCCTAATCATGATTTCGTTTTATTTATACAAATGAATGAAAATAACCTATTATTTGGGTAGCGCAGAAAGCATTTGTATTATGAAAAGCAAGTTGGAAGGGTACGAAAATCAAAATTTTACATTGGTAGCTAAATCTATTTGTTTGTGCATATTTTTGGTGTCTGTACTAATGATATTTTAGATGGTTACCGTGTTAAATCAAAACAACGTAAAATGTATTTACGTACGTAGTGTATTTAAAAATTGCCAAGTAGAGTTTCGTACAAGGCCGATAGTTCAAATAGGTTGTTCAATATCAATATAATTACATTATATAATTATTCGGTAGTAACACGAAAATATTCATAAGTAAACGTCACTATTACGTCACTTGTTTCAATATACGAAAAGTTATTGACATATCAATATTATAATATACATGAACTATTGTAATTGTATGAAACGTATATTTATACGACGGTTACTTACGGTTTGGGATTGACAAGACGGTTTTAATACATACAATTTTATACCGTAATATGATAGTCATAAAGTCTATTCTACAACCAATAGTAAGTATATACAAAAGTTTCTGTGGTGTGATTTTTATTTATAACACACATTTCGCCTGTTGAATGCGTAAATAATGGCTGCAAAAATTTCTTCAGTGAAATATTAAGTGCACGAATATTTTACTAAATACATATATGTTGCCAAACGTCAAGCTCCCGGGCGCAAGTTAGCTAATGTAAACCTTGCTCGAAAGTGTGAAGGTGACTTTGACAGCGTCCGCCATGACACCTATAGTTGTCCTTGGCGCTGTGGGCACGACTAGTATCGACGCCTTTAGGTGTTCTTGGCGTTCAAATGGTTAAAATCATCTCTCAGTTGCAAACTAAAGTAATCGTGTAGACTTGGACCACGCTAAGTTTTCATGCCAAGTTCTACGTCAAGTATGCATTCTTACTGTTTAATTTATGTTTATGCAAAGTTAGCGTGGTCTGTCTAATATTATTGCAGCTTCACGAATCGTGCGATGCTCCGTGAAAAGCAATAACCCTAGTGATATTCTATAGTATTATAAGTATACTGTAATATTCTCACCGTGGATGGACTTGTTACATTCCACATGTGTTTATACTATTTATTTAAAATCATTTTACATTTTAATATTTTATAATACTTCATATTTCGTTTTAAAATTTTAGTAAATATATGAATCAAGGTTTATTTTTATCGTAAAGCTAATTTTGTCTTATGAATCGATATCATGTAAATGTAATTAATAACACATATCATGTAAGCCCTATACGTGTATCTCTATTGTGAATATAATGTTAATTAATTCAAACTTTACTCTGTTATGGACTGTTTTAGTAAGCTAACGAAAAGATGCGATGAATTTAACGGAGAGTAAAAAATAAGAGTAGAATAGTTCGTGTCATCCGCGATAACGTGCAGCTTTTTAAATCTAACCTTCAATAGCATGACAATACGTCTCAAACCTCGCGTCTTCGTGAATAACACGATCTATATCTACTACCTTACCACACTTATGTACGGTCACGTCTGAAAATATCGGTACGAAAAAAGTGCCAAAAATGCACACACCTTTTATTGCATTAGGTTGCAAAAGTGTAAACATACGTGTATTGTCTATTTTCTGTAACTTTGTTTACTCTGAACCGTGTATTCAATTTTATACTTTATTTCAATGGCGAAAAGTAACAAATGAAATAATGTCTTCGGTAAAAATGATTTTTTTTTACTGGACAAGGTGTGTAGTGTGGTAGGTCTGTGATTTAAGCATGTTATTTACTAAGGATGAGTGATGTTTGCTCAAAAAGTGCCAATTTGTAAGTTTAGGTTTAGGCGTAAAGTTCGGACTATTGTCAAGGAATTTCTGCGTCTCATTTTAATTGGGCTTTTTTAATTGAATACCGTATTAAAAACTACAATATGTACTACAGAAGTGATATCAGAACTGTATATCAATTCATGTCACAATAACTTATCATATCTAATCTACCAAAAAGGTATTTACTCACCAATATTAATATGTATGTATACCATAATTGTAATTTTCTCGCTTCAAATATAGTCGGTTATTTTAGATAATTCTGATTAAAACCAATACAAAATATAGATACTACTCGCCGAATGACTTTGGGCAATCCCACACTAGCGTCTTTTGAGCGTCGGTGTCTAGTCAGCGCTATGGAAAATGGCGTCGCTGCGCAGTTGCGCCAACGTTGCGTCGAGCAGCAGCCATAGAGTTCACTACACTTCGACGCTCGGGAGACGCTAGTGTGGGCGCCCTTTGTCACGTTGTTAGGTTTTTATAATTCCTTTTACCTAGAAAACCGAATAGTGCAGTTTGTAACATATCTGAAGTTGTGGGTCTGTAGCATTCAGATACATATCGAATGTTAATTCAAAATATCCTTTAATTAGTAATATAATTATTGAACTCATGAATTAATCGTGTGCGGCGTGTCATCGTGAACCTTGTCCGAATGCACGAAGGTTGAAGGATCAACTGACCATCGGTGAACCTTATCTCTTTTCAATAAGGTTTACAAATCATTCGATTAACTGTGTGGGTGGTGGTATCTACATATACTATTTTTTTTTTCTCTGAATATTGTGTCCGAGTATTTATCCGTCGCGTTTCCTCTCCCTAGCATTGCGCCAGCTTGGATTATTTTTCACTCGTCGGGAGCCCTTCTTCAGGCTCTGAATGCTATCATGACAGGGTTCACCTGAAAGGCCAGAACACATCAGCTGCGTGTGCGCAGTCGTACGCGTGCGCTAAAATGTTGGAATCGTACGCACACCTCACGCAAGCGGTGTGTCGTCTCTCATGAGGATCTGTATATTACAACATGCACGTGCCCGTTTACGCACACGCATCCGGTGTGGACAGGCCTTAACTATAAATTTATTTTACCTGCATAATTATGCTATCAATGCGGTAATTAAACAATTTTCAACAAATTAAGAGTTTTGCAAGTAAAAACTTGAAATAAAACATGGGGCGAATGTGTAGGACTATGGGAATTGTCAGTTTATGTAGTGTACAAATCAACTGACAATAATTTATTTTGTAAATGTTTACATTGTAGTTAAACCTAAATAAATTTTAATAAAAAATATCGAGCCACTTTATCTTTGGCACGTATATATATCTAGTTTGTGATAAATTATTTTACATGTAAGCAAACATTTGAATAAAAAATAACTCCCATAAAAAAAATGTTTTAATTCCTTCTTCCAACTGTTAAAACTGTAATACAGGGTGTCTCCCATCCCATCATGGGATCTCGCTAAGTGTAGCTCAGTGGAGCTACTTTTATTATGGAACCAACCCCGAAATCGCGAATTTTTTTTTGGCATTTTCATACATTTTGGGTGATCAAATGTCCATGTTTTCTATGGAATAGCCAATAATATTTTCGTGATTTCGGGGTTGGCCCATAGGAATAGTAGCTCGATTTAGCGAGTAGAATCTCTGCATTTAAATCCCCATGGTGGAAGACATACTGTATATTATTACAATCCTCTTTTTTCGTACGAGTACAAAAAGTATTTTGTATATTATAAGTACCATGTACGTATGTTACTTTTTTTAGTACTATAGTTCAGAAGACTGATTACTGCGGGAGTTTCAAAAAAATACTAAAATGTTAACGTTAATAGTGTTTTTCTTTAACCTTTTAACCGCTTAAATTTTTTCATCGAGCATGCTCGCGTCGCCGCCGGAACGGAGTTACACGAAGTTTTGTCTATTTTCTCAGACTGCGGCGAAAAGAGCTGGACATTGCATGTCTTATATCAGACTATGGTGGTTAAAAGGTTAATTAGAAACGTTACGTAAGTCTTTTGGAGTTATTTAAGGAATTACCCACCTTTTTTAGTATTCAAAGTACCTCTCTTTATTCCAATCAACCATCTTACTCTAATGAAACGTGGACCTACAAATATACTAGGTTATTTCAGCGCGTAAAAACTTATTCATTATAAATGGCTACTATACGCTACAGCAAATATTGAAACAGCTGAACCGTGACGCGTGTCTTGATTGGGTATATACTTAAATGGCTACGAAAGTAACGTAAGGCCTGTAAGAGCCCCCGCGCCGCGCGCACGCCTCGTATTACTACACGGAGATTCGTGAAATATGAAGGTGCTCGTTATCATCTTTTCGGGATTAGTGTTGCAGGTAAGATTTTCATATTTTTTAAATGGGACTGGAGTACAAAGTTTTGTTACGACTCCATTCGAAGAATGAAATACGATAACGATAAGTTCTGGTTTAGATAAGTTCTCATTTAGATATCGTCTGTATGTCATATTGACAGAAGCAGCTCGATTCGGGCAACCAACATTGGTTTGACGTTAGAAATATCGTAGATAGATCTTATTGGGATCACAGCGGAATCGAAATAAACGTCAATTTTGACATGTCGTTTAGTTATCGATCTTTTAAAGATCTTAAACGTGGCTTAATCATTCTTCGAATCGGGCCGTTAGTAGTTTTACTTAAGGCCCTGTAAGTTGAGAGGGGAGTTTTTAAATAATCGTACCGCTTTTGTAGTGTGGCCAAAAATTTTATAAAAAATCCTAACAGGATTTTCTCTAGCGACTTCATCGATTATAATCCTGATTTTTTGACTTTTGCGCGATAGAAAATAAAACGCGAACATAGGTTTTTTTTTTCAGTCATGCAGAAATCTTTATAGGAATTTATCTCCTAAACCGTGAGTCGTAGCACAAACGTAATCAAATTTTCGTTCCCCTTTTAGTAACCCCAAAGTAATAATAAAATAACACAAAAAGATAAAAACCGTAATGGCGGGCATCGTAGCGCCAAATTAAATAAATTTTTGTTCACCTTCAATACCCCACGCACTGAATAACCTATTACATTAGGACATTAAACAATCATCATCCTATTTTTTCATTATTATTATTTTATTGCAAGTTTGAGAAAAGCACTATACAAATCTCAGAGAAACGGGGTTGCCGGCCGCGTATCCTTAACTTCCCCGCTACGCTCGGCCATCTATATCAACTTGGCCTTCAACCCTTCGTTTCCCGTCCTCTATAGTAATGTACTATTACACTGTGCAAGTGTGATGAAAATTATTATAATATGCTCCCCGTTCCCTCCATACCCTTACCGCAACAATAGGGCGTTTGTAACCTGCACTCAAGATAAATAAATACTGGTCATAAATGATAAATGACATAGCTCTTGACTTGAATTAGTTATGGTGTTTTAATAATTCTACGTGTTGATTTTACATACTGCAACAGAATGTTTAATTGCGTAATTAATCGTGTTTATTACTTACGAATTGCGCATGAACTCTGCGAATTATTTCAGACATCTGCGTCATTCTTCGACGAACTGCGTGGCGCGGTGTCTTCAGTGGAGAGTAGCTTCGGGAAACTTCTGAATGACGTCATATACGATGTCAGGGAAACCATAGACTGCACTCTGATGGCAGTTGAGCAGGTGCTGGCTTTGGGTGTGTTTAGAGATCCAGCGGATTATGATACACGGTGCAGAGGTACTGAAGCGGTCGAGCAGCCACCACCACCACCGACAGCCGTGGTAGCCACCGACCCACCACCTACTCCAGAAACCCACAACATCGAAATCCCTCCTACACAAGTCGACTCCTCAATATTAAACGTAGATCAAGTTCTCTGTGATGTCTTAAAAAAAGATGACCCACACGCTCAACTAGAAACAGTTAAATTGGCTCTCATAAACGAAACTGAACGATTAACAGAAATAAGTGAATTACTAAAGAAACAACTTGAAGAACTCTCAGCAGAAGTGAAGGAAAAGTTTAAAGCGATTGAGCTGAAAACGTCAGAACCTTCTGTGGAGAGCATTTGGAACGATATTAAACTGCTACACGAAATAGAACATAAACATGAGAATTCCGACGATGCGAAGAAAATCAGCCGTGTTCTAGACCAGATTTTGAGTATCCTCGATGTGAATGAGGAAGATCGCTCATCCGCAGTCGATTACAAAATACAAGAAATTATGCGCAAACTTAGCAAGCAAACTAAAGGCGGAGACAGTGACATCTGGACAGACCTTAAAAATTATCCTAAAGATTTTCGCGAATACGCCAAAAGAGTATTTGATGAAAATAGATCGACTGTACCACCCGATGATAGAACTAAAAAACCCGAACCTGAAGAAGTTACAGAGAGTGATGCTGGTAAAATAGACGAAAAGGATAACCAAACTAAAAAAACTCATGAAACAGACAAAAAGGAAACCCAAACGAATAAAATGGACAAAAAAGATGACCAAACTGAAAAAACAAAAGAAATTACCTCAGTTAAACATAAACGTAAAAGACGTAAACCAAAAAGAACTACGACAACTACTTCTGAAAGACCGTTAACCATTGAGGAGTTAGCAGCTCAATACGGTTCGCTATTTGATGTGATGCCCGATATCGATAGTATTGAGAACAAGAAAGCTCTCGAAAGTGCGAAGAGTATCATACGAGATAACGAGCTGAATCGTGCAGTCTTGAACAGTTTGGAATCAAGCAAAGATGCGCGCGATCTTTTCGATGACCCAGACTTGCTAGCAGATTTTAAGGGATAAAAGAGAATAATACATTATATATTTATTGCTATCATATTGTTAATGTAATACCGCCTTTAAAAATTAAGTTTTTTTTTTTAACTAAGCACAGTTTATTGTTTGTCTTTTATTAAGGTATGCAATGTTTGGGCGGATCAACTTTTTAACCGGCACAAATCTCAACTTTTAAATTTCGTTGTAAATTTTCACTTTTAAATAATGGCTCGTCTAATTTTCAGTTAATGGTGTATGTTAAAACATTCAAGGCCTCAACTGTTAAACTTTATAAAAAGAAATTATTTATATTGTAAGCCTGATATCTTGGTAACTCCAGAGACATTTTGAGTAACTCAAGAGACATTAAACTGTCGGTCAAAAAGTTGATTCACCCGTTTATTTATTTTTATGTTAAGAATTATAATTAAGAAATAACTAATTTGCATTTGATATACAACGGTATAAACATTACTCGATATAGGTAATATTAAATCATAAGGAAAGTTTGTGATATAAAGAACTCGAGACTATTTCAATAAAAAAATCATTGTTCAATTGTTAACTTTAATTAGTCATCAAAAAGTTTAAATGGCTTATAATATAATGGCTTTTATAATATTTAAATAACACATACGGCCCGATTCGAAGAATGATTAAGACACGTTTTAGATCTTTAAAAGATCGATAACTACACGACATGTCAAAATTGACGTTTATTGCGATCCCGCTGTGATCTACGATATTTCTAACGTCAAAATGACATTGGTTGCCCGAATCGAGCTGCTTCTGTCAATTATACGACATACAAACGATATCTAAATGAGAACATATCTAAAACAGAACTTACCGTTATCGTAACTCATTATTTTAATCGGACCGTATGTAGAGTCTGTGCGGAAAGAGAAGAGTCGTGAAATGTATGGGGCGCAATACATTCCAAGACTCTTCTCTTTCCGCAAAGACTCTCTATAAGAAGTTTTGTAAACTCACGGCTATGCCATGAACTATCAAATCAAAAACAATTTGGAATTGCGCCTTAGTTTACCAGGTAATTTCAGTATAGATGTAACAGCATCTGTAGTTATATCGGTCTGCTCCCAGACCCCTCGTTAATTGAGTTTTGTGTACACACCTGTACTAATCGAAGAGGAAAGTCAATCTACAAAGTAAACACCGTGTTTCTATATTATAACGATTTTATTAACAATATAAATACGTAATTACAAACTTATTATTCTACAATTGAGCTGCGCTACTCTACCGCGAGCAGTCAACGTGCTTACTTTAATAGTTCTAGTTTGGTAAATCTTACTCTGTTCCTTACGAGGATCACTACGCTGCCTTTACCTCATGCCTTCAGCTATTTAATCCCTCAGTTGACCGAAAATCACTTGAGCTGATGAGATTTTCATTAGCCGTCTCAGTTGACATAATGTTTTATTTTAGATTTTGGAAAAGTCATGTGACCCAAAAATATGCATTAGGCAAAATGCGACACGAATAAAAGTCTCATTCGATCAAATTGTGTAGGTCTAAAGAGGGACACCCTATCCAACATATTGCTTGTAGAAATTCACACCAATGTGTTCGTGTTCATTTAATCATTACTTATCTTTCGTTTTATACTTAACACGAAAAGCGTTATATAATTAGCAATTTTACGTGATTTTTTTAAAATTTTGTACAAATATATTTTAAAATTGTCATTTTAATTTCTGTTCGTATTAAAAATTATGATTTATCTTCAATTCCTCTCCCATAAATTTGGCACCATACTTGTTAAAATATATCCAAATTTAATTTTTCCAATAAAGACATTCGGCACAGTTTACTATTTTACCAAGTGTAAGGCGTGGCTTACTTGAACTATTTTGTAAAAAAAAGCTTGAAATATAATTGCATCGTGTCAAAATAATAAGATCATCAGTCCGAAGCTAATAAATATAACAGGGAACCATTTCTCGAAGGGTATTAGACTAATAATATTGGTCCGCGAACTGTCAAGTCGTATGGGTTATCATGGCAACGCACTAATAATATTAGACTGATACTATAATTTGTCCACGAACTGTCAAGTCGTACGGGGTAACCATAGCAACAGACTAATAATATTAGACTAATACCGTTTGAGAAATGGGACCCAGCAAATAGAATGCATTAGTTATGTTATGGGATTATTACTAAGGTGAATCTTAAAGATGTAGGGGTTTTTTGTAGAAAGCTACAACATGAAGAAGGGTAGCTTTTTTGAGAAGATTTGGTGGAGTCAGATATCTTATTCTTTTAGATAAAAAAGACGTAACTTTCTACCAAAAACTACCTACATGAGTTGTCAAGACGAACTATGATAGAATTCAATAAACTTACTGTATTTTTTCAAAGCAATACAAATAATGATTTTCAATAAATTGGGATGCACGTTTAGAGCGGCTGGGGCTTCATCGAAGAAAGTATTTCTAAGTTTACATTCAGCCATTGTTGTGGTTATCGAATTGAGCAATCGCTTAACGTAAATTGTTAAGTATTGTACTTATTATCATAAGGATAATTGTTTACATGCTAAATGGGCATTGGTGCGTCTCAAGGACTAAGTAGGTTCGCTCCTTGAGGATATGTATGTATGTACAATATTATTTTGTTGAAATAATACATCGTTATTACTTGTGGTGGTTCCGCATTTCATTGTATAATCATAACATTTCAATGTAAATACTTGACTGATATATATAAATAAAATTAAAATATAATCTCGTACCTTTCTTTAGTATATGGCGGCATATTGATCAAATTCTACATCTTTCTTATAAATAATAAAATCGATATCTTTACGTTTATGTACATGTTCTATTCTACGACAAATGTTAGAAATTGCTTAGAAGTTTGAAGAATATAGCTATTCGATAGTAGAATTAATCATTCATCAAGAAGTAGGTATAATTATACTTATGATAATTGCTTAGTTTTCCTAGTCTATTTTGATTCGATGTCTACTTATTTGCTAACAATTAGGAAGGTATGGTACAAAACAAACGCGCTCTTAATTCAATCTTACCAGAATAAGCGAGGTGCGAATAGGAGATTACGTATACGTTGAGATGAAGCGTGTCTAAGTGTATTAATGTTAATGTACTGGCTAGTCTGGTGCTATCCGCTACACGATTTTATTGAACACAGACAATATTTATTTGGTGGTGTTTCGTTTTTATTACTTAAGCTTATTACTTTAGTTATCAACAAAATTACTACAAATAAAATCATCGTAACCTCATTGCACTTAACATTTATGAATACGAAAATTAACTCAATATCACAAGTCCAAAAATCTAACAAACTGGTAACACGTAAAGGTGTCTAAGGAAACTTTCAAGGATTTCGAAAAGCCGTCGTCCGTACCCTTTCATGTTCGTCGTAAAAGTTAACCTATCCATTTGGTTGTTATTCGATAAACGCCCTAAAGCTAGACATTTATCTTTATGTATCGGGCCAGATAATACGGTCAAAACGGTATCTGAAGATTAATAAGGGCGATAATAAAGCCCTTGATACAGGGAGTACGCACGAACCTTTTAACCATTTTATTTGTTTTATTGTTCGCCTGACACCAATCCTTTTACTACGATTGATTTATTATGAAGGTCGAATATTTTGGTACATTTTATATGTTTTGTAAGTAGAAGCTATCTTTGTGCGCCGTAATATTGTCATAACTTTTCCGGGCGTTGAAAAATAGCCGCCATCTTGCAAAATGTAGTACTTACTCCATTTTAGAGCCGCATCCGACCGTCTGCGTCTCACAAAATCGGATCTTACACTATTTTCAGTGTGTTCTGCTCGCATGTACCGATATATTATGTCGTATCAGGGACTTTCTCGTAATATATGAGGGATAGAAATTCATATTTCGGCACTTGATAGTAATATCCAACCTACATTCACTTAATTCATTTCCAAAATATTTTGATATTAATACAAATTGATCGTACTATTTATTATTGAAATCCTATATTAAACCATAAAAATGCAGTCGTAGCACAAAATATTCACTACACATTATTGTCATCCTTTTGTATAGAACTTTAGAGAAACCAGGGGTCCGTAACCATAGGATCAGTAATAACAAAAGGAAATCAGGATAACAGACATACAGTGCAGAGCTTAAGAGATACGAGAGGTCCTTAATTAATCTAATACATACACATATGTATACGAGTCGTGGAATAGAACACGTGGCGGGAGGGACGGGTGTGCGTTAGGTCTTGAGCGACGGCCGCCAATCTCGCTGTGATTAATTTGAAGCCTCCGAGCTTAGTTATGAGCCCCTGAACCAACCAATTTAGCAAAAATATTATTACAGAGTATCTCATTTTAAATTGACCGATGATCGATCTCTTAGCTATCCAATACTTGGACATTGTGAAACAGGCCCTTACGGCTCCAGTTAGGGTTTAGTTTAGACACTTTTTGCACATTTTGCATTTTAAGTGCAGTGTAAGCTAACAAAATATGGGCCGAGAGACCTGAAATAAAGACTTTCAATTTCAATTTGTTACCGATTTCAGCAGGTGAGTACATATACATATTCCACATGTTTGCAGGTATGCATTGGTATGTTTAACAAAAATTCAAACGGAAAACAGCATAATAGCGCTTTTATTTGTCGGCATAGCGCATTTACGTAGTTAAAACTAAGTACCTAGTACTTAGTTTTAACACTATTTCGAATGTCACGCTGATAGCGTCGAAATGGTAAAAACAAATGAATACAATCGAGTTGATCCTTAATCTGTTAAGCAAAAGGCATTTGTTTCTTCTGTGCAGCGCGGGATTCGGTAGCTGACCACCGAATCCCTATAACAAGCCCAGTAAAAAAGCAATTTTATCATCCTATTTATATGGTTCAAATTCATGTAACAGCTCATTCAGAAATAACGAGACACAACGAGATCAGCCACCGTCATTATTAAATAAGGTTTACGCTGGCGGCGGACACCGCACCAGTGTGGATGTGGCGATCTGGTTGAAGGCCTTGTCGATGGGCACGCGGTCGTCGTACAGCGTGGGTGCTTGTAGAATGATGCCGGCCGTGCCCACCAGTACGGCCAGCGTGAAGATCCACAGGAATAGTCTGTCTAGTACCATGGCTACGTACTTCCAGTCCTCTTTTACCTGCACAAATAAGTTACGCTCAACATGTCATTCTTGAAACAAGCTATTGCTGTATATTTTGTAGAAAATAAGTTCTTATAGCCATCTGGTGGCCTATCGATGGACGTACTTATTACTTCACAACTTTACAACTTTAGATTGCTTGTCTTGTGAATCAGTGATATCTGAAGCAGCATACTTAGCTAAAGATGTGTGTACTTATACGATCTATTTTTTAGTATATTCCAATTTAAACTTAATGAAGAACTGCAGGCAGAAGAATATAAACCATGTATGATGATGCAACGTCGAGTAGGATTAACCAAAGTTGGGTCAGATATGAGCCCCAAATATGTACCGTATTGGAGTCTTCTAACACACTTTGTGTGCTCGGCAAGAAGTTCGCAGGTGCACTTCGGGCAGGTCGAACACGAGCATATCAAAAATGTAGGTACTTTAGTGGAGTCTTTGAGCATCCTAGTTTCCTAGTATGATCTGCTATAAATCGCACGCAGAAGCACGTGCGGTGTACTTCAGGTGGACTAAACCCAGAAGGCGAGTCCAGCACAAACATCAAATGTGTACCTTAGTGGAGTCTTCGAGCATCCTAGTGTGCTCAGCTATAAACCGCACGCAGAAGCACGTGCGGTGGACTTCCGGCGGACACGAGGAGTGACTGAACCCGGGAGGCGGGTCCGGCACGGGGCTGAGTTCCTCCTCAACTCCGCCGTTGAGCGCGCCACCTTCTGTTGAGCCGTGGACCACGCAGCTGCCGCCGAAGCGATTGCTATCGCTCATACTGTGTAAGAAAAATGGTCTGTATTAACTGTTGCATTTTGGTGTTTAAAACACTGAAATCCTTGACGCCAAACATATGCAACAATGGTTTGCGAGCGAGAGATCTTTTACGAGTACAATGCCAATTTTCAACTGTTTTGCAAGATTTGTGCTAACCTGAAAAAATTCCCATGTATTGGATATTTTCGCTACTCTTTAAATTCATCTGAAAATGATTCTGAAGTTGATTAATTGATTGATTCATTGTTTAGCTTAAAAAATATTTCAACGATATCAAAACAAAACTCAGCTTCATATTACTGCATAGCAAAGCAGCATTATTTCTAACTACTTTTTTTCTGAGAATATTTAAGAGGCTATCGACCGTCGGTTTATTAGAAAACACAATTCCACTAATGAGGGCGCCATTAGACGGTCGATGCAGTCTTAATAAGAAAGCTGAGTTTAGTTTTGAAATCGTTGAAATCATTTTTAAGCCAAACTATGAATATCATCATCAAACAAAAATTAGGCTACAGAAACATTTTTAGAAGTATTTAATAGGTAAATAGTACCTACTAACATCTCGTAAACTAAAAATGAAACAAACTAAAAACGAAACGAAGACGAGAGTAGTTTGGCATAAAAATAAATGTTATGTTTGTGTAACTCTATCTGCCAACAAAACGCTACATGCGGGAGCCCGCGGCGTAAGTTGTCGTGACCTCTTTCTGTGTGGCCGGCATAGACTACCACCAACAGACTACGATTAAGGATTGGTCTATATCTGCAGACATTGCGCCTGCCAGACACATGCTCAGCTGTGGCAGACAAAATGATATTCTTCTATACAGTCTGTCGGCGTCTGGGAGGTCGTGTAACGATAGATATAAATATACATAATAGATACTACTTATAGAAAAAATACTATTTTGTCTACGCCACGGTAGCGGTACGGTCCGTGTCTCGCACGCTCAATGTCTGGGGGCCTACCGCGAAAATCGAAGTTCGTCATTTGCGGGCATTTTTTCTGTCACTCTAATGACGTCTTGGAGAGAGTAAAAGAGAAAGATCCCCGCAATTGGTGAAGTTCCGTTTTCGCGGTAGGCCTCCTGTAGCCTATATCTACGATACTCAAACCGACCTTTATGTGTATGAAGCGATTGCGAATACCGCGAGGTCACCGGTAAAAATAATAACCCCGCGAGTCACACCTATTAATCGTATATTTGTATCCTAAATCGTATTTTTTTATGACATTTACTCGTTAGCAATACTATAAATTATACCTTTAATAAGCAAAACAATCCTACTAGTAAATGGAAATGTATATAAATAAATACCTGTAAAATACTTAAAACAGGGAAGTATGTCATCTTATAGGTAGGTACAGTCCAAGGTATTAAATATCGACACGGACAAAGTGCCAAAAATATGTACACACTATATTAATTTATTAGCAATAAGGACGCGTATACATAATTTTGAGACTCTGTCCGTCTGTAGGTATCAAAAGTAGCGTATGTATAAGACTAAGTATGCGTTAACACTATTTTCAATAATCTGATACATACATATACATATAATCACGCCTATTTCCCGAAGGGGTAGGCAGAGACCACGGATTTCCACTTGCTACGATCCTGACATACCCCTAATAACAGCAAAAATAAATAATCTGATAACAGCAACAAAAAAGATATTCATGCCTCTAACTATATATAAAACAATTTGCTGAAGATACTCTTGAACACGAACCGTTGAGATTTATTTCTATTTGGAAAAGTATGCGAGGGTGGCACATACTTTCGCGCGTTGAATGTAAAACTATAGTCGACCCCTACTAACTACTACTCATAATATTTATTGACTATATGTCGTAGACGTGGATGCTAATAAAATTGGCGTTCGCTCTGGTAGTAAATTTGCATTTAATCGTCTGTGTGAAGTATAGTGGTACTTCGTTTTTATTAGCATTAGAAGTTCTTTCTAAAACTAATAAAAACGAAGTACATTTAAAAACAGGGACGTTAATCGTGCAATTTTACCTACTACTAGAGCGAACGCCCACGGATCGCAGAAGTAACCGTGCAGTTTTGATCAAGCTCTTTAATTGTTTATAATAACGGAATTAAAGTATGTAATGTCGTAATATAATTTAAACATGTTACCGCGTAAAGAGCCCGATTTGTAACCACAAGCATACTTCTGAGAAGATATTTCTAATGCTAGAAAAACGAAGTAAGTGGTCTGTGGTGGCCAGTCTATTCGGGTGCCTGCAGTTCCCGCTGAATAGTAGGAAGTGGTCGGACTTAGGAGTGGGTCAACATATTGTACAAAGGTTCTCGGCCACTAGAGATAACTGTGCAGTGTGCACACTACAATTAATGCAGTTGTTGTACTTCTCGTCAACTTCGTATAGTAAAGTCGATGAAGTAGAAAAATTGGACGGCTATGGTGACGAAAACATTTCATCTTACTTTACGGCAAATAAACATTTGCGAATAATATTTAAAACAATGGTATGCCATATTAATGATTCACAGTATGAAATTAGGGAAAGATGTTTAGGAAGTCATCATTTCCGATACAATTTTAGCAGTTATACGAGTATGGATAAGTGAACCAAAAATTCTGCCTTCTTCATAATTTATAGAATATATTGATTATATTCGTAAACACAAACAAGACAAATTACATAACATAACAAAAACATAGAAAGTATGAAGTGCCACGAAATGGCCTCATCTCAGCATGTTGCTGGTGGCTTCCAGCGCTGATCTTCCGATGAGACCATCAAGTGAGAATGATCACGAATGGTAACAGACAAGAAAACGAAATACATAAAATAATATAGAGTGAACAAATTGTTAAATAGGAAAAAGTTATATAACTAATACGAAGGCACTAAAAAGTATACCTTTATTCTTTGAATGATGAAGATAGAAATAAAATATGAACTCTCGAGAGCTATTAAAACGTTATAAACTTACCTACATGAAAGCGATTTATCGAGCAGAAAGTCATTTTTATAATTAGTTGGTCTTTATTTCAATTGCAATCTTTGAGTTTTGTAGATCAAAATTTAATTAAAAAAATAAGTAAGTAATTTATTTAGTTGTAAGATTAATCCATTAGCACACCGAGTACCTACACGTTTGAGGTGCAGTTAGCATTTAAAGATAAAACAAAGTATATGCCACCATATCTTAATTTAAATATATGTATATATTTAAGTAGATATAATTACTATATCTTTATAGCCCACGTTCTAAAATGTAATCGAAATTGGTTTTTTTATTTAAGAATACTTTTGACGCGTAATTTCATTCGCTACTATCTACTATTGATACTGACTAGACCTACAGTGAAGGCGTAACGAAGCGGTGTGTGCTAAATTGGGACGTTTAATATGATTTCCTGTTTCCTACATATCTCTCCCTGACAGCATCAACCTTTTCCCAAACGTGGACATACCTAACTGTATAAAGTCAGAACAGGGGCCCCATTTCTCGAACGGTATTAGTCTAATATTATTAGTGTGTTGCCATGGTAACCCATACGACTTGACCGCTCGCGAAATACCGTTCGAGAAATGTCCCAGGTTGTCAAATAGCCTCACATATACAGGTAGGCAACTAGGCACAACATTTGAAAGGGCGAGGCAGGCATTCATATTGGTAAGCGGCCACTGAAAACGAGCCCACGTGGCTTGTGCCCGACCTCATATTTGCCGAGTCGAGACTCTTTGTGCTGATTCAGTGCAGTTTTAGCACTTTTTGTAGATTTACCTACATTTGCTTAAACGCTTGAGACGGCGACAACAGGGTATACCTATAGTTTTATTTAAATAATCTTGTTGCGTAAAATTTGTGTCAATAACTTTTCTCTCGGAAAGAAATATTTTTTGTAAGTTTCTTGGAATGTATTACCAAATGATATTTCTATTTACCGCTACCATTTTAGTAAAGGAAAAAACATCGTGAAAAAGTTCGTATATATGCCAGAATAAATTCAAAGATTTACATGGAATCCTTTTGTAGCGTGCACAGAGCCCCACCACACTTTCGCTTGAGGCCGGAGGCCTGGGCCCAGCATGGGATGTATTATGAGCTGGTGATAGTGATAAATTTGTTCTCTCTAGCAACGGCTTAAGACATAAGTTTTAATGTCTCCGTTTGGCCCTATGGTTGATCGTAGAGAATGCCATTTGACATTAAGGCCGCCATTTGTACATTGTTGTATATATTATGTGCAATAAAGTTTAAATAAATAAATAAGTACATTAGGTCTGGCGATCATGATAATTATTGAATAAGTAATCTACATTTGTCTTTATTCGTCTTTCTATCACGTTTCTTACAACAATACTCGTGTTTATAGCTACAATAATAAGTGACCTACATAAAACAGTGTCTTATTAAGTTTGCCATATCAATAATAATTCAATGTTTTTTTGAGAACAATAATAACTGCATCAATAAATTGCTCTGATATTTAGATTAAGATGATATTTGTAAAATTTGACGATTTAAAAGTGCTTGTTGCTAGGCCTATTTGAATAAAGAATATATTGAATTTGACAGTTCGTTTATTATTTCATATCCTCTTAGTTGTAATAGGGAGGTGAAATGTTGTTTGGATTTAAGATCCTACCCACATTTAACCGTTGATTTGTTGTTAGAGGATACAATAGGGATGTTTCCAATTTTCTGAAATGCTTGTATTACGTTCTATATTAACTAAAAGTTGCCCTAAAATTCCACTTTTATACTAAAAACGGCTTTAAATATGTTAAATTAACAAAATACAATTTGACGGATGCTTTTGCGCCCAAAACGCTCTTTGAAAATTGTGTGACGTCACAGTTTACGGTTTGACACATAATTACATACACACGTAGAATATACGAGCTGTCAACTGACATTTGTCATTTGTTGTTTATCGCCTAACTGTCAACAGTGTCAATCCGAGAGTTGTGACGTCATCAGAATCTTCAAAGACGTTTCGAGTTTGGTCACGTGACGTGTGCTAAAAGATATTTTAAATTCAATATTTACAAAAATATGGTCATTACAGGGGACCTAAAAGTTCTTTAACATGTTCTTATAATCCAAACGAATTTATTGGGATACAATTCTGCCCTAAGATTTGTAGATGGAAACAACCCTATTGTGATACACGAGTGTAGACATGTATTGTGGTAATTGTGCGTAATAATCTTGATTTCCCTAACTTAACTGCGCTAGTTACGCGAACACTCCGACAAGTTTAAAGATTAAGTGTGTACTGGGGCTGTTGGAAACAGGCTAATCGTATCATTCAATTCAAATAAGATAAATCAACAGTTTTGAATGATTCACGGTTAGTTTCACTACACTTAAATCGACCGGGATATAAACCGTGATTACCTTTTAGATATATTGATTTTATTGAGCTCCCGATATTTCGACGCTCAATAAAAACACTATAAAAGGTAATCACGATTTAAGTGTAATATAAATCATCAAATCAGATAATTAAAATATGAAATTAGAAAATCAAATCATCAAATTAGATTGGCAAATTAGATTTTGAAATGAAGTGCTGAAGCATTTCACGTTGTTCACAAAATAAATGCATAGGTATCATGTCAATATTAGTTAGTGTTACTCGTTACCATGGTTACGTTCCCCTGGATTACTCTTAAATCAGAAATATTTATTGTGTAAACTGTGTGTACATTTTTTGATGAATATCAACAGTTTTACCCTTTACGGGCATACAATTATTTTTAACTAGGTTTTAATATTTTATCTTAAACTATAATTTAATATACATTTAGGTTTACATAGTTATAAAATTCTTTTAAGTTATAGAAGACTTTGTCCATTAAATTTTTTTTTAAGTATCTTTTAAAAGTATTTCCTTTGAGGCTTTTTATTTCACTTGGCAGATGACTGAAGATATTAATAGCAGCTATTAACGTACTTTTTTTTATATATCAAGGTGCTAGTTCTCGGAAGTACCATATTGTACTTATATTGTAACCTGATATTTTCTTTGCATGAACGCTTTGTGAAATATTCAGGGTGTTTTTTTACAAATAGGCTTAATTCTAATATATAAATGCCGGTAAGTGTCAAAAAGCGCTTCTCCCTAAACACTTCACGTAGCGATTCATCCATGTACATTGTAAAAACAGTTTTTAAGCATCTTTTATGCAATATAAATGTTTTTTCAACATCAACAGAATTTCCCCAAAAAATTACTCCGTACGTAAGTAGTGGGTAGACTGTTCTATAATATGCACTGATAACAGTTTTTTCGGAGCAAGTTAGCATCTACTAGATTTGTTTTTTATTTATCTCATTTATATGCGACATCCAATTTAAATGCGTATCTATTTCAACGCCGAGAAAACTAACATGGCTTACGTCATCTATTGACGTATTCGCATTTGACACTACAACAGAATTAGGCACAGTTTTATAATATCTAAATTGTATAAGTTTAGTTTTATCTAGGTTGACATGGAGGTTAAGACTAAGGAGGTTAAGGAGGCTAAGCCATTTTAAAATGTTTGTTAGTACACTGTTTATAAGTTCTTGCATGCTTATGTATTTTCATGTATTTTCATTCAAAACTAAAGAGTAACGTCATCTGCATATAAAGTACACAACAATAGTAGTAATATGTCAACTGTATTTGGAAGTTCATTTAGGTATATTAAAAATAGGAGTGGGTCGAGAATACTACCTTGGGGAACTCCAAGCTGAACTTTCTCAAATGATGACTGTACCCGTGAAACTGTTTTTGTCTGAGCATTGTAACTAACAATTTCTACAGCTTGCTCCCTATTGTACAAATAAGTGTAGAATAGTTGAAGAGCATTCCTCTTATTCCAATATTTTTAAGCTGTTTTAGAATAATGTCAAAGCTTACGCAGTCAAAAGCTTTTGGCATATCGATCAAGAGGGAGGGAGGAGAGGGAGGAGTAAAACCCTGTCTGTAACCCGGTACAACCACTTCACCCTGAGTTCAGGAGCCTGACCCTGATTTTAATTCTTGTTCTCTGTTATGGATCGACCAGTGCGTGGTGTGCGTTGAACGCTCCTTTTTAGGCGTTCACATGGGCGGGCGCTGTAGTAACAAGGCATCCAGCGGTAGCAGTCTTCTTCAGCTAGTCGGTACAATACACTTACCCTGAGTTCAGATATATTATTTAGTAATTTTTTTTTTTCGTTTCGTTTTCGTTAATTCCTTCTTGCTAGGCGTCTTAAGCGGGCGCTATGGTGACAGTCTTTACCTTGCCTATACGATACACTTACCCTGAGTTCAAGTACGTTGTGTGTGTTAAATCCTCTTTACTCGGCGTCCGCGTGAGCGGGCGCGGGTGCGGCGCGGGCGGCGGCCAGGCGCCCGGCGCGCAGCAGTCATCCTCCGCCGCGGCCAGCCGGTACGGGTACAGCGGGCGCGCGGCGCCGCCGCACCGCACGACCACGCCGCATGCTGTGTACCGCGACCTGAAATACGATATTTTATTAAACATTTTGTTTCATGTCAGTATATCGGACATTTTGCAACCAGCGACGTCATTAAAATATATACAAAGAAAATAAATTTACCAAAAAAAAAACACGTATTAACTCTTCCCCTGTATTTATTACCTATCCCAAGATTTAGATACGTTCTTTAAGGGTTGTCCAAGCACTTTTAATATCCCTGTAGGCTTAGCACTGGAACGCCGTGACGTTAATTAGAGAGGGACGCTGAGCGTGCTGGCACTTAGGCACTCTGGCAGCAAACATGTTCATAGGTAGTTTGCCACCGACGTGGTATAAAAAAGTATCATAAGGTTCCTACCAAGATCAGTAAACATTATGTATTTATAACCGAAGACTTCACCTGGCTTATAAAAGATGCCATTTAAAAGGCGTAGGCTTACCGGTTATACAATACCAAAGCTTGACTTGCGAAAGAAAACATC
This sequence comes from Cydia pomonella, assembly GCF_033807575.1. NCBI lineage: Eukaryota > Metazoa > Arthropoda > Insecta > Lepidoptera > Tortricidae > Cydia > Cydia pomonella. The sequence goes on along the minus strand of NC_084710.1, from coordinate 4,109,109 downwards.
AAATACCAACATATTGTTATTGAACCGTAACAGTATGATTTTCTCAGCCTATTTATGTAAAGTTCGTAAAAGCAATGAAGTCGTTAGGTAAGAAAGATTGCCAAAAAATATTATCATAAATTTTAGCATATTTGGTAGATTCATTCTTGCCCGTGTTTATCATCATTTATCATCCGCCATTGCAACCAAAACCGCCAACTACACGTTCTCTACGTTGGTCCTCTGCCAACGCCTCCATAATTGCACATAACAAAACCGAATGGCACGCTCGTGCTTGCGTGGAGGCTGTAATGGCTGAAAACTTTGATCGTTCAAAAACTAGTGTTACAATCGCTGTTGGCACGTTTAAAGTGAATACATTTGTGTGATACTGTGCTGCGTTCAATCCTGTAGTTAGATGGTTATAACCTCCCGGCGCCTTTAAAAACAAAACAAAGAAGGCAACGACATTACCGATGAAGCAAATAAGTATAAAGGCTATATCCTATACAGGTACATGTATACAGGCCTGTTTGCCCTGTTACGGCAAAACAGAGTATAGATAGGAAATATGTAATAAAATAAGAGAGTACCATTTTGGATCATTTGGCGTTGAAACTCTAGGTCCATGGGGTCCCAGCGCGCACAATTTTTTTACAGAAATTGCGAAACGTCTGGTTGACGTAACTGGTGACCCAAGAGCATGTGGCTTCCTCGCACAACGTATCAGTATTGCGATACAACGAGGAAATGCCGCCAGCATCCTTGTTACAATGCCTCAAGGGCCTATTTTAGATTTAAGCTAGTTATAGTAATCTTTTGTATATATCCATTATGTATATTGTTATTCTAAATAAAATAAGATACAATGTTTTGCCCAAAAATTAATATTATACCTAATTTTTTTACTGCGGCATATTGGTGATAATTTTAACAGACTTTTGCGTTTGTGTATCAAAAGTAAAGGACAACGCTTTGAAGATAATACTTTTTGTTTAAGGTAAATAATTGTAGACATTGTAGTTTTAATTTTAATGACATATTTTTTCAAAAAAACGTATACCTTTTTTACATTTCCAATTATTTATAACTCAAGATATGTTATGTGCGTTCCAAAATTGAAGCGACTTGTGACAAATTGTAAAAGTTGCTTTTAGTCGCATCTGGGCAAGCGAAAGATGTGCACGTGCTAACGAGGTCCTGCTCACCGAAAGAGAAAGATACAAGCACATGTTTAACAACGAGTATGACAAAGATGGATGGAATGCGAAAAATAATCAAAAGTAACAAATTTCTACGTAGGTAGAAATAAATAAATATGGAAGTATTTTTTGGGCTCTAAGTATGAGTTTAATTATCTATAGTTATAGAAAATCATTGCCTATTCCTAAAACTATTCTCATCATATTTTTAGGCCAACCTGTACTAACTGAGGTACCCATGACTTAGATTTTAGAGATTATGTGTGCTTTGTTAAAAATATGAGACAGAAATATCTACTCATATTCCCCTTTTACTCATAAACTAATACGAATCTGTTTGTGACAAACGTAAAATACTTTCACGTCTATTTCATTATTATGCGGTTCGCATGAGCCGTCTTGTAAAACATGTCATATTTCTCGCTCCCTTACGTTTCTTTTCACGACACATTATTCATAAATCATAAATAAATATAACACACTATACTTCCTGTTTTCTAGCAATATCTTTGAACATATTTCTGTCAGAGTTCATGTCCGTTTAGTTATATTTTTGACAATAATATGAAGAATTTTTTATATGATTCAGGGGTACTGTCATTAAATCCTGACATAATGACAATATTTAATTTAACTATTTGATAGAAGATAAAAAACAGTAACAATCGCTGGCCAGTAACAATATAAAAATACGATGACTTGACAACCTCTTCCTTCTTTAGAAGTACAATGAAAATATGTAAAAAAAAAGAATGAAACGGCACTTTGGTTTTCTCCAGCCGATACCAAACACAATAGACAGCGGTCGATAAAACTGTACACCATTTCTGTTTGTTATTTTTATTGGCTACTTGTCAAGTCGTAATAGGACGGGAAATGAGCTTTTGTATTCGCTTCAGCGGAGAAATATCCATTATAGAAGCTTCTTGCAGTGTCGGATTGATTTCAATTTATTATCTCCGGTCTAAGAACTTCTCATCCTATGAAGAATCCGCCTTAAAGGGTATAAAATAAATATTTCTCTTAGTCAAGTATTTTAATTTATTCTTAACCATAAAGTCAAAAACCCGTTAACGTCTTTATAAAACGATAACGTTTTAAACTTTCTTTCAAACAGACAGTGGTTTACGTTATCTCATTCGTATTTAAAAAGTCGCTGAAGTTTTTCGACGTCTCCAACTTCCCTGAATTACTACCGCAACTCAATTAAATCGCTGTAACTCGGCGCTCGCTGTAATTTAACTCTTCCGAGGCAGATGCTTAATAAAGTCATGTTACCCGAGTAATCTCGAGATCCATTTAGGTACATAATGTTCTAAAACCGCACAGCGTCGGTGCTAGACCACTTGGGCTGGTAATTGATAGCTTGACTAAGTGAAACAGTACCCAGCCATGATCCGTAAGCATTTACTCATACCAATTGATACAGGAGAGAAGCGACAATTCCCTTACATATTTAAACAGTCTCGGCGCCTAACAAGCGCCATTTTATTGTTTACGAGGAAGAGCACTGAATCATCCAACGGTACAAGATCAAATAAGTTGTTTACAACTGTAGCGGACTGGAGCTAGAAATTTCGCTGTGTGGTGAGCGTAAATTGCAGTTTGTTACACGAGCTTTAAGTGGATAAGTTTATAACTTAATCAGTATGTACGTATACGGAGCGAGCAAAATTAGACATTTGCCTCAGTTCTATCTACGCAGGTAGAAGATGATATATATAGGTACCTAAATACTTAACCTCGGGTTTTGGTGTTGGTACTTAGATTTAAATTATAGTAATATGAAAACTTTTTCGGTAACACTTTTATTTTAAGAGAAGTCCGTTACAATACCTTACGGCCCGATTCGAAGAATAATTAAGACAAGTTAAAGATCTTGGAAAGATCTATAAAATATCGATAACTAAACGACATCTCGAAATTGACGTTTATTTCGATTCCGCTGTGATCCCAATAAGATCTATGTACGATATTTCTAACGTCAAAGTGACACTGGTTTCCCGAATCGAGCTGCTTCTGTCAATTATACGACATACAAACGATATCTAAATGAGAACTTATCTAAACCAGAACTTATCGTTATCGTATTTCATTCTTCGAATCGGGCCGTAAGTACCTATCGGATTCAACAAGGCGCCTAATGTATCTGCCACACTCTAATAGGTTTACAAATAGAAATATAAATATCTCTACTGTTCGCATGCAGAAGTGTCTGATACACTCTAAAGCTTTACAAATAGAGACATATCTCTATAAGGAAGTCGTACCCACGTAAGTTAACGCGTAAACCTGTCAAAACTATTGCAGCTAGAGGTACCTACTTTTTATAAGTTTTTATTTAGTTGCACTTATCCAGTTACTCCCGTTGTCTATAATCAAATCTTGCAAGTTTTTGACCCACTTCCCGGTTTCTGATGAAGATGAAAATTTGCATACATATGTAAGTCGGGTGACAATGCTATATTATGATACCATCGAGATTATCTGATGATGGAGACAGGAGGTGGCCATAGGAACTCTGTGATAAAACAACTTAACCTAATTGTGTTTGGGGTTTTGAGGATTGTTTCGATAAGTATTAGTTGCTTGTGGAAAGAAAAGTACACTCAGCGATAAAAGCTTTTACCAAAAATTCAATTTGTGCCAAAAACTTATCTTTAATGAAACTCACAGAGAAAAGTAAATATCTATCTAACCAAACCTAACTTTAGGTGTTCGGTGCTTTAACTCTATTCTCAATAAGGCTAAGTCATAAGCTAGCCATATATATTTACGGTAACGACTGCAAGTATCAATAAGCGATACGCAAACACGTAAGGTATCCACTTAATTTTTATAAACACCCTTATAAAGCGAGATAAGCTAAGTAAGCCACAGGCTATTTATCATTTATTTACGACGCTAATAAAAGCTTTCGCGTTATCAGGCATTATATAAAGATTTAGATAAATCCTTTCATAACACGCGTAATATTTTTATTCATTTGACATGTTTTGAAAAAGGGATAACCTCGCCGCAACTAAAACTGTTTTGGGTATGTCTCAGGGGACCTCGTTGAGCCGTAACACGCTGTCGAGTTTAATCTTAAGAAACTGAGATGGAAGAGAAAAAATACAAGATCAATATCAAATGAGATTACAGGAAAACGCAACCGTTTCTGTTTCACTCGCACTATCTCGAGGCGTATGTGATCTAAACTTATGAACGAATGAAGGCGTCCAGAAGCGGCATTCTATATAACGCAGCGGCTTACGTGAGCGAATAACTCGCGAACGCGAAGCGGCGTGGCGCGGGTCAATCAATTCTTTAATATCTATGGAAGTGTCCTACGTGGACATTCTCGAATGCTGTGGGCCGCCGCGCCGTGCCGCGCCGCTTCGCGTTCGCGAGTTATTAGCTCACGTAAGCCGCTGCGTAATGTAGATGAGAATTGTGCCCAAATTTTATACTCTTAACATGTCGGTAAGTGATAAGATCTTTCTACTTGCCTTTCGACTGACATGTTTATTTCAGATCTGGAGACCAAGCCAAGATGACAATCGTTTGCAGAAAACTAAACGAAACGCTCTCTCTATCACTCTTCCATATTAGTGCGATAGACACGGATAGCGTTTCGTTTCGTATCACTGCGATAAACTGGATCTATTACTAAAAGTTCTCGTTAGATCCATGGCATCGGTCCGAAGTTGGATTTAACGAATAAAAAAATTCTCACTAGATCTATTTTGGATCTATAGAGAATGAAGGAACGATTATTACGAGTATATTGGCTAGCACTAGCACCTTACTCTGCAACTTATATTCTACTGATTCTGTTGGGCAAGTTGGGCAAGGCATTCGGCTTGCTATGTCTACGAAACTTTGTTTAGGTCAGTAATGAAGGTATAGATACGAGTAAGACTAAATAAAATATAATTTCTAGTGGTGTTTATTTAAGCTTAATTGCTCATAACACCTTATTATAAGTTACCAGTGAGCACAAATAAGTGCGACGTAACTACTAGTTTCCAGTTGTAAAACTCGTGAATAGCAACGGAGGTTATGTACCGGTAGTTCAGGAGACAAAGCAAGTTCCTGCCGCGGCTCGAGGCACTTGTTGGCTCGAGTTGCCCGCTGTCGGCACCTGGGCGAGGCAACTTCAGCGGCAGACCTAAACTTGTATCTTAGCTATCTGAATTGTATGCCGAGTGTAATTGACGTTTACAGTTTGTTAACTGCAAAGATTAATTCGCATAGCCCAATTTTTTGGGGGCAAAAAGGTAGCAGTGATTAATTAAATATCGACTCAAGTGTTATTGATATTGATAGCGAGCAATTTCTAAATCACGATACACTCATCCTTGAAGTAAACGATAATAATTAAGAATGTTAGTTCCATTATTATATTCTGGAAACCTCTTTCATTTATTATTATTGCAACTGTAAATACTAAGTTGTACAACGCCATCTATGGAAAAAGATGCAGGAAGTACGAAAATTTGAGACCACGATAGGTTTGCCGAGTCGAACGCAGTCATCGCTTTTAGTTCCCGCACGATGCAAATAGCCTTGCATGGGTAATGTGAATATGTGAAAGTACCAATATGTGAACGGGAAGACTCTTAAGATTTTTATTAGAGGTGCATTCTCTATTAAACACGATATTTTCACTCTCTAGAATGTTATACGAGCGTAGCGAATCCCAACGCAATTATCAAAACCTAGAAGTAATAGTATAACTAGTGTACATAATTAGTAGTTATATAACCGTTGGCTTTCTTCTTCGTGGCAAGGGAATACATGTATTATTATAACATGCATCAGAAAAAGTATATTTTTACGGTACAAAAATTGGGCTGTGTCACTTTCCGACCCATAAATTTTGTTATGCGTAAAATTACGTCGATGGGTTACTGAATGAGACTAAAATGTATATGTATAAGATGTGTATGTGAAATAAAAGGGGTATCTATATTTTCTTATATGTATGTAATAATGAGAAAAGTGTATTGTAAAAGCGCAGTCGATACCTTGTCTTAAGTAGGCATAACTGTTAACTGTTGCGAATTTGTGAAACGTATGTCTCAAATCATGGTCTTAAATATAACGCAACCATGAGTCAGTTCATGGTGTTTGAGTGCGGTCGCAAGAAGACAATGGATGCTCCTGCTATTTGCCTCAATGGTACCCCCATAGATAGAGTGAACCATTTTAAGTACCTAGGCCATGTTCTCGCGACCGACCTCAAGGACGACATGGATATGGAGAAGGAACGAAGGGCCCTGTCGGTCCGGGCGAATACGATCGCCCGCTGATTTGCAAGGTGCTCAAAAGAGGTTAAAGTCACACTGTTTAGGGCATTTTGCACTTCCCTCTACACTTGCAATTTGTGGGCGCAGTATACGCAACGGGCATACGGGGCCCTTAGGGTCCAGTACAATAATGCGTTCCGGGTGCTGATGGGGCTGCCCCGTTTCTGTAGCGCATAGGGGATGTTCGTGACGACGCGCGTGGACTGTTTTTATACTACCATGCGTTCACGCGCAGCATCTCTGGTGCGCCGGGTGCGTGGCAGTCCCAACAGCATCCTACGAATGATAGTGGATAGGGTTGACTGTTCCTACTTGTCGCATTGTGAGGGATTGCATTCCCCCATCAGTGTTGTTTTATTTTAAATTAATGTTTGCTGTACCTACTAACCCCTTAGTTTGTAAGTTATACTAATAAAAATATGTGATACATGAAATAAAAATATACATTTATTCATTCATTATTTATATTATAACGGTACGATAATATCCGTCAATATCTTCTAATTCTTAGACAGGTATATTTGCTTAAGCCATTAGGATTGAGTAAGATGCGTAAAATCTAAGACAATTTCGTGCTTCGAATGTGAAAGGTAAACGAGATGGCGCTGTACAGCTCCATACATTTTCCGTTAACTCTGATTGTCAAAAGTAGACGTTTGATAACTCAGTGACCGCAAAGCATATGGCGCAGTACAGCGCCATCTGTTTTAGATGTCAAACTAAGGGGCACGTTTTTTTCTTAGACTAGCTACCTCTCTATTACAATCAATTATCTTTGCTTAACACATTCAGTGCCAGCGCGTGCTACGCGCTACGAGCGTAGCCGACAACATGCAAAATATACCTATGAACAGAAAACCCGAGTATCGGTTCACTAGCACTGACTGCCCGATTCGAAGAATGAGAAACGATAACGATAAGTTCTGGTTTAGATACGTTCTCATTTAGATATCGTCTGTATGTCGTATAATTGACAGAAGCAGCTCGATTCGAGCAACCAATGTCACTTTGATGTTAGAAATATCGTACATTAGATCTTATTGGGATCACAGCGGAATCGAAAAAACGTCAATTTTGATATGTCGTTTAGTTATCTGTCTTTTAAAGATCTTTCCAGGATCTTAAACGTCTTAATCATTCTTCGAATCGGGCCGTGAATGTGTTAAGGTTAGATAGATACTCATTTTATAATTGTTTAGAAGTTCACAAGTCACCCCGAACAGCACCTGGTCTTATCGAACCGTCTCATTAAACGTTTGGAAGTGAAAAGCGATGTAAATTCACAGAATCGCTCCATCGCCACCGGTCCAAGTTTCGGGCTCGAGTTTACTTCCCTTAGCGACACGATGTCTACTCGCCAACTTTAAGCTTATTAATATTAAAGTTAAGAGGGAAACAAGAGGGCAACTGTGTCGGTCTTTACCAATTTATAATTAATTTACACTTGTTATTGGTCTGCGACTGAGGCTTTTAACAATATTGTTAGGTTTTGCGCATGCAACTTCTTATTATATAACAAATACAGTAGCTAAACGCAGCCGTCGGGCTCTGCTAGTATCCGGAGGCTTTTCAAAAGCACCAATAGGAGCGTTCCACATATTTTGTATCGCGGCCAATTAGAAGCACCTAAATTTAAACCACCTTTGGTACCGATCAAATATTGAAAATCACTCTTTCATTATCCTCCATACTATCAACACCCACTTTCTACATTTAACCGTTTTGGCAAGAACCCTTGTAAACCAGTACCTTTTGGAAGATTATACCTAACACTTCATTATAAATCGAAGTTTTATTTGAGTCGTCGAGATCCTGACCTGCACGGCGGCTACAATAGGCAAACTAACAATAATATTATACAATATAACTATAGATAGTTTATATTCTTACATAAGACGCATACAAAATAATTCCATATTTATTTCGTTACATAGCTACGAATCAATCTATTTGTTCATTAAGAGCCCTTAATCCTTGGAGCGTTCTCCGATTTCACGAAATAACGCTCGATAGATGGCGTTGGCGCTCGGTACGCGAGCGCCGGCAACGCGACGCGCGTTTCAATGCAGACTAGAATAATCTTGATAGTTTTCAATATAATTTCAAGCAATATTAATTTTAGTGTCATATGATATCATATGGGCACTCTTTATTTTATTGTATATGCACAGTAGTTTTTTTTTTTATGTACACTACTACTAAGTGTACAGACTACATAGTGTACTATAACCCTTGCTCTTTATTCTGTCTCTTTCACACCAATGGAAAATTAAGAAGTTACTAAATGACTGCAGGTATAAATAAAGTATATTAGTGCGATAGAGAGACAGTGTTTCGTTGTCGTATCGTAAACGATTGGCATGTCGGCCACACACTTGCTTAGTGCCTAGCCAAAATACCAATCGTTTGCGTATATTAGTGCGATAGAGAGAGAGTAGTGTTTCGTTGTCGTATCGTAAACGATTGGCATGTTGGCTACGCACCCATGATACCTAGCCAAGAAGCCAATCGATTGCGCATATTAGTGCGATAGAGAGACAGATAGTGTTTCTTTGTCGTATCGTAAACGTTTGGCATGTTGGCTACGCACCCATGCTGCCCAGCCAAGATGCCAATCGTTTGTGCATATTAGTACGAGAGAGAGACAGATAGTGGTTCGTTGTCGTATCGATTGGCATGGTGGCTACGCACCCATGCTGCGTAGTCAAGATGCCAATCGTTTGCGCACATTAGTGCTATAGAGTTTCAGTGTTATTTGAAATCACGTTATTATTTTTGACCCGAATGAAGTCCTTCCAGGTTCTTATGATGGAGTCAGGAGTTGGTCACCAGAACTCCTAATCTACTCATTATAATTCCATCGTGCTTGGGCTCAAAAGATTTGCCCTGACGAACACCATCGATCTAGATGAGGTCCAGGGTCTCATGATGGAGTCAGGAGTAGGTCACTAGAACTCCTAATCTACTCATTATAATTCCATCGTATTCGAGCTCAATAGATTTGCCCTGACGAGTACCATCGATCTAAATGAAGTCCAGGGTCTCATGATGGAGTCAGGAGTTGGTCACCAGAACTCCTAATCTACTCATTATAATTCCATCGTGTTTGGGCTCAAAAGATTTGCCCTGACGAGTACCATCGATCTAGATGAAGTCCAGGGTCTCATGATGGAGTCAGGAGTTGGTCACCATAATTCCTAATCTACTCATCATAACTCCATCGTGTTTGGGCTCAATAGATTTGCCCTCACGAGCACCATCAATCTAAATGAAGTCCAGGGTCTCATGATGGAGTCAGGAGTTGGTCACTAGAACTCCTAATCTACTCATCATAATTCCATCGTGTTTGGGCTCAAAAAATTTGCCCTGACGAGTACCATCGATCTAGATGAAGTCCAGGGTCTCATGATGGAGTCAGGAGTTGGTCACCAGAACTCCTAATCTACTCATTATAATTCCATCGTGTTTGGGCTCAAAAGATTTGCCCTGATGAGTACCATCGATCTAGATGAAGTCCAGGGTCTCATGATGGAGTCAGGAGTTGGTCACCATAATTCCTAATCTACTCATCATAACTCCATCGTGTTTGGGCTCAATAGATTTGCCCTCACGAGCACCATCAATCTAGATGATGTTCAGGGTCTCATGATGGAGTCAGGAGTTGGTCACTAGAACTCCTAATCTACTCATTATAATTCCATCGTGTTTGGGCTCAAAAGATTTGCCCTGACGAGTACCATCGATCTAGATGAAGTCCAGGGTCTCATGATGGAGTCAGGAGTTGGTCACCATAATTCCTAATCTACTCATCATAACTCCATCGTGTTTGGGCTCAATAGATTTGCCCTCACGAGCACCATCAATCTAGATGATGTTCAGGGTCTCATGATGGAGTCAGGAGTTGGTCACTAGAACTCCTAATCTAATCATTATAATTCCATCGTGTTTGGGCTCAAAAGATTTGCCCTGACGAGTACCATCGATCTAGATGAAGTCCAGGGTCTCATGATGGAGTCAGGAGTTGGTCACCAGAACTCGTAATCTATTTATCATAACTCCATCGTGTTTGGGCTCAATAGATTTACTCCGACAAGCACCATTAAATTACTATTATGATGAATAGATTAGGAGTTCTGGTGACCAACTACTGAGTCCATCATGAGACCCTCGACTTAATCTAGATCGATAGTACTCGTCAGGGCAAATCTTTTGAGCCCAAACACGATGGAGTTATGATGAATAGACTAGGAGTTCTGGTGATCAACTCCTGAGTCCATCATGAGACCCTGGACCTGATCTAGATTGATGGTGCTCGTCAGGGCAACTCTATTGAGCCCATACACGATGGAGTTATGATGAGTAGATTAGGAGTTCTGGTGACCAACTCCTGACTCCATCATGAGACCCTGGACCTCATCTAGATCGATGGTGCTCGTCAGGGCAAATCTTTTGAGCCCAAACACGTTGGAATTATAATGAGTAGATTAGGAGTTCTAGTGACCAACTCCTGACTCCATCATGAGTCCCTGGACTTTATCTAGATTGATGATGCTCGTCAGGGCAAATCTATTGAGCCCAAACACGATGAGGTTATGATGAGTAGATTAGGAGTTCTGGTGACCAACTCCTGACTCCATCATGAGACCCTGGACCTCATCTAGATCGATGGTGCTCATCAGGGCAAATCTTTTGAGCCCAAACACGTTGGAATTATAATGAGTAGATTAGGAGTTCTAGTGACCAACTCCTGACTCCATCATGAGACCCTGGACTTTATCTAGATTGATGATGCTCGTCAGGGCAAATCTATTGAGCCCGAACACGATGAGGTTATGATGAGTAGATTAGGAGTTCTGGTGACCAACTCCTGACTCCATCATGAGACCCTGGGCCTCATCTAGATCGATGGTGTTCATCAGGGCAAATCTATTGAGCCCAAACACGATGGAGTTATGATGAGTAGATTAGGAGTTCTGGTAACCAGCTCCTGACTCCATCATGAGACCCTGGACCTCATCTAGATTGATGGTGCTCGTCAGGGCAACTCTATTGAACCCAAACACGATGGAGTTATGATGAGTAGATTAGGAGTTCTGGTGACCAGCTCCTGACTCCATCATGAGACCCTGGACCTCATCTAGATTGAAGGTGCTCGTCAGGGCAACTCTATTGAGCCCAAACACGATGGAGTTATGATGAGTAGAGTAGGAGTTCTGGTGACCAACTCCTGACTCCATCATGAGACCCTGGACCTCATCTAGATCGATGGTGCTCATCAGGGCAAATCTTTTGAGCCCAAACACGTTGGAATTATAATGAGTAGATTAGGAGTTCTAGTGACCAACTCCTGACTCCATCATGAGACCCTGGGCCTCATCTAGATCGATGGTGTTCATCAGGGCAAATCTATTGAGCCCAAACACGATGGAGTTATGATGAGTAGATTAGGAGTTCTGGTGACCAGCTCCTGACTCCATCATGAGACCCTGGACCTCATCTAGATTGATGGTGCTCGTCAGGGCAACTCTATTGAACCCAAACACGATGGAGTTATGATGAGTAGATTAGGAGTTCTGGTGACCAGCTCCTGACTCCATCATGAGACCCTGGACCTCATCTAGATTGAAGGTGCTCATCAGGGCAACTCTGTTGAGCCCAAACACGATGGAATTATAATGAGTAGATTAGGAGTTCTAGTGACCAACTCCTGACTCCATCATGAGACCCTGGACCTCATCTAGATCGATGGTGTTCGTCAGGGCAAATCTTTTGAGCCCAAACACGATGGGATTATAATTAGTAGATTAGGAGTTCTGGTGACCAACTCCTGACTCCATCATGAGAACTTGGACTTCATCCGGGTCAAAAATAATAATGCAAACCCTAACGTAATTTCAAGTGAAAATGCGTTTTTCAGAAAATCGCAGCCAAATAACACTAGACCTTACTCATAGTGTTGTGTTCCTGCCGGTGAGTAAGGTTGCCAGAGCTCAACGAGGGGCGGGAGGGGGTTAGGGTCGGCAACGCGCATGTAACTCCTCTGGAGTTGCAGGCGTACATATGCGGGCCGTATGCTTGTTTGCCACCGACTTAGTATTAAAAAAAAAGTAACACTGAAAATCCATCAATAAGCGAGTCTGTTAGGCATACTGTAAAAATGAACTTTTATTAAGATTTTCTAATCGCAGTATATAGCACTTCTCGGAACTCCGTAGCTGATTACGATCGCAACGAATGCCTGACAATCGAGCACAGGTCCGTCCTCTAAGCGCGCTCCGCGCGGACTGAGAGCGGGGCGTCGCTGCTGCGTGATTTATACGTGTTTTAAAAAAATATAAATTTACGGCAATGTAGGTCCCATAGTTACGATTTTTTTTTTATAGGTTAACATAAAGTTACAGTTTGCTATAATATTATTTTTAAAGCAAAATATGCATACAATTTGCGGAAATAAAATATAATAAAACCCTGTTTTCGCCAAAAAAATGAAGAAAACTCGGAAGGTATTTTATCAGTTTTTTCAAATGAATCTTCGAATGTTAATCATTCCAGCCCCTCGTGCGAGATATGTTGAATCAAATTGTAGTCATTCATGTACCAAATGATTCTTGTTTATAGCAAAATTGAGAACCGAAACGGCACATCTCACTGCAAAATTTGGAAAAGACTCCCAAAAAACCTCATTAAAAAAGAGGTTTAAAAGAGAAAATGAAAATTTGAACTATTGGAGCCCCTAGTTTAGGAAACGATTATTTAAGTACGTTATCAGTTTTTGAATAAATACTAATAGTTACGTCGTAATCTTGAATGAAAAAGGAAGCATTTTACAAAATACGCTCGTCTGTAGGAATAAGGACTCTTTATTTTCGGATAAGCCTGTCTCTTTCTGTTTTGGTGTGTTCGTGCTCGTTCGCACGTGCACATATTTAGCTTGTTTAGGGGCAACTAAAGTGAAACTGTACAATTTGTTCAATTTAAGAGGAAAAGGGACCTGAAAATGAATTTCGAATGATTTAAAAATCCTCCTGTGTACCTTTTCAAGGCTTTTCATTGGACACATGTGAGTGTAATATTCACATACTCGTAATCTAATAGTGTAGATATACCTTACTATACTTGCTCCCTGATTATCTACAGTTGTTACGGTTCTCGATTTCAAATTATACTAGACATAACAATATGACATGTGTTGTGAATGATGCAGGACGCGTCAACAACCCTCTGGACGCTATTGTGCGCGGGTGCGGTGTCCGCTTCGTTCGCTGTTTTAACATAATCCGGTGTTACACCGCAGATTACATAATACGATCGTACATATAAGGTGTAACAAAAATAGTAAGGAAAAAGATACCGAAAAAATATTATGTTCTGAAAAATTGTTGGCCTTTGTATGCAGGGTTGGCTGACTTGGATGACTTGCCCCATAAAAATAAAGTTGTTTTTTCGCTTCAAAGAAATGTTCTTCCACTTTTTACTTATTAAAACACGGTACCAAATTTGCCCTTTAATGGATCCCCAATACTTTTTACACCTTACACCTTATAGGATGTAGGTACCGTAAGAGAAACTGGCTTTCAAATGCAGGGGTGACTTTAAAATCTCGATTTTTAAATTGTCATATTTTAATACACGAAAATGTGAGTACTAGGTAAATATGAATTCTAATGTTTAGGTACTATTTGTGTAGTAATAATAATTATGAAAAACCCTAAACCTAAACTAAAATAAAAATTCACCCCTCGGCAAGGTGCCTGTACTAATGTCCTGTGCGAGGAAGCTGCCAGCCCTACGGTCCCCACTCGCATCCACAAGCCTCTTTGATAAAGCGTACATCTTATTAGATATCTAATTAGATACATGAACAGAAAATAAATAATTATTAGAATGCTAATGTTGTCATCGTTTTAAAACTATCAAAATAAAACCATTTTAAGGCTTTCTTTTTTCGAGATATTTAGCAAAGTTTATTGATACATTGTTATTTCACCAATAGTTCCTTGAAATAAAACTGGCAGTGGAGGTTAAAATATAGTTGATGATTGTGCAGTAGGTACATACGTTCTTATAATTCAGATTCTTGCTTACGCCAGTAACGTATCTGCTAGTTATAGTTTTATGCTATCTGTATTGTTGCCGTAGGTACCATGGTACGATGTCACACCGCAAAGTTTATACGGTTAACAAAAGCGTCACCCTGATCATGTCAAACTTGTAACAATGCCGCGACCCGCGGGTCACGAAACGCACGCCCGAGCGTGCACGCTCGACGCTGACATCACCGCCATACATTGCACGGACTGGTTTTTGGCCCTAAAAACTGGCCAAAATCACTTTTATTTTATTTTAGTTCTACCCCCTTTAAGTCATTGTTTCTTAAAATTAGTACGGTCACGTCTGAAAATATAGATACAGACGATAAAGTACCAGAAATATGTATACACCTTAATATACGAGCAATAAGGTCGAGTATATATATTTTTGGGACTTTGTTCGTATCGATTATTTTCAGACGTGATAACCGCTCCAAATAATAATAAAAAAACACAAAACGCTAAGGCTATCCAACACGTGTGTAGACTCAGCCGAAAGTTACCGTTCGCCGAGTGCCCGTGTTACTGTTTGATGCGCTATAATTTCATAATTTTTAAATATTAAATAATATTTTTTTGACTGGACCGTATTGTGTTGGTTTTCACTATGGATTGTGGCGACCCAAGTAAGTAATTTTAACAAGTTAATCCCTTTTTTTTTACTTAATTTATATCCTTGTGATGTAAGCCAGAAAACCTGCTATAAAAACACATTTTGCAAGATCAAAGGAAGTTTTAATGTTTCTCACCATAAGTCAAAATTGCAATTGTTCGCTATAGAATGGACCTTATAATATGTATTTCAGCAGAAACAACCACCCCAATGCACCCCTCTATTTTTGATGGTTTTTCGTAGGCACATTTGATATTTTACGGCCCCCTCTTACTTTTGAACCATGGGTCCAAAAAAATATAAAAATAATGGTAAAACTACAGCCGAGTAAAGACTTTCAAAGAAAACTATAGCAAATATTATCGATTGAGTAGTTTTTGCATTTATGCAAAAAAGTCAATTTTAATGGACATGTAACTATGGAACTTTACATTGAGCATGGTCCAACATGCTCTTGGCCGTTATTTTTACCTTTTCCAAGGTAAAACTAAAATAAAATATTGTTAGAAAGCCATTAGAGCTACAAAATATTTTTGCCCAACCTTTAGGACCAAATACCACTCTGTGCATTGGTTAAAATAAATACAGGTATGGTGTTCGGTGTCATCATTACCGTTGCGTATACTGGGTATGGCCAGTTGTCTCAAATTTGACACGACAAACAAAACCCACTTTACCATTGGTGTCACACACATTGAAACATTACCTGGTTGTGTCGAATTTGTACTGCGGCCGCTTCATGAAGAGCAGCCGCGGCAGTATGTGGATGAAGACTCGCTTCACCCACGGCGCCATCCGGTGCGTCTGCGGCGACCGGAAGTGCACGTTGAGCACCACTACTGTCACGCATATACTGGAACAAAAGTACAGGTCAACTCTACATGTACTGTCGCCATCGTCACGCATATACTGGAATGGAACAAAAGTACAGGTTAATGTTAACTTTACATGTACTGTCGCTATCGTCACGCATATACTGGAACAAAAGTACAGGTTAATGTCAACTATACATGTACAGTCGCCATCGTCACGCATATACTGGAATGGAACAACAGTACAGGTTAATGTTAACTTTACATGTACTGTCGCTATCGCCACGCATATACTGGAACAAAAGTACAGGTTAATGTCAACTCTACATGTACTGTCGCCATCAGATATACGGAGCGGCCGAGGTGCTCACAAATATCTGAGCATGCCTTTATCATCAAGGCGTTAGAGTGCCTGTTCAGATATTTTTGAGCGCCTCAGCAGCTCTGATCTACATGATGATTATAGATAATTCCTACGTACGTAAATCGAAAATATGCAAAAGGATTGTTAATACTTAACCTATCCCCTACCTACCCTATTATGTGCAAATAAATGATTATAAATTAATAATTAATCTATGTGGTAACTAGGTACAAAATACCCGTATACCCGTTTTGCCTATACAAGTGGGTTCCTTATGAGATTTGTAAATTCAACAATATATTCATTTCTTTACATGGTTCTTGCCCAATTTCCAGCGAAACAAAACCACCATTTAGCAAAAACGAGACGAAAACAAGGCGTGATATATTATTTTATTGATGATGATGATGATCCTTCCGGCCGATTTCGATCATGGCGACCACTTCGACTCCTAGTTAGCTCGGCGCTCATGCGCCCAAAGATGGCTGATGTAGCCGATCTTCGAGGTGACCCCGTGCACACTGAGGGCACGTGAGGACACCAGCTACGTAGTGGTAGTGAATGGCAGGCTGGCGTATTTTCAGCTCGTCGCGTTTAGCGTCGAGGTCAGCTTTACGTTGCTCCTCGAAATCGCGCACATTGCCCTGCACCAGCCTGCGCCACTCAGGACGATGTGCCACAAAACTACTTACTACTACTACCTACTTTCTTGATTATTTACTTAATTATTAATCTGTTACAGAGTACTGTGTACAGAGTAAGTTGATATAATTCTCATTAAAAATACAAATGTCTCTGAATTTTCGTCTTTGTTGTAAAATGCTCGAGTAAAATTTTACGTGCACACTTAATGCGTACATTAAACCCGAAGAGACACGAGTATGTGCTTTGTCTCAATTTATATGTCTCATCTACAGACTGCTAATTAAAATGTTTAGTACACGACGAAGATTGTCATCTTCGTTGTTTTGAATTGAGAACAGGGAGCCTACCGCAAAAAATTAAATTCGCAAATTGCCTTACCTTTAAAAACCTTATGACCTACTTATTAGAGAGATATTTTTTTACTGACAATGTCTCAATAAGTCACAGGAACTCGTCGCCGAAAAGCCGGTCCAATACAATCGAAGTTAGGCTTTTATTTAAAAACGACATACTTTAATTACATGAAAACTTCGCGTGAAAACTAACATAACATTTATCTATTAGCTGGGGCCCTACCGCGAAAACCGAAATTTGCAAATTGCGGGGATCTTTCTCGTTTAGTTACTCTCACTAAGACGTAGTTAGAGTGACAGAGAAAAATGCCCGCTATTTGCGAACTTCGATTTTCGCGGTTATAGCCCTGTGTATCGTCAACAACCATTAAGAAACATCCATTGAGAGGTTATTAGATCTATTCTTAAGGCTCGTTTTAGGGTTATGCAGACCCTAAGTTTTTTTTTATACTACGTCGGTCAGCATACGGCCCGCCTGATGGTAAGCAGTCTCCGTAGCTTATGAATGCCTGCAACTCCAGAGGAGTTACATGAGCGTTGCCGACCCCAACCCCCCCCCCCCCCCCCTCGTTGAACTCTGGCAACCTTACTCACTGGCAGGAACACAACACTATGAGCGATCCGCACCGACTATTTGTATGAAGTTCATGTCCGCGCGGACGGCCGTCAGCCTTACTCTAAAACGCTCCCTGAACTTAATACATATTGGTCCGGTCCACATGATACTAAAACCAGCCTTAGTCGTATACTTTAGCGATATTGCGGCTAAGAGGGACAGGGAAACAGCATACGTATTTCTCTGTCTTCCCAGCAGAAACTGCCAGACGACCGAATAGATGTGAATAATAGCCCTGTGTGAACGAAGTGAACGAAATAGTGCTCACTATTTCGCTCACTCGCTGTAAGTCGGTTTGGGATCGAAATGCATATATAATACATATATGTATGCAAGGACACATATATTATATGCATTTCGATCCTAAGGACGTACGTTCCATGTAATCCCATGTATGCTACGGCCGATTCAATTCCAAACGATATTTTCAGCTCTTTTCCTTTAGCCCTGCCCTACTCCATACAAAATAGCTACAGTCAAATGATTTGTGACCCATTTTGTACCTTGTCACAGTGACAAACAACATGAAAGTCGCTAGAGACCTCATACTATTGTCACTATCACAAGGTACGAAACGGGTCAGAAATATATCTTTTGACTGTATCTAATACTAGATTCACAAGAAACTAAATTAAAAGCTACGCTAGGCTAGTTATTATAAAATATATTTACCTTACCCAAAATTCATAAGACTGAAGCTCCAAAACGATTTCAAAGTCAATTAAACTGTTGACTGAAGATAATTACAATCTCGAATCGTTAATTCTCCAAATATTTACATTAAACTCAGTTAATTTATATAAACAAACCGAAATGAAATCTGTGCGCAAACAAGGGTAAGTGTTGTTGTGTTAATAGGTTGTAAACGGAATAGTTCAAGTATGTGATAGTTGCACACATGCGTAAAGAACATGGAAGACAGCAATTAATCAAGATTTATTGGGCGAAGTTAATCACGGGGCGCGGATACGGAAAGTGCGAGTGTGTGTGTGATCCATAGACTACCATCCACATTCTTAGCTTTATTCAGCGTTTAAGACCAGCTAGGTATACCGTGTGTATACATGGTCACTGTCTTCAGAAACGCAATTTATATAGACGAAGCTTCTAAAAGTACCTAGTAAAGACTTACGAAAACAGTCCACATGACTGACATCGGACACGCGTATCACTAATAGTTATCCCTTCCCCACCCTTTTTCTTCTCTACCCAATACTCAATTTCACGCTATGAAAAAACAATGGTCACTGAGTTTTGATTCGCTTTAACAAAATTCTACATCTTCACGGAAGACCAGCGTCAAGATAGCTGAAAGGTAACTTGATATCAAGCTGAGGGGAGACCTTTTCAGTGTCGTTTATACTTTATACTAATAAGTGTTATAATAGATTTAAGCAATATTGTAAGCGTCCTGAATAAATTTATTTTCTTTATTTTCTCAGCTGGCGCGTCACGGAGCGCGCGCACACACGCGGGTGCCATTGTTGGTATAATCCGTCGCGTCCACGCCAGTTAGCGTTACTTATACTATTTTTCGTTAACCCACTCACCCGCTCCGTGCAACCGCGCCAGCAAGCGGACGTCCTAATGCTCTATCTATTTGGTAAGAAACTGATCTGTGTGCATTGAATAAGCGGCTGGGAATTCGCTATCTCAGCAGGGTCTAAACGGCGGGATCGCGTTTGCTTCGAGAAGGGGTGATAAATGGAGAAAATTACGACATAGTCTTAAAGCCTACGTTTCGCAACTATTTATTTAATTCATTCTTTCTTACATCAAATAATCTACTTGTATACCTTTCTCATCGAATGATGGTCACTAGGGTTAGATCAAGATAACTCAAGCGATTTTGACAGCTCAGATAGTGCAAGTGTTATTTTAAACGTCAAAACTTCTATGAAATTATGACATTTACTTAACACTCGTACAGGCTCAAAATCGCTGCCAACTAAGCTTGGTCTAATTCTAGGACAGTCCATTTTAATATGGAGTCACTGTCACGTTAATTGTTCATAGACATTTTTTGGAAGTTACAAATTTAATGTAACATTTAAGTAATACAAATATGGTAAAAACATATTTTTTTAATTAAGCCGGACCAAAAGAGACTTGAAGGAACGGTCATAGGGACGATCATTCGACACGAGATAGATTTACACTTCAGAAAGTTCATCCCAAAGATTTCAAAACTAAAGATAGACCCGTTCATATATATATATTTAATGCGCATCAACGAATATGCCATTTGTGCACCAATGAACTGGCTCACTTTGTAGTGCCCGTCTTATAAGTTAATGTTTGAAACTAAACCTACATTTGGCAGCTAATTCTGTCATTTTTGACCATGAGCGGCTTCAGCTGTTTACTCAAAAATGTATGGCTTATATAATTATGTTACATAAATAGTAATAGGATATTCAAATAAATAAATATTAAATAAATAAAATATTATAGGACATTATTACACAAATTGACTAAGTCACACAGTAAGCTCAATAAAGCTTGTGTTGAGGGTACTTAATAGACAACGATATATATAATTATATAAATATTTTAAAAAAATACTTAAATACATAGAAAACACCCATGAGTCAGGAACAGATATTCATGCTCATCACACAAATAAATGCCCTTACCAGGATTTGAACCCAGGACCATCAGCTTCATAGGCAGGGTTACTACCCACTAACCCAGACCGGTCGTCATAACTGATTAAAAAAAGGCGGATGGTCGCTCAATATAAATGTATAATATATATTGTAAATAAAAATTTCTAACTTCTTTTTTCGACTGATATAACCAATTACCCACATTACAGTGATATCTACAATTATATAAAACTAAAATTTGTTGTTCACTTATAGTGATATTATAATAAAATGAATTTGTAAAGTACAAATGTATACGTAATAGCTGATTATTTATTATCTATTTTAAGCTTTATTGCACAAAAAGAAGTAATAAGTTAAGGCCTAGTGCCAGTCACCCACTGGGCCAAACAGAAATTTTCTAAGGTGAGTGCAGTGAGAAAAAAATATCTATGTTGGATTTACTGTGCTTCATAGCGTGTCGTCAAGCTCACCATACTTATTAACCTATCGAATGAGCTAATGCTTTACGGATACTGGAAAGCGATATGTAAATGTACTACATACCTATACGAGGCCTGGATGTTAGTGAGATGACGATATGAGTTGTGCTAGGAAAAGAAGAGGTTTAAGGATCAAAGCCTGCCACGATGTTGTAATATATAAGGCAACGCAGGCAACGTAATCCGTTTAAAATTTAATAAACAGCGCCTTTACGCGCCCAAATTTTTAATAATAAAACTTTGCCTCAAAACCGAGATGTCATTTAATCTTGTAATTCACTAACATAAAAATCTCGTCTCTAAGTAATTGTTTTGTGACGTCCGCAACATTTTCCCCCGCGTTTCTTTTTTGCGGCGTCACGGGTACATTCGTCATATTAACGCGGACCTCAAGCTTTGAATTAAGGAAAGGGGCTGACGACCCGCTGTTTTATTGTTCTTTATTTGGAGCTGTTAAACATTTTTATTTTATCAAAGTGTGGTTTCTCTGTCATGTCGGAGTTCTGTTATATCGCAGCAAATTAGTGGAAATTGGGAATTAATAGGACACGTCTGGCGTCGCGCTTACTAATTAAGCATATTAAGATGGGAATAATTGATATAGGTACCTATTATGGAAGTTCCATTGTTCAGAAACAAAGACCTACTTCTGGGAATCCTGGGATATAGTCTAGAGGCACTACACGTGTTTCTTAGGTGTTTTACTCGTACCTTACGGTAAATTAGTTACATTAAAGGCTTGCGAACCTAGACTCATAAGAAATCAAATAAAATATATACATGTATTATTAGGTATTTATTGTTTTTTTTTTTGTGTTAGCAGCATCGCCAACTGCCTCTCTTCTTTACTTTATGGTTGACTAAAACTGAACTTGTGGCTTTAAGTCCGCCATGTATTCTAAGCTTTATTTCATGTAATAAAGTTTAAATAAATTGTCGCGCGAGAATACGTTTGTGCCATACGCCACTCACATTGGTTATCAGGAGAGCGAAAACAAGCAAAAAAATTGTTCGACATTTTATATTCAGGAAATATTCAACTAACCTATTTATCATTTAGACACATATATTTACTATTTATAGTACCATATAAATATATTGAATTTAGTGGTAATCATTAAATAAAAGCATTTTTATTAATGCCATATCCGTTCTTGATGAGTAAATGTTAAACGTACATGACACAAAGTTTTGGATATGTCTCAATTTTTGTGATAATTTTCTTTTATCAGAGTGTAAATTATATAAAATGCGGATATGGAGCAACAATTATAAAAAGCATTTTTTTAAACCGATTAGTGTCAATTATAGCATATTTTTTGTTATTTTAGGAATCATTAAAAAACAATTTTGCTCAATAATTTATATGGCACAAACGTATTCTCAGCCGACGAAACACATACTGACATAGACCGAAACACTATCGAAACGTAATGTTTATCACCATCGGATAATCCATCAGTCGTTGCGAGACTGCATAAATCTGACGCTCACCTACATTTATACCGGAATAATCCCGCTTTCGGTATCACCCAAATCACCCTATCATTTCTCGATACGCGCAATAGCCTGTATCATTTCGATGGCCCTACGCATTACCCGAAATGGCAGAATTAAAGTTCCTGGAGGGAGGGACCAGATTACTTGCTAAATGGAGCATGCAAGATGGGGTCACAAACTCACCACACATTGACTTTCCGATAATAATTCAAAAACGAGTTAAACAAATAGGCAAATTTGCATAATCAGTAGCTAATTAAAGTAAGTCTTTTTACTATGAAGGGAAAACTTTTTGCGATAACTCAAAAACAGCTAAACTGATCATATCCGCTATAGTTTTCATTTAATGTCTTTCTTAAGCTCTACTTCCACGATTTTTTTCATATTTTTTGGACCTATAGTTCAAAAGTTAGAGGGGGGGACACATTTTTTTTTTCTTTCGGAGCGATTATCTCCAAATATATTCACTTTATCAAAAAATGTTTCTTGAAAACCCCTATTAGTTTTGAAAGACCTTTCCAACGATACCCCACACTCTAGGCTTGAAGCGAAAAACAAATTTCACCCCCACTTTACGTGTAGGGGAGGTACCCTAAAAAAAAATTTTTTTTAGATTTTATTGTACGACTTTGTCGATTTTATTGATTTATATATCCATGCCAAATTTCAGCTTTCTAGCACTAACGACCACGGAGCAAAGCCTCGTACAGACAGACAGACAGACAGACGGACATGGCGAAACTAAAAAATGAATGCACACATTTTTTTCAAATTCAAATGAATTATTCACACATATACTTAAGTTTACAGTATAAAACCAAGTCACTCAGTTGTGTTACTTATTTAAATGAGCAACGGTCATTAATGTAGATATACAAAATATTGAACATTGATGAGTTCTAGAGCTAAACAAAGGCTGTTGAGTGTAAAATTGTGCATGCAACTAAATGGGGACTCCCTCTGGTCGCATAACAACTTTTGTCATATTTTTAAGTGTCATAACACTTTATGCATAAAATTATAAGTCATAAAAATCTTGAGTCAGAATTATTCCTGAGCATAACTGCGTTTTCGTCATAAATGAGTTATATGTCATAATTTTTACCACACATTGACGCTCCGATACTAATTCAAAAATGTATGCACATTGGCATAGTTTTTTTCAAGTTTAAATTTCTTATTTACATATATACCTAAGTTTACAGTAGAAAACCATACATTGACATAGTTGTGTTACTTATTTAAATGAAGCTTATGAGCATCGGTCATTTCATTAATGTAGATATACAAAATATTGAAAATTGAGTTCTAGTGCTAAACAATGGCTGTTGAGTGTAAAATTGTGTAGTATATACGTAACTAAATGATACGGGTTAAGGTATAATTACACAGGATCGTTCGTCTAATGTGGTCGACGAATGAAACTATGTTGTAGCACTCGTAGCTAGGAACAATGTTGTTTGATTCGGCGAAATACCAAGAATCAGTTTAGTAATAAAACTGGTTAAAGAACGCCTATACATATGTTTGATGTTGAATGTTAAGATGAAAATCTTATGGGTAACGAATAAATTAATACCATATATTAATCTTACACTAATCAAGCAATTACTCGTAGTCCCATAGAAACGAATGTTTAATAAAAGATAAATAAGTAGACAACATCCAAATTCTTGAAGTTATTCATCCAGAGTTGTGCCGTTCTCGAGAATGTTCTCTGTTTTGTATGGGGAATGATCTCGCTTGAGAATATTCCCCATAGTAAACGGAGAACATTCTCGTGAACGGCATAATTCCATTTTCATCAAATAATCAAAGGTCTATGCCGGGACATTAATTTTCGGGACCACCAGCTTTGTAAGCCAGGTCAGAAAGTGCTATAAAATTTCCGTGAAAAATGCGTAAATAAGTCCTCGCGTACAGTACGGGAGACCTATAACTTTTATTATTTTGTATACATAATACGCTCTGTTTATGTACTATAATTTTTTTTGTGTTTTTATTTTATTGATAAATTTTTCAAGCGATGTTTTTGTTACTACTTTTTCTATTATCTATGCGGAATCTGTGTGAAGTACTCCATGGGAGGGGGACTCGACCGCAGCAAATAAGTGGGAATTGGGAATTAATACGATACACCTCGCCGGCGCATGCTAATTATGTCATATTAAGATGGGACTAATTACGGAAGTCCCCTTGTTTGCAAACCGACGGAATATTAAACGATATTACATCCAGGCCGTTTCTCATTGAACAAGCGAGCGAGCGAATTAGGATGTCGGTCCAACAACAATCATAAAAATGTCGCGAAAATTTTCAAAAACTATGCGTAAACGAAGCATAATAATATGGGTCCCTACGGGCTCAGTTCGTCTACCATAGACATATATCTAAAGATGAGCCTTACAGGCACTGAGAATGTTGTTTGTTCAGTGGTGACACTCACGAATTCGAGCCAATCGTGCAGTTTAACGCAACTAGATGTGACCAATCACGCGCGTGATGCGTACTCAACACACAATCGCGTTGTGGCGTTAGACTGCACGATTGGCTCGAATTCGTGTGGCTGACAGCGCTGTGCTATCCCCATCCTTATTGCCCGTAAGGCCCGTCCTTCGATATAGCAATGTCGTCTGCCCATACTCGCACATGTTAGAAAAGACCCCGTTCTCGCAAAAAAAAAAAAAATTCTAGTGCCAGGATTGATTAGAATGCACTTTATATTCGTATGCAAATTCATTCAATTTGTATTTATTATTGTATTATTATTTATGAATGCACAGGTAGCTTCCTGTCCTGCACTTGTGTTTTGTCCATTTATAAAAAGTTTGTCGAGTCTGTTTTTAAATGAATAGGGTTGTTTCCATCTACAAATCTTAGGGCAGAATTGTATCCCAATAAATTCTTTGGGATTATAAGAACATGTTAAACTACTTTTAGGGGACCTGTAATGACCATATTTTTGTAAATATTGAATTTAAAATATCTTTTGGCACACGTCACGTGACCAAACTCGAAACGTTATTGAAGGTTCTGATGACGTCACAACTCTCGGATTGACACTGTTGACAGTTAGGCGATAAACAACAAATGACAAATGTCAGTTGACAGTTCGTATCTTCTACGTGTGTATGTAGTTATGTGTCAAACCGTAAACTGTGACGTCACAAGATTTTCAAAGAGCGTTTTGGGCGCGAAAGCATCTGTCAAAATATATTTTGTTAATTTAACACATTTAAACCCGTTTTTAGTATAAAAGTTGAACTTTAGGGCAACTTTTAGTTAATATAGAACGTAATACAAGCGTTTCAAAAAATTGGAAACAACCCTATTCACTGAGGGTGCACTGATTACGGATTCGGGCAAACTGTTCCACACTTTCACTACGCGGTTAGACAGGAAGTGTCGTATATATAGCACTTTGTAGATATAGACAACATTTTTATGATGTTTCTGATGGGGTAGTAGAGGTATCGAAAGTCGAAATTCTCCTGTGCTCGGTAAGCTGATGGAAGGACGCCCCAGCTACGCGGAACCGAGGTATAGGCAGTAATAATTACGTTTACTATTATTGTATTATTAATATTCCATGTCAAATGCTGAATGCTGAATATGAAATGAAGCGCTGGTGCAATCCGAAGGTCGCGGGTTCAAACGACGGCTCGTACCAATGAGTTTTTCGGAACTTATGTACGAAACATCATTTTGATATTTACTAGTCGCTTTTCGGTGAAGGGAAACATCGCGAGGAAACCGGAATAATCCCAACAAGGCCTAGATTTACCCTCTGAGTTAGAAGGTCAGATGGTAGTCGCTTTCGTAAAAACTAGTGCCTACGCCAAATCTTGGAATTAGTTGTCAAGCGGACCCCAGGCTCCCATGAGCCGTGGCAATATGCCAGAACAACGCGAGGAAGAAGCTGAATGTGAAATGAGAATCCGGAGGAGGTTTTCACCAGATGTAATGACATATCACTTGCGAGAAATAATTGTCATATATTTAACTTCAATACGTAGAAAAAGATGATCTACTCTATAATCGAGGTATAACATAACTATACTACCAACAGAATACTTTTAACAAATGAAAAGCTTTCATGGAACGTACCTGAGGTATTAAATTAATTGACACATATTAACGCAACCAGAATTTCAGACTTTTTTTCTCTAAAATCCACTGTTTCTCGTCCGTGGCTGATGACAGTTGAAATGTGAGGACATTATCTTAATTACTTAAACAGTTGCGTATAAAACGTCATTTTCTGACACCTCGCACACAGAGAATTGATTACAATAGAGAGAAAGAACGTGCCCCTTAGTTTGACATCCATAACAGATGGATCTGTACGCCATATGTTTTTTGATCACTGAATTGTCAAACGTCAACTTTTGACAATCATAGTTATCGCAAAATGTATGGAACTGTACAGCGCCATCTCGTTTAGGTACCTGTCGAATTCGAAGGACGAAGTTGTGTTAGATTTTACGCATCTTACTCAATCAATGTATCTGTGCCTCGCATAAGAAGTGACGAGCGCTATAATATGTCAGACGTTTTCAGAGCATTAGAAAAAAAAAACAGATAAACGTGCCCTTAATGCGCAGGTGTATAAAATGACTTACCTGATTGATACGAGTATCATAGCGAATATGAGGTATTTCCCGAGGAGGGGCACAACCAGCGACGTGGGGGGGATGATCTCCACCACCAGCAGGAAGAACACGTGAAGACTAATGAGGATTGATATCGACAGCGTCACCTGTTGGCAGAAACAACTGTTACAATACAAATAGTAAGCAAACGTTTTTACCATGAAACTTCTGTAAAACTTAAACATACTACAATTATTTTAAAGAGGGTAGATCTGTCCTCGAAATGGTGTTGTCGGCACCGCCCGTGACGTGAAAATTCGGCTTTAAATGATTAAAGTTTTACGATTTCTTTCTTAAAAATAGGTTCAGGATTGATTAATATCGTTTATTAACTATCGTAATAATGTTATAAAAACATAAGTAAAATTGCTACTATAATACGAAAATTTGTTCTTGGGAAACAGGTCCACGACCTTGACCCAAATACAAACAACATATATCATAATAAGTCACATAAAATTCTTGTCAAATCCGACTCACAACATCCCTTTTTGCGGTAAACCACTTATTATCCCTTGCTCGATGTAATGTACGATATTCGTATATAAAAGCTTACTTAAAAGCTTACATCCGTGACGGAACGGACTGGTATCTACGTATATAACTCGCGCAATACTCGTAGAATACATACTGGAAATGTATATGTATTCGAAATGGGTAATTCCTGACCTAAGAAATTGATTGTATTATAATGTGCATGGAATGGAATTATTAATTTTAATTTACTAAAAATATACTTAAACATTACTGGAAATTAAAGAATCATTTATTGACAATAACAATATACATAATGGATATATACAGATGATTACTATAACTAGCTTATATCTAAAATAGGCCCTTGAGGCATTGTACCAAGGATGCTGGCGGCATTTCCTCATTGTATCGCAATACTGATACGTTGTGCGAGGAAGCCGCCAGCTCTTCGGTCACCAGTTACGTCAACCAGACGTTTCGCGATTTCTCCAAAAAACTTGTGCGCGCGCTATTACTTAGATTTATGAAAACACTAAAATCATAGGCAAAAAATTGCGATGATTACATATTGAATACCTCTATGTCAAGTTTATAAAGTTCAAGTTGTAACGTACTATAATTCGTTGAATTACATTTATATGTTTACAAAACAATAAATAATATAATAAGGAATGGACATAAGTCAATTTGGTAATAGGAAATACGAAAAACAGTAAAAAACGTTTGCATTTATAAAAAAGAAATAGATACTACAATTTGTAACCTATATTTTCTATATTTAACAATAAATTTTTCATTTTGTATACAAAGATTTTTTGTATATTTTATATTAGGATTATCAGTACGCAATAAAATACCAAAAAGTTAGCCGTCCCTTTCGATTCATTGCCCACGCAGAGTTCGGACGTATTACAACTAACCGTATGGTTTCATTTGCTTTACTTCATGGTTCAAATTATAAAAGTAAAACATTCCCCACTCGTCCACGTCGCATTTGTATTCTTGCCCTACTTTCATTAAACGTTTGTTGGAGTTACAGCCGAACCGATAATGGTTGGGCCTTTTATTCTGCCACTGGCTTTTGTAACGAATATAAAAAGTTTAACAATAAAGAGATATATGTGATATCATGCGAATTTTAAAGTGATTTCCTCATATGTAAATATAAAAAATATATAGTCTTGCAATACAGCGAGGAAATGTTGCCAGTATCTACGGCACCATGCCGCAGGGGGATATTTTTTTGTATTTTATTTTAAGTTTAGTATTATTTATTTTTAGATTTAAGTTTTATAGTTTAATATAAAAAAAGCGGCCAAGTGCGAGTCGGACTCGCGCATGAAGGGTTCCGTACCATTTAAGACGTATTAAAAAAAAATCTACTTGCTAGATCTTGTTCAACATTTTACCACTTTGGACACACATTTTACCACTTTGGGACTGTCTCTCGCGCAAACTATTCAGTTTAGAAAAAAATGATGTTAGAAACCTAAATATCATTTTTGAAGACCTATCCATAGATACCCCACACGTATGGGTTTGATGAAAAAATTTTTTTTTTAATTTATTGACGTATTAAAAAAAAACTATTCACTAGATCTCGTTCAAACCAATTTTCGGTGGAAGTTTGCATGGTAATGTATATCATATATTTTTTTTAGATTTTTCATTCTGTTATTTTAGAAGTTACAGGGGGGGGGGGGGGACACACATTTTTTCACTTTGGAAGTGTCTCTCGCGCAAACTATTCAGTTTAGAAAAAAATGATATTAGAAACCTAAATATCATTTTTGAAGACCTATCCATAGATACCCCACACGTATGGGTTTGATGAAATTTTTTTTTTTTTTTTAATTTTTATGACGTATTAAAAAAAAACTACTTACTAGATCTCGTTCGAACCAATTTTCGGTGGAAGTTTGCATGGCAATGTATATCATATATTTTTTTTAGATTTTTCATTCTGTTATTTTAGAAGTTACAGGGGGGGGGACACACATTTTTTCACTTTGGAAGTGTCTCTCGCGCAAACTATTCAGTTTAGAAAAAAATGATATTAGAAACCTAAATATCATTTTTGAAGACCTATCCATAGATACCCCACACGTATGGGTTTGATGAAAAAATTTTTTTTTTTTAAATTTTTATGACGTATTAAAAAAAACTACTTACTAGATCTCGTTCGAACCAATTTTCGGTGGAAGTTTGCATGGCAATGTATATCATATATTTTTTTTAGATTTTTCATTCTGTTATTTTAGAAGTTACGGGGGGGGGACACACTTTTTACCACTTTGGAAGTGTCTCTCGCGCAAACTTTTCAGTTTAGAAAAAAATGATATTAGAAACCTCAATATCATTTTTAAAGACCTATCCATAGATACCCCACACGTATGAGTTTGATGAAAAAAGATTTTTTGAGTTTCAGTTCTAAGTATGGGGAACCCCCAAAATTTATTGTTTTTTTTCTATTTTTGTGTGAACATCATAATGCGGTTCATAGAATACATCTACTTACCAAGTTTGAACAGTATAGCTTTTATAGTTTCGGAAAAAAGTGGCTGTGACAGAATCGGACAGACAGACGGACATGACGAATCTATAAGGGTTCCGTTTTTTGCCATTTGGCTACGGAACCCTAAAAAAGAACACGTCCCTCATGTTCTAGTCTCGGCGTTTTATTTTATTAGGTTGAGTAATTTTTCTAGCTTCGTTCCCGAAGTATTACTGTTAACCAAGGGATGAATAAGGCGCTTATTTCAGTTGAGGTAGTTTGGCGCTCGACCGCAGGGAGAACGCCAATAGTCTGAGGCTGAAATGATGCTTTTCACCCAAGTTAGACACTCTACTTTTCTTTTCGAATACGAGGAAAGTAAAATAAATAAGTTTAAAAACAAACATGACTAAGTATAATCTTTTATAGTATTTCTTGAGGGTACTTTCAATGAATAATGTAGATAAAGGTATCGTTATTTATAGAATGGGGAGTTAACAATCAGAATGGAAATTGTGAAACAAATCCATTTAAAACATAATTTTAATTGCTTATCTTTAAAAAAAATTACAAACATGTGGTTGGAAAATAAAGAAACGCATCTATTTGTGCACACTTTATAGAGCAATAACGACCCACTTTCAGAGCGTGAAAAATGAAAAATAAATTTCACGTCACTTTCGTTTGCGTCTTGCGACATATAAGAAAAAGGTATACTAATAATTATTTCCGCTTATAGGATCAAGTTTATTGCTGGAATCAAATCTTGTAAATCGAATACGACCGGCCAATTTGTAGTTATGGCAATTCGATATTTGACCTTTATAACATATGACTATTTTATAAAATGCTTTTATTATGGAGGATAGAAGTAAGGAGAACGATCTACCTATGTGTATGAAAAGTGTCCATCAACAAATCTTAAATAGGTGGCGCCACAATACATCGCGAACAAATTTTTAATTATTTATTTATACTTTATTGCACATAAAATATTAAGTACAAATGGTGGACTTAATGCCTTAAGGCATTTTCTACCAGTCAAGCACTGGGTCCAAAAGAGACGTTTGTTACCTAACAGCTCTTTGATTTTCGATTTTGATTTTGAAATTTTTGCTTTGGATAAAAAAAAACACTGTCAGTGTACTTTACTCTGTCAATAACGTCTAAGTTCATGTCATGTCCTTGTGCAACCCTAGCGCCACCGGAAAGATTTGGAACTGCCATTACAGCTGCCAGCTGGACACTTTAAGCAACAGTTCTACCATAAGCGATTGTTCTTACCTCTAGCCTCTATAGCTTTATATGACATAAAATTTATATGACAAATACCCACTAGGTCACACGATGTTATATAACATCATTTTGATGACCGGTTTGGCCTAGTGAGTAGTGACCCTGCCTATGAAGCCAATGGTCCCGGGTTCGAATCCCGGCAAGGGCATTTATTTGTGTGATCACAGATATTTGTTCCTGAGACATGGGTGTTTTCTATGTATATAAGTATGCATTTATCTGATATACGTACGTATATTGTCGCCTAGTACCCATAGTACAAGCCCATAGTATTTATTTATTTATCAATATATTAAATATTTAGAGGTGTCGCTAGTCTTTGGACCCGGGTATGTCCTTAAACTACGTCCAAAAGAGAGGTATGGGCAATGTGAATGTCATCTCGCCTTGTGTGGTAGGGCACAGCACAGCAGATGTCATTCCAGATCTAGAGCAGAGCCCAACTGGGGAAGTACCTCCACCTTACAGAAAACCGCAGCCAAATAACACTTGACCCTACTCATAGTGTTGTGTTCCTGCCGGTGAGTAAGGTTGGCAGAGCTCAACGAGGGGTGTGGGGTTAGGGTCGGCAACGCGCATGTAACTGCTCTGGAGTTGCAGGTGTACATAGGCTACGGAGACTGCTTACCATCAGGCAGGCCGTATGCTTGTTTGCCACCGACGTAGTATAAAAAAAAAAAGTCTGTCGCAGTCTTTGCAGGATTAGTAACACTTTGAAATAAAGTAAACCCTATCTACTTAATAATTGGATTACTTTCATAGCTGAAGATAATGCAAAAATGCTCGTAACAAAAATTAAACTTTTAATAAATCCTTTTAGTACAAATGAATCGCTTGTTCTATAATCAACCTTGGACCGATACGAATAGCTAGGCGAGATGAAGGACGTCTTAAAAGGATTGGCAAGGTAAGAGAAAACATTATAAGCGAATTCCCGTTTCAAATGGCTAAGTTACGGCGGCGCCCCTTGCGACGTTAAATTCAAATAAAAGGAGCAATTCAGAGAAAAGTGGACAGCTCAAATATTAGCCTTTTACCACGACGATTAACGACCGAAGCAACTTTTACTACTCTCTTGAGACAAAGACGTAAGTCATTCCTATTGCTAAAGATGTAAGATAGAATTCTCGTCTTGTAAAGGCACAAGTCATTACCAGACGTTAAGTGTTACCGGCGGTTTATTACGGGACTTTTGAGTACGATGGCGACCTTTTATCAGTATTGTAAAGCCGCAATCAAAGGCATTTTACGGACTCATCTTGAATCCTCTATTGTTTCATAAATCAATACTTGGGCATTAAAGCCTTTGAATGACCGAGCGAATGTTAGATGTGTGCCACAAAATTATAAAAACGTCGTCTGGTGCACTAAAAGCTACTTTTAATTAAAAGATCTAACTTCTATTAGCTGTCAATTACCGAGAAATTTCAAGACTTCAAATCAATTAAAAATCAGTACATACTTTTGCTATGACATATAGTTAGTACCTAATAATTAACGTAAACTATAGTACAGTGCCAAAAATAATAAAAAACTACCAATATATCAAAGAAGATATCGAATGTGTTTTGTATTCCGCGGTAGCTATCTTCTTAATATACAATGTTAAAAAAATATCTATAACGTCAAGGTAACATCGATAACAGACATGTCGATATTTTATTTTGTCAATCACTTTATTTTGCCACAAACACTTCTATGTCTGCTCATTTAGGGTCATCGCGCCAGCCAAGTAAAGGATGACTCACGCTGGACCGGGCCGGGGCCGGGCCAGAGCTTCTGGCGCTTCGTTTTCTATGGAAAGCACCACGTGATCACCGATCAGCCGTCATAAAAAATGACGTGTCGGACGCCTCGGCCTGAGCACAGGTCATCCTTAAGTAGTAAGTAAGTATCGCGTTATAATAAAGTATAAAGGTAATATAATGGTCATTTAAGTTACACCTATCTGTACCTATCAACGCAGTAAAAACAACGTACCTAAAAATAGATACTGCATTAAACATTAAAGGAAGGCTAGAGGTGAGACAGAATATATATTGGTGAAATAAATCTACAGCCATGAATAATAAACGAGGGTTTATTAAGGGACATAAACACAAACGGCGAAAAAGAAAATTGATAAAAAGGGACTGGGTTGTATTTAAAAAGCAACCCCCACTCAGGTATGTTTTGATAAGGTTGGGGTTCAGTAGGCTTTGGGTAAGTTGAGGGTGATGTTCGTGATTGGACTTAGCACCTAAGGTCTTTTCACGAAGGCGTGCAGGAATCTACCAGTAGCAAAATGTTCCATAATATTTATTTATTTATTAAATTCCCGTGCATCTCCTCTCATCTTCGCTCATCTTCCCCTCGGGCAGCCTAAATAGTGTGATTTTACACTGGCGCTTGTGTCGCTTTATTGTTTTTTTAAATTACGTACTATGTATCGAACAATCTTTTAGTATCAAAATAATTCTACCCTCTCTCTCTATCTCTATTGCACGCACGTAATTATATTGCTGTCCCGCCCATGATGCCGGTTGTCAACGTCACTGTGCGAGTTTGACAGCAATATAATTATGCACGTGCAATAGAGTTAACAACAAGGGGCCGGGTACGAAAATCTATATGGAAAACGTTTCTGCTTTAAATTGAGTCCTCACGTGGTTTATTTAACATGCAAATGTACTTGAATTTTTCTGCTTTGCACGTGTCTAACATCACTTTGTGATTTAAATGAATGTTAGGTAATTTTATGCCACGACACCTGGTTGAGTTTAACACCTACTACATACACCTACAGAAACAAAATATGAGCGTAATTGTTCAGACTACATCTTATCAATTCCGATCTGGGTTCATGTAAGGCGGGACAACAGGATTTGCACCTTATTCTCTAAAATTGTGCACCTTACAATATTCTAACGAGTAACATATTTTTCACCTCAGCAGCTCGAGCTCGAACAAGCCTACTTTCGACACTCCAGGGAGGGAGACAAGCTCACAGTGTCTAAAGTGACGTTTCATCAAACATATCCGATCCATATCGTATCTAGACCTAATATTTGACGTATCCCAAACTTCGAATCTGGCCGTATATTTGCAGATCGCATTACCCACTTGCCGCGCTACAAATTACGCCGGTTAGTCAAAGCTCGATTCGTATGGGTTTCATTTCAATTCAATGCTACAAGCGTGGTTGCATTGCCATTGTTTGTTTGTTCATTAAATAACACAGAATTACAGAGCTTATAACGCTTAGGCGCGCATTGTACCTATATATTTATTTGTTATTTTTTTATTAGAAAGCAGGTGGAGTACCCGGGTGTCATGAACTGACTACATTCAACTAACATCTTCTGTAATGCACATGACTTTTAATGTTGAATAAATGAAATGAAATGTATATACCAATTTGTTTCATAGAACAGTGAAACCTCTAAGATATGAAGTTCATAGTCGGGAAAATCAATCTGTATCAAATCAATAAACACAAAGGGCAGAAATAAGTCAAAATCGCTGATTTCTTCAGCGCGCTCAAAACCTATAGGTACATACCCACCCTCCCCTCCCTTCTCCTCCTGTTCCTCTGCCAACAAACTGTCCTACAGTTTGGCACAAGGGTTTTTTGTAAAATGGGTTATATTTATTCAAATTTTAAGGAAATTAATCAAATTAATCAATTTGTGTCAAAAGTATTCTCTGATAGCTTTAAAAATATGTCTCTGTTATGTATGTGTGCGTGAGCGCACCACCCCGCTTCCATTACTACATGTAATATCAAATTGCTATTCTACCTACCCATTGTACCTAGAATCTACTTAATGTGTGTACTTTGACAGTCTATAAGGAATTAAATACCTAAGGGACTTTATTTGCATTGAAACTAATCAAGCTTAGTTGAATCTAATCCAACCTCAGACGTTATAAATCAAATCTTAAGCCCATTGTCGACGGTCTCTTAGCATAGTGACCGAAATCCATCACATGAACGTGATAAGTATA
Organism: Cydia pomonella; assembly: GCF_033807575.1. Lineage (NCBI taxonomy): Eukaryota > Metazoa > Arthropoda > Insecta > Lepidoptera > Tortricidae > Cydia > Cydia pomonella. The sequence goes on along the minus strand of NC_084710.1, from coordinate 4,073,644 downwards.
AACTTATGATAAGAATTGTTGATCGATGGTGCAGTGTTTCCTGTCATTATGTATTCAAAGTACGGACAAGGAAAGCCGATTAGTTGGTGTAATTTTTCACCGCATAACGATGTCGTTATTACTGCAGGGCTGAAAGTTATGTAACAGTTATGAAAAACTTGTTTCCTTGTAATGGCTAGAAACAGTTTATATCTAGTATTATGAATAGCTTCGGCTAGTGAGTTGCGTTGGGACTAGTTAATTGCGTTTGAATCGGGTATCTAGAATAGTGCTCATTGTTTTATGCTACCCGTGTAAAAAGTGATAATATTCATAATATGAAACGTGATTAGTTATGTACAGTCAAATGCAGAGAGAGGTGTCACCTCATGCATAGACTGATTGTATGCAGGGGGGGTTACCTCTATCTGCAGCTGACTGTAAAGGATAAGAAAATTTTATTAGTTGGTGTAAATGTTTACCGCGTAATGACGTCGTTATTACTACTGTAGAGCTGAGCGCTTTTGAGAGTAACTGGTATAGAAAACTGTAACTTTGAAATAAATATTGTAAAAAGAAACGGTTTTTTTTCTAGGACAAAAGATAGTCTTCTAGTGAATAATTTACTGGATATAACATTAACACAATGTCTCTGCGACAGTTTCAACTGAAAAAGTTAAATACTTATTTGATTTATATATAGCGAGTTGCATTGAGTTTAGCAAGTTGGGTTTTATTCGGGAGTCCCAAATATGTATTTATGTACTTAGATACAGGTATTTCAAAACACTTTCTTGATAAAAAAGAGTATTTAACGTGTCTGTTTATATACAAAAAATCGTTAGGATCTAGAAATATGGCAATATTGGCTCTGTTACTTAGACCCACATTTAGGTACGTATCTACTGGACTCGCTCGTAAAGACGTGATGAGCCGCCGCGGATCGAGTGCCAAACAATAATAATGTATCTTGTCTGTAATGAATGTTACGAATTTTAACAATATGGAACGGTTTGTGTTCTGAACGAGGTTGCAAGGTTGTGTGACTAGCGTTGGAGAAGATTTAAATGCCCAACAGTCGACATATTTTATTGGATCATGACAAAACGGTGATAAGGGCTTTTTTCATACTTGCCACTTAAGTCTCGGTCTTGGGTTCGAATCCCGGTAAGGACATTTATTTGTGTGATGAGTCATGGATGTTTCCTATATAATACGTAATATTTAAGTATAACTACTACGACCAAAAGAGAGGTATGGGCACTGTGACTGTCACGCATACCAGCTGCGGAACTCCTGCCTCCAGGGGGAAAGGAAAACTGGGCAGTATGGAAAGCCCTTAACAGACTTAGAACGGGAGTTGGTCGGTCAAAAGATAACCCTCTGAGATGGGGTATTGGCCGACAAGGTGATACTTTCTGCGAGTGTGGAGTCCTCCAAATAACAAAACACATGATCGAATGTTCCTTGTGCTCAACGATGTGCACTGAGGAAGATCTCCTGAGGGCTACACCCAGAGGGTTAGAAGTGGCAAAGCAAGAGCAGACAAAAATTTAATTTAAAAAATTTGTTTATTTTTCCCCAACTGGGGAAGCACTTCCACCTTACCGAAAACCGCAGTCAAATAACACTAGACCCTACTCATAGTGTTGTGTTCCTGCCGGTGAGTAAGGTTGCCAAAGCTCAACGAGGGTGCGGGGGTCTTAGGGTCGGCAACGCGCATGTGACTCCTCTAGAGTTGCAAGCGTCCATAGGCTACAGTAAACGTTAACCATCAGGCGGGCCGTATGCTTTTTTGCCACCGACGTAGTATTAAAACAAATATAATTATATATATCGTTGTCTGAGTGGGACGTTTTGGGTAAGAATGTCCCTGTAATATTTATTTGATTTATCACATGGAATAGTATGGAATCAATGCATATTTATTAGCTTCATATGTATCGTCTTTATTATTTAATATATAGTGAATGTGTATATTATATTTGTATATATATGTTATTATATGTATTTTTGTTTGATATGCCTTTGGTGTTGTAATTGTAGCACCGCTCACAATCTCTCTGCTTAGCCTTAAGGTTGACTAGTAGAGAATGACTCGTGGCATTAAGTCCGCCTTTTGTACTATTAAATAAATAAATAGTGTATTCCCATTTGTACTCTGCCCACGTGACCGTCACCATTCATTAGGCGGGAATAGATGGGAATTATTGATATGATTGCACATGGGAATAGTCCCATCTGTGCTCGGTAAGGACAAATGAGAATACACTCATGGAACATGCTACATTAAAAAAAGAAGATTTATGTATAAGATCATGATTTCCTTTCATGACATTCATATTCAAAGTAGGACCAAAGAAAGCCAATAAAGTTGTTGTAATTTTTCACGATGTCATAACAGCGTCGTTATAGCGTTGTTCGCGCCGTTACTTAGACGCACATTTATTACGGACCGCGGCTATTAATGACGATGAGCCGAGGATCGAGTGTGGACAGCTATCATTAGTCTACCGCTTTTAGACGACTTGGTCTTGGTTAATCTATGGAGGAATGAGAGTGCATGGAGAAGGCTGAGATGAGGTAATAAATCTTGGTGTAATGCGGGTTAACGATAAGTTTGATGTTATCAAGTATCAAAATTCTGCCGGGTTAGCACCAATAAGACTTTAGACTAGGTACAATGTCTGAATACATTTAGGTTCAATGTCTGAAGTTGAGATTGTTGTTCTTTTTAAATAAATACTTAGTTTATTAAGCTTAGAATAAATTTAAAATCAATACCAAATTTTAAATGAGGTCTTGGTGGCTCAGATGTCAGAGCGCTAGAGTATCGATCCAGAGGCCGTGAGTTCAAGTTTCACCCAAGGCAGTAATTTGTCCGTTTTTAAATTTATTCTAAGCTTAATAGCATCGTTCGCATACGTTTCTGCTTGTTAAAAAAATTACTTAGTTTTTTGTTTTAAGAATAAATAAGAGTAATTTTATTATGGCTGCCCATGTTCTGTGAAATAGATAGAAATATATGAACAATTTTTACTATGGAAACAACCCTCAAATAGCGAAAGGAATAGTTGACGTAACTGGTGACCGAAGAGCTGGCAGTTTCCTCGCACAACGTATCAGCATTGCGATACAACGGGGAAACACCGCCAGAATCCTTGATACGATGCCTCAAGGGGCTATTTTAGAGGTAAGTATTTAGATACGTCTATTAATACGTCTGTTTATATCTATTGTATAAATGAATGCATAAAACTATCTCTCAGAAACTGGTCAGATTTAACAAAATGAACCTGACTAAGTATAGGTCTGAGCAGTCTGTCAGCAAAACCTGGTAACTAACTAACTAACTGCTTTGGCTCAGCGATTCAAAAAGAATCTTGGCCTCCGAAACGAGAGAACGCCACCTGTCCCGATCCAGCGCGGTTTCCTGTCATGAATCGGCATTCAGCCGATGCAGGTCCGCCTCCACGACATCACACCAGCGGTACCTGGGGCGCCCGATCGGTCGACGGCCGGTTGGTCGCCTCAAGTACGCTTCCTTGACTACGCGATCCTCCCCCATTCTGAGTAGGTGACCGAGCCAGCGAAGTCTGTGGGATTTAGTTACGCCGATGATATTGGGCTCAGCCACCAACTCTTCGATCTCGGCATATTACCTGAACCCTGAACCTGGTATATTATCTGATTATGTCATGCTTTTAAATATAAATTTGAAAGAGGGATCAGGATAAGCGAAGTGAACAGAAGCAGTCATTTGTTTCATCACCGATTGAATAAAAACTCAATCCAGTCCTCGCTCGAGAATAGAAAAGCACCTTAACAACTTGCGCTCCCTAAGGCGATGGTTTCCTTAACAGCAAGAGGCTAAACGTCTCGGTTTAAAATTTCAATGCTCGTTTAAGCGTTTTCTTTCATCTGAATTTTGTATAAACTCGATGGAAATATTTGCAGCGGAAAATTACAGTAATGGTGCTTTTTTTTCTGAAATGTAATCCTTTCAGATTAAGGGTTTATACTTAAATGTATCCGCTGAATTAAAAAGCGTTCCAGGGTGGACGTGGCGGTTAACATTCAAGTTAATTTAATGTTGCCTTCAGTACCCCTAGTGTAAATAAATTCGATTTCCAAAGTGACGTACGCGTTTGCGTTTAGTCTCATTTTGTATTGGATTTCGAAAGAGCGCGCCAAGCGGGACGTTTTGGAAACTCAAAATCCTATACAAAATGAGACTTAACGCAAACGCGTTCGTCACGTTATGATGTCGATCAAAGTTACACTAGGGGTACTGAACAGAGGATGCTTTACTGTTAACTTGTGAAGTTACCTACTCGAACCCTAGATGGCTTGTCAATAAATCGATAATCAATACGCATCTAATAAGGTACATAGTTTCCAATACAGCCCATAGGTGGCGCTGTCCTCAATTAGTAGGGGCTCCAGGCTAGTGAATTAAGCTTTTATTTATTTCACTTTCCTAATATACTCGATATGAAGCACTCGCTTCCTCAAGATCCTCCGATATCCGCCCACGTGCCAAAAATTACAAAATTTGTTTAAAGTTAAGTTGTACTTCTAACAGAAGTTAGCCTAAATGCTCAATATGGCGCAAGTCGATGCTAACCATAATCTTATAATCTTTTAATATGTATTGAATTAACTTGGTAAGGCAAAGACGATTTAAAGATATATTTTATAAATTATAGATTTTCGTACATTGACCCACCTATTGACGTCTCTATTGCACTTGCATAATTATATTGCTATCCCGTTCATGATGCCGGTTGTCAATGTCAATGTGCGAGCTTGACAGCTATATAAATTGAGTGCAATAGAGATATCGATGTGAAAAGCGTCTCTTCTTTAGGCACTATAATGAACTTTTAAATGATTTGACTCCTAAAGATCTGTATTAATAATTTGTTTTTGATGCCATTAGGTATCTCACGTGCACCACGAGCAAGGTGCCTAAAAACAGGGCTCTGAATGCATTTCACGCACACCAATCAACCTGAGCGATCGTCAAATTAGTCAAAACCAAATAAAAGCCTTAGTTAAATTTTGAGATTAAAATCGGCCTCCTAAAGTGTTAAATTATCGGTCGACGGCGTGAGGCGTGCCGAGACCCTGATTTTAGCAGCTTTCAATGGCGGCTGACTCGACTAATTTAAAATATTTAATGAAGCCATCAGTTAATTACTGCTAGGCACTTTGACACAATTACGGCCATTTGTTTAATTTAAATATTTAAGCTCGCTTCATGACCGACATTGTTGACATAATACCCATTTTTTTAAATTACCTAAAAATCTGCTAGTCTGTCTCTTAGTTTCGTAGACAAAGTGTGGTAAATAAGTTTCATAATAAACAACATATTTTCGAATAAATTTGAAGTTTCTTTACTTCAACACTTTGTTATTGCAGAGTATGTGCAGAGCTGCTTGCTACGACTCTAAAGCCCCATATAGACGGTTACAGAACTTGCATGAAATATTCGATACATTGCTAACTAAAGAGTACAGAATTCAGTCGTTCGTTAGAATGTAAATATCGGTATTATACATAATTCTATAAGTATAGGCTAGCCACCCTAAACTCTGACAATAACACCGACTTTTTCCTTCCCCACCGAAAGGCTCTATTATCAGATTAATAACGCTGAAAGATTATTGCGATGGGACAAAACGCAACGCAAGTGGTTTTTGCAAATTGGGCCAAAGAATTAAATAACTTGTTTTACCCTTGTTTGACCTAATAAACTTCTGATTTAATGTAACGTTTCGTGGAATTTTTCATTTGACGGTTGGAAACAGAGAACTTTTCAGACTTTTCAAAGCAAACGTTACCTAACGTAATGAGTTTTATGCGATGGGACTTAAACATGCGATAAAGATCGAAGTGGAAGTATCTTTCAGTTGGTGATTTTCAGTAGAATAAGGGACTCCCATAGACTACAGATTTAATAAGAATCTATACTTGTGTATGTTTTCAAACTGTTAATGTACAGGAACACTTGAGGTAAAACAATGTTTCTCCCACGCACATCCATCTCCAGTCGCGTGCACAAAAATCAAACTTTAGTAAATTTTTCAGCATCATATGACCATTCTTATTTTTTAATCCTGCTCTGTTTATCTACAAACGGTTATAGTTTTGATTTTTAAATACAAGATATTAACTGCTACCCTAATTTCAAGCTCAAGTATAAGAAAATATCAGGTTGGTAGAAAAGCAACTGCTCACTACGTAGTAACTTGCTTTTCAACCCATCTAATGCTAACCCATACATCGCATGAAATAGGCAAGTAGAAAGTAAGTACGGTAAGGATGGAGATTTTTATGCAAGGTATGATGATATTCACAGTGTAGAACAATGTGTTATCTACTTAATACTAACAATTAGTAAGCAGTTACAGTTACACGCATACTTGTAAATTGGTTTAAGATTGTGGATTAGTATACCTTCTCTCCGCTGTCCGACGGCAGGTAGAATGTGAGCACGGTGAGAAAGGAGATGCCCATGCAAGGGATGATGATGTTCACGGTGTAGAACAGCGTTTTCCTCCGCATGGTGATGTTGAACGTGATGTCCAGGTATGGCTCGTCGCAACACGTGTAGAATTTCTCGTTCCTGGAGAAAATGGTATGGAATTAGCTCAATAATTTATTTTAATAATTGATTCGTGGGAGTTGAATTTCGTACATTATTTAAGAATTATATATATATTTTTTTTAATTAATGGCTATCGCCACGAAGGCATTTGCCAGCATTACGTCAATATAGTTCCCCATAAAACGGGATTACGAATTTAGCACGAAAGTGTTGGTCAGATTAAGGAGCAGGGAATAGTTATAATTTTAAATTGTTAACTTTAACCCTTGATTGACACCAAGTAATATTTGTCCTCGGCCGATTAGCCTGACACTTGGAATTTGTCTATGAATTAAAAATACTTAAAAACTTCACAAATCATTGACGTGAGTTTGACGCGTTACATTTATATTTATCCCGCAATTGTGTTCAATATACATTATAATAGAAAAAATGAGTGATATTTAGAAAACGAGTGTTTTCAATCGGTGTTATTAACTTACTTTGTGATTATGTTCTGTGATTTATAATATATTATTTATAAAACTCTGGTTTTTGTTCCGGGTACAGCTACGTATAGTAAAACTGGTAAGTTAAATTTAGATAGTAAACATTGTACATGGTCTGCACCACAGATCTACAATAGAAGTATTTTTGTGCTCCTTATATATGATTATATCCTATCTATAGTTATACATAATATCATTGAAAACTAACAGCAATACTTTTAACTGAACATTGGTGAAACTTATATATTTGTAATATAAGTCCACGGTTTGCCAGTCAACACTGCAAACACTGTAAATCCATATGAAAATGTGTAAGAATTATCCTAATTGACGTTTATGATAAAGCAAACAATCGCGTGTAACCCCGGTGTGAGCCCGATACTGATTCCATTATTTCGCGCAGCAGCTGTATTGGAACTCATTTTGCTCACTTGCCAAGTATTGGAACAGATTCCCATACTTTATGGCCTGAAGCTTAGCAAACATTGAAATGCAAGCCATTTGTTGATATTTAACAAATTTAACATATATCAGTTAAAAAATAAAGATCATAGTCAAATGGCGTTCTAAAAATTTCAATCATGTGTCGAAATATGCCAGTAAATTTACTGTGCCTAGAAAGTTTTCTTTGACAATCCACTTCTATTTCAAATTCTCTTTGCCTTTATACAGTTTGTCTCGAAATCTTGTTTTGTCTGCACACGTGTAACCGATGGGAATGCACAGCCTGATCCGTGCTACCGGATCAGTTTGCCGCCAGAATGCAATCTCAAGTGCCGTGAACTCGATGGGAATTCGTGAAACGGGCTTTACCCATTTGTACATTGTTAAATTGGTTCTTTTATTGGCGATGTAAAAAGGCCTTTGCATAGTTTGCTTTTTTTTAGGTACGGGTATGGACAAGCTGCGCTGAAACAAAATCAAATCAGGTGTCGGGACGCGATGGAAATTTCCAAATCGGTAAGTTTTTCTAATTCTGCTAATATTTTGTTTGTCTAGTTGTAATATTTTCCGTCGTATTATATATTTTTTAAACCGCATGAGAAAATTATCATCTTTTTAAATTTATTAAATTGTTATAAAGTGATGTATAACAGATAAAATACATCATTATAATAACTGTTTTGTTCAATCTCTAATTTCTTGTAGTTTAATTTTTTTTTCTCTACTTAGAATCTAAGAGTACTGGGCTGCGACAGTAAAGGAAACAATAAAAGTTATTATTAAAAACTTCCATTAAGTAATAATACCGACTAATATCAGAACAGAATACCAAGAAAATTAATATCCGTGCACCAACATTATTAGAAATAAAGCTTCAATATCGTTTACTAAACTTCTGCTGCAATATTACATTACAGCAGCGAATAAACAGTTGAATGAGAAGCTAGGACAGCGTAGACGATCTAAGAACCTTTTTGCAAGTAAACAAATGCAGTCGAACTGTTCAAATATAAGTTCTATATAAAGCGGCGTAAGAACGAAGCGGAATGCAAGCACGAAGCGTGATTATGTAAGGACAAAGCCGGAGGCGTTTCAAAGTGGATTTTCCTGTTTTCCTTTCGCGTAGCGCCGGTCGGCTTAAGATAAGTTAAGCGCATTATAGGACCGTGAGGTAATTTTGTTTATGGCTTGGTTTAAAGTGCAGGTACTTCGTCTCGGTTCGCGCATAAATTGTAATAGCATCTGCGTTGCAATCGTGTCGTATTGACTTATTGCTGGTGGCGTATTCGGAAACATAACATGTTATAGATACAAATTCATGTTATGCGTTATGCTCATTTTTAAGAAGAGTTATATGTATACACCGTGTTTTTATTGAATTCCGTTAACTTCGGGGCATGAGTAAGTACGTTTAGGGAAACTAAATGGCATGGGTAATTTAAAAAAAGTTTTTTAGCGAGTGGCGAGTCACCGCCTGCCTTGATAACACTGTATATCACAATGTTATGGCAGGTGTCCGGAACCTTAGCAATAGCCCAGTCTTATTTTCCACCCAAATTCAAACCATATACCAGGACTCTTTCCATTTTTCTGCAATAGCCTCCAATGCCTGGTGAAACCGGTTTATGGGTATCTATTTATGTACACATGAATGGGTTCCAGCAGGCGTTCTACATGACATCAAAGCTCTCCAAACGGCCTCTACGTGTTGGATCTATATCCCCACGCACGCCTTATAAATGATCGGGCTTAAAAACCCGAGAGTTTGTAACGGAGATACAAATAATAATAATAATAATAAATGTTTATCAGATGTCAGTTTAAGATTTTCCCGCTAAATGTGATTTCACCTTTGATTAACACGAATTAGAGCAAAGAAAAAAGTAAGTATATAGGTAAAGAGAGCCCTCTTGAAGCATTTTAAGGAAACTAATTTCGAAGCGCTATCTCTAATTTGGATCCGAATTTAATTATTTATATGTACGTGCACATCTACATATGCATCCATACGTGTAGGTACTTTCGTCCTACATAATATTAGGTCTACTTGGGCGATTTACAATTGTTATGTCTGACAAACATTATACCTACATGTTTTCGAGTTATTTGAATGACAATTTATTATGACAAACAACAAACACATTTACGTCGCTTACTATTCAAGAAGTTAAATCCATATACACCGTGTTTTTTTATTTCTGTTAATTTCAAGGGTGCATTCCTGAGCTTAAATAAGGTAACTTTCTTAAAGGCACCGGTATTATAATTAACTCCATTTCGGAGATAATCAACAATTTATTTTTATCTTATAAGGCCCTTACAGGCGAGGCGTGTGTGAGGCCTTATGGTCTGTTTACATATTGATTAGTGTTTAGTACGAGTTTATACATTTACTACAAAACGAACGTACTATCTCGGACGGTCGATATTCGATATGACATTGATATGTCACAGTAAAAAAAATACAATTTTTTGAATATTAACTATGCTATTTACTTTCCTTTAACGTAACTTATCCATACCCCGAAGTTAACGGAATTAAAAAAAAACAGGGTATATATATATATAACTATGTCTATGTTTATACCTCCAGCATTTTAAATTAACCTCCTGTAAGCCTCAACGCAAAAGAAACTTAAATGAAGCGAATTGGGGCAGCGTTCCGTTTTAAAGGGGTGAGTTGCGTGATAAGGACGGCGAATGGGGTCCTTACAGCGCGGCTTAACGTAGAAAAGCGGATACACGTCGTAAAGTGATGTCGAGGTAAGTGATGTTGGCTTAATAACGACTCGTTCGAGGGCCGAGGATAACGGCTCGGGTAGTCGGTGAGAGAACTCACATGCGAGTTTAGAGTCAGACCAAGAGCTAAGTTGGCAGCGATATTAATAGAAAATGGTTACGTCATAGAAATTTGACGTTTAAAATAACTCTCGCGCTCTGTCCGGGCTGTCAAAATCGCTGCCAACTTATATTGGTCTGACTCTAATTACATTTCCGAGTTCCGACTGATGAAACAGCACTCCAAATGTATCTACACGCACGCGTTCAAAAGTGTAACAGTCTTTGTTCTACATAATTTATAGAAATATCTGTTCTTATTAAGCTACTAGCGACTCGCCCCTGCCTCGCACGGGTAAACCTTAACAAATTATATACCTAAACCTTAGAAAGGTGAAAACCGTATGAAAATCCGTTCAGTAGTTGTTGAGTTTATCGCGAGCATACATACAAACAGACAGCGGGTGACTTTGTTTTATAAGATGCATAAATTTGACATTGGTACTTTTGATGTGTAATCTGATCGTTTACTTAGATGCGACTGTACGACCAATCCGAGCGATCAAACGTCGTTATATAACGAATGCGAGTTCTCGAGAGACAGAGAATCCACTGCGTCACGAGTAGGTATAAGATAAGCTATGAAATAGGTATAGTACCTACTTGGAGCGATGGGTAGTTTAAATTAGCTAATTACCTACTAATCGATCTGTACCCCTAGTGTAAATAAATTCGATTTTGAAACGTGACGTACGCGTTTGCGTTTAGTCTCATTTTGTATGGGTTTTTGAACAGCGCGCCAAGCGGGACGTTTTGGAAAGTCAAAAATCTCATACAAAATGACACTTAACGCAAACGCGTACGTCACGTTACGCTGTCGAAAATATTTACACTAGGGGTACTGATTGCTTATATTTATATTTTATTATAAAACAACACAATTAATTAACATTTTAAAGTTGTAATCCGACGTCACCATTAACCGACTTGCCACACCGGCAGCCAGTCAATCGGTGAGTAACTTGTCGTATGCGTTGCGTTTTGTCATACATTTCGCTCCGTAAACAGTGCGTCTACCAGGTCAATTCCAAGAATATAATGTGATACTGATCTAACATGGATCTGACATCATTCCAATATTGCAATTTGGATGGGAGTGGAACATTCCAAGATGGCTTCAATCTTCTTTAGAGGACCTGCTGAATTGCGCATTAGATATAGACTTTCAACAAAAAACATCTCTTGACACTGACAGATCAGTATCAGATCAGTATAATCATATTGGATTGAGATCTACGAAATACATAATCTGTAGAAAATTCAACTGTCTAACTATCACGGTTCATGAGATACAGCCTGGTGACAGACGAACAGACGGACGGACGCACGGACAGCAGAGTCTCAGTAATAGGGTCCCGTTTGACCCTTTGGGTACGGAACCCTAAAAATCGAATCCAAAAAGGTCACTTTTGATACTGACAGATCAGTATAAGATCAGTATCCGATCAGTATGAGATTTAATTAGCTAAAACTCGAATTAGTCGGTACGTGTCTTGAAAAGTGTTCTCGTCGATCTTTAACAAAATGAGCAAGAAAATTGGGTAAAATCAACCTTATGGTTCATTAAAAAAAACATAGAAAGAGCATCTTCTCGTACGCGTTTGTTTTTTGCAAGAATAAAACTGATTAAGTAATTAAATACTATTTATTGTGAAATACATAATGAAAATACAATAAATAAACGAGAATATAGCTATGTCAAGCGGTTAGGAATTTACCAAGTAATAATAATAATAATAATAATAATAATATTCTTTATTGTGCACAACGAAAACATGATTAAATACAATAAGTAAAACCATCCGTGGCTCCTGTATTGCGAGTACATGCGTTCTTGAAACGTACACACTTGTACATCGAACGAGGAATTCCGTGTCTTTCGAATGCAACAGTGAAGCGCACTTTACTCGACATTCCGGCATTTCATACAGAAGATCGGTCCGATTCGAAGAATGATTAAGTCACGTTTAAAAGATCGATAGCTAAACGACATGTCATAATTGACGTTTTTTTCGATTCCGCTGTGATCCCAATAGGATCTATCTACGATATTACGTTATCTTTTTTGGTTTTAGTTTTATCGAATTATTGCACAACTAGTTGAGTAGCCCTAGCCTGTGGCTTCCAAAGAGGATGTGTTGGTTCCAATCCCAGCTTATTCCAATAGTAAATAATAATAATAGTAAATATTTGGGGACAATCGTACACAGATCGGCCTAGCCCCAAGCAAGGCTCGTACTATGGGTATAGTCGTTAGATTTATAGCTTACATATATTTTATGTATTCATATGTTTATGTACCTTCCTACATATTGATGCATAAAAACAGGCGATAGATTTCAGAAGAGAATCTCTTAGGTTTTAGGTAAGAGAAATAATTATGTATATGTACTTAAGCGTGGGCTAAATGATTTAATAATAATGGCAAAACAAAATGATATCGTGAAATTTTGGATGCAAATTCCGTGTAGGTTAAATAGTGTAATAATTATGGGTATGCAATACAGAAAAAAATGCACGGTATACGTTAAGAATAAAAGGTAGAAACGTGCAATTCTATCTACACATAGAAATAGATATAGCTCCACAGCTCGTGCTACGATTATTTTCTTGGGGCAAGCAAATCGTAACAGAAAATGAAAAGAGAGACAACTCAGAAAAGGAATAATGGCTGTTTGCTCAGTCTCTAGCAGTGAGCAAAGACCGCTCCATCAAAAAATAAACAATAATTAATACGGGGAAATTTCTGTTAGTGCCGGACAAGGCCTCATCTAGGTCTGTATTCTTGTAGCTTGACTAGAGTTCGAGTTTTAACCCTACTAGTGAATAATGGTTGTTTCCTAAAAAATAAATATAGTCGGCGCAACGTATGAACCAGAATTTGACAGCAATGAGTTAAACCGCAGGTCTTATAAATCTTATAATAATAATAATAAAATTCTTTATTGCACATACAAAAAACAGATACTGAAATGGAGAAAATACATACATTAGTAGGTAACAACAGGCGGACTTATCGCTGAACAGCGATCTCTTCCAGACAGCCTTCAGATAGTGAGATAACGAAAGAAGCGAAGTTAACGGTTGGTGCAAAATAAAGAAAAAAGTAGGTAAAAATACAATATAACACATATAATTAAGATAGACTACATTTATTACTATATACAAAAAATTATGTATACACGTATATGACAGTTATGCATTCCTTCACAGTTACCTTCTGCTCCTTATTAGATTGCACCAACTATGTTTTACAGCGGTCATGAATATTCCATTTACAATTCAAACATGTTTTGCGTATCTTCATCTTACTGAGCGTAATACAAATCAGTCTCTCGCAGCAAGTAATGAGTGACTATGCATAATTTAAGCCATTGAATGCCAAGAACCTTCTTCACGCTCATATCTCACAGAATGCTTATTTATAAACGTCATGGCATACGCCTGTCAAAGTAACCTTCATGCTTTTAACTTTTTCTTATTGACCCTAAGCTTATGCTGTTTTAACTCGGGCATTTTGTTCGTATGTACGGATGTTTTCCTCTACAGGTCGTATTTCTCAACCGATTGTTAGGAAATTTTGTGACCAGAATCCATGATTAAATAGATTTTTTGTTAACCCAGATTTTGGAAAATTTTCAAAATGCAGCATAACATCTATGCTATGGCGCTTAAGACCATTCTGTTTTGATAATGACTCAACGAACTAAGTGTTTTACACTTTTACAGTTTGTAAGCTTATCGCGAGGTCTGCAGCTCAGAGCCACTTGTATTTAATAGCTTCTATAAATACCATAGTGAAATTTGCACGTGCGTGAAATCTTTGCATATTAAAAATGGTATTTGAACAGTATAATAATCCACGATCACACAAAATACGAGTTCTTCTGAAGCGAAAGGTCGCTGGCGGGCAAGCGACGATAATAGCGCCCGTTAGTGAAAATAAATTACCAGGATATTTTCTCATTGTGCTCCTTCCTTTGTGGGACGAATCATTTTCGCCATTTCAACAAAAACACCCAAATATAGAATACAATATTGTATTCCATCTGATTCCTGTAATCAATACGTGGGCTAATGGCAAAGTGGTTTACGTAAGGGTCTGATGTTCTTAATGTTCTTATGTACTAATTTGGTATAGGTATGGCGGAGTTCTACTAGGATTTGATTTTTATTTACTGTTAATTGTTTAAACTTTATCGTACAATAAAAATAAGTACAAATGGCGGACTTAATGCCTTATGGAATTCAACCATAGGGCAAAACAGAAATTCTCGAATGTGCAGTGAGAAAAAATATTCAGAAAACATAAGCAACTTTGGATAACTATTAACTTTTAAATTGCTTTTGGACTAGCGTTTTATTTGAGCGTAGTTCGTTTGCGTTGCGAGATTATGTAGGTAGGATTTGTTTACTTGATTCAATGGTAAGGGGTTGGTGGACTTACGTATTACAGAAATTACGAACGTAATGAGAGCTTAGACTTTATCTCACCTGACCGCAGGCACCTCCAGTATGTCCCACTCCACGGACATGTAAAACTCGGAGAGATCCACCCCCACCGACACCACGTTGCTGCCGGCCTGCTCATCCATATGCCTCAGGTCCACCTGCCATCACATCACACACGTTTTATATCAAGTACCTGCTGGAAAATACGTAGTGTACTTTGTGTGGATTGGATCTACGATTTCTAGTTATCTGTAACGTTTAGCCAATTTTAGTTAAGCTATCAATAATGCAATTAAATAGCTTTGTTAAAATGCATTTATGATAGAATGAAATTTTGATCGACAACTAATGCTTAGAAAGTTATTGATAGTAAAAAGGAAATAAAAAATGTATAGCCTAATTGAACATAATATTTTATAATTAATTTTGGTATTAAACATTGAAAGCTTTATTTTAAAATTAAATATGCAATATATATAGAGCAAGAATATGTCCCGGATTAAGATATTGCTATCAAAAAACTTTTTCAATGTTTTGGTAATAATATACAGTACCGTAGTACCTATAAACATATATTTTGCTCTATTGCATTGCCTTTATTTTTAATGAATATTATCACTATTCTAGTTTAAATGGTCATCAACACATCCTATTTAGTTTCAGTTTATTTATCCGATACATGCATCCTGTCACACAATGTGTACAATCTCTAAAACCTAAAAAAAAAACATTTTGCAAATATTTCAATACTCGTATGCTGTACACTCCGAGTGCAGCTAAGCAGCTAGCACGAGCAGTCTAACTTATTTAGTGTAAAACGTATTCAAGGTGACCTTCGAAGAAAATCTCTAACCACATACCACAGAGTGTGCCAAGTGGGATGTACCTGTCTCAACAAAATTTAAAAAAACGTGGATAAAAAGTTGTAATATTCGCTCAATACATCATCAACCATAAACACAGAAGAGTCAATGTCAAAAACATCAATATTCCGAATCATGCGAAGTAGTGACAACGCGTAAAACACAGAGAACACCGAAAAAAACATTAGGTTTGGTTTGGAGACGCCGTGTGAGTTAAAGGATGGAGTCGGCCTCTACTCGTCGTTAGGAAGTTACCGTCTCGCGTACGACAACGTTACATTTACACGGTAACGCACATATGCGTGCGATCGAAAAATCTGTAAAGGACATCGGGAGCGCCGGCTCCGTCGCGTGTGTGTGTTCGCGCGGCGGGCACCGGTCGGCGGCGCGCGCTCTACGCCCGCGTGCCACCACTCACATGTCGTTTGTACCACCGTGCAGCGAGCAGCCTCACAACTATTTATACTCAAACACGAGTGTTGGCACCAGGCGCAAGGTTCATTAAGTGGAGCATGCAACAGACGTCGCCACGGTTCAAGCGAGTCTTCTATCGTCCTCGCTTCAACCGTCGCGCCGTTCACACTAGGAGTCTTAACATCTAGCTTAGATATTGTGCACTATGGACTGTGTCTGGATCGAGTAGGATTACTTGTTTCGGAATGATCAGGTATCATGCAATGGACGACGAGCGACACCGAATTCTTACAGCCACTACGATGTCGCTAATAGGGAAAGGTATAAAATATGCAACGTGATGACTGTTTTATGCTCGGAAGTGTAAGTTGAACGTTTAGTGTGAACGTCACATCTGATTAAGTCACGTGCTGTGCTTTTAACTTGTTCGCGTGTAGGTATCGTGTGAAGCTGTGTCAGAGCCGTGTCCGCGGTCCGGGCGGGCGGCCGCCGTGATCGGGAATGCAAGTGGGTGGAGTGAAGCCGGAGTCATGCGGTGAGTATAGTGTACATCGATCGTGGGGAGCATGCAGCAAGCGTCGTCGAGGACGTGTACCAGTGTGTGTATGTGTGGCGCGAGCGGAGCCAGCTAAGGAGGGGTGCACACGGCGCGTCCTGCGGCGCGGCGAGTCCTGCCGGTCTGATGCAAGCTTGCCGCTGTCATTTCTGCCGATGCAGCTCGCGGGCGCGGCAAGACGCACGCGGGACGGGATGTGTCGGAGAGGAACGGATCGAGTGAAGTTTTTGCATCCCATATCACCTGGCAGTCAGAATTTTATACCTTTCCGTGTCGAGCGAGGAAGGCCGATCGATCTAGTGGAACCGGCCGAGGATATTCTGGAGCATTCGTGGTCACGCACGTTGACATACCGCTACTCCACATACTTTAAAACATCATTACATCACCATCGCAATAGGAAAATAAACTTGCAACATGTCAGAGCTAAACGAGCGAGCTGCGGGCGGGGAGCGGGCGATATAGACGCGCGCTCTACGCCTCTACGCTAGCGCCGTCTTACAGTCAATATGTAAAAGTGAGTAAAACATACCACATGGACAGAAAAGTAATGATAATTACACGACGAATTACGTTCGAGCCAACAAGCTATTGCATGGACATCGGCCGACGCGGGGCCCTACGGCTACGGCCCGCGCTCGGCGCCAAGCAGCCTACAGCGGGCGTCACCTTGAAGCCGTCATACGTCCAGCTGCCTAACTTAAGCACACAGGTTTGCACGTCGTAAGGAAAGAACTCGACGTCGATCGAGCAGGAGGACTTATAGACGGCGGGCGGCTGCCACACCACCATGCCGTTGTAGTACACGGTGGCCTTGGTCATCAGCGTCACCTCGTAGTTGCCGTCGGCGCTGCGGACAAACAGAGCGGTCAGCGAGAGCGGTGGGGGGCTCCGCGCAATTACCTTGAATCCGTCGTACGTCCAGCTACCGAACTTAAGAACGCACGTTTGCTCGTCGAACGGAAAATATTCCACGTCTATTTCACAGGAAGACTTGTAAATCGCGGGCGGTTTCCATTCGACCAGCCCCTGGTGGTAGATGGTCGCCTTGGTCGCCAACGTTACCTCGAAGTTGCCGTCAGCACTGCAATGTTAACGCACATTTACAAGCCGGCTCGCGGCTCCTAACTTTGCCTCTGGGTGTCGTGTCGGCAACTGCATACGGGTTGCTACTGCGTATGTGTCGGGTCGGCTACCGCGTGCCTGTCGTGGCGGGATCAGACCAATTATTTGCGGTGTCTATACAATACTTACAATAAAATCAACGTGTGAGTAAGTACGAGTAAGCATTTAGTAACAAGATAATATTGACGAGTTATTTGAACTAAGAAACAACAAGTGATGACGAAAGTCGTGTCTTGTGTAATCAGGTGTACCGAGTTTTTGAGTAGTACGCAGTGTATTCGTCTATAGTTTTCTTTAAGAATAACCTACTACATTTAAGAATTTGTGAAGTCGTTTCCCCATTCAAAAAGAAATCACTTTACGCGGTGATTTCATTGTTATTGTTGTACCGTTTAATTAGTCGTTCACATTTATTTTTTAATTTTAATTCAGCCTCTCAATTGTGTTCGCCGTCAGGTCGTTGAGTGCGCTCCATTGTGCCAGGGCGATCATTATTCCGACTCCAACTTTATCGCAAACGCTTAGAACTTTCAATGCGGTGATAAATAAAATGGAAGGTATGCGAATTTGAAACGGACTGGGTAAAGCATAAGGCGAAGTATTCGTTGAGACTCAACCGCGCTTTCGATGCATCTGTCGCACCGCATCGCATAAGATATTCACGCCGACACGAATTTCTCGACTCGGTTCTAGACGGCGTGCGTTCCGATCTATCAATTATTCGCACAAGGAAACAAACAAAACCAGTTACACAACACAACATAAGGCACACTTACATGCAATAACATTTAAGTAAAAGGTATCGTTTTAGCACAGTTTATTTATCAATTTTATTTTATACACCAACATATAAAGAAAGGTCAAGCCAAGTAACTACGTAAACGTGAAAATTAAAGAGAAATGGAATGAAAATGGGAATGAGGGTTAGAAAATAGTTATTTGGAAGAATCGACGAGGCCGCCGGCGGTAGTGGTGTCCCGGGGTGAGCAAAGAAGGGTGAAAGAGGCAAAAAGGTGCGCCTTAGTCGAGAGGCGCGCACAGGTTGCGGGCCGGGATCGGAAATGAGTAATGTCTGCTGTCCGGACCATTTATCAACGTCCGACGCTCAAGGTATAGAACAAAATTAATGCGAACGCTATAATTCAACTGTGACACTTCGATAGAAACTTCTGTACAAAGAATTGATAATTTTGCACTTTTATAGAGCTTTGCGATTCGTAATCGTATAAGCGTATAGATTTTTGTATTATTGCTACGACACCCGTTTTTTATATTAAAATATTCACCTATTTATCCCAAAGCATATTTAATATTTTTGTATTATTGCTACGACACTCGTTTTTTATATTAAAATATTTACCTATTTATCCCAAAGTATATTTAATATTTTTCATGCAAAAGATGGTCCACCGCGGTAACTGTACAGTTAATCACATTATTGATATCGCTTTTAATGTCTGCAAATAGCTTTGAAAGTCCAATTTTCACTCTTCCGAGTATCATTGAAAATCCTTCTGAAAAATCGGGGTCGCCTATCACCTAAAAAATTAACAAATAAATTCGTACATAAGTCTATTCGAAATCTTTAGGCAGTCAGTGAAGGAAAGCATGAAAATACATACGTTGGTACACTGTAGCAAAAGTACAAGAGATAGAAGAACTAACGCGACTGTTATGGATTTCATAATATCGAAAATCAATAGCACAAGTGGAGTGGTTCGAGTAGATGGGTAAGCACGACTACACTCTGTTATTGCGAGTCACTGGGACCTTTTGTTTGCTCGGTAAATATTTAACAATGGAACGGCAGACGGCACTGTATCGCTAAACGTACTCTAATTACACCTACAACTTAGATGTCGGAATTTAATACATCCCGCAAACCGCTTCAAAGTTCTAAGCAGCCATATTAATTATTCCGCGGGGACCACACACTTAGGTTAAATTTTGCTGTCATTATTAAGCAGTGAGTCGAATCCTACACGAGTGATCTAACTTACAAAATTTAATATGAATATTTGGAATATCGGAGCTTTTGTTTTTGCTAGACTAAATAATTCAAGCATTCGAGAGACAAATTATGAAGACAGTGGCATTGTTGTTACACAATATAATATTAGCTTTGAAAAGATACCTATATTAAAAATGTATTTGAGGGTTCGGGATGGCACTTGTGGTCGCTACGCAAGATTCATGTTTACTATTATTTTTTGAAACATAATCCTTATTATTATTTCTTTCTTTATACTATTCTAGTCGCATGCGGCCATGTATGTTTGTCGTAAACGGTGTTGTATGCGTTATTTCGAAGGGTAATGTAACGGGTGTGTTGGGTGTTGTTGGTGTCAAATCAACATCATGTAGGTAAACAAAGCTAATAATGTCTTCGAACTAAGTAATGCATTGACATATAAAAATACACGAAAATGAATTCACTTCTGTATTATTTAATTTTTTTTTTAATATTTGGTGAAGCACCGATGCATCGTGGCTACTCATGTGGCAAATGTGTAAAAACCCCTTCTTAAAACACAGTACATACTGCCCATTACCATAGATTAAAAAAAAGCTATATATATTGTTCTTTTGTCAATATGATTTCATATTTTGATCAAAAGATTTCGTGAATATAATATCTAGAGATAGGGTTTTTTTTAAAGGCAACAATAATTTATCGTATACCTACAAAAACCGAATATGTATAGTATTATAGTCGCTATGCCACAACCCGTAATATCATCCGCTCGAGGAACGCGTATATATTGCATACCTAAAGCAGTTATTAATAATCATTACTTCTCTGAATATACCAATATACCATTTTTTTTAGTTTTACCTGTACATTTTATTCCGAACATATGGTGGTATTTCGTACTTCGTACCTACACGAAGAGCGTTCACGTAGCACTTATCGTAAGTCATCCCGCATTTATATGGCACTCATGTCGGATAAACGTACACCTCGAAGGTGGGTTATACCGCGAATTACGAAAACGGCGACGGGGGTCACACGGGAAGGTCGTCGCTTTTTCTCGAACATTCTACGTGTTGATGGAACATCGATAGCTTTATATGCAAATTTGTGTTTACGCTTTTAGTGCATAGAGATTTAGCTTAACAGGGATATTTTAGGGTCGACACTACTATGTAATTATAGGTAAGAAGCCGGCATTTATATGTAAAATACAATTTATATTCGCGTTTAGAAAAATTTACCTGTTTGTTAATTTATCAATTTCTACTTGTACAGCCTTCAGGTATATTGGAGCGGCCAAGGTGCTCAAAAATATCTAAACAAGCCCTGACAATAGCTTCCTAAGACAACCCAGAGTACAAATTTTTGGACTTATTCCAAAATCTAGTTTGAACTTTTCTCGTGTGACTAAGGATTCCAAATTCAAAAACAAAACAAGTGCTTCTGGGTCTCAGGTGGATAGAGGCGTGTTCAGATATTTGTGAGCGCCTTGGCCGCTCCGATATATCTGCTGGAGACTGTAGATGTAAACCGCATTACTAAAATCATATTCGGAAATTGGGTAATCCCGAAAATCATTTAAAAATCACTTATATTCCGTTGTAATAAGAGACCCTTTTTTCGGAATTAATCGCCACTTTTTTTTAGAGTATTTTACTTTTTTCCTTTTAGAATTTACCCGAATACAACTTACCTGTAATTATTTGAGCAATTTTCCTGAATCCACTTTGTGAGCACATTTTTCGTGGATACTGCTTGAAAATATTATCAAATCTACGGCAATTTCACCGAAAATGTAGTGAATCTTTCGAAGTTCTGTAATAAAGATTCAGTAGGTACGTAATATACAATATGTGTGGATCAGTATGGTTTCGTCTAAATGCTTCCGGCTGTCAGCCATCAGCTCTCGCATCTCGGGTAACAACGTTTAACGCTTAGCATAACACATTTGGTTTTCTTACTCAGAAAAACAAACCTATAAAGCTCATTGCGACAACACAAGCATGAAAAACACACACACATTTTCCAATAATTCTGTCGAAGTGTGAAATTATTTTCCGGGCTTAATGAGCGTTCAATACCTCTTATAACGAGTTAAAGTCCTTTTGTAACAATAATTAAAATAAAGTTAGGCATTAACACGAGCAATAAACAATTAATTAAATGTAAAAGTTTACGTTAATTGGTTTTCTTGATTTGGCTGTAAGAATTCTCATCTTCGACGGCGCAGTTAAAATTACTTGACGGGATCAATTTAAAGTTGACAGTTACGGCTGTTACAATAATTTTACCTGAGTGAAGAGTTTTGTCAAATTGATTTTATATTACACCTATAATGGGAAAAACATTTTAAAAGAACTAATCACAAGTTTTATAGAGGACGTTACAGTCTGCGGTTAGGGTTTTAGGGTATGTTTCATTTTAAAAGATTGGTGTGTCAGATCGATACTGGTTTTCTGTAAGTTCAATAAAAAGAAAGTCAAGAATAGAAACTGGGGGCCGATTATTGAATTTCGAGTACTGGATTTCATCACTCGAAAATCTGTGGCAAAAGGCGAAATGCTTTTTCTGAAATACGAGCGATAGAAATTGGGAATGTAATGGTATTGACCACTTGTTTTCAATTCTATTAGTAAAATTTGAATGCCTGGTAGTGGAGATAGTATTGAACGATAGTATCGAAATTTAAAAATCGGGCCCCTGATAGATTATTTGTCAAAAGGCATCACGCTAAGGTATTCGACACTTAATTTTCTATGACGGGTGATCGGTGATCACGTAATGCTTTCAGAAAACGAAGTATCGGACGTCTCCTCTCCGACCCAGTCCGTTCTAGAGTGATTATTAATGCAAACTTTGCTAAATTAAATTATGTGTTGACAAACAAGTCCGTTTCGACTTTAAAGTTTCAAGTTTGGAGTGAAATACGTCGGAATAGGCAAATTAAGATTTTTGACTCCCACGGTAGGCCTTCTCTTTTTTATCATAATAATATAAAATAAACAAATGATGTGAACAAGGAAAAGTTGACGATAAAATCGATAAACTAAATATGCATCGATGCTTCACCAGCAATTATTATTATTTCAAATTTAATACAACACATTGCAATTATTAGGTCTCGTACATACTTGTTGTAAAGCACAATATCAGGCCTCCAGATGTGGTCGGAAGGCACGTGCAGCATGTGGACCCCACCATACTCCTTGGGCTCCCAGCGCAGCTTGTAGTCGTACCACGACTGCTCCACCCACAAGTTCGTGGTCATTATCTGGTTCTTGAGATTCTGGAACAAAAAAGAGAGAAAGGATTAAGTAGTCTGTGGTGTCAATTTTGTTTTGGTATACGCAGTTCAGAGAGCGGAGTCTTACAAAAATTGTACCTAATACCGCTTTTTTCGATCACAATGCGGCTACCAAAAAATGTATGCTAGTTAAATTCGAGCGGAGTCATCAATCACTTTTTGTTGTTGTTGTTGAAATTTACAACAGATTAAAGTTCAAAGACAAACATGGTATCCTCGGACCCGAGCACGCCACACCTGACCTTTATTGTCCGCAATGGAACTCGCATAAGAGTTCGCGCGCTGCGCTGCCGTCTAAATAAGTCCTAAATTTCAATAAATAATTTAAAAAAACGTTTATTCATGAATAATGCTTACAACTAATTACATTAATTGTTTTCTCAAACCACAATGTGGTTAGTTCGCAGACGAGGCTCCTATAAATTTATGTAAGCTAGGTAGTTTATATCTTACTTAAACTTATCTTCATTGTATTATTGAACATTTTACCACACACACTTACACACACACACACACTTTATGCAGCCCTAGAGCGGTTAATCAGCTGTCAAAACGTTTTCACGAGAATCGCTGTTGATTGCTGGCATGCAATAACGAGCTGATACACGCAGAAACGGTATCGTAAAAATGCTGTTACCAGCAAAGGACTAGAGTGAGGTGTCGGGGCTAAAATGATTCCATACTTCATATACACATATTGCTGTTAATAGTTTAATTGTCCTTACATAATGTAACTTACCTATGGTGCGATAGATGGTTCCCTACCGTTAATTTATATGTAGATACAAATACCTAGTATAAATTTGTAAGGCCCTATCGATATATATAGGTATATACTTATACATTAACGGTAGGGAACCATTTATTTGTTTGTCTGTCCGCGAGTTCCTCTGCGTAGGGTGATAATGGTGTCCTTTTTCGGGTCTCAAACTATGCGTGAAGGGTAACAGACAGACAGAGTCACTTTCGCATTATTATTTAAGTACCCATTATAGTAGGGATTAAGTTTAAATGCAAATTAAACAATCTTATCTTATCTTATGATTTTCGGGGGCCCTTACTTCGACCCATGGGGATCTTTTGTACAGTATCCCCCTTAGGAAAGATCCGTCAGCCACTCAAGAGCTTTTTCGACCATCTCCATATGCCGCATGATGGAGCTCATGGGTAGCATTTTGAATTCCTTTGGTTTCAGATAGCCTGCTCCAGAATCCTTCATTCTTTGTGTGTATTAAACAATACTTCTACATGTCTCAAATACTCTGGGTATCCTATTAATTGTTATTAAGTTTGAGATTTTAATTTATGTAGTGTATTTTAGTTTAAATAATGTAGTCAAGTGTAAAGGTATGGGTCCACGCAACGTACTCGAAAATATGTCCCATATTCGCCGAAGTAACAGCTATTATTAGCAACTTCTGTGCATCCATATTTTTACACTTTACTGTACCTTCTTCTTCAGTCGGTCCCTCAATGCTGAGGATCATGACATCATGTCCTTCTGTTGAAGACCAGATACCTCCATGGGCTTCTATTCCTCGCCAAGCGCATGGCTTCGTGCAGTTTTAATTGCATAGGTAGTGATTTACTGTTCTCCTACACAATGGATTTTTCTATGAGAATGTGGAAAGAGTAAATATTATTGTAAAAAATATTAAAAGAAGAGTTGTAGGCCGTGGGCACTTGTATCGTTTTTTCCAAAGACTGTCCTATTTTTATTGTATAACTTCATTCGTAATATATAAATGTAAGAATTTATGAAGAATAAATAAAGAAGAAACAGTAAAATAACACCAGGCTAAAATTCTCACGTAAGATTTTAGGATAGTGTACGTGCCCTGATTGCCGGCCGTTCGTCTTTGTCTTGCCGAGGAGATAAGCCGGTTTTCTATTGTCTTTGGCGAGGACGTGGACGAGTCGTGATCTCAGACAAACCAGTGTAATGTGACTAAGATTCAAATGTATTTATAAAATACGTCAAATAATAGATTATTCCCTTTGCTGTTCTAAATAAATAAATAAAACGGTTATTATTTATAGGCCAAGCCATAAGAAGGTATAGAGGGAAATGCTTGGAACACAATTTTTGACTTCGTAAATTGGTTAGGAGGTGAACATATCAAAAGTCCCCGTCATAGTCCTTGAGTAGGGAGAAAAAGTTTAAAGGTCCAATTTTTAGGTTTTTCACTTATATCTTGAAAACTTTATGTTTTAGCGAAATTACTACCTACTTACATATATAAAACAAGTTTTATATGTCAAGCTTTGCAATATCTTGAATAGTTTTCGAGATATCCTCTCTGGTCTGTTTATTTTAGGGCTCTTATATTTACTTATCATTACCGTCGTAAACTAAAAATAAATTTAGTCGACCATAAATTCGTAAGGCTAACTCACTCTAGAAATGATCGGGCCTGGGCCGAGGCGTCCGTCACTTCGTTTTTTACGGAAATCACCGAGGATCGGATGCCTCGGCCCAGACCGGAACTAGTGTTGGGCAAAAAAATTATTGAATTACAAATTAACAATTACAATTACATAATGTAATTGCAACTACTAATTACAATTATCAGTAAAAAGTAATTGCAAGTTTAATTAACATAAACAATTATAAAATGTAATTGTCAATTAAATTTTTCATGGTCATTTGATATAGAAAAAAAAGGGGACGGCTGCTTGTCCATACAAACGTAGTCCCCATTTTCCTCTGATAATATTTTATGTTGATTACTGTAAAAATTAGGAACGAAAAACAGTTTTATAAGAAAATATAAATGCTTGTAACTCTTATAATAATTAGAAATTGGAAAAAATCAACCGTGGGGATGGCAGCTATGAATCTGTGGTCGATATATAACAAAGTGTGTAACAAAATATTTTAAAAAATTGAGGACTACTTTTGTATGAATAGGCAATTTCGCGCGGGTCCTCCACTTTCATCTTAAGAGGAAAGGAGACGGCCGCTTCTCTATACAAACGTAGTCCTCATTTTCCTCTCTGGATATTAATATAAATTAAATATTTTTACATAATTTTGTATATATTAAACATGCTATAATATATATATATTTAAAAAAATCAAACGTAGGGGCATAGCTGTGGTTGATATACAACAAATTGTGTCAAAATATTTTCAACAACGTAAATGAGGACAACGTTTGTATAAAAAAAAGTGATTTCGCACGGGTCCTCGACATTCATCTTAAGCGTGCTAGACACTATCGGGTCGTAGGTATTTCTTTTTTCTCAAGATTAGAAGTTGCGATTAATCACAAAAAATAATTAACAAAAATTATGTTGTAACACTCCGTAATTAAGTACTTAAATATAAAAGTAATCATTCAATTCATGTATCGTGTTTCATTTTCCTAGTTTCGTTAATCAATAATGCCATGGCGAGAGCTAGTATATTTAATTTGTTAAGGAAATAAGCGGAAATATATATTCCGCCGAGAGATGTTTCCGTTTAAAGGAAAGTTGTTGATATATTCCGGGCGTATGGCGCTCGGGCCAAAAACTTAGTCTTTACAAGAAATGTTTACTGTCTTATGGAAGTTTGTTAAAAGCAAACACATTCGCAAAATAAGCTTAGCTTATCGGAATTATAATTGTATATATATATATCAAAGGGCGTAAAGTTTGGGGAACAAACTTTTAATTAGATATAATAATGTTTATACAATTATTCGTATCATATTATTATGGTTCTTATACGATGAGCAACAGTTGTATTATTATCGTTGGTTTCAAAACATGTTTGATTTTATTGCGAAATAGAGAGATAATAATTCAAACCAAAAGTAGTGAATCGTTGGTCGCCCTACACTATTCCACATTTTAGTTTTAATTTAATATTCTAATCTTAATATTTCACAACTTTCTTGCTCAACCGGCCCCTAAATTTCATTCCCTATCGCCCCCTTTTCGAATTACAGTCCATTCTCTCGCTATTGAACAGGCATAAAGAGTTAACATTTTTTTTTGTTTATTTTTTTTATTGCTTTAATAAGTATTCCACTTAAGCCTTCATTATCAAATATCTCGACGGGATCATAATATTGTATTGTCGCTTTAAAAAATACATAATGCCTTTCAACCTAATCATAGATCGATAACTCGTTCTAATCTTGCTTCCCAGACTTGACCCACACCCCACACATAAATAAAAGCTTGGAACGTGTGACTGTATGTTATATTTATATAGCATTAACGTATCCATCAGTACAATCATCATCATATACTTTAATAAACTTTTAACATGTTCACTGTCCTTGCCTCGTTTATAGATTAAACCTCTATTACAAAGCCGTAAGATTAACAATTGAGATGGCAGTTAACGTGTTAACACGTTATACTTAGGGTAAATGACTTTACTAGGTGTACGTGTCATTCACGATGACGTGCAGATTTGTCAAATCTTACCTTAAATAACATGACAATACGAGGCACGACACGCGTCTTCGTGGATGACACGATCTATACTCTCTACGTTATACTTTGGTTTTTGAATAACAATGATTGTCATTGATTTGCATGATGGACTGTTTGTTTTGATGATAGACATCTTTCATTGGATTTGCAACACCTACTAACATTATGTAAATTAATCGATTTCCGCTACCTAAAGGTTTCCTGGAGATCGCTTTTTAGCGATAAGACCGCCTGTTGTTTACCTCTTTTTTAATTGAGGCGTGCAATAAAGAGTAGTTTTATTGTATTGTATTGTCTTAAGGAGTTAATAGTACATTACGATACAAGTGCAAAAATAGGAAAATCGAAACGAGTGGCGATAAAGGCAGGAGTTGTGAGTTACCTATTCGCACATGTATCGTACAACGTTTTACAGTACATATGGGCCTCTAAATGTTCAACACAGTAACATAATATGCTAATTTTCGCACTAGTGCGGTAAAGTAGCACCATAATTATGTACTGTAAATACTGATGTGCGTGTCTCTATACATCAAATTCAATTATGCGCATTTACAAGATCATTGGATATAAAATATGCACCTCTTTAGCTAAGAGGTCGGCAATGAATATCGGGAGTGTAGCTATAAACGGACGCGGGTCAGAGACGGATGGCGAATTAGTGTTCCAATGGCCGTCCTAACATGAATGTTTAAGTCGCGTGTTATGTTGGTACTTCGTCCACATTCCTACGAGAATTTAATATCTAAGCGTTTCTTTTTTTTCCCACTTCTTATTGACCTTTTATAGTCAAGATTGCGAGCCCTTTTCATCCTTATCGAAGAAAAAACTGTCCCTAAATTTTCATACATATTCCATACTTTCCTTTTTGTTACCGCCATTTAAGTACAAAGTATATGGGGAAATGGTCACACAGTAGGAAAGAAATCTGTGACATTTTTATCCTATTAGGATCCCATTCTCCAAATGCATTAATAAATGATTTCATTTACTTCAAAGAGCTCTTGATTCTTAGTAGAAAAAAAAAAACACAAAGTGTTTTTTTTAAACGCTCATCTATCGTTAGACTATTTAAGATTTTGTCATTTGTAGTTAGTGCAGGATTGTACATTGAGATGAAAAATATGGCACACAAAGCAACATTGTGCACGTCTAGAAATATCCATTTTCTCGTAATATTTGTCAGGATAATTACATTAACGTAGATTTAAGAGCCCAGCTTTTGTCGAGGTCAAGTAAAACCATTTGATAAATGCTAAGAAATACAACTAAAAGGATGGGAAAGGCACCTTCATGATTTTCTGCCTGACTTTGCATATGTATTTTTGGAGTTATTTCCATTTGACCTATTTGTCGATCATACAAATAGGTTCATGAGCGCATTTTACCTATCTGGGGTACGGCAGTGCCCCCACCAAGTCGAGCAAAAAAGCATCACGGCCGTACCATCCTTTTCTCGAAGCAATTCAGACCATTTTCGACCCCCTGTAACTTCGTTGTGGATAAAACTAGAAGACTGAATTTTCAGTAACCATGCAGGCATTGTAAAGACACGGTATATTTCAAATTTCATTCAATTTGAACCAGTATTTTAAGAATTATAACGGGTCAAATTTCTTAATTTTGTCACTCACTGACTCACCGATCATCAAAATTCTAAGGCACTTCTAGCAGACCTAGAAGCTTCAAATTTGGAATATAAGTAGTGTTTGGTGTATGAATCAAGGAAAAACTAAAAAATCTAGAAAAGACCGCAAAGAAAATTAAGCCCATACAGCCAAGTCTTCAGTTATTAATTTTTTCAATATTGGCTTTATTCGTAACGATGTTTTATTTATTTCGTTGCTGGTAGATATACATATATACAATAAGTAGAAGGTACCGAAAAGGAAAAAAGTAGAACTGTCTACAAAATACAAAAAGAAATGAGATCCCATCAAAAACAATACTTGTCAAAAAAACCAAGTCTCGCAACTCAGTTGTTCTGCGGTAAAAAGTTGTGAGATCCATGTAATACCAAGTCGGTTATTAAGTCTCAATATATTTATATAAAACATTAAAGAATTTTAATATTGATATGCGTCACTATAAGATGCTGTTAATTATTACGTAACAACTTAATGCTTCGAGTACGGAGATTCCAGACACAATTGATTTTCAATTGTTATGGACCACGATCGTGGTCTTAGAGACTGGACGTATTAAGACAGAAAGTCGCTTAAGTAGAGACTGAATAAATTAATAACCGACTTGGTATTACATGGATCTCACAACTTTTTACCGCAGAACAACTGAGTTGCGAGACTTGGTTTTTTTGACAAGTATTGTTTTTGATGGGATTAAAATAATATTAGAAAGTATTGCTTGCGTCCATTTGCTTGCTCTGAGCGCATATTAGCCACACGACGAGAGCAATAGGCTGCCATTTATATTTAATACTTAAACGTCGACAAATTATTTATGAAGGTAGTTACAAATCGTCACTACTTTGAAAAAGTACTCGTATCTTGATCTGTCAATCAAAAGAAAAATGTGGTGATGCATACAGGGTTACTGCGTTTGAACTTAGAGTAGCAGTGTGAGATACGAGATTTTTTCAAAGTACTGACGAAATGAGTTTGAATGTGCATATATGTATAAGAACAGTATCTTGATCTTGGCCACATTAAGTTTATTTCATTGGTATTAAATAGTTATTGACGTTTCATCTCAGAATACAGCTCTAGGGTGTCAGAATACGGCTATAGGCAGGCTATAAAATACATATATCGTTACGAGCTAGAAACGATCCCAAAATGTAAAACAGCACACGCCTTTTCGAGATCGGAATCTAATAAGGCACGAAGAGCTGCGACATAAAACGTAAAGGCGAAGCTAAAGTTATTCAAATATTGGAGAACTGTGCAGTAATACTTGCTCGTCTAAAATTAAATGTCCCCGTATTTAATGTGCCCACGGATATGGTTGCACTTTTATCGTCTATCGTGACATGCATCACTTTTTCGCTTACATAGGTACTTGTTAGGATATGATGACGTCTTTAATAGGGGCCGTAGTCAAAATGACAAGACGCATATCGACTAACGCCAATCGAAACATAAATATGAATCGGCATGATAGATGTAATGACTTAATCATAGATCACTTATTTAGTTTCGTTTGGCGTTTTCTCTAAATGATCGTTAGTGGCCATTAATTAAATAAATTGTGGCCATCTTTTGTTTATTATGATAATACCTAGATACGACTTACGTTATTCTAAGTAAAATGTAATTAGTGGATAACTGTTATTGGCCATCTGTTATGTAATCACTCATATGTAAAACTTTTATTTACGGCTGTTGTTGTCCTAAATATCAATAAATAAATAAAAAATCTTAAAAGGATACACTGCGGCTGCGCGAAATCGCCTTTTCATACAAACGTAGTCCTCATTTTCCTTTCTCCTATTAATTTTATTAAAAATATTTTGACACACTTTTGATTGTTTTGGAATTTTTAATTATTATAAGAGTTGGAAGCTTTTAAACATTTGTGAAAACTGTTTTTCGCTCCTGATTTTTAAACAAATATAAAATCGAAAAAAGGCAAACATAGGGGCATAGCTATAGTTAATATACATCAAAATATGTTAGAACATTTTCCATAATGTCAATATCCAGAGAGGAAAATGGGGACTACGTTTGTATGGAGAAGCGGCCGAAGTCCCTCTTAAGCCCGCTGGTCGTAGGATTTGACTGCACTCAAACTTCGGGATTGAACAAGACGGGACAAAGACAAAATGTCAGCTGAATTTCGTGAAAGGGTAATTCAGATTGAGTTAAACATCTTAAAAGCCTCTTTGAGTTTTCCATTTAATTGATCCCTTATCCCATGTAATAAACTTTATAATAAATGCTTTAACAAGAATTATTAATTAGGAGTGAAATTGTTTCGCTACTCAAGCGAGTCAAGCGGACCCCAGGCTCCCATGAGCCGTTGCAAAATGCCGGGACAACGCGAGGGAGAAGAAATTGTTTCGCTAAAATCTGTAGTTGATAGGTACAAAAATGTTTGACTCTTCGGCTACCAGATTTTTTCTTCCTCGCGTTGCCCCGGCATTTTTCCACGGCTCATGGGAGCCTGGGGTCCGCTTGATAACTAATCCCAAGATTTGACGTGGGCACTATTTTTTACGAAAGTGACTGCCATCTGACCTTCCAACCCAGAGGGTAAACTAGGCCTTGTTGGGATAAGTCCGGTTGCCTCACGATGTTTTCCTTCACCGAAAAGCGACTGGTACCTAAATATCAAATGATATTTCGTACATAAGTTCCGAAAAACTCATTGGTACGAGCCAGGGTTTGAACCCGCGACCTCCGGATTGCAAGTCGCACGCCCTTACCGCTAGGCCACCAGCGCTTCTGACTCTTCGGCTACCAGACAAGCAGACCAATTCGGACGCGCATGTGAGATTAAAATGATATCTAAATGATGTCATCTAGTTATCATTTGCGCGTGCATTTCACGCGTGCATTTCGCTTGTATTTGTCCGTACATGTATTGGCGCGAGCGAGACACACGGACGAACGCTTAAAGTCTGATCCCGTGAATTGCGTTCCATTGTCCGCAATTACGGTTTCAGGTACGCCATGTTCCAAAATGACATGGTTTTCTAAATGCTTCGTCACCAAAGCGCTATTAGCGCGGCGAAGTGGAAATCGCAGTGAAAAGCAACATTTAAATGTATAAGGTATTGGTGGTTTTAAAAGTAAGAACACGCAATAACAAAAAGTCAATCAACTTATGATCCCTTTTCAAACAGCATTCTACCATAATTATTAATTAAGCTATGGGTACCTACTTAAAATAGCCAATTATAAGCTACGCAATTAAGCTTATCGGTAAAAATTATAGGTACCTACTCTTATCAAAATTAGGGCAATATTATTTTCCCTTTGCGCCCGCGAGACGTTTTGGTGATTTTTTCTAAATTTAAGTATTACTCAAAAGACGACAGCTTAAAGCCGACATCCATCATATTTATTCCCCCTCTCCCTACCCCGGGACTTATAACGCCCACCCCTCAGCCGTCAGCGATTTACAGAACTTTCCGTACTTGCCCGTAAGTTTTCATGGCCGACATATCTTTCTTGATTAGAACGTATTTTTCTGGGAAAACTTATATTACGACAATCGGGGAAAAGTGGCCGAGTGCTCGAGTGATTTGGTTACTTTTTGACGGTTATTTTCCTCGTTGAGAAGGACCGTTGAGGGGACAGTTTGTTTCATTGTTGAACTTAACTTCGTGCGTTCATATCATTCATACACCGTGGGCTGATGAAACCCGACAAATTTTAAAGGTGTATTCTTGACCGCATTTAGTTTAAGAGACTAAAATGTGATACAAAATTTCCTGAAATCGGTCTTGTTTTAGAGATAATGATAATTTTTGTAAAAACTTGTTTCTGTAATAACTTAGTGAAAAACGCATTTTTGGCTGCGACGCTGCCACTATGTGACTTGGTTTAGATATACCTGTTGGCAGACATAACAGTATTATAAGAAACTCGCAATTTTTAGTGTAAATAAAATAACTTTAGTTATTCGTTGTAACAAATTATATTTTTTTTTCGACAAGATGTAAGAAGAAATAACGTGTCGTATGAAGAAAAAGCAAAAACATTTTTTTTTTGTCTGATAAAAAAATTTTTTTGCCGAATTTTCCCAAAACTTATATAAAATTTTTTGCTCCTCATGACCTCAGGAATGCGTGGTGTAAATCTGTCGGGTTTTACCGGCCCACGGTGTATATTACGTTTACATAACGTTTAAATTTTGTACTTACATACAGTAGTAAAGTTGAAACCGAGGTCACCGAACCCCAGGAGGTAAAGGTAACGTTGTACGAGTGCTATATTAAATGTAATTCAGATCCGTAACTGATTTTTTTTTCTTAGCCTATTTGTGTGTCCCACTGCTGGGCAAAGGCCTCCCCTCTCGCTTTCCAATCCTCCCTGTGCTGAGCAAGATCCCGCCGATCCCGCTGAAACGTATCCAAGTCCGCCCGCCATCTCTTTCTCGATCTGCCTCTGCCACGACTACTCTGGGGATTCCAGCTAGTGGCTATTTTGGCCCATCTGTCATCATTCATCCGGCAGACATGTCCAGCCCAGTCCCACTTTAGCCTGGCGGTCTTCATCCCAACATCGATGACACGGGTTTTGGAGCGAAGCTCTGTGTTCATCACCCTGTCAGATCTTCGGATACCCAGGATACTCCGCTCCATTGCCCTTTGGCAAACCTTGAGCCGTGATTTTTGCGCCTCACTTAATGAGCAGGTTTGGGCACCATAGGTGAGGATGGTAAATGATAATATAAAATCTAAATTTTAAAAGCAATAATTAGGCTGTTATCTTAAAAAGTTAAAGAAAATACGCTTAGCACGAGGAATCCCGCTATCTCGCTCGCACACATGTCGTCTTCATCATCATCACATCATCGGCGGGACAGCACTATAATTATGCGCGTGCAATAAAGATAGCAACAGGCGAGTCAATGTACGAAATTCCTCTTGCTCAGCGTCCTTTCTTTAGCAGGAATTCAGTTCTATAAACGGCCTGCTATTTTAATAGGTACTTAAACAATAAAGTACACAGTCAGTAAATCATTATTAGTATTTATTCAAAACATTCGACGTGCCCCTTAACGTATTCTCTCATACTTAATTGGTACTAAAACCGCTTCAAACGTCCGACGAGATCGGGTAATTTATTTTGACTTGGCAATTTAAGGCCCCACTCATCTTCATCCAAAATCGTCGACGCTTTACCGATGTCTATTTATGATAATTTATCTTTCAGTAAATCAAAGCTAAAAATGGGAGATCATTGCATAATAAAGTCTGTTTTTAACAAAGGACTTTTTGAAGAATGCTTTGGTGAAAACAGAGAATTATTTAGGGTTGATAACAATGCCGTTTTGGAATCTGGCGGCGAATTTTCTTATCAATGTTGGTAAAATAGCAATGTTCTTTAAGTTGCTATAGGCATATTGCGGCAAAGGGTTACAAAGTCTTGCCAACCGAAATTATTTAAGTCCCTACCGCCTGCTATTCCCATTCTTTGATAATCTAAAAAAAAAACTTGATTGAGTTGTCTTAATGAATAGGTATTATAACGCATGATAAAAAACCGGACAAGTGCGAGTCGGACTCGCCCACAGAGGTTTCCGTACTTTTAAGTATTTGTTGTTATAGTGGCAATAGAAATACATCATCTGTGAAAATTTCAACTGTCTAGCTATCACGGTGTATGACATACAGTCTGGTGACAGACGGACTGACAAAGGAGTCTTAGTCGTAGGGTCCCATTTTACCCTTTGGGTACGGAACCCTAAAAAATAGTGCATGCTAGTTTTCTAAAATAAATATAAAATATAACTTTTTTTAAATCATGCTACACCCATGTGATATAAGTAAATAAATGTACCTATTGAGGCACATAGGTAGTAATGTTTATTATTACCTATACCTATTTGCACTAATGGGTCTCAATAGACACATGGCTGTAAATAGGTTATACTTATTTTAAATTGTAGGTACCACCTCTAATGTAAACATAATTTATACTGCAAAGAATCACCCGATACCAAAATAACGCAGTCAATCTCATGACTAAAAATATCGCGCTAATAACGCTTTAATATCGAGAGAATTCCACTTATAAAGAGGCTCAAATTAAAACGGGAATATCTACAAGCCGATTATATGAGCAAACCCGGCTTCGAGTAAGTCGGAATCTTATCGAGCACACGATCTCGTACGACAGTCGATCTGGCCGGTCAAGTGCCGGCCGGGACTGTTATTACCTAGCGCAGGGATTGGAAAAAGTAATGAAAAAAGTACTGTATGAATTGTTGTATACGTATAAACACCCCTATAATGAAACAGGCTATAGTAATGGGATGGTATAGACAAATCCTGTAAAACAAGTATTTACCATCAGTTTTTAATCGCTGCGAACATTTTACCATAAACAACAGCCAAAGAGCTCCTTAAGTTTAAATTTCTCATTGACATTTGTTAATTTAAAAATGAATGGCGCCATACATCCCATGACTGGAGCAAAAAAAAACAGTTTTTATTGGTTAATAATAGTTAAACCAATTGCAGTAGCTTCAATTAAATACATAGAAAACATAAAGGACGAATTGGACATTCAATTTTTAAAGCGTAAAGCGGTAGAAATTACACAGGTATCGCTGAAATATCAAAAATACTCCAAATTTTCTCTCAAATGTTCCAAATTGGTGATGTTAACATAGGTCAAAAATGCTCGTGGCATAGGTATTTCTTTACAATGTGAGCCGGAACCACATGCGTAGTAGTCAGTGTCAGTAGTTTGACCCTTCTTATACAACGGTTGCATAAAATACTATTATAATATAATAGATATAAAAAGAGCCAGCCTTTTGAATATGCCGCCAAAATCTCCCATACAATCGCAGTTACGCTCTCATTTTAAAACATGCTTAAACTACATGATACCTGCCATGAGCATTAACGTAACATACATCAGGATGCTTAGCCAACGTGCCAATCGCTAACTCTCCGTAGCGCAGCGTAGTCATCTCTCTCCAACACTCTTCCATATCAGTGGCTAAGCTAAGGCTAAGCGTATGCTGAGACGCAGGCGACTCTCACTATACGCTTACACTGACAGTTGCGTTTCGTTCGCTACGGGGCGTTAACGATTGGCACGCTACGCACCCTGTACCCCTAGTGTAAATAAATTCGATTTTGAAACGTGACGTACGCGTTTGCGTTTAGTCTCATTTTGTATTGGATTTAGAAAGAGCGCGCCAAGCGGGACGTTTTGGAA
Source organism: Cydia pomonella (assembly GCF_033807575.1). Lineage (NCBI taxonomy): Eukaryota > Metazoa > Arthropoda > Insecta > Lepidoptera > Tortricidae > Cydia > Cydia pomonella. Next base: position 4,037,298 of record NC_084710.1, on the reverse strand, counting down.
ACTCAAAATCCTATACAAAATGAGACTTAACGCAAACGCGTTCGTCACGTTATGATGTCGATAAAATTTACACTAGGGGTACAGATCTATGTTACGTTAATGCTCCTGCCCAGTATCATGTAGTTTCGCGATTATGGGACTGTCTTTTGTTTTTGTTCGGTACAGTCAGTCATGGACAGTCTTTTCAGAGTAACTATGGACAATCTTTAAAAAACACCTTGTTATATTATGGGTTATTCCAGATCTTGTTTATTACCGAATTTCAAAAGTAACAGTAGTGTGTAGAGCTGGATAAAATTTTATTCGGCCAGTTGGGAGGAAAAATTTTAGCAGTTGCGATTATTGTGGTGTGTATTCGTGGCATCAGTGTTTTCGTGAAAAGCACTATTACATTATATTTTAGTCATATCATATAATATCACAAAAAAAACAATAATTTATTCGCAGAAAAGGGGTAAAGATTACGTTTCACCTTTTCCAACTGTTTTAAATAGTAAGCAAATGCACAGGAACGAACTAACACTATGTTCTTTAAATAAATAGTTAGTTCACCGCGGCCCATTGCGAGATAGCCGCGTAATACGAAAACATAAATAGGTAATGTAAAATATGTTACGAAAATATCACACTCCATTAAACTCCATGCCTGATAAAGCGCAATAAATTAATCGCCATGAAGCTATAACGCAAAACCGCGAAACATGATTCGATCGGTTTCATTTCAATATCGTTTCAATCTACCAGTGAAAAAAATATGATTCCTTAATCGAAATCAAACAAAAAGTTTAACTTTATTCTATTTTATTGATTTATAATAAATTATATAAAAATAAGTGTAATTTTGTCTAGGGAAAACAAGTAACACATATCTTAAAATAAATTAACACTTAAATGTGCATCGCCTAGAAAAGCATAACTCTTGCCATTTAATAACCTTATTAAGTATAGGTAAGTAAAGTATATGTACTTTTCACTTGTCATGCTCGTAAAATGTACATTTAAGGCACGTATAAGCGACATAAAATTTATTATTATGCTCTAGAGCATAAAGTAAAACCATATATTATGACCCTTATTAACTTAGCTATCAAGTCCAAAATCTGCCATACAAACTGCCTCTACCCGCGCGCCCCCGACTGGCGCTCTCTCGACAGGCACGCCCCCGACTGGCCTCAGTACGATTTCCTTTAGTCTTGAAAAAACCTGATGAAATATTGGATATTTTTGTATAATTCCCTCGCAATCTAAGTGAAAAGCAGAGTGCATAAATGTCCATTCAGGCATAAATTACCTTGGATAAAAATGGATCACTTTATGCCCTTGTTGTACAATCTACTATTGCGTAGTTATTTATATGACATAAAAATTAGTTAAATTCAATTGTCAAAGACACACTTAACATTTTACACCTTAGTGCTAAGAAAGCTATAAATGTACTACATTTATTTGACGCCGACTTCGTAAGTCTCGTAATCGTACGATGAAAAGATTCACGTCCCAATAAAAGCCGCGCAGTCTGCAGACGTACTCGAGTTAATTAAGCTTTCTTATGGCGAGCCATAGAGGTTGTGTGCGGTACTAGGGCCGAGTGAAGGGCAATGTACGCGCACAGGACATACAGTGGGTATTTTGTTTATTTGGAGAACAAACAGAAATAAATGTTTGTAGTTTGGAATAGCAAGCCAATTCGAACGTACTATCAGCCGTAAAAGTGCATGGCGACTTTATCAATAAATTCATTCAAATTTCTCCATGCAAATTCAACTCACTGTTGTATACTGCAGATATCAGGATGACATCTAAATGATGTCATTCTGTTATCATGCATTTTGCTCATACTTGTCCGTACATGCATAAGCGCGAACAAGACGCACGATACTTAAATGACATCACTCAAATATCAGTCTGATTGATTGAATTCGAATTGGCCTGATAATTAAATTTACAACTGGATTATTACTAAGAAAGCTATGAATGTACTATATTTATTTGACGCCGACTTCGCGAGTCTCGTAATCGTGCGATGAAGAGATTCACGTCAAAATCACCCCCAAACGTCATAAGAGAATGGAAGATTGTGATAAGCAACTTAAAAAAAGAAGTGAAATCTCATCAAAAACAATTTTTATGTGAAATTCTGTCAAGGCTTGCACTCTCAAAAAGCTATCAGATCTTTTGATGAGCCAAGCTTCTAACTCTACAAGCCCTTATTCCACAAACTTTACACTGTAGTCAAAATATGTGGCTTGGCCGTTTTGTTACTACAAGAACTATTGTCTTCTTCTTCTTCAACATAGCGTTTCCCCGACCTATTGTATAACAGCGAAGTAATGAACAGTGTATACATTTTTCATGCTACGCCCATGTGATGGTAAGCGTAACGGCCAAGCCACATATTTTGACTAAGGTGTAGAGTTCGTGAAGTTAGGGCTTGTATAGTTAGAACCTTGAGTCATCAAGAGATCTGATAACTTTTTTGACAATGCGAACATTTTTTGACAGTGGTTTCGTCTTGGCAACATTTTACATGAAAATGTTTTTGGGAGGATCCATTTCACCCCTACGTCATAAGGATTGCTATAGAAATGTACAGTTATCAAATAGCTTACAAGGTATTACCCTCATTTTGTTGTCAGCTGAGTAAAAACTAGTTTTCATGAACCTCACACAAATACGTATTTAATAGCGTGTACAAACACCTACCCGAACACATTCATTGCTAAAACTTGGCATCTCATTACGCAGAAGTGACACAGAAAATGTTATACCACTCGTACAGAAGTCTGTCTTGGACGTTCAAAATTATTTTAGTTCTGTCATAACTTTGTGTTTGGTATTTTTGTAAATATTATATAGAACAGATTTTGTATTCTGTCCAATATCAACAGATAAATAAATAAGTAAGCATCCAGAAGCACGCCACAGTCACTTGTGTGTGCGAGCATTCTATTGAAATGATTTTTGCGCAATTTTACCAGTATTTGTATTTATTTATAAAAAAAAAACACTGGCATAATTAGGACCCTTTTTCATGAAATAAAAAGTTTACATAGATTTAAATGACTTAATACTGGTTACCGAGTGTTCACCAAACATATTTTCGTGACTGACTTCTAGTCTTCATTGTCACGTATTAAGGATACACTATAGTCTATTTTACACAGCTTGGATACAATGTATAACCTCAAAACGTAAAATAGGTTATGAGTTGTATGAAAATGACAGATACCATTGTATAGAAGCTAAATTATAAAAAATATGCCAGTAATTAATTGATTATGTGAAAACATTGCAATGCAACCAATCGCACGAGTTCCGACATGAACGTAAGATTTTCCTTAACTTGTAGGCAAACGTCTGTATAATATATCTCTGTAAAAGCCCACTCTCGGAAGTCCTGCAACTAACGGAACTAGGGAAGGGCTGAGATTAACCCCTCGTGTGCCGCGATTATATGATCGATAAATGGTCGCGTACTGTGCGGTTTAAGAGGAGTTTCCTCTCGCGGAGGCTCTGGCTGCAGAATGAGCTCCTTGCTGAGGTTTTCCCGAGGAGGAGTTTTCTTTAAAAAATGAGTGTACAAGTTTTTAAAGGGTCGGCAACGCGCACGTAACATCTCTGGTTTTGCAGGCGTCCATAGTCTACGGTGACTGCGTACCATCAGGCGGGTCGTATGCTTGTTTGCCACCGACGTTAAGGTGTTCCTTATTGTGCGATTTTTGAAATTAATAACGATTACCCCTAAATATAAAGATATACTACAACAAATCACCCTAAAAATTTCAGGACATTCGTGTCATCTTTACCCTTGCGACTTGCAATTGAAATTCCCACAAAAATTACTAAAATAAGGGACACTCTAACTAACGCTTAAACCTTTGGTATAAAAAATGGTTTTAGGCAAACGTCCGTATTATTATACCTCTGAGAAAGCACACTCCTCGGGAGTCCTGAAACTAACGCAACTACTCGTAGAGAAAGGCTGAGATTAAACGACCCGCCCTTAGCTTCAATACGTGACATCGTTATTTTACTTGAGACTAGTGTTGGTAGGAACGAGTCTTCTGAGTTTAAATTTGAAGAAGAGAAGAAGAAGACTAGTTTTAAAAAAACTTCTTTGTCTTTTAAGCGCCGAGTCGAGTAATTTATTAGGTCTCTTTTAAGTGCAAATCAAAAGTACTCGAGCCTCTGAATAAAGACCCCATCGACAATTCTGTAGGTTTGATCCATATAACAGTAGGAGGAAATAGGCCTTATTGTATAATTTGTGTACTTAACCCATAACTTTATGTGAGCAATCGTGAAAATTTTTGGTAAAAATTTTGGAGTTTTCTACAGAGAGGTCTTTACAAAAGACTCGGGGTCTCTAGTCTGAAAAACCAAGTCGAGTCTCAAAGGACTGAAGTCTTAACCAACACTAATTCAGACCGAGAACATATTAGCTGCTCGCGCCGTATGTAATGTGCTTGACCGGCGTGTACTGTTACATATTTAATAAAGTTTAAACTTGCTTTTAAATTTAAAGATGAAATTTTAATAAAATACAACTATGTATATTTATTAGAACGAGAGACGTCGTTAAACTACCTCCCAGAAAACACATTTCTGTGAGTAATTTCACTCATTTAGAAAGTTATTCCCGAAATAAAAATATCCTGCCTTTTTTCTGGTTTCTGCCTTTATACTTAAAGTTTAAAGTGAAGTAAGGGTAAAGTAAGAACGTGAAGCGATAGAGACATGTACAGTCAGCGTCAAATAGTTTGTAGCAACCAAAGTAGCCAAATAGTTCGGTACACCATATGTTTAGTATGGTGTACCGAACTATTAGGCCACTTTGACTGCTACTAAGTATTTGACGCTGACTGTACAGTCACGTCTGAAAATATCGATACAAACAAAGTCCCAAAAATATGTATACAGGACCTTATTGACCATATATTAACGTGTATACATATGTTTGGCACTTTATCATCCGTACCTATATTTTCAGACGTGACCGCGTACAGGTGGGTCAATGAACGAAATTCTTCGTGTTAAGCGTCCTTACTTTATCTATCTAAAATTCTACATTTATACCTAAGGCCTAGGCATACAAATGAAAAATCCAAAACTTGCTACTGAATTTTGAACCTATAGTGTCGGAAATAGAGTGAAAATGCAATGAAACATAACAAATGCAGCTTTATATAAATTTAATATGATGTAAATATCATTAATAGGCAAGTACTTTAGCAAGGTTATTAGTGAGGATGTTGTTTTAGACTTCATCTTAGTAGGAACTTACTCTACTTATGTAGTAGGATAGATCGAGGTGAGTTAAAACAGATAGGTTGAAACAACGTCAATTTTAAGACATCTATACTCGTAACTAGTTGTTGAAGTACCAGTGACTATTTGGTTTTTTATATTCATAAACTATCGCCATGTATGTTCACTTTACACATAGTACCTAAAAAAAAATATTATAGGACATTACATATTACACAAATAAGTCCCTCAGTAAGCTCAATAAGGCTTGTGTTGAGGGTACTTAGACAACGATATATATAATATATAAATACTTAAATAAATAGAAAACACCCATGACTCAGGAACAAATATCCATGCTCATCACGCGAATAAATGCCCTTACCAGGATTTGAACCCGGGACCATCGGCTTCATAGGCAGGGTCACTACCCACGAGGCCAGACCGGTCAAACTAAGCTTAGTATTAAGTGCATAGCATAGATATTTAAATTTAGAAATATGCGCTATCTCGCCAACAAACTGCAATTGCTGTTTGGCGAGGAATAAATATGTGTCACAACACAATGTTATGTACCTTTATGATAAATAAATAAAAAATAAAAAGACTGTTATCAAGCTGGGAAAAATGATGTTTAGCCGCATCCTTCCCTCCGCTTGTCCGTCAATATGCGTCCTTGCCTCAAGACGATTAAAAATACCGCAAAGTTTACGTTGTTTCAGCTTACCTCTGCCATAACTCACCTCGGTCTCCCCTAGAAGATGTTTTATGGTGTTCGATCGGTAAATATTATCAACATTTCATTTCTACAAACTGAACCCTCTAGTTGAGCGAGAGAAATTTTCCAGCTAAAGTAATTGCACTCAAATAATGAAACTTTAAATTAAAATGAAATTAAATATTTCATTTCATTTAACTTAAATAGCAAAAAGTAAAACGAACAATAAGCATGAACGAATGTAGAGCATGGCGGGTAACGCTGCGGTGGCAAAAGTTAGTCGAAAATATTATACAGGGAAACCTTGGTAACTCGAACCTCGAGAAGATGAAGTTACCACAAAAACGCAATAATATACGGCAAATAATGAAGGGCATTTAAGACTCAAATACTTAACTGTATTAGGAAGAAAAATTAAATAAATTAAAAAATGTAAACTTGTTTGTTTTCAGTAAAAAAATACATATAATATTTTACAGAGTAGAGGACCTCCTAGTAGGAATAGATATTGCTTGTGGCTCGTCCGTTATAAACAATATTTAGTATTAAAATAAATTTAAAAGATAGTGAGAAAGAGAGAGAGATATTTTAACCTCCATTACACAGGAACGAAAATGTACCTCTTTATTTCGAAAAATAGAACGTATTGCTTTATCACCTCGAATATATTTCGATATGAATAACTTATAAACCTAAGTAGCTCGAAGAAAACAATAATAGTTATTAACGATATAAGTGCGGAAAGAAGAAAAGGAAGAAAGCGAACGGAGTGTTTTAATTCGACACAATTTCCGAATTACCTATTCGCACGTGTATCTTACAACGTTTTACAGTATATACCTATTTAATTATGGCCCTTTAAACTTTCGACATAGGCACGGAAACTGCTCATTCCCGCACTAGTGCCTAATTTGAAATCTCTTATTAAGATCATTGTTCTTGATAGTGACGAAAACACTAACACAGGGCCTACTGCGTACCACGTTCGACGTGTTGCCTCCCTTTCACACTAACGTACGATTTCAAAATTGTAACAGAGAGACAACACGTCGAACGTGGTTCGCGGTAAGCCCTCAGGTTTTTTTTAATTTCTCTGGATTAGTGCGTTATCGAGGTTCCACTACAATGTTGTATGTTTGTGTTACGGTTTGCGGCGACAACATATTACGCGGTGTTCGCTCGTTTGCACTTTTAGAATAAAACGTTACGGAGAAGCATTGTTACTTTATAATAATAAGTTAATAATAAATTGGAATCTTCGCAAAATTCGCTCACGTATACAGAATTAAGGGGATCTCGAGTTCAACCCGAAACACGTGAATATTTGTTTACTCGTTATTCGACACGTTATCGTTTCGTTTCTTAGATCTATATTTGCGTAAGCTGTACTGATTGTTATCAGATATCTACAAAAACATATTTTTTCTATTAATAATTTTTGGTATGAGAGTTCGTGCGGAATAGTCATAGTAAATCCCTTTTATTAGGTATATATAAAATTTAGTTTGCGAAAACAATACTAAAACAGATGAGACACTTTTTTAGGGTTCCGTAGCCAAATGGCAAAAAACGACGCAGACCCTTATAGATTCGTCATGTCCGTCTGTCTGTCCGATTATATCACCGCCATTTTTTTCCGAAACTATAAGAGCTATACTGTTCAAACTTGGTAAGTAGATGTATTATATGAACCGCATTAGGATTTTCACACAAAAATAGAAAAAAAAAAACAATAAATTTTGGGGGTTCCCCATAGGTACTTCGAACTGAAACTCAAAAAATCTTTTTTCATCAAATCCATACGTGTGGGGTATCTATGGATAGGTCTTTAAAAATGATATTGAGGTTTCTAATATCATTTTTTTCTAAACTGAATAGTTTGCGCGAGAGACACTTCCAAAGTGGTAAAATGTGTGTAGTAACTTCTAAAATAACAGAATGAAAAATCTAAAAAAAAAAATTGATATACATTGCCATGCAAACTACCACCGAAAATTGGTTTGAACGAGATCTAGTAAGTAGTTTTTTTTTATACGTCATAAAAATTAAACAAAAAAAATTTTCATCAAACCCATACGTGTGGGGTATCTATGGATAGGTCTTCAAAAATGATATTTAGGTTTCTAATATCATTTTTTTCTAAACTGAATAGTTTGCGCGAGAGATGCTTCCAAAGTGAAAAAAATTGTGTCCCCCCCCCCCCCGGTAACTTCTAAAATAACAGAATGAAAAATCTAAAAAAAATATATGATATACATTACCATGCAAACTTCCACCGAAAATTAGTTTGAACGAGATCTAGTAAGTATTTTTTTAATACGTTATAAATGTACGGAACCCTTCATGGGCGAGTCCGACTCGCACTTGGCCGCTTTTTTAAGAAACTGATTAATAGTGCGTTCCCATATATCCAATTCATACTTTCTAGTAAGAAAATTGATTTCTGGCGGTGGTTTTTGTGTGCTTCTTAAGAAAATATAATTTTTTTTTGATGATATGATATGATATATTTATCTCACAGTATAGATTTAGATTTATTTATTTCACTACATATGATTACAGTACAAATTACATCAACCTCAATTTATAAGAATCTATATTGTGATCGTCAGAAATAAACTTAAATAATAACAAGATAATCCAAATAAATTAATTTCAATAATAATATATATATATATATGAAAATATTCACCTGAAAAAGGATCGTCAAATAATATCAAGAATAAGCAAACACAATGTCAAATCAGTATGCGATTATAAATTATACAGTTATGTCAAAAAGTTCACTTATTGAATATAATGGGTTGTCCAGTAAAAAGTTTCTCAATAGACGCTTGAATGTTGTATCGGATGTTTCGAATACAATTACATACAATTTCATTTAAAACTACGCGTGGTAAATACATAAGAATTTCTACTGTGGTCGTCAGTTTGTTTTACTATATATAAATAGGAGAAATATGTGATTATAATTTAATTTATCATCAAATAAATGGATGTTTTTTTAAGGGTTCCCAGCAAGCTCGGTTCTCCATACAAACGTTACGTTCTCATTTTAAAACGACTAGCTAGATTGCTCTGAAACTTTGTACTTACATAAGGATAAGGTAAATCCAGTCCTGTAGTTTATGTAACTTCAGATACCGTAGTTAAAAAAAATACAGCGAATTTAAGTTTTTCATACAAAATTAGTTTTTGCTCTACTTTATTTGTTTTATAAACAGGAGCTGTATGAACTAATTACAGGACTAGATATAGCTCATGCCATTCTATGTGTAAAGTTTCGTTACAATTCAACACGTAGTTTTAAAATGAGAACGTAACTCCCTTTGTTTGGGAAGATGAAATTCGGCCGAGCTTGCCGGGGATTCTAAGTACAAATACAAATCGAACTTAAAATTAACTACGATTAATTGTAAATCTAAACAAACAACACACAAAGCGTTTTAAGAAACTTAACATCTGAACAGAAGTATGTAATCCATGTTGACGTATGGATTACACGTAATATTTCCCGTGCTCGAGCCATCCATGCGTCGGTTTGGGACATAGATTACTTCTCTATGACTCCGCAATAGGCATTGTAGAAATAGAAAGAATGGTAGTCTCCACACATAGGTAATCTTGTATTTTTATATTGCTATGCCGTACCACTTAATTGTACTCGCCACTTCATGGTACAATAGCCTATTTGTATCCCTATATGTAGTATGATACACATCAACTCATAGCACTTTTGTGGCAGACAAAGTTTAGACTAGAATAGAATAGAATATCATTTATTTCAGTATAAGTACACAGTTATACAATACATATAGAGGAAGAAAGAGAAAAAATGACCTATAACTAACTTGTACACTGTATATAATTATACTGAAAAAGGTGAACACTCAGCATAATGCCAGGTCCTACTAAAGTAGTACGCTGACGCTGGTCTTCCGTGGACACCTGTAGGGAGCGTAGTTGCGCGCAGCTACCAACTACAGTTAAGTTACTGAGATAACTATAATAATTACGACGGTAAACAACAAAGCGGCAATGAAGCAGTTGACATCATATGTTAGCATGACTATCATGGTCCAGAAAATATATATATATGTACCTAAAATAATAATATAAGTTTAAGTTGACATGTATTAGATTATGACTATTGATTACGTATCTCACTTAAAATTGTACCAATTTAACTAAAATACAATGCTGCCTACTTAGCGTAGTCATTAATATTAATGCAAGTTTACCTAAAGGGCAGTTGCGCCCTTTGCACTTCATATTATAAATAAGAATAAGAATAAGAAATATTTATTAGCACAAAAAGTTACAAAATTTAAATTAATATTTAATTGTACTCACATAGAAAATTGCGCTAAAAGGTCTTCACTCAGCTTGATGTCCCGAAGTTAGTCTTACGACACACTACGGGACGCTGGTTTTCAGTGAAGCCTGGTAAAACTAAAACTAATTATAAAACTAGAACTAAACCTAGAACTAGAACTAAAAAAAAAACTAGATGCTACCAATATGCAAGAAAATATTCTTAACACAATAAATATACACAGCATTTGTAACAAAAACATAGAATTCGAATACTTACTAATCTTTTAATGCACATAAAGAACAAACACAAGAAATAAATAAAAATAAAAAATCAGAGGAGAGGAATTATAATTCTTAAATTAAGGTTCTTAATTTATATATATAAACCCATATCTTAATTAATATATATACTTGTTGTGTCTTTGTGTGTGCGTATGTGTGTGAGTGTATGTGCACGGTTGCCTAAGTACTACACTTTTGTTTATCCAGCAGAAAATTTCTAAGCTTAAGTTTAAAAGAAGCGATCGACAAATAAAAGTAACTTTGTCTATCTGTATGTCTGTTACATCATTACGCTAATACCCTTGAACCGATTTAGATGAAATTTAGTATGAAGATAGTATAAGGGCCGGAAAAGGCTACAAAAGCTACAAAAGCTTGTATTGAATGAATATAAACATTGCATGCACCCATATCGTGGTGAGTGTGAATTATGTTGTCATGTTTAATGCTTTGTCTGTTAAGTATATGATCAATGGTGAGGGGATGGAATTATGCCGCCCCTGCAGCATTCTGGCTCCGTGCCCGCAACTCAGGTTGCAGATTAGATAGTGATGGATTCTAGTTTTAGTGCCACTATTATTCTGTCCTGGTATTTAGCGCTGTAATCTAACAGAACATGTTAGAATCAAGATCAAGGGAATCATGTTAATTAAGTCTTGTAATGCATCAAGAGAAAAGGCAATTAAAACATAACTCTTTGATCTCTTTGGTCAACAGAGAGGGGGGGGGGGGACTGTTCGTTCGGCTCAGCATTGCTCTGAGCAATTATTAAAATAAAAAATAAATAAATAAATAAACGTTTATTCACGTTTCATGCCTTATAAATATTTACAATATACTTCTGCCAAACCACAGAGTGGTTTGTTGGCAGACGAAGCTCCTATAATATGCAAGCTAGATAGTCTATATGTTACTTATATTTTTATCTATTTAACCCCTTACCGCATGCGCAGCCCTATATGGCAGTTATAATATTCAGTTATTAGGGTTGGCACAACATGGCTTCCCTTTGCGGGTACGACCACAGATAAGATAATGACATTGGCAAAGTAAAATTAAAGTGTAGGTCTATTAAATGAGAATTATGGTGATATACCAGGCACAGCCATTTCAAATTAAAACTTCATGAATCATACTTTAGCATAGAGGTAGACTAATATATATACATATAAGAGGGGAGATGTCCGAGCGAGATGCTCTTACGGAACTTTCAGTAGGAGGAGCAGAGAAAGCGCTATTATTGTTTGTCCTTGTTATACTCTCACTTGCCCTTTTTGCCTACTTCTAGGAGACGTAGACGTTTTTTGTTGCCCACCGTTTTTTATGGTGGGTAACAATGAACCCGACCAAATTACGTAGGTTGTTTTTGGTATGTTGTCAGGAATGTCAAAATGTGTTTTTAATTTTGTCGCATTGCGCATGTTCTGTCCCTCTCGGGCGCACATCTATACGATCCTACCATCTACTTATGTACTTTAGAGATTCCAAATTCTACCTACCTACTTAGACTATACCTACCTACTTATACTAGTGGTATACATTTGGCAGAAATTATCTTCCGTATACAATTGCCAACCCTGAATAATATATTTATGAAAAAATATTTAATAAAATTTCCACTTAATGTAATTAAAATTTAAAAACAAAGTGTATCATTCTTATTTGTCCACCCTGTACCTATTCTTTCATGGATAAGTTTAATGCAATTAAAATAAAATGGTATAAAAACTTGACCTCAAATAGGTTACCATTTTTCAGTATTATTATAATACCCCGCTATTAAATGTACGATATACGTACATATACACTATATTAAAACGCAGTTGGAAATAAATAGGCGTAAAAATAATTTAGTTTACGAGCAACTTTTTAACTGCGCGGTGCCGGAAACCGTCAGAAGTTATGTTAGGTTAAAATATTCGCTTTTTCTAACTTCGTTCGTGCTCGCGTAAGCGCGTATGAGTAATCGCGAATAACTACCAGAGCCCCTAGTGTAAATTTATTCGATTTCGAAACGTGACGTACGGCGTTTGCGTTAAGTCTCATTTAGTACTTATGGGATTTAGACCCAGCGCGCCAAGCGAAACGTTTTGGAAACCCAAAATCCCATACAAAATGAGACTTAACGCAAACATGTACGTCACGTTGGCCATCGAATAAATGGTACTGGCCTGTCCACAGTTATATGTGTACTTTTTTACTAACACTATTTAACTAAAAAACTTAGCTTTTATTTACTTTAATAGTTTTGTTAAATACCTAGTTAAATGAGATATTTTTGGACGTTTTTTTACTAAAGAGATTTTCTTAAATAATAATGACACCTTTGTAATAATCTAAGAAACAATTAGTTTAACAAATTTAAACCAATTAACTAAAACTTAATAATAATGAGCTCAAGCTTAGGTATACATTTAAGTATCTTGGACTGGACACTATGTTACCGACGATCTTAAATACCAATTAGATAATAGAACGGGAGCGCAGGGCACTGGACGTCCGAAGCAACATGCTAATAAGGAGGTTTGCACGGTGTAGCCAACAGGTAAAATAACTTCATTTAAAGCCTATTGTCAAGTTTTCTGTACGTGCAGCCTCTGGACTAGTTTTACGCAGAAGACCATAAGTTCCCTTGCGCCTCCAATATAATAATGGTCTCAGGATGTTGTTGGGGTTGCCCTGTTTCTGCAGCGCATCAGGCATGTTTGCACAAGCTCGTACGGATGACTATTATGCCATATACGAAAGAGGATTGTCTCGTTGCTCTGTATAGTGCGGGCCAGTTCCAACTCCATCCTGGCTACTGTAGCGGTCCGATACCGCCTGTTATGCGACATTTTGAGTGTGTCATGTCATGACCGCTACCAGATGATTGTTTTTTTGCTGCACTGTTCGCTCTTAGTTTTAAATCTTAAAAATTCTAAAAAATTAAAAAAAAAAAGATTAAATTAAATTCTAAAATTATAAATTCTGTTTTAATTATGGGCCATTGTTGTAGGTCCATTGAAAAAAATAAATTGAAATTGCAATTCAAATTTTAAGTTATCAACAACTATACAGAGTGTTTTTCATGTCTGTGAAGTTGGCATATCTAGTCTAGCAGATCACATTTTTATTGGAGTTCTATTAGCATGCACCATAGTTCTAGAGTTCCTGATACTTCATACCAATAGTTCTGGCGTTTTTATTATAAAAACCAATACTATGGATTTTTACCAAATTATATGCTAACTTCACACACTAGCATATCATTAGCAAAGAGTTCCTGACACAAAAAAGACATCTCTGAGACCATTCATTACATGCACTATGGTGCATGCTAAGAGATCTCCAATAAAAACGTGCTAGACTTTGATATGCCAATTTCACAGACATCTGTTTTTCAACCCTAACTCAATTCTACGAGGTAAATATACATATAGACCATACTTACAAAAACAACAGTACCCCTAGTGTAATTAAATTCGATTTTGAAACGTGACATACGCGTTTGCGTTTAGTCTCATTTTGTATTGGATTTAGAAAGAGCGCGCCAAGCGGGACGTTTTGGAAACTCAAAATCCTATACAAAATGAGACTTAACGCAAACGCGTTCGTCACGTTATGATGTCGATAAAATTTACACTAGGGGTACAGTTCAAGAGTCACACCCACACAACAGTAGTTGCGTAACTTAGACTATCGGCCTGATTCAAAATTTAAGATTCATTCATTCTTTTATAATTATGGCTTCGGTCCAGTGGGACTATTACGCCAATATCAAGATATTAGGAGCTTTATATATGACTAAAGTTGTACGGTTAGTACAAGACAGTGTACGGTGATTTTATTAGGTCTTGTAAAGAGATAGGACTTTACAAGTAGCACGCGGACTACTACAAAATGGTGGTTAAACGCGTTTCAAGATTAATTCTCCATTAAACTGCACATTACTTAATAATAAGCTATCGATATTACAGTTTAAAAAATATAAATGAGCAAAAAACAAAAGAATCAATCACGAGGCCAACTATAAAGATGGCGCTCGAACCGAAAGTTCTCGAAATTTTGGACGTTTTTGTTTGAAGAAACGTCACTTTTGACACTGACATATCTAATCCATATCGTATCTTAAGCAAATCTTAAAATTCGAATCGGGTCGTGTGTGGGAGCGATTTGTTGGCCGTCGTACAATAGAAGTTACACTCTCATTTCATGACATACTTAATTTATACCAAATGGTATGAACATTTACGTAACATATATATATGTCTAGTAAATAGAGCGAGTAGAAGTTTTGTGAGTTTCTTTGTATTACAATTTCTAGCTGAGCGTTTCTTAAAAAACTGCCACTTTCATTAATTTTGCATTTTTTCATAAATTTTGTGTTTTTTGTACTCAAAATGACGAGCTCTTTTGATGCTAATGAAAAAAAAATGTCCCGGGGTTTTTTCCTATTGCATTACCATTTCCCCATATACTTTGTATGGCGGTAACAAAGAGGAACGTTTGTAAATAAATTGTAAATTTTGTTGTGTGGTAATAAAGATTTTTTTATTTAAATTGTATGGAAATTTTGGGACAGTTTTTCTCCTATAAGGATGAATGACTAGAAATAACACAAGAGTAGCAATGATCACATAAAAAAAAGCGGCCAAGTGCGAGTCGGACTCGCACATGAAGGGTTCCGTACCATTTAAGACGTATTAAAAGAAAACTACTTACTAGATCTTGTTCAACATTTTACCACTTTGGACACAAATTTTACCACTTTGGAAGTGTCTCTCGCGCAAACTATTCAGTTTAGAAAAAAATGATATTAGGAACCTAAATATCATTTTTGAAGACCTATCCATAGATACCCCACACGTATGGGTTTGATGAAATTTTTTTTTTTTTAATTTTATGATGTATTGGAAAAAAAACTACTCACTAGATCACGTTCAAACCAATTTTCGTTGGAAGTTTGCATGGTAATGTATATCATATATTTTTTTTAGATTTTTCATTCCGTTATTTTAGAAGTTACAGGGGGGGGGGGACACACTTTTTTTCACTTTGGAAGTGTCTCTCGCGCAAACTATTCAGTTTAGAAAAAAATGATATTAGAAACCTAAATATCATTTTTGAAGACCTATCCTTAGATACCCCACACGTATGCATTTGATGAAAAAATTTTTTTTTTTAATTTTTATGACGTTTTAAAAAAAAACTACTTACTAGATCTCGTTCGAACCAATTTTCGGTGGAAGATTGCATGGCAATGTATATCATATTTTTTCTTTAGATTTTTCATTCTGTTATTTTAGAAGTTACGGGGGGGGGGGGGACACACTTTTTACCACTTTGGAAGTGTCTCTCGCGCAAACTATTCAGTTTAGAAAAAAATGATATTAGAAACCTCAATATCATTTTTAAAGACCTATCCATAGATACGCCACACGTATGGGTTTGATGAAAAAAGATTTTTTGAATTTCAGTTCTAAGTATGGGGAACCCCCAAAATTTATTGTTTTTTTTCTATTTTTGTGTAAACATCTTAATGCGGTTCATAGAATACATCTACTTACCAAGTTTGAACAGTATAGCTCTTATAGTTTCGGAAAAAAAGTGGCTGTGACATAATCGGACAGACAGACGGACATGACGAATCTATAAGGGTTCCGTTTTTTGCCATTTGGCTACGGAACCCTAAAAAGTGGCAAAAATAAAGTAACGCTCAGCTACGAAAACTAGTTCCAAACATAGATATACGAGTATGTTACTTGAATGTTCATGTCTTATATTATGTTATTTCAGAATGTCCTTTTAAATTGAGAGCGTAATTTCGATTTTATGGCGGCGGTTCTGGGTTCAAGTGACTAAAAATTGTTAAGCTACATACCTACCTATTCGTCTCACAGAGTACCTATAGCTTACAAGTTGAAAAATGCCCTATATATCCCATACCCAAGCATAACATATTGGAGCGCAATGATTACACGTGTTAAACATGTCTCTAAACAAATTTACTCAACAATTCTCAGATGCTGACATCTAAATTTTCCCGGAATACAAGTAATTTTTGTGCGTCAGTAAAATATTATCATTTCACAACAAGTCCCAACTCCCTAACCCTTCGCGGCCGGACCGTGACGCCCCTCGCTTCACAACCCCTGACCAGAATAAATTAATTACTTACTTATGTAAATTCCCTCACCTAGTCGCAAATTTGGGCCAGTTTTGTATAAATTTAACAATTTTTACCATGGCTGTCGTTGGAGTCGTAAAGTAGTTGATTTTTAGGAGAGTTATTATGCGGTTAAGTCTGAAAATATAGATACGAACTATAAAATGCCAAAAATATGTACACTTAGTATATGGGAAATAAGGTCGTGTATACATATTTTTGGGACTTTGTTCATATAGATATTTTCAGACGTGACTGTACCGACGTACCGTAACCTTCTCTCGTTGATACAAAAAGGTTTGGGCTACAGTCCCCACGCTATTTCAATCGAATTAGTGACTTCCTTTCCTTCAGTTTCGGCAATATCAATATCAAAAGCTGTGGAGGCCTTTTGCTCCATGTGTCGTTCCACTCCACATGTAGGTAAAACTAAATATTTTAAATCCAATTTTAGTGTTATTTTAGAGACGAGCCTAGTATATCAACTTAATCATTTTTTGTCTCGAAATTGAAATGTATAACGCTAAAGAAACGTAAAGACTATTTATTCGCGCACATATGTAATCTAAAACTGAATAGGAAGTGAGGAATCAACTTATAAATAACCCGGCCTTTCGTAACCCTCCGGCGTTTTAGTCACATTTACGTCCCCGAGCCGCTACTCTGCCCGTAATGGCCGCCGAGCTACAGTTATGACTGTGTCCATAATCACTGATGCACTCTTGGTAATCACTTAATTTACTAGAGTACGGATTCCGCCTAATTGAGAGCTGCGGAATTGTTTGTAGACACACATAACACTGTTAAACACTTTGAGACGCGAAAAGTTACGATGTGGCGTAAATTAGGATTGGCCTTATCACCGTTTTGTATATCCGGAGATTCGTGTACCTGATCATTAGATGGTCGAAGACCGTCTGGACGCTCTAGGTACCGCTGGAGAGACGAAGTGCAAAAAGACCTTAGCGATCTCGGTGCCGTCGACTGTACAGAAACGGTTTTCGACAGAGAAGCATGGCGGTCTTTGGTGTCTGAGGCCAAGATCCACTCCGAGTCGCTGCGCCACAGCAGTAAGTACGTAAGTATACACCTTGCATAAGTATCACTCAGAGGGCTCTCTAGAGACGTAACATTTTAGGACATTGTAACGTAAATAAAACGGTTCTTCAATTATTTTCCAAAGCTATTGTGAACGGAGATTCGCGCCGGAAGAACACCGAGTACGTGAGTCTTCAACAAGGGAAAGTTTCTTCACAACGACTTCCCGGCTTCCAACTCATTTAAACCTTTGTTTATTATTCTTGCAGGTACTCGCTGATGTTGAACTCGAACTCGATAACAAAGATACTCTTGTAAACTAGGTCGGGACTTACGAAGTTATGCGTATAGATCAAATACCCGAATTATAACTACTGACGAATCAAAAAAGTTCTAAAAAAGGGTACAACTCAAGGGAATAGAGTAAAGTACTAAATATTTTTATGTGTTTTTCAAAGAAGGTAACTACACTACTATAAATACATTATAAACTGAAATCGATGTGAAGTATAATAATTAATTAATAATATAATAATTCAGCCTATATACGTCCCACTGCTGGGCACAGGCCTCCTCTCATGCGCGAGAGAGCTTGAGCTAAAGTCCCCACGCTAGCCCAATGCGGATTGGGGACTTCACATACACCTTTGAATTTCTTTGCAGATGTATGCAGGTTTCCTCACGATGTTTTCCTTCACCGAAAAGCTAGTGGTAAATATCAAATGATATTTCGTACATAATCTGCTAATAGCATAGAATAGGATCGTGGATAAGTGTTTACACTCCTATTTAATATATTTTAATGAAGTATTGTATTTCTTAGGACGGTTACAAAATAGTGGCATACAATCAAAGAATTTCCAGGGATAACTTATACTCTGAGAAAACGAGACATAGAATTTATGGTTATAGCACAGATATACATACGTATGTTGATAAATACATAGATAAATACATAGAATACATCCATGACTCAGGAACAAATATCTGTGTTCATCACATAAATAAATGCCGTTACCGAACCTCGGACACTAGGCCAGACCGATCGTCCGAAGAAAGTCAAGAAAGACAATCAAATCAAAATGATAGAACAATACAACTTCAACGCTACAATGAGATGGATAGGCACGTAAGCTGGACGGAATAAGCCTCTAGATTATTTTCTCGCGCTGTTACAGACCTATAAACTGAAAGGGTCGTGACGAAGTGCGTTTGTAACCCAATTTGTATTAACCCTAAAGAAAGCAAATGAAGACAAAGCAGCAGTGAAGCAGCCTAGTCGGCCGGACGTCGGCATCCCACGGGGAAATGCAGACGGTGATAGCGAGACCCACAGGGATATTAAATATTCACCTGCTGAGATTCCGCTCCAATAAAAGCCTAATGTGATGGCCGAGGAATAAAAATAACTGTGGTCGTTTAGTTAGCGACAGTTAACCAAACAAGAGCCTTTACTCGATTGTGTATTACATTTTGACGTGTATTAAAATTTTATCGAATATTTTCTGCCTGCATGCTGCGTTTGTTAGCTAAACGGCAAAGCTGAGCTTTTTTTTAAAAAAAAAATTGAAGACCTGATTCTCACAAATCCTGGTGTTTTTGGGTTCTTTCAACTCAGAATCACTAGCATATTCAATCCTGATACTAGAAAAATGTCTCAACAATTTGTATGAAGATTGTAGTTTCCACTACGTCACGCACATACAAGTGAAAATATTTTTCATATTAAAACATGACTTAATGGAACCGACATTTTAGCACATATTTTTTTAATGGTAGGATGGAGAATACTCGACAGCATTCTTGTCCCAAAAATTTGTATGAAAATTGTAGTTTCCACTAGGTCACGCACATTCAAGTGAAAACATTTTTGATACCAAAAGATGACGTAATGGAATGGACATTTTGGAACATCTTTTATTCATGGTAGGATGGATAATGCTGTGTTTAGGATGATTCTGAGTAGAATGAGCCCAAGAATGTCAGATCTGTAAGAATCAGGTTTGCTATATTAATTTTAGAAAACGCCCAGCTACATGCGTGCTTCAGCATTTTAAAAGGCAAATGGAATGGATGATTCATAAATGGAATTAAACACTAGGTTGCCGAGCGGACGCCAGGCTCCCATTAGCTGTGGCAAAAGTTGCGGATACGCTAAGAAGATGATGAAACACAGTAAAAAAGTATGGAGATAAGAACTCTAAATTGAATATGGCGTGAGTGGACTCTTTACTGCAAATATCGGCTGAGGATCATTTTTGTTAATCCTTACCATAGAGAAATAAGAAGTAAGCATTGAGTGCTCACTCCATACGTCAGTTTTGGTACCAAAACGCTTATTATTTTCGTAGTCGACATCTAGCATCGACTAGCGGAATTATCAGTACTGCTACTTGACAATAGATGATGCGACGAACGAAGTCTAATGCTCAACAATTTTCAGCTAATTATAACCGGATTAACCGGAATTCTATTTTCGACTCCTACTACTTGTAATATTAGTTGTAAATTGCTGAGAAATAATCATTAATCATAATCATAAATCAATTATTTCGTGGTAATACTTAATTTACATACTACTACTACTCCGTTGGCTCAGCGACCCAAAATGAGACTTGGCCTCCGACACAAGACAGCGCCACTTTTCTCGGTCCTGTGCGACCTCTCGCCAATTGTCGACTCGAAGCTCGCGCAGATCCGCCTCCACCATGTCATGTATGTAATTTACATACAGAAGTATTAAATACAGTTTTCGTCAGTCAGGACATCCGAAGTATCTAGTGTCGATGCTAGATGTCGACTATGAAAATAATAAGCGTTTTGGTACCAAAACTGATGTATCGAGTTAGCGCTCTATACTTACCTACTGCTTATTTCTCTATGTCCTTACTAATATTATAAACTCGAAAGTAAGTCTGTATGTCTGTTAACTCTTCGCGCTGTTAATTTTCACAGGTGATTTCTGTTGCCGCTATAACAACAAATACTAAAAAGTACGGAACCCTCGGTGGGCGAGTCCGACTGGCACTTGTCCGGTTTTATTTTTATTTTTGACTGTAAAGATATTATATACAATTCATATATTGCAATGAGGTACGTAATTCAAATGTATTGATTTATTATCAGTAAGGAAGCGGACTAACTAACGCATAATCTTTGGTCGTCGTTAAAATAACCGATCAATACCTTACAGGTAGTAGAAATTTTGCATGGCTTCATTACAATAATTGATCAACATGTCCATAACTTAAATTTTGTCTTATTTAATAGCTATAAGTATGTTTACGAATAGGTTGTCAAAAATATTCATGTGAAATAATTTTGATTGCCTTTTCTATTCCTATGGCTTAACGAAGATTTAGTGTTTGTGTCGAAATCATTTATCAAAATGTTAATAGCCCGAAACGATCCAATAAATAACTCAGTATCATACTTCGCAGGACAATAAATTTGTTGTCACTGGGATGGAATTGGTCCACAAGGACTATTCAGATTGTTAAAATATGATAAAGTAAAATGGTCCGACTTTGCTACTCTATAGGTACTTAATTTTGCTCAAACTCTGTTTTTCAAATACCCATTACATATATGTCTTGACATACATATGTGTATACTCCATTTAATATATGCACATCACATTGTATAAACATTATATGTATTATGTACATTGTATTCGATAAACGAAAATGAATAAGTACTTATATATTTAGTATAGCTAAGTTACTAACAAACTAATCTCTCTCTCTCTCTTGACGTGCGGCTCTGCGCCTGCTAATTTGATGCACAATGGGGTAACTTTGCGCCCCAAAGTAAACTACAGGTGGGAGCAAAGATACCTACTCCTTTTGCTCCATATTCATTGCTACAGATATATATATAACCATACTACATGACGTCGATTTATCGATAGAAATATGTTAGAAGAAGAACATCTTCTTCTTAATGTCAATTTATCTGAATATTGAATAATAATTCGTTTAAAAAACTTTAATAATTCTCTTAATTTGGAGCATATATTGGAGCAAAGTAGGATCATTTTACGGTACCAATTTAATCCCACTTTTAGTCCCTCTTGCAACAAGTAAGTCCGATCGGGAGCAACTGTGATTTAAAAAAATTTGGTATCATATTTTTAAAATTGGAGTATACCTCTTTGTCCATTCCGAAGCTCCATTAGCATACTATTGATAATGTTGGTATGAAAGTGTTTTTGTGTCATGCTAATTAAATTGTTGCTATGATTAAGTAGGTAGCTATTAAAATTGGCTGGTGTGTATTTAGAGCAAGATCTTAGAGCCGCCAGACCTTACTTATTTTCTCATGAATAAAATGTATGGGATAATATAGTGTTAGTGTGTACTTTTTAAGTCTGCATACAGTATGTTTTTTGGAGATCTCAAAGTACATCATCATCATTTCGCTCAAAATCGCATTTATGTAGGTGCACACACCTACATCAACTCTTATTAAGCAACGTTATATTGCTATTGTTATACTATACTTGTTACTGGATCTAGGCGCCTGGCAACTGTTTATCGGTGGAGATCAGAGTGACAGTGCCAGCAAAACTTTTCCGTTAAGAATATTATAGCAAACTAACTAGACAGGTATAGTTGTTCTTTTTAAAGTTCTAATGCCGCTCCAACGAGCCAATTCAAACGTACACTGATATCAGTATGACATCCAACTGATGTCACTCGGTTATCGCGCATTTCGCTCGTACTTGTCCGTATATGTATTGGCGCAGGCGAGACGCACGATAACTAATAGAACGCGAACCAGGAGCATAAGTACATCGTCAGTCATCGCCTCCCGGCTGATACTTTGTCAGGTGTTATTAGTTTAGACGCTATATTGAAGTAAAAAAACAGTCAGCCGGTTGTATCGCGGTGGAAAGACCGTCAGTTGATGACATGAACATGTAAAAAATACGCACCTTACCACTTTATGTCCGCAAAGTATGCGTAATGTGTATATTGCGTAACCGTTTATTTGGAACGTCTGATATAATGCTATATGCAATGTTTCATATTTTGTTTATTACTATGATAAAAAGGTAAAGCGGTAATTTTTTACATGTTCATGCGACTAACTGACGTTCTTACCACCGCGTTACAACTTTTAAATTAACAATAGCATCTGAACTATCATCTGATAAAGTATCAAACGGTTGGTGATGACTATTTTTTTTCGTGTTTCTCCCATTTTTCAACTCACCAACGGAGCGGCAGCTGACGTCCACGAGGGTTCATCATACGTAGCTGTTAACCACTATACAAGTTGTGGCGATTGGTTATGGACATCTGTTCCTGGTTCGCGGTCTATAAATAATAAGATTCAAATATCATTCTGATGTCGGTTACGTTTGAGTTGGCCTGCAGGTCGTCTCACGATCTGTCGCCGAAGTGTGGGCGGAATGGCGGCACTTCATCAAGTACGTTCGTACTCAATGAGGCCTTTGAAATCTTTAAAAGCTTTCTCAAATAACGGCCGTAATCACTGAGCGTTACGTAATATCGGGAATTGCCCCGACGCGCCCGATTACAATGAAGTGACGTCACAAAGATACACGTCCGTCTCCGTTAAGTCGTCTGCTATATTTGATAATAAAAGTCATATTTTCGTACAAGTTTGACGTTCATGGTGAAGTAAATGATATAAAAAATGTTAAGAGGAAAAATTAGTGGTCATTTTTTCATATAAAAGTTCTCGACATTTTCCTATTTGGGCCCTAGATTAATATCTTTGAGTTCTATATTACCGTACCTGTGTCTTGATATTTAGTTTTTGATGGTATTTTTTTGTTTTTATAAGAATTAGGTTACTTAAAGCGTTAAAAACGACCAAGTAAATGCGCCGTAAATAGACTTACAAAAACGGCAACAATAAACACAAAAATAAAAACTTTCTCACAGATAATTTCTTTCTTATTCCGTTCCCAAAATTTCGTTACGATTGGATAAGTTTTGGAGGAGGATAATGTCGAGAACAAAACCTCGATTTTTGAGATTTATACGCAGGATGTTTCACCTAAGCTGCAGTTGTCCTTATCGCACTAATACCCGTCAGCGCGATGGAGATATTTACCTAAAATTTTCAAATCCGAGAAGGGGCTCCGTTGGTATTTCCTCTTAAGAGTCCTTCTCACAAGGAAAGGTACCCAACTGTCCGGTTTCGATTTGATTTATATTTATATATGTTATAGAGTAGTCTAAAATAATAGACACGTATTTTTTTTTAGCTGCCCAAACTCAACCTATTGGGAGAAATTGTCCTCCAAAGTACCTACTAAAAAATTACTAAATGTTCTGACTCCTATAGAAAGTGATGCTCAAGCAACTTGCAAGTTAATGGCTGGTTTGAGTATATGTTTGAGAGCAGGAAAAAATAATGAGCACGTGTTTTGTTATATCGACTGAAACTATTTTTTTCCTAAACAAACATCCGTCTTTATGTGTATCTTTAGCGATAAGATATTATAAAACTTCGCACGTCGATTTTTTTAGGAAAAAATTAGTTTCTGGCGATATACCTAACAAAACAAGTGTTCATTTTTTTTCCTGCTCTCAAACCTAGCAATTTGCTTGAGCATCACTTTCTATAGGAGTTCGAAGGTTTAGTAATTTGGAGGACAATTTCTCCTAATAGGTTGAGTTTGGGCAGCTAAAAAAAAATACGTGTCTGTTATTTTAGACTACTCTATAACATATATAAATATAAATCAAATCGGACCCGACAGTTGGGTACCTTTCCTTGTCAGTTATGCGGCTGTATTTGGCTATAGCGCCATAATCATACATTTTCATCGAAGTATGAGTAAATATCACAAAGATGTGTCCATCTCAGAGGCCAATTTAAAGATACATTTTGATATCAAAATAATATATTTTTGTTATAATTCATCCGTGCGTCTCGCTCGCGCCTATAGACGTACGAAAAAGATGGAGCGAAATGTATGCGCGAACAATAAAAAAATTATATCAAAATGCATGTTCGAATGGCCTCTCAGTTAAGTCGCCTGCTGTATTTGGTAATAAAAGTCACATTTTCGTACAAGTTTCACGTTTATGGCGGCATTGCAAGATATATTTCACTGCAGACTTACTTCACTGTATAATAAAATGTGCGTGTCCGTCCGTGTTCATATATTTTGCCCTACTAAGCCCGAATAGCGCTATCTCAAAAGAATTAATTGCTAAATTATACTTTAGTTTCTATAGCTGATAGTTCCATTTTTCTACTCGTCGACTGTAATGGTTGAATCAAGATTTCGTATACCAAACTGTAATTGCGTACTTTTTATGTATGGGCTCCCAACTCCGCTATAATATTTTCTTCGATACGCTGTAGTCTATTACAAGAAAAAAATGACCAATCACCTGCCGCCGCGCCCCCATAGAAAAGGACGGGTGGGCGGCGGACTTCGCGCGTTTATGTCGTTTGTACTACATTTTTATCTACTGAGATACTTAGCCATTATCATTTATTATTTAGGTTTTATTGTAAAAAGGTATTATTTTATGACCCGTAGAAAACAAACCTTCGTTGCCTAAACACGGTACTCGACTAAAATGCTCTCTATTATATCACGATTGTATAAAATAATATTTCAAAATCATTTGTTATTGAGATAGCGCTATTTGGTTTAGGAGGGCAGTATTATTTAACTAAATTATTATTCAACGACTATTAAGTAATATCTATGTACTTATAAAAGTATTTTTCGATCTCTTTAATTTGCAAAATGTGTACTTAATAATAAAATACACTTACTGACCGTTTACTGACTTTTTTAGTACGAGTTTACTCAATATTGTCGAGCTTTGAATAACGATATGTATGTATATACCATTATAATAGATATATACCACATTATGAAATATGCTTTCAATACGCGATTACGACCCGTTTCTATAATTTAATAATGTATAAAAATCGTAAAAGTTTAAATCAGTATAATAGATACCATTAAACATATTTATAACGGTTACGAAGATACCGTTAGGTATGATAAATTATAGTCAGACATGTAAGTGTTATTGTGACTAGTAGCAACGCAGCGTTATGTGTGTTAATCCAATAAGTGTCGAATAAGATAAACGACGAATGTTTATGTAACATCTAATAAGAACGTGTTATTTCTTTGCGTGAGTAATTTCTCAGCAGCAGTTCGTCAATAAACAACCGACAAGTAATTCATATTTTTGCATTATTTACCTACCTACATTAACTTTGACATATATAATATATGAATCCTACCTAATATTATAAATGCGTAAGTAAGTCTGTCTGTCCGTCTGTTACCTCTTTACGCTGAACCGATTTAGATGAAATTTGGTATTGAAATAGTATAAAATTCTTCTCGTTGTCTTGTTTCTGGCCGCTCTGTCATCTTTTTATTTTTGTCTTTTATTAAATAAATTAAAAAAGTTAAGTGCTATTGCATGTCTTTCTAGCTGTAGATTATAATTCTCTTGAGAAAAATGAAAAACTAAATTTCACCTCATACAAAAAGCTTCACTCCGTCACAGTTTTTGGAGACAAAAAACAAGACAACGAAAATAATTTTGACCCATGAGGCTCGGGGAAGGATCAAGAAATTTGGAACATGCTCTTTAAATGTTGTAGACAGACTAAGAAAGGATGTTTAAAATTCAAGCCTTAATAAAATTGGGTTGAAGGCTACAATCACGTTTGAACTGCTAACTTAATTTAGAAATAATATGCGAAAGGGGTTCGTATTGGAGGAGCAAGCACGTACTGCTCGCCTTTAGAGTTGATCAAAAACGCCTACTATTTCAAACAATGCATTTACTTGAGAAATTAGGACGGGTACCGCCTTGGCCGGGAAGCCTCGAGGTGCAGGGCTTTATCTGCTTAAGCTGAAGATGTCGGTTCAAATCCGGCCCTGGTCACTTTTTTAGAAGCTTTTATCTAACTTGCCCTGTTAGTATGTTTGTTAGTTAGTGTGGGTAAAATCTTAGAAGCTAAATTTGACCCGCTTCCCGATTTAGTAAGTCGAAACCCAAGGAAGTCAGGTGACAATACAATATTATGGTACCATCGAGCTGATCTGATGATGGAGATAGGAGGTAGGAACTCTGTAATAAAACAACGCAACCTAATTGTGTTTGGGATTTTAGAATTGTAGAGTCAGCAATAGATTATATTAATAGATTTTTGCCAAATATTCTGTAGTTATGTTACTAAGTAGATTTCTTGTAAAGATATGGCGTAGCCAACCCTAACATCCATAATTCGCTGGATCGACGCAAACCATTTTATACCAAAACAAACAACGTTATTGATACAAAATTAAATAAAAACGCGCGCGCCCCGACGAAAGTAAATAAACATCGGTGATCAGATAGGGCTAAATATAAATACAATAAATGTTATTTTTTTAAAGTAAAAGGTTTGTACTTTTTGCTTGAATTTTTTTTTGAATGACGGTGGGATAATTTCTAGTTGCCGCTTTTTAACAGTATTGAAAGTGTTGAAACTGTATTTACAGTACATATGGGGCTACTTTATAGCACTAGTGCGAGAAGTAGCATATTATGTTACTGTGTCGAACATTTAAAGGGCCATATGTACTGTAAAACGTTGTACGATACATGTGCGAATAGGTAATTCGCAACTCGTGTCGATTTAAAACACTCCCTTCGGTCGTGTTTTAATTTATCGCCACTCGTTTCGAATTTCCTATTTTTCGCACTTGTATCGTAATGTACTATTTAATTTAGTACTTCACAGTTTGACTGAATTCACCGATAGATGGCGTCAGTAGTAGCAATTTTAGAAAATTATTTCGTTTTTTTTTGATGGCAAGTAACACTAAAATATTTGTAAAATTATTTGAAATAACGTGTATGTAATATTTTGCACTTAAAGTCACAAATTAGTACTTTATTGTTAAAGAAAATTAATTACCAAATAAGTCATTATATAGCACTTTGTTACCAACGCGTGTTTTCTAGAACGCGGTGTTAAGATTTTTTCGGATTTATATATATGGTCCAAGGAACAATAGATCGTCAGTCACATCAAATCAAGCAGTAAGTATTATATACAGTGAGTGTATAGTAGTAATGTAAAATAGTAAATGAAGTGTTGGTTATATATGGAGTGGTGTTATTTTTGGATCTCGTACAAACATCATATCTAGTAACTTGCATAGTAGGTACTTACTTAAGCATGACTACACATAATATAAGCTTTGCTAAGCTTATTTGGAGTTCCAGTAGCCATATCAGGAGTTCACGTTCGAAGTTTATGTTAGCGACTGCGTAAACTCAATCACAGTCCATCTCGCTCGCACTGATTGATGTATTGCTGCGGTGGAGAGGGAATGCGATCGAGTTCACGCAGTCCCTAGCTTAAAATAAATGCCAAATGCCAACTCGTGGTAGCCGTGTAAGTCTGTGAAAGATTGTCTTCAAAATATGTATTTATTTATGTTATCTAATCCTAGCTTGGAATAAATTAAAGTCGAAAAATTACTGTCTTGGGTGAAACTTGAACTCACGGCCTCTGGACCGATACTCCAGCGCTCTGCCATCTGAGCCACCAAGACATCATCCATAGCTAGCAAATTAATTAATTTTCTCTCCCAAAATATAAATATACTAAAAATTACGTTATCAATGTTATCATTGTCAAAACTTGTCTTGAGCTGTCAGAACAGCAAAATACAGCTCCAGTTTTTCGATTATCTACACCTTCAAGCCCCTAAATTTTTCATGCCGCACGAAATATTTGAGAGCAGGAAATGAGCAAACGTAAAAATAAAATTTAGAGATATCTCAAATGTAAGTTACGCGTGAAACGAAACGTCGACGTTTTCCGACACTCCCCCATTCAGGTGCAAATTATTCTTTAAAAGTCTTGCTTCACATTTAGACATAACTTATTGAAGCGCCTTCAGAAACAAACTCAATGAAATTTTAAAACCATTATAATAAATAAATAATTTCTTTATTCAGACACGAAGTCCACATTGTTAGTTAGAGTATCTTATAAGCTAGTTATTTACTATATGTACAAAAAAAAAAAACAATAAAAATAAAACAGATTACAATTTTTTTATTTAAGTAAATAATAAACAGCCCCAGAATGGGGGTTTATTAATGCGGACATCCAATGTCTTTGCAAAAGACTGTCTGGCCTATCCGCTAACATACTTAGTATGCTGTTGGGACTACCCTGGATTCTGCTTCTTATGGACATTATTCTTTTGCGCATTATGGCGTGGAAGTCCTAATAATAATAATAATGCTAATGCGTAGGTAATGCTAATATTACTGCTATGTTTTAGTCAAGTCAAGTCACAGTGCAGATGTTGAGATTAGTGAAGACGTCATATTACTGTCGAGTGGGATGCAATAAGAGTTATCTTTAATCAATACCATATTTTTAATGTACAAGCGAGCGACTGAGAGACACTTATCGAGTTTAAAGGTCCATTCGATAACAATGCAGGTTTTAATAGAAATGCGGAAAGGATCCGATATATTCATTTACATATATCTAAGGACGGACAATGCAGGCACTAAGAATGGTGCCAATTCAGTGGTGTCACGAATTCAGGTCAATCGTGCAGTCTAACGCAACTGCGAACTCATTAACCAATCGCGTTGTGGCGTTAGAGTGCATGATCGGCTCGAATTCGTGTGCGCGACATCGCTGTTCTGGCTGTATTCTTATTGCCCGTAAGGCCCGTCCATAGATGTAAATGAAATGTGGTAATGGATAAATTATAGTTATTTTGTTTTGATATTGTAGATGATAATGATGTATTGATGTAGTATCTCAAAAATGTTACCGTTCGTTCTTGTTTTGCTCTAGGATGTGTTTTCCGACTCAAATTTCCCTTTCTTATAACTGAAGCATGATGTTTACACACCACGTTGTACTACGAAGTATACGTTCTGATGGAGTGGCCATCAGGTTTATAAGAGCGGGCAGGATACTTACAAATATCTAATTACATCTCTTTTGACAACGCTTTTGAGTGTATCGGTCTGATCCGAACTTTAAGACACGTCAAACATTTGCTAAACATATACGATATCGATTAGATTATGTCAGTGTTAAAAGGGACATATCCAATCCATATCATATCTTTAGGAAATTTTTTACGTATCGAAAAGTTCGAATCGGGCCGTATGTTCAAATATTAATAACAGCTTGACTACTTTAATATATGTTGCAGGGTTTTCCACTATGCATAACGACATTTTATCATAACTGGTTTTGTATAAAATAACCAGCATGGTTTGTTATTTAAGTATTATACCTTTATTGCACAAAAGAAAACCTTATAGAACATAAAGCGAATTTAATGCCAAAAGGCCTCTCTTCGATATAAGCGCGACACTGACAGTTGCGTTTCGTTCGCTACGGGGCGTTAACTGTTAGCATGTTGGCTACGCGGGCTGTACCAGCGTGAGCTATGCGCTACGAGAGAAGCCGCTTAAAACATACAATTTTTCCCGAGCGTAGCCGCACGTGTGTCGCGTAAAGTCCCTAAGAACAGAGAACCCACCTATACTCTGTATCTTTAGGTATTTAAATAAAAGTAAAAAGTAGGTATTTAAATACATTTTCGGGTAGTTATAACATTTATTGGTTAACCAACCAAATACAAAACCGCCTGGATCTATCACTGAACGACTTGATTTTAACTTATATTATATGACCATGTAATGTTTTTATCTACCATCACCTGGCTTAAGGAGCCATTTGAGGGTAGATTTAATTTACTTATATTTAAATACCTAAAGATATAAGAGTTTTGTGAGTCACTGGCAATTAATCATGTGTTAATGCTTTATGGCTGAATAGGAAAATTTTACTTTCATAATTTACGTTTACACAACAATTAATATGCCATTGATCGATAGCTGTCATTGATAGCAATTATTACTTCCTCTTAATCCAGCAGATTACGTCACTTTCGATATCACCTTATTCATTAAGAATGCCTTAACTCTGAGCCAATTTCCAATATATCTAGACCTCAAGATGCAAAGCAAGTAACTTTATCAGAGATCACATTTATACTAGAACCTACGCTATGTTCTTAGTTAGCTATGTAATAATAACGGGCCCAATAAGCTTAGTCAAGAACTGTGCTTATGACATAACAAAATGATATCAAAATCGAATTGGTAACGCGCGCCTGCTTGCTTAACGACGTACTTGCATATGTGCAAAAGTAAAGCGTACATATTCATCTAATTGAGACGAAATTGAAGTTTCTGAATTTGGCCTTTACATAGTTTTGCGTGTATGTATAGGTACATAGGTAGATATCGTAGGGACGGATCGAGCGGGATTAAAAGATAGGCATCAGAACATAAACATGAAACCCTTTGCTTGTCGCATAACGAGGCCGCATATATCCTTCAATAATTAGTCCGGTCAATATTTCCGGGTGTGTATACCTATATTCGAATATTTAAATAGTGTAATAAAGTTATTGTTGGTGATGTTGTTTAAAATATCTTGTTATGTGGGTTAATAAAATTCTTCTGTTACCTATAAGTTGCCATGGCCAAAAAGCCATTTAACATTTTATAGGATTTCAATTTATCAAAATCGTGTATTTAGATCATTTTGTTGTAGCCAGTAACTATTAGGTAGGTACTAATGTAAGAATATAATAGGCTTTATTATTCTACGTAAGCATCTTAGTTATTTCTCAAACGTGCAATGAAATGTTGACATGACTTACTTCAAATTTGGTCTGTAGTATCCCTATCCGTCTATATCTACTTATTGGCTTGCAACCCTTCTTTTCCCGGCCTCTATAGTAATGTACAGTCAGTATCAAAAGTAACGTTTTGTAACAGCTTAGCAAAAAGTGATGTCTTTAGTATAGAACAACTAAGACTGTAAAAGATATATTTTTAAACGTGAATTTTAGAAAATTATCTACATTTTGAAAAGTTATACGGAATATCAGATACTTTTAGCGCGTTGTTTCATCCGCTATTTTTGATGCTGACTGTACTATTTTCACAAGCTGTACATATTACAGTTGTGTTCCGCCGAACGAAACAGAGTACATTAAAAAAAATTAAATCGACCCGATGGTTTTTTTTATACTTATGTTCTAAGTTCACATTTAAGTAGTGTTTTCCCCATCATGAAAATAAACGCTGGTGTTAAATACCTAATATCTTTAATTAGGCCACTCATTAAATACCTAATATCTTTAATTAGGCCACTCATTAAATACCTAATATCTTTAATTAGGCCACTCTAGTTTAATTTAGACGATTGGTCTGATTACTTCAACCGTCAGTGTATCCCAGCTGAGCTATTAAAAACTTTTACAAGTCGCCGGGGAAAAGTAGAAAACAATGTAACAAGAATGAAATAAGAAATGTCAAATCGAAAAAGTTGACCAACTTTCACCGACTCCAATACTGCAATAATAATGAAAATAATCCACTTAGAGTAACGTTGATGGATAGACGGTGATGGAGTGCCGATAATGTAAAATATATCCAAAATTGAATTATATTTATTTTATTTTATTTATAATTCTCATTAAGATTTATCATTTAATTTTTTTTTTGTCTGTAAGAGTGTCCCTATGCTGGGCAAATGCCTCCCCTTTTTCTCGCCATTTAGGCCTATCCTTTGCACACTCCCGCCATTTTTTACAAAAGGCATCAAGGTCGTCCCGCCATCTCCGTTTTGGTCTCCCACTGCCCCGAGATCTATCCTGTGGGTCTCAGTCTGTGGCTAGTTTGGACCAGCGCTCGGGGTGCATTCGGTAGACGTCAGCGATGTAGACGTGCCCTGCCCAGTCCCTCTGTAGCTTTCAATGCGTTTTTTCGGTTTATGATTTTAATTATTGTGTAAATATTTACACAATAATTTAAATCTCATTAATGAAAACATCATTTAATTAGCGTGTTTTAAGAAATCAAAAGCCGATAATGTAAATAATATCTAAAATTGGATTATATTTTATAACTCTCATTGAGATTAATGATTTCAATTATTGTGTAAAAATTGCGTTTTTTACGAAAAAAAGGGTATTATTATAAATCTCAAAACAGTGAAGAAAACTGAAATAGTCATATTTGCCTCTGTGGCTTAATGTCACTATGACAGCAAACACGTTTGCTGTCCCATGAAACTAAATAATAATTATTATATTTAGTTAAAACTATTGGCTCTGTCAGCTGTACACCTCACAATAAGCTTTATATTATAAGCTTAAAAAGTATTAAAACAAAAAATACTTGCTTTTTTGAGTCTTTATCACAGCGTACTCACAATGGGCTTAAGTACAATACACCCTAATGGCCCTTAAGTCTTTTAACCCAATTACCACCATTTTATTATTTCGATTCCACTGTGATCCCAATAAGATCTATCTACGATATTTCTAACGTCAAAGTGACATTGGTTGCCCGAATCGAGCTGCTCCTGTCAATTATACGACATACAAACGATATTAACGACATACAAATAAGAATTTATCTACACCAAAACTTATCGTTATCGTATCTCATTCTTCAAAACGGGCCGTAAATCTGCTCACAAAATTTCATGAGAATCGGTTGAGAATTGCGATCTGTAGAGGAGAACATCCGGACATTCGAAAGCAGTTTGCCCGAGTCAAAACCGAGACCTTCGGTAACGCTTCGGTCAATTACTGAAAACCTAACCATTTCCATAAGTAAGCTTAGTCTAAGGCCAGCTTACCTAGGTGGGAATCCATCTAGCTCTCTGAATTGGAGGCCTTGTTCTAGATACATATAGGTAGTTCTATCAATACTTAGCTTTTATATAGGCACCCACCACACCCACACTCAGAAAACATTATTTTCTTCAATCTATTAATAAAAACAACGTTTAACCAATAACAATTAACACAGCAATTGAGCGCTTAAATTTAACGTCATTTATGTATTAATGAAATTACTTCCACCTGGCCACGTTAATGACTGGGCTACTGACTTTATAATATGATCAATTACCGGTACGAGTAGCTATTGGAACACCACAAGGAGGGTCCGGCAGTTATTGCGTTATAGCCCGATGCTGTTGACCGTCTATAGCCTAATTTATCATGTCATCTAATTATTTTCTCATTACATTATCCAAGTGTGATTGTTTTAATTAGCGAAGTGATTTTTAAGTACAACAAATGAAATTTATAAGATTTCAAGATACTTAGACTTACTTTACTTAGTAAATAATAACATTAAGAAGACTACCGAGCTACAATTTCTTAATAAAACGGATCTTCTAAGTACTTAATTTCCTATTAATATTTAAAAAGCAACGTTATATAGTTAAAGTATAATTACTCTTACTACTAAGTTATATGTACAGTCAAGTGCAAAAATATGTATCGAAAGAATCGTCTCATAAATATGGCACTACGCTCTTATTACACTGGAATAAGATGCTATGGGACAAATTTTTGAGTTAGATGTGTACACCCATATTTTTACACTTGACTGTACTCGTAACATGGGAACTAAATGAATAATCCACTCTTTCACTATACTTACAACTCTGAGAATCGGCCACTCTGTTTCGTGTTTTCGCGGTTTTTTCTACACATTTGCACCCTAGTAGCTCTCACATAAGATATAGGGTATTATTTTTTTTAGATTTCAAAAACCAATTGTTTATTAAAGTGCATGAATTTGACATTCTCCCTACTAAACGCATGTTATGTCTTTTTTAATCATGTGATAAATACATACACAGTTTTAGGTGTGATAATGATTACACATTCAAAAGTAACTGTATATTACATAATGAATTGCTCTTTGTTCGAGAATGCCCTTTATTTCAATATTCAGGCTTAATAAAATGATGAACTAAACCGATAATAACCTAATCCGCTTTCCCGTTTGTCGGGTTTCAAACAAATTATTGTACCGGATAATAGATTCGATCATTTTGTTGCAATTGAGCCTATTAATCAGCTGAAAGGGGCTTATAACGGCCTAATCCAATACAGCCCTCAGCAAAATAATTGTACCCTTTTAGTTAATTGCACCTCAGACACCGCAAGCTCAGTCCAAGCGATTACATGACAGGCACCTCCCCAGAGGCGCGATACCTTTATTCTCATGTTTACGAATACCCAATATCACTTCACAGACATCCACAATAAAGAAACCTTTTCTCCTGACCAAACAATAATAACGAGTTTGAAGAAAATCGGGGATCCCTTTTACTTCGGTGATTTATGATATCTGATTTGTTATACATAGGAGGAGACAGCGCGGCGTCTCGCGAGGATAGGGACGTGGGCTCCACGCGAGTACTTACAAATGTACCTTTACGACTGTCTAGTCAGATTAGTGTAAAGCTTAAGTCCTACAAAAACGGGCGCGGGCCCGAGGCGTTGATGCGATTCATGTCTATTTAAATTCCAAATGCGGCGCGCAAGTGCAACCAAGGTATGTGTTCGCACTGCACCCTCGATGTAGGTCAGTATCGGCCCTCGGTGCACATGCAGGGCACGCGCGAGCGGACCGTTCGGTAACTTACGACGTCAATGAGCTGGCTGAGTTTGAGTTTAATGCAGACGCGGAGGACATCGGTGGTGTTGACGACGGGCCGGACCAGCTTGTTGTAGTTGGAGAGCAGGTCGTCGTAGAGGCGCTTGGCGTCGGGGTTACCGG
Source organism: Cydia pomonella (assembly GCF_033807575.1). Taxonomy (NCBI): domain Eukaryota; kingdom Metazoa; phylum Arthropoda; class Insecta; order Lepidoptera; family Tortricidae; genus Cydia; species Cydia pomonella. Next base: position 4,001,876 of record NC_084710.1, on the reverse strand, counting down.
CGGTGGCGGCGCGGGCGAGGCAGCAGGCCGCCAGCCACCATACGAGCGCGGCCATCAGCTCTCGGGCTCGGGCATCGTTACGTAAGGCTCGAGCGGACGGACGGCCCGGGCGCGACGCGGCACGGTACTGCCGCGCGCCTCTCGCCCCGCCCGCCGCGCCCTCACCCACCCCGAGCGCCGAGGAATCACCGTCCGACGCGACACTCTTTTGTATATTAGCTCGTCGCTCGCTATTCGGTTTAATTAACGGACCAAGAAAAACGAAACGGCTTGTTATAATAAATAAAACTTAGTTTGATAATGATCTTATAACGCTTTTTGTGGAGATGGCAATTATATTTTATTTCAATATTTTCTGAGGAGAATACAACAAGAATTTCAAATTACAAAACTTTGGATAAGTAAGTAATCGAATTTCTGTTTACGTTACTTAACATTGAGTGATAATTATCCTTGGGACTTGACTTTTAATTAGTTAAGTTGAACCGAAATTATCGATAAGTCGGATTAAGGGGAAGCTCCGGGCGTCGGTTTAGATAAAACAATGAACGCAAGTCTTATTAATTTTGGTAGAAAAGTTTCCTTCTGCTGCTTTTATATAGTTAAGGATATATTATGTGTATGACGAAATAATAAAGCTTGCACTACATTATTATTATTATTATTTATTATTATTTATTTGATACACTAGCAGCTCTTGGAGCTGATGCGTGTATATCGCAGCACTTGTGTTTATTTAGCACTTTTTAATGTTCTAAAATGTGTATCTAGTCTATTTTTGAAAGAGTTCACTGACGGTGCACTAACAACAGTTTCTGGTAGAGAGTTCCACACATTTACTACACGATTTGGCAAGAAGTGTTTCCTAGGGTTGCTAGCACATGGAGGTTTGACTAGTTTTTTAGAGTGTCCTCTTAACCTTACATTCTGGCTTGATATGTATAAGTCTTTAATATTTGGAACATTGTAGTGTCCAGACAAGACTTTGTATGTCTCAATAAGATCGCCTCGCTTCCTTCTGTCCTCCAATGTTGTAAGACCTAATTCCTGAAGCCGTTCTTCATATGTCTTGTCTTTCAGTGAAGCAACCATTTTAGTTGCTCTTCGCTGTACTTTTTCCAGCAAATTACGTTAAATTACGAATTATGCCATGCATTTTAGTTATGAGAAAATAAGTAAGGTCTTGTGCCTCTGGGATCTTGCTCTATTATATAGATAAATACATACTTAGACCATCCATAACTCAGGAACAAATATTTATGATGAACATACAAATAAATGTCCTTACCAGGATTCGAATTCGGGACCTCCTGCTTCACTACTACCTACACACAGGTTAGCCTGTTTCATAAAGCCTCATACAGATCGTGCGAGAACTCGATTGCGTTGCTCATTTCTGACTTTGATTTGTCGATAGAATTGGTAGTGTATCAGCTGGCTTAGTTAAGGTGACAATCGCTATCGCTACGACAACGAAACGCTTTGTGTCTCTCTATCACTCTTCCATATTAGTGCGACAGTGACAGTTGCGTTTCGATGGCTACAGTACAGTCGCGACAGTAGTCGGAAATGTAACGAAACTCGCACACAAGTTGGCTCACATCGAAAACACAATTATATCTAAATTATGTCAGTCGCGCGTGCATTTCACTCATACTTGTTCGTATTTATTGGCGCGAGCGAAATGCACGGGTGACTCACATCATTTGGACCCGGGTATGTCCTTAAACTACGTCCAAAAGAGAGGTATCGGCATTGTGGATGTCACCTCGCTTTGTGTGCCAGAGCACAGCACAGCGGATGACATTCCAGATCTAGAGCAGAGCCCAACTGGGGAAGTACCTCCACCTTACAGAAAAGCGCAACCAGCTAGACCCTACTCATACTGTTGTGTTCCTGCCGGTGAGTAAGGTTGCCATTGCCAGAGCTCAACGAGGGTGCGGAGTGTTACGTTCAGCAACGCGCATGTAACTCCTTTGGAGTTGCAGGCGTACATAGGCTGCGGAGAATGTTTACTATCAGGCAACTCGTAAGTTTGTTTGCCACCGACGTAGTACAAAAAAATTTCACAATTGGCCTTCATGTCTCAAAGCCTAGGCAGAGCAGGAGCAGTGCTGTAGAAGAGGGGCACCTTTTTTTGTCAAAGGTGCAGGTAATTTTTATTGGATACTGCTCGCCTGGTATGCGGCAGCATGCCCGACCCGACTGCGACTGAGATTTTTCTCCCAGCCGCGTACGGACTAAGCCCCTCCACCCTGTAAAGTGTTTTGTTGCCAGAAACACGGAGCTGTCGGTAAACGAGTTGTCTCTGGAAGTGTAGCTATGTGATCTGGGAAAGTTTACGAGGGTAATGCCAAAAGAATTTAGATACTCAAAAAAAAAAAAATGTTTATTATTCAATACAAACAGGCATCTATTATTTACCATACCGCTTTCCTATTAAATTTTCTTCAGTTTCGGAAATAAGTGTAAAAATCACAGGGTGCTAGATCAGGGCATGGGCTAATTAAAAGATTAATTAATAAGTCCATGGTCAGGGGAATATGATGGATGAGGCAGGATCGTTTTTTCTCTCACGGGCGCCGAATTTTTTTCTATTGTAGATTTTCCCCAATCTACGCGATCCTCTTTCTGCAAGTCGTTGAGTTTAGAGGCACCCACAATATACTTACTTTACTCTTGGGGCACCCATCTTGAACAACGCTTACGAAGAGACAGCTGCTCGTGAATAATTGTTTGTAATGCTACTGATCTAATCGCCAGTTCTCGCTCAAGCTTTACGTACGTAATTCGCCTGTTTTTACGAATATTTTTTTCCACAGCTTGCACATTTTCATGAGTAACTGCGGTTGGTGGCCGACTTGATTTATGCTCATCTTTAAAACTATCCCGCCGTCTCTTAAATTCAGCAAACCAATTAAAAACTGTTGCACGTGGACACGCAGAGTCACCAAAAGTTGTGACAAATAGTTCAAAACATTCTTGGGGCTTTAAACCTTTATTTCATAATAAATCATAACCCGAAAATCATGTCGAGTGAGCTCCATCATCGCAGCGAATTCCGGCCAGAATCATAAAAAAAAATTAAACAAATAAGACTGGCTAACCGGTTCCATTTTTAATGTATAATTAAATAACCAGCCTTTACAATGGTGTACAAACATGTCAGTATCTAACATATGGGCATAGAGTATAATTTTTTTTGGCATGCCCCTCGTAGTGCGTGTGATGATTTGTGAAGTGTTATGTTATGTGTATATGTTGTGTGAAAAACCTACGTTTTTACAGTGCAAGAAGCGGTGGTGTGACCAACTGTATACTCGTACATTAGTAATCATAATGGTTGGGCGCAGTAGTCGATGAGTACTTGAGATGTTGGGTTATTTAGCGGACGGGGAGCCCTTCACTTGATCGAGGGTCATTAGAGCGCTAAGGATTAAAACATATTATCTAGTAATTTCAGAATCCATCTTGTTGTTCTTTTAAAGGTTTTCTCTTGGTCCTAAGCGTCCTCCTTCTACTTTAACAAATGGCCGATATTATTTCTCTTTGTACTTTTTATCAACCTCACTTTTTACTTTGTTCTAGAATATGTGCGACTAGCTAGTAGCATTTCACTTTAGATTGAAACGTAAAGCGATGTAGTATCATATCAGATAATTAACAGTGAATAAATTTTGAAGGCAGGATCGTTAGCACTAACCTGGAGGTCTATACAGGCTGGTTTTTCAACCCTTAGCCATATTTTGCAAGGTGAATATATTGATCATACTGTGCAATTTTTACTTTCGGACTATATTACTATATACTTCCATATATTTACATAATGTATATTTATGGCTGTATTTTCCGAAATATTTGAGTGCCAATTGCAATTCAAATTTTGAGGTCAAAATGATGAACTTTTGTTATCAACCGCCCGTGCGTCTCGCTCGCGCCAATGCATGTACGAACAAGTACGAGCGAAATGCACGCGCGAATAATAACATCATTTTGATATGAAAATGTAAGTTAGAATTAGACTCCGGTTCTCCATACCAATGTAATCCCCATTTCCCCTTTTGAATATTGACTTTATAATAATAATAATAAATAATAATAACAAATAATAAATTCTTTATTTGGCAGGCAAGAAACCCAAAAAAAAATTACAATGCACATAATAAAAGGTGTAAAAGACCAGACTTGGAGGGGAAGGGACTCACCTTCGAATAGCTCATATCCCGCCGACTCCAATTTTGAGTTCGTATTTCACCACAAACACGAAAGTTTGTTTGTTCACAATGCACAGCGTTAAAAGTGATGTCACTGATCTTCTTGGAGTATTTTTTCACATGTATTTTGAGTTTTAATTAGAGGAGTGCGAGTTTTTGGGCGCGCGCGCGATGGGATTTTATTTTGCACTGGCGGTTTAAGGTGAGGGTGGGGGTATAGGAAAAAGGATGTTGCCATATAGAAATTTATGCGAAGCAGTAGTCCTTTTTCCTCTTAAATGAGTGGAATTTTGGTAACTTGTATAAGTATTACCTACAGTTGGTATATGGTATGACCGAATTTCTCGAGTACTGCGGACTGCGGTGCCGCTTTCAGCCCCAGTCCCTGTCAGTGTGCACGCCGATAGCGTGCATTCCTACACTGCATTCTAACAAACAATACAATCTGTATAAAATCAATAAGAATCAGTGCATCGCTAACATACTTTTCTACTCGTCGACTGTAATGGTTGAATTAAGATTTGGTATCCCACTCAACTATAACATTCATTTCGATACGCTGCAGTCAACTATAAAAAAAAAAATGACCAATCACGTGCCGCCGCGCTCTCATAGAAAAGCGCGGGGTGCGCAGTGCGGGGCGGAACTTGCGCGTTTACGTTTGTTTACTGGGATATTAATTATTTAGGTTTTATAGTAAACAAGTATTATTTTAGATTACTCGTAGAGTATTGTATGCAATAGTGATATAATCAAGCATTTCAATCTTGTACTTTACTTAGGCAACTCAGCAAGCTTACAACACGGTACTCGACTGAAAAGCTCTCTATTATTTCACGATTGTATAAAATACTATTGCTTTTGTACTAGAGAACCGTGAAAACGTCACTGTAACTTTATTTATTTTATTAAGGCTCCTCCTCCCGCAAAATACCGTAAAACTGAGTTACTCTAAACCATTTTTTTTATTAATTATGGCACCTTCTGAGCGGAAAAAATAAATAAAACAATCTACAAGATATGAGAAATGACATGGTTTTTCTGAAAATATATTTTAATTTACATAAGTGAAGAAAAAAAAACTTGGAGCCCCCCTTATTTCTTTCAGTTGTAACCTTATTACTAATTACTGCAAATTTTATCGAAAATATATGAAACTTTATAATCTTTCTCACAAAATACTATAAAATGATTTGGTTTTCTTTCTTTTTGACAAGTCATAAAACTGTGCGTCAATTCCTAAAAAAATAAGCCTTAATCTCACCTAAGTTCTTACCTTTACCCCGCTCTCGTCCGTATAGTCAGTGCGGGGCAAGTCGTGTTGCTAAACGGACCTGTGCTTCGTTGCGCGCGCGAGCAAGCGCAATTCTATTTCGAACGCATACTTCTGCCCGCTCGATTTTTTGCAGCGGGTGGAGCGGTGAGGTGTATGAGTTGCGCCGAAACACGCAAGGCCGTTGGCGTCGGGGGCAGCCTTAACTTAACTGTTAGGTATTATGCTGTATGGCAATAACAAACATCCATAAAAATCACAAACATCCTTTAGCCGCATAACGGTAGTTTGCTGATTGCAAATAACTCACTAAATAGCTTATCTGCGTAGCGAAGCCAACATGCCAATCGCAACTGTCAGTCGCACTAATATGGAAGAGTGATAGGGAGAGATGACTACGCTACGTCACGGAGCGTTGACAATTGACACGTTGGCTAAGCATCCTGTAATTTTGGAAAGCTCCTATATCAGTAAATAAATAAATAAATATTATAGGACATTATTACATAAATTGACTTGTAAGTCCCAGAGTAAGCTCAATAAGGCTTGTGTTGAGGGTACTTAGACAACGATATATATAATATGTAAATATTTATAAATACTTAAATACATAGAAAACACCCATGACTCAGGAACAAATATTCATGCTCATCACGCGAATAAATGCCCTTACCAGGATTTGAACCAGGGACCATCAGCTTCGTAGGCAGGGTCACTACCCACTAGGCCAAACCGGTCGTCAAAGTACTGTATTGATATTGAGTTAGAAATTGTATTTTATGTAAGTAGACGTGTTTGGTTATCAATCAAAGGAATTAGAAATTTGTGGTAAATTTAAATTACCCATTGAAGTTGTCACTCCAATGTCTTTAAAAGTGTCCGTTCAAAGGTCAATTAAAAAGGGTACGTTATTTTTGGTAATGTACTGGAAACTACACAGACAGAGCCACTGGTAATAGCCTAGTATAGTCTGTATTTAGTAACGTATCAGACGATTAGAGATGTGTAGGGGTGAGTAAATACTGAGTATTTACTCAAAGCACCCGATAAATACTCGTATTTACTCATTTAGGCATGTAAAAACGATTGCTAGTAAAATATTTTAAAAAGTAAGATTTAAAAACTAAATTGTTTTTAATTGAAGAATTTTAACATATATTAACAATATTTACATAATAAAAAGCATATAGGAATAGGACGCTTAATTTTTGAAAAAAGGGTAATCATCAAAGAGAGGCAAATTGTGATAATACGCAGTTAACAATGTTGTTTTTAATAAGACGTTAATTTATTTACTTTTATAATATGGGACTTAAGTTTTATGACGATGTTCTAGATAACTGCATGTCGCATAAAAGTGAGTATTTAAACTGCACTTACGACCTTATATAAAGGGTTAAAGAAAACTAAAAAATGGTTTAACCGATCATGTTCAAAGTATTTTTTAGTACTCTATTCTACAGCTAATCTCCTGATATTTTTTCATATTTTTTTATCTTTGGTTTGAAAGTACAGCAGTGTCTTACCTGAGCGAATAACTCGCAAACGCGAAGCGGCGCGGCGCGGGTGAATTCAATCTTTTGATACCTATGGAAGTGTCCTATGTGGGCGATCTCCGAATGGCATTGGGCCGCCGCGCCGCGCCACGTCGCATTCGCGAGTCATCGCCCACGTAAGCCGCGCTGTTAAAGAGTGATAAACATCATTTCGGCCTTTAGAAACCCGTTTTCTCCAAAAGTATTAAATTAATCCAAAAACGTTTTTAGAAACATGCAAGTTATTTTTAAAGATGCATTTATGATGTGTAATATGTTGGTCGTTTCTGATTTTTTTTGTGACAATTAGTTATATGTATTGAGTGCCCTTAAAAAAAATCTTACAATTTTGAGTACTTAATCCAGTAGCGGCTTACAAAATACACCTATATTTGAAATTCATATGCCCCTTTCAGGACCCTAAATAGTTTATAGCCACCAATTTGGGTACAAACGAGTAAATACTGCTAAATTGAGTAAATACTGAGTATTTACTCACTACCCATCTCTACCGAAGATGCGTGATGAAGTATTCTCGGATAGCTTAACGAAAATATATATGTCTCTATATATAAAGAACAACTAAATTGTTGCGGATACTTTTGATCTTGAACTGTCGAGATATATATCTACTTGGAAAAGTATTCGAGGTTGGCAGATCTCAAATTTAATCAAATGAAATTACATTTTTGCCGCTGACTGGACGCCTTGGTTTTTTATTGTTCTCGAAATTTGCTCAACAAACAATTTTAATATCCTCAGGAATAAACACGGCTTAAACACGTAGTCCTATTACAACGCAGATTGCTAAGAATATAAGTATAAATTTTAATTTGTGCTGCGAGGGGCTGAAAAATGTTAATTTCTCAAAGACTGGGCGTGACAGTAGATTAGACTTTATGATAGATGCGGCGCAAACGATGAGATTCTGCTTATAGAGGCTGACAGACGCGTCAGATTTACACGGTAAATAGGGTGCCTAAATCCAGGAACTTAGAAGGAAACAAAGGGTATGGCGCGACGCGAGAAGCTTCCGACGGGATATCATAATATCGGGTGATACTCGTACAGCCTACAATATAAGTATACGAGTGTTCACCGGCAGCGACCGGTTAGGCGGGTACTCTGTTCATAGGCGCTTTTCGCGCAGAAAAATAACGATTATCGACTATAAGCATAGCGCGTAGCCCGCGCTGGCAGTGAATGTTAAAATCCAAAAAGGAGAAGGTTAGTATGACATTTATCCATGGTCGGATTAATATTTTTTAACGTTTTGAACTCCAAGACTATCGTAACTTGTCGTGCCCGCAGCGCCAAGGACAACTTTAGGCGTTATGGCGGACGCTGTCAAAGTAACCTTCACACTTTCAAGTAAGGTTTACATTAAGGAGCCACTGTGTGTGCATGGCGTTTGAGTGATGTTTGTGTTTATGATATAAAGCGTTCAAAAGGTTAAACATACGTTAAACACAAATGATCATCACTTTGGATGCTTCAATATCCCAACATCGTACCGTAGCAGGGACAAGGACGCTCATTCAAGTTATGAAATTATCCGAAAATCATTAAATTAAACACTCCGTTTCCCTAGTTCTGTTGCACATAGTCTTTCTCAAACTGACAACTCGTTAAGTGCACCTACACTATACGCTAACTTTGTTGACGTAACGCTCCATCTGTAGGGGAAAAACGTAAGTCACGTCGGCTAAATAAAGACGGACGCTTTATCCATGCCAATAAACACTGTTACTACACTCGAGGAATAGTTTGTTTGAGGTACGTGCTAGGCGAAAACTGTTGTTATATCTTATCTTCTTTTGAGAGAAAGCAGGTCACTTGGGAAGGAGATTTCTATAGAAAATGACCCGTATTCGTATATTAAAAGGCAGTTTTGACAACCGGTCTGGTCTAGTGGCTAAGTGACCGGATCCCTTTGTTTGACTTAATTATTGAAAGTCATAATGTAATGAAAATGATTATCAGATTATCATTAGTCATAATTCTGAAACTGTTAACTTTTCAGGATTTTCGTAATGTTATCCTATAGATAGGTTAGGTTAGGTTTGTTTTATGGCAATCCTGAAAAGTTACACGTTTCTCAGAAAAACTAAATTATGACTAACAAAAATGCGGACAAACAATACATTAACACGGACGTGGTTTTGTCGCCTAAATAGTGATTAGTTTCAATTTTATAAAATGTATATGTATGATCTCGATACGTATATCGATTTCTATGGAAAAAAAGAAAAAGAGATGGTGAGACGACTTGGACGCATTCTACCCAAAATGGTGGGTAAATGCCGACGACAGGATCGAATGGAGAAAACGAGGGGAGCCCTTTACCCAGCAGCGCGGCGGGACACTATAGTAAGCTGACAAAAAAAGTATGTATTTTAAAAGGTATGGACCCGGGTATGTCCTTAAACTACGTCCAAAAGAGAGGTATGGGCAATGTGAATGTCATCTCGCCTTGTGTGGTAGGGCACAGCACAGCAGATGTCATTCCAGATCTAGAGCAGAGCCCAACTGGGGAAGTACCTCCACCTTACAGAAAACCGCAGCCAAATGACACTTGACCCTATTCATAGTGTTGTGTTCCTGCCGGTGAGTAAGGTTGCCAGAGCTCAACGAGGGGGGTGGGGTTAGGGTCGGCAACGCGCATGTAACTCCTCTGGAGTTGCAGGTGTACATAGGCTACGGAAACTGCTTACCATCAGGCAGGCCGTATGCTTGTTTGCCACCGACGTAGTATAAAAAAAAAAGGTATTTGTAATCCAGGTAAGGTATTTGTAAGGCCAGAGCTCAACGAGGGGAGGCGGGTTTAGGGTCGGCAACGCGCATGTAACTCCTCTGGAGTTGCAGGCGTACATAGGCTACGGAGACTGCTTACCATCAGGCGGGCCGTATGCTTGTTTCCAACCGACGTAGTATAAAAAAAAATATGGGCCTTGTTGCCTGAATCAAAATATTAAATAAATAAAATAATCATTATAAACCTCCGCATCATCATCTTACTCGCCTTATCCCGGCTTTTTGCCACGGCTCATTAGAGCCTTTGGTTCCGCTTGGCAACTAATCCCAAGAATTGGCGTAGGCATAGGCACTAGTTTTTACGAAAGCTACTGCCATCTGACCTTCCTACCTAGAGGATTAACGACTACAGGATTCCAATAAGGTCTACTTACCAGACCTTATTGGAATTAGTCCGGTTTCCTTACGATGTTTTCCTTAACTGAAAAGCGACTGGTAAATATCAAATATTTCATTCATAAGTTCCGAAAAACTCATTGGTACGAGCCGGGGTTTGAACCCGGGACCTCTGGATTGAATGTTGTACGCTCTTACCGCTAGGCCACCAGCGTTTAAGAGGGAAATATACCACATGATGGCCCATACAAAAAGAGAAAACGTTTTTTCACTTCTAGATATTTTCCATTCTCCATGTTTTTTTGTATGTTATTGACACAATGAAAAACTAAACTCCTATTTTTTCAAAATTTGCTAAATATTTTTTTTATCGAAACCTATAAACCTAGAATATATTATGCTTTTCACTTTTGAATTTGATTTTGATGTCGATTGCTTAATCGACACAAAAAGTGATTTGTTAAGATTTAATTAGTGGAAACCGTTTTCTCCCGAAATGGACTTTCATAAAGAAAGAAAAAGTACCGTTATTTCCTTAGGATCGCAAAGCTATTCTTCCCTATTAAGCCTCCTAGTATATAACTAAATGGAAGACCGAGAATGGATTATCTACATGTAACGGACTGTGACATACGAGTATAGTCACCATCAGATATATCGGAGCGGCCGAGATGCTCAAAAATATCTGAATGCACTCTAACGCTTTAACAATAGAGGCGTGTTCAGATATTTGTGAGCGCCTTGGCCGCTCCGATATATCTGATGGTGACTGTACTAATTGCTTACCTATCGTTTTTCTCGCGCAATAAATGTCAAGTTCAGACTGCGCGACTGATTTTACATTGTCACTTACGGTGGTTATGCCTGATGGGGCAGAACAAAAATGTACTTAAAAATATTCGTATGATAGGCGAGGAGGAAATTGAACGTTATCCCCAGGCTTGTCATAGTGACAGAGCAATTTGCGAAGCAAATACAAGGAGGCTGGTTCGAATTCTCAAATTGATGTCAATTTGATCTCATCTTGTTATCATTCATTTGTCCGTGCATGTCGCTCGTGTCTTGTATTTATATAGGGTAGGCGCCAATTATCAGAAAAACTTTATTTGTGTGTAACTTATACGTTTACGATAAAAAAATGTTATATGAACAGTCTTCCTTTTCATTACCAATAAACAGAAAACTAAAAACAAAACAAAATATATATTTTTGACACAATAATGGACTATTCCATGAGGTTGTCTACCGTTGTCTAGTACGTGTAATTAAACGTATGTGCTTCAACATTTGTGTACGTGGAATTCAATTTTTTCAATTTTACCTCGTAACCTAACTGTGTTTCGCCTATGCGTTATATGAATAACTCATTTTACTTTACTTATAGGTTTGCCCAAAATACGTTAGGAATATTTATCTTACTTACTCATCTTTTACACATTATCATTGAAAATGAAAACTATAATCACCTGAAACAAAACCATTATCTTCGAAATCCTTTGTATCAAAAAATGTCAACAGTATACATAGTAAAAAATGTTCGCGCTGCGAATAATAACACACAAATCACAGATGTTTGATGTCGAATGCCGCATCAGATCTCTACCTGCGACTCCACCGGATAGCGCAAAGTGGTTCTATTGTTATTTGAAATATCTCCATCTTCAATATAACTAGGTATACGCATAGAGAAATAAGTAAACTTAGAATGCTTCACACATGGATAAAACCCATTTATTATGAATTTGATACGGTGATATTTAAGCTTACGGCCCGATTCGAAGAATGAAATACGAAAAAGATAAGTTCTGATTTAGATATCGTTTGTATGTCGTATAATTGACAGAAGCAGCTCGATTCGGGCAACCAATGTCCATTTGATGTTAGAAATATCGTAGATAGATTTTATTGGGATCACAGCGGAATCGAAATAAACGTCAATTTTTACATGTCGTTTAGTTATCGATCTTTTAAAGATCTTTCCAAGATCTTAAACATGTCTTAATCATATTTCGAATCGGGCCGTTACTAATTTCTCTATTGTACCATAGACATACATGTAGGTACTTATAAGGCGTTTCGCCTGTGTGCTTATTGGTACACCAATCAGATGGATATATATATATATATATATATAAATATATTTTTGGCACAAAAAACTTTGGGACAGAAATTCAGATTTCAGAAAACTCTGTACGACATTTTAGTCTCTAAATGCGGTGAAGAATACACCTTTAAAATATGTGGTTATATGGGCTCACGATGTATATCATCTTATTGTCACAATGTAAGTTTAAATTGGCCTCCTGGATTTGCATTGTTTGACAGCTGACAGACATCCCCCGTATGAAATGTAGATTACATTCATAACTTGCTATTGACAATCAGAATATTATAAGCCTGAATGTAGCGAGTATGTGTAAACTGATTCAACCCTAATCACGACACGTTGTCGTTTTGCCTCTGCGAAGCATTTCCGCTACATACCAGGAAATCTATATTATCGGCTACGACGGAGCGCTACAACCGTAGCTCAGCGGTAAATGTGTTAAAATTCAAATGCTACGCCAAAGCGTAGACCGATACGGCCGTAGCACGGGCAGTCGTAGTTTCCTACGAGCGCTACGAACACCGCAACATGATTTAGATTAACAATATAACTATAAAAAAAATAAGTAAGCCAATCCCAACCTACATTCCTATATCAAAATAATGTCATTTTGACATCATTCGCGCGTACCTACGTCTCGCTCGCGCCAATAATGTACGAACAAGTTCAAGTGAAACACGACGTTATAGCTGGGGAGCCGGCAATGTTAAAAGTGGCACACGCCTTTGCGGTTTTTAAACAATAGATAAGACGATAATCCGTAGAAGCTCACGGAGAAAAATAGAAACTATACAAAGTTTTCTTTGACAATACACCTCTATTTGTTATTCTCTTTGATTTTAGATATAATTTTGATATATCACAAACGAGAAAAAAGACGATGAATAAAAACAAAGACGGTTCTGACTCCAAAATAGCCACGAATTTCTCTGGCAAGCCAGGCAGATTAGCGAAATGAGTCCGCGGACCCACGGCACCCTCCACATTAAAAAATTTAGCCTCTAATTTGTCTTCTTTAGCGCCGCTATTGCAAGTTTTCTGCTTGAATTGGTGCGTCACTTCTCTTTATATACACGGTGTCACACGAGGAAACCGAAAAATTTTAACAGTGTATTCCTGTAGTACTATAAAAAAAAAAAATATTGCAGACTCTGGGTCCATAGCTTGGTTAGTACTATGCCCGTAAACGGAAGCAAGGTGGGCAGCACCTACGTTACAAGGATGTGCTTAAGCGCCACCTCACTTCCTGCGGTATACCACCCGACAAATGGGAGGAGTATGCTTCTCTGCGGCCAGAATGGCGTTGTCGTGTCAAAACGAGCGTAAAGAACTTTGAAAACGCTCGTCTCATTGACCTTGACGCGAAACGTCAAGTACGTAAATCCCGGCCGAAACCTTCCTATAATTACACCTATAATATACTTGGCCAACTCTACTGCCCCACCTGCGATAGAGTTTTTAAAAGTAAGTTCGGCTTTGCAAGCCATATTAGAGCTCACGCTCGTAATTAGCTAGGGTCGCCGTTGCCGATCACGGCATGGATAGCTAGAGTACTATGCCCGTCACTTTCATGCATACATACTTGTTAGAACATGACAGGCATGTTGACAAATGATAAAGAGCCGACCGTCTTAGCCCTACTGCGGCGGTATCATGCGGCGGCATCATGGTTCCATTTTTATCACTTGTCACTATGCCCGTCACTTTCGCACTTACATACTTGTTAGAACGGGACGGGTATGGTGACAAATGATAAAGAGCCGACCATCTTAGCCCTACTCGTCGCATTTTTATCACTTGTCATGTCATGCGTCATTTTCGCACTTACATGTTAGAACGTGACAGGCATGATAACAGATGATAAAAAACCGACGATTATAGCCCTGCAGATCATATTTAGAGACTAAAATGTCATATAAACTTTCCGGATTTCGCCTAGTTTCAGAGTTAATACCAATGAAAAAGCGGCCAAGTGCGAGTCAGACTCGCCCATGAAGGGTTCCGTACCATTTATGACGTATAAAAAAAACTACTTACTAGATCTGGTTCAAACCAATTTTCGTTGGAAGTTTGCATGGTAATGTATATCATATATTTTTTTTAGATTTTTCATTCCGTTATTTTAGAAGTTACAGGGGGGGGGGACACACTTTTTTTTCACTTTGGAAGTGTCTCTCGCGCAAACTATTCAGTTTAGAAAAAAAATGATATTAGAAACCTAAATATCATTTTTGAAGACCTATCCATAGATACCCCACACGTATGGGTCTGATGAAAAAAATTTTTTTTTTTAAATTTTATTACGTATTAAAAAAACATACTTGTATATTTTTTTTTCCTTCTTTTGGCCTCAGTAGTGCGTGGTTGAAATCTTTTGAGTTCCTCGAGTTACACCGTGTATATCGTGTTCCTTTCAGCAACTCAAGCGTACGTCGCGAGAAGATGCTACTAATTGCATAATTAATTTAAGTATGAATGGGGTTAAAAAAGTTTCTTTTTCGTGTATTTGGAAAAGCCATTGCTATTCAAAGCTTCGTATCTTTTTGTGAAGTCAGTGTTCTTTCATCCCTTTGAAGCAGAGAACTCTTAAAGGCCATAGCGTCAAAGCGCATACAAATGTAACATTCATACCTTTGACTAAGTTTTTGAGATTTCCGGTACCTTGGGTCATTGATCCAAAGTGACGGCAACATCGACCGTGACGTGAAAAATAGAATAAATGCGGGATGGATGAAATGGCGACAGATCTCTGGAACAACTTGCGATCCACGAATGCCCCTTAAACTTAAGGGGAAAATCTACAGGACGATCGTGAGACCTGTTGTAATGTATGGATCAGAATGCTGGGCGACGAAAGTGACGGATGAAAGAAGAGTGCACGCAGCGGAAATGAGAATGTTGAGATGGATGTGTGGAGTGACGAGAAAGGATTGGATTAAGAATGAGTATATAAGGGGAAGTTTGAAAGTAACACCGGTAGCGGAGAAGATAAGGAGTGGTAGGTTAGCGTGGTATGGGCATTTTAATGAGGAGGGATGAATGCCATATAGGAAAAAGAATGTTAGGAATGAATGTTGATGGACGGAGAGCGGATGGTAGACCCAAAAAACGATGGATGGATTGTGTGAAAGAGGATATGAGAAAGAAAGGAGTGAGTGCTGAGGTGACGAAAGATAGAGGAGAATGGAAGAGAAGAACATGTTGTGCCGACCCCACATAACGTGGGATAAGGGCAGGAGGAAGAAGAAGAGAAGACTAAGTTTTTGATTAGCTGGCTATTAAAATTGACGTGTTCATTATATTTTTTTTATTTGGCGGTTTAGTATAAGCTAAGCGTGATAATACGCGTCGTTAGACAGTATATATATATTTATACTACGTAGGTGGTAAACAAGCATACGGCCCGCCTGATAGTACCTTTCTCACTTTTTGTCACTACATCTTCGTTCAGTCCATATTTTTCCCTTATCACACTATTCTTAATTCTATTTGAACTAAATATCATTTGATAATTACAACTGGTAATCCGATCCGATCTGGTAATGGTATCATGATATATAGGTAGGATCATAAGATAATAAAACAAAGTGTACAATTGGGTCAAGCTAACTCTTGCATGGCATTTGCAATGACAAAGTGTGTCAATGTCATCATTAAAGTCAAATTTATATGAAAATATGATATTCATAATGACACCTCCTTACTTTGTGTTATTAAAATCGGTGCAAATTTAATCTAGTAATGTTTTAATTTACTAAATAAGGTACGCTTCAAATTACTCCAATGCTTATAAACGCCTTAAGAGTCAGCAGCAAACTCGGTTCTCCAAACGTTACGTTCTCATTTTAAAACGACTAGCTACTTTGCTCTGAAACTTTGTATTGACAATAGGATAAGGTTTATCTAGGTCTTCAATTAGCTTATGTAGCCTCAGATACTAAAGTAAAAAAATACGAGTTAAAATTTTAAAACAAAACTTATTTTTGCTCTATTTCGTTTGTTTTACAAGGTAGAGCTATATAAACTAATTTTAGCCATAGATATACCTCATGTCATTGTATATGCAAAGTTTCATTACAATCCAACACGTCGTTTTAACATTAGAACGACACTCCGTTTGTATTGGAAGGTGAAATCCGGCCGAGCTTGCCGGGGACTCTTAAAGTGTCCCCGCCGACAGACTAAACTCTTGATTAAAAATAGCTCCCGTGAATCTGGCTCTTTCATCCCGCCCGGCTGACTTCGAAGCTGCAAACTAATCTATGACACCTAAAGAGGTTGTACTCGTACTTATTCTCATTTTAAAATACAGGGAGATTGTTTTCACCAGCCATACTCTGCGTACCTACTGAACAACTGTTATTATGGGACCAATACCGAAATCGCGAAAAAAAATTGTCTGTCCTACAGAAATCAACGGCATCACGTCAGCCGGAGTGTATAAAACAGCCATTTTTGACGTGACAACGTCTTATAATTCGATGGAGCCGGCTGCACGCACGAAAAAACATGACTCATGCGGCGTTACCTCGCTCTGAGGCGTTCCATTTAAGGCTTGAAGTGCAAGCGAGAGCGCGCAACGAGCGACAAAGAGACACAATCGGCCTCCGCGTTCGGCAGCAATTGTATTTATGCGTACAAATAAATGTAACTTGATCAATTCAATTGTGATTTCCATTTACCTCCTTCTCTATATCCATACAAAATATCTATCAAACAAATAAAATTAAAATTTTCTTTTGAAGAATTAAACCATTCCATCAGTATTTTCTTATGAAGTTGTCACGTTCAACTATCGTCAGTAAACCGACTTTACAGACAACCGTTTTTTTTCTCGATTTCGGCATTGTTCCCATATTAACATATATGCTGATGATTAAAATTTCAAACACTATGTTAACGTTTTGAGATTACTATGATCCGCTGCTGAATGGTTCGTGCAAAATGTACTTTGAGTAGTACCCCGTTATGGCCGTCATTATGACCCGTTTACACATTGATTAGTGTTAAGTTCGAGTTCATAAATTTTCCACTAAATGTAACCATAAAATAATAACTATAAATAATAACTCGCATTCGGCATTTATCAATGTGCAGGTAAACATACGATCAGGAACATATCGCTTGCACTGAATGTGGAGGACCCATACGAAATTGTCTTTTCATACAAAAGTAGTCCTCATTTTCCTCTCTGGATATAAACATTATTGAAAATATTTTGACACAATTTGTTGTATAGGAACCACAGCTACGCCTCTGGAGAAGAAGCAAATAAAAATTTGTATGAAATCTGTTTTTCGCTCCTAATTTGTACCATAGTTAAAAAATCGAAAATAGTCAAACATAGGGACATGGAAAATGGGGATTACGTTTGTCTGGTGAAACGGCCGTCCCCATTCTTTTAAACAAATTCAAAATCTGAATACTGACACAAAATCCCTCCTATTATGTGTTTTTGTTTCTTTAGGTCACTGTCTATTATTCCCGAACATATAACTAAGGTACATAAAGAGCTCCAAGATGTTTCCCTCGTAATTTTGATTTATGCTTCGCAGATTTTGAATCGAGTCCCTACCGAGTGACCCTTTTTTCCTTCGGATTATAACGGGCATTTCTTACAGAGACGGACCTAATGGATATCACTACACTTTCCAATGTTGACCCCTTACACGTCTGGAGATTTACAAGGAGACATGCTGTTATATTATGTGACAAATGTGTTACAAAGCTTGTACATGTGTGGAATGTTCCTTTGAGCGCCTGCAGTTGGGGATAAAAGTGTTAGTTGGAACTATTTTAAAGAACTCTGTGGAATTGCATCCTCGGGTCTAGGCGTAATGCAACTTATTTATGATTTCTCATGCTCTGAAAAAAGGTGACCCTTTGTTGTTCCAAAAAGTATGCAGTAAGTGATGCGTTTCTGCACTAGGGCATTTTACTTTCCAAGTACCTTTTAGTTCATTTTTAACGATAGGTAAATAAATAAATAAATATATGGACACTATTACGCAAATTGATTAAGCCCCACAGTAAGCTCAAGAAGGTAGGTAAAGGAAGGGGAAGAAGAAGACGATAAGCAATTGAAATTCGGTTTTAAATCGACTTCTCTTCAATACCCCATATCCCCCATATCTCTTCAATAAGCTAAAGCTATGATGTATTAAGCTCCGAACGCCCATAACTGTGGGATTCACTGTTAACACCGCGCCATGCCTCAGCAGCTTTTCGGGGAAGTTTTCGCTACGCCGCTTCGAAGGTCTGGAATAACATCCCTCCCCCCTTGAGAAACCTGCAAAGTATTCAAAGTTTTAAGTCAAAGCACTTTATACTTTCTTTGTTTTTGTTATATTATGTAATTACCGTGGTAGTTAAGGAACTTTTCAAAAGAGATCCAAAAATTAAGGGTATCAATGCTGTCTAACAGCCAGGAATATTTTTTTTTCATCAGAGCTTTTAATGAACTTTCCGTTTCACACGTTTTTGGATTCATTTTGGGTTATTATATGTATTAAAATATTTTTTGAAGCCAAAATGACCAAATCTTCTATTACCGTGGCAAGGGACAGGCTGTGATTCTATTATCGCGAATTGAGCTTTCATTACCGAGGGTACAATTGGCATGATTTTTCTGCACTCGTTAACAGAAACCAAACTCAAAATTCGAAACCTAATACCGAGGGTTAAAACAATAATAACGACGTGGGTTCTGTATATTACATTATTCAACTTAATGACACAAAAATAAAAAATAAAACTATAGGAGTATGTTTAAAAATAAGAGATATATTCGAAGAGATTATAATTACACTTTGGCACAATCAAATACTATTAAATAGTTAACTTACCAAGTACCCACGAGTACCTGTATAACAAGTTATAAGTTGAATGTTTTACATGTAAAACAACAAAAATTATTGTTAGTAAAGTTTTATTAAGGACGTATATGACAAATAGGCCTGCCTGTTATTAAATAAAGTAATTTTTAAATGCTATAAAGATTGATAAGAGTTTGTCTTACTGACATAATTAGCTGCACAAAAAAAACAAGTAAGTAACATTTTCTCATAAGGCACAGCGTAAATTATAGTCGAAATTTTATAAGCTGGACGTTTACTTACCACCTGAGTGAAAGTTTACCACAGTGAAATGGTAAACGTCCACCTAATAAAATTTCGACTATATATAAAAACATGAAAATTTTTAATTCTAATATTTTTGATAAGGCAATTAAGTTAAATAAAGTCTCTCACATATTATGTGTTATAATTTACCCGTTTATAACTAACAAATCACAGTACTTTTCTTATTGCTGATTCTTATAGCTAAAAAAAATCATGTCTGAGATTTTGGACTACTGTATAAATAAAATTATATAAAATAAATAAATAATCGGAATTGTCCGGCAGTTGGGTACCCTTCCTTGTCTGTCAGAGTAATGACTGAATCAGAAAACAGAAGAATTTAAATCTGATAATGATAACTGAAGTCTAAATTTTATCAACGAAATCTGTACTTGCGGTACCCTAAATGCGATATTTCAATACAATACCAAATAGTCACTCGGTAATAGATAACTCTTTAAGAGCCTATTACCGACCCATTCGATATTTCTCTGGGTCGGTAATAGATTTCTATACATTCTATTACCGAGGGTAATATGATCATACCATCGGTAATAGGCTTAATTTGGAGTTTAATTAAATCTAATTCCGACCCATAAAAAGAATAAAACACAGATGTTTTTTCAAATCAAATCAAACACGTATATTACAAGCTTCTTGTAAAGACAAAATCACATAACTGGCAAGTAAATTTTAGGTTTTAACTCAAAATAAAAAAAAGTTGACAGATTAAGGGTTCCCATAGAAACAAGGAAATCGGTGTTGAAGTTTTTGTTAAAAATTAAGGGTTAGTTGAATACTTTCCATACCACGGAAATAGCTCTTTAATAGCGTGAATAGATCAAGACTGGAATAAATAAAAGAAATTATAAAATTGATAATTTGTACCAAAACTAAAGAGTAAATAACAAAACTACCACTTTTTCTATTACCGTGGCATACCACGGAATTACTTACCACAGAAGTAATTGGCGCCTATCACCGCTGTATTTTATTTTCAATTTTAAACGTATTTTCCGGTCAAAAACTAAGTTAAAA
Source organism: Cydia pomonella (assembly GCF_033807575.1). Classification (NCBI taxonomy): domain Eukaryota; kingdom Metazoa; phylum Arthropoda; class Insecta; order Lepidoptera; family Tortricidae; genus Cydia; species Cydia pomonella. The sequence goes on along the minus strand of NC_084710.1, from coordinate 3,981,438 downwards.
GTAATTCAAAATCGTGTAGAAACCAATACACAACCTCTTAAAAGGCATTGCACTAGTTTATTTGCCATAACTATTACGTAAAACACTAAGTAAGATTGGAGTGCACTTACCTGTGGTGTCACGCGTCTGTATGGAACAACCGGTTCTTGCGCCGCCGTCGCACAAACTGACGAATCGCGAGTTTTTTGTTACACTCACACAAATGCACACTAATGGGCACGATAGACCAATGAATGAGCTTGTTTTGTGTATGCTTTATTTCTTACAGAATAGATCTGTTTGCTTGCAAAATGCGTATTTGTAAACACCGCGGTGTTAGACGTCGATTTTGATACCCGCGTTAATAGCCGCCGTTACCCTAATATAATGTGTCTTGTTTGTGTTTACGAATAAAAATTATTCTATTCTATTCTATTTGTTATACAATTTCCATTTTGAGATTTACCTCCCCATTCTATCAATAACGATACTTTTACCTAAATGGTTAATTGAAAGTAACCTCAACAAATGCTATAAAAATTATGCTTAGAAATGTTTAAAAAAACACATGTTTATTCTTTTCCTTGTATTCGAAATGAAAAGAAGCGTTTAACTCGGGTGAAATTTCATCCATTTCAGCCTCGGACTAAACTACCGCGACAGAAATTAGTGCCTTTTCATCCCTCGGTTAACAGTCCATATTATACATAGATCGTATCATTCATCTCATCATCATCATTTTTGTTCTCTCAATTCCTGATGGAAGTGAGTTAATACGAAAACAAATTCGTGTAAGCAGAGTAAATCATATTATTCGGATCCATGCAGGCGTGAAGGGACGCGGGCGGAATCTTAAATAAAGCTGGTAACTGAGATAACAAAGCATAAAACCTCCGTGGAAGTGTAGATACATACAAGTATATAATATAGGGTATACTAGCTGTTGCCCGCGACTTCGTACGCGTGGATTTGTATGTTTTATCTGTCACAACCTACAAAGTACCCGAACTCAACATTTTTTTTTACCTCCGTACACATTTTGAACCCCCTTTTTACTACCTTGGGGGATGAAGGTTCAAAAACGCTGAAATTTGTTTTGTTCTCTTTTAATAAAGTACCTATTTACAAAGTTTCGAGTTCCTAGCTCAAAATAAAAATTGAACGTTAAACAAATTTTCAGCCCCTTTTTAACCCTTTTATAGATGATGAATGAAGGTGATTTTAAAAATTCAGAAATTACTTTTCTTGTATTCTTATAATATGCCTTGATACAACGATTCAAGTCCCGCACTCACAAAAATGATTGATTTCCATACAAACTTTCAATCCCTTTTTCACCACCTTCCGAGGATACATGATGCCTTACAACGAAATTTCAACTTCAAACCTTAAACTTTAATTGGAACCCCATACATATTGTCAACCTCTATTAAACCCTTTTAGGAGATGAATTAATAAAATGTTGAAAATATTTTTCTTGAATTCTAACAATATAATTGTATACAAAGTTTCAAGTTTTGCACTCAAAAAAACGTTTGATCTCCATGCAAATTTTCAACCCGTTTTTACCACCTTGGGAGATGAATTTTTTAAAACGCTGAAATAAGTTTTCTTTTATTATAATAAAATACGTTTTTTAACAAAGTTTCATGTTCCTAGCTCAAAATAAAAGTTGAATCCCAGACAAACTGTCATCCCTTTTTTAACCCCTCTAACGGGTTTCATTTCCAAAAAACGTTGAAATAACTTTTATTTTTAATTAGCTATTATATCTTTATAAGAAGTTTCAAAGCGTTTGTAATGGATTCAAACTTTACATTAAAACAATTAACTTTAAATAAAAATGAAGATAACTTTTCGTATCATTTTTTGTTTTCATTTACTGAACAAAAAAATAAATTATAATTCTATCTAAAAATAATCATCATGTGCAATTTAACTGACAAGATGTTTATCACTTTCTTAAATATCATTATCAACGTGTCATTCGATTTATCAACGTGAAGTGGCCAGTTAAGTGTTAAGTAAAGGAGATTCTAATTTGTGGCATTATCTAGGAAAAGGGACCTTATTGTCGATAGCGCTTACGCCGCACTGCGTCGCGCAGCGTTGTATTTGTATCGGAGCATCGTTTATGACGGCGTGTTTTTACGTAACAGATTCGATTTCCAAATTTCTCCGAATATACGTCATAAAACCTATAAAAAAATGGGCATTAAAGTAACATTTATCTATGTCTAATACTAGTTTTTGTTGCTTGGAATTTTTTCACACATAAAAAAGAGCGTGTAGAGATTTTGTATGTAAAACGTATATAAAACTACTACGAGTACTATAAATGACCTAATGAACTTGGCGCGCAGAGATTGGTTGAATTTCAACCAATCAGTTACCTAGTAGAAAGTCGAAGTGAATACAATATAGATCATATTGTCATGTTATTAAACGCTAGATTTGACAAAACTATTTATAGTAAAAGCAAAACATTGTTGGACTGTTGGTTCAGCAGTACCTACAACTAAGCGCTACTCTCTAGTTAACATTTAGACCATATATTGCCACATTTTCGAGCAGTGGCGTGAACAAAAAATTAAAACCTCCGTTTCCCCTTTTCCCATTTCATCCAGCCCAAATTGGGCCTCACTTAAACAAAAGCGATATCTACAAAGTGAACCTATCGGGATCGCTATCATCTCCCGCAATCGTATCGAATATTCATGGGACTCTCCGCTCACTGTTCGGTACGGACATGTATATTTTATTAATTACTTGTTTATGCGATATTTTATGGAATATCGCTTTTTTCGTTCATTGTTGACACTGATACTAAATGAAGATTAATAGCAGCTACTTCAAACAAAATAAGCAAAACGGGTATGTGTGGCTGCGGGAGAAGTGTAGCCGGCCTTTACATTATTAGTCCCACTAAACGCAAGCAGGGGGCGAAGCTTTTTTTTTTTTATACTACGTCGGTGGCAAACAAGCATACGACCCGCCTGATGGTAAGCAGTCTCCGTAGCCTATGTACGCCTGCAACTCCAGAGGAGTTACATGCTCGTTGCCAACCCTAAACCCCCTCGTTGAGCTCTGGCAACCTTACTCACCGGCAGGAACACAACACTATGAGTAGGGTCTAGTGTTATTTAGCTGCTGTTTTCTGTTTTTTACGATTCTGGAGAAACTATGAATGCAAGAAGTTACGTTTTTGTATATATTTTTTTTGATGCTCACACTAGGAAAGTTTCAACCTTCTATTAATTATAGCTCATGAATTTCGTCCTACTGAAAGTCAGACAAACGGTCAGCGCAGGCCTACAGGCCAAATCGATCTGTTTCCGATATGATACTGATCTGTCAATGTCAAACATATCTTCAATCAAAAACGTCACTTTTGACACTGACAGATCTAATAACTAAAACTCGAATTGGCCCGTTAGTTAATAAGGGCCCTTCAGCCCTAAAAAGAAGGCATCAATTGCATTTATGTAATTTGTGCTAATGGCGAAAGAATGGGCAGTGCTCGTATGATTGACGACGCGACTGGTGTCCAACGGATGACGGCGACAGGGGGCGACATGCCAACAACCTCGTCAATCATCTTGTATAGCAATACTTCGCCATTATTGCCGAGGCCCTACCGCGAAAAAAGAAATTTTGCTATCTGCATGTTTATCGTTCGAATATGCAAGATCGATAACTAAATTTATATATTGGTTTTTGCCCTCACAGAACAGGATGCGCAAAAAATTTGGAAATATTTTTGCCGAATATATCCATCATTTTATGTTACCCCCCTGACTACGAAACGGCTGAACCGATTGCTATAAATGGCATGATTACATTTCTCTTTATTGCGCGAGTATCACTGGGTATATTAAAATTGTAATTACATAATTAGTCAAACGTCACATAATTAGTCCACTGGGGTATCAGTTTTTTTGTATTTAAAGGTATTTCAATACAAAAAAAACTGCAGATGGGTTGAAGTCTAATAACATTCTTAATACACTAAGTTTAAGTATTATTAGGTTTTCAAACTTCACAGGCTGTTCAAAATTCTTCAACTGTTCCGGTCTAACTGTCATACACAGAATCTTATACCTTTAAACGAGCAATTCTTTCCGGGATCTCGGACACGGCTCTAACGATTTTGCTGAAATTTGGTATATGGGGGTTTTTGGGGGTAAACAATCGATCTAGATTAGTCTTATGTTTGGGAAAACGCGTGTTTTCGAGTTTTCATGCGTTTTTCTTTCGACGCAGAATATGGTCGCTAATTTCGTGTTGCCGGCCACTGTCCGTCTGGTCCAGCGGGTTAAGACGCGGACTGCTAAACGAGTGTTACGGGTTCGAATCTCGCCCGGTGACTTTTGTTTTTTTTTATATGTTCAAGTTTATATATAATTTTTTAATTGTTATTATTTTAGACAAGTTTAATTTAGTAAAAAAATTTAGTTAAGATTATCACCTATACACCACCATATTACAATAAATAGTTATAATCGAGCAAAGCTCGGTCGCCCAGGTACTGATATTTAAATCATGTTGTTTAGACATAGTGCGTCTCGCCCGCGCCAATATATATACGTACAAGTACGAGCGAAATGCACGTTATATGATATCGTGTTCGAATTGGCATGTGCATATGATTCTATTAAAGGCATGTAAAACTAGAAGGACCTTAGTGAACAAGTTCAGTATCAAACGTACCTGTGCAGATAGGCAGACAGAAGTACCGGGCAGTAACTTCATTCTAATCAGCCTCTGTCCGACACACGGTATGCAAAACGCCTTGCAGAGGGTGTTAGTCTGGTAAATAGGATGCCGGGCCGCGCGTATATTGACTAGGCTGTGTATTCGCATAGCTCGCTGAGATACTTAGTCCAACTTACTGGGGAACCAGTGTACGAGTTTAAGCTCAAGCTAATAGTAGTGTAAGTATCATAGAATACTTTATTTCGAGTAATTGTCCTCCTCCTCTGCTGTGCGTTTCTCCATAATCATCCTGCCTCGCACAGCTAAACTGTGGAATGAACTGTCGCTTGCGGTATTTCCGGGCAGATACGACCTTCAAACCTTCAAGAAAAGAACGCACTTACATCCCCTTTGGTGTTGCGGTAGTCGCTTAGCTTAGGTGATCCGTCTGCTCGTTTGCCTCCTATAGTCTTATATCATAAAAAAATATTGTTTAGTCTCAACCCAGTTATTTTCGAGTCTAGGTTTATCGAAACTTAAATTTAGTAATAGATATTTTAGTCTTATTTGGATACTTGAGTTATTTCCAGTGAAGAATCATAATTTTTTAACATAATTCAAAGCACGCTGTCTTTACATATTTCATGATTAAGATAAACAAATTATAAAAAAAAAAGTTATTTCTTTTTTGAACCAGAACCTTCAAAATTGATGACAGAGCCTATATTATAGAACTTTCGAATCATGCTTCACTTCACTCGAGTCACATTTTAAAATGGTCTTTTTATACACAAATATGATAAGCCCGCTAGCGTTCAAAAACCGAAAATTACGGCAAGCATAAATACAAATTTCTGATCTGTATCCACAAATAAATGCCCTTACCAGGATTCGAAACCAGGATCTACTGCTTAATAGGCAGGGTCACTACCATCTGGGCTAGGAGAAAGTTATTAACTACATAATTCGTCAGACGCGAGTAGCAGGCAAGCATTGGGAATTCGTTAGATTGGATTATTAACTACGACGAGTAATTGGCTCAGCCAATAAGTCCAGCCAATCTCTTTGACGTTACACATATTGTGAACGTTTATTAATTCTCGACTACTTTATGGTGGCGTATGTATTGCCACTTTAATTTGTGAGTCATTGTGTTCGTATGAATTCATATGTTCGAGTGTTATCATATGTTGTCAACATGGGCCATATATGTTAGCTATTTGGACTATACGCACTTTTTTTTTAGGAAACAAACAGTCACATACAAATGTATTTAAACTAATATATATACAATTGGTTCCATTAAATATAATATACTGATATTCATAACTAGTCGAAATAGGACTTTTTCGGTACTGCCCATAAATAGGAAAATACACAAAATTAACTATTAAATACACAACTAAGTACCTAAGCTCACAAACATACAAACGTTGCACAGGACTGTACAACAATGACAGTTTTTATGTAAGTATATGCCACGCGATCATATTAGAGCGTTCTATGTTTCCGAATAAAAACAGTTGAAAGAGTCGCCGTCGTCGGATACTGCGAGGAGGAATATATATATGCCACGCAGCAATGAAAATAATCAAAAGGCGATTTTCAAAAGCTAATAAAATTGCTTAAAAGAACTATAAAAACGATACCGCTAGAGCTTGACCACCATGAAGAAGTAGAAGTTAGTACATGTACAGGACATTTTTATTTCTCATTTTTACATGTAGGTTTCCTAACTAACCCGACTCCCTATTAGTCCGAAAAAGTAGGTCAACTGTTTCCAGCTAAGACTAATCCGATTTACCGCGCTATATGACGCGGAATCTTTTATTTATCTCAGTAAAACCACCAGCAAGCGGATCATATAAACAGAAACATATTTAACTGACCTTTGACCCTTACCTCTTTACAATAAGGTTTATAATTGTGTGGACTCGCTCCTTCGGTATCATGCCGCGTCAGCATTTTGGCAGTTTCGTGAAAAGGGCCACTGCAAACATCGAAAATCGAGATCCGTGAACGTGAACCTTCATCTCAGTCTAAAACAGCAAGAAGGAATGATGAAGATAGATGATCGTTGAATTTGGAAGTTGGCCTTCAGACGTTGATATTTATAAGCTTTGGCAGGTTTAGTATTAGAATAAAATATTTGTAATGATTTGCACTTTCGTATTCATTAGCAGTCTACAGTTACATTATTTTGCTTTCATAAGTATAAAAATAAAAATAAAATAAATAAATAAATATTATAGGGCATTATTACACAAATTGACTAAGTCCCACAGTAAGCTCAATAAGGCTTGTGTTGTATGTACCTAGACAACGATATATATAATATATAATTATAAATACTTAAATACATAGAAAACACTCATGACTCAGAAATAAATATCCGTGTTCATCACACAAATACATGCTCTTACCAGGATTTGAGCCCGGGATCAGCTTCATAGGCAGGGTCAAGCCCACTAGGCCAGACCGGTCGTCAAGTATAGTTACTAATTTTTTATTAATAAAAATATGAGTCAAAATTGTTTACCTTTTTTTCTAATGCTAAATTATAATGAACCTAAAACGAGACAAATTCTTTAGACATTTGTGGGTAAGTTTAAAAAATATTAAATAAATGTAAGCTACTGAATAAAAAAAAAATATTTTTATTCTTATTTATTTATTTATTAACCTCGAGAATAATAATTTGAACAAAACAAATTTATTTGTAGTATCAAAATTTTACCTTACCCCCCTTCCCGCTCTAATTCCCTCGGAATAAAACGTAGGTATACCATATTCCAATATTCGTACGTTCTATTAAGAGGGGGAAGGATATGTCGGAAATTCATAAAATTACAATACAGAATAGGTATATAGTACAGACCTTTGCAAGCCGCATAGCCATCAATAATAAAGATTCTAAAACACGTTTAACTTAAAACGAGCAGATAGAGCAGGAAAGAAATAGATCACTAATTTTACCAAACGAGGCCAAACGTCAAGGCAGCAAATGTAGCCATAACAACAACGTATCGTTCTATCTACCCGCGGATCGGACTATACTAGGTTAGGACACGGCTGCAAATATCAGCACCCATCTCTTATTTTATTATACCGTCTGCCATTAGAAAGCGATAGATCTAAAAAATGAAGAGTACGAGTAATCATTGAAATCCATTCATTCAGTAGTCATTTGTCTAATATATATTATGTATTGTATATTTTTGGTTTTGTAAATATTAGGATTTAACCGTTTCAAAAGAAGCGCTAGCGGTAAGAGCGTGCCACTTGCAATCCGGAGGTCGCGGGTTCAAACCCTGGTTCGTACCAATGAGTTTTTAGGAACTTATGTACGAAATATCATTTGATATTTAACAGTCGCTTTTCGGTGAAGGAAAACATCGTGAGGAAATCGGACTAAACCCAATAAGGCCTAGTTTACCCTCCAAGTTGGAAGGTCAGATGGCAGTCGCTTTCGTAAAATCTAGTGCCTACGCCAAATCATGGGATTAGTTGTCAACAACTAACCCCAGGCTCCCATGAGCCGTGCCAAAATGCCGGGACAAAGTGAGGAAGAAGAAGAACTGTTTCAAAAGTTAAATCGATCAGAGGTCCAAATCAAGCTATATTAAATAATTATTCATATTATAATCAACTAAATAAAGACCAGAGTGCCTTAATTCTCTTGCTAGAATATTAGTGCCTAGTTCATTTATGTATAATTCAGTATAATAAAGTCGTTTTCCTAATTATTTTCAAAGTTTCGATCTAAGTATATGATATATTATGCAGCACCTTCTAATCACTTCTTTATAATAAAATATGCTGCACCTTCTATGATCTGAGTGTTGCACAGTATTAACAATGTGACAAAAACCAAAAGCTAGGGAATCAGTAGGACTGCAACAACATTAATATACTTGATTATATAGCAACGGATTGGTTTATTAGAAAACACAATCCCCCTAATGGATGCCACTGGACGGACCACGGACGGACGATACCCTCTTAATCAATTGTTTTTTACTGTTTATTTTATTAAATTGTGCAATAAAGACCATTCCGTCTTTATCAAAATAAAAGATACGAACGGAACTTTGCGGGTCGTATCTCGGCCTGCTACAAACCACTCGGTCCCGAACCGAAACTTCTCTCTAATGGAAATGGAAAAGTTTCCACCGATTTGTTAGACGAACATACATTATAACTCGGGGGTTTTACGTGTGAGAAGGTTAGCTGCCTCGTTTATCTTGTGTGTACCTGTGACTGACAAGTTCTTTCAACTCATGTTTATGCAGCATTTGGTACTGCATTATATACAAATATATTCGCGATATTGACATACTTTATTTTCTAGTCACCTACGAATCCAAATTTTTAAAGATTGATTTGTCAAATTTGTAAATAGATAGTGTAGATGTAGATAGATTTTTCTTTTTACAAGTCTTAGGGTGGATAGAAGATATAGTGTCGGCAGACATACATATACAGCTAAATTGCAATGAAGGTATAGAATGACAGAATGAGTGAATATAATTTAAGGGGTATTAGGGTTCAGCTACCAGAGTTTTTGGAAAATCGTAGTGCTTTATTAGAACACAATACCGTTGCCAAAAAATATTAATAGCAATCTTGAGGTATTTCTCTAGTAATTTCATCAATTCAAAACCTGATTTCGTGAATGTAGATCGATAGAAAAGAAACCAGAACATAATCGCACCTTACAAAATTGTAAAAAGTTTTACACAAAAGGTAAAAATATATAAAATACTTCTAAAGTGCGCAATTATGCTTTTGATCAAACTCATCGATTACTGCTAAATATATAGTTGGAATTTGTTTCTACTATATAGTTTTGTACCTACTAGGAATAGTTTTCTTATTTTATACAGTATTGGTTTACATTACCTATTTCAAGTTTGTGCGCATTAGATTGCTTATAACGAAAAAAAAAACTACCCGAACCTTTGGACTTCCTGTTTTATATGTAAATTTCAGTATTATAAAAAGTAGGTATTCTATTTACGAAAACTGATTCGAATTAATCAAATTAATTAATTAAAAATATCGCCTGTTTTAGATGTTGATGATATACATTCCCTTATATCCTTTAATTTTATTAAAAAAATACACGTATACAGACATATATTCGCCTTATCACCATACGTCGGGGTTTTCGGTGCGGGAATGTTTTAGACTAGCCAAAAAACAGGTTAAAACTATAATAACCAATACCTACTATTATAATATTTCTAAGCGCATTTGAAGCTTACCTTCTATTTTTAATTCATAGTTTGGTAATAATTTTACAATAGACAAAGTTATAAATACAAGAAAACATTTCCCGCACCGAAAACCCCGACGTATGCTTATCACAACGTAATCAAGTACAAAACTAAGTTTTAACGACGCGTAAAAGGATTCGGAATCACAGAACAGCCGACATCACATAAAAAATTCGCAGACAAATAAGTGTTTACGACTATACCATACAGCTTTATAAAAACGTTAAATAACGCGTCGAGAATCGTTTTATTCCCTTCGAATTAGGCTTTAACTGCCGCAGCCGCCGTTATTACTTAATATCTTTTCAGCAAATTATTCAATTTCCCTCCGTTTCGTTTTTTACTCACACCCGCTTCGGAACTTCCCACCGCGGTTTATTGTTTGAATCCGAAATTACTATTACTCCCTATTTTATGAGGAAATTGGAATTCAAGGAAAATTGATTTAAATTCGGCGTCGGTAAATCAAAAACAATCGCGGAAGTTTTATTCAACGTAAATAATGAAAAGATCCTCCAGAGGTACCTACACTTAGTGGCATGGAAATGGGAATTTCCAGACTCATTACCATAATAAATATCATTGTGCCTCGCTTCTTTGCTGTCTTCGTGGACGGATGGCGTGCCAGCTTGTTTTACTTTCCCGAGTTTTATACGGTTTGTGGTTACTGATAGGTTTTAAGCATTGTGCGCATGCTGGAAAAGTTTTTACCTCTTTTTATGCACATATATTGTTTTGAAAGGGAATCATTTTATACGGATGAATTGGTAGCCTTGGCTTGCAATTTTGTTCGCGTGGATCCTATAAAAGAGTTCATTCCAAATTTCATCTCTTTGGGGGTTGACCTTCCTTGAATCTTTACGGTGTATTCCCATATGTCCCCACTGGGCACAGATGGGAATAGACATTACATACAAATCATTCCCATCTCATCTGTACCCGCCTCTTGTATGGTGGTGGTCACGTGGGGCGGGCACAGATGGGATTACACCATCTTTACAACATTTTATTTTCTACAATAAAGGGGCCCAGTGATTACCAGTTCGCCGGACAAAATCGACCTGTCAGTTATTCGCAAACGCTGACAATCGCAAATAAGTGACAGGTCGATATCGTCCGGTGAACTGGTAATCAGTGAGCCCTTTTAGTTATTCAGATTGTGCGTTGTTCTTCGGCTGTATTTATGACAGTAGCATTACCTACTGACAAGTCAGAAGTTGTCTGGTATTTTTACTAAACACCGTCAAACGGGGTGAAAAGAGATGGCTGGGGTGAATAGGGACAAAACTTGAAGTGTGATTTACCTGACAATGGAATTACTGTTATTTTTATTCACCCCAGTTATTCCCATTCCCCCTGGTTGACAGTACCAATTGAGATGGCCAAGAAAGTTGTGTTTAACACATGTGCAGCTAAGATAACTAACTAAAAATGCTATCTTTTCATTATACATATGCATAAATTGAAATAAAAAAAATCTGGGTAGTCTGTCTCACACACAAGATGTGTCTTTTTAGCACTTTTGCTAGCTTTTCACATTCGCTTACTAAAATTCGACTAACTTTCACTTCACATCATTTACCTAGCTCGTATCTCGGTAATGGAACATCAAATATGAATCCGATTTTCCCCCTTCTTAAGGCGATAGTAGACGGCCGTTTCTCCATAAAAATGTAATCCCCATTTTCCTCTCCGGATATTGACTTTATAGAAAATATTTCTACACAATACATTTTATTGCATATTAACCATAGCTATACCCTGTCGTTTGAATTTTTCCAATTTTTTGATTATTATAAGAGTTAGGAGCGTAAAACAAAACAAAACAACTGTACAGGAGCATTTTTTTAAAGCTCGTATATAACTCATGATAATTAAGAAATCAAACGAAGGGGCATTGGCTGTGACTAATACACATCTAATTGCGTATTATTATTTTTTTGGGTCCGTACCCAAAGGGTAAAACGGGACCTTATTACTAAGACGCCGCTGTCCGTCGGTCTGTCCGTCTCTCCGTCTGTCACCAGGCTGTATCTCATGAACTGTGATAGTTAGACATTTGAAATTTTCACAGACGATATATTTCTGTTTCCGATAATGGTACGGAACCCTTCGCGACTCCGACTCGCACTTGGCCGGTTTTTTATTTACAATGTTAATATCCAGAGAGGGAAACGGTGACTACGTTTGTAAGGAGAACTCGTCCCCTTTCCTCTTAAGCACGATCTAAGCGCGTGACAGTCGTGAGTTCACAAACAATTTTCCCTTTACTGCTTGAGCCGCCTCAGGCTGAAGCCGGTTTTTTTTATACTACGTCGGTGGCAAACCAGCATACGGCCCGCCTGATGATAAGCAGTCTCCGTAGCCTATGTACGCCTGCAACTCCAGAGGAGTTACATGCGCGTTGCCGACCCTAAACCCGCCCCCCCTCGTTGAGCTCTGGCAACCTTACTCACCGGCAGGAACACAGCACTATGAGTAGGGTCTAGTGTTATTTGGCTGCTGTTTTCTGTAAGGTGGAGGTACTTCCCCAGTTAGGCTCTGCTCTAAATTTGGAATGACATCCACTGGCTGTGCCCTACCACACAAAGCGAGATGACATTCGCAATGCCAACCTCTCTTTTGGACGTAGTTTAAGGATGTACTCGGGTCCAAAATAGGTTTTCAGAAGTGCAGCCACATCATTGATGACAAGGCTTTGGTCTCCGGCCGAGTGAGTGATGCGTACACTCACGCTTCATATAAATATCACTTAAAACAGTCCGCTATACGCAGCGTACGTCGTTGAAGCAAAGTTTAAGACCCTGTTCAGAACTCCTAGTGTACGTTTATTCGATAGCGTGACGTGACGTACGCGGTTGCGTTAAGTCTCATTTTGTATGTGATTTAGAAACAGCGCGCCAAGCGGGACGTTTTGGAAAAATCCCATACAAAATGAGACTTAACGCAAACGCGTACGTCTTGTTTCGCTGTCGAATAAATTTACACTACGGGTACTGATAACGCATTTGCAATTATAATGTTTTCTATGTAAAATACTGTTAGCTTAGCACCCCTAAGTACATTTTTATATGCAAGGGTGCTAAGCCAATAGTTTTGCTGACTGTTCATCATGTACACGTGCATTTACAGTCAACAAAACACACAAGTCACTGCATTTACTGTCAGTAAAACACGCAAGTCACACAACGGTTCACAAGTATAACAACTCATTTTAATATTTAACTATGCTCTTCATAAACGTTGTCTAGTTTGTACAATGCAACCATCGCACATTTCTCGCATCAGCGTTAAAATTAAATATAATGACTTTATAATAATTGCTGTATTTGCGATTACGCCATACATCGATTTATGAATTAGTTTACGTTTATATCTGCTCCTAGCTAGTACTCATATACCTTGGTTATCAATAAATACATATTCCAAAATCAGTGTTTCCATCAAGACTACAATCAACCATCAAGAATCATATCAGCTCAGATGTACGACCCGTACATCTTTTGGTCCTTCGAACCGGATTATAATAATTGCCGTATTTGCGATTACGCCATGCATCGATTTATGAATTAGTTTACGTTTATACTTGCTACTAGCTAGTACTCATATACTGGTGGTGATAGCACCAACGCATCATCTTAGGCCCTGCTGGACGCACGGAGCAGAACCGGTCGTCCACCGGCCGCCGCGCCCGCGCCCGCGCCCCGCGCACCGCGCACCGCGCGCGACATTCTCCCACCAACCGCGACACACGAAACACGACGGCTCGCGTCCGTCCCGCTCGCGATTATGCTGTACGCGCCGCGCTCTGTTTTATTGTAACGGTCGATTTATAGTTTTAATATATATTTACATAAGTTATACAGTCCGCTTATTTCTCTCCAGTAGCTAGACCAACATATACCTTGGTTATCAATAAATACATATACCAAAATCAGTGTTTCCATCAAGACTACAATCAACCATCAAGAATCATATCAGCTCAGATGTACGACCCGTACAAGTTAGTGCTGGGTATTTTCCGCAAATCGACAACCATTGTGCCTATTTTGCGTGATATTGAGGTAGCGCTACTCTAATAATAATTCAGCCTATATACGTCCCACTGCTGGGCACAGGTCTCGTCTCATGCGCAAGAGGGTTTGGGCTATAGTCCCCACGCAAGCGCTGCTCTAAACGTTCTCTAAAAAATACTCGATACAATGTTTAATTGATTGCCTCCATATTACTTATCGGATCTTATACCTACGAATCTAAGTTTATATGTATTAAACAATAGTTAATATGTGACATCCAATATGGGAATTAGACAATGAAATGCCTCTTATCCAATCCCATATTTAGAAATGACTAGTAAAATATGTCCGTAATTAATTAAGAAAATTAATAAAGAAGAAGAATAATTAAGAACCTTAATTTAAGACTTATAATTCCTCTCTTCTGATTTTTTATTTTTATTTATTTCTTGTGTTTGTTCTTTATGTTCATTAAAAGATTAGTAAGTATTAGAATTCTATGTTTTTGTTACAAATACTGTGTATATTTATTGTGTTAAGTATATTTTCTTGGATATTGGTAGCATCAAATTTTTTTTTTTAGTTCTAGTTCTAGGTTTAGTTCTAGTTTTATAGTTTGTTTTAGTTTTACCAGGCTTCACTGAAAACCAGCGTCCCGTAGTGTGTCGTAAGACTAACTTCGGGACATCAAGCTGAGTCAAGACCTTTTAGCGCAATTTTCTATGTAAGTACAATTAAATATTAATCTAAATTTTGTAACTTTTTGTGCTAATAAATATTTTTTATTCTTATTCTTATTCGTAATGTGCTAATTCAATTGAAATGCTAACATACCTACTGTAATATAAAACTAATACAACGAACCAACTCGACATGGCATAAAGGAAGTTTTCCATGTCAGCAAATGTGCAGGATAAATAATTACACATAGTTGCGGCTGCGAGCGGCCGCCGGGCTTCACAAACTTTCGACGAAGCCGCAAAATGTACTACTTTTCCCACTGGTGTGTATGTTTAAAATTCTTCTTAATTTCTACTAAGTATTGCTTTTAACGAGGAAACTTGTTAGAGTAAAGTCGTATTTTGTAAACATTCATAAAAATCTTTTTCATATTCCTTTTAAAAGAATTTCCCGCCTTTTCTTTCCGTCCTCGGCAGAAAAGTCCATCGATAAAAAATTTAAAAGCGGAAAAGTCGGGAGAGAATTTTAATTTCAGTGTAGTTCCATTTGGGTTTCCTTCGAGTTTTTTACGCCTCTCCGTGCTTTTCTGTTTTTGTTTCAATTACTTTTCTAGGCGATTTTTTCTTAATGATAAAGTTCAATTCCGTAAATAATTTAACTGCTTTTACTTATCGTAGATTGCCAGCCGGTTTATTTAAACTGTAAGTATATTGTTAAATAAACGACACGTAATGGAATTTAATTAAAAGGTTATCGCTATTAAAAAAAAAACATTGTTACAAAATATTATACTTAATGCAACAAAGAAGTAATGCACTAATTAATAATCATATAAATGCACAAAATTATCTCTATCTAACTTTAAACATGTAAACTTTTACATTTACAATATTAGCGAAATAAAGTAAGTAAGTAATTTGTAGTTTTACATGTATGTAAAATGTATAATTGTTGGTGCAATAAAGAATAGTTACTTACTTACTCGTTTCAGCAGTCTCTGGCCCTTTTCGAGGTTAAAAGTGACCCTTAAAAGCGCAAATCTTGTATGAACGTGGCAGTAGTGGACGGGGCACACTCAAATTGACAAAAACGAGAGGAGAGCCCTCGAGATGTGCCCTCGAGATTGCGTTCACTTTATTGCTTTTATTTTACTACGAGTTCTCATGTACCTAACTAAAATTATTGTACATTTCCCTGAACTGAATTCTCGAGATTTACAAAACATTGGGAAATGGTAAAGCGTAGTTTTTCATAATAATATAAACAAATGTGTTAAATATATCACTATGTGTAAAGTAAATTAACTCAAGTGAGTTAATGACTGCGACACTGAAGAAATATAATTTGATTATGGTCCCGAAAAATCGAAAATCGTTAAGTATAAGTATAAGCCTATCATCGCTCTTCCATATTCGAGGGACATAACTTTTTCGATTTTTTGATCGATACAATTTTAAATGTCTGACACAATCTTACAGGAATGTTCGGATATTATTCATTCTTTCTTTTAAAATTATGGCTTCAGTCCAGTGGGACTATTTCGACAGTATCAAGGTATCAGGAGATTTAAATACGACTGAAATTGTACGGTTAGTACAAGACAGTATGCGGTGATTTTATCAGCTCTTATAAAGCGATAGCTGGACTTTACAAGGAGCACGTGGACTAACGGCCGTTGACTCCAAAATGGTGGTTAAACGCGTTTCAAGATTAATTCTCCATTTACTGCACACTACCACATTAGTTTACTTTATAATAGCTGTCGATATCACATTTTATATTTCATTTTAAACAATAGAGCAAAAAACAAAGGAATTAATCACGAGGCGTGACTATCAAGATGGCGCACGAACCGGAAGTCATTCGAATATTAATAATTAGATCTGGATCAGTTATGGATCTGATCTGTCAGTGTCAAAAAAACTCAAAAGTGACATTTCTTCAACCAAAAGCGTATGTAATCAAAACTAAGAGCGTTGTTTAATACTTTGCGCGTGTCGTTGTGTATAATAAAATATACATATATTACTGGCCGTACATAAATGATTGTACCTATACTCATAGATACAGACATGCTCGTCTGACAAGTATGGAACATAACATGTTACGACCATCGGAAACTTTATAGATCTGCCAAAATAAAAATCAGAGAAAAGGCATATTTTATCCCTTAAACAGCCCGCAATAAAACGGAGGCGACAGATAGAACATAATATTAACGCCACAACAACAAAAAGAAATATTGCCGTGAATTTAACGAAATGAAATGAGTTTGAGGGAAATCCGTTGCGAGAGGAAAGATGGCGCGTCATTGCCCGACTGCGCCGTCATGGCCCTTTGTTGCTGCTCATTGGGGGTTACTACGAGAATACGATCGTTAAGGACGTATTCAATCATGTCACTGAGCATACTACCAAAAATATACTCTAAGACGTTTTCTTATGACATATAATAACATATATATATTTTTGTGATTTGAAAAAGTATGCACGAGACAAAATATCGAGTCTACTCGACAGGTTCAAAACGGTGAAAAATAGAGATACACTCCTTAAAATACGTGTGATAGCTCATTTGATTTGGAATAATGTATGAAAAAATTTATTCGAAGCGTTTATTAGCATACAAAAAGTTTTAGTAGTATAGACAATAAAAGATCGAAAAAAGAAGATATTTTTTTAGCCAATATACAGCTTTTAATTCAACGGTGAAAATTAATTAATTGTGTCGCTTAACTACAAACTTGGATAAATCCATTCGACTCTCTTAGGAAATAATATCTACCTTTTTATTATATTTATATTTCCTAATACTAAAATCGCAAAATGTGACAGCTGCATTTATTCGAGTTTGAAGTTAAGTGACTCCATTGTAAAGTTTCGAGGTAACTCGAAAAAAAAATTTACACAGTCTGTGCGGAAAGAGAAGAGTCGTGGAATATAGGGAGCATGCATGAACTGTAGGAGGCAGCACAGGAGCCGTCAGATTTTTGGCGCGAGGCGTCAATGTGATGTTTATTGTTCCGATGTAGCCCACAAGATGGCAGAACCTACTATGCACAAGAAAACACGTGACGTTGAAATGTACTTGTTTATTGTTCCGATTCAGGCCACAAGATGGCAGACCCTCCAACGCGCACGGTTCCTATTAGAGGAGCCAATACATTCTGTCACTCTTCTCTTTTTGCACATACTCAATATGCCAATAACAAACGTTATTTGTCAAACAACAAAGGTAAAGGACGCACTTATGCAGCACGAGGAGATGGATGTATGGATGTTTGCATCACTAAAGCTCAGTGTCCTAAATAAATTTATAAAATTTCTTGTCAGTCAGTAGGTATCTGTTTGTGAAAATATCAAAATTTACAACCCTGATGTGGCTTTTGATGCATCTTATGATAATCGGTCTGGCCTAGTGGGTAGTAAACCTGCCTATGAAGCCGATGGCACTGGGATCGAATCCCGGTAAGTGCATTTATTTGTGTAATGAGCACAAATATTTGTTCCTGAGTCATGGGTGTTTGTGTGTATGTAAAAGCTGCTTAGTCAATGTATGTAAAAATGTCCTATACTTAATATTCATTATTTATTTATTTATGACTGACACATACTCGTACTTAGATAGTCGCAATCTTGCCTCTCTCAATCTAAGTGTAAGGTATTTGCATTTGTATTGCACGGTCGAATCAGTTCGGATAATGTTTTTCATTTATGTCTTAAAGAAAAGATCGACCAGGATATAAACCGTGATTACCTTTAATATTGTTATTGAGCTCCCGATATTTCGACGCAGTTACATGTATTTTGTTCACGGGTAACTGGAGATAGCGGGTGGGTGTCAAAGTTGTGTAGACCGCGCTCAGTCTATACCCTCAAGTGTGCGCGTCGGCTGCGCTGCGTTCGCTTTCAATGTTACCACTACATATATCCCGGTCGATTTAAGTCTAAGTAGTGAATCATTCAAAACTCTTAAAGAAAATATTTTTTTCAAAAGACATCAGCCTCCATATTTCCTTGGATACTGAATAAGATATTACTAATCCGATATATTTTAGCGTAAAATACTTTGTGTCCAAAGTTAGACAAAGAAGCTATACATCAATTGGGAAGGTATCATGTTAGGGGACTTGTTTGCGTCGGCAGTGGAAAGAAAGTAACTTCCCGTTTTCCTCGTTGGGCCGCTCCTCGCTTTGTTTTCATGAATGAAGGATCAATGTGTCATCTTTCAAACGTTTCGCCTTTTTCAAGTTAACCGCCAGTGTGGAAGGGATAAATGTGTATCCTCAAGCCGTTTCTTTATTTATTTACTTACAGGTTTACAAAGTGTTTAGAATCAGTCAGAGCTAACTTTGCTATATTGGTGTGTTCTGTTAGTTCTGTACAAGAAAGAGTTAATATATACATAGTACTTTACTTTAATATATACATACAACTTTATTCTCATAAACTTTAAATTTTTAAACAACTAATATTAGCAGAGCCTCCTACTGGGATATTTCAATTCACACGCCTATTCGACTTTTAGTTCACTTCACTTCTTTTAAAGAATATGGCTTCAGTCTAGTGGGGCTATTTCGCCAGTATTTGCTTTGTACAGATAATACTTAAATAGAGGCACCAGTTCAGACTATGTAATTAATTAAGATACTGAATAAATCATTTTTATTTTTATTTATTTTATTTATTATTACATAGGTACTACATACATTGCACTGACTAGGCAAGAGAGTGTGAAAGGGCTTCCACAAATGGCACAGACGTAAGGGCGTGTGAAAGGAATGGAAAGATTTGCACGGTCATTCCGTAGCTCAGTTGATTAAGAGCGATGCACGGATTGCAAAGGTCGCGGGTTCAAGTCCTGCCGGAAGTGTATTTTTTTTTAAATTTCCTTTAAATATAAAATTTATAAAATTACAAATAATTTAGTAGCTAGTTAGTAGTAGCAAAATGTTACTATATTTAACTCTCCTAAAATGATAAAATTGTAATAACCTTGCTAGAGTCCGTCAAAACCAACTTGGCACCGACTTGGTCTTTTCAAAGTGAGTGAATGTCATTATAAACGTCATATTTTTATAGAAATTTGACATTCATGATGACATGATCGCACTTTGTCATTACAACAGTCATGCAGAGTTAGCTTGGTCTGACTGTAATTGCATAAATAACATACATCTAATGTTTCATGCACTACATTTTTCATCTAACTTTATTTAAGTCGTAAACATGTTTTCTACAAGAAACACGCTAGAGACTCTCAAACTAAGACAAGTTTATTCTCACAAACTTTAAATTTTTAAACAACTAATGTTAGCAGAGCCTCATACTGGGATATTTCAACTCACACGCCTATTCGACTTTTAGTTCACTTCACTTTTTTTAAAGAATATGGCTTCAGTCCAGTGGGGCTATTTCGCCAGTATTTGCTTTGTACAGATAATACAAGACAGTGCCAGTGTACGGTGATTTTATTATCTTCTTCCTTTTATCAGTATCAAGGAATTATGGGCTTCAGATACGACTAAAATCGTACGGTTAGTACAAGACAGTGTACGGTGATTTCATCAGCACTTATAAAGGGTGTAATATCGATAGCTTATTATACGGTAAACTAATGTGGTAGGTGGTAAAACCGCCTTAAGAGCATACCACGGTTTTGTAGCGTCCAACTTGCGATATGGGATATTAATATGGGGAAATTCTGTACACATTCATCGTACTTTTGTAGCGCAAAAGCAATGTGTGAGAACAATAGCTAACATTCACATACCAACATCCTGCAAGGAATATTTTATTAGCTTACAATTACTAACAGTACACTCAATGTACATTTATGAAGTGTGTATATTTGTTAAGATGCACAATGAAATGTTAAAAAAGCGGCCAAGTGCGAGTCGGACTCGCCCATGAAGGGTTCCTTTATGACGTATTAAAAAAAAACTACTTAAACTACTAGATCTCGTTCAACATTTTACCACTTTGGACACACATTTTACCACTTTGGTAGTGTCTCTCGCGCAAACTATTCACTTTAGAAAAAAAATATATTAGGAACCTAAATATCATTTTTGAAGACCTATCCATAGATACCCCACACGTATGGGTTTGACGAAAAAAAATTTTTTTTTAATTTTATGACGTATTAAAAAAAACTACTCACTAGATCTCGTTCAAACCAATTTTCGTTAGAAGTTTGCATCGTAATGTATATCATATATTTTTTTTAGATTTTTCATTCTGTTATTTTAGAAGTTACAGGGGGGGGGGACACACTTTTTTTCACTTTGGGAGGTTCTCTCGCGCAAACTATTCAGTTTAGAAAAAAATTATATTAGAAACCTTAATATCATTTTGAAGACCTATCCATAGATACCCCACATGTATGGGTATGTTGAAAAAAAAAAAATTTTTTTAATTTCATGACGTATTAAAAAAAAACTACTTACTAGATCTCGTTCAAACCAATTTTCGGTGGAAGTTTACATGGCAATGTATATCATATATTTTTTTTAGATTTTTCATTCTGTTATTTTAGAAGTTACGGGGGGGGGGACACACTTTTTTTCACTTTGGGAGGTTCTCTCGCGCAAACTATTCAGTTTAGAAAAAAATTATATTAGAAACCTTAATATCATTTTTGAAGACCTATCCATAGATACCCCACATGTATGGGTATGTTGAAAAAAAAATTTTTTTTTAATTTCATTACGTATTAAAAAAAAACTACTTACTAGATCTCGTTCAAACCAATTTTCGGTGGAAGTTTACATGGCAATGTATATCATATATTTTTTTTAGATTTTTCATTCTGTTATTTTAGAAGTTACGGGGGGGGGGGACACACATTTTACCACTTTGGAAGTGTCTCTCGCGCAAACTATTCATTTTAGAAAAAAATGATATTAGAAACCTCAATATCATTTTTGAAGACCTATCCATAGATACCCCACACGTATGGGTTTGATGAAAAAAGATTTTTTGAGTTTCAGTTCTAAGTATGGGGAACCCCCAAAATTTATTGTTTTTTTTCTATTTTTGTGTGAAAATCTTAATGCGGTTCATAGAATACATCCACTTACTAAGTTTGAACAGTACAGCTCTTATAGTTTCGGAAAAAAGTGGCTGTGACAGAATCGGACAGACAGACGGACATGACGAATCTATAAGGGTTCCGTTTTTTGCCATTTGGCTACGGAACCCTAAAAAAAGAGATATAACAAACATTAATACGCGATATCCGGATAGACTTGTGCTTCCAAAAATGCACACTGCAATGAGGGGTAGAAATTGTTATGCCATGTGTATTAAGATATTCAATCATTTGCCAGAGCAATTAAAGGAACTACCCCTCAAAAAATTAAGGCACAAACTTTTTACTTGGCTGGTTAACAAATGTTTTTATAGTACCACTGAATATTTTGCTAATGTAACTATTTAATAGGTTATTAGCAAGTAAGCTAAAAATGTAAAATTTGCATGACTTACTTTAAGATACTAGATATATGGACCTGTATATATTAGCCTAAGATCTGTTAGTACTATATCTATTGCAAATAAAGATTTATGATTATAATTATGAGTGTGCAGTGAATGAAAAATTAATCTTGAAACGCGTTTAACCACCATTTTGGAGTCACCGGCCGGTAGTCCATGTACTACTTGTAAAGTCCAGCTATCGCTTTACAAGAGCTAATAAAATCACTGTACACTGTCTTGTACTAACCGTACAATCGTAGTCGTATTTAAAACTTCTATGTTAACGGCACCAATCATAGAACATCTAAGAGAAAATTTGGAGTGTTTTTGATATTTCACCGACACCTGTAAAATTTCTACACCGCTTTGCGCTTTAAAAGTTGAATGTCCAATTCGTCCTTTATGTTTTGTATGTATTTAATAAAAGCTGCTGCAATTGGTTTCGATATTATTAAACAATTAAAACTGTGTTTTTTTTGCTCCAGTTATGGAATGTATGGAGCCATTCATTTTCAAAATAACAAATATCAATGAAAAATTAAACTTAAGCAGCTCGTTGGCTCTTGTTTATGGTAAAATGTTGCCAGCGATTAAAAACTGATGGTAAATACTTGTTTTACAGGATTTGTCTTTACCATTCCATTACTCGTGCCTGTTCCATTATATGGGTGTTTACTATAATATATTGATACTGGCGAACTTATCCAATAAGAATGAATTGGATATTACTTCACTTGTTTAGTCCCGGATAGACGTGCGAGTAAGTTCGCGAACTTACAGCTCGACGACCTTTTTCGCTCGTGTGTGAGCCTAAGTACGCGTACTTTACAAGCGAAAAAAGTCGTCGAGCCATAAGTTCGCGAACTTACTCGCCCGTCTATCAGCCACTTTTCACGTCGAAATGATTGTTGCAACTCTTTCATTATTCAATTCGACTCGTCCCACATCGCACCGTATCAACCGATTTATTCGAAAATAAAAGCTATCGTAGCATCGTTAAATACCTTAAGGGCAACCGCAATGCAAAGGTCCCGACAGGAACAACGGTTTGACAACGGTTTAACCATTTAGGGTAAATGTTTTTTATAACTAACATCGATTTCATCTACTTCTGCGTGAAATGTGGTCACTGAGGTTTCAAAGAGGAATATTAGGCAAAACTTTGCACAAGGGCGCCACTAGCACAATCTGTACACAAACCTCCTTGATTAGGGTTTGCACGACGGATCTGAAATCCATCCAACGTATCTTTATTATCAAATTGCCCAACGACCACGTAGCAATATTCATAATGACCAGACAATGTGATAAATAATGAAGTTCAGATAATAATTTATCACTTGGCCCGATATAGCTTGCCATTATTCATAATGCCCGGGTATTATATATAATGCCCACATTAATCACTTGGTCCATGACATATACATATAAATGACGGGTAGAGTAGCAAAAACGCCTTTGTTTGTGTAGGGACACATGTGTACACAGTTGCAGGAATGCTGACATGGCATTCCACGTGCAAGCCGCGAGGCGCGGGCCCCGGCAGTTGTCCCCCGCCTTTCGACTAGCTCGGTTCTCTCCCAACTATACATAGGTATAGTGTTCGTAGAAGCAATTAAGTTTTAACCTTGATCTGTGTAGTGTAACAGTGAAGTAATAAACTTTTATATTTTCCGTGCTAAGTGACTTTCCCTTCTCACCAATTAGTTAAACCCTTGGAGTCAGATAATACAGTAGATAGAAACCAACAAGTGGTGACCCCGACAAAAACGCGATAGTGACTATAAACGATTTAGTGCGGAAAGTTGTTTTCTGTTTATCGGGGGCAACTCATTTTGCGGGAGTGAACCGGGGCAAGTACACAAAGACATTCTAATATGTCAGACGGTGAAGGCGAGGCGCCCGGCGTCAGGGAGCGCGACCAGCGCCCCCCGCCGGCGGACGCGTCGTCTGCAGCGAGAGAGGAACGGACCAACAGGCAGTTGGACCTGGCAGCTGTCACGGTGGCATCAAGGTTGCCAGAGTTCTGGGCGGACCAGCCCAGGCATTGGTTCCTGCAGGTGGAGGCCATCCTAAATCCACAGCACCTCAAGGACCAGGCGAGGTATGACCTAGTGCTGGGGAAGCTGACGAAGAGTGCGATAGGGCAGATCACAGACCTTCTGCTTCAGCCGCCAGCAACAGGGAAGTACGTTGCCCTTAAGGAAAAGCTCTTGGAGATTTATGAGGACTCTGCAAAGGCTCAGCTGCAGAAGCTCCTCAGCGATATGGAGCTGGGCGACCAAAAACCATCACACCTGTTGAGGAAGATGAGGGATCTAGCGAGAGGCAACGTCCCTGACCAGACGCTGTGTATTCTGTGGCAGAATCACCTACCTCAAGCGGCTAGAGCAGCAGTTGCGATCGCCGACACGCAGAATTTGGACAGTCTGGCCGCCATCGCAGACAAGGTGCTAGAGGCGGTGAGGCCGATTTCCCACGTGGCCGAGGTAAAAACATCGTCCTCGCGAGGAGGAGCAACGCCCATCCCGGACATGACAGCGGTGTTAGCTGCTTTGGAGAAACTCGACGCTAGGATGTGCAGTCTGGAGGGGCAATCAAAGCGGTCGGATCGGTGCCGTTGTCAAACGCGAGGAAGATCCGCATCACGAGGGAACATGCGTCGCCGTTCAGCATCGCGCGGAAGGAGCACCACCAGAAGAACGCCTGAAAGCCCTGACTGGCTATGTTCTTACCACTACAGGTATAGAGAGAAGGCGCAACGATGCGTACCACCTTGCGCTTGGAGAACAGAGCCGTCGGGAAACTAAAAGGAGTACAAGAGGTAGCGGAAACTTGTACAACTCCACCGTCGCACCGCTTGTCAGTGACAGACTCTAACAGTGGTTTTCGTTTTCTAATCGACACGGGTGCCGAGGTCAGTGTAATACCGGTCAAAAACAAGTACTTTATTGGTGAAAGTGTGTGTAGATTATATGCCGCTAATGGTTCAGAAATTAAAACGTATGGTATAAAGACTCTAGATTTAAATTTAGGTTTGCGAAGAGCATATAAATGGTCATTTATCATTGCTAATGTCCGACAACCTATATTGGGTGCAGATTTTTTAATTAATTATGGTCTTATTGTAGATTTGAGATCCAAGAGGTTATTAGACAGTTTAACCTACTTAAGTGTAATCGGATCCATTGAGCATTGTAGTAATCCGTCAATTAGAGTTTTAGATAGAAACCACCCTTTCCATGACTTGCTAAGTAATTACCCGGACATTACCAAACCCGTAAATTTCAGAGAACCACCTAGCCATAGCATCAAACATCATATCGAGACCAGAGGACCTCCAATTTTCGCTAGAGCGAGACCACTGCCTCCGGATCGCTACAAAAAGGTAAGGGAAGAATTTAGAATTATGCAGGAGTTGGGTATCTGCAGGACTTCAAAAAGTCCTTGGGCAAGTCCGTTGCATGTCGTTCCAAAAAAGAACGGCGAACTTCGCCCATGTGGAGATTATAGACGGTTAAATCAGGCCACAAAGTCCGACAGATATCCAATTCCGCGCATACAAGATTTTACGTACATTTTGACAGGAAAAAAGATTTTTCGACAATAGATATCAACAGGGCATACCACTTCATTCCGGTGGCGGATGAAGACATAGAGAAGACAGCCATAATTACGCCTTTCGGTTTGTGGGAGTTCCCAAAAATGTCATTTGGTTTGAAAAATGCAGCGCAGACATTTCAGAGATTCATGGACACCACAGTTTTCCCAAATTTTGATTTTATTTTTGTGTACATTGACGATATTCTCATAGCTAGCGACTCGGAGCAAGAACATGAGGGACACCTTAAAGCTGTGTTCGAGAGGTTGAACCAGTTTGGAATCACCATCAACGTGTCAAAATGCTGTTTTGGTAAGTCGAAACTGGATTTTCTAGGTTTCGAGGTGTCTACAGAGGGCATACGGCCATTGCCAGAGAAAGTGCAAGCAATCACAGACTACCCGAAACCCGAGACGGTACAGGACTTACGCCGTTTTCTAGGTATGGTTAACTTTTATCGTGCTCATTTACCAAACGCAGCATCATACCAAGCAGAGCTCAACAAGTATCTGCATAACAGCAAGAAGCGGGACAAAACCAAGATCGTATGGACAGCAGAGTCGACTGAGGCGTTTGAGAAATGTAAGCAAAGCTTAAAAAACGCGGCTACATTGTCTCACCCTCACGTTGATGCTCCCATGGCGCTGATGTCAGATGCATCAGACCGAGCAGTTGGTGCAGTTCTACAGATACAGGTAGGAGACTCATGGAAACCTTTAGGATATTTCTCTAAAAAACTGACGGACGCACAGCAGAAGTACAGTACTTACGACAGAGAGCTGTTAGGAATTTTTCTCGGAGTTCGTTATTTTAGAAAAATATTTGAAGGGCAACCTTTAATCATTTTTACAGATCACAAACCCCTCATTTATGCATTCAAAAACGGAGATAACAACAAGGAAACGCCTCGTAGGGCAAGGCAGTTGTTATTTATTAGCGAATTTACAACAGACATTCGATATGTAGAGGGTAAGAATAATATTCCGGCAGATTGTTTATCGCGAATAGAAACGGTTTCCTGTCCCACGATTCTCGACTACGGTGCAGTTGCTGACGCACAGCAACGTGACTACTTCATTTCCAACGAAGCGCTCGGTGAAAACAACAGCTCACATTTCAGAAAGGTATTTTTGCCCACTGGCGATAAGGCAATCTATTGCGAAACTTCAACTAGCAATATTAGACCTTATTTGCCTACTGACTTTAGGAAAGTAGCATTCGAGTCAGTACACAACCTTAGCCATCCAGGAATAAGGACTACAAGGAAAATGATCACTAGTAGGTTCTTCTGGCCAGGTATGAATCGTGATATAGGAATTTGGGCGAAATGCTGTCTACACTGTCAAAGAGCTAAGGTAACAAGGCACACCTTGTCAGAGTTTAATGAGTATCCACCCGTCGATAGGTTCGAACACATTAACGTGGATATAGTAGGACCTTTACCCACTACGGAGGAGGGGTATAGGTATTGTGTTACCGTCATAGACAGGAAAACGCGTTGGCCGGAAGCTTTTCCCGTCAAAGAGATCACCGCAGAGAGTGTTGCGAAAGCCATTTACGACGGTTGGATAACTCGTTATGGGTGCCCACTCAAGCTGACCAGCGATCAGGGTAGACAATTTGAGAGCAATTTATTCAATAATTTACTCAAAATTTTAGGTATCAAAAAATTAAGAACAACGCCCTACCACGCGCAGAGCAACGGATTGGTGGAGAGGTTCCACAGGTCCATGAAAAGCTCGCTTAAGGCAAGCTTAGACTGTAAGTCATGGGTAGACCAGTTACCGTCAGTCTTATTTGGTCTCCGTGCAGCACTAAGAAGCGACAATAGCGTTAGCGCTGCCGAGATGACATTCGGGAGGAATCTACGATTACCAGGTGATTTTTATGATACGAATCAAGCAGAGTCAGGCGACGACGATAGTCTCGTGAAACGGATACGTCAAACAATAGGTAAGTTAAAGCCCACTCTGAAATCTCATAGTAGTTCAAAATCATTCTTTGTCCATCCCGATTTGAGAACATGTACTAAAGTTTTTGTGCGCGATGATACAGTTAGACGCCCACTTAAATCACCCTATGACGGACCTTTTAAAGTTGTGAAACGTTATGATAAAGTTTTTAAAATTAAGCTCCCTGACCGTGTAGTAAATATTTCAATTGATCGACTCAAGCCAGCATATCTGTTAAATGATTCGAGCGACTTAGAGTCGGATCAAACTACTACCGACATAACTGACAGACAGACTAACTTGAGACCTGAGGCTACGGATTTACGGCCTAGCCTTAGGACAACTAAGAGTGGACGAGTCGTCCGCAGCCCTATTCGTTTTGATATAGAATATCAGTAGGTCAAGTTATACTGGTTATGTAGCTACAACTAGCTAACCTGTGAGTAATTACATTTTGCATCATTACAACACATGTTATCGTATGAGGTTAAACTCATTATTAGTTTTATTCATTTATTGTTGTAATTGTCAATTAGTTGATTCTATATCGTTGCATAAACGCAAAACTAAGTAGCTTTCAACACGTGTAACAACATGCTTAGATATAATGTTTTACTTTGGAAGTCGTTGCACAAGAAATAAGTATGTCATTTATTTGCAGTATTGTTCAATATTTTAGATATTTAAAGATTCGTTATTTCAATTAGATTTCATTGCATCAGATTTTTCCCGTTATTTCTTGTGCAAGTGACATTAAGGATTAGTGTTTTTAGGTTTAAGTTATGAAAGCACCATTTTAGTTTCGTGATTATTTTTATTCGAATTATGTGCACTTTAAATTTTGCCATTCATTACAGGTCATGCAGTTACATTGTATATTGTAAACAACAGTAGTCATAATACCCTGTAGTGTATTATCGTGTGAGAATGAATTCCTGGTATCGCCCGCCGGCCGCCGCGAAGTGCAGAGCGCGCAGTATACGGTTACAGCGAAGTGTTAGGTCGAACGTTCACTGGCAGAGAGGCGATACCAAGCTATTCATGTTGACCGAACTTATGATTTTATTTTATTTTGTAAAAATTTTTTTTTAAGAAAAAATTTGGGAGGACTATTGTAGGGACACATGTGTACACAGTTGCAGGAATGCTGACATGGCATTCCACGTGCAAGCCGCGAGGCGCGGGCCCCGGCAGTTGTCCCCCGCCTTTCGACTAGCTCGGTTCTCTCCCAACTATACATAGGTATAGTGTTCGTAGAAGCAATTAAGTTTTAACCTTGATCTGTGTAGTGTAACAGTGAAGTAATAAACTTTTATATTTTCCGTGCTAAGTGACTTTCCCTTCTCACCAATTAGTTAAACCCTTGGAGTCAGATAATACAGTAGATAGAAACCAACATTTGTATTTCGAGAATGTGAAAATTGTGTCACAAATTGAAGGGCATAAAAGCAAAAATTCCTGTGTTCATAATATGGACACGGGCGGACAGTATTTGGTACCTACTCCAAGTTTTTGAAAAAAAAAAACCGAACTAACTCTCATGACACATTTTATTGATTTGCCTATTAACATTTGACTAGAGAAAAAACACTGGCAACTTAATTTTAATGTACCTAAGGACCAATACCGCTCACTCATCGGCCTCCACAGTCACCAAACCCGTTGCTAAGGCTCCTCCCGCAAAATAGCGTAAAACTGAGTTACTCTGAACCATTTTTTATATTAATTACGGCATTTTCTACGAGGAAAAAAAACATAAAACACTCTACAAGACATGAGAAATGATATGGATTTTCGGAAAATCTATTTAAATTCAAATAAGTGAAGAAAAAAATATTGAAGTCACCCCTATTTCTTTCAGTTGTAACCTTATTACTACTGCAACTTTTATCGAAAATATATGAAACTTTATAATCTTTCTCACAAAACACTATAAAATGATTTGGTTTTCTTTCTTTATGCAAATTCATTAAAATGTGCATTAATTCCTAAAAAATAAGCCTTAATCCCACCTAAGTTCCTACCTTTACCCCGCTCTCGTCCGTATAGTCAGTCAGTATAGGACCTGTGATGATGAAGGACCAATGTAGAACACCAAACCGTCAAATTTTGTAAAACGATAGTCCATCTAACCAACTTGAATGAGACAAGTGAAAGAGTGTCATAATAATCGTCATATTTCATAGAAATTTGATATAAAATATAAATATATAAAAATAATTTATTGACAACAGTAAACAATCTTCCCGACACACGAATACAAGTGGATCCCAAACTACGCTATGCCTGTGACTTGGGCTCCTAGGATGCAGTTGACATTTGTAGATATTACACAGACCTCATTTAAATATTATATAATTAAGACTTAGTATATGAGGAATAGATATTATATATAGATATATATTAATTATGACATTGACACACTTTTTCAAGGCAAGTAGCATGCAAAGTTAGCTTGGTCTATCTTCACTCTGTAGGTATATATATCACTGCGCAATTTGACTGTTGACGTTTGACTTGTTGACATACAGCAATTGACATATCCGATCCACATCGCATCTAGACCTAATATTTGACGTATATTAAAGTTCG
The DNA here is from genome assembly GCF_033807575.1 of Cydia pomonella. Taxonomy (NCBI): domain Eukaryota; kingdom Metazoa; phylum Arthropoda; class Insecta; order Lepidoptera; family Tortricidae; genus Cydia; species Cydia pomonella. The sequence goes on along the minus strand of NC_084710.1, from coordinate 3,951,165 downwards.
AATCCGGCCTTAAGACTATAAAAAGTTAGCATTTTATATCTTAAATTCACTAAAAAACATATAAAAGTAAAACATTTAGATTTATATCCATCGCAAACCTGAATGTTTTTGCAGTGTGCCGCATCCAACGTTTTTTCGGGGAAGTGCAACCGGTCGGTGCATTGATCTGTCAGCAATACCCGCGTGACAAGCCCATTCCGCGCCAGTGCACGCTGCGCTTTTGTGTACTCGCCAAACTTGGTACAGGGCTTGTCAAAAACCGCAAAATTATTTCATTTCATTTCATTTATTCAATATTAAATTATAAAAGATCGTCGCAGCGAGAAGACTAATCACGATCGAGTTTTCTGCAATGTTATTCTATAGATTTAGCGAACGTACAGTCACGTCTAAAAATATCGAAACGGACAAAGTGACAAAAATAAGTATACACGATTTTATTGCCCATATATTAAGGTAGTGTATACATATTTTTAAAACTTTGTCCGTATCGATATTTTCGGACGTGACTGTACCGCGATGACGCGCATTTGCTAATGGCTTACTAACTGTTAACGATATGCGACAAGAAAGCAGAACAGAAGGTCTACCGTAAAAATTGAAAATCAAAATTTCTCTATCTGCCTCTCTATCGCTCGAATATGCAAGGGTGATTGAAAGGCAGATAGGCCTTCAGTACGCGAGCTGAATGTCCTTTAGCGGCTTTCAAATCTTGACGCACACTAAAATATCTGTGGAAGCGCAGTACACCACGGTATGAATGATACTCAGAAAAGATAGTAGTATAGAAGCGCCGGTTCTGCCCCATGGTTTCACGCCCCCCCTTTAGCTCCGCCCCTCGCCCACCAGGTGTCCCACCCCTGATCCCAGTCTGCCCGACCTAAAAAAAAAAAAAAAAAAAAAAAAAAAAAAAAAAAAACAAATAGGGCCCCATTTGGATCGATTGCGATAGGTCCCGACAGTGCCCGGAGTCTCCTTCTATCACTTCTGCACTCCGCTACATAAACAATACACGCTCGTCGACTCTACCATAAAACCCTCGCCGGCCCTTTCTATTGTCTCTATTGTTACCACGACTCGGCGACATGCTATTGTTACTGCCTGTGGTCTCACTCCGATCTTATTTATTCTGTACGTGTTTGCAACAATTAATTAATTTAATAATTATTACATATTTACTTACTCCATATCTACTTAGGAATAAGTATTTTACCTGACCTATTTATATTACATAGGTTTTTTTTTATATGAACACCTATTACGTTACGATTTTGCATGTCGCCTCCTTCAAACTGTACAGCTCTTTGAGAAAACAATATTGGTTGCAACGCCTATTTATATATAATTACATATTTACTTCCTCCTTATGTACTTAACATTAGGTATTTTTTTTATATGGGCCCTTAACGTGCCACGATTTGCATGCTGTCTCTTTCAAACCTGTATTGTTTGCAACGCCCATTTATTTATATACAATTACATACTTACTTACTCTGTATGTACTTACGAATAGGTATCATACCTATACTATTTTTATTCAATTGGGTTTTTTTATATAGCCACCTCTGTTACGTTGCGAGAACAATATTGGTTGCAACGCCTGTTTATATATAATTACATATTTACTTCCTTTTCTTATGTACTTAAGATTAGGTATTTCTTTTATATAGGCCCTTAACGTGCCACGATTTTCATGCTGTCTCTTTCAAACCTGTATTGTTTGCAACGCCCATTTATTTATATACAATTACATACTTACTTACTCTGTATGTACTTACGACTAGGTATCATACCTATACTATTTTTATTCAATAGGGTTTTTTATATAGCCACCTCTGTTACGTTAGGATTTGCACTCGCACGTTGCTGTCTCTTTCAAACCTTTTAAGAAATCAATAATGTGTATTTACGATAGGAATTATACCTAAACTATTGTATATATACATAATGGGTGATGATTTCATACCAAATATTTTACATATTTACCTATATGTTAGCAGTTTTTGTCTTAAATTTATTGATTCCAGATTATTATTGATCGAGACATTTGTGTTGTCTTGATTTTTTATCCACTCGTAAATAAGTTTGGTATATGTGAGAAATTGACTGCTAATTATTGATAGACAGTTAACATGGCCGTCTTTAGGTCAGGTTTCAACTTGTAGGTATATGTAAACAAAGTTTCCGTTATTTAGTGCTATAATTTATTGCATTCCTGTTTATACCAGTTAGATAGATGGGGTAGTGACTTTCAAAATCCTGTTAAAACGTGTCTCTTCCTAGGTGGTCCTCTGTTCCCACTAGCGTGCCTGAGGTTTTTTTTAAACACAAATTCATATAAAAAGGCCGCTGCTGAGGGTGAATTATATAGTATCTTTAGACCACCAGTTCAGTTTCATTCTGTTCAAGCAGTTACTATGGATAACTTAAACAGTGATATATACGATTCGCAACTAAATAAAGTGTGTGAAGATGTCGAGGAAGATCAAGCTTTATACGATGCCGGTGAACTATTCAGCCAGTTGCAACGTAAAACGTGAGTATTATTTTTTATTTTATTTACAACTACTTGGTATCGTCCATCGTACTTGCAAGAACTTGTCATATTTTTTTATTTTGTTTCTGTCGCGTTTCGCTAAACTTGTTAAAACATGAATTTATTGTGTTGCTGAGTGGGAGTAGGAGCTTAATATATAAGCAGCCCGACCACCCATTCCCAGCCATTCTACACCATTATCCATTTAAGTGTCAACTGTCAAGGTTATATTGGTGTGTGATACAGTTCTTATAATGGCATTCCAATTTTATCCTCGGTCGGGATTTACTTCAGATGAGATAGCGTGTTTTAATAAAGTTGTTATACTTCAAAAATTCCACAGATTTATAAGATTATGGTATATTGAAGGGGTTTTACCTAATTCATTTATTGAAGACTGGGATATAATACCTTATTATACACCTTGTAATGGTCATATGGAATCTTATCAGGATGTCTCATTTACATCTAACCCTGATGAAATAGATGGGGTTCTACCAATGCAAGCATATTGTTTGCATTGTAAAAAAGAATCTAGTTAGTATATTTTATAATGGTAATTGTGTGAATACTAATTTAATGATGTGTTAAATGAGTAAGTATAATAATTAGTTTTCTTTTTTCCTTTCACAGAACTTCACAAGTCGGAACCGGTATAAAAAGAAGACTTACGGTGGATCCAGGTATCGATATCCCATACAAGAAAAACCGTCAATCAACTAGTCGTGATCCATCCTCCTATGCACCACCTGAAGCATCTGATACGGATTTAAATGCAATTAACAGCGATAAAACCGGTACGAAAAAAAGAACTGCAGCGGATCCGGTTAAAGATAGATCTTACAAGAAAAACTGCCCGTCAACCAGTCGTGACCTTTTCACCTCTGCATCACCTGAAGCACCTGATACCGATGTAAGTGCAATTAATAGTGATAAAATCGAATGTTCTGTGTGTCGTATATATGTTTCAAAAAAATTTTATGCAAACCATGTAAATAGCAACGGACACAAAAACAATGTCTTACATTCAGATTATGAACTAATTAATGTTCAGTTGATTGAAAGTGCTTTTAAAAATAGGGTTGCAACGTATAGGGTCGTCTCTAATAATAGTACTCTTGGTAATCTTGAAACCCCTGAAATATTTTTACAGGATAATAGAGAAAAAATACAGACATTGTGGAACCGTTCACTTACAAGTCATTGTAGCTTAAAAGTTAACTTCATTCTTTATGCAGATTTCTTTCAAGAAACAAAACAACTTACAAATACTTTTGATTTTCAATTAACTAACAATATCATTACCAGAAGCAGTGATAGCGATGAAATCTTTTTATCTCTCTTGAATGAAATGTTAATGAGATTATCAAATTTTGAAAAAAAGGATAGTGGCTGGAGTTTACAAAAAATTAATTATCTAGATGTGAATATAAACAAATATAATCCGTTGCATGGTTCATCATACATAAAATTACCGCGTGATATACACAATAAAAAGGCTATAATTAATGTTCAAAATAATGATTACGAATGTTTTCGATGGGCTGTACTGTCAGGTTTATATCCACCTCAAAGGAATAACCATGCAAATATTGTGGGCACATACATGAAACATAAGGATAAATTGAACTTTGGACAACTTTCTTTCCCAATGAAACTTACTGATATTCCTAAGTTTGAGACTCTGAATAGCTTGAGTATTAATGTTTTTGGATTGGAATACAAACCACAAAGCAAAAAACATGATGTTGTGGGTCCTTTGCACCTTTCAAAGTGTAAACAAACAAATCATTTGAACTTATTGTACATAACCGAAGGTAGCAGAGGACATTATTGTTGGATTCGTAACTTATCTCGATTAGTGTCTAATCAATTAAAAAGTAGAGATCATAGTGTTTTTATTTGCGATGGGTGTTTACTAAACTTTACATCAAACGAAAATTTAGAAAGCCACCAAAAAAATGGTTGTTTTCATGTGTGTACTAAATTGCCATCACAACAACACAAACAAAGAAATTGGTTTAATGAACTAGTTCCCTCTAACATGCTTACCTTCAAGAATTATGAACGTAAGTTACGAATCCCCTACGTTGTATATGCTGATTTCGAAGCATTTTTAAATCCGATTCCACATTCTAATAATTTCGATAAAACTACATCTTCAACCACTAATATTCAAAAACATGAAGTCTATAGTTATGGATATTATGTTAAGTGCTCCTACAACGATAAATTATCTGTGTATAGGACCTATAAGGGTGAAAACTGTGCTCGTACCTTCATGGATTCGTTAAAAAAGGATTTACAACGAATTTGTTGCAAAAACACGTTTGTAAAAACCCCTCAACCCTTGACTGAAGATAACAAAGTAAATATTGCACAAAGTAGTCATTGTTATATTTGTGAAAAAAATTAAACGGGGAACAGGTAATTTATTACCACTGGCAAACGGGACTTTATGAAGGAGTCGTTCATTCACATTGTAACGAAAAATATAGGTCTCCTGACTTTGTACCCATATTTGTTCATAATTTGAGTAATTATGATAGCCATTTTATTATCCTCGGGTTAGGTTTTGAGGAAGGTAAAATAGAAATTATCCCCCAAAACAAAGAAAAATACATATCATTTACAAAATCCATAAAAGTTAATAATCGTATAATGAAATTAAGGTTTGTTGATTCTTTGAAATTCATGGCTAGTAGTCTTGATAAGTTGACTAAAGATTTAAAACCCGAACAGTTTTACGATCTGAAATTGAATTTTCCTAGTGGGGCAGATTTTAAACGGCTGATACGTAAGGGTATATATCCATACGAATATATGAAATCGTTCGATTGTCTGAAATTAACATCTCTTCCTCAATTTAAAGAGTTTTATAATTCTTTGACCGGAAGTGACATCGAACAAAGTGATTACGAACATGCATTGGATGTATGGAACCATTTTAACTGCAAAAATATGGGTGAATATTCTGACTTATACTTGAAAACAGATGTTTTACTTTTAACTGATGTTTTCGAAAATTTTAGGAACGTTTGTATGAAAACATATGGGTTAGATCCGGCTCACTATTATACTGCTCCCGGTTTAAGTTGGGATGCAATGTTACGTGTAACAAAAATAGAATTAGAACTTTTGACAGAGGTTGATAAAATCACATTTATTTCAAAAAATATTCGCGGCGGTATTTCGCAATGCAGCAACAGATATGCAAAAGCGAATAACAAGTTTATGACGGAAACCGAATATGATCAAAATATACCGAGTTCCTTTCTAATGTTTTTCGATGCCAATAACCTTTATGGCTGGGCTATGTCACAACATCTTCCTACGGGTAAATTTGAATGGGTGGATGTGGATACCCATTTTGATATTCCAGATGATGCTGATCATGGTTTTATCCTGGAGGTTGACTTAGAATATCCATTTGAGTTTCATGACGCTCATTCTGATTTACCTTTCTGTCCAGAAAATGTGATATTAGGTGACTCAAAAGAAAAAAAGCTAATAGCTCATTTAAACAAAAAATGTAACTATGTAATTCATTATAGAAACTTAAAGCAATGTTTAAAAAATGGATTAAAGCTAGTAAAAATTCACAAAATATTGCGATTTGAACAATCTGCTTGGATGAAGTGCTATATAGACCTAAATACTCACATGCGAATGCATGCAACTTCTGTATTTGAGAAAGATTTTTATAAATTAATGAACAATGCGGTGTATGGAAAAACAATGGAGAACGTTTTGAAACGTGTTGATGTCAGATTAACAAATCACTGGGAAAATAATGGAAATTCTCTAGGAGTTCAGTCTTTAATAGCCAAACCTGAATTTCATAGTATATCAATATTTTCTGAAAATCTTGCAGCTGTTCAGTTAAAACAAACGGAAGTATTTTATAACAAACCAATATATCTTGGTTTTTGTGTTTTAGATTTATCTAAAACCCTGATGTATAGTTTTCATTATGAATATATGAAACAGAAATATCAGGGGGAAAAATTAAAACTACTTTACACCGATACCGATAGTTTAGTTTACCAAATATTTACTGAAAATGTTTACGAAGATATTAGATCAGATCTTGACACATATTTTGACACATCTGATTACCCCATTAACAATCAGTATGGCTTACCTTTAGTAAACAACATGAAATTGGGTTATTTCAAAGATGAACTAAAAGGGAAAATTTTCAAAGAATTTATAGGTCTTCGATCAAAAATGTATGCCATGGATATTCAGAATGAAAACAAACTTATAGTTAAAGCCAAAGGAGTCAACAAATCCGTTACCAGTAAAATGAAACTTGAAGAGTATAAGAAATGTTTATATTCAAAATCCACTCAACTGAATACAATGTTGAGATTTAAAACTATAAAACACATAATATACACACAAAGAATTCATAAAATATCACTGTCTGCTAATGATACGAAAAGGTATTTAATTGAAAACTCAACAGACACCCTGGCATGGGGTCATCATCGCATTCCTAATCACTAAGCACAAGTAGTTTTCTAACGATACACAGAACAATAAATAATTTTATCATTATTGTTGTACATAGTTGCTTTTATTTTTATTTTATAATCGTTAATAAATGTATATTTTGTAATCGTAACTTAAAATACTGTATTTATAACTTTAATGTATTTTTTTTTTCCTTTTTTTTTTTTTAGGATATAATTGAAATTCCTAGCTCCTTTATAATAGTGCCCTACAACGACGAAGAGAAAGTTGTATCGTAATTTTTTATTTTGTGATTTTATTTTTATTATTTTACAGTCGTTATTGTCGTCTCACTTATGATATTTGTTTGTAAGAATATTTTGTTTGATATTCCTTGTAAGCAATAAAAAAAAAAAAGTTTTTTTGTTTATAGTGAAAAAAAAAAAAACGTGTATGTGTATTCTTCTTGGTTCTTTATTTTTCCGAAGTGATAGTAAAATTAGATTATAATGACAATATTATTATATAATCTCAAAAATAAAAACTTTTATAAGTAATAATTGATTTATATTATTTTCTTGTGATCCCTCATCGGCAAGTAACCTTCGTGGTTTAGTTTAAAATACCTGAATTAAATGAAATATGTCACTTCAATTTTATTTCTCGTGACATCAGCACATGCACACTTTAAACTGGTCAGAAATGATTCATTTTTACCATCCTTTTACCACTATTGTAGCTGGTCCTAGTGGATGTGGTAAAACTAAATTTGTCACAAGTTTTTTGGAAAATTCAAACGAAATATGTAATGTTGAGTTTGACGAAATTATTTGGTGCTATGATGAAATGCAACCTGTATACAATTTAGAAAATGTTAATTATAATCAAGGAATACCCGACATATCTATGTTTGATGGTCAAAAACCTAAACTGCTTATAATAGATGATTTAATGAGGGAATCAGATGGACGAATTGTCGATATTTTTACGAAAGGCAGTCACCACAGAAACTTGAGCGTGTTTTATATCACACAAAATATATTTCATCAAGGTAAAGGTCAACGTGATATGTCTTTGAATACAAGTTATTTAGTGTTCTTTAAAAACCCTAGAGATAAAACACAAATACGTTATTTGGCTCGTCAAGTTTACCCAGAAAATTCAAAGTTCGTGGACGAAGCTTACAAGGATGCTACTAAACACGCCCACGGCTATCTCATGATTGATCTAAAACAAAATACAGATGACATGTGCCGTTTTAAAACTAAAATATTCCCGTTTGATGGTCATTGCACGGTGTATATCCCAAAGAAAGGTTTTAAATACAACAAGGATCATCAAGTTTTAGTCAGTTCTAAATGATGCATTCAAGGGTAAGCACCTATAAACATTTACTAAAAGCACTTCAGTTACTTAAACCGAAATATCGCACAGCTTTACTTAAATCGTGTGATGAAGAGGAGATCAATATCATTTGTGAATGTATCTATAATGTTCTAAATGGGAAAATTCCTTTAGATAACAAAGTAAAATCCAAACTCAAAAAATATAAGGATATATTACGAAAATTAGTTTCAAAAGGCAAGAACAAGCTTAGAAAAACTATTATTATTCAGAAAGGGGGTGCATTTTTACCAATTATTTTAGGTGCAGTTTTAAGTGCTTTGGTAAATTCCTTATCTTAAACACAATGGAGAATACAAAGAAAATGTTGTTAGTAGAACCAGAATTAATTGAAAGACTTAAAAGAAGTGACAACCAGGTGGAAAATTCAACATCTCGTCTAGATGGCGAAATGCATAAAATTCTTAGAAGGAAAATAAATGATCGAGAAAAGTGGGCTTTATATTCTCAAGCACTACAACGATATTTACATTTTGCTGAAACAGACCGAAGACCATTTAAAATACCAATAGAGATGGATGAAGTTAACCACCTTAGCGATAAGATCTACAACTTTGCTTCGGAATCCAATAAAAAGGAGAATGACGTCCAAAAGGATGAAAATGTTCGTATTGAGAAATCATTTACTGAAAACTTGAGCGGAAATTTGAATTTACCTGAGCCTGAAACGAATGTTTTTGCTACACCTCCTGGTGGATCAAAGTTTAATTTACCTAAACAATATTCTCCATCTTATATTATAGATGTTATACCTAAATCTTACAAGACAAAAACACAGACGCTACTACAAAATATTATTTTGAATAAACCTAAAATTTGGTGGAAGGAGAACGGTGAAGTAGTTATAAACAGTCAGACTATACGAAACAGTAATATTCTCGATTTGGTAGGTGATGTGGTTAGACCGCTTAAACGCCCAAAACCAGTCGGTTGGGAAGATTTCGCTAGTATGTTAAATGAGATAAAAGTGCCAACGTCATGTATTGGTAACCCAACAAATTTGGAATTTATTAATAAACTCCATTCAGCAGAACCTCGCACTTCGCAGGCTTCTATTAGCGCTCAAAACTTATCAATAACAGAAAAAAACGCATCTACTCCTCTATCTACTAAGCCAAAAACGAGATCTCATAAGAAATTAGAGTGGGAAAAATGGACTCCTTATTAGACATAAATAGAATATACTACGATGTATCAAATCCAGCTGGGTATAGTAGTTTAAATAATCTGATAAAGGAAATGAAAGGTTATATGAATAGAGAGGAAGTGAAAAAATGGTTGCAGTCCCAAGAAGCGTACACTCTACATAAACCTGTTCATAAACGTTTTTCGCGTAACAAATACATCCTGTCTAACTACAATGAACTATGGCAAGCTGACCTAAGTGATATGCGTACCTATAGTGAATACAACGATGGGTATAAATATATTCTTTGTGTTATTGATGTATTTAGTAAATATGCTTTTGCAAGAGTAATGAAAAAGAAGGATTCTGAAACGGTTAAAACATGTTTTGAAAGCATATTTACGGAAGCAAATGCAACTCCTAGACACATTCAATCTGATAAGGGTACAGAATTTGTTTCAAAGACAGTAAGAGCTTATTTTAAAAGCAAGAATATAAATTATTATACTACCAATAATCCAGATATTAAGGCTAGCATAGTTGAAAGATTTCAAAGAACTCTTAAAACAAAAATGTGGCGTTATTTCACTCATAATAACACTTACAATTACACTAATATATTACAAGATCTTCTTTATTCATATAACCATAGCTATCATTCCAGCATAAAAATGCGTCCAGTTGATGTTAACTTTGGTAATATAAGAACTGTTTGGTGTAACTTATACGAACGAAAAAATTATACACGACCTTTATTAGGAAAGGCAAGGCTAAATGTAGGTGATCATGTAAGGATAACAAAATATAAACATATATTTCAAAAGGGTTATGAAACTAATTGGAGTGATGAAATATTTGTGATTGCATCCGTTATTAATAGGTATCCGTGGGTTGTTTATACTTTAAAAGATTTAGAAGGGGAACCTATAATTGGTACATTTTATTCTAAAGAATTACAAAAAGTAACTCATCACCCCTCCATCAAGTATAAAATCGATAAAATAATACGCTCGCGGCGTATTGGCGGCAGAAAGGAGGTGTTCGTGAAGTGGCGAGGTTATCCCAATAAATTCAATTCCTGGATACCGTCATCTAGCTTAGAAACATTATGAGTGAAAACAGTTTTTACTTAACTTTGTTGAGTAATAGCTCATCTGATTATTACAATGATAATACCACTGCCCATTTTTTAACAAAATTACCTAAAACTATTAAATTAGAAGGAGAATGGGTCGTTGGCTTAGTAGAATTTCAATACCCTTGTTCCATGTATAATGTTCAAGATCTTGAAAATATAATTTATATTAAAAAAAAAGTAAAAGGACATGCGGGCAAGACAGATAAAATTGTTGATATGAAAACTCATATACCAGCGACTTCATATGACAATATTGATCATTTTCTTAATGCATTCAATGAAAATCCACTGTTAAAGAATAAAGCTAGATTCAAATATGATCAAATCTCGAAAATGGTGTCAGCGGTAGCAATGGATAAAGAAATTATGTCAATTACAACAACTCCCATATTAAGTCTGCAGTTAGGCTTTGCACCGAGATCAAATTTAAAAGACATCTCAATGGGAAAACATCCAGCCAATTTATACTTAGGTTTACCCTCACAAATGTTCGTTTATACTGATATCATTCATCCACAAGTGGTGGGAGATGTTATAACAGCATTACTAAGAATAATACCATTAGATCCAACTAAGTTTATCTATGGTGCTTACAAAACACATATTTTCTCACCTGCTCACTATGTACCCGTATTACGAAGAGAATTTGATACTATAGAAATAGATATAAGATCAACTACCGGAGCTAGAATACCATTCCAGTTTGGGTCTTCTTGCGTGAAACTACACTTCCAACGAATAAAATGAATTATAAAAGATCATCTATCTCCTGTCCATATGAACATTACTATTCACATCAAGCTGGCACTGGTATCGGAATTGTATATAAAGGGGTTCCATTTCAACGAGGACATGGAATTGGAAGTTTTTTGGGTGGTCTTTTTAGGTCTGTGCTACCATTATTATCTAGTGGTTTTAAAACAGTGGGAAAAGAAACTTTAGATGCAGGGATCGGCCTTTTATCCGATATGGTAAACTCACGACCAATGGATAGTTCGATTAGATCTAGGTTTAAAGAAGCAAGTGCCAACTTAAAAAGAAAAGCAGATGAAAAAATTGATTCATTGATGTCGGGGTCTGGGTATAAAATGTCTACAAAAAGACGTGAACCGTTCATTAACTTAAAAGCATCGCGACGAAGAGGAGCTAAAAAACAAAAGAAAAATAATATTGAAGATATATTTTCAAACTAAAAAATGTCATTCTTACATAGTCATTCATGTGAGTGCGCCAAATCTGAGTTAGACTTATTTGCTCTACCATCAACTCAAACCAGCATTGAAAGTGGTCAGTGGATTCATTATAAACCAATTTCATCACTAAGTGATGATGGCCCTATCGAGTTTCAAGTTCCCGGGTCGGGCGATGATTACATTGATCTATCACATACTTTGTTGCTTATAAAGGCCAAAATATTGAATCAGGATGGAACGAAAATAAAAGCTGACGCAGACGTTGCCCCAGTTAATAATTGGTTACATTCCCTTTTTAGCCAGCTAGACATCTATTTAAATCAGAAGCTCATATCACCTCCAAACAATACATATGCTTACCGAGCCTATATGGAAAATCTGCTTAATTATGGTTCAGGAGCCAAAAAATCTCATTTGACTTGTGGATTGTGGTATGAAGATACCCCCAACTACATGGACAGTGTTGACTCGAATAACAAAGGATTTCACGAAAGAATGGAGTTTGTCAAAGAAAGCAATGAAGTTGAAATGATCGGACACTTGCATGGTGACATATTTAACCAAGAGAAATTTCTTATTAATGGTATGGAAATGCGAATAAAATTAGTCCGTTCGAAAGAAGCATTTAATTTAATTTGTCATAAGGATGGTAAATTTAAAGTACAAATAACAGATGCCAGTCTCATTATCAGAAGAGCGAGAATAAATCCGAGTGTTTTGTTAGCCCATCAAAAAGTATTAGCAACAACAACTGCCAAATACCCGATAACAAGAGCGGAAGTTAAAGTTATAACATTACCCGCAGGTATACAGGGTAAAACGTTGGATAATATATTTCTCGGGCAAGTTCCTAAAAGATGTATTATTGGATTTGTTTCAAACTCTGGGTTTAACGGTAATTTAGCTATAAATCCATTCAATTTCCAACATTATCATATGAATTCATTTAGTTTGTATGTAGATGGTCACGAAATTCCTTCTAAAACATTACAACCCTCATTTAACTCTTCAGGTTTAATAGCCACTGCTTATCATACTTTGTTTTCTGGTACTGGTATTCATTTCCATAATGAAGGTAATGCTATAAGCAGATCCAACTATATGGGTGGTTATTCTTTATTATGTTTTGATTTGACTCCTGATTTATCTGCTAGTTCAACTTCACACTGGAATCTTGTTAGACATGGAAGTGTTAGAATCGAAGTTCGTTTTGATTCAGCTTTAAATAGCACTATAAACTGTGTTGTGTATGCTGAATTTGATAACATAATTGAAATAAATAAAAATCGCGATGTCACTGTAGATTATAACAGTTAGTAATTAAATAAATACAATGTATTCACACAATTTTTATCATTACCCCTTCAACGTTGGTTGTAAAATCATCAGTAGTCAACATATACATTTTGTTTGATATGGATTCGAATGAAATACAACTGGGTATGAATAAAATAAACCAAAGGTTTAAGTCAAATGTTTTTCCTGCAAATCGCATTCCTGTTTGGATCAATTTACCTGCTTTTATTATTAGCAATTTGGACCCCGATTCTAAACCTGGGTCTCATTGGATCGCAATTTACATTGATGTGAACGGATATGGTGAATACTTTGACTCTTTTGGCCGAAAGCCTACTGGTTATCATAAGTTATTTCTAAAAAGAAATGCTAAAAGGTGGTTTCATAACCATAAATCACTTCAAAATTGTTTTACCTCAGTTTGTGGGGAATATTGTTTAGTTTATCTTTATTTTAAGTATCAAGGGAAAAAAATGTCTCAATTTCTAAATTTGTTTTCTGATAATACTTTGAGTAATGATCTAGTATTAAGAAATATGTTTAAACAAATCTTTGTGAAATAAAAGAATATGTACAATGAAATTATGTGTTTTATTTATAAAAAATATATATGTTACACAAAAAGTTCGATATACACAGTATTACAATTAAGACACTTAAAATAAGTTTGAAGCTAAACGTTAACTAAAACTATTTTAAACAATACAATATTTGAAAAACTTATTTTAGACCTAAGATTATGAAATTAAACAAAGCACTTTAACACTATTTATTTTCAGTTCCTAAACAATATTTAACACACTTAGGCTTTGCCGATAATTCTTTTGTGATGTTGTAAATGACATCACGAGCACTTTGTTCATGCGTGTCCCCTTCTCCGACGGTGTAGTATCTAACACGAAGATCGCAGTGTTTCCAATGCTCCAATGGCGAAACATTTTTAATTTTTTCCATGTCGTATACCTCTATTTTGATCAGATGTGAGGCATATGCCCCATCGTCTTGTCCAGATGTAAGGTATGCGACACCGTCTTCCGTCATTTTGGCGACCGTGGAAGATTTCTTGTAGACTTTCGGCTTCTTCTTGGACTTTTCGAAAAACACGTCGATGTTATTGGATGGTCGCTTCTTTGCTATGGCCTGCTTGACTTTGAAAGCAAGCGTCCCTTCCTCATCGCTCGCTTCGTCTTCGTGTTCATTGAAGTAGTAGTTCTTGAAGGTATTCTCGGTAAACTGAAATAATAATATCAATTAAAATTACACACAAACATACACACAAGAGTTAAACATGATAATTAAACAATTATAGAGTAACACAATTTAATTACTTACATCCATGATCACAAGTGATAATCAAAACTTCAATGTGTAGAAACCAAGAGCTCTTAACTGAACTGGTGGTCTAAAGATACTATATAATTCACCCTCAGCAGCGGCCTTTTTATATGAATTTGTGTTTAAAAAAAAACCTCAGGCACGCTAGTGGGAACAGAGGACCACCTAGGAAGAGACACGTTTTAACAGGATTTTGAAAGTCACTACCCCATCTATCTAACTGGTATAAACAGGAATGCAATAAATTATAGCACTAAATAACGGAAACTTTGTTTACATATACCTACAAGTTGAAACCTGACCTAAAGACGGCCATGTTAACTGTCTATCAATAATTAGCAGTCAATTTCTCACATATACCAAACTTATTTACGAGTGGATAAAAAATCAAGACAACACAAATGTCTCGATCAATAATAATCTGGAATCAATAAAATTTAAGACAAAAACTGCTAACATATAGGTAAATATGTAAAATATTTGGTATGAAATCATCACCCATTATGTATATATACAATAGTTTAGGTATAATTCCTATCGTAAATACACATTATTGATTTCTTAAAAGGTTTGAAAGAGACAGCAACGTGCGAGTGCAAATCCTAACGTAACAGAGGTGGCTATATAAAAAACCCTATTGAATAAAAATAGTATAGGTATGATACCTAGTCGTAAGTACATACAGAGTAAGTAAGTATGTAATTGTATATAAATAAATGGGCGTTGCAAACAATACAGGTTTGAAAGAGACAGCATGAAAATCGTGGCACGTTAAGGGCCTATATAAAAGAAATACCTAATCTTAAGTACATAAGAAAAGGAAGTAAATATGTAATTATATATAAACAGGCGTTGCAACCAATATTGTTCTCGCAACGTAACAGAGGTGGCTATATAAAAAAACCCAATTGAATAAAAATAGTATAGGTATGATACCTAGTCGTAAGTACATACAGAGTAAGTAAGTATGTAATTGTATATAAATAAATGGGCGTTGCAAACAATACAGGTTTGAAAGAGACAGCATGCAAATCGTGGCACGTTAAGGGCCCATATAAAAAAAATACCTAATGTTAAGTACATAAGGAGGAAGTAAATATGTAATTATATATAAATAGGCGTTGCAACCAATATTGTTTTCTCAAAGAGCTGTACAGTTTGAAGGAGGCGACATGCAAAATCGTAACGTAATAGGTGTTCATATAAAAAAAAACCTATGTAATATAAATAGGTCAGGTAAAATACTTATTCCTAAGTAGATATGGAGTAAGTAAATATGTAATAATTATTAAATTAATTAATTGTTGCAAACACGTACAGAATAAATAAGATCGGAGTGAGACCACAGGCAGTAACAATAGCATGTCGCCGAGTCGTGGTAACAATAGAGACAATAGAAAGGGCCGGCGAGGGTTTTATGGTAGAGTCGACGAGCGTGTATTGTTTATGTAGCGGAGTGCAGAAGTGATAGAAGGAGACTCCGGGCACTGTCGGGACCTATCGCAATCGATCCAAATGGGGCCCTATTTGTTTTTTTTTTTTTTTTTTTTTTTTTTTTTTTATTTTTTTTATTTTTTTTTTTTTTTTAGGTCGGGCAGACTGGGATCAGGGGTGGGACACCTGGTGGGCGAGGGGCGGAGCTAAAGGGGGGGCGTGAAACCATGGGGCAGAACCGGCGCTTCTATACTACTAAAGATTCCCAGAGTGACCAGAAACTAGAGTACCTATGCTAATAATTTTTTTTTTGTCAAAAATGCATTGTACTATCCTTATATAAAAATCAATACTTTGATTATATTAAGGCGAAGGGTAGGGCAAGCTCTTTCCATACAAACTTTGTGCGCGTTTTTCTTCGTTTGTGTTTGCGCTACAGTTATTATTTTTGGTAAATATGCTTATTTTTCTGTTAGCTAGACTTGATGTATTTTTTTTTTGTATTTTTTTTAAATAAAGAATAATTTCTACATCAAGTTCTGCGTATATCCAATATATACAAGCAAAACTAACGAATAAAACTTGCACAAGGTTTGTATGGAGAATGCCTTGCCCTACCACGTGACTTAAGCAAATTTTACGGTTTAACTCACGTATTTTCACTTTTAGCCACTCGAGCGACATGTTGGCAACAGGGTATAGTATAACCTGTATGTCTCACGACCGTTTAATTCGATCTTTAATTATAATTTTTTGTTAGCCTATTCTGTCCCGCTGCTGGGCACAGGCCTCACCTCGTTTTCTCCACTCGACCCTGTTATTGGCATTTTCCCACCATTTTGACGCATTCTCCAACATAAAACATATATTTTTTTGCAGATTTATCGCAAATTTATCTTGAGATTCGGATTTCCTCTGATTTGTGCTAGATTTGACATTTGCTGAGACATCACATCAGTCATCTGTAAACCAGACCTGCTAAAAACTAGTGGCTCTGTGACCTATACACCTCACAGACTGCGCAAATTTTACACAAATCGCGCCATTTTATAAATTTCTCAAAAAGTGTACCAACAAAAAAATCTACATAATTATAGAACTTGCTCACAAAATTTTGTCAAAAACTAAGATAATTTCTACTAGAAATCCACAGTGTAAACCATTATTAAACCTTATTAACCAAACCATAAAACCTTACCAACTATTTTAGTTACTAAGACTTAATGGTTGGTATGGCTGTAAGTTGAAATAACAACATTCGTGGCACGTTTCAAGCCAATAGAGCCAATAACTAAAATACCAGCCTTCAGCAAAACCTCCGGCTGACCTGTTTTCTTTCTAAAATAAACTTTTGAATGCTCCCGTCCAAGCGCAGACAAGACGGCACTCGAGGCCGATTCTGTTTTAAGAATTTGATATAGTTTTTTTCTCATTTTGACACGACCTTGAGTCATGTCATCAGGCATCTCACTCGCACCAATGAGTGTGAGCGTAATGCCTTATGAGACAACTCCTTATTGCATTTCGACGTCACCAATCAGCGTGAGCCGCTAACGATAATTGGTGCACACGATCAAGGCCATATCAAAGCAAGACGAAAACCAATTCTACGGTTTACACTCACGTATTTTTAGTCACTCGCTGTTTGTCGCTACAAGTGTTAGGTGGCCTAAACCCAAACATAACACCACTATACCCACCTACTTGTGGTTTGCACTGTACGTTGCACACACCTTCACATAATCAGTCTATATATTAAGGATTGTATTTCATTATTAAACTATACTTCCCACCAACAAGTTGTCTCAATTGACACCACTTCTCACATGGCGACCCTGTCAGGAGGCAGGAGGGAGGGGAGGTTATATATATAGACCGATTCTGTAAAGGTATGTGTAACGTACAGTGCACACCACATACTACGACAGCGCAAGACCTCCCCCAACCGGTTCTCTCAGCGCTTGCGCAGCACGGCCGTCGTGATCGCTGCTCGCCCTCTTAGTGCTTGAGAAAGGAGACCTAGGAACTAGGAACTTTACGAAACTTGTCGCGCGAGTGACTTAAAATACGTGAGTGTAAACTGTAGAATTAGCTTAATGCTAGTATGTCTCACGACAGTTTAAATTCGAAGATGAAAACCATATTAAATTATTAAAACAGAATTGGCGTCGTGAATTTTATTTGTAGACAATAAAATAGTTCATTGCATCATTTCCTATGTTTTATTAGTTTCTTGTCCAGCAAAATTTTATGTACAGCTAAATGGCTCATTACTTCCCGTTGCAATGAAAAATTGGCATCTCCACTCCACGTTATTAGTAACATCGTCCCAAGTTTTCGTTGACAATTTGTAAACCTTATTGCAAAGACATAAGGTATACCTATGGTCAGTTAGATTGTTCATGTTTGTACAGAGTAGCCCACAAAATGCGTTGACAAAAATTGTTTTAGGAATATATTTTTTTCTTACAAAATGTCATTAAAACTTATAGCTAAAATCATATACCTTAATCAAAACATATCTTCAAAATATTCTTCTTTGGCTTTGATCCACAAACGCAATGCTTTGCAAAAATTATCAACAATATTTATGCATATTAAAAAAACTGACAAAGTATTTTTGGGCCACCATGTATATTTAGCATCAGTGTTGACCGAACGTTAATTAGAATTGACCAATAACCATTACAAATTGAACCGTAAATCGTATTGGACGGTTACACTTTACGGTTCAATTTGTAATGGTTTTTTTTATACCACGTCAGTGGCAAACAAGCATACGCTTGTTTACCACCGACCTGATGGTTATGGTCAATTCTAATTCACGTTCGACCAACACTGTTTAACATCGGCACTCCGAATGTAGAATGGACGTAAATTACTTAAGGCCGCTAGTTGAATAATTAGAACCTTTACAGGGTGGCCCAAGAATAAGTAGTCATTTTTTTACCGAGGCATATTGTTGAAAATTTAGGGTTTCTGGTTTCTCGACCTTTTTTATTTCTCGCGGCACGGGAATTCTCGACCAGGATTTCTCAAGTTTCTCGAGTATCTCGAGAATTTTTTAATGTTTCAAAAAAGACCATGTTATTTTCAGTTTTTTTCGTTATTACAAATCAGACTCATACTCGTAGGAGTCGTAGGTGAATGATTAATCAAACAAATGGAAAAAAATTAGTTACCCTAAATTGGACTTAATAATAAAAAAACAGCAACAATAAAAAAAAACTATAGGTGCAGGCGTGCGCGCCGGCGATGTGATATGCTATATTGTATTTCTGTAGGTATTTAACAAAATGTAATCAAACTACAATATGGTATTTTATTAGGCAAAATTATTCAAGTCAATTTTTAATTTAACTCGATGTGATAAACTTACAGAAGTTGTACCTACTACGTAATATTAATACTTACTCAACGTAACAATGAAACTGTTAAAATTGCGTTATTTTGCTAATGACACTGATGATATGATTTATCAATATTAATTTATTTTTATAATACAAGGCCCTATAATTCGTTTTTTAACCATTAGAAAGAAGATAAGCGATCTTCACGTATCTTTTTATTGAAAACCAATTAAAAAATAAGTCGAGGAAAATATGTAACAATTATAAATCATATATGAATTATACGATTATTTACACTATTTTGCTTTCATAAGTATTAGTTACTTCTTTTTTTTTTCAAAGCGTTTTCATTAAAAAGATTTGTAAAGATTGTTTAATAATGTATTATAAAATGAGCTTAAAACGAGACAAATTCTTTAGACATTTGAGGGTAGTAAATTCAAAAATTTCAATTCATGAAAATCGAAGCCACTAATAAATATTTAAGTACCTAACTGAAAAAAAACATTGTTTCCATTTATTTAACTACCTAAATAAATATAATATAGAACCATCACGTGTTATAAATACGCATGTTTTCTTCTCACTTATCACAAGGGATTTATTTCTCGACTTCTCGAGGCATTAAGTATTTTTTCCCATCTCGACGAAGGACAAATTTCTCAACATTTCTCGCCTCGAGAATTCTCGATCTTCTGATGACCCTATGAAAATTTTAACAAATGTTTACGTTTGTTTATCAGTGTTAAACGATAATCTTGTGAAGATAATATGTTTAAAGGTACAATTTATATGCCAATAAACCGAATCATGTTATTATTTTTTCTTCCAGCTGTGCATTTTATTTTGTCATAACTAACGTATTTTAACATTCCGTTCCTCTAATACCATCAATACGTTTGAAAGCGCCCCCTAAGTTGCACGTTGAGAACCTGCTATTCTGTCTTGCGCACAAATTCTACTCCTTAAAAGTTAGTTGCTCGTCGTATTTCAAAATAGTTGAGATATTTGTTTCATAACTATTAGTAAAGTGTGATCCACGCTCCAGTTAGGTCTGTTTCACCTGCTTACAAAGCTCTTTTCTGCGTGTGTGTGTCTTCAATTTCTTTATACGTCATACATTTTCACCATTTTGTTACCCTACTCTTGCACTCGTATGATGTAGTAGGATAAATGTCTACATATTCGTTGAGACTAGATATAAGTTCGACCAATTGAAAATCAAATGTAATTATACAGATCAACCTCAACCTGAGCTCATTTCACTCTTAAGGAGGGCTCACAGTTACCTTAGTGTGTGGTGGTCAAAAATCGAACATTCAAACCTTGGTTGTACTGTAAACCAGAAAAACACGTTCTCGTAAAAGATGATTCCAAATTCGGCCAGGATCCTCATCCACTTATCATAGTTGGACTGGTCTTGGTAAGTCGTAGCAATATGAGGCTCGAGCACTCCCTAGTGCCAGGCCGGCCCAATCCGGTCCCCGAAGATTAGATTAAGCAATAAATAACATTTATTTTATATCCGAACTGGGATGCTGCGGTACGTGCCTGCTTTCCCATATCTGAATATGTCCAATGAATATTCAAATTATTAGGCAGTGATTGAAGCTTCTTTATAGTTATTATAGTTTAATAAAATAATTAATCGCATTAACTGAATTAATATTTGATAAAAAAAACGTCATATATTAAAGAGTTAGATTTTTGTCGGTGGAGCAATTTCCAAATTATGAGTATTTCAAAGACATTGGAAAACAAAATTTGTGTAAGACCCTATGTACCGTGAAATGGGGTTACTTAATTACTTTGGTCAATTTCAAAATGAATATGTATTTATCTCCCCGAATATGGGATCTAAACTAATAATAAAAAATAGCAATATCGATTTTTGCTCCTCTGTCGATTTCACTAATATATTCTTATTATCAATGTTTCTCTTGAAAAAATAAGCAAAGAGGTGATCAACTTTAAACTTTATTTAGGGTTATTTTGATACTTCTTTTTTACGACGGAATTCGATAGTAACCCCTATATCGAGTAAAACTTCAAAACATTAAAAAATCCGTTGGCGGATTTAGGATTTTTGTGCATTTTGGGTTACTTTGACAAAAGGAAACATGGTTTAGGAAAAATGAACTTTATTGTCACAACAGTCTCATATTTTACTCATTTATGTTAGAAGCATAATTGAACAATAAAAAGCTATCAAAATTTACTAACAATATGTAAATTAATCAACAGTACAATGTTCGGTTGCTTGGCGTATCAACAGCCTGCCTTCGACCACTTTTGTCACAGCTCGGTTTAAAGCTTTTTCAGAGTAGTTCCGATTTGCTCGAGAACCTTATCGTTTCTTATATGTTTGAGGCATTATTCTAAAACAATAAAACAAAACTCAGTTAAGAAACCTTCAAAGAAACCATTAATGTTACAAATAATATAAAAATATATATTTCGTGGGGTGTCAGTAATCAGTGATCAAAGTAACCCCTTATAGATGATCAATGTCACCCCTAGCCACAAAAACCGAAAAATTACAAATTATAGACCGATACATGTCTGATTCAATGAATCACATAAAATGTACAGTCACGTCTGAAAACATCAACAAGATTGAAGTGCCAAAATGTATACACGACCTTATGGTCCATTTATTAGGGAAGTGTGTCCATATTTTTGGCTCTTTGTCCGTATCGATATTTTCAAATGTGACCGTATGTATTTACTATATTGAACATTGCATATTAGAAGTTATATAGGCTATTAAAAGTACGCAAAACGAATACTTACATTTTTTTTTTCCATCGATCAACGTGCTTGATCCCACAAACACAAATCACAAACTGGCAGTGACATTCAATCTTGCCAACCATGAAAAAACCACAGGGTGCGTTTAGAAAATGTAATATTCGAGTTTGAACATGAGACAAAGTTTTCATCAAAGTAAACCCTGCATTCAAAATGACCCCGTTCCACGATACAGTCAGCAACACTATTAACTAAGAACCCTACATATAAAAATGTATACAAAGGAGCTAAGCTAATGGTTTTGCTGACTGTACCTATCTACATGCACCTATGTACAGTCACGTCTGAAAATATCGATACGAACAATTTGGCATAAATATGTATACACTACCTTAATATATGGGCAATAAAGTCGTGTATACATATTTGTGGCACTTTTATTGTATAAATATTTTCAGACGTGACCATACACTAATAATTCGGACAGTTTTAGGTACGCTGCGTGAAATGCAATTTATTTTCTAAGTAAGTAAGTAAGTACCTAAGTAAGTAAATATTCTTTATTGCACCAACAATTATACATTTTACATACATGTAAAACTACAAATGAATTTTAAAGGAAAATAGAACCAGGTAACAACAGGCGGTCTTATCGCTAAAAAGCGATCTCTTCCAGACAATCTACATACTTATAATTATTTTTTTACGTTCGTAATTGCATTTATACTGTAATGAACAAAAAAATCGAGCTACATAATTAACCCCCTTATTCATAAACGTCTACTAAAGTTGAAAAGCCGCTAATAATCGTTTGTCCCTTTCCGACGTATCGGTATGATGGAAAGGGACAAACATTTATTAGCGGCTTGTCAACTTTAGTAGATGTTTATGAATAAGGCGGTAAGTAAATAGCAAAACAATTGAATTAATTATGGAGCAATGTTGAAATTTTAAGCATAGGTAAATAGCCCCAAGCGACTATATATTTGTATAGCGTATCGTCCTTCTGTTTAAACCTCGGTTTAATACGAAGTAATTACATCACGCTTTCCATTTTAGGAAATTCAACGACACGATTGGAAAATGGTTGTGGAAATTTGTGTTAAATAGTGCATATGCGGTACGAAAAGCCCTAGAGGCCATTCATCTGATGTGTGCCATCCGCAAATAACTTTATTGTTCACTAAATCACAGGTAAAAAAATAAGTTGATTTCAAATCAATTCATGCGTGATTTTTGACATTCTCCTATACCAGCTACAGTCAATAATAATAAACGAGAAACGGACAAGTGCGAGTCGGAGTCGCCCACCAAGTTCCGTACTTTTTAGTATTTGTTGTTAACGGCAACAGAAATACATCATCTGTGAAGATTTCGACTGTCTAGCTATCATGGTGCATGAGATACGGTCTGGTGACAGACAGACACGAACGGACTGCGGAGTCTTAGTGATAAGGTCTCGTTTTACCCTTCGGGTACGGAACCCTAAAAAGGTAAAAAAATGGCGTAAAAAATACGAATAAATGAAATGCTTTTAGAACTCCACAATTAAGATTGTGCCAGATATTTTTGCGCACTTAATTTTTATTTAAATTTATCAAGCATGTCGGTAGGTTACACTAAACCATCTGTCACCATTAAAGCGTTCGCAATTTTGTATTGGACGCTGATCAGTCTGTTAACTGTGGTTGGTACACCAGGCTTTAATAGAACAACTCTTCTTTCTCTTCCAGGTCCCTCACTGGCCTCACTGCTGAGGAACGCGACTTCTGTCTGTCGGTTGCTTTGTGGAAAGCGTGGCTTAGTGTGATGTCCATCAAACAAACAGTATGTATGTCACAGTATGTATTTACAATAGATAAACTAACTGAAACAACCGACCAGTCGATGCCACAAATCAGTTTCCCGCTAAGTTTTACAAACACAAACGTATCTCGCAATTGCTATTTGGTTTTGTGGCCAAAATTTAGCTACAAAGGATGAACAAATAGGCGTCAAAAATCAACAAAACAATTGAAACTGTTTCAAAGAGAACGCAATAATGCATTGTAAAACGTATCAAAGGATTTATATATTCAGAATCGCGCTGGAATGTTTACTCTTTGAGTTATCTCTGCTTTTAGATATTGGATTTTTTGCATGGAATGTTTGTATCCCTTTACTGTGTATGGTATGTAGGTAAGGTACGTAGAATTAGTCCCGTAAGGTTAAAGGTTGCCCTAATTTAAGTTATTGGGCTTACATAACATCTATGAGATGCAAGGTTGCCCTGCGGCCTGACTTTTTTACAGATAGATAGTTACAATAATATTTAGTACCTACTTAAAAGATATTACACTTCCTAAATTTTTGATTAAAAACAATCTACTATTAGGGCGTGTTAAAAAAGTAGCATACGATTCTTTTAATGAAGACAAATATTTGTAACACTTGGCACATCAAAATCAGTTCAGTCGATTGAGCTACGATTAAGAAACATACGGAAAATCAAACCATTTCTTCGTTGTAAGTCAACCAAAAAGTAGGTGATTACAGATAGACTGATTATTCTACCAACACCTTATTATTAAAGTGTGATAACGATTAATCAAACCTACATGCATAACTAATTTAGGGCTTAGGTTGAGGTCAAAAGGAGCGTGTAAAGTCATTGTTTAGCGAAAGATCGCCGTCAGTAACAAAAGGTACGTAACCTCAAATAATGGGTATCCTCAAATAAAGGATATAACCTGAAATTTAATCGTCCCCCAATATTCAAATCCCTAGCCACGGCACAGTTAAACTTGCTGATGCATAAGCGAGTTTGTGGATGAATGTGTTTTATTCCTTGGGCTTAAGGTTTTAATTTCAATGTTGGATATTTGGCTGGATTTCTTGGAAAGCATCTTACATTTTATGTAAATTTGCGAACGCCAAATCGTAGACTTTGTTTTGTACCGATACTTTGTTTCAAAGCGGGTTGCATGTAAAGCATCCAGAAATGACCGAAATTGGCTAATAGGGACCTAACTTCACCAATCAGCGAAGTAACTAGTTTTTTTTTTTTACAAATGGAAGTAGCATACCTTCCAACGCACAGCAACGCTAAGAAAGGAAACTAGGCTTGTTGCGAATCAAGGGGTTTAGTTTAGGGCCACCCCACAGTAGCATCTTTTGAGCGTCAGCGTCTAGTCAGCTACGGAAAATGGCGTCACTGCGAAGTTGCGCCAACGTTGCGTCTGCACGCCGCACACGCCAGCTAAGCTACTGGTCGCCTTCACCGCGGCCCCGAAACCTGGCCCCGCTCAAACGGTATCGCCAAGCTAGGGGTCGTGGGATTGGGTAACGATCAGTAGCGATGAGCTGGCCAACACCAGCAGCACACATCGTCCACAAAACGACGAGGATTGACCTCCCCACAGCTGAAAGGTGGAAGCGGCCTCTCATAATCCCAAGGGAGGTATGGAATGACATCCATTCATGTTGCGTCAAGCAGCAGCCATAGAGTTGATTCGACGCCGACGCTCGGGAGATGTGGGGTAGCCTTTAGTGGTTTAACTAATTATACAAAGTCGTGCGATATGCGTCGTTAACTGCATTCAGGTTTTGAACATACTTATGTAATTTTTTGATATTAAACAATCTGTGTGCATTACGCTCGAATGTATACATACATAGATTGACGCCAAAGGGTTTAACATAGATTAATATTAAATCAATGAACATTATGGATCCTTTTCGACCTTAAAATAATGCTTTCTCGAAGATTGCCTAAAATACAATATTTATTATTTCATAGATTCGATATTTGTAATTGTTTTTTTTTTAATTTATTGTTTGTAAAAATGGACATGTAAAAGTGCCCCTGTGGCCTATTTGCTGAATAAATGTTTGATATTTGATATTTGATACATCAAATTATTAGGATTCAGTTCTCATAAAAATGGAACTATTTGATATGCGGCTAGCGGACGAATCGTCGGAATAAAACAAGGTCTAGGGTAAGATAATGTATAATGCAACTATGTCTGAAGATATCAAATGGATCCATTCAATGCTGGAGACATTTTACTTTGGAGGTCGCAATTGAGACGTCACGTGATTGTTTAAATACCCGGTGATCTTTCGAGACCAAAAACTTGAATTTTGTCAGTATTAACATATATATAGAACCGACCGACCGACCGTCCGGTCTGTCTTGCCCACCTTATTGGGATTAGTCCGATTCCCTCACGATGTTTTCCTTCACCAAAAAGCGACTAGTAAATATCAATATATTTCGTACATAAGTTCCTAAAAACTCAATGGTACGAACCGGGGTTTGAACCCGCGACCTCCGAATTGCAAGTCGCACGCTCTTATCCCTAAGACACCAGCGCTTACTATTATTAATAAGGATGAATATGTGTTTAAAACATGATTTCTAACATGCTAACAGCTATTATCTTGGAACAACCTTACAAACAGAGTTATTAACTGCCGGAAGCCTCAGGACCAGCCGACTATCTCACTCTTCCCCGACAGATTTATTCTAAAAGTTCTTTCATTAAGGGTTTCCTTTGTAACGTCAGTCACGCCGGGCGCGCCGAGATTGTGCAAGAATATAATTAACGGGCATTGTAGTAATGCCAATATAAAACTTAAAGTCATTTAAAAACAATGAATGCGTAGAATATGGAAGTAGGTGATTTGATTTAATGTGTAGGGTACGTGAGTGGAAATCAGGACAGGCTCGGACGAGGTCGGTGTAGGGGTAAAAAGTTTGAGACGCGTGATGGGATTTTAGCAACGCGTGACTCGCTTATGGAGATTACGAGTACACATTTGATCGTAATATATAATAATAAGGAACTGGTTGGCGAGTAGGACATTTTATGTTTTGTGATCATTAGTGGAGTTTTGTGACTCTTATTAATTATGTTTACATGTTTATTTTTACTAGTATCAAAAATAACTATTTCAATGCAAACATATGACTAAATTACGTTACATATGTAAGGTACCTTGCGCCAAAAAGCCCGGTTCTTAAGCTTGTCTGCTTTCCAAATTTCATACCTTCATAAGTTTAAATGAGTTAAAATTTTACATCTATGTTCGCTAATACCATAAACAAAACTGCAATTTCATATTAAACATAAGAAAAATTAAAAATAATAACAACGATGGACCTTTGTCGGGCCCCAGTCAGTGAACCAAAAAGGATTTTGGCAACTTCATGCCAATTAGGCTTTAAGCCGACACAGATTCAGTCTCCACTGTTTCCATAGCCAAATATTTAAATTTACTGCTTAAGCGGATATATTCTTACATATGTGACCTATTATTTAATAAGTTTTTAATAAAAAAAATAAAAAAAAATTTGGTACAAGCTGACTGTACTTTTCTTCCCACAGGCATCGAATACTCATCGAGATAATTTTAAAAACCCCAAACACGATTAGTTCCACAGTTTTATCACAGAGTTTCCATGGCCACCTCCTGTATCCATCATCAGATCAGCTCCATGTCACCTTAATATTGCATTGTCATCCGATTTACATAATTATGTGTGCAAAATTTCAGGTCAATCAGAAGACGGGAAGGGGGTCAAATTTAGCTTGTAAGATTTGACCCGTACACACGTACATGTTACATTGCAAGTTAAATAAAAGCTTGTAAAAATCGCACAACTTTCATATGTGCAACGGCTGGTAAAAATATCTTATAAATAAAATAAATAAACAAGAAATAATGCCGAATTTGTAAATGATAGCTGCCGTAAGAAAAAAAAAATTATACAGTAATTCTAATTTTATTTAAGACATCTAAATTGCCTTTGGTTTTAATTTTAATTGTAATTTTAATTTAACTTTGATTTAATTTAAATCAATTTTTTTTTTAACTGTAAATCTAATTTTATTTTGATATGTGGCTTTATGAATTAAATGAGTATGAATAGGCTAATAACGGTGCGGTAGCTGGTTAAAACGGTATCAATTTTCGACTTGTGCATCAAAACTTAAAGTATGCAGTAATCTCAGTAGGATACTTATCAGTAGGAACTAATTTTGAATCTAGCCGTCCGAACATACTAGCCGAACAGAAGTAGGTGCTGGTTGAAGTCCGATAACATAAACATCCTAAACCAATATTAGTTCGGTGTCATCCGTGGCTGGAGTGTGCCGGCTAGCGCTAGTTGGCTTGTGAAGTTTATGATGTATGTACGTTAGTGCCTACTGAAGATACTTGCTGTATGTATTCTGATGATACTTACTTGCTTTACTACTGACATTGTCAGCTTGGATAGTAGCGGGATTCAACGTACAATAAAACCACCCAATGATAGTCCAGTACTACAAATATTGTTCTTAAGTTCAACACGTAGAGTATATTTACCAACCTTTTTTATAAATATTTTGGTAAGTACGTTGGCATGCAAAGACTAGTGAACTCGGCCGTACATAAATTAATAATAATTAATATAATCATAATAATAATTTGGAGTATATACGTCCCACTGCTGGGAACAGGGGGCCTACCGGGAAAATCGAAATTCACAAATTGCAGGGATGTTTCTCTTTTACTCTCACTAAGACGTAATTAGTGACTGAGATGAGAACAATGCCCGCAATTGACGAACTTCAATTTTCGCGGTAGGCATCCAGGCCTCCTCTCATGCATGAGAGGGTTTGGGCTATAAGGCCATAATCAATATGGCCTGGCGGGTTGGAGACTTCACATACACCTTTGAATTTCTTCGATGTTTCCTCACGATGTTTTCCTTCACCGAAAATATAGTGGTAAATATCAAATGATATTCCAGTACATAAGATCCGAAAAACTCATTGCTACGAGCCAAGATTTGAACCAGCGACCTCCGGATTGAAAGTCGGATGTCAGATCCACTCGGCCACCACCGCTTACCTCATATATAATTAATGTAGTGTTTGTAGTGTATTGTTTGAAATTCTGTGTAGTTGTTAAGTACATAAATACATAACAAACATAACAGTCCCGCCAGTATTAACCAAGCACCCCCGACGTTGTCTAAAACGGAAATTAGAGCAAGGCCTTTCTTAAAATGGTCTGAAGTATTCTCAACGTATGCATGTATCAAAACATTTCATTGGATAGAAATGTTACGTAACGAGAGTACTTGGGCTGAGTGGGTTCTAGACGGTAACCTATGAAAATAGCTTGAATTGTATATTTTAGCCATTATAGCTTAAGTATGCTTTAGTCGACGAGTCCGTAAATACGATTTACGGTAAAATATGACAACGTAATGTACGTATTAAGACATTAAAAGCATAGAGTATGGGCATCTTCTTGAATATAAAAACTTAAAAACGTGAGATGTATTATTGAAAATAAAATGAATTAAAATATGAGGATTCGAAAGGTTCTAAAGTCAAAATTGTATAAAGCGGTCACCATCTTGAATTTCTTCATTTTTGGTTTGATAATTTATAAAAATTGTTATGCTTTGCTATACCTACTTATATTATGTTGGTTTGCTATTCGGACAAAAATCATCATCGTTATTATACGAGTAATATGTTACTATGGAATTCAGCAACATAACTCCTTATAAAATATTAATTATTTCATCTAAGTTACTACAAATATCTGCGATATTTCATCCTTTGATAAATTAAATAAATAATAAATAAATATTATAGGACATTATTACACAAATTGACTAAGTCCCACAGTAAGCTCAATAAGGCTTGTGTTGAGGGTACCTAGACAACGATATATATAATATATAAATATTTATAAATACTTAAATACATAGAAAACACCCATGACTCAGGAACAAATATCCATGCTCATCACACACGAATAAATGCCCTTACCAGGATTTGAACCCGGGACCATCAGCTTCGTAGTCACTACCCACTAGGCCAAACCGGTCGTCAAATTAATTCTTCAAAATTGAATACATTAATTATCTAATTTAAGGCCAATGCATGTTTTACTGATATGAAAATTGACCCGCATTTATTTTATGAGCAAGTACAAGTACAGTCACAATCAAAAGTAGTGGATCGGAATATGCGTCAAAAGTATCTACCATTCTCTGATAGCTTAGCAAAAAGAGACACGTCTCTACAGTGTATTTCTTATTTAACCGCAAACTTAAATTTACTCTTCCATACAAAATGTCAATGTCAAACAGCCAAAATGTATGAAACAGTTAATTTTTTTTTCGCGATTTCGGGTTTGGTCCCATAGTAAAAGTTGCTCAGTATGACCTATATATTCACTCCGTAAATTATTGCAGGTGAGTAAAATAACAGCCTGTAGAACAATTAAACCGTTATCGATACTTTTAAACGCGAACTATCGAGATAAGTATACATCTATTTGGAAAGTATGATGGGGTAGCAGATACTTTTGCCGCATATTCTGATACGCCACTTTTGATGTAGACTGTACATCAGTGTCCATAGTTTCTATTAAATAAAGTGGATTATAAAATTGATTACTCCCTAGTGTCATACAAATAACCAATTTATTTAACTCTGTACAAGCGATGTTGCGAGTCACACGCGATTAAATTAAGAAATTAAACGGATTGTTAATCTTATTATCACTGGTAAAATACCCACTTAACTACTCTACTCTTACAATATTTTACCTCACTGAATAGCTTCTTCGTGTGTGGTATGCAAATATGTGAATGCTGTAGTGTCGCTAAAAGCGAAATAAAAAATATATGTATATACACGGTGTAACACGAGGAACTCGAAAGATTTTAACCACGCACTTTTGATGCCATGAGAAGGAAAAAATGTTATATGAATTTAAGTAAATTTCGCAAGAAAAAAAATTTTTTTTTGACAATTTCTTGAATGTATTTGTACATAAAAAGTTAATGTTTTGGTAAAACTGGCACTGAAAATTAATTTTTACGTTTTTTTTTAAACCTAGTTTTTGCAAAGGTTACTTGTTACTTTTTGACATCTATCATTATGAATATTTAGACTACGCCCCATAATTTTTGCACTAAGTTACAATAAGATGTTTTTTTTTTTAATTGGTATGAACTCTGAAACAGGGCGAACCCAGAAAAGTTTATATGACATTTTAATCTCTAAATGTGTTCAGGAACACACTATTAAAACCTTTCGGTTTTCTCATGGTACACCGTGTATAATAGGTATAGTTTTAGAAACACGTTAGAGGAAAACATTATTAAAACATCTATTTATACATAAAAGAAGCGACAAACACTATTAGGTCGAACCCCAGCTTTGTTTCGGCTGGAGCAGGTCGACAACCTTCTATTCTTTTAACACGAAGTCTGCCGCTTATTTGCGTTACGGCACAAATATTTGGATTCTGCTCAAGCGTGAGTCTGAGTCCAGCATGCGTAGTAATGTACCGCAGGAATATAACTGTTTCTGGTAATGTTCTGTTCCTTTTATTTGGGCTACGGCAAAATATATTTTTAATTTCTCAAGCTCTGAAAGTGGGTCATTGTTGTTCTAAAAAGTGTGTAGAAAGTGATACGTTTATGCACGAGAGCATTTTTCTTTCAAAGTAAGTTTTTTTGTTATTTAATACGATAAAAAATTAAAATTTGGTTTTAAATGGATTTATTATACAATTTCCATTCAGTAAAGATTAATAATAAAAAGTTCCCTCAATAAAAAACTAATCGATTATGTACCTGTCGATCGAATCGATGTGTCATGTTTTTTTATACACATTTGTTTTACTTTTCTCGTATTCGAAATGAAAAGTAAGAATGTTTAACTCGGGTGAAAGGCGCCATTTCAGTCTCGGACTATTGGCGCTCTAATTACGTTCGAGCGTCAAACTACCTCGCCAGAAATGAGTGCCATGCATACCTTGATTAACAGTCTACTATAAAACCTCATTTCTTAACCCTTGAAGTGGTAGACCGTCAGCTCCCGTCCGATTACGTCATTTAAATTTGAAATTTGATTAATTGCAATAAAATCGAAATTCCAACAACTCTAAAATTATTTATGCCACTTGAAGAGATACTGCATCTCTATAACATTTGTATATATCAATGGTTTGAGCTCTGTGTGTCTCTGTGTCTGTACTTAAGCATCAAAGTTACGGAACTGTTTCCTAAAGCCAAGTGGTACTCGTAAAGGGAAACTGGCAAAGGCCGGGATAACGCTAGGTAGAAGAAGACTGTTGTTAACACACACACACACACACACACTAAGAAATTAGTATGTCATTTAGATGTCAAAATTTCGAATAACGAAATATTTTTTTAATTAATTTCAGATTAGGAATGTATCAGCAAATGTATAGGAGAAATAATATTTTTGAAAACAGATTAAGGTAGCTAATTCTGCTTGGGAAAAGATGTACGTTTTAGCGAAATTGCAAATTCGCAGAGCTGAAAACTAGATTATATTAGATTAGAACGTGTCTTTCAGTATGGAGCACACTTTATAACAACGTGTCTCTCAGTATGGAGCGCACTTTATAACATGTAAAATATAATCTGAAGACGCTTTACAAGCTTTTATTTTGTTTCACCTGTCCCGCAGTCTGTGTGTCGGTCATGGGCGTAGGTAGGTACAGGCAGGGGGGGGGGGGGGTGTCAGCTGTCTCCCCCCCCCTCCCGAAGCCAGCTGACCACCCAAATTTCACATACAATGTATGCCGATGATTAGACGACCGGTCTGACTTAGTGAGTAGTGATTGCCTGGGTTCGAATCCCGGTAAGGGTATGAGAGAGGAAATCTGTAATAAAACAACGCAACCTAATTGTGTAGCGGTTTTTTCGAAATATCTCAATGAGTATTAGTTGCCTGTAGCATAAAAAGTACAGTCAGCGATAAAAGCTTCTACCATAAACAAAAAAGACTTAAAAGAAAAAAAACTGGTCAAATGCAAGTTAGTTTCACTCGCGCACCGAGGGTGCATACTTTCAATTATACACAATGTATATATATGTAGGTACACGAAAGAGTTCTGAGCTGAAAAATAATAATTATAATTGATTACTGCACCATCTATCGGCAAATTAGGTAACTAATTTGCGCGACCTGTATACACATAAGCAACTTGTAATTTTCGAGCTTAACCAGTATCACCATAACTCGACCAAATACCGAAATGTACCTGCCGTAATAATCCCATTAAGTAGTTACTTCCAGCTTATTAATTCCTAAATAATTTATGAACCAAAGAACTTCAAGAATTTATCTAAGTTTAAATACATAACTTCTGTAACTTTGTCGAGTGGTCCAAGTTTCTCTTCGCCAACTTCGCAGTATCATCACCTTGGTGGAATTTATGCAATCGCACGATCAAATTTGGTTTGCAAACGGAACTTTTATTTGCTCCAACTTGATGTTGTAGTTTGAAGCTGAATTGAAATTTCTCGTATTAAGCTTAATCGTTTTTGGCTATCTCAATATTGGAGGTTTACAAAATAAGGCCTTTACAAACAAGATTTTGACAAAAATTAAAATCTTGCTCCACATTCTTAGTTATTGCAGACTGTTTTACGAGCTTTTATATATTTAATTATGTTAGTTGGTTAGTTTAGTTAGTGCGAGTCAAATCGTGGAAGTTAAATTTGATCTTTTTTCAGATTTGCGATTGCGAGTCGGGTGACAATGCAATATTATGATACCATCGAGCTGATCTGATGATGGAGACAATGGGTGGCCATAGGAACTCTGTGATGAAACAACGCAACCTAATTGTGTTTCTTCCTCCTGATTGAGTTGTCCTGGTTTTTTTTGCCACGGCTCATACGAGCCTAGGGTTCGCTTGACAACTAATCCCGGGAATTAGCGTAGGCACTAGTTTTTACAAAAGCGACTGCCATCTGTCCTTCCAACCCAGAGGGTAAACTAGGCTTTATTGGGATTAGTCCGGTTTCCTCATGATGTTTTCCTTCGCCGAAAAGCAAATGGTAAATGGGAGAATCAACTTTTTAGCGTCACTCGTTGCCATGGTTACGATTAGTTGTCCAGGGGACAAAAGTTCATTGAAATACTGATTTTATGGTACTTAAATGTATCAAACTTGCGTTTTTGTGGTCGTTATAACCAATGTCCATAATGGGCCCCCTACTAAGCATGTTAATAGAACGGCATACAACGTCTCTTCAAACAAACTGTGCCACTGTTGTCCCTTGGACAACGGGACAGGATAACAAAACAAAAAAAGTTGATTCACCCAAATATCAAATGATACTTCGTACATAAGTTCCAAAAAACTCATTGGTAGGAGCCGGGGTTTGAACCCGCGACCTCTGGATTGAAATTCGAACGTCATATCCACTCGGCCACCACCGCTTCATCGATAAAGGCTTGTACCAAATTTTTTTTTGCCAAAAACTTATTTATATTCATAGCTGCATTGTGATATGTGTGATAAATGTCTTTAGACCTGTGACCTCGCGAACCCAAGGGCGCTGCCATTTTGAAAAAATCCAGAAACTGAATTGACGAAAAACGTATAATACTCGTAATCAAACCTGCTCACCAAATTACACTAGGGTCGGTTAAGAAATAAGGCCATTTTAAATGAGTGCGATTTAAGTGCAGCCATCATATCCGTATTGGTCAGTGATGAATCAACGAACATAACATCACTCATAATATGCATTATTCATCAGACATATATTGTATCCTGACACGTTACTACCATCCGCTATTAATGATGGATTAAGATCATATGTACATGATGTCCATCGGCAGATTTCAAATTCAAATAAGACGAAAGTGGAGGACCCGCGCGAAATCACCTTTTCATACAAACGTAGACCTCATTTTCCTCTCTGGATATTAACATTATTGAAAATATTTTGATACAGTTTGTTGTATATCAACCACAGCGATGCCCCTACGTGTAAGATTTAAATTTATTAATATAAGATGAAAGAAAAAGATGGCGGGACGACTTGGATGCGTTTCAGCGGGACTGGCGGAACCTTGCTCGGCACAGGGAGGATTGGAAAGCTAGAGGGCCTTTGCCCAGCAGTGGGACACACAAATAGGCTAATAAAAAAAATAAGATTAAGAATTTTTATGAAATCTGTTTTTCGTTCAAAATTTTTACGATAATCAAAAAAGCGAAAAAAGTCAAACGTCGCATAGATATGGTTAATATACATCAAATTATGTAAATATATTTTCCACAATGTCAATATTCAGAGAGGAAATTTGGGGACTACGTTTGTATGGAGAAACCGCCGTCCCCTTTCCTCATAATTTTTGAACGCGAATCATGCGAGGGAGACGCGGGGGTGTTTTAGTTTCATGAGTGCTGCGGATTGATTAGTGACAATGGATCGCTGGTGAGCAGAGCAGTGTATACAGACAGAGTGTTACAAATCACACACATACAACAACGGATTTTCCCTTAGTACCTAAGGCGTAAATATTGCATTTTCAGAATATGCGGAAAAGTTTGGAGTGCATATACAGCGAAGGTCGACATTTATAAAATGTCATTATCAAAAAAATTAAATCCGCATTCATCTTTTCATAAAAATAAACGGTTTTGGATTTGATTTATTCAAATTTCGAAATTGGAAATCTGCCGCTGGACGGAAGGTATGTATTATATAGATGATAATGATAAGTATGTACCTAGCTAATAATCGCTGGTAGCTAGTAGTAAGCAGTGTGACTTTCGAACCGAAATTCACGGGTTCCAACTGGCTCCTACCATAATGACTTTCTTAGAATTTATGTACGAAACATCTTCTGATATATCAATCCGAACTTCCGAAGTTTGACAGCAATTGAGAGACGAATCATACCGTCCCTTTCTCCCTGGTACTATCCCTATCGAGTTGTCGAAATTCAGTCTGATATCAGTGTTCGTTCGAAAGATCTCAGTCTGATATCAGTGTTCGTTCAAATTGGCCTGTTTCTGGTTTGTTTTTGTCCATGAATCAAATGTGATCAAGTTTTTATAGGTACTTACAATTAATATGTACATGTTTTATTGTCTGTTGCGCCTTCGTTTTGTTATGTTCTGTATAATAATCTATAACATAAATAATGATGCAAATAACAGACGTCGATTAAGGTATATATCAAATTGCATGTTCACAAACGTGCAGTTCGGTAGATCGGCCAAAATAATCAGCAATCTAAAGTGTTTCATCTAAAGTTACCTAATTTATTTTATGTAATTTATTGCACGGTAACGTAACAGAGATTGTAAGTTGATACTAATAAATATGAACTGTATTAATTGTCTGAGATTTTTTTTATTTTATAAATAGTTCCGCTAATGTGCATCGCGTTTTTTGCCCTTTGATGGTCACAAAAGCAGCCCTTGGGATATGACTAATAACGTGGTATTTTTTTTGCGTGTTTAACGGCATAAATGCAAACAATGCTACAGATACAGCATGATCGCGCATCATTTCAAATCCAAACTATAGTCTGTGCTATCCACAAAGACGCGCCCCACTCTTCTTCCTTATCGCTTATAGTGCAAGTGCACTTAGCTGTGTAAATAGTAGTTTTGTCTATACACATTAATTAGCAAACATAGCTAACTTAATATGTATAGACAGAACTACTATAAGACAATATAGTCACAGACTATATAAATATAGACACTTGGACCCGGGTACGGCCTTAAACTACGTCCACAAGAGAGGTATGGGCATTGTGAATGTCGTCCAGCTTAATGTGTGGTAGGGCACAGCACAGCAGATGTCATTCCAAATCTAGAGCAGAGCCCAACTGGGGATGTACCTCCACCTTACAGAAAACCGCAGCCAAATAACCACTAGACCCTACTCATAGTGTTCCTGCTGGTGAGTAAGGTTGCCAGAGCTCAACGAGGGGAGGGAGGGTTGTTAGGGTCGGCAACGCGCATGATGTAACTCCTCTGGAGTTGCAGGCGTACATAGGCTACGAAGACTGCTTACTATCAGGCGGGCCGTATGCTTGTTTGCCACCGACATAGTATTAAAAAAAAAACATATTTCGCCGTATTTAATATGGAGACGGCCGCTATATGACAGCACCGCTATCCTAAGGAAACAGAGCTTAAATGATACAAATAGATTCGAAAAGATGTTATTGGTAAAAATGGTAAATATATCGTAGGCAGCAGTGAACGTGTTAATGCGGATTGCGTGCTCGGCATTATCCCGCCGGTATTAGGAATACATTAATTCCTCCAATTGCCTACGAGTTTGTCTAATTCTGGCAATAATTTCAATTTGTGAGCAATGTGCTTGTTGAAACGCTAATTTGGTGGTTGCTTAATGAAGCGCTCAAAATTGGCTAATAATTGGTTCAATTAAGTTTCTGTCGTAGTTAGATCACTATTAGATAACCTAATCACATCCATACTTACTATAGTAGACGCAAACCAAATTGACGACCGGGGTCGTAAAACTTCTCATTCACACTCGCCTGGTCGTAGATAGGATGAGAGAGATAGTGATATGACCTCGGTCGTCAGTTTGGTTTGCGTCTACTATAATGTCAGTTAAAGCCTGACCAGTAATATATAATCATATGCCATATTGCGGAATTTAATTTGAACTAAATCTTTTATACTAAACTGAACTGTCACCCTATACATGAGAATAACAGCGACCTCTTAACTTAACTTTTCAGTCTGTAACCGCTGGATCCATTTAAATGAAATTTGATATTTATTTATTGAATTAAGTTATCATAACATTACAGCTTACGCCAAAGCGTTACGTAGATTCATAACTTAAAAACTACTTATTTATTAATTAAAAACTAACTTACATCTACTAATATCTGTTTTGCATCCTTTCAAGCATTCCCTTCCACTCAGATATCAGCCTTCCTATCCCTGTCGCAAACAGATCACACTCTGGTAGTGCCGTGCCGTGAGTAAGGAGTTAGCGAACCGAGCGAGATATATATGGGATACGAGATAAATAGTTTGAGTTCCGAGAAAGTACATAGGTTAGCTTTTATGCCGGCAATCATCCCTTCCGGGGGTGAAAAGTGCGTCGGAATTTACTTTGGAAGTAATATGGAAATAATTTTACGTAGACAAAGTCGCGGGCAGATATTATTAAAAATGCGAAAGTAACTCCTTATGTCTGTCTGTTAGCTCTTCACAACCAATAACTGAATCGGTTTCGATGATATTTGAGATATGATACAGAGAGAGCTGTGTGTGTGTTGTGTTGTGTAATTTGGGATACGTTCGCTGCTTCTATACCAAAATATGTTTTTTTTTTTTTAGGCAACAAACAGCCTTATACAAAAAATAATGTAATAATAAGCAATGTGTTAATAGACCTTGAGTGTCCTACCTTGATAATAATATGTTTTAATCTAAAGTAGCTAGTGTAGGAGAGGTAAGCAGAAAACAATGTTATCAGTAAGTAACAATAAAGTTATCAGTAACTTGAGTGAATCTGTACCCCTAGTGTAAATTTAGTCGATAGCGAAACGTGACGTACGCGTTTGCGTTAAGTCTCATTTTGTATGGGTTTTTGAACAGCGCGCCAAGCGGGACGTTTTGGAAAGTCAAAAATCTCATACAAAATGACACTTAACGCAAACGCGTACGTCAAGTTTCGCTGTCGAAAATATTTACACTAAGGGGTATTCATTCATCCATGTATATGTATGCATGTTAAAGTTAATTTTGTAGTCGACAAAAGTTGTCGATGTCACTATGCGAGTTTGACAGCAATGTAATTCGCGCGCACCAATAAAAGTGAGCTTTGGTATAATATCAATATCAAAACCATTACAGATATTT
The DNA here is from genome assembly GCF_033807575.1 of Cydia pomonella. Taxonomy (NCBI): domain Eukaryota; kingdom Metazoa; phylum Arthropoda; class Insecta; order Lepidoptera; family Tortricidae; genus Cydia; species Cydia pomonella. Next base: position 3,912,443 of record NC_084710.1, on the reverse strand, counting down.
AAATCTGGATATCGAATCAAATATAGCTCAAAACATGCTCAAGATGGATTATTTTTATAGTCTGACAATACAAAACAATGTTTCTAAGCAGATTATCGGACTTTTGATTTTTATGCCATCTAGCGGCTTGAATCGGAACATAGACGACTCCAGTAAGAGAACATTCTTAGCTTGAACTTGCACCCCCAACCCTCGTACTAGTGTCGATACTTTCTTACAAGGTGACGTTAGCGACTTCAAAACTAGATGCCGATTCTTTTTTAAAAGAAATAAATTTGATTTGAATGCTTACTCCTATCTTAAAGGCCGGCAACGCATTTACATCCCCCTCTGGTATTGCCGGTGTCCATTGGCAGCAAGAATCGCTTACCTTGAGGCGATCCGTCTGCTCATTTACCTCCTATATCATAAAAAAAAATATTTTTATACCACGTCGGTGGCAAACAAGCATACGGCCCGTCTGATGGTAAGCAGTGACCGTATCTTATGGACGCATCAACTACATGGGTGTTACGTGTGCGTTACCGACCTATATGATTATGCAGCTAATCATTTTTTTTGTTTTTAATATTGAGCGCAAAAAGCGAAATAATTTAATTCAAGTAACTTTAGACTCATAAATATGTTAGTATGCACTTACAGCTATGTTAATGTATATAAATAATTACTAAGACAGCTATATTTCTAGAAGTACCTAATTAGTGGTTAGACATAATAAGTACTTCTAGAAACATGCATATCATCACAATGCTTATTCAAATATGGGCCGTTGCCGGCAGTAATAGCGTCCAGTACAAGTTCCTCATCTCCATACGTGATGGAAAAACTTAAGGGAATGGAAAACTATAGGACGTGGAAATGTATGATGAAGATGGCATTCATATTCATTAAGATGTTTGGGATTATGTAGAAATAGAGTTTGACGGTAACATTCCGAAAAATGTGGAACACAGCCAAAAGGCGCTCAATGATCAAGTTGGTGAAATAGGCGCCGGATATCGAATCAATTTTGTTTTTGTTCTTGTGGGTTGTCCCGCAAGTAAAAGTCATTTAATTTAACCCACATATTCGACTCGTGAAATATGACCAAAACTTGTAAAAACATCCTTTGTTTCAAACAACACTAGAAAAACCTTTAAATTTAATAAACCTGTAAAATTTTATTACAGACGGGAAACAGGCAGATAAAACTAATTAAAACCTATAATTAAACCCTTTTTGTAATAAATGTAACCTCTAAAAGAGGTAATTTTCTCACTTAAATTATTAGCAAATTTAAAAGCTATTTGAGTTGGAATCTGTAATTACCATATCATAATTTATGAATATAATAGGATCATATAAACTTAACAGAGTTTTAATGCTTGTATCTGAAATTCAAATTGATATCAAACTAGGCCTCCCGTGACTCCTATTTCATCGCATTGCTCAAGGAAGTAAGCGTTCGCCTAAAGAGGGCCTGTTTTTTTGTGAGGATCAATTGTCTATATAGAACCAATTGCAATAAAAGTGGCAATTGGAAGGGAGGCGTGCGCGGAGTTGAAACCATCACCTAGAGGCTACTTGGACACTTAAATGAGATGAAAGAGGTAGGTACACCGAGCGGAAGCTGCCCTTGCCTGTGTCATGGGACGCACGCAGCAGTAGCAGCCGCTAGGGTGTAACTGTAAAGTCTATTGAGAGTTGATGGAATCTAGAATGTTCTATATTTATTGAATTTCTTGTATATGTATTGGGTGAAAGCGTTGGACTAAATATTGGGCTTTGGGTTAAAAAACCATACAACTGCCTAATAAAATTGTATGCTATTTTGACTCGCCCGCTCGGAGTAGCTACACTCCCCAACAGCTGGCTTGCTGCCTTGCGTTGACTGATTGCACTGGTAAAACCAGCGGGGGATGGGATCGTCACCTCGCCTCGCTTCGATTTATAAATTATTAGATATTGGTATCATCATCCCGATTCACGGTACGAGAGTTCATACGTTATATACGATGACTGTTCGGTTACTATGGGAATAGCAACAGCAGCTGACATTAGTAATTTCCAACTTCAAACTATAAGTAACCTTTTAAACCCGTACCCCTAGTGTAAATATTTTCGACAGCGAAACGTGACGTACGCGTTTGCGTTAAGTGTCATTTTGTATGAGATTTTTGACTTTCCAAAACGTCCCGCTTGGCGCGCTGTTCAAAACCCATACAAAATGAGACTTAACGCAAACGCGTACGTCACGTTTCGCTATCGACTAAATTTACACTAGGGGTACTGATCACGAAATAAGGCTCTTTACAATATGTATCGTGTAACATATTCATAAGTCCATAGATGTGCCTCTTGCAGAGATGGGCATTTCGTACTTGATTCCTGATTCCATGATTACTCGAAATTGCTTTTGGAATCTGATTACCGATTCCCAGATTACTTTGTAATCTGACTAGCTGATTACTAAGTACAATTACGTTTGAGGAATCAGGAATCATCTGTTGGAATATTACAATTACTAGTAATTGGGAATCAGTGTCGATTCCTTATTACAGTTATGGATTACTTGATTCCTTTCAGATTACTTCAAAATATACTTTGTTATAAATAAAGCTATATGTCTGAGTACCGACGTAAAAGTACATTTCGATTTACTATAAAGATGCATCTTATTTGTATCCGGTGTGCAGATTTCAAAAATGATGACCCAACATGGCGGCCATGCACTATGTCTAGTACTAGTACTAGTAGGTTTTAGGGAGTGGAGATTTCGAAAATTATGCCCATTTGAAAATTTTCGAAATCTGAATTCCCTAAAACCTATAAAACGACATCCATGACGACTTTTATGGCATACTGCACGGCCGCCATCTTGGATTCTTAAATAATCATTATTTTACAGTAATTATACAGTTTCACACATAAAATGTATTTGTCTTCTGGGATAAGAACGAAGGAAATTATTTTGACATTAAGTAATTGTAATTTAGTCTGGATAATATTACGTAATCAGATTACTCGAGTAATTGATTACCGAGGAATCACGATTACACTTGTAGTTAGATATATTCAATTCCGAAGGAATCAATTACGCAAGTAATCGGCGGGATTGATTACAGTAATTTAGATTACCAGAGGAATCGATTACTAAGGAATCATAATTACTGTAATGTAATGTGTAATTTAAATCCAAAAGTAATTGATTACGCCCAACTCTGGCCTCTTGGTTACAACTACGACGTACGGTACGGTGTGACATCACTTAAGACGCTCTATGCAATGCAACGAACAAGATTTCTACGCTTAAACCGCTGAACTGATTTTGATGAAATTTGGTATGAAACTAGTTAGTCCATATATAGGTAAGTTAATTCCCAGAGATAATAAATTTGAATCTTTATCAAGCATAAAATGTAGGTATACTTATTAAGTGAACGAGGCACAACACGATCATTTACCACTAGCCGAGCACCGAGAGACAATTTCCTGAGGACTTTCTAGCTAAAGACCTCATTAGCCAGGCAGATTATTCTCAATAGGACTTGAGCGCAGCGAGTCCAGATTTCAGATCAACTATTGTAACATGATCTCGAGATCCGTAACCACTAAGGGTACTTATCGTTGTCTAAGTACCCGCAAGACAAGCCTTATTGAGCTTATTGCTGTGGGGCTTTGTCACGGCTTTGCCAATTTGTCCCATCCCAGTATGTCATTACGCGCTCGCGGCGAACACATTACGCGCGCGCGGCGAACTCGCTGCGCGCTCGCCTCGCTTTCAACTCGCTCGCCTCGCTTTCAACTCGCTCACAAATCGCCAGTGTGCCCGCGCCCTAACCGCTGTGCTATCGCTCTTAGTATGTTTAATGCTTGTTGATTTCAGTAAATTACATTTTTAGGGTTCCTTACCCAAAGGGTAAAACGGGACCAAATTACTAAGATTCCGCTGTCCGTCCGTGTCTGTCTGTCCGTCTGTCACCGGACTGTAGGTATCTCATGAACCATGATAGTTAGACAGTTGAAATTTTTACAGATGATGCTTTTCTGTTCCCGCTATAACAAGAAATACTATAAAGTACAGAACTCTCGGTGAGCGAGTCCGACTCGCACTTGTCCGGTTCTTTTCTTGTACCACCACACTGAAATGTTTTCAATTGACGGTCCTGAGACCTCAAACACAATGTGTGACTGTGACTCGTAACCAGACTTATTCTTCTATAAATATTATTAAAATGTTGCAGCCTTCTCATGTAAGTATTTTGATACTAGGTACGCAAGTTACACAGCGTAAGGCGTCAACCAAATAAAAAATCTTTAGAATGTCGTACAATACAATTCAAATACTCTTTATTGCACTCCTCAATACAGAAATAATACAGCACATTAACACAGACACAGACATGTGATGCGCACATACCTATAATATTTACATATATATGGCATTATTCGTAAATGTCTGTCAATTCTAACACGCTGTTGACAATATTTTGTCCCTAATTGTTATTCTGACATTCGTATTTGTTAGAAAGATAGAAAATTTAACGAAGATTTTTTGAATAAGGGGATTAAAAGAATGTGGTTTGGCTAATACTTTGACTTGCTAAGTTAGCAGCGGGAATGGCACCTTAGCACCGCCTGCACCATATTAGCTTAGAAGCTGTTACAAAAACGAACAAGTAGCTACCTAACTATTTTTGCGTGAAGACTTTGTAAGAACTCTGGTCTAACAAGACTAACGGCCCGATTCGAAGAATGATTAAGATACGTTTAAGCTCTTGGAATAGTATTTTATGCATCAGTTGTATAAGAAGGGTCAAAAAAGGCGAGTGGCGTGAGTTACAATGTGAGCCGGAGCCGAAGGCGTAGGCGAACATTGTAAAGGAATACGCCACGAGAATTTTTTGACCTACTTATACAACGTTGCATACAATATTTTTCCTACGAGTCAACAAAAATAAATCTTAATTTAGGTAAACAAATTACAGCAAAAGTATATAGCCAAGACGCGCGAGCATACCTTGTTACGCGCCCGGCCCGCCCCGGGCCGCGGCCAGCCGGTCAGCGACACCTCCTCGTAACTCATGAGGCCCTGGTACTTGCTACTTGCTAAATTAATTTTTTGGACAGTTTTTTCTCAATTTTGGCCACCGTAGCCTACGGAGACTAACAAGCAACGCTAAGCGGTCTTCGTAGTCTATGGGTGTTGCTATATTACGGGTGTCACATGCGTGTTTCTGACTTATGACGTAATTATTTTTACTATGCAACCAAATGAATCTTTTGTAAGTTGGCATCAATGCACTTAGTTTAAAACTGTATTCGTTTTGGTTTTGTTAGGTTGGTAGCCATTAATCGCAGTAACATTATAGCTTATAAAAGCACAAGAGCTTTTATGAGGAATAGACAATATAGACTTTTCTTGAAATCTTTTATGTATGTTCTTATATTCGTGTTAATGAATGCATAAATGACAGATAACAGTAGAGGAGTAGGAAAATATCTTTAAAAGATCGATAAATAAACGACATGTTAAAATTGTCGTTTATTTCGATTCCGCTGTGATCCCAGTAAGATCTATCTACGATATTTCTAACGTCAAAGTGACATTGGTTGCCCGAATCGAGCTGCTTCTGTCAATTATACGACATACAAACGATATCTAAATGAGAACTTATCTAAACCAGAACTTATCGTTATCGTATCTCATTCTTCGAATCGGGCCGTAAGTTAAAAAAACTCGACTTAGTTTCACACTGCGCTTAAAAGACTTTCCAGTCTTGAGTCGTCAGTCTAATCCTTTTTCAAACATTTTTTTAAGTTAAATACACGCGGTTACACAAGAGATTACAACATTGAATAATCATTAGGCATTTGAAATTCATAAATACTTTCTATACACTTATCTTATTTGTAAAAGTTAATTCAATAACTTTAATTCATAGTTTAGTAGCAGAATTTGTGGCTTGGCTAGGTAGACTCAAAAAGAATTATGACCTTATTATATACATTGTTGATGTTGCTATTTATATATTTTGTTATGTCTTCTTCTTAGCACTTTCCAATCTTAGAGATCCTTCAATGAAGCCTCCTTCAATGTTTGCTATTCGGGTCTAGTTTGCGCTGTATGTACCCATTTCGATCCGGCTTTTCTCTTGATATCATCATACCAACGCATTTTTGGCTTCCCTGCTGGGCGCGACTTTCCCCAAGGTCTCCACTCTACCAGCCTCTTGCACCGTGAGCCATCTGTTCAGGCCACATGCCCAGCCCACTCCCACTTTAGTTTTACCATTCGCCTGGTTACATCAGTGACTTTACCGTGTTCTCGAAGCCAATTGTTTGTTTTCCTGTGAGATTTCCGCCCTTCTTCTTTCCGATCGCTCTTTGGGTTACTTGTAATCTGTGCAAGATTTCTTTTGTAAAGACCTAGATTTCCGCTCCGTAAGTAAGTACTGGTAGGACACACTGGTCAAATATGCTAGCCTTTTGTAGTGTTGTGAGGTTCATTTCTAATTCTAGTTGGACTAAGCTGCCTATGCTAGTCTTTGCCATCGTCCTGGTTTTCCTTACCCATAACAATGATACACACACTTACTGATATTTTGTTTATTTAATCCATAATAATTTAGGTACACTTTCAGCAGCACAGGGTAAATGATCTCATTATAAAATCGTTGAACACAATGTGATTTTGCGCAGATCATTTAACAGATAACAGTTGTTTAGTTGTCTAACTTTCATATTGCTGGCTCATTAGTTTGAGGTATAATTATTTATTTAATAGCAATTTAACATTTACGATTTAAACTTATAAATTATGTTATCGTTTAACTCGAATAAATAAACAATACTTGAAATAAAATGAATATCATCGAACCGAATCGATCATCTCAATTTACTGGAAGACAGTGATTGGAGAAAATTGACACCAATTAATGATAATGCTCAACGAATTTTAGCACAAACATCAATATTGAATTATCTTTTGGGTTTGACGTCAATTTACTACCTCTATAAAGATAACGAGCCGGTACGAAGATAAGGGGTCGGTAATAAAATCTGAAGGACTAGAATTTATTGATTTACAGTGTGTATTTTTAATATAAGGTAAGACTATCACTGGGACAAGGCAAACACTTGTATGGTATCCTCATACTGTTTGTCTTGCCCGAGCAAAATACACTATGTTCGTCTTACCCCACCTTACTTTAACCGCAAACTTAAACTAGACGTAGGTTTAGTAGGTTTTCGAGTTATTCAAGTTTTTAGTTTTTTTCGACAAAACGCCATCTTCCAACCTAAGCATGGCGATTGTAAAAAAAGTACAAGATTTAGGATGGTTAATTATAATATATATAAGTACACTAAAGTTAAGAAACTTACATTCGTAATTGGATGAACAATATGAACCGGGCTATTAAAGTTACAGCTCACTCTACATACATAGGATAACTGCAACATACCACATATACACGATGTAACACTAGGAACCCGAAAGATTTTAAACATGCACTTCTGAGGCCAAAAGAAGGAGAAATGTTATATGAGTTTATGAAATTTCGCCAAAAAAATTTTGTTTTGTATTTTTTTTTTTTTTTTTGAATGTTAAATTTGTGCATAAAAAGTTAATATATTTAGGTATTAACTCTTAAACTAGGCGAAATCCAGAAAGTTTTTATGACATTTTAGTCTCTAAATATGATCAGGAATACACTGTTAAAATCTTTCGGTTTCCTCATGTTACACCGTGTATATTATCCACATGTACGGCGCGAGCGAGACGCACGGGTGTGTGATAGCAAAAAGACATCAGTTTGATGCCATTCATCCAGGAAATAGGTTTTCGTCACAGAAATATCACATGAGTCTTATTACTTTTTATACAAGGGCTAAGCAGTTACCGTAGCCTATGGACGCCTGCAACTCCAGATGTGCAACATGCGCGTTGCGGACCCTTTAAAAACCTTTACACTCCTTTTTTGAAAGACCCCATACTGTAGTCCCTCGAGAAAACCACAGCCGGAGCGTCCGCGGGAGGAAATTCCATTTAGATTCTAGGATGGTACTTATTAGAATAAGGTGAATGGGGAGAAGACAGGCATATAACATTTTTGGGTGTGAAGAAGGTCAAGAACTTTCGTATTTCTTGCATAGGTACTTCGCTCAGACAGTCAGAAAGGAAGAGCTTTGCTCCTTCTGTCAGTGGAGTATGTGTGCAAATACAAACGCAAGAGTTAGAAGCGACGAAAGTTCTTGTAGACGGTCTTACCTGATAGATGGTTTTTTTCCACATCGACGTCACAAAGCTTCAAAACCAATTAAAGTTAACGAAAGATAATTTGTCTCGATTCTATAATCTAATTTATGTTTTTAGGTTTAAGATACCCATTTATTTATCCTGGTAATAAGTTTCAAGCGAACTTTACGAAAATTATTTGCAATAAAATTTTATAAGTATCAAGTTTTCAATGAATTTAGAGTAACTTACAGGCCAATTTAACTAAACAAAATTATATGATATTGATCTAACATGGATCTAACATCATCTCCTTTAGAGGACTTGCTGAAGTGCTGAATTGCGCATTATGTCAACCTTCAACCAAAAACGTCACTTTTGACACTGACAGATCAGAATCAGATCAGTATCATATTGGAATGAGATTTAATAACTAAAACCCGAATTGGCCTGTTTAATATGTTTTACCATACCTCCCATACAACTCCATCCAACTTATCGTATATTGTAACATAACACCACTTCCAATACGGAAAGTTTACCCAATTGCTCCCTAGATACCGCTAGCGTCGAGTTAGATCGCGCTAGCGTCGAGTTAGATCGCGCAGGCGTTAGTTTTTCACAGTTTCATGGCATGTATTAGACATTAGTATGCAAAACGCTCGCTAGATGGCGGTGGCATGGAGATAGGACGCGCAAGCGTTTGTTTTCCATACAAACTATATAGTTTGAACTATAGAGTATATAATCTACAACTATATATCTTATAGTTAAGATATAAGTTTGATTTTTGTTTAATACTTGATAGATTCAATAGGTGACACGGTTATACTGTGCAAAGTTTTCTGCTACCTAAGCTACCAGCAGACTACTAGGTGTGGTAGCTGGTGGTTTGGTTCGTGCTGAGGGTAATTGCTCCTGCATGCTTTTTTTGAGCACTGTTACCAATATTTTTTTATTATTACGTAGGTTGTTTGTGGTATGTTTTCCGCGATGTTTAAACGTGTTTTTAATTTTGTCGCATTTCATAGAATTTTAATTGCGTATGATCTGTCCCTCACGGGTGCACGCGGCATAGCACATCTATGCGATCCTACCATCTATGAATAATAAAGATATCGAAATCAAGATATAGACGGTTGAGGTATCCTTTAACAGACACCACAGTATTTAACGAAGAGTGCGAAATCATGACATAATTGCAATTTAACGCGAGAAGAGAAGCACTTCTCAGTTGCATTCTTCACCTTTATATATATACTGTATACTGTGTTGTCAATGTCCATATAAAATTGTTCAAAGTTGTCCAAAATAGCCTATGGTTGTTATATTTTCTGAATTATTTTTCTCACTACACTCATATTCAAGAATTTTTGTTTTGCTCTATAGGTGACTGGTAGAAAATGCCTTAAAGCATTAAATTGCAAGCAAAAAGCAAAAGCATTTATTGTGCAATTAAGTTAAAATAAATAAAATACAACATCTTACTTTCACCCCTAGAACACTATTTTTCACGACACCTATTCGGAAAAGATCTTTTATTCCCTGCTAGGAGAGATCAAAGTAGCACTTTTCTATTCTAGGACACTATTTTTTTTTACTTACTTACTCCTCTGGCGCAGCGACCCAAAGTGTGTCGTGGCCTCCAACACTACTGCTCGCCACTGATCCCGGTCCTGTGCATGGTTATTTTTTTTTTGCATAAACTATTTTTAAACATACTATTTTCCTCGTAGATGATGCGAAAAGAAGTATGTGTCACATGGTAGCAAAATTATTTCCACCTTGGACATTAACACTTGCCCTAGTGAGGGATTCAATGTACGCCTTCGCCGTAAATATGTCATATTGCTCCCTTGTGACACAATCTACTATTGTACATATTACTGGAGGAAGCAACTAAAGCAAGCGGTTTCACGCTTAATTAGTCCCGGTGCGCTTGTGTGGCTCTCATATGCTGCGTCTTGTAGTTGGCGGAAATAAATGAATTATAGTAGTTTATGTGACTGCAACATAATGAAAGGCATTAAAACACAAGAGTGGGTTTAAGATTTTTTTTTTTTTTTTTTATTCATATACACTATTTCATCTACACACTTATTATAAACTTTCTATGATGTATTCCCTAACCCAAATTACAGCTAACGTTGGGGCATCGTTGCTGTTTTGGTGGAACTCGCGGATATGTGGCGGCGTCGCCGAAATATCTTTATCGCTAATTTTAAACGAAACTTTTGCTATAGTTACTTTAAAATAACAAAACAAACTCACTTAATATTTAAAAATAATTCAACGATAAACTGTATGTAAAATGGCGGTAAATGAAAACTTTTTTCACGCATGTCACGCATTCGTAGTTTTTTTTTAATTCTGAGACAAACTAGAGTCGGGGTCCTATTTCCGTATCATTCGATACAAACTAACATGCGAGATTGTCAAAATTGTATGCAATTTACATTTCATGTTAAACAAAAAGGCATTTCGACTGATATACGACGCCGACGACGACGACGACGCTACGGAGCCACGCTGTTACGTCGTCGCCCAAATCCAATGTTTAAATTGTATTTGTTATTATTTGTTTTACTTATCTCGTATCTTCGTATTTTTTTTAATGTGTTTTGTAGTTCGCAGTGCCTTAGTAGTAATACTGTAATGCTGTGTAACTAATTTGAATAATAAAATAAAATAAAATAAATAAAATAAATATTAGAATAGAGATCGAAATGAATTGCTTTTTTTTTCAGAGATGTTCGAAATTTGAATGCCATTACGAATTGGTCTTGATCTAGTAATGAAGCAATTACAACATTTTCACAGATAAGAAATTTGTTGTAACAAAACAGTTCATCTTAATGTTGGCTATTATTTACGGGTTTTTAAGGCATCATAGAGGGGTTTATGATACGTATAAAAAAAGCGCTGGTGGCCTAGCGGTAATAGCGTGTGACTTGCAACCCCGGCTCGTACCGATGAGTTTTTCGGAACTTATGTACGAAGTATCATTTGATATTCACCAGTCGCTTTTCGGTGAAGGAAAACATCGTGAAAAAACCGGGCTAATCCCAATAAGGCCTCTAGTATGTAGATAAAATAAATAGTATAGGACATTCGTACACAGATTGTCGAAGTCCCACGGTAAGATCAAGAAGGCTTGTGTTGTGAGCACTAAGGCAACGATACCTATATATAATAATATACAAATACTTAAATACATAGAAAATACCCATGACTCAGAAACAAATATGTAGATATTTGCTCATCACACAAATAAATGCCGTTACCGGGATTCGAACCCAGGGCCATCGGCTTCATAGGCAAAGTCACTATCGACTAGGCCAGGCCGGATAATTAAAAATTCGAAAAAAAAAATTAGGGGCATAGCTGTGGTTGATATACAACAAATTATGTCAAAATATTTTCAATAATATGAAAAGAGAGGAAAATAAGGACTATTACGTTTGTATCAAAAGGCGATTTTGTACGGGTCCTCCACTTCCCTCTTAATTAGTCCCGCTTCACCTGTGTGGCCCCACAAGCTCCCATATGCTGCAATATCATATCTTGTAGTTGACGTAATACGTAGATGAAGTAGTAAACAGCATAAAACCCACGTCCTGGGTCACGTCGAATACACTCCCTTCTTGTTACGTACGCTCAACGAGGGGGGTGGGGTTAGGGTCGGCGACGCGCATGTAACTCCTCTGGAGTTGCAGGTGTACATAGGCTACGGAGACTGCTTACCATCAGGCAGGCCGTATGCTTGTTTGCCACCGACGTAGTATAAAAAAAAAAAAAAAAACGTTACTCGTAAAGACGTAATACAAACAAAAGTATCGTGTAAGTTGCGGCTTTTGTTGCGCAGGCAAATTCCAATTCCTTGCTCGAGAGTAGGGTTGCCAACCTTAATGTACAGATTTGTGGTACATTTGGGATGAAATTGCGGGACTTGGATTCAAAATGCGGGACTTTGGTATAAAATGCGGGACACCTTCTCCCGACCTAACTGGGTAAGGTACTCGTATTTGGCCGTCAATGTATTAAAAGACTTGAAAATTTAAACCAGGTCAACTTTCTAATTAGGAGGCAGAGCAATGCCGAGCGAGCAGGTTAAAATTAAAATCGATTAAAATTACGCGTTCTCAAACTATTGTAATTTACAACTGAACGTTCGTTTCAGTTTTAGTTCATTTTAATCTAGAATCTAGACTAACCTGAAAACGGGACAATCGGCGTCCCGAGCGGACCCTTTGCGGAGGCATACACTAGGTCTCCAGAAACTGGACGTCCCGCGTACAGCGGGACGGTTGGCAACCCTAGTCGAGAGTCCCATTTTCTGCTTCCTTATTGCCCAGTTTATAAAAGGACTGAAACTTGAGTGTTATTAAATTCTTTATCTTGAATGTAGGGAATTATACGTGTTGTGTAGCTGACCCAACATTGTTGTGGGTGTTTTATGGAATAAAATGGAATGAAAATCAACCAAACCACATTATGGCTGTGAGAGTTGCGATGCATTACACAACCCGGCCGCGGAACCGCGAAACTTGACACCCTTCGGCCAAAACTCCTCCGTGTTGAAGCTTGATAAAGCATACTTGTTATTTGGGATTAATGAATTAGAAATAATATTTCATTTTCATTTCATTTCATTTATTCACCATAAAGTAATATGTGCATTACATGGTATGTCGTTAAAAACAATCAAATAATTCATATAATTCCAATACACTATAATACATTAAAAATAGTTGTTCTCAAGCAAAATAATTAAATTCAATGTAATTTCTTAACATTATGCATTGTTTTTTGTGTCAATATCACAGTGTGTATATATATACTTTTGTGTTTTGTCTAAATTCAGCAATGGCGATTTTAAGTACAAACTTTAACTTGAAGTTTGTGAGTTGCACAGTTCAAAATAGTTTCAAGGCCTTGGTCTGAGTTTGACGGTTTACGTTATTTTCTGTATACAATGTGGCGTTATGAGCATACGGCGCCAATAAAAGAATGATGCGGTAGCTAAAATGAAAGCCTATCGTGAACCACGTTCGACGTGTTGCCTCTCTGTCGCACTTGTAAATTCGTACGTAAGTGTGAAAGGGAGGCAACTCGCCAAAAGTAGTTCGCGGTAGGCCCTTTGAAATAGTTACAATGTTCCATACCTACTCTTCTCCACCGGGCAACACTCCTTATACTTAATATAATAGTTAATTCGTTGATTATAAAACTATATACTTATTATATAGTTTAAATTATACATTTTGCATAATATTTGGACTGATCGAGAGTTAGTTTTAATTTAAAGGAACACCTGCTCCATTCTATGTGATTTATTTATTCGTAAAATGATTAATCATTGAAGATGTACCATTACTTAAATCATTTCAAGATATTAATCATAGAGAATAAGGTATAATAATAAATAAGACCCAAGTTAAGAGAACGAAACTAAAATATGGACAAATAATTAATCTCCTGTCATTAATTACAAAAAGAAATTCTAGGTCAAAATATTTATGAATACTTAAATACATAGAAATATTCATGAGTCAGAAACAAATATCCATGCTCATCACATGAATATCACATCATATAATAGGTATGTACCTATTAGATGACGTGACATTCGTGTTCGTTCGTTAATATACATATAACCTATTTACCTATTACGTTAGTAGTATACCCTGTCCGATTTCTCTCGCCATGGCGTACTTGATCTTAAAAAAACAGACAGCATATACCAATATTTAAATGTTAAACAACCATATTCACACGCATTATACAGTGTTTCCATTCTCCAAAGTCTTCGAATTTTTCCATAAAGTAAAATATCAACGATCTCACGTTAATTATCAAGGGCTTACAATTTCCGGGTCGTTAGAACCGGCCATGGTCCTTCAATTCCCATGACAATATACCCGATGACCGCGAATCCCTACACATGGCCGTCAATTGTCCTGCGAGATATTACATCTGTCGTTTACGAGTTTTGGCGGTCGAATGTCGAAACATCATTTTATGCCGTTATGGCCCGCAAAAATGTAAAATGATTAGAAAAAATGGGAAAATACAAGTGTAGTGTCTCTGTGACCTCACGATAAACTTAAAAAATGTAAAATAAAAACACGGTGTTTTCTATGTATTTAACTATTTATAAATATTTATATATTATATAACACAAGCCTTATTGAGCTTACTGTGTGACTTAGTCAATTTGTGTAATGTCCTATAATATTTATTTATTTTATTTATTTACTTACATCGTTGAGTCATTATCACAGCATCATGATTTTAAGTCCTAAGTATGTGCCAATTTTCGTCAATTTGTAAATTGTTCAAAAAACCGAAACGATAAAAAATCTATGTAACTATCGAACCTGCTCACAAATTTTCACGAGAATCGGTTAAGATGAATGTGAAGGTACAAAAAAGGTACAAAAATTTGGCTTTTATAGAATTTATCAATAACCACGGGAATATAGCGTAATAAAGTACCTACACCCGCCATTCTGACTGTCAGGAGCGGGTGTACTGTTTTTTGATGATAACTTTACGTACCGTGAGGTATAATTTTTTTTAATGGAGGTACTAAATAGTACAAGTTAGGTACAAAAGTATGGTATGCTTTTCAATTATTTTTATTTAGGTACACCCGCCATTCTGACTTTCACGTTTTCGACTGTCGTCGGCCAAGTGGCGGTTGGTATTCCACTTCCTCGTTTTTGCCAAACATCCAATTATTCCAATAACATATTTATACCTATGCCCATACCGGTATTCGAACAAAATCACCTGCAGCCGTAGATGGTAGGATCGTATTGATGTGCCATATGCGTGCACCCGTGACGGACAGAACATACGACAAAGTTAAAAACACGTTTTAACATTCCTGAAAACATACCAAAAACAACCTACGTAATTTGGTCGGGTTATTTGTTGCCCGCCATAAAAAACGGTGGGCAACAAACGTTTACGTCACTTAGGACTTTTTAGAAGTAGGCAGGAAGGACATGTGAGACTATGACAAGGACAAACAATATAGCGCTTTCTCTGCTACTCCTACTGAAAGATACATAAGACTATCCCGTTCGGTCATTTCCGCCACAACTCATGCCTGATCCAGTTAAAATACATACATAGATAGATACATGCCTGTTTATGAATAACGTCAGCATCATATCGCTGTCGGCTCCATCGTACTAACGAGCAATATGAAAGTCAGATACATAATTTCATACGTCATACCTACTTACCGCGATATCGCGCTGATAATGTGGGCCGTCAAAAAATCTCTTACCTAATGAGTAAGGAACATAAGTATGGCGTTATTTACACAAAAATGTTACCTCCCATTACTGGAAGTATGGTTTATTTTCTTTTTAATATACATATCTTTTGGAGAGGTGTGTCGTCCATCTTGAAACGTGTTTTTTTCTCACATGTCACTTGTGCAGTTTACAACAGCCCACGTAGCCAACATGCCAATAATTAACGCTCCGTAGCGTAGCGCAGTCATCTCTCTTTATCACTCTTCCATATTCGTGCGACAGTGACAGTTGCATTTCGTTCGCTACGGAGCATTAATGATTGGCATGTTGGCTACGCCCCCTGGTATTTAGAGTCTTGAATATTAACTACGCTACGCTACGGAGCGTTAACGATTGGCACGTTGGTTAAGCACCTAGGTAATTAAGAGGGAGCGCAAAGCCAGGAAAGTATAAGGAAGGAAGGAAGAAAACTTTGGCCAACGAGCAGGATTTTACTTTTTGTATTATTCTGATTAAAATTTTCATCTTATTTTATACTTAAATAATTTAAGTATAATTATTATACTGCTATGCAGTGTTGGCCGAAACGTTAATTCAATTGACCATAACCATTACAAATTGAACCGTAAACTGTAACCGTCCGTTACGGTTTACGGTTCAATTTGTAATGGTTAATTGTCAATTGGAAATAAATGAAGATTAGATGTTTTCGTGATTTTTGCCTATCGAGCCAACTTTAACTTCCTAAGGTTTTGCATGGTTAGTTTGTTCTTGCAAATATACAAATACTCTTAATGCTCATTATTGCACACCTCAATAAAAGAAAACCGAAATTTAGTATATTCTATTTTTTTTATTTTGTACTTTCTGTGGGAGCGCGGTGGCACGTGATTGGTCATTTCTTAGTTGACTACAGTGTAGGTATGAAAAGTACGCCATTATAGTTTGGTATTCAACCATTACAGTCAACGAGTAGAAAAATTTACATTTTGAAACGGGCGCGTTCATTCCGCAGCAGTAATGTCACCAGAGTAATGTCAGTAATGTAGCTGTAGATACTATTCGAGTATCTGCTTACTTCTATTGACACTCTCAATTATTTTCTACCCTTTATCAATGTCTAGAACTATACCTAGTGCAAAACAAAATTGATGTGGGTGGACAAAGTTGAAGAACGTACTTTGCGAAAGGACCTTTAAGCCCATTCCTTTTAACCCTGCCAGGCTTGTCATTGCAACGAAACGATGTTCATCCAACTGTGGGATGAAACATAATAGATTAGGGATAAAACATGTATTTGTGAGGCGGGATATACTTATGCCAGACAAAAACAAGCTGTGTGGGATTATATTTCATAGGTTACCTCCAACAAGTGCACTTTGTAACGAGACAATATATATTTATGAGGAATGTTTTTGTTTTCTCATACCTTTTACAAGATCTAAAACAAACTTTTTAATATTGCGCTGGTCTACTATACAAATGTATTGTCGTTATTTTATTTTATACTCGTCTCTTTTATTCTAGCTGCTGACATGAGGAAAAAAGCTGTATGTACCACATAAGCTCATAGTTGCACCTCGAGCCTTACCGTATCTTAAATTCCCAGCAAGAACCTTGTCTCTTGTTGCACAAATAGGTGTTATATCTTCTCGACCTGCTCCAGCCGTCTGTTTGCCTCACTGTTGCTCGAAAAGCAGAACAAAATTTCGATATACGATGTTAGCGTTAGCCCCTCAGGCTATCGATCACGGCCCCCCTAGTGTCTACTAGCTTCACAAGTTTCAAAACTAGCGAAGTACATTACCTAGTACACTATTCTCGAATGTATTTTCTAATTCGAAACGTAACGTAATGGCAGGGCTTACTCGCTCGCTCTCTAGTACACTCCAATGCTATAAAGTGCGACGCACAGTTCAGTTGTTACTGAATACCAGCCCAGAGGGCCTACCGCGAACACCATAGTTCGCAAATTGCGGGCATCTTTCTCTGTCTCTCTAAATACGCCTTAATCGGAGTAAGAGAGAGATGCCCGCAATTTGCGAACTTCGGTGTTCGCGGTAGGCCCTCTGTTTACCTACTTAAGTCAGCTTAACAACTTACTTATTTTATTTCTGCGGTAAAGTTCACACGTGAGGAGAATTTGTACCGCATATCGATGTTCTATCTACGAAAGTTAACTTATTATCAGAAATATTATGTTACGTAATGAATGAATAAGCTATTTTTGAACCTCACACTTTGGAAGTAGTGTTGGATAACCTAAGTTGAAGCTCAGTGCTGAATAATAAACCATCGTAAGTTTTGTAGCAACTTCGGTGCAGTATAGTTGATCTAAAGGAATAACTAAAACAATTTATAACTACAGAGATGATCAAACATGGTTCGTGTTGTTCAGTTTTAACTTTACCTAATCATTAAAGTTGATTGGGTACATATCTCTCTACCACAATAATGCTGCATCAATAGTTACGATTTCTGAATT
The DNA here is from genome assembly GCF_033807575.1 of Cydia pomonella. NCBI lineage: Eukaryota > Metazoa > Arthropoda > Insecta > Lepidoptera > Tortricidae > Cydia > Cydia pomonella. The sequence continues at coordinate 3,894,469 of NC_084710.1, read as the reverse complement.
ACTAAAAGATATTGTTTCTTTTCTTCTTATGAATGTCCCCCTTATGTGTAATACTAATCAACCTAATCATGTATGTATTTAAATGTGCCAGTACGAAATCCAAAATCGAATAAATAATGCACAAGCTTATATTTGCCTCGCAACGGAGAATATAAAGCTATCTGACCTGCACAATATCAATACTAGCTATCTGGATATTGACGAAACAGATAGGTACTACATAATTTAGTCAGGAATGATTTAAGTAAGTAGATTGAAACCAATTGCATAAAGTACCAATATGCGATCAATCAATCAACCTAATAAATGGCTTTATTAGCAATTGCGGTAAGGATTTTGTTCAAAGCGTCCACTTTAATCCACTTAAGTGTAGAACTAAAGCAGTCCCTAGAGTATCGTAGTCTACAAGCGCTTTGGTTGAAGCGAGTTTTGTCCGAGCTCTGTCCATAAAAGATTTATCAAACCCACCAAGCAGACGTCTAGCGCTGTAACGATGAAAATGAAACTGATTTACATATTTAAATTTTTCCTCGTGATCGTTTTTTGCAACAGAGACCTCGAGAATCAGTTTACGGGAAAAGCGTATTTAAAAGATCCTTTTTCGCTTCGACATGTTTGTTTATTGCGCGGTTATCGGCAAGTCGGAATGCAATTTCGGCACAAGCGTGACGTAAATAAAACATTGGAAATCGAACGATGGGTTGCCGATGAGGATTTTAAAATGAACGGTTCCGAAAAGCACGAGCTTCACGCTGTACTTGTGAGTAACTTCACGCGGATGTGGCCGGTGGCGCGCTGGCGAGCGAGTGGATACTTCACCGATGACTACCTGGACTTGATCAATGAGCATTGGCTGCAGTTTGCGCCGCCCCCTGATTGGCTGCAGAAGACGCTTGGATGCATCTATCTGCTATTCTCCACTGCGGGGTGCTGGGGAAACGTCATCGTCCTGTTCATGTATTTCAGGTAAAAGTTTTAAGTTTAAGTAGGTAAGCAGCGAAATTGCATGGAGAAATAATGAATGAATTCATTGATAAAGTCGCCATGCACTTTTAAGGCTGATGGTACGAATACATATATATTATTATTAAGAGGATAGTGAACGACCGCTCCTCCACAAAAACGTAGTCTCCATTTTTCTCCCTCAATGTTATCATTATGAAAAATAAATATTAAGAGTGGAAATGCCTCTTCGTTTGACTTTTTTCGGTTTTTAATTATGTATTATGAGAAGTAGGACTAAGAGCGAAAACATATTGCACAAAAGTTTTTAAAAATTTTGTCTCTAGAGCGTCGGCGTCTAGTCAATCGTATAGCTGCTACTTGACGCAACGTTGGCGCAACTGCGCAGCGACGCCATTTTCCATAGCGCCGACTAGACACTGACGCTCAAAAGACGCTAGTGTAAGGTGGCCCTGATAGTCATATATTTTAATCTTTTTTTATCTTTAACTTATATTGAAAGTCATCTAAGTAGTTATATAATTAATATTTCAATGAAATATAGTTTAAATAAGGTCAACTCCTAATATATTGGGTACTGTGACCAATTTAGTATCCCAATAAGTAGTTAAGTTAATTCATTTAGTATATGTACGTTTTAGTAGCTTTATTTCGCACAGTTGCTCCTAATTGTATAATATTAAATTCTTGTTTCATGCGCCATTACACAGAAATCTTTGTAAAGCTGTAAATTGCTTAACCAAGCGTAAATAACATTTTTCAGATTAAAATACAACTAGAATTAATTAAAATGGGTCTCACTGGATGGAAATTTTATTTCTTCTATATATAATAGTCCGAAAGCTTTTCACTGTCCCACTACATGTCAGCTTTAAACTTACCTACGCTATTAGCAATAGATGTGACAGCAAGGGTATTAAGTTGTCAACTATTGGGAATTAATATGTCAAGCACTGGGACGTTTACCTGACATTAAAGGAGATCGTCGATTTTCTCAAGCGATTGGCCCCCCTCGTGAAATTCAACGTATACGTGTAATATATATTAAATTAATCTTTATAATTGCTAGATTAACTGGCCCCGAACCTGCTTCACCCAAACGACCTTCTTGAATGAACTTCTATGAAATTATGACGTTTACTTAACACTTGCACAGGCTGGATTATCAATATCACTGCCAACTTAGCTTGGTCTGACTCTCAAAGCTTGTAAAGATCAAAAATGTTTAATCCTACAAACTGCAAAAATTTGTATTTTTTTGATAGGCACCGAAAAAAAGTTGTTAGTGAAAATTTTGCATAATGTTGTTCAACTGGCCGGCTTCATAAGCGGCGATTTATTTACCGTGCGCTCCAGGCCCGAGAGGCCGAAACCCATAATATAAGCTGGTCTGGCGTATTAAGTACGCTCGGCGGTTCGTGGCCATGAACGGGTTATATTGGTGAAAACAGAATCCCTAAATATAACGGTGATTTGGAGAAATCCTGCAAAAAATAATTAACTTGACACGAAAAATATTGATACACAACAGCGTATACTATATTATATTAGCATATTGATCTCAATGTGTTCTCTAGTAACAATATACTTCCGAACAATTCTCGAAATTCCCTTCGCTTTGATCCAAAAAAAAAAAAATATATATATATATATTTTTTTTTTCTATTTATTTAGAAACAAACAGTCATACACAATTTTTGATCAAAACTTATAGACAATAAATAGACCTATAGTTTCATATGTAGAAATAAAATATAAACAGGTTCGTGGCTATTGCAAAAAACAAAAATACTTAAATCTGTATTTTATAATAACAAATACTTGAAATATGTAAATCAGTGATTTGATAAGTCTGCAGAAAATAAGTTACATATACATCGTAGTCTCGTAGTACATTAAATTTAAGCAAATAACAAATTCCAGTTATAATCAATATTTAAATGCATTCTTAAGTTGTGTTAGTGAACAGTTAAAAATGTCTAAATCATTAAGTTTTTGATTCTCATTAAAAAGTTTACATGCGCGTTTGATAAATACATTCCCACCGTAACCAGTCCTGCTGAGTGGAATAAAAAATAAGTTTCTTTTACGACAACAGCGCTCACGTCTTCGCGGAACTCTAAAACAGATTTTATGTAAAAGAGTAGGGGCTTCTAATTGTGAATGGAAAATCTTAAAAAGCAAAACGGAATCAGTGGAATCTCGACGGTCACTAAGAGTTTGAATATTTAAACGTTTACAGGTATCGGTATAGTCAGCAGTATAAGCTAGTCCAGTCCTGAAGCACAGTGATTTAATAAATATTTTTTGAAGTCGCTCAATTCTGTCGATGTGTACTTTGTAAAAAGGTTTCCACACTGAGCAAGAAAATTCAAGGTGACTACGCACAAAACTATTGTAGAGAATTTTATATGTCAAGCGGCTTTTAAATGGTTTCCCAACACGCATTATGAATCCTAACTGTTTATATGATTTTGTCAGCATTTTATCAATATGTGGGATAAAAGTAAGTTTGCTATCCATAATCACACCAAGATCTCTAATTTCGGTTACTCTATTTAAGGTTTTACCCGATAAGTTGTAAGAATAATTAATTACATTTTTCTTTTTTGAGAAGGTGATAACATTGCATTTATCTAAGTTAAGAAACAAATTATTTATTTCACAGTAGCTGACTAAGTTGTTTAAATCATCTTGTAGCTTTTCACAATCGCTGATATTTTTAACTATCCTAAAAATCTTTGTATCATCTGCGTAAAGTAATAATTTAGAGTTCTGGATGTGATTAGTTATATCATTCACATAAAGAGTAAAGAGCAAAGGACCCAAGTGAGAGCCCTGAGGGACTCCTGAACCAACAGACATCCATTGAGATCGATAGCCCAACAAGACGACCGCCTGACTTCTGTTTTCTACGTAAGATTTAATCCAGCGAAAGAGATCGCCATGTATACCAAGTTTCCAAAGCTTAGATAATAGCGTATAATGACAAATTTTATCGAATGCCTTGGAAAAATCAGTATAAATAGCATCCACACTATGGCCATCGTCCATTGCAGCATAAATTTCATCAGTGAAGGTTAGTAAATTACTGTCAACAGATCGACCCTTATAAAAACCATGCTGATTTGGAATGATATGGCGACGTACAACACCAAATAATTGATCTGTAACAATTTTTTCGAGCAACTTACCAATAATACACAATTTAGATATGGGACGGTAATTAACAACATCACTACTAACCGAACCCTTGGGAATAGGAGTGACCCATGCTTGTTTCCAAGTTTTGGGCACAATGCCCTCTTTAATTGACTTAGTATATAATATGGTGACAGGAGTTGCAAGTGTAGAACTACAAGATTTTATTAAAAGCGGATGAATGCCATCGGGCCCAGCACCTTTATGGACATTAACTGTTTTTAAATATTGTAAAACTATGTTGTAATTAATCTCTACTGTACTTAAGTCGATAATACAATCAGGCGCTGGAATATTTGTTATGTCACCCAGGTGTACATTACTAGGTTTTTCAAAAACAGATTGAAAATGATAATTGAAAAAATTACATATCTGTTCGCCGTCAGAGCTAGTTATGCCTTTATAGTGCATTGATTGAGGTGGTCTATTTTTAGAAAATATATTTAATTTAAGTATTATATTGTAGTGGGTATGTTGATATAATATCGATTTAAAATAGACCATCACCACTATTATTTTGTAATGCTTTAATAATATTTTGATATAGTTTTCATATATAAAACTTTTGGAGCACAATTACCCAGTGGGGAGCAAAGTAGGCACATTTTACCGTATGTAATTTAAACTATCTTATTGTTGTTTATTGTTTATTTATTAAGTATACAATTGTACCTTAATAGCTAAAGCCACAGCGGCACAAATTGGGAGACAGTAATACTTATACATTGAGTCTTGTCTTGTTAACAAGATTAATACAGGATGTTTATTTAGCCACCTGCTATAATTTACGGAGTGAATATATAGGTCATACTGAGCAACTTTTATTATGGGACCAACCCCGAAATCGAGAAAATAAACTTGGCTGTTTCATACATTTTGGCTGTCTAACCTTGGAAATCAAGGGGAGAGGCCTTTGCCCAGCAGTGGGACACTCAAACAGGCTATTAAAGAAAGAAAAACCTTGACATTTTCTATGGGAGAGAAAAAAATATTTTTCGGGATTCCGGGGTTGATCCCATACTAAAAGTTGCTCAGTATGACCTATATATTCACCCCGTAATTATTGCAGGTGACTAAATAAACATCATGTATACAATAAGTGGTACTTAAGTACCAACTTGATTCTCACACTTGCGAGAAACAGAATAATGTAATTAAATAGGCCTCATTCAGAACAGACGTGTCACCAAATAAATCTGGCAAATGCGATTTAGTGTAATTTACTACTCATTTTGTTTTTGTGTGCAGCAGACTAAAATATTTCTTAGGATTTCAAAAGTGACTTTCATTTGAACTTATTTATTTTAATGGAGACTTGTTGAGCCTAGACGTGGTTCCAGTTACAGCCGTTCCATTTATTCTCAGCATGTGCTTGATCACATGTAGTTAGGATAACTTTTTATTTATTGCCCATATCAATTTACTTTTATCTTTCTTTTTTTATTTTTACACCATTTCTGGAGATATATTGAATATATTGCCAAATGAAATACCAAAATGACTCTTTCTTTTTGTATGTCATACACCTTAATAAAAGATACAGCTTAAAGAAAACAATTGATTAATAGAATAGAAAATAATTAATCAAAAAGAGTAGGTGTTGCCTCTCCTCTTCTTCTGAAAAAAAAAACGTGTTGTATTGTATACATTACTATAGAAGCCGGGAAACGAAGGCTTGCAGGCCAAGTAGATATACGCGGCCGGCGTAGATTTGTATAGTGCTTTTCTCAAAACGTTTCTGATGAATAATTTGTTATCTTGTTATGATACAAACTCGAAAGGACTCACAGTGCAGTGCAGCGCGATACGACTCCCAGTGTATTTCGCTCTCACCAATCAGCGTGAAATATCTATAAGATCGTATCAAGACATGATCAAAACCGTTACAAATTGTAAAATTAGAGTCGGCTTTCTTCACTGTAAAAAAAAAACATATCACCAATAAAAGCGACCACAAGTTTTACCCATAATAGTTATTGCTTTTTTCATGACATCGTTAAGTCAAAGTTCAAGAGCCAACAAAATAAATCGATACCTATTTGATTTATTGGAGTAAACAACCCACGTTTACATTTAATTAACCCTCAAGTCAACTGATAAAGCTTTGATCTAATGTTTTAAACAGATTTTCGTTTAATAAATACACAGATGCCAGATCATCGGCTACTGGCCACCCGTCTCAGCTTCGCACGGGTTACACAAAACCTTAATAAATTTATTCATAAACAGCAAAAGTTGTCAAAATAATGATATTTATGCGCGGCTCGTATTCGCATATAAAAAATCAGTTAAGTTTTACGTCAAAAACTAATAAGAATTCATAAGTTTTTTTTTTAATCTTTCTCAATGACATAAAAAAAGTTGATCGGCCTACTATCTCCACTACCTACTAGGCATTTAAATTCTACTAATACAATTGTAAGGGAGTAGTCAATCAATACCACTAGATTCCCAATTTCTATCACACGTATTACAAAAATAGTACCTATTTTGCCGTTTTTGATAAATTTTCGAGTGACGTAATCCAACGCTCGATTTCTAAAATTGCCCCGCAGGTCCGGCCAGGCCAAGTCACAATTCATGTGATTATTCATCTCGTTCTTTAATTAAGATTAGAAAATAATAAATGTAAAAAGATATTTCCCTCGTTGATCATAAAAGTTTCAAATCCCCAATATCGCAATCAGACTATAACCGCGCACTTCAAACGAAATCGGCCTATTTCTGTCTCTATTGCTTGCTGTATTAGAATAGCAGAGGGGCTACTGCGTAAATCAAAAATTAGTTATCTGTCTCTCTATCACTCTTGTATATTCGATCGATAGAGAGGCAGATAGAACAACTTCGATTTAGGTGGTAGACTCTCAGATCTAGAAAAATAATTGTACTTATTTGAATTTCTGAAATCAATGTTCGCTATAGATTAGCTATATTTACGTAAGTAAAACCAGAATAAAACCTTTATTAGATAGACCCTAACTCAATCTAATTGACATTACTGATTGAGAAATGCTGGCATAAACCCGCCTGGTGAGTTCATATAGGAAATAGTAACGCTCGTCCCGGTGCTACGCGGCTCTGAAAGCCTGTAATGCGATATGGCGGTATACAGGCCCAAAAGCCGGGCTTGCCTTAGTTGCCTTACCGAAATTACGTAGTGATAAGATCAATTAAATCGCGATTATTTATAAAAGCACCAAAATAACTCATATCATTGAATTCAAGCCACAGCGCTCGGACCACGGCGCTAGCGTGTTGCAAATTTTCGCCACTTGCACGCGAAAGAAATCAGTCGCATGCATATTTTTTTCGAACGATATTAATGTTTGGAATGCTTCTGGCTATGACGACTTATATAATTTATCTAGCGCGATAAAGATAAGTATATAATTGCTGATATGTTTGTAAATTTCTATCTAGTAGTACCTATGGCCTTAGTGCGTTATGATTAGTTCGCCTCGACAGGCTAGCAAATGCATTTGACTGTGAACAGTGAAGATTGGACAGTTATTAGGAAAACATATCTTTCGGTTTGCCCTACTCCAAAACTCTAGGCACGCCACTGGATATCGTAGGTAATACTAATATCCGACTATTTATGCCCCTACCTGAACCTACGGCCCGATTCAAAGAATGATAACGATAAGTTCTGGTTTAGATATGTTCTCATTTAGATACCATTTGTATGTCGTATAATTGACAGAAGCAGCTCGATTTGGGCAACTAATGTCACTTTTCTACCACCTGTTGACCACGAACGCTGTAATATAGAAGGTTCGAAACGTTATTACATAATTATATTATATGCCATATAATCCGTTTACCAGTGTTGGCCGAACATTAATTACAATTGACCATTTACCATTACAAATTGAACCGAAAACCGTAATGGACGGTTACAGTTTACGGTTCAATTTGTGATGGTTAATGGTATTAACCATTAACCATCACAAATTGAACCGTTTACAATCAGTAATTGTACTGATTGTAAACGGATTGTGCCGTCGCAAACAGTAATAAAATTGTACTGTAACGTTTCGGCCAACACTGCCGTTTACATCGTTTTAACCTATCGCGGTAACCGAAGACAATATTATGAACCTAATTACTTTAACAAATTGATTTCAAAGATAAACTAATTAACGACCGCATTGTCTTATATATAATTGGTCATTTGGTAATAGGAAGATAAGGCTAAAAGGTCTTGGGTGGTCCTGCAATTATGAAGTCGAATCCAAACTCAAAAAAAAAAAAACTTGGTTTGAATGAATGAATCCATGAATGATTTATTCACATAAACATAACATACAAGACAAACAGCGTACGCACTTATAGACTACATTCTGTCATGTCATGTAACACTTAAATATATTTCTACTATATACACGCAAGACCAAATAGCCCCTAGCTGTTTAGTATTCACAAACACAACTTAAATATTCACAAATACATTACATTACATTTCACACATATTACATTGAAACTTAAAGCTAAAATAATCGTCAAGACTATATTTGATATAACTTGACAAACATCTCGCTCGCGTACTTTTATATTTGTAACCGTGGCATGCATGCTGATGCGATCGTAATGTCAAGACGATATGACTCAAGTTAAAGTGAATGTCACTCTAGGAAATTACCTACAATCTCAGCAGCAATGCTCTGTGCAGTTATATTTTAAGACATTTTCTTTCTAAATGGAAACCGTGGAAATCTATAAAAAAAAGAAAACAAAAGAAAAAGATATTTACGGGTTATTCGCGGATGGTCTAAAACGCAAAATACTAGTGTAAGAACGGTCTAGAACGCAAAATGCCTACATCATTTTCGTCGTTTTATCTTTACGTTAGCGATGTCGACGGAGCCCTGCTGCCGCGGGGCTCCTATTCTGGGCGGTTTGGCCTTCAGCCATTTGAAGATAACTAACAAACCTAACCTACCTAATGAAATAAAAAAGTGGTCATTTTCTAGACCGTTCGCGATGTAGAATAAAAGCGATATAGGCAAAATATTACACTAGTCATTTTGCGTTTTAGACCATCCGCGAATAACCGAAATGGATGAGACTCAGGGAGATAGCTGAAATTCAGTCCCCAACCAAAAAACTTAAAATTTAATTCTTAACTAAGTTATTAAATAACTAACTAACCTAACTAATTTACTAACTAAACCAGACGAATGGTTCGCTGCCAAGGCGATGTTATTGGAAAGTTTAACATTTCAAAGGCTCTATTAGTAAAACATAGTTTGATAGTAATATAATTAACGAGTTTGATTTTAATAATGATGTTAATTAAAGGTATAAAAAAGGAGATCAAAGTCTAAAATTAAAATACCTTTAGCAAACATACTCACGAGACTAAACTAAGGGTACCCACCTGTAAAAGTATTATGAAAGAGAATTTAACAATGAACACCCCACAATATAAACTGCAAACGGCATTTTAATCTAGCTAATTAAAAATACGGCTTTGTGTTTTCACATCTTACTTTTCAATAAGAAGATTAGAAACATTGTGATCACTGATTACTATTTTGTGAAGGAAACGAAAATGTCTTCCGTGTGACCCAATGCGAGTCGCCAAAAGTGTTTGTAAAGGGTCCTGTCACGTACCTTTCTTTTCCTTCCCCTATTTCGAGGTTTAAATAAATCCCTTTGAACCCATAAAATACGTGTGTTGACGTTTAAGTTATATTACTTTCCTATAAACTTTTAAAAATGTATAAATTGATACCTTAACCCTTTATAACGGCCCGATTCGAATTATATATAAAATAAAGATACGTCAAACAATTTGCTAAAGATACATTCATTCATTCTTTGAAAATTATGGCTTCAGTCTAGTGGGACTATTTCGCCAGTATCCAGGTATTAGGAGTTTTAAATACGACTAAAATTGTACGGTTAGTACAAGGCAGTGTACGGTGATTTTTTAGTTTTTTTTAAAGCGATAGCTGGACTTTACAATTTGCACGCGGACTACCGGCCGACGACTCCAAAATGGTGGTTAAACGCATTTGAAGATTAATTTTTCATTCAACTGCACATGTACTACCACATTCTTTTTCTGTATAATAAGCTAGCGATATTACGAGCAAAAAACAAAGGAATTAATCACGAGGCTATCAAGATGGCGCTCGAACCGAAAGTCTCCTGCTAAAGATACGCGCGATATGGATTAGATATGTCAAAGTGACGTTTCTTCAAACAAAAACGTCACTTTTGACACGGACAGTGCTATAGAGCAGAAACGTATTTTTGTAGTATCGTTTTCTGCACTCTTTTTAGAACAACATCGACCCCCTTTCAGAGCATGAGAAATTAAAACATCATTTAAACGTCATATTTTCATAGAAATTAGACATTAATGATGCTTGCCACACTTTCTCATTACAAATGCCATGCATATTTAGCTTGGCCCGATTGTATTGAAATTTATTATAACAATCAAATTGTTATCTAAACTTCCTAAGTACTACAAATGAAGTAGATACAGTCAGGGTATTAGATATTGACCCCGACAAAGTCCCAAAAATATACACGACCTTATTGCACATACATTAGCTAGTGTATACATATTATGAGCACTTTGTCCGTGTCGATATTTATTATATCATATCATTTATTTAATGCCAACCATGGTATTACAAGGTGTTCACATATAATAATAACATTATGAAGTACAGCATGGACCCTGCTAGGGCGAGACAAATCTTAAAATATAACTTAACCTAGAGAAAAAATAATACAATTTTCGATATAGGTACTCGTATTTAAAAATATCATAAAAATGGTTCAGTTAAATATCGTAATTTAAAATATTTTATTTATATCGTGTATATATATTTTCTGGACGCAATAAACGTGTAATTTACACTCAAAACTAATACATATTTTCCGATCCGACGTCCGTATATTATATTCATCGAGAGTGTAAAAAGCTTTAGATATTAAATATTGTTTTAGTTTTGTTTTTTATTTCATTTAATACCTTGACTGTACCAACACTATATCGAATCTTGTCTTCAGAACAACCATTTAGGTGCACTTAGACCCTCAGCACACGGCGTCGTAACTTAAAAGACGCGTATACGCGCGTAGAACGAGAGCGCTACGAGCACGAACAAGTTCAAACAAGTCCGCACACGAAGCGTCAATCGTAGCTTAATACTGGTAAAAAACAAAGCGTAAACTAATGAGATTTCACTTATAAACCATTACGCTTACGCGACGCATCGTGCGCAGAACTCTACGCGTCTCGTACTCGTGACGTTTGCACGATACGCCTACGAGATGCTTACGCTTATTCTCCATGTGCTAAGGGCATTAGATCGATATGATTTATCGGCAGGCATATTTCATATTTGGAGGCAATCGGATCATAGCGCAGCCAGTATGTCTGTGTGTGCGGATATATCACATGAATGATTTCTTAGTTAGGTATTTTACTTTCAGTTCGGCGATAAACAGCTGGCGCCAGATTTATTACTAAGTCTGATAGTATTTTCGCCAATATTCCTCCTCAGTGAATTTTGACAACTTATTTTGGCTAAAATGTAAAATCTTTTGATGCAATCTACGAAGCGGGCATTTTCTCACTTGCCTACTTTCGCAAAAGTAATTTAACTACCTACTAAAAAAATTGTATTTAAATATCTCTAGTTTTATTTTACATAATGTCGACGATATCATAATGTCTGTCTTTTTATAGGTAAGAAGACTTTGCCTCAGTTGTTAGTCGTAATAGACTACTCACCTAGTATAAGATAAGTAAACCTAATTCATCGAATTATTATCCGTCCCTAGGAAAAAAAATATTCGTGCTAGTAAGTTCTGCGTCTGGTCGTAATGCGTCTGTCACCTGCAAATTGCAACTATCCTATAATGGCTATAATTGATCTAGACCCGTCAGTCACTGACGTACAACATAGCCAATAGGTTTGTCGTGTTCCAACCATGTATTAATTAATTAACCCTTTGAACGCTTTGTGTCATAAACACAAACATCACTCGAACGCCAAAGCAAGTCCCGGGTACAAGGCAGCTCATAAGTGGGAAGGTTACTTTGACAGCGTCCGCCATAATACTTATACATAGTTGTCTTCGGCGCTGTGGGCACGACTAGTAACGACGACTTTAGGTGTTCCTGGCGTTCAAAAGATTAAAATAAGCTTCATAAAAATATGCTGCAATTTGATTAATAGGCTTTCATTTTCATCTCACTTGCTCATAAATTCTGGCGTTATTCCTCGCTGGCGTCACTGACGTACAGAGAGTAATGGACATTTTAAAAATTGTTTTATTATACTGTCACGTCTGAAAATATCACTACGACAAATGTGCCAAAAATATGTAAACACTTTTTTTTTATGGTAGAGGAGGCAAACGAGCAGACGGATCACCTGATGGTAAGCGATACTACCTTAATATATGGGCAATAAAGTCATGTATACATATTTTTGGCACTTTTTTCGTATCTATATTTTCAGAAGTGACCGTATAGTTAGGCATCCTACAGAGGACCGAAGTAGCATTTTTATTAAAATATATATTTACTCTACAAATTTTGGCTATTTGTACATTTTATTTCCAAAGAAATACGAATTAAAAAGCTTTATGAAATATTTTTTTTAATATTTGTAATGGTGGCAGTCTGACGAATGTATCTTTGCCTTTCATACCTCGCATCCAAAATTAATAAAATGGAGGACCAATTTAAATCGAGCATGAGCAATACATAAAGTACATTGAGCAATGAGCACGTAGCGGAAAAGGCGAAGCTAATAGATGGCGGTGCCTTACGCATTACGTTAGTTTCAATTATTGTCACCCCTTTGTGCACAGACTTATTTCCCAAGTACCTTCTAAACAGCACTGATCAAATTTAAACTTTTGTTACACACTCTATTCTAACATTACATTAGGCATTTAATTTTACGGCTTTACTCACGTTTCACGCGCGACTAATTTCAGAGAATTTCGACACATTAAGTCTCCATTTCCAAGCACTCGAACCATAAGTACAAACGAGTACCTTAAAATTATTTTAAAAATGTGAACGGTTAAGAAAGAGGCTTTCTTAACTGGACTCGGCTGGAAAGAGCTAGAAGTAACCGCTGAAGATCCCGTTAAATTGCTTTATTTCTGCGAGCCCTATGCCCCTAATGAGGGATAATCATCATCATAATCAACTCATCATCATCGCCTAGCGCTAAGGTATCTGGACTTCGTAGGTTCAAACCACAGCTTGCAGTAATGAGATTCGTGAAACAATATATTTACTAAATCACTTTTCTTCTGAAGATAGGTACTGATGAAATCATCTGAATGCACGAATGACATTTACTTGTAGTCAGTAGGTGTCAGTATTTATTTGGTCATTAATCATAGCCATGTCGTCTCTTTTCTTCTAATAACTTACGTGCTCGTTAGGTACATAACTCAAAAATTGGCAAGCTTGTTTTACGATTTACATACGAATTGTACCTACTTAATTCATACATGATTTATGGAACTTTTGTTTCACTACCGTCACATGGGCTTGGTGGTGAAAAATTTATTCACACAAAGACAATAGCTCTTGTAGTAACGAAACGGCCAATCCACATATTTTGACTAAGGTGTAGAGTATGTGAAGTTAAAAGCTTGGCTATACATGAGCTCTGTACCCCTAGTGTAAATAAATTCGATTTTGAAACGTGACGTACGCGTTTGCGTTTAGTCTCATTTTGTATTAGATTTAGAAAGAGCGCGCCAAGCGGGACGTTTTGGAAACTCAAAATCCTATACAAAATGAGACTTAACGCAAACGCGTTCGTCACGTTATGATGTCGATAAAATTTATACTAGGAGTACTGATAACTTTTTGACAGTGCGAGCATTATGGTTTCGTCTTGGCAACATCTTACATGAAAATGCTTTTGGTTGGATAGGTACAATATTTCTAAATTGAATCTCGTGAACTTTAACCTTAACATCAAAAGTATAAGGGAGCGTACCAGGCAATAACAGTTTCTTTGTAGATTATTAATTATCTTTGTCCTATTACATTTATAAAAAAAAATATACGAGTAGCTATATTTCCCGGAGACCTCAAATTTCCATTAAACGAGGCACTGATAAATAAAAAGAAAGATATATTTAGACTAGGACACTCATAGTTATATTCATCATTGGCCACACCATCTGTTGTAGATGCTTGTTGCCGCTTGTGGGTTTATGGGGCTGAGCATCGCCGTTGGTGGATATAAAGTCCTATAGCAGCGCGACATTTCTTTCCACATCGATCGCACACAAATCGTGAGTCCGAAGGAGGTGGTAGAGCACGACGAAGACTTTTCTGCTTAAGGTGCTCCAGCCAGTCATATTGACGCCAATCCGGTCTCATTTCGGCGCATCTCTCCCAACAGTCGGTCCCAATGCCAAAACTGTCCATGTCCCGCTTACAGGAGTCCTTAACACCTTGGTTTAATCACTATTTGTGTTAAAGATTCTAGAAACGTTTCCCTTAGAAAATAAAATAAGAGTACAGGATTATGAGATTAGAAACGAGGCTAAAATAATTATCGTAGACAAATTCGCGGGCAATTTGCGACAAATAAATAAATAAAGTATTAATAAAAGTAAGGTATACATTTAAATTCGGAGATAACCAAAAGTAATGTAAAACGACAAGCTAAAACGTATGTTGCCTATAAAATGCGGTTCATAATCCATCTGTCCTCAGACCTGTTCGGAAAACAGCAAAATTTATTTCGCCTAGTACCCATAGTACAGTTTTGCTTAGTTTGGGGCTAGGTTGATCTGTGTAAGATGTCCCCTTATTTATTTTATTTATGTTTATTTATTTACATCTATCCCTGTACATGCCAACTAACTTCTATGTTTCACGTCTAGCGCACTACGAGAAAATTGCCACTTGCCAATATAACAAAGCTTACCCAACGGGCTGGGAATGTAGCACTAGTATACCTTGCACCCGTCTCGGCTAATACGCGAACACGGTTGGATAGGGGCTCCTTCTTTTTATTACACGGCTTGTATTGTATTAGCTTCTTTTATTGGTTCACATTCACCTCAAACTACCTAAGTATAATTAATAATACATAGCTATGTGGATAAACAACCGACACAATTTCTTACAATGCGAAAATAGGTATTAATTATAAATTGATAGAACAAGCGTTTATTTTTTGTGCAAACACTTACTTAATTAAATTAATGGATGCGAGATTGAAAACAAAAACCATTACCTAAAGCCTCAATAAAATAGAGTTTACAAATAAGGCGTCACCACTGTAGGCCTCGTCGGAGATGGCGGGACGAACTTGACGCCTTTGACAGAGACTGGTGGGAGACTTCCGAGGATAGGGACACGTGGAAGAATAAGAGGGAGGCCTTTGCCCAGCAGTGGGACGATATATGGCCTCATAATAATAATAAAAATGCTATAACAAACTACCTATAACAATGTCAGCCTTCGTTATTCAATTCAATTCAATTCATTATTGTCGATATGAAATCTTACATTGAATGTTATCATAAAAAATCAGACATTTGCAGAATCCTATGAATTTTATATTATTCCGCACACTTCAAAGTATTCGGATTATTCTCGTCGTGACTTTTGATCTCGTAGTTATTTTTATTTCAGGAGATAGGTTGACATGATTTGGGTACATATAAACTGATGCTTTCCTGTACAATTTCTGTATAAGTGTAGTGAATGAATGGAAAAATGAGTCCCTAGATCGGTAAGGGGCAAAATGAAAATCCGCCGTTGAATAAACCTAACCATATACCTGCCAACATGAGGTTATAATCACGTTTACTTATAAACTTTTTGTTCACAATCTTGGTTAGATGTTGAACAGATATTTCCATTTTTCGTTTGGTTTAACACAAAGGAAAATAAAATAAAAGTTTTCTTGGGGCTAAATATTACACAGCTAATTGGTTGAACAAATTAATTAAAGCTGAAAGAGAATGAAATGAAAAAAAAAGCGGCCAAGTGCGAGTCGGACTCGCGCATGAAGGGATCCGTACCATTTGAGACGTATTAAAAAAAAATCTACTTGCTAGATCTTGTTCAACATTTTACCACTTTGGACACACATTTTACCACTTTGGAAGTGTCTCTCGCGCAAACTATTCAGTTTAGAAAAAAATGATATTAGGAACCTCAATATCATTTTTGAAGACCTATCCATAGATACCCCACACGTATGGGTTTGATGAAAAAATATTTTTTGAGTTTCAGTTGTAAGTATGGGGAACCCCCAAAATTTATTGTTTTTTTTCTATTTTTGTGTGAACATCTTAATGCGGTTCATAGAATACATCCACTTACTAAGTTTGAACAGTATAGCTCTTATAGTTTCGGAAAAAAGTGGCTGTGACAGAATCGGACAGACAGACGGACATGACGAATCTATAAGGGTTCCGTTTTTTGCCATTTGGCTACGGAACCCTAAAAAGTGTGTAAAACGTCCTGTCATTTAACATGATGTAATTGTAACTCATGCAGTATGACATTTTTTGAGGTTCAAACCTACACTTATTAGATCCTCCCGAGGATAGCCTTGTACCTTGTGGGAATCATGGCAGCCTTTTGATTAGTCGTCTAATATATCATAATATCAGAGAATAATTAATAGAACAGTTAGCGTCAAAAGTAGCGGATCAAACAACGCTTCCAAAGTATCTACTACCATTCTGTAACAGCTTAACAAAAAGTAATAGTTCTTTATGTAGAACAATTTAAACTGTAAAAGATATACTTTTGAATGTGAATTTTAGATATTTATCTACATTTGGAAAAGTTATCCGGAATATCAGATACTTTTGGCGCGTTGTTTCATCCGCTACTATTGATGCTGACTGTATTACCGTACAGAAATGACATTTCCCACAAAACCGAAGTTTGACAGCGATTAAGGGACAATCCCTTTCGGCTATTTAGGGTTGTCAAAATTCAAGTCATTATCTTATCTGTGGTTGTGCACGCAAAGGGACGTCAAGTTGTGCCAAACCTAATTATTACTCAGAGCAATGCTGAGCCGAACGGCGGAGCCGAGAATACCCGAACGCTCTAGTGTCTCCCCACTGCCATTATCGAAATAATACTCGTCTAAAGAAGGAGGAAGTGAACGAGATTGACATTCAAATAAACTAGAAAAGCAAGCTAATTAAATATCGAGCTAAATACAAAATAGGTTAATAAATCATTATTGCAACGTGACTGAAAAAATACATATTTACTTATATATAACGAGTAATATATATACGAGTATTATACTATAAATACACAGTTCAAAATATCTTAATGACATTATTGGCTGGATGTTAACTTGGGTATAAAGTCTAATATTATAATGTAGTAATTATGTGGATGGCATTATTACTGGGAAGCTCTAATGTGGTCCCAGTCCAGTGCGGCGGCCCTCAGTCGGTGAGCCGCCGTCGGCATCCACGTACCTATCTCCCGCTTTAAGGGAACCGTTTCTTCGGAAAACTCGCGCACCCGCGTTCCAATGCCTCCCAAACTCTTCAAACAATGTCAAAAGCAATAAACATCGAATTTATAATAATCTTAATAACGACACAGTGCGTCAATCTAAATACCGTGCCCGAAACCAAAGAAAAAAAACTTCTAATAAGTGAACAAAGTGAAAATTCGAGTGCAATTGTCGAACTCGAAAACAAACAGTGCAATTACTTTGGTGATTTTTTCCTGTGTTCGTTGGACCATTTGAAACAGTGGAAAAAGCGTAGAAGATGGTGTTATGTTTTTAAGTACAACAAAGATTTATTTGTGCGGAGTAAAAGAAGCTCGGAACCGAGAAATCCGGTCAGGCGACTGGGGCTGTCGGAGTCTTCTGTCACTGATGAAAATACTCTGATAGAGGATTTTAAAAGGCGATGGCCCGTGGAGCTGTGGCGGAACTATTTGTTCACGGATGACTACTTGCTGCTTATCAACAGCCACTGGTTGCACTTCGCCCCGCCAGACCCGTCTTCGAACTATATCCTCGGCATACTTTACATTGCCATGATGCTGGTGGGAACTACTGGAAATGCTCTCGTGCTCCTAATGTATTTTAGGTCAGTATTGACACGCTCTTTTACAGTACTTATTTATAACTGTCTGTGGCTAGTCACTATTTTGGCAACCTTCATTACGGTGACGAGTTATTACTAATGCAATGCAACTCGTAAACCTTGTTATATACACACGGTTATCATTAACCTTAATCATCTAGATTTGAATATGATTCCTGTTTATGCATTTGCATAAATTCGTATATGAAATTGTCATCAACTATCGTAAAATCTGATTCTTATTAACGAATAAACTCACCACGTGTTCGTAACTAGACAAGTAGACAATTATAATCATAAACATTGCGATATTTCGAAGGGAAAACGATGTTCTCAGGAGAGCTTGTCATTTCGATACGGGATAAACATCGAGAAGGGATACATACATTTGTTTAGATATCTGCTTAATCAAATTACGCAAGAAATAAATCTAAATTGGTTATTAAGGGCCTATTCCTACACAAATCCAACTATGCGAGTAAGCGATTGTCTCAATAAAAGAAATTACCTATAAAATACCTAGTAATATAATAATATTACTTATAAATTTGGTCGGGTGCCTTTAAATACATAATTCATGACTAACAGGACATATTTATGTTGGTTCTATACATAAATGTTTATGTTATTTATCATGCTACCAACAGTGCCGTAAAGAATGGATTCGGATTCTACATATTTCATCCGATTGAATTAGTTTTTAGAATAAATTATTCTTTTTTTATCGATTAACGTCTGATATAATTATACCTTCCATTTTAAATTTATTTAAATATTTTTACGCCCAAAAATAGTCCCTTTTCCTCTTCTAAAATAAAGGAAACTTGTGCCCAGCGGTAGAATGGGCGATTACACAAAAGCATTAACAGTATGAACCAGTCTGCTTCCTTCCCCTGCGAAAACACTTAAGCAAAATTGTTTGTCATCTATGTACAATCCTTTTTGTTGGAGAGTTTGGAAAGACGGCAATATGAACAGCGAACTGCAAAACTTTGCTTTTAGAAATAATAAAACGTTGAAGTGAATTTGAACGTACATATCGTCAGGTGACAAGCAAAACTGACTAATTATTAAAAAATAAATAAAATATGCATTTTTGAAAAGTAATTATGTATTTGCGGCACATACGATTGAAACTTTCGGTCCTTGGTCGTCAGACACCAAAAAACTAGTAAAAGAAATTTCTACCAAACTAGTCTGGGTGTCTGGCCACCAACAGCATTTTTCGTTTAAGCTGCAGTTGTCTTTATCGCACTAATATTAGAAGTCGCCTCCGTCAGCGCGACAGAGATATTAACCTAAGATTCTCAAAACTGAGAAGGCGCTCAGCTGGTATTTCCCGTATCCCTTTGTTTTACATAATTATTGAAAGTCATAATGTAATGATTGTCAGATTATCAATAGTCATTATTCTGAAACCGTTATTTTTTCAGGATTTTCGTAAGGTTATCCTATAAATAAATAAATAAATATTATAGGACATTATTACACAAATTGACTAAGTCCCACAGTAAGCTAAATAAAGCTTGTGTTGAGGGTACTTAGACAACGATATATAAAATATATATAAATACTTAAATACTAAGAAAACACCCATGACTCAGGAACAAATATCCATGCTCATCACACGAATAAATGCCTTTACCAGGATTTGAACCCGGGACCATCGGCTTCGTAGGCAGGGTCACTACCCACTAGGCCAGACCGGTCGTCCAAAGATAGGTTAGGTTTGTTTTATGGCAATCCTGAAAAGTTCCGTGTTTCTAAAAAAAATATGACTATTAACAACAATGCGGACAAACAATACATTATGACTTAAACCTTTATGGAAAACAATAGAGACTGTATTTCCTCTTACGAAAAAGAAACCAAATCGTTTTAAAATTCATTTCGGCCGTTGGCTTATAATGAGTATTATCACTGATAATAGGATTAATATGGCCATATAAAGCAATTAGGTTATCGTATGTCCCGCGAAAATACCCAAAGATAAGGGGTATAAAAGCTAATTTTCTGTTTGAACCCTTACCCGCATAAAGGGGTAGGGTACTCCTTTTCTATTTATTGGTGAGATAAAATCGTTATATATTCATATGCTCAAAAGCTGTTAACTTTTGTTCACTGAAGTGACAACTTTTGCTTTTATGTCTCGTAATACCCAAGCGTGATAGCCGTGCTTGTTTTCTAAACCATATTTTGTAAACAAGTTGTATAAAACGCCTAAGTAAATATGGTTACTCAATTTCCCGGTAGATGTAGCTTTTTATTTCTACAACTAGCGAACGGTTGTCTATCGTGGATTTTATAAGATATTAATTTTGTTTTGTGTTTTTGAGATGATTTGTGTGAAGTTTAAGTACAGCCAAATAAACAAACTACTGTTTATAATTAAACGAGTTGTTTAATTTTGAGCTTTCCCTTTCGAGACCAGAGTACAGAATATACACAAGTCATGATAACTAAATAAATCGTGTTAAGGACAACATAAGATATGTAGGTTTCCCCTAATACGACAAGGAACCCGCAGAACATTTCGTCTCAATTTGTCATTGCCTAACTGTGATCGTAATGTTTGTGTTTGCAAACAAAATACCGTTTTATGCTCATTTCAAACTCAACCAAGCAAGTCCATCCATGACCTACTTATAGTTTTTTTGGAAGAAGGGAATACATTTTATGGAATTTTAGAGCGATCATTTTCGGAAATATTAACTTAATATCAGGGCTTCCCGAGGGTATACAGTATGGGGTTCTTCAAAAAAGGAGTGTACAGGTTTTTAAAGGGTCGGCAACGCGCATGTAACACCACTGGAGTTGCAGGCGTCCATAGGCTACGGTGACTGCTTACCATCAGGCGGGCCGTATGCTTGTTTGCACCACGTGGTATAAAAAAAAGGGCTCAATAAAAAGGACAAATACAATCTTAAAGAGAATTTAGATAATGAATCATTATTTATCAAGCGCCTGGCCTAGCGGTGAGAGCGTACGACTTTCAATCCGGAGGTCGCGGTTTCAAACCCCGGCTCGTACCACTTAATATCTTGATATTTACCAGTCACTTTTCGGTGAAGGAAAACATCGTGAGGAAACCAGACTAATCCTAATAAATAAGGCCTAGTTTACCCTCTAGGTTGGAAGGTCCGATGGCAGTCGCTTTCGTAAAAACTAGACCCTACGCCACTAGGGATTAGTTGCCAAGCGGACCCCAGGCTCCCATGAGCCGATCATTATTTTTCAATCATAATACATTTCGAAGACCTTTTTTTTCTTTTGAAGGAATTATCTAAGAAATGCTATGCTGAAGCGAAAATACACTGGCGAACATGTCTCTATAGGTAGCTTTTACTACGGAAGACTAAAAACGTGACACATATTTAACACAAAGTGATACCTACTAATTACAAAACCATCTTCAAACAGTTAAATCTCGGAAACAGAAGAAGATCTATTAATAGTACATTACGATACAAGTGCGAAAAATAGGAAATTCGAAACGAGTGGCGATAAATCGATACGAGTACATATGGCCCTTTAAATGTTCGACACAGTAACGTAATATGCTAATTTTCGCACTAGTGCGGTAAAGTAGCACCATATGTACTGTAAAGTATTTTATCTACACACACATCATAAACCCTCTATGATGCCTTCAAAATCCGTAAATAATGGCCAACATTACGATAAACTGTTTTGTTACAACAAATTTCTTATCTGTGATAATGTAGTTATAGCTTAATAACTACATCAAAATCGATTTGGTTATGCATTCAAATTTGGAACATCTCTGAAAAAAAAAAGCAATTCGATTTGACCCCTATTCTAATATCAGTCGAGATGCCTTTTTGTTCGATATGAAATGCCAATTGCATACAATTTAGACATATCTCGCATGTTAGTTTGTATCGAATGATACGGAAATAGGCCCCCGACTCTAATTTGTCTCTGAAATAAAAAAAAACTACATGCGTGAAAAAAGTTTTCATTGACCGCCATTTCACGTACAGTTTATCTTTTAATTCGTTTAAGTATAAAATGAACATGTTTTGTTGTTTTTAAGGTAACTATAGCAAAAATTTCGTGTAAAATAAGTGATAAAAATATTTCGGTGACGTCACCATACATCCGCGAGCTCCGCCAAGAGAGCAACGATTTGGCAAGGGCATCATAACGGAGGCTGTAATTTGGGTTTGTGAATATTTCATAGAAAATTTATAATATGTGTGTAGATAAAATAGTGTATGTAACTGTACATAATTAGGCATTAAAACATTCGTGTATTTTAATGCCTTTTATTATGTAGCAGTCACATAAACTACTATTAATGTACAGTGTTTTTAAGAATATAATTTCTAAATTATACATAAAATCGCTACTCAATATTGTCCAAAAATGTACGAATGTTTACGGCCTGAAATAAACGAATATTTATTTTAATTTAATACTATATTCTTGAGATAACCTGCCCAAGTTTTGCTAATTTCACACCAATTTTCATATACATATAATCATGGCTAAACATAATTGAACCAACCGTGATTATCCAAGTACATATCCAAGATTTGCTATGAACTATTATTAGTTCTTCATCATTACTCGTAGATATGACACCAAGGTGGAGTTGCCAAGAATGTCATTAGCAATAATTCGTTTAGAGTGATAGTCTTAATAATCTTCTCCAATGTAAATATTAACGCTGACGCTGAATTAAATAATTAAAATTAACCATTAGTTAATGATAGAAGTGAAGCTTCTTACTCACTTTGATCTATGTTTGGAATCGGTTATATGATGAATATTTTTAAATATTTTATCCAACTTATATATTATACTCTGTATATTTAGGTATTTAAATAAAATCAAAGAGAATTTGAAATAGAGGTAGATTGTCAAAGAAAAAAAAAAATATACCACGTCGGTGGCAAACAAGCATACGACCAGCCTGATGGTAAGCAGTCACCGTAGCCTATGGACGCCTGCAACTCCAGAGGTGTTACATTTTGTATCCACAGTAAATTTACTGCCATCATTCGACACATGATTAAAACTTTTAGAACGCCATTTGACTTTGATCCTTATTATTTCACCGATATCAAAAAGTGGCGCCATTTGTTAGATATCAAAAAGTGGCGCCATCTTACCGGGCATCGGCTGAAGGTTGTGGCGCCATCGCTTAAAACGATGCCGCCATACCTTTGGCCTTTGATCTATTAGATGGCGCCACTTTTTGATATTGAACAAATTTAACACATATCAGTGAAGTAAAGTTAATGTTTTTATCTACCCTCATTTCCCTCGGAGCCATTTGATTTTATTGACTTTTATTTAAATACCTAAAGATATAGAGTATAGGTGGAGTAAGCCTAACCCAGATTTCTTTGTCAATTTAAGGAGATAAGTACATAGAAAAAAGCCGATGGAGGCGTCACTTTTGTTTGTTATATTCGGGAAAGAGGTGTAAATACGGACAAATGTCTTGGGATCTGTCATGTCACATCTTGAGAGAACGGCCGGAGACCCAGCTTAACAAGCGTAACACAACGTAAGCTTGACGTTTCTGAATCGGATTTTATGCGGTACAAATTTAAAATAAATGTAGGTACTTCATCATCATCATTTTCCTCGAATTTTCGGGACTTTTTGCCACAGCTCTGAGCCTGGAAATTAATGTATCTTGTTAGTAATAATTAATTGATTTACTTTCATTATTATATCACATAGATTACTTCATAAAATATATATTCATGATTACTTCTGCGGAGTTCTTTCTAATAATAGAAGTACGAAGCGCTTATTGGGCAAATTTTTACAATGTGTACATAAATTCTCCATCATATGTCAATGTCTGAATTTTATTAACAGAAACGTCAATTCACTTTTTCGTACCGATATTGGAACATTCCACTAGAGTGTATATATATATATATAGGTTATGTAACTCTTTTATCGCCACTGAAAATGCCAGTAAGCCAAGTATGATTATTATTCATTGCTTAACCCGTTCACCGCTAATCACGATACGTTGTCGTTTTGCCTCTACGAAGCATTTCCTCTACATACCGGGAAACATAATAATATGTTATCGGCTACGACCGTAGATCAGCGGTGAACAAGGGCGGATCCACCGTTGTGGGCACGATGGGCATGCCCACAACCCTAATAGGGTGCCATATTGATTCGCCAAGTAAAATTACGCCGATTTTTGTTTCGCAGACGCTTAGGCAGACGACTGTTTGGCAGAATTTCATTACGCAGAGTAATCAGTTGGCAATTTGGCATAACATTTATAAGCAGATTTACTTTTCGTAGAGTAATCGTTTGGTAACCGTCACAATTACCCGAGAAAACCATGATCGAAACACGATAGGTAGAGTGATTTTTTGTATTAATAAAAAAAATCGAGCATGTTAATATCAGCTGACCCCTACTTATTTACAAGAATAACAATTATTTACTAACATTACAGGGGCAATTGTAATGTTAGTAAATAATTGTAATTAATTATTTATTAGCTTAACGAGTCTTAGAAACCTGAATCATTTACAAATATTAGTCCAAATTTCTAAAAATAATGCCAACTATCAGACGTAGTTGTATTTTAGCGTAGTTATCTATCTAAACGGCTCCATGGACTGCAATAAATTGCTTGAGATTTCCGATACATTACTTTATACGCCGATAATATGTATGTAGTACCGCCATTTCTAAATTACTGACTAAACTGTTATAATTTAACTGTCACTTTATTCGAAATTAAATTTAAAAAACGTTACTCGAGTAAAAGTTGTTTAATCGGACAGATTATTCTGCCAAATAAAATTATTAGATTACTAACGGATTACCAAGTTTTTTGCTAAATAAGAAAGTAAGAAATAAAGAAAAAAACACCACCAAAAGACCCAAAAGATGACCAAAAGTTTTGGCTTGATTCTCATTTTCCAAAGAATTTATCGCAAAAGCATAAACATCAAATAATCATTTCCCAACTCAATACATAGCATAAAAATGTTTTGCATCAGAACTTTTTGAAAAACACTGTTTAGACATTTCCGTATTTCAAAATTTTTTGTCACCATTTTTATTCCTCGAATTATATACTTGCCAAATTTATAGGTACGTAAATCAAATCAAAACATTACAAACCATTATTGAGAAATAAATTCTTTATTTAGTCATTTTTAATACGTTGCTGTCTCTTTTTTATATATAGCAAAAAAAATATCTTTAACTTCAATTAAATAGTAACTTAACCTAACCACACAGTATTTTTATGCGACAGTTCGTTTTTGTGGAGGTCACAGCTCTAACCTAACCCGCTTTTCCGGCAACCGTTTGCCTTTCTAGGGGGTCGCAGTTCTAACCTAACCTGCTTTTCTAACAAGAGTTCATTATTAAGAGTGTCGCAGTTCTAACCTAGCCCGCTTTTTTGGCAACAGTCGTTTTTATGTTGTTGTAAAAAATAAATAAAAATAGACTAAACATGTTTGATAAACTTAAAATTGTTAAACATTTTTAAATCAAGTGAAACATTTTGGTCTAGAATGTTGCTGAACTGTTGTTAGGGAAATGGTAATGTCAAATAAGTATATAGGAAAAGTTTGATTGAAAAATGTACAGTTGCAAAAAATATATTTGGTAAATGAAATTTGGTAATTTTTTTTGGTGAAACCAAAATTACCAAAAGTTGCATCTAGGTACGAATAAATCCCTCTGCAAAACGATGTTCGGCGAAATCATTAATCTACAAAAAATAGGTGGGGGAATCATTAGGTACCCCCTTATAGTCTTGTGAGATAACACTTTCACAGTCTATTGAGATCGATAGATGATGATCTTTCATGAACGACGACGATCATGACTCTTGAGTCATGATTGTTCATGAGTGAGTTCGTACTCCGACTCGCACTTGGCCGATTTTCGGGTGGCTGTGACCACAACCTTTTTTGACGGCTGGATCCGCGCCTGGCGGTGAATGTGTTAATCTTCGATTTCAATAGCGTTACCTATAGTTTCAATTACTTAATAATATACTTCATGTAAACGATATGTTGACGAAATACTTCATTTCCGTATATGAAAAATATCTTATTTAATTACTAAACATTTTCTATTTTCCTAATTATAATAACAAAGTAAGTAATGTTAAGTACAGTCATGGACTTAAATTGTTTAGCCATTTACCCCCCTATACATAAACATCTACTAAAGTTGAAAAGCCGCTAATAATCGTTTGTTCCTTTCCATCATACCAATACGTCGGAAAGGGACAAACGATTATTAGCGGCTTGTCAACTTTAGTAGACGTTTATGAATAAGGGGGTTAGGGTTTACTTTACATTGGACATTTCATACCGATACGGCCCGATTCGAAGAATGATTAAGACACGTTTAAGATCTTCAAAAGATCGATAACTAAACGACATGTCAAAATTGACGTTTACTTCGATTCTGCTGTGATCCCAATTAGATCTATCTACGATATTTCTAACGTCAAAATAACATCAGTTGTCCGAATCGAGCTGCTTCTGTCAATTATACGATATATAAACGATATCTAAATGAGAACTTTTCTAAACCAGAACTATCGTTATCCTATCTCATTCTTCGAATCGGGCCGTTAGCTGGTAAACAGATGGACAGACATAAATAATGACGACCTATCTGGCCTAGTGGGTAGTGACCCTGCCTATGAAGCCGATGGTCCCGGGTTCAAATCCTGGTAAGGACATTTATTTGTGTGATGAGCATAGATATTTGATCTTGAGTCATGGGTGTTTTCTATGTATTTAAGGATTTATACATATTTATATATTATATACAATTATATCGTTGGCTAAGTACCCACAACACAAGCCTTTATTTCGGACAAGATCCATAATACAAAAACACAAAACAACAAACAATCAAAATATTTACATATAAATTACAAAAAATAAAATTAAAATATAAATTAAATTTAATTAAAAATACGGATAAATTAAATTAACATTATTCATTACATTAAATCAAAATTATCAATTTAATTACATTAAAATTATCAAATAAATTAAATTAAAATTATTGAGCTTACTGTGGGCCTTAGTCAATTTGTGTAAGAATGTCCTATAATTTGTATTTATTAAAAAAATACCGATGCATAATATCGGTTCGTAACTTACCTTTGGAACCAGAGATTAATTACTTTATTGTATCCACATTTTCACGTATTTGTATTTTTTAAGAATTGAATATTGTGGTAGAACATTTTTTTGTTTGTTTTCATTCACTTTATTTGCACTGATACCACAGATAACCGCGCACGGTTTTGTTACACTTGCTACGTATATACAAAGTTACCTCCTAATACATTCTGAACATCGAGTTTTCTGAAACATACATATTTATTAGCATGATATTAACATACGAGTTCCGCTTACCTATACGTAGTTGAAATGAAACATACATATTCACGTGAAACGGGAATGCAAAGCAACCCAAGTAATTGGTCTGTGCAAAGTTGCAAACCCCTATCTAATCACATTAACTTCGAAATAAGTTTGAAGTATCTACATGAAAAATCACAAAAATGTGGATCTATTCAGATTCGCATTTGACCCAGTTAAAAAGAGAAATACGAAACCTTTAATCGTCATGCGAATGTTAGTAACGAAACCTTTGGATAATTTATCAGAACGCTGACACTCAAACAACACGACGAAAAGTTTTTCATTGTTTAACTTTACATTCGTCATTGGGTTCTAAAGTGGCAATTGTCACGAAGCTAAACGCTGAAAGGGGACATTAGTCTTCGTTTCAATTTGGAAACATCCTATTTTGTTTCAAATTCGGCTGTTTGTTGAAGCCCTCACGCCAAAACTTTGACAATGGCAAACGGCGTGCCATTTTGGACAACGAAACGCGTTATTAAATTTAAAGATAATTATTTTTAGACCTTTGGTGGGTTCATTAAGACTCATTACGCTATCTGAGAAAGAATAAAAGGACCTTTTCTCAAAGTCAAACGAAATCTTTTAAGTAAAAAAATCTTTTTTTATACAGAAGAACATTCATTTGTCTTTATTTGGACTTGCTTGAACTTAATTTAAGAAGATTATTAATTTCAGATTAATTGCGATCTAATATTAAAGTACCAATATATATAATATAATAAACTGTTAGGTAATTAAGGATTCTCACGATAAAATATTATCTCGCAATAATATATGAGCTACTTACATAATTACATATTTGAAGTATCTATTTAAGCACATAAAGCCTTTCAATTTAAAACTCTTTAAGATTTTCAGTGCAAGCTGGAGGTATTTTAAAAGATATAGCATTTTGTAGTTATAAATATATATTTACAACAGTGGCCACAGGCTCACAGCTAAGATTTAATACCATAACAATATTTATTTGTATGCTTCTTCTTCCTCGTTTCCTCATAACTGAGGATCGCGATCACAAGAGATCGTTATTTTGTGACTTTACCATTTACCATACCATTTTTGTGATTACCATTTTACCACTTATCTCAAAACGATAAAAATAAGATAAGATAAGGATAAAATAGTTTATTGTTCAAGTAGGCATATTACAATGCGCTTATGAACGTCAAATAAAGCTACACCGGCTCTAACCCTACACCTCTGACCCGGGAAGATTTAAGTCTCCCCTCAATCGGAGGAGGGTATCCCAATCTGGACCGGTAAGAAACCCGGCGAGACACATATTTTCAAAACATTACATCGCATAATGAACATGCATTACTTAAATAAGAAAAAAAAAATACAATTTAGATTACTATAGAAACTACTATGTAGGTAGTACATGTCTTACAAATATGTACAATAATGTGCCCTTGTACTCGTGTAGTCTGTTTTTAACATATGCAGAATCTTGTTTCACATTAAGTTTAATTTATCAGAATTCTCTTTGAGAACTAGAGCTTGTTTACATAGTGCAGAATTACAAATACTTTGTTCCTTCTGTGAAAGAATTTAATAATATCAAAATTCCATAGAATACAAAATACGAATAAAGACATTATTACTCGTACATACAAGTGAAACCATTAACTTTGATGAATTTTCTTTAGATATATTAATATTGCGTAATAATTATCAAACGTAGGTAAAAACCGGGAAAATGAAAGCATTCATTTTAATGATCTATTCCTTAATTTTTGTACGTAAATATGCTTTATACGTTCGCAGATTTTTTGTGAACGAAACAATTAAAGGTTAAGTTTATTAAATACTTTTTTTAATGTATTGAATGAACAAATCAAACAATATATTAATATCTTATATCTAATAAAAAATCATAGTAGGATTCTTAGGATAAGTAGCTTGTTTTGTTAGATTTAATAAGTGCATTTTAATAATTTTGTTTACCATTTAAATATTTTATATTTTCATCTTCTGGCAAATCATTTAATAAATTAGGTAATATAATATGTGTACAGCCAGTGCCATATATGTTATTTTATTCGGGTTTACAATATTTGTTTTGTCTCTGTAGACTTCTTAGTTTTGTACATACGAGTATTTTAGTGTCCCACGTCTATGGTTTTATCTGGAGGCCTTTATCATTTAAATTCAAACTTACGTTTTCATATCTAGTAATGTCACTTTGTTATCATTCGCCGAGCGTCTCGCTCGAGCCAATACACATACGAACAAGTATGAGCGAGATACACGCGCAAACGATAGCAAAATGACATAATTTAGATATTAAAATGTACGCTTGTACCTCACAGAATACGAAATGGTGGAGCAGCCACGTTAATGAAAGTAATTAAACTTTGCTAAAGTTCTGAGCAATCTGGTCTTACGTATGAGTAATGTGGCTTAGTAAGTTATACTGGTAGTTTAATAAGTTCTGTCTTGTTGGAATCATTGTAGAGATAAACAGCCCTCAGCCCTCATATTTTTACCTTTATTTAGCTACCTAACCAAATATAATACCTATATTGGTAGTTAAGTTGACTTATGTTTTTAATGTAGATCTATGTT
Organism: Cydia pomonella; assembly: GCF_033807575.1. Lineage (NCBI taxonomy): Eukaryota > Metazoa > Arthropoda > Insecta > Lepidoptera > Tortricidae > Cydia > Cydia pomonella. Next base: position 3,864,209 of record NC_084710.1, on the reverse strand, counting down.
GATGTGGTCTGTGACGGATTAATCCGTCTTCGGCGGTGGACCCACGGTACGGATATATCTGTCATTGGCGTCAAAAAGGTTATGGTAGGCATACGCGTAATATACTCGTCACGTCCCTACAAAGTAGACCTTTTTGTGTAATACCCCTGAGGCACGTTATACACAAGTTGATGGAGATTGTATGTCTTCTATACTTACTAAACTCTGCTATCAAGCGCAGATTATTAACGAAGCATAAACGCTTGCAAAATGCTCTTTTTCTGCTTAATTATTAAAATCAGAGCAAATCTAGCTTTGTTAGCTTTTACAGCCTTCCGCCTGCCCACGTTCGTATATAAACGGTTTTATTATGTAGATACGTATTTAGAATCATGGGAAATATATAAGCCTGAAGACAAAATATTTGATGTTATAGTAGTTAATGTATTATTGTGTTATATTAATAATAAATTCGGCTCCGCGCACGCCTCCGAAAGGTCCGGAACACTATTGTTACGTGGTGTGAAAGACCCTCCTACAATTTAGGAGGGATTTTAACGTTCTCGTGTCAGAGGTGTAGGGTTAGAGCCGGCGTAGCTTTATTTGTTATTATTTATTCTATTATTTCAAATTACAATTTGCACCTTACAGCGATTGCCAAATTATCACAAATTGGAACATTTGACTGCCATAAGCGCATATTAATAATATGCCAACTTGAAAAATAAACTATCTTTACCTAATGATATCATATAATGACTTAGTTATCGTCAATCAGTTTTAGAATAACCCGTTTAATTTTTTTAAATCAATTTTGACACGAAAATATGCATATTTCTTGTCAACTATGCGTTTATTTTAGAATTATACATAAAATACGAAAGCAAACAATCATAACAATTACCATAATAATTTATTGATTAATAGCCGGGCCGTGCTCGTCGACATCACCATCCCCCATGATGAGAATCTCGTGAAAGCTGAGAAGGACAGGTCCAGTATGTACCTAGACTTGGCTCACGAGATAACCGCCATGTGCTCATAGATTTGGATGAGCATTTAATGTGCATGTTGATAGTGTTTGTAGTAAAATAAATAAAATTATATTCCCGTTGAGGAAACTCAGACAAACAGTATCTCGAGAATCAGCATTACTGGCATATCACAGCTACATTATGTCTACACTCAGATATGGTATAATAGTATGGGGTAGCTCATTTGATGTGCAAAGGGTGTTTATAATGCAAAAAAAATGTATAAGAGCCAACTCACACTGGAAGAAATGGAATCCTGTAAGCCAGTAATGCAAAAGAATAATAAATTAATTATTATCTCTACCATCCTTGTACATATTTGAAATAGCTCTCTTTGTTCGCCTTAATGAAACTTACTTTTAAAAAAAACAGTGATATGATAAGTTACAATGACCGTATTTCTAGACAGCGCAATGTACTATTTTTGCCAAAAACTTGTCTCAAACAAACAGCTAGAAGTTCGTTTTATATGTGCATAAAAATATTTAACAGGTTGCCAGCTGACATAAAAGACCTTCCAATCAACAAGTTTAAAAATAAATTATTTTTATGGCTTTGTGACATGTGTTTTTATTACATACATGAATACCTACTTTGATTATGAAATTGAACAGTTATAGAAATGTGAAATTGTAATAAATCGCTGCATGATTTTTCTAATGTTAATAATTAATCAGACATGTTATTTTTAATATGTTCATCTTATTTTATGTTATAGTGCGACTATACCTACTTCAAATTTTGCAAGATACACTAAGTAGAGTATGGTTTAACTAAAATATATTATTGTACACCTTTGTAAATCCATATTCAGCAAATAAATAAATACAAATACTAATACAAATGTGGGATATTGATTCGACGATCATTGTCCCGATAGTCGTTTCAGCGGACGGTCTCATAGCGAAGAGGCTCGACCAAACTTGAGAGGCTCTCGTTAGGTGGTTGGATCAAGGGACAGATGCAGAAGGCGGTGATCTTGAGCACGGCGCGGATAGTCCGCCGGTTCCTCTCTCTGCGGCCCTGACCACCGGCAGCTTGGGCCCTGCCCCGCTGCTGATGGCATACTAGGTTAGGTTTTTTATAATGTGTTTATACCTTTTGTATTGTTTTGTAAGTTTTATTATATTTTACTTTTATATACATATTATAAAAAACCTAACATAAGAAAAAATAAAAAATAAAAGACCATAATAATACCAACAATAATTACCATAATAGGAATACCAGTTACACAATATATACCTACCTTTTGATAGTTACAGGTAGTTTTAGTAAATAGATGATGGCATTCAAAGGATTGTTGTTTTGGGGTTGATTTAGCAAATCAAATATGGAGTAGACAATCGCGATTGTTTATTTTTCCAATAAGTCGAAGTAATATTATGCCTATTGAATTACCACCTGAAACCATATTGATAGTAAAATGTAGATACATATCTCAAATCCTTAGGTTAGGTTAGGTACCTACTTAATTTGTACATGACACGCAGACCACATACCCGACACCACCCTCCACCTACTGCTACTAAATCGCGTATGTCAACCACTAATAATTGTTAATTAGATTCATCTAAATGCGCTACTAATACGTAGTAACAGGAACAGGAGAATATAGAGAAGCGAGTATACAAGGCATTCTCGAGGAACACGAAATATTTTTGCGATGCATTCCTGAGGCCAAAAGTAAAACTATAATGAGTTTAGTTTAGGTCCATTCCGCCAAAAAAAAATATTCAATCTACAAGTGACATTTACAAACGTCTAACGGCCCGAATCGAAGAGTGAGATACGATAACGATGAGTTCTAGTTTAGATAAGTTCTCATTTAAATATCGTTTGTGTGTCGTATAATTGATAGAATCAGCTTGATTCGGGCAACCAATGTCACTTTAACGTTAGAAATATCGTAAAGTTAGAAATAATGTCAATTTTGACATGTCGTTTAGTTATCGATCTTTTAAAGATCTTTCCAAGATCTTAAACCGTCTTAATCATTCTCCGAATCGGGCCATTAGTGTGTTAGTAGGAACTTTGAACTGTCAGTGACAGAACTTACCTAATAAAACTCATCCTAAGTATCGGTGGGCGGATAGAGTGGAGGTAGATTTTCGTGAGCTCGGCGTCAGTAAAAACTGGGCTACATGTAAGTAATACATTCTACTTGTACAGGTTCACAGTTACAGTTATATTTGTTTTGGGGAAAGCAAAGTATGGGCATATATGTAGTTTGACAGAGACATTTGTAATTGGTAAGTACGGATAATGAGTAAGTAAGAACTTTGTTTTATTTGAGTTGCAAATTCGTGCTAATATTGATATCTGTGAAAGTGAAAGTTTCCGAAAATGAACCACGAACGTAGCGAGTGGTTCGAAAAGTAGAAGCTTGGCGAGCGTTAAGCAAATTTTGCCACTGAGTGAAAAATAACATTTTAAATTTGAAACAAAAACACTAAATTAAACCAAATCAAATCCCAATGAAAGTTATTAAATATTTATCATTCAAAATCATTTAAAAGTCAATTCTACCAACCTACATAAGGAAATAACTCAAAACTTCGCCACCCTTCAACTTTCTTATCAGTTTTTGAACAATCAAGCGAAGCGAGATGTGTAGGAAATATGTTATAAGATCGACTTATCTACAAGAAAAATATGATTGCAAAAATGTATTCCTTGTGATTTACCTTGTATGATATTTCCGTGGAATAAAAAAATAACAAAAACATTTCTGTAGATTGTAACTATTTACCTATGCATTGTTCTATGTAGAACGTTATTTTTATTTCGTTTATTTTTACATTTAAATTAAATATCGAAAATATTTGTAGATAAACCTTTTATATTCAGTAGACGTGGTTTAGTTTTCTTAGGGTTCCGTGCCTTTAGAGTGCTGATGGTTCACTATTATATAACTTTCTCTGTACATCTGTTCGTTAGCAAGCTAGGTACTTTAGCTACTATAAACTTACTCATCATTGCAAACACTGTTAAGCGAAAAACAGTAATTCTCTACCAATTTTAAAATACAAAAATAGTTTATTTACATAAACAGGTCAGATCCAATAACTTTTTACCACACCGGTTCGTAAAATGCAATTTTCTCATAAATTTTTAAAGAATAAAGAGATTCTGAGAGTGGTAGAGTAAATTGATGCAAAGTTTGAGTTGTTTCCTCATGTTGGCTGGTAGAATTGACTTTTAAGTCATGTGTCTTTCGCTTACTCGGTTATAAATTAGCACAAGGAGTTACTAAGGAGATATTAGCACAGGGCGCAACCCCTGTAAAAGAAAAAAACGAATCTACGAGTATATTTAATTCCTAATTCCTGTTTAGAGTTAAATACATTTATTTTCTCTATCACAGTAAAATATAAAGACATAATAGGTTTATAGGTAAACTGTGTAAGAATTAGAAAATTGTTAGGCTTTTATGCTATTATTTATATTTTTTCTGATTTATTTTTTATAAAAATATTGTACCGATAGGTACAGTCAGCATCAAAAGTAGCGGATCCAACAAGGTTTCAAAAGTATCTACCATTCTGTAACACCTTAACAAAAGTTGATGGTTCTATATTCTAACAATTTAGACTGTAAAAGATATACTTTTGAAAGTAAATTTTTGAGAATTATCTTTATTTGGAAAAGTTATCTGGAATATCAGATATTTTTGGTGCGTTGTTTCATCCGCTATTATTGGTGCTGACTGTACCTACAACAAAACAGTAAGATCAAAATCTTATTAAGAATAATGATATGTTGCTACCCTTTTGTTTGATTTGAATTCGCGTTTGCCATTTTTTTATGTTAGCGACACTATTCGAGATAAAATTTCCCTCGGGGTTGAGTATTCGAATTAAAAACAGTCGTATTTTAATAAACGGGAACTTTAATGACTTTTTCATTTGTATTTATGCACTTGTAATTTACAGAAAGATGTACTACTTTTCTATATTATTCTTGCACGCGTACAGTATTTAACAAAATCTTAAGTGATTTGTGTGTTTTTGTTTTGTTGCGCATTAACTAAACTATCAAAGTATGAAAGTATTTGTGCCGCTGTCTGTGGCTTTAGCTGTTAAGGTACAATTGTAAACTGAATAAATAAACAATAAACAATATCTCGGTACCATGGGGTCCCGGACCTTTGGCATGCATGGGGCCGAAGCCATAGCGCAGAGCCCCTTTAAGACAATTTAATCTAAAAGCAAGGGATACACGTAACGTATACGGAGCGTACAATATGATACAACAGGGGATGGTCTATTATTATTATTATGTATGTAATTATAGGCGAGCAGCTATTTAACTGATGAGCCTAAGTATGTTACACAGTGTCCAGTACTATACAGTTCAAAGTAATGTCACATCACTAAGTAACATCACGGCCCGATTCGAAGAATGAGATACGATAACGATAAGTTCTGGTTTAGATAAGTTCTCATTTAGATATCGATGGTATGTCGTATAATTGACCGAAGCAGCTCGATTCGGGCAACCAATGTCACTTGAACGTTAGAAATATCGTAGATAGATCTTATTGGGATCACAGAGGATTTTTTGACATGTCGTATAGTTAACGATCTTTTACAAATCTTTCCAAGATCTTAAACGTGTCTTAATCATTCTTCGAATCGGGCCGTAAGTCTAACTTATTGTTTGAAAGCCACTTGTCCAATATGTGTGTTATTTTTGCTATTTCAGGCTCGGCATCGTGGAACAAGTGGTACCTACATTATGATGTACATATTCACCCCACAGAGTATAGTCAAACATATCATAATTATCATAAACTACTCACATAGTCAGTGGTTCACGTCATGGGCCCCGCTGTGTACAATAAATTACCAGCATCCATGACTGATGCGCCTAGTCTGGCGATGTTCAATGCTAAACTAAAATTTGGCTTATTGAGCAGCCGTTTTATAGTGTCGAGGAATACTTGACCTCAAAATATATGTAGTTAAATATTTGACCGAAGAGCTGGCGGCTTCCTCGCACAACGTATCAGTATTGCGATACAACGAGGAAATGCCGCCAGCATCCTTGGTACAATGCCTCAAGGGCCTATTTTAGATATAAGCTAGTTATAGTAATCATCTGTATATATCCATTATGTATATTGTTATTGTCAATAAATAATTTTGGAAATAGTTAAATAAATAATAATAATAGTAAGAATGTCGTAATAATTGACTTGTTAGTAGAATTTATTACTCAAATTTATGAATCTTGTATATTTATCTACCTTTAATTTATATTAGTCATGTAATTTACATTATCATTATTATCAATAAACTATGAGTATGAGTGTAGTCTACTGTAGTACTACCACGACGCATTTCTATTTTTACCATATTTTGCCATTATGAATCCATAAGTGCTCATTGACGCAGAAAATCGAACAACGTAACTCAATCCACGGACACATATAAATAGACCACACAAGTGCACCAATCTTGCCATACAGAGAACTTGACCATATCTAAACAGCTCTATCAATTCTAATATTTTAGATTTTGATTAAATTAATATTTTAGAACTTAACCATTTTAATGCCCAGGACCTTTAAATGCGTCGTCAGTAACGCTGTCAAAGTAACCGCATGACGGTTACATTTCTAGTAAGGTTTATTTATTTGCACTTACAATTTACATGTATGTATGTATTGGCTAGCTTGTACCAGCACTTCTGCTTTTTGCTAACTTGCTCAGATAAGTGAGTGATTTTTTTGATCAAAAGGTTCAGAGTCTTGTTAGGCTGCGTTTCCACCAGAGATATGCGAAGATGCGTAGCAAAGGATGTGTTTGTTAAGACCACCAATAGAATCACTTCATGTCGTCAGGTGACAAGCAAAACTCACTAATTACCATACATAGGGGTTTTTGGTGCGGGGATGATTTCGTGTATTTATAACTTTGTTGATTGTAAAATAATTATCAAACTATGAATTAAAAATGGGGAGTAAGCTCGAAATGTTAAAATAGTATCGGTTTTTACAGTTTTTATCTATTTTTTGACTAGTGTAAAACATTCCCGCACTAAAAACCCCGATGTATGCTAATTACTAAAATATAATTAAATAAAAATCAACCTTATTTCAGTAGTAATATGGTTCATTATGGCTATACTTGTGGTGGTCATTAGTGGGTTTTGCTTGTCATCTGACAATTTGTTTTCCTCGCTCAGCGTGTAGTTTTATATTTGTTCTTAACAAACACATCTCTCGTTACGCATCCTCTGGTGAAAACGCAGCTTTAATAATGCTAATCTCGTTTGATTATTTTCGGTTATTTTCGCATAATTTGTTTTTTTATTGAAAACGCTTGTTTCAGTGAAAACTTTATTTGTTTGAGAAAGAATAGTACAAACTTAGCATATCAAAAACATCTTTTATGATCTCAAAAATATTTAAGTTTTAGAATTTAAAAAAATATCATATTAAGACACAGGGGTATTATTCTGCTGTTGAATTTGGAACTTTATTTTATTATTTCTTTAAAAGTTTTAAACTCGAACTCAATTTGTACTTGTATAAGTAGTATACAACGCGGGAACTTGCAAGGTTAAAGGTTTTAAAACGGCACCGCGGTGCGGCATCTAACTAATCATGTAAAATATGTCTGCGCACCCCAAAGAGAAGACTTGGGAAACTCATCGGGTCGGAAAGGGTATCCAACTTTTGATGGCGACCCTCGACATTTTATATCTAGTGGTTTCCGACTCCAAGTAATGGCTCTTGTATTGGCAAGTAATGTGTCTTGTTGTTGGTATCTTTAGAATCGAGATGTATCAAAACCAAACAAATTAAAGGAGATGGTCGATTTTGTATAGGCACTTGGGGCACTTGGGCCCAGAACAAACTGGAGCGTTTAGGATTGAAACGAACATCTTATTAATCTTCAGAATCTCTAGATTACGATGGTAAAAACAGAATCACGAAATAAAACGGCAATGTGGAGAAATCCTGCAGTGAAAACATGAATCTGGAAAGAAAAACTTTTAAACACCTGTGCGTATACTATTCATACTATTCCATAAAATAAGTGCGGTATTTTTCATCAAAAATTTCAAAATCTGGCGTGTAAATAAAACTGAAATAATTTTCTCATGTAATATAAAGTAATATTTTGATCTTGTTTGAAGTACATTATTTACTAATGAAAGTGAACTTATTGTTAATTGACCATTTGTATTACGTCTTTCAACAGTAATAAGGCTTATTTAAAGTTGGCGCTGCTTGCCAATATTTGACAAATTGATAAAAAGATGGACGCGTTTTGTGCGCGCATCAAAAGAGTATATTTAAATAATATCATTATTCTGTAATAATATTAATACATTTACACCTCCAAACTTTAAAGCAAAATGCAAAGTGAAATTAGAATTGTTTAATATAATTATTTAAAAAAAATACTATACCTTAAATAATATACCGCAAGATACCTAATTAATTGAATCATTTTTAACTACCTTATCTGGGATTAAAGACCTACATGAACATAGTATCTTGTTCGTCTAAATTAACTCACGGAATATTATTAATTTGAGAAAATGTCGTTACGGAGACAGTAAATTAAGGAGATAATCCATCCTAAGCAGAAATCCTCAACATAAGATAATTATCTACAAATGACGAATAATTTTAGACAAGATCCCCAAACCAGCATTAATTAGGTAGAAATAATTAAATACCCATCATTACCGATGAAAATTAACTTCCGTTTAGCGAGAATAGGGTTGTTTCCATCTACAAATCTTAGGGCAGAATTGTATCCCAATAAATTCTTTTGGATTATAAGAACATGTTAAACTACTTTTAGGAGACCTGTAATGACCATATTTTAGTAAATATTGAATTCAAAATATCTTTTGGCACACGTCACGTGACCAAACTCGAAACGTCATTGCAGATTCTGATGACGTCACAACTCTCGGATTGACACTGTTGACAGTTAGGCGATAAACAACAAATGACAAATGTCAGTTGACAGTTCGTATCTTCTACGTGTGTATGAAGTTATGTGTCAAACCGTAAACTGTGACGTCACACAATTTTCAAAGAGCGTTTTGGGCGCCAAAGCATCTGTCGAAATATATTTTGTTAATTTAACATATTTAAAGCCGTTTTTAGTATAAAAGTTGAATTTTAGGGCAACTTTTAGTTAATATAGAACGTAATACAAGCGTTTCAAAAAATTGGAAACAACCCTATTGTTTATCGGTTGACCTCATTACTGACAATATGACATAAATCAATACTGAGATGAAGCTAAGATAAAGAAAGTTAAAGAGGAAATTTCTGGAGAACATTTTTAATAAAAGGTTCGGAATTCTACAAGTTAACAATAGATTGAGCAGCATGACTTTGGCAGGAAATTAACTTCGATAGCAAGCTCTATTCAATGAAAATGTTTAAAATTTGAATTAATATTGCATTGTTTGTTTATGATTATGCCTGGACGACATTGCAATTTAAGAATTTGCGCTAAATTTAATATCATTTTGACATGCGCTGAGAGTGATACAATAGATTAGATAGATTGTTAACCAAGGGATGAAAGGCACTCATTTGTTGAGATAGTTTGGCACTCGAGCGCAGTGAGAACGCTAATAGCCTGAAACTTAAATGGAATTTCATCCGAGTTTAACACTAATTTTCATTTCGAATACTTGGAAAGTAATATACAATATACATGTGTATTTAAGAAATATGTACATACAATCAACAATTTAGGTAAAAGTATAGTTAATCATGGAATGGAGAGTTAAATATCAAAATTGTCTAACAAATCCATTTAAAACCAATTTTTAATTTCTTATATCGTAAAAAACCTTGAAAAATGTACTTGTAATATAAAATGCTCTCGTGCAGGAATGTATCACTATTCACTTTCTGCACACTTCATAGAACAACAATAATCCACTTTCAAAACGTTAGAAATTTTAAAATGATTTCAACTTGACATCAAATTATAAAGTTCTAATGCAGTTCCTTATTTTCGTTCAATTTGGAGTACCTACATATTATAGGGGCTATTGGGGACTTTTCAAAGCCGAGATAATTATAATTTTGAATTTTGAATATATCTCAAAAATGTGTGAATTTCGTACAGTTTTCTAACGCCAATCGAACACTAGGATAATTCACAAGTATACCTATCTACCTATTTCGTAGATAGGTATAGGTACATTTAATACAATATATGCGATACCAATATAATATTCTTCAAAGATTAATAAAATCAACAAGAGGTACTTAGTTGAAATATGCGTATGTGAGTTAAATTCAATATCAATTTATGTAGGTACACCAAAAGTTTATTCATCAGATGTACAATTTGTATCTGGAACCATGTCCTTGATAAACTTCTTAATCCACTCCTCAAGGCTGCTCTGGATCTTGGAGTTCATGTGGTGCCGCCGAAACACCTCGGGATGTGTCTCGGGGAAAGCAACCTGGCTAAGATCTTGCCGAAAACTTTCTATCTTCGAGGCCACCACGCATTGTATGAAGTCCAGAAGCCCGTCACCAACACACTTGGTACTTTTCAACTCGTCTTGGCTTCCTAAACCGATAAAGAGATTATTAAATTTAATGGCACAAATAAAATGCTAAGCGCGCGTAAAATGTAATCGACGTAATCGTTAAAGAATTTGTAGCCCGCTGTATAAATCTGTTGGAAGCCTTTTCTGATTTAACAATTTTGTAAGGTTATTTCGTATTTTGTTATGATCAGGACATATAAGTTTTTGTGGCAAAATAAAGTGATTGACAATAGTATTTTATGCAACAGTTGTATAAGAAGGGTCAAAAAAGGCGAGTGGCGTGAGTTACAATGAGAGCCGAAGCCGAAGGCGTAGGCGACCATTGTAAAGGAATACGCCACGAGCATTTTTTGACCTACTTATACAACGTTGCATACAATAATTTTTTCTACGAGTCAACCAAAATAAATCTTAATTTAGGTAAACAAAGCAAAAGTATATAGCCAAGACGCGCGAGCATACCTTGCTACGCGCCTGGCCTGCCGCGGCCCGGCCACTGTGGGCTGAAATTCGGCTTTCATTGTCATAGAAACCGAAGTTGTTATTTTTACGTTTTTTTTTATTAAACTAGGTTTTGCCCAGTATTGTTATGGTAACCTATGAATTTTAGACGATTTGGAATGAAAATTGTGGAGTTACGATTTTTTTTTCAAAATAAATGTATGGAGCAGGAACAAGAAATCATCATTACTCAAGAACCGCAAAACAAACCGTAATATCCTCGCAGGTGGTTATACTACGAATTATTTGTGATTTTTTGGCATACTACATATATCCGCCACGGGTGCGGTTTTTTTTTTTAATCATTAATTGTTTCTATGGAAAAAGCACAAAAACCAAATTCAACATTTTAAGATTTTTTGATTGAAATGAGTTTTGCTCAGTGTGTTTATGCTAAGTTATAAGTTTCACACGATTTGAGTTGAAAATGGTAGAGTTATGATTTTTTTTCAAAAAAAATGTATGGAGCCGGAACAAAATATCAAAATATCTCAAGAACCACAACAAATACGGTAATATCCTCGCAGGTAGTTATGCTACGAATTATTTGTGATTTTTTGGCATACTACATATATCCGCCACGGGTGCGGTTTTTTTTTTTAAAAATCATTAATTGTTTTTATGGAAAAAGCACAAAAACCAAATTCAACATTTTAAGATTTTTTTGATTGAAATGGGTTTTGCTCAGTGTGTTTATGCTAAGTTATAAGTTTCACACGATTTGAGTTGAAAATGGTAGTTATGATTTTTTTTCAAAAAAATGTATGGAGCCGGAACAAAATATCAAAATATCGCACCCGTGGCGGATATATGTAGTATGCCAAAAAATCACAAATAATTCGTAGCATAACTATCTGCGAGGATATTATCGTATTTGTTGCGGTTCTTGAGATATTTTGATATTTTGTTCCGGCTCCATACATTTTTTTTGAAAAAAAATCATAACTCTACCATTTTCAACTCAAATCGTGTGAAACTTATAACTTAGCATAAACACACTGAGCAATACTCATTTCAATCAAAAAAAATTTAAAATGTTGAATTTGGTTTTTGTGCTTTTTCCATAGAAACAATTAATGATTTAAAAAAAAAAACCGCACCCGTGGCGGATATATGTAGTATGCCAAAAAATCACAAATAATTCGTAGTATAACCACCTGCGAGGATATTACGGTTTGTTTTGCGGCTCTTGAGTAATGATGATTTCTTGTTCCTGCTCCATACATTTAATTTGAAAAAAAATCGTAACTCCACAATTTTCATTCCAAATCGTCTAAAATTCATAGGTTACCATAACAGTGCTGGGCAAAACCTATTTTAATCAAAAAAACGTAAAAATAACAACTTCGGTTTCTATGTCAATGAAAGCCGAATTTCAGCCCACAGTGTGCCGGTCAGCGACACCTTCTCGTAACTCATGAGGCCCTGATACTTGCTACTTGCTAAATTAAATTTTTGGACAGTTTTTTCTCGATTTTGGCCACCGTAGCCTACGGAGACTAACAAGCAACGCTAAGCGGTCTTCGTAGTCTATGGGTGTTGCTATATTACGGGTGTCACATGCGTGTTTCTGACTTATGAAGTAATTGTTTTTACTATGCAACCAAATGAATATATTGTAAGTTGGCAGCAATGCACTTAGTTTAAAACTGTATTCGTTTTGATTTTGTTAGGTTGGTAGCCATTAATCGCAGTAACGTTATAGCGATTAAAAGCACAAGTGCTGTTATGAGGAATAGACAATATAGACTTTTCTTGAAACCTTTTATATATGTTCTTATATTCGTGTTAATGAATACATAAATGACAGATAACAGTAGAGGAGTAGGAAAAATCAAATATCGACATATCTATTATCGATGTCACCATAGGGTTATAGATATTTATAACATTGTATAAAAAAGATAGCTACCGCGAAATACACAACACGTTCTATAATTTTATTATCTTCTTTGATACATCCATTGGTAGTTTTCTTATTTTTTGACGTTTTATTCATATAAGTAAGTACTTATGTAATCAAGAAATTATGGTCCGATTCGAAATTAATTTGCATTCTTGAAATTTCTTGGTAATTTACAGCAAGTAGAAGTTACATTTTTTAATTATTAATCTATGACTGACTTATCGATGGCATATTTGTCGATGTTTCATTTTCTCAAGCACTCGTTATTGCCACAAAAACTTCTATGTCTGGTTAAGATCTTAAGTCGACGTATCATCGTGAGGCGTATTCTGACGACAATTAAGAGCATTTTCACATTTTTTGATCCGATGTCGGATATCGGATAGAAGTAAAATGTACAACGTATTTTTCTCTCGGCATTATAACTATTCATTTAACAAATCGGCATGGCAAAAATATATGATCACCCAACAAAGGTGGACTTGACTTTGACTCAACCATTGACTCTTGATCCTTGAACTTGAACCTTGACTCAAGATTGTATCAAAATAAAATTAAAACCATATCAAATTATTAAAACATAATCATGAATTTTGCCGTAAAACTGAATGTAAAATATCTGTTTCATAAACAGAAGTGAGTTCCTAATGAGGCGTTCTACCTTGTCGCTTGTTAACCGAGAACTTCAATCACAGGACTGTTGCGACAACTTTGAAAGATTATTATTTAGTTGGCAAAGCTATTAAATCAATGTTTTGATGTCTTCATTAAATTCGAGTTCCGATTTTAGGTACACCTCATTTTGATGGCACTTAAATACACACAAATACACAAATGAAAATATTTATTTTTTAAACAAATTATGTATATCCTACAAACAACATTAAAAAAGCACAAGAGTCTGCCACTTAGCCCGAAATGTAAAAGAAAAAGAGTAATACCAAACATAGCTATGCTACCTAAAACTATTAGAACCAAATTTGCTAGCTCACAATACCAGATACAAGCCTCACATCTCTATAATAAAATAAATAAACTGTTAGACATTCACACAAAACCACATCATGAGTGTAAAAAGCTCATAATAAACTGGCTAAAAACAAAAACATACGATGAGACAGAGAATATAATACGATAATCTTTCACAAACACACACACACACACACACACACACACATATATGCACGCACACATACACACACACACACACACACACACACACACATACACACGCACACGCACACGCACACGCACACACACACACACATACACTCACACGTACACAGAATATCTCTAAGATAGTTTGTTGTTAGTACAGTAAGGCACTTTATCTGTATTCAGAGAATGTATTATCGCTCCTTTAGTTCTTTAGTTAGTTTAGTTTAGTTAATAGTTTATATGGTTATCCTAAGATATTTATACTTTATACTTAAAAAAAGTTACCAAAGGAAGAGCGGTGTCTCCCAACACAAGCATTTATTTTGCTTACAGGGAGACTCCATCCCTTTGATCATAATTTACGTGTTTTTGTTGAATAAAGAATTTTTGTATTGTATTTTGTAAATTAAATATTCTGTGGTTTCGCCTGTACCTTACTTACTTTTATATATGTGTGACGTTGAATGACTTTATGTATGTGCCTGAAAGAACGTTCCGGAATACAGGCATTATTGGGCTCAAATCAAAAGTGTATGAAAAGAGAAAAGGAAATAACCAAAAAACATTAACAATTCCAGCAGGTGACGGGCTGATGCAGGCAAATATGAAAAACGATTCCGTAAAAAGCTGCCACTGAATGAGCTAGGAAGAAGCTGCCTATCATTCCTACAGAACAAATTTAAAAAAATTGACAGTTATCTAAGTTAAAAGTCACTTTTCATTGTAGTTATTCTAAAAAACTATGTTTCATCTCTATCGCATCAGTTTTTTTTCATTTGAAGTTCACAGTTTTTTTTCGGTACACCTCTTATAGGTTTCCACATTTTATCGCTATAAAAAACTGTTATAATACTTATAATCCCCATCTTGTTACAGTCAAAGAAGTTAATTTCAGCACCATTTTGTAACTTGTCATATTGACAATTAATATGAAAGCTAGGGACCGCATACTATTGTCACTGTGACAAGGTTCGAAATGGTCCTGAATTCCTTGAACGTACAAAAATAAGATCGAAGATGTTGTTCTCTGACTACCCGCTTTAAAATGGCAGTCTGAAGCCATTTTAAATGGAGTTAAGTCTACGGCTCGTTACCTAAAATGTGCTCGGTCTTTATCTTTGCGAGCACCGATTGAGAAAATAGTGAACTGAAATCGGGATCGCTTTTGTTAAAATAGGCGTATTTTTTTGAGTGGCAGTCAGTACCCCTAGTGTAAATATTTTCGACAGCGAAACGTGACGTACGCGTTTGCATTAAGTGTCATTTTGTATGAGATTTTCCAAAACGTCCCGCTTGGCGCGCTGTTCAAAAACCTATACAAAATGAGACTTAACGCAAACGCGTACGTCACGTTTCGCTATCGACTACATTTACACTAGGGGTACTGATAAAAGTCCGGATAAGTATTTAAGATAAACGAGTAATGCTTAAGTACGGCCAGAAGCTAAAGTTGCTACTTCAAGTAACTGGTGACCGAAGAGCTGGCGGCTTCCTCGCACAACGTATCAGTATTGCGATACAACGAGGAAATGCCGCCAGCATCCTGGGTACAATGCCTCAAGGACCTATGTTGGATATAAGCTAGTTATAGTAATCATATGTATATATCCATTATTTATATTGTTATTGTAAATGAATATATGTCCAATATGCAAGGAAAAAACGAAGTTCTTAAAAAAATAATCTAATGGTGCACATAAACGACTGTCAGAAGCAGTCGCTGATAATAGTATGTCCCTTGCTAGAAAGAGATAAACTTTGACAGCGTTAAGGTAGGTTTAAGGTTTGTATAAAGAAGAGTTTTATGAAAGTTTAGATATATTAATAATTATGGATTAAAAAAACAAAAATAAAATGAATACATAATATTATAACGTACCTGTAGTATTTGAATCAGGCAATAGAACGTTTTTAAACACATTTTTGGTACTGTTAATTATTGGATCAAATGCTTTCGGCAAAAACTCGACCCCTGTATCTTCTTCACCACACATTTCTGGCACAACATCTGCCTTGTCTTCTTTAGACCTTATAGCCCTTACACACAGAAACATTAAAACTACCAGTAAATTGTACTTCCACATCTTTCGACGCCACCACGTTATCGGATGGAAATGACAAATATCAGTTGAAGTTAGTGCTTCTTACGTTTTTATAGCCAACTGTGCAAATAGAATAGGTATGCTTAAGTGTACCTTCGCAATAACAAATGTCTACCATACATTTGGTTGGTATTTGATTAGGCATTAATTAATACAAGGTGCCCGTGAGCATTGCGAGATATTTTAATGGTGCATTCCTGATGGCAACAGAAGCAAAAAAAATTATATGACTTTTTGTGAAATTCGACAAGAAAAAAATTTCTCTCTTTTTTTGAACACTCCTGTACCTACATAAAATGTAATTTACAGTACATATGGGGCTACTTTATAGCACTAGTGCGAGAAGTAGCATATTACGTTACTGTGTCGAACATTTAAAGGGCCATATGTACTGTAAAACGTTGTACGATACATGTGCGAATAGGTAATTCGCAACTCGTTTCGATTTAAAACACTCCCTTCGGTCGTGTTTTAATTTATCGCCACTCGTTTCGAATTTCCTATTTTTCGCACTTGTATCGTAATGTACTATTTTATTGATAAACACATAACCTAAAATCAACTAAAAAGTTTTTTTTTATTTGGGGGTAACTTCTCGAATACATTTTTTTAATTTTTCGATGTCAATCAATAGGTATGTCCAGAATAGACCTCAAAGTGGCAATACCGCAGTCAAAAATGTGTTTTGTACCGACTTATGGCGAAATAATGATTTCGAAAAACATTTAATTATCTATGAAACTAGGCCTAATCCAGAAAATTTTAAATGCCCTTTTAGTTTCTAAATATTACCAGGAATGCTTAATTAAAATGTCTCGCAATGGTCACGGGCACCTTGTATATAACTACTAAAAGTATTTGTGATTGTATTGGTTATTGGTCAGAAATATATATTTTTTAATAATTATACCCAATAGTGTAAGCAAATGTGAATTTTACGTTGGTAACATTCTTAAAATACCTGAAGTAATGTTTAATAACTTACCTGGCAACGCTTAAATTAGCAACTGGTAGGCCTAAGCGCAAATGGTTGTACAAAATCGTTCACCTGGATGATGGTAACGGGCTGAGCAATGTTAAGAAACAATAAAAGAAGAAGGTCACTTCCTTTTTTTAATTAGAGCAATCAGATATTTTTTTAAATATATTGTATGCATGCATTATAGGAGCAATGGGGTATTCTATTCATACTCATATACTCGTACCTAAACAAATCACAGATACACATTATTGGAATGTCGTCAACGTTTTCATCTTACCCAATTTAGTACATTCTAGTATTTATCTACAATTCCCAAGAAAATATTTGGTAATTCAACTGTGCTATATTTATCATAGGGATATTTTTTCGTTATATTTACTGAGTAAACGATGTAATAACACGTCGTCTGTTACAATGATAAATTACGCTTACGGTATACGTCTTATTGTGTGAAATTTACTTGCAATCAATAGTCGAGTCACGTAAGACTATTTTCGGTTTTAAGGTTTAAAATGAAAGACTTTTTGCGTCTTGAAACGTGTCCTCAAATTGTATCAATTGAAGTAATCATTTATGTAAAACTTGTATATTCGTAAATTTACCATATGTACCTTAATGTTGTTAACACATCGCGTGCAATAAATTAATTTATCACAAAGTAGCAACGTCGGGGGCAGTTTGGATTGAATTTTAATTATATCAAAAGTTTTTTTAACAGAATCGTAATCTAATGATAGTTCAAATTCTTCCTGTTTTATACAAAATTTTGGTCTATAAATATATGTAGGTATGCACTGTAAAAATCTTATCGGATGTTGACGGATCACGTCTTTTTAATGTAAATAAATAACTACAACTAGATAACAATACATGTTCGACATCAAATATTTCGCTTTTGAAACGAAACAGTCAAATACTTAATTAACTATGACTCTTTCTTTGACCTCAGTTATATGAATTTATGACCCGAACAAAGTATCTACTGTACCGTAATACCGTAAAGTGGTTGTTATTTCAGCATTAGAATGGATAAGGCGCTTATCGAAGTATCATCTTTGGGCTTGAACATGTTCTAATACGCAGTGGTAGAGGTTAAGTAGGTTACCTACTTAAACTACACTGAAAATGGGGTAGATGTTATCGATGAAAATATAAAAATATGTAGCTGTTCAAATAAGCAGTGGAATAGTTTTTTACGTTTGCCTCACTAGCAGAGAAAATGAATATGGTATTTTCAATATTTTTTATTTATGATATTAGCATTAAATTCTCTAGAGGAACTGCACAAAAAGTAAATATAAAATAACTAATTAAGAAAGGTCAAATACGCAATAAATCGCAAAAAATACGATTTAAATAGTGATACGTGATACCTATATTTACTACCTAGGGACTTCGTGCACACTAAGAGAGGCAGTTAGCAACCTGAAAACTTTGCTAGGCTTCGTGGAGGAGCTGGGGTGGTTAGAGTAGCGCTACCTCGCTTCACGCAAAATAAGCACAATGGTTATCGATTTGCGGAAAATTCCCAGAAGCACTATTTATAATAATGGGGTGAATCAAATTATTGTTGTGCACGAGAATGCATTAGCTATGTATTTTGGAGCATACCTACATTGAATATATAATTATCTAATAGTAGTTTATGTGACTGCTACATAATAAAAGGCATTAAAATACACGAGTGTGGGTTTAAGAAACGGACGGAGTGAGTTTCTTAAAAGGATCACACGAGTGTTTAATTATGCCTAATTATGTACAGTTACATACACTATTTTATCTGCACACATATTATAAACGTTGGGGCAATTGCTCTCTTGGCAGAACTCGCGGACATGTGGTGGCGTCACCGAAATATTTTTATCGCTCATTTTACACGAAACTTTTGCTATAGTTACTTTAAAAACAAAACATATTCATTTTATACTTAAAACGAATTAAAAGATAAACTGTACGTCAAATGGCGGTAAATGAATTTTTTTTCACGCATTGACATGCGTTGCATGCGCATTCGTAGTTTTTTTTTATTGAGAGACAAACTAGAGTCGGGGGCCTATTTCCGTAACATTCGATACAAACTAACATGCGAGATATGTCAAAATTATATCAGTTGATATTTCATTTCGAACAAAAAGGAATCTCGACTGATATTAGAATAGAGGTCAAACCGAATTGCTTTTTTTCAGATGTCTTCCTAATTTGAATGTCATAACCAAGGTCGTAATGAAAACCTTAACAAATTGTTAAGTCAGGATCGGTCGCCTTCTAACATGATTCACAGATAGCAAATAAAATACGATCTAAAATACCTAAAGATTGATCTAATACCTTGGTGCCATCAGCCCATCATAGATTCAATGAATTCAATATGATATTGCTTGCAGTTATATACCTGTATCCTGTATGTTTACGGGATCTGTGTAATTGATATTCCCTGGCTCACAGACCAGAACAACATCAAACAATTTCACTGCTCCAAATAAAACATATAGCCACGTTCTTAAGTAAATAACAAGCACATTTCAGATGCCGCACGCTGCGCACTCCAGGCAACATCCTGGTGGCCAACCTGGCGCTGAGCGACTTCTGCATGCTGGCTAAGACACCGGTCTTCATATTCAACTCGTTCAATCTGGGACCGGCTTTGGGGAAAACTGGTAAGTAATATACGAGTTTCTGATCAACATTAAAAAAGCGATCACGTAGTTTAACATACAGGGAGTTTTCTTACAACACTACAAATTTAGATAACTTACCTATTGACACGAAGAAAAATAAATATTTGTTATGCAAAATATACTGTTGAAAATCAAAAATATGTTTTATATAATAATCTGTTATTTAGTTCAGTGACAATAAGATGAAAAATCAGTTTGACGTTTCTGTACTGATTGTCAGGTATATAATATTAGTTACCTCAAGAGGTTGACAAATGATTAATTATTACGAAAATACTAACTGGAGTCTTACCCTATGTAGCGTGACGTCATTTTTCCATCAACGGCACGAAATGTACGGGCCCTGACGAGTATGAAGGACTAGGATCGGTAGTCGAACATTAATAATCTTACTTCATTTGACATTATTAAGTACCTAACATATAAGGGCCATTCTTTTTGTTGTAAATTTTTTTTATCAGATTTTGATCAAAATTCGGTGGGTTTCCTATATTATACAATATACTTAGGTAAGCGAATTTTCACCGAATGTCCTACAAAATCTTCCTCTTAGGAAAATTTATGGTATTTTTGTAACTCTAAAGAAAATTACGTAAATTGGGATTCAGTATTTATTCCGCCCAGGATCAGGAGCTGTTCAAACAAAGGTACCAATTTTATCAACATCTAGCGAAAAGAAAATGACAACAAATAATAAAAATGACCATACAACAAATCAATTTGAGATTGGTAATATTAAAGTAAATAAATGAATTAATTAATTAATAATTTATTTGCATATGAATATGGCAAAGAAATCATTACATAAGTAGGTGTTGGATACAATATTTTGAATTTGTTTCTCCAAGATTCTACCTAAGACACAGGTGTACATGTACTGTATATTGGCTTGATCCGCTACTAACAATTGTAGAATTTCGCCACATTACAGAAAATTAGTAAAAATACTTAATTCTAAAATTTGACACCATAGCTCAGTCTGTTACGAGTATGTTAACCAATGTCGCAAATACTCTTACACGCAACTGAAATTAAACAAATATTTTATTGAACATTTTGTTCCCAGGATGTGTGATCTACGGGTTCGTCGGCGGGCTGACGGGCACCACGTCGATAGCGACTCTGGCCGCCATCGCACTGGACCGCTACTGGGCCGTGGTACGCCCGCTGGAGCCGCTGCGCGCGCTCACCGCCGTGCGCGCGCGCCTGTTCGCCGTCGGCGCCTGGCTCTACGCCGGCGTCTTCGCCTCCATCCCCGCCCTGGACATCGGCTACGGCCGCTACGTCCCTGAAGGCTACCTCACCAGCTGCAGCTTCGACTACCTGACAGATGAACTCCCACCCCGTTACTTTATCTTCACTTTCTTCTGCGCCGCTTGGGTCGCACCCTTCTTCACCATCACATTCTGTTACCTCAACATACTCCGCGTTGTCGTCTGTAACAGGAACGTTCAAACCAAAAACCAAGAACAACGGCTCTCCTCCAGACACGTCAAAGAACAAGTCAAACGTAAAGCTGAAATCAAGCTAGCGGCTCTAGTCATAATTGTAATTGCATTGTTCTTCGTGTCTTGGACCCCCTACGCGATCGTAGCGCTCATGGGCATTTTCGGTAAGAAGGATTTAATTACGCCCATAGTTTCAATGATTCCGGCATTGTTCTGTAAGACCGCCGCGTGTATAAACCCTTTCATTTACATAATCACCCACCCAAAGTTCCGGAAGGAATTTAGGAAGTTACTATTCAGAGACAAATCTAGGCGAATGAGTACTTACACTAAAACAATCGGTTATACAGAGGCTGAGGCTTCAAAAATGAGGCGGACGAGTAAAGAACTTAGCGACACGGACGTGGAAGTGGTCCAGATGAAGGATATTCCATATGATACAGAGGAAAGTGCTAAACCCCCTCCCAGCACCGTGAAGACGATTTCCTCCAGGGTTTCGGAAAGGGAAGGCTCCCAGAGAAGTGCTAGTATGAAGAGTTTTGAAGACAGTGTCGTAAGCCCACCATCTTGGTACGCTAAACCGAAGTTTGCGAAAAAGAAGAGTTTCCACCGCCGATCCTCGAAGAGTGTTGTATCTATGAATACAGAGCCTATTGTTTTGTAACTGAGTGATTTACATTTCTTAAATCATTCACTATTTGATGTTCAGAAATCAAACACGAGACACAGTGTAACGAGTAAACTTTTTACTAAGAATGTTCACTTACAAGTTATTTGTAAGTTTTGTTTGAATACTTTCCAATACATTAGAGAATAACGTTTATTTTAAATGGCAGTGAAATTATGAAATTAATCTAGCAGCACTCAACTGAATGGGGTGGATCTTAGTAAATGCCCACTAACACATATTTCATTTGCTGTTGACAAGTCGTTATGTAAAGAATGGTTTTATTAATAGGTATGTTTAGCTTATGTCAGATAGTCATAAATAAAAAGCACTATATCACTATTATTTAAGCTACCTTAAATTATAGCAGATCTTTTTAACATGTAGTTTTAGAAAGTAGGATGTTAAGATTGAACAATGTGATATATATACTGTACGACTGTTAAGATGTTCATAGGTAGACTTGAATGAGAAATACACGTTTTGACTGCAAAATACTGTCGTAAGTAATCATAAAATATTGTGTCCCTTAAAAAGTTATACCTACATCATTCTCGTCAAGTAAAACGCCATGCCAGAATATAGGTGCGGTTTTGCAGGAAATAAAGTGACATGTGTTAATATTGACAGTGTGATGTGACTCGCAGAATTGTATTGGACGGATCCAAAAGGGTTGTAGGTATCCTTTGTCACTTTCACAATTCAAATGTCACATCAAAGAAGTAGAAATAGTGAGCTTACCCTCAAATCGTATTTATTCATACAGAAAACTATAAGCGCTGTATTATAATAGAATAAAACCCTTTCTTTATTGACAGTTTGAGTAAGATTTTGTAATACTTAGGTACATATACAGAGTGTTTATTTTCATTCTTTAGCCATATATTGCGAGATGAATTCATTCTCTAAAGGTTATAGAGGTCACATTGAGTAATTTTTACTCTGGAACAAGCCACACAATTATGAAAAAGCGGCCAAGTGCGAGTCGGACTCGCCCATGAAGGGTTCCGTACCATTTATGACGTATTAAAAAAACTACTTACTAGATCTGGTTCAAACCAATTTTCGGTGGAAGTTTGCATGGTAATGTATATCATATTTTTTTTTTGATTTTTCATTCTGTTATTTTAGAAGTTACAGAGGGGGGGGGGACACACTTTTTTTCACTTTGGAAGTGTCTCTCGCGCAAACTATTCAGTTTAGAAAAAAATTATATTAGAAACCTAAATATCATTTTTGAAGACCTATCCGTAGATACCCCACACGTAGGGGTTTGATGAAAAAAAAAAATTTTTTTTAATTTTATGACGTATTAAAAAAACTAATTACTAGATCTCGTTCAAACCAATTTTCGGTGGAAGTTTGCATGGTAATGTATATCATATATTTTTTTTAGATTTTTCATTCTGTTATTTTAGAAGTTACAGGGGGGGGGGGACACTTTTTTTCACTTTGGAAGTGTCTCTCGCGCAAACTATTCAGTTTAGAAAAAAATGATATTAGAAACCTCAATATCATTTTTAAAGACCTATCCATAGATACCCCACACGTATGGGTTTGACGAAAAAAGATTTTTTGAGTTTCAGTTCTAAGTATGAGGAACCCCCAAATTTTTTTGATTTTTTCTATTTTTATGTAAACATCTTAATGCGGTTCATAGAATACATCTGCTTACCAAGTTTGAACAGTATAGCTCTTATAGTTTCGGAAAAAAGTGGCTGTGACATAATCGGACAGACAGACGGACATGACGAATCTATAAGGGTTCCGTTTTTTGCCATTTGGCTACGGAACCCTAAAAAAGAATAGCTTTTGTAAAATGTATTCAGTTTGATATTCTATGGGAAAGCCAATTTTTTTCATGATTTCGGTGTTGGTCCCATATTAAAAGCTCATTGCTCATTGTGATCTATATTATCATATTCACCAAAAATGTGGGTAGGCCCTCAACACAGCGTAAGCGTAAGAGACGCGTAAGCGTATCGTAATACGCGCGTAGAACTAGAGCGCTGCGAGCTCTAGCAACTTCAAACAAGTCCGCACACGAAGCGTCGTCCTAGCGTAGCGTAGCGTATGTAACACGTGTAAAAAACAAAACTTCTGACATAATCAAACAATAAAAACTCTTCATCTGACGAGAAAGTAAGATCGTAGATACATCCGTCGAAGAAATCTGACGCCAGCGACATGATTTCAACTAATGAGATATTAGTTATAAAACGATCACGCTTACCTACACGACGCTTGGTACTCGTAACGTTTTTACGATACACTTACGCGACTCTTGCGCTTACGCTCCGTGTACAGAGGGCCTTAAAAAGCACCCCATATATCTACAGTCTAGAAGTAGAACACTAAACGAACTTCACGATATAGTCACTTAAGTAAATCACTTACAACATATTCACGTTAAATGTAACGAACTCGAGCGCTTCTAACCGAACCGCTGACACGTAAGTACAGAACGAGCCAATTTAAAGGTGCCCGTAAACGGCAGCACTGTGCTTCGATAGTACTCAAGTGGCATGAAAATGTGAAGCATTCCCATTTCTTCAAGCGGAATAATTGAGAAGCAATTGTATTATCGAGAACTATAAAGACATTTAAGTAGGTACCGTTTGCGCAACGAGACACGAGCTAGGTATTCGAACTTTAAATAGTTGTTTGTTTTACTGCGCAAAGTTGTTGTTTATTGATCCCTCTCTTTCTATTTATTGTGATATTGATACCCATAGATGGTAGGATCCTATAGGTGTGCTATACCACGTGCGCCCGTGAGTTACAGAACATACGTAATGCGACAAAATTAAAAACACGTTTTTATATTGCTGACACCATACCAAAAACAACCTACGTAATTTGGTCAGGTTATTTGTTGCCCACCATAAACCATACTAAAATTTACGGTGAGGAATAATAAAAAATGAGACTGTAACAAGGACAAACAATAATAGCGCTTTCTCTGCTACTACTCAAAGATACATAAGACTATCCCGTTCGGTCATTTCCCCCCACCGCTCATGCCTCATCCAGTCATACTAGATTCATGTTTATACTTGACTAAGCAAGCAAAATTTTCCAAAATTTAACCACAAGCAAGCTAACGTGGATGCGCTATAATTATCTATGCATATTGTGAAATCAAGCGGAAAGATGATTTTTAGGCTAATACGGTTTTGAATTGGCTCCCTTGGGGTATAGAACCCTAAAGGTCTTCGCACACTATACCAATTCCACACCAACTTAACTCAGTTTTGGTTCACCTTAGTGGACGACGAGTGGACGACGCGTAGACCAACCGACAGTTACCTAAATTTTAAACATTGTACTATAGGACATACAAGATAAGGCTTTAATTTCAATATTTAATTTTGAGTCGAGTGGCTGTTGAGTTGTAACAATGTGCTAAGACCTTAAAACCTACCTATTTCTAGGACGACCTGACCAACATCTAGCCTAGTGGGTAGTGACCCTGCCTATGAAGCCGATGGTCCCGGTTTCAAATCCTGGTAAGGGCATTAATTCGTGTGATGAGCACGGATATTTGTTCCCGAGCCATGGGTGTGTTTCTAAGTATTTAAGTATTTATACATATTCATATATTATATATATCGTTGTCTAAGTACCCTCAACACAAGCCTTATTGAGCTTACTGTAGGACTTAGTCAATTTGTGTAATAATGTCCTATAATATTTATTTCTTATTAATATTTATTTAATTTTTGACAGCTAATTTAGTTGTATCGTTAGTACCTAGGTATTTATGACGAATTTGTAGTACCTAATTGTTGTACATTTCTTAATAGCTCTTTTACTAATCATAATTCTAGTTAATTACACTAACTAACTAACGGACAATGACAAATGCTCTTATTAAAGCAAAACTCTCAGAAAGTCTTGTCTTTATAATTATTGCGTTAAATCCGGTGAAGTTAATTAGAACATTTTAAGCCAACTGCCGTGTTGGAATCCGTACAAGTTTTACCAGACATGACTGATATTTATTTAATTACCTAACTTAAGGTTAGGTTTGGGTTACTTAATTACTTTCATATCGGAAACTGCCATTTATTATAGAATTCCATTTATTTAGAGAGAATCTCAAAGCTTTCGAAGGTTCAAACCATTTTTTTTATGGAATACACAAAAAAGTACGAATGTTACGTGCCGTTGCACCTTTGGACCACTCTACTGTAAAATCTCGATTTTGAACCTGCCTCAGTATACTTAGAAGGTATCGATAGTAAACACCCCTATGATGGGACTGTCACCTGTCACTATGCCCGTCACTTTCGCACTTAAATTTCGCACGAAATTATACAGAATGTCAGAGAAATATCAAAAATACTCTAAATTTTCTCGAACAGATAAGGTCACAATAATACTTATCAGATTACTGCTTTGAAATACTTCAGTATGAGATTTTTGAGTTTCCAAAACGTCACGCTTGGCGCGCTGTTCAAAATCCCATACAAAATGAGACTTAACGCAAACGCGTACGTCACGTTTCGCTATCGAATAAATTTACACCAGGGGTACTGATGTAAGTAATTAGGTAACTATAATCGAGTTCACAAACATATTTCCAAACAAACATTCCAAAAATATATTTACACGTCTCTAAGACATAACAATAAGGTCGTGTACCTACATATATTTTACTACACGTCGACTGTAATGGTTGAATTAAGGTATCGTATACCAAGCTACAATTGCGTACTTTTCATGTATGGGCTCCCAACTAGAGATAAAGATAGTTAATTTTCAAGTAGACTTTAAATAAAACTACGCCGGTTAGGGGTTAGGGCCCTGACCCAAGGAGATTGAAATCCCTTCTAAATTGTAGGAGAGTATCCCAATATGATACCGGCAAGTAACTCGGCAACTCAACTATAATATTCATTTCGATACGCTGTAGTCAACTATAAATATTATTTCGGAACGTGGTTGGTTGTAAATATGTTAATGAACTCGACCGTACCTCAGCTCTGTGGTCTTATGCCAGATAGACGCTAAAATGGCTGTTCAATTGCCCAATTTACTATCCAATCATCCTGCTTTTGTGCAAATACTGTCGGTGGATAAAGGTCGGTCGGACAAATTAGGGCAATCGAACTGACACAGTATCTCGGATATTAAATATATTTGGGTGATACTATAATAATTCAAATTCTGATGTTTTTGTATCAAATTCCACAAATACATTAGTCATTTATAAACAAATACTTATAAATATAGTTTATGTACCTATTATACTAGTTACTTGTGTTGTGTCGTTACTTTGTCGCCTGTTGTTACCTGGTTCTATTTTCCTTTAAAATTTATTTATAGTTTTACACGTATGTAAAATGTACATATAAATTGTTGGTGCAATAAAGAATATTTACTTACTTGAAACAATACAATATTATGGATTTCATTGTTTTATACGATTCAAATACCATATATTGTTCCAACACGAAATAATACACATTTAATTTATACAACCATTTAGACTCTACTGAATAGGTCTAAAATCATCTCACACTGTTATCTTCATACACATATATTTGTATTTGACATACATATATTTAGAATAGTAGATAAATAAAATAGCGCGTGGTTATATTTATCGAAAGTCACAATAAAGTACCTACCTTTGCCGTAGAATTATTTATAATCTAGTCAAGGTAAAACTACTAAAAATATCAACACATCAACGTTCAAAATTTCAAATGTACTCGTCTATGTAAATTAAAAACGGATTAGAAACTGCCTCATTATTTAGTGTTTGTATATTTAAGCACCTATTTATTTGTATGTCTTTCTTTCCCATCACGGAACAATGGTATTCCAGACATTTAGGAGGCGTGCG
This sequence comes from Cydia pomonella, assembly GCF_033807575.1. Lineage (NCBI taxonomy): Eukaryota > Metazoa > Arthropoda > Insecta > Lepidoptera > Tortricidae > Cydia > Cydia pomonella. The sequence goes on along the minus strand of NC_084710.1, from coordinate 3,836,348 downwards.
CGGAGCCGAAGCCAACACGTAGAGAAATGAAATGAAATGTAAGGGCTACACTGAGCGGATGCTGCCTTTACCCGAGTCATGGGACGCACGCAAAGGCAGCATCCGCTAGGGTGCAAGGACTATTGAGATGAGAGTTGATGGAATCTAAAATGATCTGGGCTATTGTGTGAAAGCGATTTATTATTGTTCGCCAAGAATCTTGTTTTGTCCCATCATCCAGAAGATCACTGTCAAAAGCTTTAGTAGCAATCGCATATGGGTAAAATGTTGGTTTTGTTTCTCATCATTTTTACGTTTTTTTTTTCTATCTTTCTGGTCATCGCTCGTCCATCGCTCAGGCACGGACCAGTGTGTAACCGAGTTCTAAAAATATCTTTTGTGTACGGAACTAGCCAAGTACTTAACCGCTTAGTGTAAGGCCTGAGTGTACGCTTGAAGCGGAGCGTTCGGCGGGGCGTGCAGCGTGGCGAGTGATTTGAGCAGCGTGCACTAAGGCCGCTCCTATACGTTTGCATTTGTTTAACATGCACCCCGCACGCCCCGTCCAATTCGAGCACCCACTCAGGCCTTACACTTACAGAGGTTTCCTCAAAGTCAACAGAAACGCTCCAGGGTATACAATCTGTCGCTTGATGTTGCTAATAACAGTAATAATCAAAGATAAATACAAGAAGATTAGTAACGGACGGTCCTTAAATTAATAGCTTGTAACTCACGCGGGATTTACTTCAATTTCTTTGATAATAGAAGGCCTGGCGAACATTGAATCAAAAATGGAAATTTCTTTATCTGTCTCTCTACTCTTGCGTATTCCAGCGATAGAGAGGCAGATAGCGAAATTTCGATTTACGCGGATTCCGATTCACACCTTGTTTATAAAATTAATAAAATAGCGCAAAAAGACCGCCTATTGTCTGCCTAATCAATATCTTTTAATGAGGTGTGCCAATAAAGAGTATTCTATATATCTATGTTTGTGTCACTTTTATTTCATTTTGTAGTAGAAAGAAGTGTAACACGAATATTTTGAGCCAATTACGCCATGTCTGTTCCTAGAATACTTTAGAATTAGATCATAAGATTTCACTATATGTTGATGTAATTTATTCACTGAATTGTAAATAAAATTGCGTAGCTTACTTGAGTATCTACGGTATTTTTATATTACACTATATGTATTCACTTGTACTATATTCAAATGATAGGTATAATTTATTTTCACCGACGTAGAAACCTAGGGTACCTAATCGTTATGCTCAAGATGAGCATAAATAACTTCTGTGAAAATAAGTGGAATTCTCGATGTCAAACATATAGTCATTAAATGTCTTGGTAGAAAACTACCTATGGAGCTTAATAAAATTGTTTGAATGTTAATCTTCGTTTTATTAACGAAATCCCAAGTCAATTCATAGGTACAGTGGGGCGTTAATAGCTGGTAGAATGAAAAAAGTTTACCTGATATGAGCGCAGACATAATTAACTGCATCAGCAGGCTTAATAAGCGCTTGATTACCGTCATAAATATTACCGAAAAACGTCTAAAAACTCAAGGCTCAAGTCATTTATTAACAATGCAAATTATGTGTTCATGCTGTACAATAGGTACATATTATTTTACATACAATAACAACTGTATCTGTAAGCACTAAGCAGCTACGGTATTTATTCGTAAAAAAACCTGCCCCTTCTGGTGAAAAATCTATCTTTTGTCACTCACATCATAAAAGAGGATGGATTTATTGATTCGGTGAAATCGGATCAGTAGTTTTAACTCAACGGTGAAATAAATACATAACATAAACCTAGTAAGGTAAAGAAACCTAAATTCCGAGCAAGAGCTTTGAGATAATCTTCCGCAGATGTGCCAATAATCCTCCCGTATAGTTCTTAATATTTAAGCGTTCCACCTTTAAATACGATAACTTTTTTTTTATAAAAACTGAAAGCTCCCGAGACTGTCTGATTGAGTTGGGTCCAGGGTTGGAAGCATTTTATTTATAAAAACAAGGTTTCTTAAGTAAGGTATTATATCTCAAATAACGTGCCTATATAAATAGTTACATAAAATAAATCCTTGTTAAGACTTTATGAAGGTATGTTCCCACAAATATTTTGAACTTTATATCAAATTAATAGAGTTCAATTTTGTGTGATTTCTGATCCCCTGGTTAATGGTGACGTTACCCTGCACGTAATTCAGTCACTATCCTGTCTTTTCGTAAAGAAGATAAAATAAAAGCCGTCGGCGATGTGGTATTTGACATCTATCGACATCTTCGAACAAGGCGCAAATAGATTTCCATATATTATCTGATTTATTGACTTCGCCTTTGTTTCAAAGTCCTTTAATGCAGACTGACTGTGAATGGCAAAGGAATTTTTATTTTTACAATCAACGGGAGCTATATTGAATTGAACTGGAAGCCGATATGAATTTACAAGTTTAATTTTGTCATCAAACACTCGAGCGAGGTGCTCTGCGATAAACATATAAATTTATTTATTTGTTTATTTATTAAATTTAGTTAGTATACTTATAGTTGCGCCGTTCTCGAGAACGTTCTCAGTTTTTGTATAGAGATATCATCGGAGGCTATAACTCCCTAGGGAGTTATAGCTTTTTTTTTCACAATCCTTAACTCCGGCGGGAACAAAATAGGCCTTTGTACTTCAGTACACCTGCATGAAATAATCTTTTTCGAGTAAGTGTGATGAAAACATAATATCAACCGACTTACAATAAATATTCCAAGACGTCTTCACTATAACTTGTCAGTACTCGAACTGGCCGCTTATTTTTTTTATTTTTTTTTAACATGGCTATACTGTTTGGCCGCGCCTGGGGCCAGTAACAGCTTGTGGTGTGAGTGGGGTCAGGGACGAGGCCTTAGGGGCCGCGACACTGCCAAACTGGCCGCTTGTCACTGCTTAACCGCCTTTTTATAGCAATTCAAAATGGCGGAAACCAGTGACAAGTAAGAGTCAATTGATACTATTTTATAAGCTTGACATAAATAAAAGTGAGAATATTCAAAATATAAGCTATTTATAAATAATGATCCTTACAGATGGATCCTACAAATCCTATAGAATTGCTATAGCATGTCTTAGGTATTACACAGTTTATGCAAGACTTAATTTTGTATTCACATGCTTACCAAGCTACGGCAACCCACCTCTATGACCTATACCTAGGGTTGCCATACGTCACGGGACTGTCACCGTATTTAAATATCGCGGCCCGAGAGAGCAAACACAAGTGTGTTTCTTTCGTCAGTTGCCTCGAACGTCTTTGACGTGCGTTCCGAATATTTTTCTCCGTGCCATAATCAAAGAGTAAAGTAAGTATATATAGTTTGTCAAAGGGCTATCTCATTTCAAACATAGACAGAGGAAGTCATACTATCTTTGTCTTACACTAGTACTAGCATCCAAAAGAAAAGGATGAGTATATTTTTTTTGTTCTTATTTACTGACAAATTGGTTTGACCAACTATAGCCATAATGCTGTTCATTTTCGAGGTGGGTGGGGAAACTATGGTGAGTGTAGAGTCAAGCCAAGCTAACTTGGCAGTGATTTCGATAGCACAGACTATGCAAGGGTTAAATAAACGTAATAAATTCATAAAAGTTTGACGCTTAAAATAACACTACTAGTCTGTGATATCAAAATCTCTGCCAACGTAGCTTGATTTGACTATATCATACATCCATACTTAGCAAATACTTAGTTATTTGAATCTAGAAATAAAATTATCTTTGATTGGTTTCGGAACTGTACGTCGCCCTGACGTTTCGCATGCTGTTTACTGTCAATAGTGTCAATGTCAAACAAAATGACATTTACGTATAGCCTAAAAATTGGATTATTTAAAAGATTATTAAATGAAAAACACTTATTTTACCATCACTACAGCAGTAATTCTCGTTATAATGTTCTATTCTTCGGTTCGGATGGTATAGCATTAAAAAGTTTGAAGAAGATAAACGAATTCCGGTAATAAACGTAAAGTGCAGTGCATGATAATTTACTCAGTTTTTATACGATTTAGTGCTTTGTTATTATTTTTAGTGGCGACTTACATACTATAATTAGTGTCCTCTGGGTTATATATATATACGCATTTGTAATGCATCGCAACGCTCAAGCGGCTGGTTTTTTAATATGAGATTTATCTCTTTTAGAAAAGCCGCAAACTGTATCAACCGCCTCGATTTAGTTACCACTAATAACTCAAAGCACCGATCTGTCACTGAACAGTATGCTCAGAAAGAGAATTTGAAAACAATACCATGGCCATTACAGAATGTTCAGCAATTGGATTACGATATTGGACTGATAGTCGCATTTGGACATCTAATACGAGATCATGTCTTAGAAAAATTCCCTTTGTAAGTAGTTTTCCTCTATATGTTTGTCAGCTTTAGTGACTTTATATACTTACAAAAACAAAAACTTTGAAATATTTTTTAAATGTATAATTGTAATAAATGCACAATACAAGACTGTCTTGTTGTACAAGACACACATACATAATGAAATTGCAGATTTCTACTTGCTATAATTCTTATTTGCAAGATTTTCAAGTTGTAGTGATTTAATCTAAAATACTTACATGTTACATGCCATTAAAGCTGAGTGTGTTAACTTACTAATGTACCAATTGCACTTGTATGCTCACCCGAATATGAATTTATATACAGATCATAATATTAGAAATACTTCACTCATTAAATGCCATTTTTCTAATACTTCTGAAAATGCTGGTAAAACTTTTGGTCTGGAAATTTTTGGTCTGGTAATATTTAATGACTTGGCTAACAAATTGGCAGGTTGCCACCATAGGTAAAAGGCTAGCAACATTTTTGTGGAATGCCACTTGTCTTGTAGGTACAATCAAAAGTTTGTGCCTATCAATTGCATACATATAGTCTGGTCATAGTCAAGTCTTTGCTCCAATGTTTCCAGAGGCATGGTCAATGTGCACCCAAGTTTGCTGCCTCGCTGGCGCGGTGCGGCACCCATCATCCACACTTTACTGCATGGTGACCAGCTCACTGGAGTCAGTCTCATGAGGATCAAACCTAACATTTTTGATGTGGGTATGTATTACTGCAATAACTTACAAAAAGCTTGCACAATGATTTTATCCTTTCCTTTTATCTTTTCCTTTCAATATCAATTTGAAACTCTCAAATAACTATACAGTAATCTGGTATCATCATGCTGACCTGATAATGGAGCCAGAAGATGGATAGTTTTTTTATTTTATTTTACCAGATCATTTGAAAATGATGAGAATAAAAATAATAATAATGGGGATTTCTTTTGTAACATTTGGTCATTCGCAAACATTATTTACTGTAGTAGGTCATATGAGATCTTGTAGTGATGAGATCAGGGTACTAAATCATATTTATTTCATATCACACATATCACAATATATTTATTTTCAAAAAATAATTTCCAGGTGAAATTATCAACCAAAGAACTGTACCTGTGCCTAAAGACATTTTGCTGCCAGAGCTGACAGAGCAGTTATCGGAAATTGGTGCTGAGATGCTGGTAGACTGTATGAGAACCTTACCGGAGAGCTTGGCTAATGCTAAGCCGCAGAGTGAGGAAGGTGTCACTTATGGTACGTATTTCTTACCCTTACTTATTTCCGTAGATATACATTTACATATGCGACAAGTCGTGAGTAGTGTTACAATTATTGATCATCATGGACATACGGCTCTCAAAAGGGATTTCCATTTTTGGCATTTTTCTCAGTCCAGCGCGGCCTCCTCTAGTTCCTAAAACTTTTGGGTAAATTTTGAGTTTGATACTAGAACATAGTTACCTCCAGGAATTTGCGCCTTGTTTACAGGAAATCGTTGCATGTGGCTGTGGCATTTGATTTTGAATAGGTTTATACCTGAAAATTTCGTACACCAATATATTTCTACAACTATGCACTTTTGTGGAACTTTGTTAACACCTTATAATTAAAGATACTGTAAAAGAGATACGGTCTATCTGAGGTGGGGAATGTAAACGCTCGAGGTAGATTTCTTATTTTATCTATATAATATTTTTTTTATACGTTTAGCTAGATTACAATTTCACTACTCATAATGGCTGCCACCCCCCGAATGAATCGCCTGCAGATACTTTTTCCTTTAGCAGGGCGATATTTCTGAATTCAAATACATAATCGTTGCCTACCTACCAAAAGACCGAAATACAGTGGGAATTAGAGGATCTGCCATCTTGTGGTCTAAATCAAAAACATAAACTTGACATTGACACTTCACGTTAAAGCACGTGCTACTCCCTATAGTTTACGCACGCTACTTGTTATAAGTTCTGCCATCTTTTGGCTTAAATTAGAAACTTAACCTTGGCATGTACATTTCGCCCCTACAGTGCGTGGACACTCCCTATATTTTTATATAACGCTCCCTATATATTTTTTATAATAAGTGAGAACCGTCGACTACAGAGCGACATCTATGTTTGACTGCTAGAACAAAAAAACTGATTTATTATTAAATCGGCAACCGCGTACTGTTAGGAGCGCAAGCGCTCTTACATGGTACTAGCTTCTGCCTTCTGCCCGCGACTTCGTCTGCGTGGGATAATGATGATGATTAATAAAAAAATATCCCATGTCCTTCCCGGGCCTCAAACAATCTCCATACCAAAGGGTCTAGCCGCAATCCTATAGTGAAACTGCCCCTGGCTGAAATGTATACCTTTCTTAGAAGCGTTAATTGGTCTTATTATAAGATATCATTTTACAATATTTCAAGCCTGGAATCCCCTTGGTTAGGATAAAAAAAAATATATACATAAAATCTTTTTTAATTTTTTAAAGCTAAACTAATGGTTAGATTTCTTTGAAATTCGGATTATACATGGCAATGGCACTAATAGCAATACATTTTCAAAAAAAAAAACAAGGTTCTAACTTATTTACAAAGGCCTAAAAAAATTTTTTTTTTTTTGTTTTAATTTTTTTTTGTATTATTTACAAGAGGGCGACAACCTCAATTTTTAGGTATTTAATGCACAATACAATATTGTATGAAATATTTTTTTTTATAAAAATCCATTTGTGGCAACAAGGTAAAAATGTCTTACTAATGCAGGCCATTCGACTTAAGGCGTCTGTAGGTTACACATTGGGCCAACGTATTTGGCTCATTGTGTACTTCCGCCTTTACAACCATTTAGTAGGTATCAACGAGCAGCAGCTAGTCGAACAGAAAAATTGTTTACACTAAGTAGGTATATATTTTTTAATGCAGTATTGCGTATTTCATAATAGGATTGTTTACGTACAGCAATAGTAGATTACATACCGAGGCCAATAAAATAAGAAATGTCTCAGAACACATGTAATTATCGGCCGAAGCGAAGCTGAGGTCTATTATTACATACGCAATACTGCCTTAAAAAAATATTACGTATCAAAAAAAACTAAAAAAGTAAAGCACATTTTATTAAAATCCTACAATTTACACCTAAACATAACACTTATAATTACTCATCCTCGTCACTATCTGTATTAATACTAACATTTATACCTTCGGTCTTGAACAGTGCACAGAGTTTATGGCTAGGCCGCGGAATTCTGGATAAAAATCTGCCATACGACAGTAATATATAATTGCCGCTACATGTGAACAACAACCTACTGTTCTTAACCCATTCGCACATTCACAACAATATTGATCGATTGCTTCTACTCCCGTCTTTTCGCCATCATACTTTATGAAGCATCTATATACCTTCTTAGACATATGCCGAGAATGTATCTGTATTTTACGGTTAATGGTCGTAAGACGAATGGCCTGCATTAGTAAGACATTTTTATCTTGTTGCCACAGATGGATTTTTATGAAAAAAATATATTTCATACAATATTGTATTGTGCATTAAATACCTAAAAATTGAGGTTGTTGAGGAAAAAACCGTAAAATACAGATACATTCTTGGCGTATGTCTAAGAAGGTATATAGATGCTTCATAAAGTATGATGGCGAAAAGACGGGAGTAGAAACAATCGATCAATATTGTTGTGAATGTGCGAATGGGTTTAGAACAGTAGGTTGTTGTTCACATGAACGGCAATTATATATTTCTTGTCGTATGGCAGATTTTTACCCAGAATTCCGCGGCCTAGCCATAAACTCTGTGCACTGTTCAAGACCGAAGGTATAAATGTTAGTATTAATACAGACAGTGACGAGGATGAGTAATTATAAGTGTTATGTTTAGGTGTAAATTGTAGGATTTTAATAAAATGTGCTTTACTTTTTTAGTTTCTTTTGATACGTAATATTTTTTTAAGGCAGTATTGCGTATGTCATAATAGACCTCAGCTTCGCTTCGGCCGATAATTACATGTGTTCTGAGACATTTCTTATTTTATTGGCCTCGGTATGTAATCTACTATTGCTGTACGTAAACAATCCTATTATGAAATACGCAATACTGCATTAAAAAATATATACCTACTTAGTGTAAACAATTTTTCTGCTCGACTAGCTGCTGCTCGTTGATACCTACTAAATGGTTGTAAAGGCGGAAGTACACAATGAGCCAAATACGTTGGCCCAATGTGTAACCTACAGACGCCTTAAGTCGAATGGCCTGCATTAGTAAGACATTTTTACCTTGTTGCCACAAATGGATTTTTATAAAAGAAAAATATTTCATACAATATTGTATTGTGCATTAAATACCTAAAAATTGAGGTTGTCGCCCTCTTGTAAATAATAAAAAAAAAATTTAAACAAAAAAATATATTTTTTTAGGCCTTTGTAAATAAGTTAGAACCTTGATTTTTTTTTTGAATATGTAGTGCTATTAGTGCCATGTATAATCCGAATTTCAAAGAAATCTAACCATTAGTTTAGCTTAGAAAAATTAAAAAAGATTTTATGTATATATATTTTTTTATCCAAACCAAGGGGATTCCAGGCTTGAAATATTGTAAAATGATATCTTATAATAAGACCAATTAACGCTTCTAAGAAAGGTATACATTTCAGCCAGGGGCAGTTTCACTATAGGATTGCGGCTAGACCCTTTCATTTCAGCGTGAAGAGGTACTTTTACAGGCAGAGTTACTTTTGCATTTATTGGCCTTTATCTTATTTTTATCCTAAACACTGCAGCTAAGATGGTCGGCTCTTTATCATTTGTCACCATGCCTGTCACGTTCTAACAAGTATGTAAGTACGAAAGTGACGCATGGCATGACAGGGGATAAAAATGCGACCATGATATCGCTGCAGTTATTTCTTATTTATTAACTTGCGTGTCATTTATTTCAGCCAAGAAGATCAATAAAAGCATCAGTGACGTCAGATGGTCAGATATGACTGCGACAGAGGTCTACAACTTATACCGAGCCATATATGGATTGTACCCACTCACGACAACGTTTAGAAACAAACAGCTAAAACTGTTTGACGCATTTTTAGATGAAACTGTAGATAGTTGTAGTGTAAGCAAACCAGAGGGCTCCCTCGAATATTGCGAAAAGAAAAATGCAATAAGAGTGCTGTGTAAAGATAAAACATACATATATTTTAGATCACTTAGAATAGTAGGGAAAAAAGAAATAACTGCACTAGATTTTTACAATGGATACATAAAAAATATGCCGTTAGAGAAAAGAAAATGTATGGTGGTTAAATAGAATAAATAAATATAACAAATATACTGGTTTTATTTTTACATATATAAAATAATGAAAATGACTAAGAAAGAAGATTTATTATAAATTATTATTAATTATATATGTTATCATAAAATGGCTTGAATAGTATTTAATAATTATTTATCACATAAAAATATAATAAAACTACGCACTACAAAAACTATATCATTATACAAATCATACAAGATATGTCTTTATTGCAAAAGCCCATAATGGCCTTATTTTCTACTTAAATTACTACTTTGTACAGTTTATTATAGTAACTACAATTGTGAATAATATTGAACATGAAAATATGATTAAAATCTTTGGTCAATTAATATATACCTACACTAATAATATATTGCTAACTTCACTGCGACTTTACCCTGAAAAAGCAAAAATAGTCATATTAATAAACATGTAATTTAAAATCGCACATAAACAGAAGGAAGAAATATCTATAGCAAAATAATAATTGAAGGAAAAAGTAGACGAAAGGTATATACGGAAGATATTGTATACAGAAACAAATAGAACAGGATTATAAATCATAAAAAAAATCGTAAGATAACCCATGTAGCTTAAAACTATAATTTATAAGAAACGAACGAACAAGGTCATGAAAGTGTGACACCGAAAATTTTTGAAAGTAAATATGTATGAAAGTATGATACTTACTGAGTGGGTTAATCACAATCTATTCTATGAAGCGCAGAGACGAATATGGTACGGAAAATATATGAAACTGACACTGCCTTTATCTTTTGCTAGCACTATTTCACATGAACTGCTTTTGGTAGATTTTTGGTACAACCAGTTTGCCAGTAGAAAAAGGCGGCAAATTTAAAAATTATAGACGCGCGGGTTTGTCCATAAATAGTAAATTTGAATTTCGCGCCCTTTTTCTATTGACAAACTAGGTGTGCCAGAGTATAATATGATAAGCAAACCTATAGTCTGTTAAAGAACTGTGTCAATAGTAAAAGACGCGAAATTAAATTTTCCGCTTTTTCTACTGACAGACTATAAAAGAACGCACTACACAAACTATATCATTATACCAATAATTATATTAAGGAATTATTTTAAATGAATTACCTACAAAAGATATTCCTGTTGAATTTTTTATTACGTATTTACGGATATAAATAAAACAATTGGCTGAAAAAATTGTTAATGCAACGTGTAATAATGTAAAATATGACAATACATTTGCGTGTAGATATAACAAAATAGGATCACGTAAAAATCTCAAATTCTTTATTTACTATGAAAATACTAATTCAGTAGGTTAGGCTTTCATTTTATTATTTTTATAGGGACATCGTTAACACAGTTATAGTTTGTGCCATCCCCGAAGAGGCGCCCCACTCTTCTTCCTAGTTTATGCCATCCACGAAGAGGCGCCCCACTCTTCTTCCTAGTTTATGCCATCCACGAAGAGGCGCCCCACTCTTCATCCTAATCGCTTATAGTACAATTAGTGTGCAACCTTTTAGAAGTGTAGTTCTGTCCATACACATTCATTAGCGCATATAGCTCATTTATGTGTATAGACAGAACTACTACACCACTAAAAAGTTTCACGCTTGTACTGTAAGCGATTAGGAGGAATAGAGGATGGCACAAACTATAATGGACTGTAACCCTTATGACCATATGAGATAAGGTTCAAAGTCGTCATGCGCATATATAGCGATGTCCTCGTATACTGAAGTGCGGATCCGCATTCGATGTGAACACGGCTTTATAGATAAATGAATTAGGAATATTTTTACGTGAACCAGACAAGACTAGGTACAGAAAACAGAAGCCTGCCGATACATCTTACCTTCTTCAATTTTGACTATTAACTTATACAGCAATGCGATTTTCTAACTATCCGTAGCCTGGAAAATAAATTATTTATCCTTTATCGCAATTTTTAAAAGTAATTATACTTTTAAGAATTATCAAGGCTTCTGTTTTTCTTCATTCCAATTCAACAAAATGACTTCACTGGTGATGATGGTTTTATACAAATTATGAAAATGTCATTGGAATATTTTATAGTAAAGCCCGTGATCACTCTTATTGACAATTAACATGTTTACAGTGACTCATGCACTTAACTAAGAAATATAAGCGACGAACTTGATATTTGATTAAATTATGAATAAGGTAGGTCAGGTATAATTACCTACCTACATTATCTACGCTTGCAAGGCAAGGGTTAACATTGATTATTATTACTATAATACTAGAAAGAAGCTATACCAAACAATGTAGCTGTCTTACCACGCGACCAAAACGTCATAAGCGCCATCAAATTCATGGCGCTTACGCGTTTAGGTCGCGAGATTCACGCTCCGCTTTCATAGTTTGTTGGCCGACAACATCTCATGGCGCAAAATACTGGTTCTCTGTGCCGGTTCTATACGTAGTAATAATAGTCCAATGAGCAAAAGCATGTTTACTGACAAGCTCATTTTCCCTATCAATTTGTCCAGTCCTATGTAATTATTACTTATCGAATTGATTTGAAACCACGCGCTACTCTATCTCTATCTAACCTCTTACTCCCGTGATTTCAATGTGGAAACACGTGGATATTCCTTAAATAATAGGTTGTCTCTCATATGGAAGCACAGCCAGGCTCCCGCCAAGACAAGACAAAAAAACCTTTAATTCTATTGCTCTTAATTAGCAACACCCCCAAACCAAAAATTAAACTGCAAAATAACTAAACGAGAGAAGACTTAACTTCCTCGATTAGACTATTATATAATCTAGACCTAAGGCCCCAATACCTACACCTAAGAATTACTAAATCTAACAAAGACTAGGATATGATGGCAAACATACTAGACACTTTCTAACATTTAGAATGCAATATCTTCTTTTGATACTAACTCAATGATATCTGAAATAAAGTTCATAATTTCAAATATTATATACCTATAATATAAAGTACATAAGGTACATTATGTACCTAACAATGAATAAAAGTGAGATTAATCTAACCCTAATCGACTTTAACTTGGAATTAATGTTAATATTTAAATTGTGTATTGCACGATAATCGTTCATAGTTCAAAGCTGCTTAATGGCTAAGTCGAATTTAAACCATATCATAAAGCGATAAAGTCGTTTATCGCAATTATTTAGTATTGATTTCTAACACAAAATATTACTTTTGATTCCCAAACAAAGCAGACAAACATAATACACATTAGTTCAAGAAATGTGAGAAACAATCAAAACAGACGTGCACTCAATTAAATAGCAAAGACAGCCAATAATAAAAACAGCTAATATCCATACAAAATACAAACACATTCCTCTGTACTTCTATAAGTAGTTTCGCTGATGGTGTCTTGTTCCATATAATTTATATGGCGCTAGCTTTGCGTGCGAGGCCATAAAAGTAGTGAAATCTTATTTTGGGAGGGGCAACGATGTATGGGGAATTTACCGTTTAAGTGAGGCCGTTAGTAAAAAGTTATTACAGTCAGAGGGCCCACCACGAAATTTCAATTTTCACATTTCGTGGTAGACTTCCTGGTATGGACTGGTAGGCTTAGAGACTTAGCTGCAAGTATCTGGTTTTTATTATTATACGTACGGTCACGTCTGAAAATATCGATACGAAAAAAGTGCCAAAACATCTATACAGGAATAAAGTCCTGTATATTTTAAGGTATATATTAAGGTAGTGTATTCATATTTTAGGTAGTGTATTCTTTTCGGGGATGATCCCATAGTAAAAGTTGTTCAGTATGACCTACATATTCATCCCTCAGAGTATGGGCAGACCATAGACAAAGGAGTTACTTATATTCTCTTTGTTTAGACATAAGAAAATCACTCAGTATAAACAAATTTTACTCCCAAAACCCTTTCATTAGAAACCACCGCGCAACTTCTTAGGGCTTGTGCACAAATCACGCGAGGTTCGATAGGGAAGAGGGGGGTCGCGAAAAAAGTAGCCGAAAAAACCTCGTGTGATTTGTGCACAAGACTTTAATCTAAGATGGTGCACCTAATATAATAGTTTTTATTATTTGGTTGTCTCTGTTTAATAGTAATGACGAGACAGATAGTGCTAAATTATACGTCACAAGTTTCTGTGCACTGAGCAATATGCGATTGAGTTGAAGGCATTTAGAAATTACATTCCTCGTTTTCTAAGTACCTTTGCCTCACTTCTTTTAGAACAACTGTGTAAAGCCTGGTGGGGTAAGAGGAACACAGGGACAAGACGAACTTTTTTATTTGTTAATTGTCATAATGTTCCTCTTACGCCAACCGACACCTAATTTTATTTTAATAAACTGTTTTCAAAGCAATGCGTTCAAGATTCGTTAATAAATGATATTGCATTTTTAGTTTTTAGTACATATACGAGTAAACAAAAAATATCGTTTACAATACATATGGTGCTACTTTTTCGCACTAGTGCGATAATTGACACATTACATGACTATGTCGAAAATTTAAAGGGCCATATGTACTGTAAAACGTTGTACGATACATGTGCAAATAAGTATTAGGTTTCCTATTTTTCTCACTTGTATTGTAATGTACTATTTCGTCGCCAATGCTTTGAATCACTTGACGTACTCTGCTTGCATTACGATATCCAAATTTTCATTATTAGCGAATAAACGAAATTAAACCTTATTTCATATGCAATAGACTAGATGATCTATCGACTGGATTTGCATTGGACTTAACAGTATTGTATTTATCTTAATGTTAACAGAGTACTCTTAAAACACGTGCTCGATGGTTAGGACTATTCCCAGTAGTTAGGTCTACATAATGACATTAATGATTATTACCTTAATAAAGTTTTTGAAAACATTGAACTAATTTTATTGTTTAAACTCGTGTTTTTTTCACTCGCGTGACATGTTTCAAAGAGGCTAGGTCTCCTTTCTCAAGCACTAACGAAAACAAAGCGCAGCAGTACGCGAAGCACGGCGGTCTAGCCGGCTAGCACTGTTAGTGCTTGAGTAAGGAGACCTAGGCTCTCCGAAATATGTCATGCGAGTGACTAAAACACGTGAGCTTAAACCGTAAAATTAGTTTATGTGTTATTCTTGTGACAATACAGAAAAAGGTACGTTTCGATTTAAACGACGCGTATTCACAAAATTTTCAATGCATAAACTCGAAATGAACATATAGGCACAGAAAGTGCCTTTTTATGAGTCAACATACCCCTTTATGTACACGATTGTACCACTTTTTATATTTCCTCTTATAATGCATTATTAGACGCGGAAAACGTCCGGAAAATCAATTTCCAGAGATATTTATAATATTGCCACTGGTTTATAATTACTTAAGTACTTTCCGAACTTGCATCACAAATTGCTATTATTTATACAGTCTAAGTTCATAAATATGTACCTGTCACCTTAATCCATTGCCTTAAGGTGAAAAAATGAACGAAATGAATGAAAATTTATGAACACGACTGTACCTTAGGGTAAGTGGTATGGCAGTAACTACTGGGAATGATCCAACGTATAAATGACTAACAAAGATGACGGATGAATATCAGGTGAATATCAGATGAATATCAGATGGGTGCCACTTGAAGCTTCATTCAGGTCACAGAGAGCATTTGGGCGCTTGCTGTTTCCTAGAAGTTAGTAAAAATAATGTTAAATGGCTTCTAATGTAGGGCGCCAAACGTGTAAACATTTTTTTAGCTTCCTTATTGATGGTACATTTGGAGCTAAGTTTGAACACTTTGAAAATATGTCATGTTAAGTCATGTATTTGCAATACACGTAGATACTGTTTCGCTCACATTTGTTTTATATTAAATAAAGAACGAACTTTTCAATAAAAGAAACATAACATATGAAAGCATTAAAAACTGATAAATTTGCTTTACCGTACTCGGTTTACATCTTTGGCCACTTCTACTGAAGACCAGTTAAAGCCTGATACAGAAATATATGAT
This sequence comes from Cydia pomonella, assembly GCF_033807575.1. NCBI lineage: Eukaryota > Metazoa > Arthropoda > Insecta > Lepidoptera > Tortricidae > Cydia > Cydia pomonella. The sequence goes on along the minus strand of NC_084710.1, from coordinate 3,820,685 downwards.
CACGCGCCATATTGCGGAATTTCATTGGAACTAAATTTTTCATACTGAACTGAACTGTCATCCTATACATGAGAATAACAGCGCCCTCTTGATCATATATTTCTGGTCGGGCTTTACATAAGCATCAAAATAAATGAAAAACGGATATTATTTTTACTTAGATGTCGAGAGTTGCAATTTATGCAACAAATAAAACACTTTAAAAACCTCTACTGCTATAAAAGGTAGCCTGCCATGACTGCCTTGTCAGTGTCAAACTGACATATCGCTAACGTCTGCGTAACTTACTTTCTATACATCTCGCTCGCACTAATATGCCAGTACGAGCGAGATGCAAATAAAGTAAGTTACGCTCACGCTAGCGAATGTCAGTGTCAGACGGGTGGTAAGGTGGATTAAAAAAGAGAAAGCAAGATAAAATGTTAGTTATAAAAATATTAAATATTATTTTAATTACAATTTAACACAAAATGGAAGAGAGGCAGTGAATAAAGATTTATTAAAAACATTTCATGTACATAAGTGACAGTCTCAAAATAAAAACATATCAAAAGTACAACATATAAAAACGTTAATGTAAATTTCTTGATTCCACAGCGGTTAGTAAATACTAATATTCTTAGGAGCAAATCTGTAAAATGCAAGTAAGAGGGGTTAGGCGGATATCCTCACTAGATACAAAAACTTTTGCCCATTTTTGTCTATTTCATTCGGTACAAAAAAACACAGGACTTCATGGTTCGAGCAATAGGGAATATTACGTAGGAACACTGCGTAGGGGGCGCCACTACCACAATCTGAGGGTCAAACCTCTCTATCACTCTTGCATATTCGAGCGATAAAGAGACAGATAACTAAATTTTGGTTTTCGCTTTTCCCGGTAACAAACCGCCTTGATGTATCAATGTCATATTTTATTATCTGTGAAAATTTGTCAAAAATCAGTTTAAGGCACAGCATGTATAAGTTACTCTATGGTTTACGATAGGTGCTAGTGCTGCACTCTGGCGGCAGAACATTGCAGTAATACTCCCTATTATAAATTTTATTGATACAAAATGTGTCACTTGTCGCGTCACGTGATTTTTCGTTTACATTTTTTTTCATTTATTTGGCCATGTTTCATTAGACCAAATTTTTTTTAATAACGATAGTTTTGCGTGAAATGACTGTTCGGGAGATTAATGTATGCATGAGTTTAAAGTTTTTTCCCATCGTCATTTTAACGCCTTATGCCCATGTGACGTAACGACGTGCATATAACCAATAGAACTTGTTTAGATAGACTTTTTTAATAAATCAAGAACACACAAAAGATTAGGGCAAAGCTAAGAGATTAGGGTTTTTCCATTTTTACATTTATTCTAAGATTAGGGCAAAGGTTTTGTAGTGCTGGAAAAAGGGATGAAAATATGTTAGATCTTAAATATATAGGATGGAACATATAAGGACTAAAACATGGAATACAAGGTTAATGAAAAATAGTTTACTCGAAAATATATTTTATTCCACATAGTACGTGGGAGCTACCTTTAAGAATGGATAAAACATTTGTCTTTTATAAAGCAAAACGTGCATAGTATAGTTAAAGTGATAGTAAAGATATAATAATCGATTCTTTGTACATATAATATTTACTAATATTGTACTTATCGCCTACTTTGAACTCACAACATCAATAAAATGTTATCTGAATGTACAAGCACTCGAGCTTGTTAATTTACGTTGCAAATACTCGCCGAAACTAGATAACGCTTGGTGTTAGCTTATTCGACAGATAATACATCGTAACTGATTAAACTACTACACCGTGGGCCGTAATGAACCGACAATATTAAACCATAGACTCCAATTCGTAATTGGAACACAAACTGAAATGGCATGATATGTAATCGAAATATTTTCTCTTGGAGGATTTAATAACTGGAGTCGCCTTTAAGATGAAAGGGGACGACCGCCCCGAAACCGCCTTTACATACAAACGTAGTCACCATTTTCTTCATGAATATTAACATTTTTTTAAACATTTTTAGACAATTTGATGTGTTTTAATCATAGCTATGCCCAACCGTTTCATTTATTTCGTTTTTTTTTTCAATATTATAAGAGTTGGGAGCATTTAAAAATTTGTATGAAACCTGTTATTCGCTCCTAACTTTTATAATAATTTAAATAAAACGAAAATGCAAACGGTCCGGCATAGCTATGAATAAAATACGTAAAATTCCGTAAAAATACTTTACATAATGTCAATATCCAGGGAGGAAAATGAGGACTACGTTTGAATGGAGAATCGGTCGTCCGCTTTCCTCTTAAGAGCTTACCCCTCTGTGGAAAACCTTGACCTCACTGACGTTTATCTGACATGGTTATTTTGTCGTGCCCGTCCGTCGCAAAAATCGGACTGTTTTGTACAGAAAATTACAGACAAAGCGTCTCCAGTTGATCTCCAAGTATTATCTAGATACGTTACTTCGCGACATCGTGTCAAGCAAAGTTAAAAAAAAAACTAACTGGCACCGCAGTGGGCGCATTTTATATTACCTATTTAGAGTCATAATATAGTTTAAGAAATAAAAACGTTTAAAAGATAATCCTCATTGCCAAAATCTTAATCTAAAGTAGATTAACACACACTTACTACTTACTACTATGACTACACTACTCGTTGTCAGTTGTTACAACTGGACCTAAGGCATTGTTTGCACAACAAATAGTAAATATAGGTTAATTTATTTAATTTTATTATAGTTAATGTTGTATGCCGTTTTCAAGCAAACGCTTGTCATTAAGTTTTTATAGCCCCCTACTCCTACAAAATGTCACATTTAGCCTAAGTACTAGAAACGCACATTCATTTATTAATGACCTATTCATTAAAAAGTAATTTAATATGGCAAGGCTATCGCTATTTTAACGAAACAATATTAACCCATACATAGGCACGTGGTTAGATTTTGTCGGTTTATGTAGACTCACGGTGTATATTACCTACTCGACATTAGCGAACATATACATATATTATAAAACAACAGATGTCAGTAACTTGTAACAATTATAAATAATACAACATGCTTTAAATTACAACAATTAGCGCATCGTATGACTGGAGCTATGGCTATCACCGTCTCATACAAATCATTTATACATACATTCTGAAGGTAATCTGTGTATTTCAATGCGCAAAGCAAAAATATTAGTAAGTATAGTCAGACAAGAAAATAGAAGTGTAGCATCAAACAAAAATAGCGTTAAAAAAGTAGCTTCGCTAGATGGAGCTTGAAGGCCTAAACATAGAAAATCGGTATCAGTAGGCCCCCAGACATAAAGTCTTACAAAAGCTGTAGGTAACTAGGTACATAACAATTTTACATGACGTGGGCATTCCCCCAACCCGTAAAGAACAAAATTTCTAATCAAATTAGTATAAGAACCCGATGTATGTTACGTATTTTTGACAATATACAATAAATTACAACGACATGTATGCAAGGCTATAGCGATGCTGCAATTTTAACATGCAATTATTATTGTTTGACTGCGCTAATTTATTACTGGAGCGTTTGGGACGTATCGCTTTCGTGAACAATTTTATAGAAGTGGCAGTAGATTTTGAAGACATTTTCAATAATATCCTCCTAAGAAAGTTCTAAGACATAGAGAGTAATTTTTTCATTTTTGAATTTGGAACCTTCTATTTTCCTTTTAAAAGGAACTCGGGAATTAGGAGGATAAGGTATCCTCTATTGTCTGTCAAGCTATTCCGCCTGTAGAAAACAGCGCCGTAGCCAAATGTAAAAAACGTAGGCGCGAAAGGGTATCGTCCCACTGAAAATTTTAAATGCGCCTTTTTCTACTGACAAACTTGTTTGGCCGGCTATATCGAATAGCATGCTGCTAAAATCTACAGCCACTTTGTCGAAAATGTACCCATGAGAGCGAGGTCCCAACGCTCGAATACGATCACTGCATCACGGTCAAAATTTACAACCAAAGTTTGGTTCGAAAGTGAACGCTCGAATGAAAAATCTTTATTTTTCTACGTTAGTCACTATCTACACCACCACCACTATCATATCAGAGGCTTTAGCACAAATCAATAACCACGGCACCTAGCCCAGTCATCCCGACGAAGTACGTATAACCAACAAATCTAAGTACTAGCACCCTGTAAATGATACATACGTCGGAGAGTAGATACAGGCAAATAATTATTAATAAAGAAAAAACGCTTATGGCGGTTATAGACTAGCGTATTTACGCGCGCGTTTTTTTCGCTACTTTTGGTCTATACGAGCTTACACGTTCGTATAGTCGTTCGATTTGAAGCTGGCCCCGAGCGGCTAATCCTTTGTCTATTGTTAAGTAAAACCGCACGTGCCACTACCCGCAAAAAAGGGTCGTATAATTCTAATTGGCACCTGAGCGCGGGCCAGTCCAATGCTCAAAAGACCAGAGTAGGTGCGCTCTCCGATAACGCGCCTTTGTTACGCATCTCGAGGACACATTTTAGACTGGATCTGTAGCGTTCAACTCGCCGACACTCAGTAACCGTAGAGGGAGCACACAAGAAAGAGCAAATTATGTTTCCATTTGTTCATTTTGAATTCTATTTCATTTGCCATAGAAGTTTTAATTCAATAACCGGTTAAAGTGGCCGGACCATTTTTATGCAGGTAGTGACACGTGCGGTTTTACTTAACAATAGACAATGGATAAGGCGCTGGGGGCCAGCTAGAAATCTAACGACTATACGCGTACGCTAGTATAAAACGTACTGCTCGTAGTTGCTGCTTTTGTCTAGACCTTCAACAAGAAGGAGTTTTGGCCGAAGAGTGTCGGATTTCGGCGGTTCCGAGGCCGGCTCCCACTCGAGGTAACGTAATGCATCGCAACCATAATGTGATTTGTATTGTTTAGTTTTAAAATATATTGTTATAATATAATATGTATGTTTTAAGGTATTTATTTATGGGCCACTAGTTCCCTGAATTAAGATTTTCATTCATTCATTCAAAACGCTAGTCTGTAACCACCCTTAGCACAAGGAATTTCGTACATTGACCTGTTCCTATCTCGCATGCTCATAGTCATATGACTACCCTTATATGCAATATTGCTATATCGATCGCACAGTGTCATTGACCACTGTCATGGGCGGAACAGCAATATAATGACGCGAGCGATAGATAGGAACAGGGAGCCTACCTCCCTGTCCGCTTACGTACGAATTTACTAGTGCGACAGAGAGGCAACACGTCGAACGTGGTTCGCGGTAGGCCCTCAGACAATGTACGAAATTTTTTTTGCTAAGCGTTCTTTATTAAGTAAAAAAATGTAGTCTAAGAAAAATTCGTGCTTCGAATTTCACAGCTGATGTAGGTAGATGGCGCTGCACGGCTCCGTATTACACGGTAATTTTGGTTAACAAAAGTTTAAATTTGACATTTAGATTACCACAAAACTTATGTGACCGCGGCCGGCAAAACGTCCCACTTAGTCGCTTGCCATAAAGACACATTGTCAGATTATTCGTATAAACATACAAGCATATCACGTCCTTATGGCAAGCGACAAAGTGGGACGATTTGCCGGCCGCGTTCACATATGATGCAGTTAACAGCCACCAATTTCGGTTGACCAATTTCAAGTTAGATTTTTTCTTAGACTTAATACGATTAATAATAATACCTCACCCTCTCTACTCTCCAACACCTTAATACATGTAATGTAGTATGCATGCCGGTTAAGCTATTCTACTGTAGACTATGGCTTATGTATAATTCATACACGATTGTAGCATCTTACTAAAGTCAAGGGAACTTGAACTGTATACAAAGCCCACCCATATTTAAATGCCAGCGTAAAGGGTTGCACGGTATAATGTATGCAATTTGAACCTAATGACACACCTGGTACAGTACATATTTAAATGGCAACGTCAATGGTCGCCAAGGGCGTCGCCAGTTGATGGCCAACAGGAGGTGAAGTATACATTTACCCCCTTATTCATAAACGTGTACTAAAGTTACGATGCCGTTAATAATCGTTTGTCCCTTTCCATCATACCAATACGTCGGAAAGGGACAAACGATGATCAGCGGCATCGTAACTTTAGTACACGTTTATGAATAAGGGGGTTAGTTACTAATTTTATTCTATAAATGAATTCTAGGGGGGCAGCTGCCCCCTGCCACCCCTAGACGACGCCCTTGATGGTCGCTCGCCTCTAGCCACCTACAATACAAAACATACCTGGACAAATGCAACTATGATTTGTTTGAAAAAAGCTTAAGACAGCAGACTATATTTAAATAGATTGTAACTGCTCCAATGAGAAACTCCAATGACCGCAAGCTGCACCGTGGCGCTGCCATTTAAATTTGAAACTTAATTCCTGCGTATAAAGTTTAAATTCCTATGACAAGTAAGGCGAGTATGAATTAAACAAGTGGCTGATATAAGCTTAGCTTACATGTGCTCGGGGTGGCTTTTGATGCAGTCGATGAAATCGCTGGGCTTCAGCTCGCCGCGGCAGATGCGGAACACGGACGTGAACAAGGGGAATCTGCAAATAGGGATATTTTTTTAAATACAGTAATAAATATACTCTGACAAAGCAATTGGCTACTTCACAGTTTTTTGTAAATAATTTCTATAAAGAACTCATGGCATTTAAGTGACACAAAGGTCAGAAATGATAGTTAAAGTCTGTCGCTCGCACTCGACGATTGAAACGCCTCTAACGAAATGATAATGTATTGTGGATTTGTTATTCAGGACATTCTATCGGACGTCGACAAAGGCATTTGATAAACAAATCCATTATTACGTGTAAAGTATTACAATCATGCAATCAAGCTAAATCTCCTGTCGACGGCGAATGACCTCCGCTTACATTACATGGATACACGCCAAGATCGACTATTTCGGTACCTACTGTAATAATGGAGGCAATGCAATGCAACTAATAGTATGGATACTATTGTATGTATATTGTTTATGTTTTTAACAACGTTTGCTCGGTGTAGGCTCCATACAGAACGTAAGGAAATGAGGATAAACGCGGAAAAATAAAAAAAAATAACAGTTATTTATTCTCAGACAAACAATATCTACAGTCCATATTTGTTAGTATCTTATAGTTTAGATTGCTGATTATTGTGACCGATCTACCGAACTGCATGTTTGTGAACATGCAATTCGATAAATCGTCTCAAAATAACAGAATCAAACCGTTCAGCTATTATTTTTAGGATTAAAGCTTAACGCAAATTGCGATGTAAACGTTAAAAAAAAACAAGGAATCATAAACTACAGATTTAGGGGAACAATTTACAATCTGTGGATTTTTAGCCTCATGCCGCGCGAAGTACATCGGTGTGCAAAGACGTACCCCGGTTGAGGTAAACGCACGCGCGATTACTACCGCTCGTGCGATAAATAGGAAAAGTGAGGAATGAAAGGCAGGATCAAGCGCGTCAATTTCCTCACGAGTCGACCTATCATGGAAACTATCCCAAATACACGACACACGTTTTGTGCTAAAATGGCATTGGACAGATTGGGTAGTAGATGAGGCAGATTAGGTAGTAGATGAGACAGATTAGGTAGATTAGGTGGTAGATTGGGTAATCAGACTGTTATTATAATCTCTGGGATAAAAAAACAAAGAGCGGAAGATACTAACTTGGCCTCCATGTTCTTGTTGGCGAGCATGTGGTTGACCTCTTCGGCGGTGATGGGGCCCTGCAGTTTCTGTCCATTGAGCATCTCATCTTCTAACTCCTTGATGGAGCGCCCGGTCTTCACGAACGCTTCTGCCACTCGCCTGTTCCTGCCACCTGTATGTAAAAAGGGAAGATTTTTTTTTATACTACGTCGGTGGCATACAAGCATACGGTCCGCCTGATGGTAAGCAGTTTCCGTAGCCTATGTACGCCTGCAACTCCAGAGGAGTTCCATGCAAGTTGCCGACCCTAAACCCGCCCCCCCTCGTTGAGCTCTGGCAACCTTACTCACCGGCAGGAACACAACACTATGAGTAGGGTCTAGTGTTATTTGGCTGCTGTTTTCTGTAAGGTGGAGGTACTTCCCCAGTTGGGCTCTGCTCTAGATCTGGAATGACATCCGCTGCGCTGTTCCCTACCACACAAAGCGTACCTCTCTTTTGGACGTAGTTTAAGGACGTACCCGGGTCGGGAAGATGATGAGAAAATGGACACATATTGTTTATAATTGTTAAATCCGAACGCGACGGCACAGAATAGATACGAGTATTGCACCTGCGTACCGAATTGTCGTTGCCTTTCTAAACCGATGTTCGATAGCGGAAGGTAAGGAATAAGATTGTTCATCCCTAACGTCTAACGTTAGTAAGGGTTGATACCTGAGAGTTATCTGCTGATCTCTAACTGCACATAGGTACATTTTCTGCCGAAACTGAGGGTATCATAAGCTCAATTATGCGATTACTGCGTTATGCTTACTACGTACAGCCAATTTAATCGATCGATCAAATAACGCAATCGATCAAAACCTGCATACGAGTCGCACCATCTACATGTTGCGGATTCGATACTCGCTCGGACCAAACAGTTTTCCTGATTCTCGAGTGTTATATATTTACTTGGGGTAGAGTCAACTATGTATGAAAATATCGTGTGGGTAATTGTGTTTATCAGTTCTGGAATAACCGCCGTATGAACAACGCTGTGTTCGGTTTCTTCATCCCACAGAAACCCACCATATTGAGTTAAGCGTGGAACTATATTATTTTGTGTTTAAAGAAATCTAAACTTGTAATTAAATAAATAAATAAATATTATAGGACATTATTACACAAATTGACTAAGTCCCACAGTAAGCTCAATAAGGCTTGTGTTGAGGGTACTTAGACAACGATATATATAATATATAAATATTATAAATACTTAAATACATAGAAAACACCCATGACTCAGGAACAAATATCCATGCTCATCACACGAATAAATGCCCTTACCAGGATTTGAACCCGGGACCATCGGCTTCGTAGGCAGGGTCACTACCCACTAGGCCAAACTGGTCGTAATTGCATACATTTACAACGGTAATATTATTACAAGTCTACCGACTGGTAAACAAGGATAGAACAATAAGGCGTATTGACAGCCAGATTTAGACATTGTTCGGCACCGATTGATGTCTATCAATAAAACTATTCTTATCGCTTAGCGCACTCTCACCGCAGGAAAGACTTCGAGATAAATATTGTGGAACAATCCAATACAAATAAATCTAGTCCCATAAACTCAAAAAAGCGGCCAAGTGCGAGTCGGACTCGCCCATAGACATGTCAAGACAAACCCACACATGTTCAAAAAGAGCTCAGAAGTATTTAAACGTCAAGTGAGGCACAAACATGCACTTTACATTCCTCTACAAAGGACAGATATTTACAGGAAAAACTCTTACTGCATGTGCATAAAAATTTATAATAAGTTACCGGACAAATTCAAAGAATTACCAGAAATAATCTTTAAGAAAGAGCTTACTAAGTGGTTAATTGATAAGTGTTTTTATAGTGTAAATGAATTTCTATTAGATTAACATTTGATTATATGAAATTTGTGACTATTAATTGAAATTTGGTAATGTAACATGATCTATTTGTATACTATGATAATTTTATTTTTAATTGATTTTATAATTTAAATTTGGTAACTTGACATATAATTAATTGTAAATGAATTTGATGTATGTATTTCTAATTTATATAAGATAGTGTTATGATTGCTAATTAGTCTCTTATGATATGTTGACATTTATTTACTGTGTGTATAAAATGCGACACAATTTTGCACGCCAATAAATGGCTGAATGTAAATGGAAACCCGAATAATCACCCTAACATCTTGTAACCTATGTACCTACATTCTTGCAAATAAACATTTATCTTATCTTATCTTATCTGAAGGGATCCGTACCATTTATGACGTATTAAAAAAAACTACTTACTAGATCTCGTTCAAACCAATTTTCGGTGGAAGTTTGCATGGTAATGTACATCATAATTTTTTTTCGTTTTATCATTCTCTTATTTTAGAAGTTACAGGGGGGACACACACACACACATTTTACCACTTTGAAAGTGTCTCTCGCGCAAACTATTTAGATTAGAAAAAAATTATCCATAGATACCCCATACGTATGGGTTTGATGAAAAAAAATTTTTTGAGTTTCAGTTCTAAGTATGGAGAACCCCCAAAATTTATTGTTTTTTTTTTCTATTTTTGTGTGAAAATCTTAATGCGGTTCATAAAATACATCTACTTACCAAGTTTTAACAGTATAGTTCTTATAGTTTCGGAAAAAAGTGGCTGTGACATAAACGGACTGATGGACATGACGAATCTATGGTTCCGTTTTTCGCCATTTGGCCACGGAACCCTAAAAAGCTTGTGTTGTGGGTTCTAGACTACGACATAATAACATCCATAAAATTACTAAAATACAAACAAGCGACGGTGTGAACGGTTAGTTGCGACAGCAAAGACGCAACGACAGCAACGCATTTTATCATGAAAATTGACAGTGAAATGGCGTCAAACGCTGCAAATATAAAAAAAATATCGAACTTTATAAACTAGCTAAGCCGTATTATACCTATTAATCAGACAAATACATTCCAGGGTTCGAACCCAAGAGAACCAGTTTTACGGACAGGGTCATTATAAACTTGTCTAAAGCGGCTTTTATAATGATGTGTAACCAGAGCCAGGGATCACACTTAAAATAATTCTACCAAGTGCTTGATAATATATCTTGTCGCACTGTGAGGGATTGCATTCCCCCATCAGTGTTGTTTTTATTTAAATTAATGTTTGCTGTACCTACTAACCCCTTAGTTTGTAAGTTCTACTAATAAAAATATGTGTCCATGTGTTACATGTAATAAATATATTCATTCATTCATATGGGAATAGCGTCGAGATAATAACAATCATGTTCGACACCAGTAATATAGGATAAGCTACTTATAATGGATTTAAACCGTTATCGACCTTCAGAGGTTGCAGAGAACGTCGCATTCTATTTGAAAATTAATCTGTGATTAGATAGCCGTGACAGTTGTGGGAATGGTTTTACATCGGTTTATGTAATATTCCATAAATGCTACGTTTTCAAGTAAAAGTTTTAACTTTATGGCAACAGTTGTATTTCATAATTTCAAATTGTGATTTATTTATTCTACCCACTATTTTAGAATAACTAAAAAAAATTGAGAGTAATAATTTATTAAAAAAGAAACCAAAATTATGTCAAATTTCATTAAAGATCGTCTAAATACTGAAACAAATTTTGATAAGAAAACATCACATCAAAATTTCAACATATCAAACACATGTGACGTTTCATGATTAAACTGACTTAGTATCAACAAAATATTTCTCGAAAGTAACAAAATCGCAGCGTCAATAATTACAGTAATGACAATTTTTACTTCGCCGTTGAGATACGCGTACTAGACGCACACTACATACATGGTTATACGATGAAACTGAATGGAAAAACTCGTAAAACGTCATGTTTGTTGACTGGGTTGTTTGACTTTCCTGCTATAAATATTCCGTTCCATTCATGGGTTATTTGCCTCAAATTGTTTGACTGTAAGGGCCACCTCACACTAGCGTCTCCCGAGCGTCAGCGTGTAGTCAACTCTATGGCTGCTGCTCGACGCAACGCTGGCGCAACCGCGCAGCGACGCCATTTTCCATAGCGCTGACTAGACGCCGACGCTCATAAGACGCTAGTGTGTGGTGGCCTTAAAGGGGATAAGATGGATATCCATTATTGTAAGTGGATTGGGTAAGTTTTTTAGCCAACGTAAACGTCATATTTTCATAGGGATTTGACGTTCATGGCGGCACTGCCTCACTCTGTGATTTGCGAAGTCGGTGTAGAGTAGGGAATGCAATCTCGATCTCGCGAGATCTCGCACGAATTTTCGAGATTCAATCTTGTTCAAAGGAAATCTAGATTTTTGTAATCTCGATCGAGATCTCGATTAATATGTTCGAGATCTCAGACGAGATTTTAATATTAATACGCGTAAATTACTTTGTTTTGAGTTATTTATTTGACCTGAGATTTATGTTGCTGAGGCAGTGCTATTGTGTACCAAAATTTTTTTGTAAGTTGCTCAGTATATTTCAAGTAGAATTATATTTTTTGTTATATGTCGATATCACTTGTTGTTTTTATCCACAAAATTTAACATGTCGTACCGTAATAACTTAAGTAGTTTATAGGAAAATAAAAAACAAAATAACACGTTTGTAATTACTCTTTCAAATCGATCTCGTCAAGATTAATCTCGATCTCGTAAGTCTGACGTTCGAGATTTCGATTCAGATTTTTCGTGCCAGGTCTCGAATCGCCAATATTGGTGCGAGATTGCATTCCCTAGTGCAGAGTGAGCTCTAGTAATATTCCTATAAAATACCCGTGTAAGGTAACAAGAACAAGATAGCGCACGCTAACCTATGCCCCGATACCGATAAGGAGCTACATTCATTAGAAATGAAAACGAGTCATTTGTAGAGAAATTACCATACAAGGTAACCCGTATTCATTGCTCTTGTGTAGAAGAGATAAATGCAACCAATTTACAAACATGGTTAAGTGGTACTCATTATTTCATTAGTACTAGTAGGTATAGTTGCCTGATGTACGTTTATTGATTTTCAATGAATTAGACATTGTCAAAGACACATTGATTGAATGAGATGTGTATAATCTAAGACTATTTCGTGTTTCGAATTTGACAGGTAAACGAGATGGCGCTGTACAGCTCCATAAGTCCATAAATTTTGCGGTAACTCTGATTGTCAAAAGTTGACGTTTAACAATTTAGTACAGTACAGTACTGCGCAATATGTTCTGGATGTCAAACTAAGGGGCACGTTTTTAGGGTTCCGTAGCCAAATGGCATAAAACGGAACCCTTATAGTTTCGCCATGTCCGTCTGTCTGTCTGTCTGTCTGTCTGTCTGTCTGTCTGTCTGTCTGTCTGTCTGTCTGTCTGTCCGAGGCTTTGCTCCGTGGTCGTTAGTGCTAGAAAGCTGAAATTTGGCATGGATATATAAATCAATAAAGCCGACAAAGTCGTACAATAAAATCTAAAAATTTAATTTTTTTTAGGGTACCTCCCCTACACGTAAAGTGGGGGTGAATTTTTAAGAATTTCTAATAGGGGTTTTCAAGAAACATTTTTTGATAAAGTGAATATATTCGGAGATAATCGCTCCGAAAGAAAAAAAAAATGTCCCCCCCCCCCCTCTAACTTTTGAACCATAGGTCCAAAAAATTTGAAAAAAATCGTGGAAGTAGAGCTTAAGAAAGACATTAAATGAAAACTATAGCGGACATAATCAGTTAAGCTGTTTTTGAGGTATCGCAAAAAGTTTTCCCTTCATAGTAAAAAGACTTACTTTAATTAGGTACTGATTATGCAAATTTGCCTATTTGTTTAACTCGGGTGAAAGGTACCATTTACTACACTTTAAGCTCCAGTTTAGCTTATTGTGACGGAAGAGTAACTACGGAACCCTACACTGAGCGTGGCCCGACATGCTCTTGGCCGGTTATTTACTTGACTTTACCTCTCTATTACAATTGATTCTTCTTGGACATTATAAATTTGGATGCATACAGAAAAGTTCTTCGGAAGGATGTTTAATTATGTAAATGACATGGCTTTCAGTCATTTATTTGCGTGAGCTATTACTATAATCGTTCGAAAAAAAATACAATTTGACAAATGCCCCAGTTGCACGCAATCGCGCTATATGTTCCAATAGTATCGTGCGCCTTACTTGTTATGAACCCTGACTTCTGAGGGCCCACCGCGGAAACTGCGGAGATCTTTCTCTTTTACTCCAAAGCAAGGCGTAATTAGAGTGACAGAGAAAGATGCCCGCAACTTGCGAACTTCGATTTTCGCGGTTATAGCACTGGTCAAAGGGTGTCGTTTACGTGTTTCGATACCAGACGACACAAATTGACACAATGAAGTTACATCATTGTGTCGTCAAAATAATGTTCAGCTAACTTTTGTGTTGTACGGTGACAGTTCTGTTCCCAAAGTTAAGAATATGGGTACCACTTGTACCTATACTACGAGTATTTACGCTTTGTGTGGACACCATAGATTATATGCAGAATAAGTAGTGGATGGTAATAAAAAATAACCGAAGAGGTGCGTAATGAAGAGGCCTGTACTCAACAGTGGAATAATACATGCTTACCCTCCTAATACTACTACTGGAATTTGAACTTATAGTGCAGGGAAAACAGTTGATTTTATTTTGTTGCAAAACAAAACAAATGCAACTCTGTTCCAATCGAATATGATTTAAATTTCATGGAACTGAATAAGTCCTATAGGAAGGACTTACTAGGTTAAAGTAGAATAGCGGACCCGAAGCTCCAAAGCAGCAGCTGTGCTATCGCTAAAATGACTGAGACATCGATAGAAAGATATGTCATAACTCACCATAGCAAGTGGTAATAAGGTCAGCAACCCCACAGGACTCGAAGAACGTGCTGAGCTTGGATCCGGGGTAGAAGACGTCCACGAATTTGATCATCTCCATGAGTCCGAGACGGATGACGGCAGCTTTCGTGTTGTCGCCGAAGCCTAAGCCGTCTACGAAGCCGGCACCCACCGCTACGATGTTCTGTACAAATTGAAATATGTTTTAATAAGACCAATTTGTGACCGGCATATAAATGAGGGTGCGGAGTGTTAGAGACATACCAAGCTAATTGTAAGTTGGAAACGATTTTGATAGCCCAATCTGTGCAAGTGTTAAGTAAACGTCATAATTTTATAGAAGTGTTTGGCGTTTAAAATAACACTTGCACTGCCTGGGCAGTCAAAAGCGATGCCAACTTATTTTGGTCTGACTCTAGGGTTGGCAACGTGCATGTGACACTTCTGGAGTTGCGGTGACTGCTCACCATCAGGCGGGCCGTATGCTTGATGCCACCGACGTAGTATAAAAAAAATGTATTGCAGGCAAGGCTGACTTGGGACAAAAACTCACGTATTTGCATACAAACGTCACTCACGCACAGAAAGGAAGAGCTTCACTCCTGCTCTACCGACCTTCTGTAAGTGGAATATATATACAAACACAAGAATTAAAAGCAAAGACATTTGCCTTTTTTATTTCGAGTAACGGTTATAACTAGGGATGTCACGAATATTCGCATTCGAATTCGTATAAGCGAATATTCGCATCATTTTAAACATTCGCATTTGCATCAAATGTAGCGAATGTTTTGCGAATGCGAATGTGGGCGGATCGTGTCCTGTCTCGTCGACTCGCGTATGGGCAGTGCGCGCTAACTATTTTCAAGTAATGCATTTTGACAGCATTTTTTAACACTTTATAACATCCCGTTCCAAGGTAACACGTTTTATGTACTAACAGATTTTTTTCTAATTAGGAAAGATAATAACAACTACATATTCCCCAACATTCGTATTCGCATTCGCATCCTGAACATTCGGATTCGCATTTGCGTTCGCGAATGTGAAGAATGCCACATTCGTGACATCCCTGGTTATAACAAGAACTACTAATAGGTTGACTGGAAGCCATCCCTCATATACATTGTATATATTTTGTTTTTATTGTGTTTTTAACCTGTTTTATTATATGTATAGAAAAACGTAAACAAATACAGCTGCCAGTTCTTATTACCTCATTTAAGAAGTTAATTTAAACTATCGTGAGTCATACTGACGTTAAAATTAGAATATGACTCAAGTATTACTCGAGTCACATTAATTAGCGCTAGATTGTTTCAACTGTGTCAAGCAATCTTTATCACGGCTTGTTTGAATTCTAATATAAGATAAATAAATATTTGGGGACAATTTTACACAGATTGAACTAGTCCCAACCAAACAAAGCAAAACTTGGACTATGGGTATTAGGCGACGATCATACGTATAAAGATAAATACATACTTATATATCTCCATAAAAAACACCCATGACTTAGTAACAAATATCGGTGTTTATCACACAAATAAATGCCCTTGCCGGGATTCGCACCGGGACCATCGGCTTCATAGGTAGACAGTAACCACTAGGCCAGACCGATCGTCAAAGGTATTAAACCATTGTTTTAATTTTAAACAAAACAGATTAATTATATGTTTTGTTAGAACGTTTTTGGTTTGGTAGCAGCAAAAATATTGCATATTTAAACATATCTCGAAATCGTGAGTTTGAGTCTCACCCACATCAATGAATTATTAAATTTTTCCTTTATAATAAAAAAGAAACTCTATTGCTCACATGTTGGTGTACAGACCCTGCACTAAGGTACAATTGTTTACCACATAATGGGTATCTATTGTAAATGTACATAAATTTTAAACGGGGGTACAAAAATCTTACAATCTTACTTAAATTAGTGTGCTAACTATTCCTATATTTAGTTCAAGCATTGACCAATATCAGATAGGTACTCCTTTTTGAGAAGAAGTTATCAAGCTGTATAGCGAAATAGATGGCAGCCATGGCCATGTCACAAGGTTTGCATTATCACAAGTCGTCAATAAAGCAAAGTGGAATAACGCTATAATGTAGTTATCAAGCGCTTAGTGATAATAATTTAATAGACACCGTCACGTTATCGACTATTGTATTTTGCATCACAAATTATGTTTAGACTCAGAATTATCTATTGTTTGAAGTACAAGGAATGCTCTATTTCTGAAAACGGATCTTTCCGTTCTAACGCATAGTCAAGGGTCAGTAGAGGTCAAATGCACTATAAATTATAAAAAACTGACTAACTTGTTATCTGGTATATAATAAAATATTAATTAATGCTATTTCTACTGTTCAAGGTACTTGATTTGATATAATCTCAAGGGAATGCTCATTACATGGTCAAATGCTTGAAATTCCTATACATACTATGTATGTAGTAGGTATTTAGAGACGAATTCCTAGCCTCATTTAGGAAACCCACTATCACGAACTATATCTGCATACAAAAAAGTAAATGAAGATCTTCCAGTTCATAGTTAAATGAGCCAAGCTACCTTGTCACACATGGAAATGCAAATTTCAAATCGCTTTATACCTAATAGACTCTTCTAGAAGCTATTAAAGCAAGTTAAACCTTTAATGACAGCTAGACTGCGGAATACAACAGACAGATTGAAAGGAAACAGTAGCAACATGCACAATTTATTAATTGGAATAAATTGTTTCTACCAGTTACAACCGGTCAGTGCAAAATTTGCAACTGTGTCTAAACTAAGCTTAAAGAGTTTATGCAATACACATTAAAACTGTCGATTACTTCGCGTCCATTTTAAGAATGGCTTCAGATTTTAGAACACCCGATAACGAAAATCACAAAAATAATCAACATTGTAAATTTAATGCGCATTGACTTTAATAACTTTTTAACTCTTCTGATCTCACTATTAAATTCTAATTGACTATTAATGTTTAAAAACACCTAAGAATTTCTGAATCACAATTAATTTTTGTTTTCTGGTGGATTTAATTTTGTAAAATTTATGAAACCGTTTCGAGAATATAAACAAACATTACTCATTTAATAATAAAGAATACGTAACGCTTAATCTTATGGCTGAGATGATGAAGATGATAATGACGTAACGCGTTGTTTCACGTTACCTGGGATATAGGGTACGTATTTGACTACTAGTCAAATCAGTTTCTTTTTTCGAACTGTCAAAACGATTTGCCACTATGAAATTTATATGAAACACAATAAAATGACGTCACGGTCCAGTTACCTACTTTGTATAGTTCTATAAGAATTATAAAATAGAAATAGTATCTAAAACTAACTGCTGTCTACGTTTATCTATTATGTTGTGGTATTTCGTGCATGGTGTGAAAAAAAAATTAAGCACATTTAAATACCCTATTATTATATTATTGTAAGTGTTATATAATTTACAATGCGATGCAGTCAACTAATCTAAACTGCACGATGACGTCATTCGACCTACTCCTTCGACACGAGTAAAAGATATTCAACCCTAGTATATGATGACAATCAATGTCAACATATATTTTCAGAACAATTTCTCCTTTAACTTTGAAGTTGATTTCGCAATTTGAAACTCTAAGTCAAAGGGGAAGGTTTGAAATTGAAACTTGCACTTAGTAACCAGTTGCGTAAATGAGAATTCATTGCAAAATAAACATGAGTATGAAAACATATGCAGTGCAAACTTTGCTGTTTGTTTCTGTACAATATCTACTGGCAACAAAATTCTGTTGTGCACCTAACAGAATTTATCAGAGCATGTTTACTTATATACATAAACCACTGAAGCAATTTATATGCGTATAAAAATAAGTTTGCAAACTCGCAATGTACCAAACGGTTTCTATCAGCTGCTTTAACATTTTCCAAAAGAATATTCACACAGGGTCACACGCCCGCGTAGAATGTCAGGATATAACAGTCTAGCCAATTTTTTCTACTACTACTAACTTATAATTGCGCTGCCATTTTAATATGCATTTTTTGTAATTAGATTACTAATAAGGAAGAATAGGGAGCTAGAGGAGCTGGTTGCGATGCCCAATATAATTGGCGAGATCAAAGCCACACGACTCCGCTGGCTCGGTCACCTAGAGAGGATGGGTGAGGATCGTGCCGTGAGAAGAGCGTATGTGGGGCACCCGGGTGGAAAAGGTCCGTCTGGGCGTCCCAGATACCGCTGGTGTGACGAAGTCCTAAAAGACCTGTTCGCCCTCGGAATACCCAACTGGCGTGAAGTGGCGCAGGATAGAGCAGAGTGGCGCTCTCTTGTGTCAGAGGCCAAGATCCTGTTTGGATCACTGAGCCAGTGAAGAAGAGAGAGATTACTAATGCCATTTTTGAAAAAAGGGTGAACCAAGATACCTTGAGCGCGCAGCAGATTTCCCGCAGTTGCCAACCTGTTGTAGTCGTTGAACTCGATAGGGTGCGCGTCATTGAAGAGTGCACACGGGGTCGGATAAAATGTCAGGATGGCCTGGTCGGAGTCTGCAGATTTACTAGTAGATTTAGGAGTGGAATGCCCTGCCCGAGTCTGTGTTTCCGCATGAGTACAATCTGGATCTCTTCAAGGCAAGAGTAAATAGATATCTTATTAGATAAGCGTACTTCACCGTAGACCGCATCATCACTTACCATCAAGTGAGATCTTGGTCAAAAGTCTGCCTATCCTCCATAAAAAAAATCTTCTGACGAGACACTTACCTTGAGTGCGCCGCAGATCTCGACGGCGTCCTCGTCGTCGACGACCACGACGCGGAAGTAGTCGGTCTGGATGATGTCGCGCATGGTCGGCGCGAGCATCACGTCCCGGCAGCCTATCGTCGTCTCGCAGAATTTCTCCTCGGCGACCTGTTGATATACATCATATTATAGTATTTTTCAAACGGCTTAGGTACGGTGACAGATGTCATCTCCACACAATTTTGCGAGATTTTGAGTTTTTAGGTTAGATATAAATCGTATTGAGATGTCATTTTTCAACGTACCTCAGCTGTTTGAAAAATAACATGTCTGATGTGGTCTTGTTACAAATTCCCCTGGTTATTTTGTTAACCCTGTGAGCTTCAAATTTAGTTCAATCAATAGTTCCCAATGCTCGACGTAGTTTGGAGACAGCTGTCAATTTTTTTAATGTAATATTTTTTACAGTACATACGGTGCTACTTTACCGCCCTAGTGCGGTAACTAGCACTATACGTGCGTGTGTCGAAAATTTAAAGGGACATTTGTACTGTAAAACGTTGTACAATACACGTGCGAAGTAATTCGCAACGAGCGGCGATTCTAAATCGACACGAGTTTTTCCTACTTTTCACACTTGTATCGTAAAGTACTATTGCCTTAATAAACATTTATTATTATTATTCTGTAATCGTCGTGATTAATTCAAGGTCGTTAATTCCGTTCAATATTATTGTTCCTTTTGCCGAGAAACATTTTTTTATGAAGTGTTCGTTTTTACCGTTCGTTAGCCGCGTATCAGAGGTAATATTAGTTCATTGTTAAGATATGGGCTTATTTTGTGGGGACACTGCACGAATTTCAACATTGCATTCGTAGCATAGAAAAAATGTATACGTGCCATTTGTAATCTAGCCCCATACTCGTACAAGACATGCAAACTATCTTTCGAAAGAATTACATTTTAGAAATCGGCATGTTTGTAAAGAGGCATATGTATTTATTTACAAAAGCTGAAAGCGCCTCTACCAGAAATCAACGGGATCCTGGAAGGTTGGTTCATAATTACAGCAGGACCAGGACAGCATTATATTCCAATAACTGTTGTGTTTTGTGACTATTTTGTGCATGAAATTTTTTAACAAGTTACCAAACTCTATAATAGAACTGCCTGTAGATAGATTTTAGAAACAAATTAATGAAGCTATTGTCTGATAAAAGCTATTACAGTGTAAAAGATTTCCTCTCTGAAGATATAAAGCCAGATTTGTAGTAGTTTAAGATTGTTGCATGCTAATACAACCTGTTTAATACAAATAGCAGAATAAGCAACCAATTGTCACTTACCACCTAAGACACTACTGTACCTACTTATTCTTTGCTAATAAATACATACATACATACATACATTACAAACGCAACCTATAGGAAAACATAGAAAATTAAAATAACGTTTGAGGAAAATAAATGACAATAATCGAATCAAGTCCATTAAGGTCGCATGAGTCAAAGAACAATATGGGGTTTATGTTATTTAATAAACCTTGTACTCCATTCATCAAGTCCAATAGTACGAAGTGCATTGCATGATTCAATAACATTAACAAATAAAGACACAAGATATCTCGAAATACTAAAATAACTTTGTGTAATATTTAACAAAATAATAATCGATTCGATAAGCATTTTGTTTTGATATATAAATCAGTATGTAGGTAATTCATTGACACATTAAAAAAAAGCTATTATACACTCTGGGAGTTGTACTTAAAACTAAACTTTAAGGCATGGAATTTTGACCTTGAATTATTACGATACGCGCATACGGTACACGGCGGGAAAAAGTTGATAACTCGAGAAAATTTTAACTTAAAATAGAACAACATTTTTTTTTTCTCTTGAGTTATGAAGTTACCGCCGTGTACGGAACAACGTCTACTTTTTCATGAAGGTCATTCCCTGGCCAAGATGACAATCATAGATAGAAAAGGCCAATCGAAACTTAAATCATCTATGGAAATTGTCACGTAACTTTTCATGTAACTTTTTCTTGTTGTTTATCGCCTTTTCTAGGCCCCCTGGAAAGTAGCTTACGTTATGAGCATTTGAGCAAGGGAGCAATATAATATCAAGGTAGGGAATCAATTCAGCCTCAAAATAACATGCAACCTCCAGTGCTTTAAATAAGCTTTTTCTACTCCTCTAGTGTTATCTGTCATTTATACATTCATAAATATTAATGTACGAGCATATTTAGTAGGTTTGAAGTCTATATTGTCTATTCCTCATAACAACACTTGTGCCTTAGGTGGGAGAGTGGCAACCTAATATTAATAGTTTTCAAACTGTTCCGTACGAGACCCACCGCGACATCTTTGGGCGGAGCGATACAATTGCGTATGTCGCGTCACACATATCGCGGCCAATACGGAGCCCGATATACGTCTTCGTCACCCTACGTCACGACATATTGTCCCCCTCTACCCCAATTCCTTGAAACATGTACACGTAGATTAAGCATTTAGAATTACAAGAATAAGCACGTTAAATTTCGGATTTTTTATTTCGCCATCCAAGAAAGTCGAATTTCTCCAGCAAGCTACGCCTAATCACGAACATATTGGTCCTTCTTCGCCAAATATATCAACGACTTCTTCGCCAATCGTCGAGTACGAGTTGAGAGGTTATTGAGAAGCAGCACCTTTGGAAGAGAAATAGCACATCGACATTTCTTCTTGGACGGAAGGCGCGTATGCAGCAAGAAGACACCCAAGGATGCGCTAATTTGGGAACTGCGGTTACCAGTAGGACGAGAACTGGATATCCAACGATTTTAAACGCGCATATTTCGGTACGGACATCCAGCCACCCTATACCTAACCCCTTTGTCTTCAGTTGCTTAATGCCGTGCTTAATCAATTCCAGTGAGCCCGTGACGAGTTATCATTGCGTGACCGGTACCCTAGGACACCTTTTCGCCGCTACACAACGCGGAGTTGCATCAGGGTCCAAAGTCCACACGTGAGTACTCCAGCTTTCTATACTAATCCTAACCAAAATGGGACCAGGTGATATCGTAGTACCAAACAAATCACGCGATAAATCGCCGGCTAGGGCTATCTGTGAGGCCACAATTGAACCGCATGTTCGCGAATTGGTTAAAAAACGTGGCATTATAAAGGCTAGACTGACAAAGTTCGCAACCCACATTCAAAACTGTAGCGATAACTTAGACGCTTTAACTGAGCCTTGTAGAATAAATTTAAAACTACGCGTGCAAGGAGCAGAGAGCCTGTACACTGAATTTAACGATCTTCAAACTCAAATCGAAGCGAATGTGTTCGAATCGAATCTCGAAGACCAGTTAACGCAACGAGAACAGTTTGAGGATGGTTATTTCAGTGCGCAGGCCCTCGCCGAGTCTATTCTAAGTAAATTTAATAGTACAGAAAGCAAAAGTCCCACTGTTTCGCAAAACACAACAATGAAGGCAATTAAACTGCCAGTGTTATCACTCCCCTCTTTCGACGGCACGTATGAAAACTGGCTCGCATTTAGGGATATTTATTTATCATTAGTTCACAATTCGAAGGATCTCTGTGACATCCAAAGGTTCCACTACCTAAAATCATCACTGACTGGTAGTGCTTTGTTAGTTATAGAAGCGCTCGAACTAACGACAAGTAACTACGCGGTGGCATGGGAGCTCCTTCTTGATCGCTACAATAACAATAGATTATTGATTCACAATCACGTCAAGGCACTATTTTCGCTTCAGTCACTGCCTAAAGAATCGCACATACTTCTACGAAAGTTAATTGACACGACATTAAAGAATTTACGCGCTCTTAAGGTCCTAGGCGAACCTGTATCGTCATGGGATACTTTAATTATTTACATCTTAGTGTCAAAGCTCGATAAAACCACTGAACGCGAGTGGGAACAACATAAAAGTAGTCTTACGAGCGGCGACACTCAGATGAAGATTAAATTGGATGATTTATTGCAGTTTTTAAGAAACCGTGCAGATATGTTAGAAACATTGCAGGCATCACATCCACAAAGTACGAGTACGAGTGTACGCGATAAGCACGAAGTAAGCAAAAAATATAACACTCCTAGCTCCACTCATTACAATAACAACAAAGTACACTGCAATGTTTCTACCAACAGCAAACCACAAAAATCACAACACAAATCAAAATTCGCGTGTCCCATGTGTAAATTAAGTCATCCACTTTATTCTTGTGTCAAATTTCTTGATACTAATTACGAATCTAAACTTAAGTTTGTTACCGACAACAAGTTATGCACTAACTGCCTACGAGCGGGTCATTCCGTGGAGTCATGCGTATTCGGCCCGTGTCGCAAATGTAATAACAAACACAATTCGATTATCCATCCTCCTAGTGATGAGTGCACTCGCGTCCCTGCCCCCGCTGACGTCACGGCCCCCGCTACACCTACTTCGGCCGCTGCTGCATCCAGTTCGGCCGCCGCCGTGTCGGTCAATGCGCATTGTCAGCGAATTCCTTCGCAGCGCCCGGCTTTGCGGCCGGTGTTGTTGTCAACTGCTCTTATCGACGTGATTGATAAAAATAATAAACCGCATACTGTCGTCGCTCTACTTGACGACGGCGCGCAACGATGTTTTATAAAAGAATCCTTACGTGATTTATTAGGCGCACCATTAGTACAGTCCACTCACGAAATAAGCGGTGTAGGGCGTACCGTGACGCAGTGTACGCAAACCTGCAATGTCCAAATAAAATCGCGCATTAACGCCTACACTACAAATTTACATTGTTTTGTTTTACCGCAAATAAATACATCAATGCCAGTGGTATATGAACATTGTGCAAAATTCGATATTCCAAATAATATACAACTGGCAGATCCGCAATTTTTAGATTACAAAGATTTCGATATCTTAATAGGTGGTGATAAGTTTTGGGATTTGTTTACGATGGAAAAAATAAAACTACGTAACGGTCCTTACTTATTAAATACCGAATTTGGATGGGTAGTAGCAGGCCCTATCAATCTAAACGCACGCATTGAAGGCCACATCCAATGTAACTTTACGCAAACAACAGATTCGTTATTACGGCGGTTCTGGGAGATTGAGGAGGTACCTACCATTCGGGACGCATTGTCTGATGAGGAGAAGGCTTGCGAGGAGCATTTCGTTCGCACCACTACACGCGACAGCGAAGGAAGGTTCTGTGTTAGCATGCCACTCAAGCAGCCACCCGAAATGCTAGGAGAAACGTATCCTCAAGCTGAACGTCGTTTGCTGGCGCTGGAAAAACGATTACAGCGTTCAGAAACGTTCAAAAAATTATATACAGACTTTATGCACGAATACCTCGATTTAGGGCACATGAGTAAAGTTTCTTCATATAACTCACCACATTTCTTTCTGCCACATCATGGAATTTTTCGTGAATCTACAACAACACGATTAAGGGCAGTTTTTGATGCTAGTGCGGCATCTAGTTCTGGTACATCTCTGAACGACCTTCAAATGGTAGGTCCCGCAATCCAGGGCGACCTTCTGTCGATTCTTTTACGCTTTAGGCAGCATCGTTACGTGGCATGCGCGGACGTAGCCAAAATGTATCGTCAGGTATTAGTGGCAGAAAATCAACGTGACCTTCAGCTGATCCTTTGGCGCGACAGCCCCGACGAACCGATACAAATTTATCGTTTAAATCGTGTCACTTACGGTATGGCGTCGGCAGCTTTCTTAAGTGTCCGTTGTTTAAAACAGTTAGCCACTGAATGCACCGATCCCGACGTTAAAAGAATAATTAACAAGGATTTTTACGTAGATGACATGATAACTGGGTCACAGGGTAAACTTGAATTACTGCGATTATGCAATGAAACCGCGCGAACATTGCAATCGGGTTGTTTCCCGTTACGAAAGTGGGTATTCAACTTTAGCGAGCCGTCGTTAGAGTCTAATTTCGCACTGCTGTCTGACGCGCAAACTAAACTAACGTTCGATAAAGACTGCAATTCAAAGACATTGGGCATAGGATGGAATAATTACTATGATCAATTTTATTTTAACTCGCAACTTGATTTGATGAAAACCAATGATAAAGTAACTAAGCGCATTATTTTATCACATATCTCGCAAATTTATGATCCCTTAGGTTTATTGAGTCCGACAATTATGCTCGCCAAGGTCTTACTCAAGCGTTTATGGCTTCTCAAACTTGATTGGGACGACGAAGTCCCTTCTGACGTCATGCGCACCTGGAATGATTTTACTAGAGCGTTATCAGCTACTCTAAGTACAATCCGTGTGCCGCGTTATGTAATGGGTAGCAGTAATTATACGCGCATAGAAATGCATATCTTTACAGACGCGTCACAGGTTGCTTATGGCACTTGCATTTATATTCGCACAATAAATGATAAAATGGAAGTATGCTCACGATTGTTATGTTCAAAGGGGAAATTAAGTCCAATTAAAGTCCTAAGTACGCCCCGATTAGAACTTTGCAGCGCACTTCTAGGTGCTAAATTATATGACAAGGTCATACGTAGTATTAATTGCCAATTTGATGACGTCATATTTTATTCCGATTCTACTTGCGTTTTAGGGTGGTTGCGCATGTCACCTAATTTATTAAAAACTTTTGTGCAGAATCGGGTCACTGAGATCCATGAACTGACCAAAGCGCTTCCATGGCGCCACGTCAGCGGTAAAGTTAACCCAGCTGACTTAGTTTCGAGAGGCGTCCGATTAGAAGACCTAGCTGGATCCAGTTTATGGTGGGAAGGACCTGAATTTCTGCAGGATGTTAATTTTGACCCTAAAAACATTCCAAAACTACCGAATTCGGACGATTCACACGATATACTGCCAGAGGTTAAATCTAACGTAGACTTAGCGCTTACCGCTACTACAGAAGCGGCATTATTTCCCTTCGAGCGGTTTTCTCAGTTCTCGCGCATGATACACGCCACTTCTTACGTTTTACGTTTTATTCACAACGCGCGCAATAAGAATAATAAGCGTACGGGCCGTATCAGCGTCGAGGAACTGCGGGAATCAACAAATTTATTGGTCAGGCTGTCTCAACTGGAATCATTCCCAGATGAGTACAAGCTATTGACTAATAAACAAACAATTAAAACAAAGCATAACTTAAGTAAGTTAAATTTGTTTATCGATGAAAATCGTGTCATGCGAGTCGGCGGTCGTATTGGTTATTCGCAATACTTTGCTTACGAAAAAAGGCATCCGATATTAATAACAAGCAAACATCACTTTACGCTTTTATTATTCCGCCACGAACATAAAAAACTTTTACATGCCGCGCCTCAAGCCCTTCTTTTTGAACTGCACGATGCTTGGTGGCCGCTAGGTGGTAGGAACCTCGCGCGAAAGATTTTTTATGATTGTGTTATTTGTAAGCGATTAAGAGGGAAAACCCTTACTCCTTTCATGGGAAACCTACCCGAGGAGAGAATTACGCCTACATATCCCTTTTTAACTTGTGGCGTGGACTATGCAGGGCCAGTTTTCATATTGAATCGCAAAGGCAGAGGTGCTCAAACTGTTAAAGCATATATTTGCTTGTTCGTTTGTTTTGTTACGCGAGCCATCCACTTAGAGCTTGTCAGCGATCTGACTACCGACGCTTACCTCCTAGCTCTCAAACGCTTTATAGCTAGACGCGGCAAGCCTAACGAAATATTTTCGGATAATGGTAGGAACTTTGTGGGTTTAATGCATGATTTTGCCAAGTTTTTGTCGCAATGTAGTCCTGACATCATAGATTACGCTACTAGTAGTAATATTAAATTTCATTTTATTCCACCTTACGCGCCCCATTTTGGTTCCTTATGGGAAGCTGGAGTAAAATCATGTAAATTTCATATACGCCGTGTTATTGGAAACGCTCATCTCACATTCGAAGAATTTAGCACGGCGTTAAGCCAAATTGAAGCCGTCCTGAACTCCCGTCCTTTATACGCCATGTCATCGGATCCGCACGACTTTCTTCCTCTGAGCCCTGCGCACTTTCTCGTCGGTCGTACTTTGACGTCGCCCGCCTCAGAGGACCTTCAGCACGCGCCTGCTCATCGACTCAACCGATACCAGATGGTGGAGAAGATTAGGCAGCATTTCTGGGCCCGCTGGTCCAAAGAGTACGTCTCCGAATTACAGACGCGATCCAAGTGGAGGAGCCACTGTGAAATCCTCAAGCCAGACACACTGGTACTTATAAAGGACGATAATCTGCCTCCACTAAAATGGCAGTTGGGACGCATCGTGAAGACTATCCCTGGCAGAGACGGTGTGTCAAGAGTGGCAGACATCCGTACCGCATCCGGCATCATAAGACGCGCTTACACCAAAATCTGCCCCTTGGTGTCTCAGCCAGATGAAGAGAGGAGAGAAGCTCAAGAATCCTCTTGAAAGCCAGATCTTTCAAGGCCGGGGGCATGTTCCGTACGAGACCCACCGCGACATCTTTGGGCGGAGCGATACAATTGCGTATGTCGCGTCACACATATCGCGGCCAATACGGAGCCCGATATACGTCTTCGTCACCCTACGTCACGACATATTGTCCCCCTCTACCCCAATTCCTTGAAACATGTACACGTAGATTAAGCATTTAGAATTACAAGAATAAGCACGTTAAATTTCGGATTTTTTATTTCGCCATCCAAGAAAGTCGAATTTCTCCAGCAAGCTACGCCTAATCACGAACACAAACTACTTATAAGTGCATTGCTGCCAACTTACAAAAACTATTTTTTATGTCATCACCGTCTAGTGAACGTCAATCAAATACAAGTTACAATGTTTTTCATTTTCACGCATCCCACGCATATAAAATTAATTTTGTATTTTATATACAAGTCAGTAGTCGTAGAAAAAGTTTTGTATACAACGTTGTAAAAATTAGGTCAAAAAATGGTCATGACTTATTCCTTTACAATAACGTAGCCCACGCCATTGGCCTTTTTTCACCCATCTTATACAACGATTGCATAAAATACTATTTTGACATTGAGCTAATTTTACGGTTTAACTCACGTATTTTTAGTGACTCGCGCGACATGTTTCGGGGAGCCTTAAGTCTCTATTATCAAACAATAACCGTGCATGAGTAGCGGTCTCTGCTTTCAACCGTACAATTAGCTTAATGTTAGTGACACACAACGGTTTAAATTCGGTTATAAGCTTCTTGCTTTACATAACTAAGACTCACCTCGGAAGCGATGTTGGCACCCATCAGCACTGCGCAAGGAATCTTCAGGCATCTCGTGATGATGTGAGAGATGAGGTCAATGCCACCGCCTTCCGCTATGTCGAAGCCCTGCCAAATCACATTACTTCCTAAGGTTTCAATATTAGCGATTCACTTGTAAGAACAATGTATTTGTACGATTTGAGGTACATATTATATATTTTTTCATCAATTTTCTATAAAGAAAAGTAATTGCATGATTTCTATAGTAATTTTATTTTTTCTTACTTAATGCATATTAATTATAAGATGTAATGTTTTGAGAAGATATGTCCCGCCGAGTTTCTTGCCGGTCCATATTGGGATACACTCCTCTAATTGAGAGGGGATTTAAATCTTCTCGGGTCAGAGGTGTAGGGTTAGAGCTGGTGTAGCTTTATTTGACGTTCATAAGCGCATTGTAATACGCCTACTTGAATAATAAACTATCTTTATCTTTATAAAAATCGATAGACTAAGACTATACAAAAATACACAACATTTAAAATTTCATGGCCACTTTATGAATGAAGTCACTCGTAATGTGTCCAGATGAATCAACTAATTAATAAAAAGTTTATATTTTGCACTAGTTTCGTTACAAGATTTTGTATTCTGAAAATGTAGGAAGTGATTCAGTTGTATGGATTAATTTATATTTTTAGGCAACCTTCGTTTGGAATAAAGAAAATTTACCAAGCTGTTATAGAAAGTAGCCGTTGGTTTAAAAAATTCCAACTCGTGAAAAAGACAGGGTCTCGAAAACATTATTTTTTTTAGCTTTCGGCATTTGCAATTACACATTACACACCGTTTTCCTTAATTGAAGACTAGTAGTAGTAATATAATTGAGAGATGCGTAAGGTCCAATGATGGTTGTACGTTATATTTGAACATTTGGTACTCTCTTTACTTAAACCACCACTTGGTATGAAGCAAATCGTCCTCACGAACTGGTGTGTGGGGCACCACGAAGTTGAGGATATCCGCGTCTTTCCTACCTTACCTTTATGACAGACAGCGCCGCGGCCGTAGGCTTGATCTTGCCGAGGAGGGTGGAGCAAATCGTCCTCACGAACTGGTGGGGCACCACGAAGATGAGGATATCCGCGTCTTTCCTACCTTACCTTTATGAGAGACAGCGCCGCTGCCGTAGGCTTGATCTTGCCGAGGAGGGTGGAGCAAATCGTCCTCACGAACTGGTGGGGCACCACGAAGATTAGGATGTCCGCGTCTTTCCTACCTTACCTTTACGAGAGACAGCGCCGCTGCCGTAGGCTTGATCTTGCCGAGGAGGGTGGAGCAAATCGTCCTCACGAACTGGTGGGGCACCACGAAGATGAGGATATCCGCGTCTTTCCTACCTTACCTTTATGAGAGACAGCGCCGCTGCCGTAGGCTTGATCTTGCCGAGGAGGGTGGAGCAAATCGTCCTCACGAACTGGTGGGGCACCACGAAGATGAGGATGTCTGCGTCTTTCGCCGCATCCTCTACGTTTGGAATGGCAACCTGGTGGAAAGGAGGGCATGGATAATTAAATTGTTACTAGTCACTATACTTATTTAAGGCTAATAGCTACCTATTAGCTAAGTGAAGTGCCTGCTGGGTCAATAGTCGTGCCATCGGAATTTCCCAAATTGCGAAATTTCCACATAATAAAAGTTCGAAAACTTCTCCTGTGACGTTTTCCTGAAATTTTCGAGAAACTTTTTGGAAACTCTCCGCAACGTCCACATATGTAGCAGTCACGTGGCAATACAATCGGATACCTCTGACGCGCACAGAGTCAATCATCCGTTTTGTTTTAAAATACTTTTGTGAAAAGGGTTTTTGAATTTATTTTGATTTTAAGAGAGTTCTATTAAAAAATTACATGTAAATATGTTTCGCAGAATACTGTTTAATAGAGATATAAATAAATATTAAGAGGATCATCTTACACGAAAAAAAAATTGTAATCAAATTAAGCCTAGGCTAGGCTAAAAGAAATACTATAAGCTGTATCTTCCTTAATTGCTAAAGTTAAAAAGGATAAATAGTATCTCGTATATGCTAGTCCTGAGGCTGGGTAAAACGAATATAAATGCCGACATGCATAAATAAACCGAGAACAACTAAGACCTTAATAGGTAAGTACCAATATTTATGCTTATCAGTTCATAACAATCGAGTTGTTTGCTATCCAATATGCCTACGCAAAATTTGCAATTTCATGGATTATTTACAAAGTTCGCAGATAGTTTATCTTACTCAAAAAGTACTTTGTACTCGACTCCTCCATATTTTAATAAAACAAACATTAGTTTCTAGTTGTGTTTAACTCCTAACTTTCAAGGAAATTTCCTATATGTAACCGATAACTTGGAAATAACGATTAACCTCTCAACTCCCACCGCCGGGTGTTTGTGTCGGCCGTAAAGTCACCGAAGAGTTGAGGGTTTAAGTTCCCAAAAGAAGACTAAAACCTCTGGAGTTGCAGGCATACATAAGCTACGGAGACATCAAGCGGGCCGTATGCTTGTTTGCCACCACCGACGTAGTATAAAAAAATGCTCTAGAATACTGAAATGGTGCCTATGCCAAAAATCCGAACATATGTCCATAAATAAATAAATATTATAGGACATTAGTACACAAATTGACGAAGTCCCACAGTAAGCTCAATAAGGCTTGTGTTGAGGGTACTTAGACAACGATATATATAATATATAAATATTTATAAATACTTAAATACATAGAAAACACCCATGACTCAGGAACAAAATAAATATCCATGCTCATCACACGAATAAATGCCCTTACCAGGATCTGAACCCGGGACCATCGGCTTCGTAGGCAGGGTCACTACCCACTAGGCCAAACTGGTCGTCCATAATTTATACATTTTACAATATGCATATCATTGCCAGATGTTGATGTTGATGAAACGATTAGCGGGTTATCATAGTAAGGTAATTATATTACTAATCACTGCAAGGTAATAAATAATAAGATAAACCAGTCAAGTGGAATTTGGACTTCGGACTCGAGCTTTAAGGATTTTGTACCAAGCGGTTTTTACTGTTTCTTATTGTGCACTATTTTTTTTTCAAGAAGTGCGAGATTAAATTAAAAGTCGACGAGCACTGAGAACATCACTTTGGTAGGTATTTCAAAATAATATTGTAAACTCAAAATCGCTTTCTTCTTTATCAAAACTAATTAATTCTTGAATCGTCTTCAAAACACATGAAATGAGGAAACGTCTTATTTTTCGATTGCCGTAAAATAAGATTGAAAATTCCAAACCTCATTTTACCTTTTACATGTCTTCATCTTAATCACACTTATGCATACAAATAGATAAGTTACGTAGCCGGTAGTTACATAACGAGACATTGAGTATTGAGCGACATTGGCAGTGAACGCGTAAGGTAGTAGGCCCGAAATAGATGGCATACGCGGAACGCATGCAGTGCCAACGGACGTTTGAAATTAGAACGTTAACCTGGGACTAGTGTTGTTTCTGTCGAATGGTAACTTTTTATTGTTAATCAATAGACAATTAGGTATTTAAAGTTGTACACTATACTTTTTTTAGTATTTTTTATGTTATTTGTACTCAGAATCACGAGCTCAGTCGATCCTTAACTGTGAAGAAAAGTGTTCGAAATGATCAATGAAATAACAATTTAAAAAAAATGTTACATTTTTTCACTTTATTAGTCTGTTCGGACTTCGGAAAGAGAAGAGTCATGGATTGTATTGGTTCCCATACATTCCACGACTCTTCTTTTTCCGCACAAACTCTACAAGGGAGTACGGCGCGGCGTAAAAGTGTAAGCATATCTTCGACGTCGATTAGTGTCCGACTGAAGATTCGGTATCAGTTTCAGCCAGTTTCGGCCAAAAATCATGTTTCGGCCGTAGTTTCGGTTACGGCCAAAAACGGCCGAAATTTACGAAATGGTACTCTCTTTCTTTTTTTTATGTTACAAAGACCAAAAGTTGGGGAACAAGTAGGAAAACAATATTAATATACTAATTTATGTATTCAGAAATTAATTGATTTATTGGAAGACATAATTCCCAATTCATAAGTGTATAAAAGCGGTTTTATGACATTTTTTCATCGATTTAAACAAGTCTACAAAAGCCATAGCCATCTGAAGCTAAAGCCATGTTTGCACCTTCGTTCGGTTCGTTCGGTTTCGGCAAAAAAACATGTTTTGGTTGGACACTACTTTAAATAAAAAGGCCTCAATATGATAATAGGTTAAAAATTTGATTACTTTTTTTCTGTTCTTGACATTCTATCCCATTATCCAGGGGACAATAGTGCCAAAGTTGTTGTATCACATTCTAACAAGCTTAGTAGGTAGATGACTATTATGGAAATTGCTCATAATATAACTATTACAAAAAATATTTAGTAAAATTAAATACCATACAATTAGTTAAACAAGAGAAAGTTGATTCCCCTTATAAACACTATTGGTCTTAATAAGGCCATAAATGGGGACATACTAGTTATTTTGTGAGAACAAGTGTAATTTTCTGGGTGCATTTGCAATTTAACCTCCTAGCGGCGCACCATAAATTTGATTCAATAGTATTAGATATTAGAACATAGAATTGAATTTGTTTTGTTTTAAAATCGAACAATACCAAACAAAGGCAACTCTGTTCCATTTAATAATGATTTATATCATATTAAACACCGTGAGATACTGGGGGTTATTACAATAAGATATTTAAAAAAAAAATCTTTCTTAGAAATTAATAGAATGTTATAATTACAACAACTCTAAAACGATGTATGCCACATAAAGGAATATCTGTTCCTATGATATTCATCAATTAATAACGAATAATCAAATTAGTTATGTGTCTAATTAGAATCTAATTAGAGGTTATCAAACTTGGACTTTACCCATTCACTTCTAACTGGAAACAACATTACACATCCTGATGCATAAGACGTGACATGATACTGAGATGCAAAATTGTACTTTGTCAAAACTTTAGCTAACATAAATCTGCTAGGCACATTGATTTTGTAAATAAGTTCTTGAATCTGTACCTACAGTAAGTTAATGACATGTACAGTCAGCGTCAAATACTTTGTAGCAGTCAAAGTGGCCAAATAGTTCAGTATACCATACTAAATATATGGTGTACTGAACTATTTGGCTACTTTGCTATTTGGTAAATTTAATCCTGACATTTTGAAATGAAGTTTAAAACCATTATTATAGTGTGGTTATTTTTGCCATATAAAATTGAAGTTTACTGTTAACGGGTTAAATAATGTTTGTGTCAGTTAATATGAACCATACAGTCACCATCAGATATACTGGAGTGGCCAAGGTGCTCAAAAATATCTGAACACTTACTCCAACACCTTGACAATAGAGGCATATTCAGATATAGTAAATGCTTATTACAAAAAGAATACTTACAACATTTTCAGGTAGCTTGTGTCCAGGCAAATATTTAATATTCTCATGTGTTTCATTAATGATTTCTGTTAGTTTTTTCCCTTCTATAATTTCTTCATACACCCACATTGTAACTGTGTCTTCAAAGTTAGGTAGCCGGGCCGCATTTTTGCCAACGATTTTAGCAATTGCTGATCCCCTGTTTAATGAAAAATATTATTTTACTTAGTTGGCTATTATTATATTGACCTATAAACAAGGTTAACCATGCAGAAGTTATGTGAAGGTGCAAGAATGCAGAATGTAATTGAAGGTCAAAAATAAACTGCATTTCCGCATGGCTAAATAAAAGTGTGTATAAACGATCCATGTTATGTCATCACAACTGTAACGTAAGGTTATAAAATCATCTTACACGGCCCATTAGTTTCACAGAAAAAACAAACAAAGATAATGAATATTATTTATTGGATACACTGAAACTCACCAGTTTCCTGAACCGATTATGCAAACTCTGTTTTTCAGTTGCTTCTCTGCCATTGTAAAGTTATCGCACAGAAACTTGATTTAATTTAATACAAGGGTGTAAATAAAAAGAAAACAGTGGACGTCAGCCTGCTGGTATATAAACGTAGCAACTGATTATGCGATACTTGCGATAGCCGCTACACTCGCTACAGAGCTACAGACAGCTAGCCTAGGCTATTCGCACATCACCTACGCACTCGCCCAGCAATGTTATCACTAGGGAGGGAGGAGGGCTGCGGCTGCATGATTTGTTATCAATTCGATAAGTCAGAAATCGACTAGCTCTTTAAGAAAACTACTAATCGATTATCAAGGAACATCGAAATCGGTGAATTTCTTTTTACTATTATCTAATAGTAAAAAGAAACTCACCGATTTCACTCTTAAAGAGTGATAGAGAAGATAAAAAAGAAGGAAAAAGTACCTAAGTAATTCTTAGTTGCCAGAAAGGTAGAATTTCTAGACGTTCTGATTTCTAAACGTTCGCAAACTGTCATCATCGCTTCGTTTCATTAAACGCAAATCCACGTCACGTCAAAATCACGTCAGAAACCAAAGATTGTTCAAAAATATTAACTATAAAAGTGATGATTAATTTAAGCCACATTTTAAAGTAGCATTTATCAACAAAATATTCTATGATACATACTTGATCTATTAACTTATTTTAAAGGATATTTAGAATATAACATGATAAGTGACGGTTTATAACGTAAGTCGGAACGCATCTCTTGATTGATTTGTTGTTTCGGTCTGTTTGTGAATGAATTTGGTTTAAATGGTTCAAAAATATTGCGGTGTTTATGATAAAATGAGTGAAAATATTGATGGACCGATTAAACTTGAGCTCAAGCTCCAGCTCCACCATGTATTTTGCTAATAGTTTCTAGTGACAGTAAGGAAAGTGCTTTGTTTCTGGAACTACAAGGTGCCTGCTGGATTAAAATTCATACGTAAGTATCGACATAAATATTAATAAGTTTTAGGTACGAGTTTTTTTTAAATAACAGCTTGATTTTTTATTTACTTAGACCCTTACCCTTTGTATTTTTCCAAATAAATTCATGTTTTTTAAGTTTTATTTAATTTTATTTTATATTTGTTTGTTAGTGATTTTTCGTTTTGTTTTTGTTTACAGTGAATTTTATTTGGTGGCCATGGATTTTTCTACTTTAGAAAAAATGGGGCATTTCTTTGTAAGTTTTTTATTCTATGTTATTACTATGTAGGTTCAAGTCATCTTTCATACTTATTTATTATGATCACAGAGAAGGGCATAATATGCGGTGTTTATTTACTGTTTAGTAAACTCGATTTTAGTTACAAGAATATGGTACCTATTGTCAACTACCTATAAAAAAAGTAATAGTATAATATATAATTTCAACTCGATACCCCCACGCGTCCCCGAGAATAAGGGTCTCGCCAGACAGACAGACGGAAGGACAAGAAAATGATCCTGTCCATTTTTTCCTTTTGAGATACTAAACCGTAAAAATGAAAACTATTTTGACTAGTAATTCCCGTGACATTGTAATTTTAGTTTAGTAACTGTCATCATTTTCACAACATCATAATTCTAGTAACCTTAAAATGTTTATTTTCCACCCTAAAGCTTCCAAAACTGACCTCGAGATTGGGCTTGCCCACCTCCCTGGGTATCCGCCTCTTTTGGCCATAGAGCAATGCCCCTGATCCCTGATATAACCTAGCACAACTAAGAGACTTCAAGGATGTCTCTACTGATTAACCTTTAAAGAAAGGTCTCATCAATTTTCTTATCTATTTCTACTTTTAAACTTTCATCCTTTTCAATAATTTGAATAGGGTCAATATGAAGCTCCAAACCTTAACCAATCATAACGAAATTTTGGGAACGGAATGAGAAAGAAATTATTTGTGTCTGACCATTTTGATTTTTGCATTTATTGTTGCCGATTCTCTATGCTAAGCGTGTATTTACGGCGCATTCATTGGCCGTTTTTAGTGCTTTTTAAAGTAACCTAGTTCTTATAGAAGCACGAATATCGCAAAAAGCAAAACGTGCAGACACAGGTACTGGTAATTTTCAACTCATATAAAAAAAAAAAACATCTATGGCCAAAATCCAGAGAGGATATTGTCCAGAACGTTTGTATAGAAAAATTAACACTTCTCCCCTTAAGTTGCTGGCCGTATATGACGTTTCGTGAATGACAACGACGTCACGTCATGAATGTCACGATGTCGCGCGGGATGTTCATAGTGTGATTCTGTTCATAGAAAATAATACAATTTGATACGACTCAACACGCGTCGCGTTTCGTTGAAGCGTGCCGGAGCCTGTAAGTGTTACTGACAACCCGAAAAATGTTCATGGACACGTTGTTCCTAGCCAAATTTTTATTCATTATGTGACCCGAAAAATGTTATAGACGCTTGGGGCAGTGGCGGGGCAAGACCAAAATATTATGTGGGCAAGGTACATTTAGCGAGGCCCTCTGGTGGCGCATGGAATAATGTTTTTTTTTTTACGTTGCCGAGATATAGGTACTTATTTGAGGCGCGAAGCCCCTCGGACTGCGAGGCCTTAGGCGGTGGCCCACGTCGCCCACGCCTAACGCCGCCTCTGGCTTGGGGTTTAACTTTTTGCTTTGTGAAAAAGTTGAAATTAGCAAGTTTTAGAACATGTTCCTACTCAAGTTACAGTAAGTCATTCCAGAAGTTAGGCGCCAAACCGATATTTAATTTTTTTATAGCTAGTTTAGCTCAAAAGCCAACATCCTTACGGGTATTATAAATGTCCAAATTAGTATATTTGGATGTTAGTTCCTCTGTCACACCTTGACGGATTTCAATTACCTAATTTTAGCACACATGCCTGCCTGACTTAATCGCCTGAAGGGGTAGTTTAGTACGAAATTACTAAGCGGGAGGGGGTGAGGGCAATTTAGCGACATACGCGCTACGCGGGCGAAGCAGAGGCTATTGCTACATTTTAAGTCACGCATGCCTTTATTACAGTCGACATCAGGAGGTGACTCTAATTACGCCTTAGTAAGAGTGAAAGAGAAATATCCCCGCAATTTGCGAATTTCGATTTTCCCGGTAGGCCCCCAGACAACAGTAGGGTGCTTAGTCAACGTGCCAATCTTTAACGCTCCGTAACGTAGTGTAGTCATCTCTCTCTATCACTCTTCAATATTAGTGCGACAGTGACAGTTGCGTTTCGTTCACTACGGATCGTTAACGATTGGCACGTTGGCTACGCACCCAGAGCGGCTAATGTGCTTACAAATATCTGAACATGGAAATGCATCTATTATCACGGCGTTGGCTTATGGTTCTTCTACACGATGAGCCATCATACTGACCCGCTAAGATGGGCCAGCGTGTAGAAAAGGTGGATGGCGATGGCGATGGGATTGCCACGGTGTCGGTTTTTCGTCCGCACATCAAAGGTAGTGGGGCGATGGTGCGTACGCATTTACACGTGGCCCATTCGACATTCAAAAATGTATTCTGCAAGTAGGCCTCAAGGGCTCTTTTACAAGTTAATACAACATTTATAGCAACATCATATAGTGACATGAAAAATACATAACAACATTTATAAATACAACAGCCAATACCTGGGTAAACATTATATTACAATAATCTTAAAATAAGTAATTACTACAATACAACAGAGATGTATAGTCTCTATAGTTATAAATACATTAAATCTGGAGATATAAAAGGTCCCAATGTCAGAATACTAATATAATTTGAAGGTGTAAACTTGTAAGTATCTCCAAGTGTCAACATTAAATTTATACTAAATAAATAAATCGGTTGCATCTAAGATACGCACAGTTGGCCTAAGCCCGACTTGGCCCGACTGACCTTATCGGAACGGCTAATGGCTCCTCTACACGATGACCCAGCACTGGACCAGCGAGATGGCCATGCGATGGTTAATGCCCTTAAGCGCGCAGTTGTTTTATGCAATTGATGCAGCGTTAAACGCGATGCGTTTGCGGTACACCCATTTTAAATCAGATAATTCAATGGTTGTATACTTATTGTTTTACGCGGTAAAAGGCAGCGGTAAAAGTACCTATTGTAATTTTTCCTACATTCCGTGATCGCATGCATTCAACGCTACAACAAGTTTGCAAATTTTAAAGACAACTTACATACGAACAAGGCAGATAAAAGAAAAGTGGCTGTGACATAATCGGACAGACAAACGGACATGACGAATCTATAAGGGTTCCGTTTTTTGCCATTTGGCTACGGAACCCTAAATTTAGGCTTGTAAAAAGCAAATCTGATGGCGGGCGACCGTAACTTTGGTTTGGTAAAGATATATTGAATGGGTTCTGCTCTTCACCAAATGCGTTTTACATTGCGTGTTACATCTATAGGTATAGTTATCGAACCTACTCACAAAATTTCAAGAGAATCTGTTGAGAAATTCGACCTTTAGGCGAAAACAGCCGAACAGCCGGACGTATTAGGTACGACAGCATTATTGCTTAAGCTGAAACAGAGTAAACAGAGACGCTTCGCTTGCCCTTCGCGCAAAGTTATATTACTCATATTGTCAAACACAAACATTTCTCGAATATTCTCTTCTGTCTTTAATATCTCAATATTAGAAGTTCATATATAAGCGCATGGTAATATGCCTACTTGAAATAAACTATCTTTATCTTATCTTTATAATGAATAGGCCTAATAATGATCAAAATAATCCCTCCGTCTCCGCCACTATAACTCAGATAAAAGCGACTTCCTACGTGTTTCAAAAGGCGGGTTAGAAGTTCAAATCTCGTTCGAGGCGGTGAATTACATTTTTCCCCATTTTTTTTATTTTGCCAGCAGACGGCTCTTTTTGTACGGATATCAGTGAAAATGGGAAATGTAGGTATATAAGTTATTTGACATTAATTTGGGCCCACGAATGTTTACTCTTTTGCCGCCTTTTATTTCCAGCACGCATTTCGCCTACAGCTGTAATTAAGATAAACTGTTAGGTATTAATAACAATATAGGGTGTTTGGTCCATCGCTTGCCAAATTAAAACAGCAGATAGGTTGGGTCATTGATTTGTTAGACCTGTACCCCAAAAGCATAAAATTGTTGTAGTAATTCACCGAATCGCATTTCACCTTGAATGAAAAAGATATCACTGGATTTTTTTACTTGACGCACTTTTTCCCGTAGCCTTTGACATTAGTATAATTAATTTGTAGTATTTAATTTTTCGTGTAGTACGTTACCGAAGAGGCATTTCGCCGCGATCGACGTTTGTTTGGGACTCTATTTAACTTGATACGTTAATTTGATGCTTGCACTAAAATTAAGTGTTTTTTAAACACGTTTTGTACTTGTAGGATTAAGCCTCAAGTGCTATCAAACTCATTAAAATTTTATCTATGTGACGTTGACGTTGCGTTGAATCACGTCGCCAATACAATACATGATCGAGGTGAAATGCGACTAAAGTAATAAACGATTGAGTCACAACGCGATGTTTAAATGCACGGTCGAGGTGAAATGCGACTAAAACTTATAGCCACTAGAAAAAAAAACTATTGAGACACAATGCGAAAATTAAATATGAGATCGAGGTGAAATGCGATTCGGTGAATTACTACAACAATTTTATGCTTTTGGGGTACAGGTCTAACAAATCGGGTCATTTTGCTATCTTATCTTTGAAACCTGAGAATTTCTTTTGCACACGGTTTTTTTATTACTAGCTTTTGCTTTGGCTTTTTAGGGGTGTTGGTGCCCTCACTTATGTATGGTAACGAAAGATGGGTATGGCAGAAGAGGCATCAGAGCCAAGTGAATGCAGTGGAAATGAGAGCGTTTAGAAGTGTGAGTGGTGTGAGATTACAAGATAGAATTAGGAACAGTGTGATAAGGGAAAAGTGTGGACTGAACGAAGATGCATTGAACAAAATTGAGAAAAGTATGTTGAGATAGTTTGGACACGCGGAAAGAATGAGTGAAAGAAGGCTAACAAAGAGAGTGTAAAAGAGAGAAGTAGAAGAGGGTGCTGGAAGGGGTGGACCTCGGCGGACTTTCTCTGATCAAATCGGCGAAATCCTGAAGAAAGGCCAAGTCAAGAGCACCCTAAGCCGCGACCGTGTATCAGGAATGTTATGAAAGTGAAAGAACCGCAAGAGGTATGTCAGGATCGCTGCAAGTGGAAATCCGTGGTCTCTACCTACTCCTCCGGGAATTAGGCATGATTATATGTATGTATGTAGCTTTTGCCCGCAACTTCGTCTGCATGGGATGATGATTGAAAAAAACTATCCTATCCTCAAACTATCTTCAAACAAATTATCATCTTAATCGGTTCAGCGGTTTAATCGTGATGACTTGAAGAGGTAACAATGTTAATTTCGCAATTATAATATTTTATTTGGGATTTTAATTGGGAGTTAAAAAAAAAACAAGCAAAACATTTTATAACCATTCTTTGGCGGCTTTGACATGTTCATTATACCAAAACATTTTTCAATATACCTATTCAATTTACAGAGCACCTAATATATCAGGAGCTTGATATAAAGGCACACGGTCAAAGGGCGTTCGTGCTTTTGACGGCCAGACAGACATACATATTAATACGTATGAATAGTATCCGTGTAAAGCGTTGAAAATAGCCGAGGCGTTTGTCTTTAATTTTTCAATGCTTATATAAAAAAAACGTAATACATATATGGATGAAGTTGTGTACCTATTCATTTAACCCTTCTCCAGGTATAGTATACGATATATGGACCACATACGCGACAGTAGAATTTCAACTTTAGTATTCCGGTTTTGGGTACAAATTAGAGTGCACTTTCGGGAAATGTGACTTGTTTTTAAATGAATCATCAAAGCTGGACAAGATCACAATATTTAGAGTTTTTGGGGAAACCTTGTAGATGTAACAAAAATTCTCTTAACCAAAAAATATCTGACTTCACAAATCAGCCATGCCTTCATGTTATGGTTTTCATCACCGCTTCACAAAATGTTTCGAAATAAATGAAGTGTTATATATAATAAAACAAGTTACTATCAATCTTTTTTTTTCATTTCTCATGCTCCGAAAGAGGGCATTGTTGTTCTAAAAAATGTGCATCAGATACTTTTCTGCACTAGAGCATTTTACTTTCTACTATATTTTTTTCTTTTTTTCTACGATAAGCAATTGAAATTCAGCTTTAAATGGATTTGTTGTACAATTTCCATTCTGATAACGAACTCCCCATTCCATAACGATATTTTTACCTAAATTGTTAATTGAAAGTACCCTCAAGAAATAATACTGAAGTTTATACTTAGCCGTGTTTTTTAATATGCACATGTACGAGTATTTTACTTCCGTCATATTCGAAATGAAAAGTTAACTCGGTTGTAAGACACTATTTCAGTCTTGGACTATTGGCGCTCTTACTGAGTTCGAACGCCAAACTATCTCGACAGAAATGGGTGCCTTTCATTCCTGGGTTAGCAATCTATTAACAAAGCAAAAACATTGCCGCTCGACAAACTTGCTCTAGCCAATCAGCCCGCGATCTTATTGCCAAGTCCTTTGTGTTTCACTCGCTGAATAAATGTTTCCGATTTGAATAAAACAAGCGCTAACTCGCTTAAATATTCCTATATAAATTATGAAAATATGATAATACAGATCATAGACAATGCTGTGTAAATGGTTATGTTGTCGCGCTGTTATTTTTTTCTGCATTTAGAGTCAATTTTATGTAAGCGATTAAATCTGAAAACACAAACACATTACACGGGTTAAATGCTTAAAATAATAATTTATGATACAAGTGCGAAAAATAGGAAATTCGTAACGAATGGCGATAAATTAAAACACGACCGAAGTGAGTGTTTTAAATCGACACGAGTTGCGAATTATATACCTATTCGCACATGTATCTGTACAACGTTTTACAGTACTATACGACCCTTTAAATTTTCGACATAGTTACATAATGTGTTAATTTACGCACTAGTGTAGAAAAGTAGCCCCATATGTACTGTAAAATACTTTTTAGAACACTATATACTTGCTTAGTAAGTATCGCCAAAGAGAATTTGAAATAGAGGTGTATTGTCAAAGAAAACTTTGTAGCGACGTAAATTAACTGCCATGTTTCGATACATAATTGTAACTTTTAGAATTATTCTTACACTGATATGTGTTCAATTTGTTAAATATCAAAAAGTGGCGCCATCTTATAGATCAAAGGACAAAAGTAGGTGTAGCAGCTTCGTTTTGAGTGATGGCAAATTGCACACATATCCGCTGACAGCTGCCATGAATAC
Organism: Cydia pomonella; assembly: GCF_033807575.1. Classification (NCBI taxonomy): domain Eukaryota; kingdom Metazoa; phylum Arthropoda; class Insecta; order Lepidoptera; family Tortricidae; genus Cydia; species Cydia pomonella. The sequence goes on along the minus strand of NC_084710.1, from coordinate 3,777,881 downwards.
AATCTTCTTACACTTGAAAATAGACGCAAGTTGGCAGACATGAACCTCCTTTTTGATATCGTTCGAAGCCGTCTTGATTGCCCTGAGCTACTGTCTTGCATATTGTTTCGGGTTCCTAAACGTCGCACCAGGTATACCACCCTCTTTCAAGTCCCACTACACTCCACTAACTACGGCGCAAATGCCGTACTATCTCGCATTCCCCATCTTTACAATCAAGAATTTGACTCAACGGAACCTTTTAATGGCCCTAAAAATAAGTTTAAAAATGACGTATTAGATATATTACTTAACAAAAAAAGATGAATATAATAATTATTTTGGGTTTTAATAGGTTCTAAAGATTAACCAAATACTGTTGTAAATGTTAATCCTATATTATACTGTAGGAGTACTCATCATTGGCGTCTTGGCATAATACAAATTTTGGTATCTTATGCAAGGGATGGTCCCATGTAGTAAGTAAAACAGTTACTTTACAGGAGCGCTAAATAGTGATCTTTGGGTAAAAGCGTGATCACTTAAATTATTTACAAGAGCAATATAAATAAATTAAATCAACTATTAACGTTAATGCACACCTATCAACTTTATGCAAGCATGTGTACCTACCTCTAACTTCAATGTTCATGTTGATTATCACCTACTGTTACTGTTACTGTGGGCTTGCACAGTTTCACTTTGATTATTACTTTGTTTAACTAATTATATTTGTATATTATTTTGCACCCAACGGATAACTGTTATTGGCCTAATACTATGTAAAAATACCTATGTAAATTGTATATCTACGGCTGTTGTTGTCCTGAATACCAATAAAATAAAATAAAAAAATATCAGTGAAATAATAAGGATCAAAGTCAAATGGCGTTCTAAAAGTTTTAATTATGTGCCGAAAGATGGCAGTAAATTTACGTCGCTACAAAGTTTTCTTTGACAATACACCTCTATTTCAAATTCTCTTTGGTATCGCTATCGCTATAAAGCGGCCTGATTAAAACAATGCTTACACCTATATAAGAAGTCACAGCGATACGATACCGATCTGTCAGTGTCAAAACTCTCAAAAGTGACGTTTTTTGGTTTAAGAAACTGAATGGAAAAAAAAACGAAATTAATTATTTGTTTAGTTTATCCCGATTTGAGGTTATCGCCCACAACTTAGAACAGAAAATAAACTCTGAATTATACTGGAATAATAATATTCCTATAAAACTACTTATGTTTGCCCCATTAACATCAGTGGAGTGCGAGCGGAGTTTTTCAGCACTTAAGTATATTTTTGATGTAAAAAGAAATAGACTGACTGCAGAAAATTTGGAAAAAATACTGATTATTTTCTTTAATAAATCTATATTTTAACAAACTTTTGTATTTATTGACTAGGAATTAAAATTTAAGTCAAGTAAGAAATTAATTAAATGATTACATATTTGATTAATTTTGGAGTCATGTCCACATTATTGCGAGCAATGACGCAAATTTGTCCGATCTCTGGTTATAATTCTATATAAATAAGAGCAATACTTAATTTTTTACGCTTTTGAAAGAAGTCATCGATCCTATATGTTTTAGCGATTAGCAAATAAAATCTTCAATTGCTCGAAAAGCGTGACTTACTCCTATGACGATATTTTTTATTTATTGATCGTGTTATCGGGCTCGGTTCCGTTTCGGTAATAGGTAGAGGTAATGAAGTTTGTAGATTTAGTATTCACGAGATCAGTAAATATTGCCAGTGGCTGTTTGGCGCGTTAGTCTTTGCCTAGACCCCGAGCTGTCCGCGTCGGTCCCGCGTTTCGTTTCCCGCGTTTTTCGTTTTCGCGCGCTTTTGTGTTTGTCTTTGGTCTTTGCGGCCAGTATCTGCTTCTCTGTGCAAGTTTGAATTTGGAATATTGGAACAAGTAAGTAAACTGGTATTCTTTGTTTGCATCCACTTTGTATCTTTTGTTTGGGTAATTAAAACTGCAATTAATATTGCACTTGTGTTGTACTTAATTACCTTGTGTTGTACAGTTATTAATTGAAATGCCTTAAGATAACGTTTTCGTGAGAGACAGGTTATTTAAGGAAATAAGCATTATTATCTAACAAAAAAAGTAGAATAAATATTAAATTAACAAACCCCCTACGATATATGCTAAGAAAATCCATTTTATGCCAAAGAGATGATACTCATCAAACTGCTGGATCGATTTCTATCAAACATAGCTAAAAAACAACCGCAGGGAAAAAAATCGCATCGAAATCGGTCCGTCCGTTAAAGAGCTACGATGCCACCGACAGACAGACAGACATTGGCGTCAAACATATAACAGTTGTGCGTCGGGGGTTAAAAACAACTTAGTTGGTTTTATATAGGTAATGATTTATTGAAACCAAAAACTGAGAATAACAACTTCATTAATAACAAACTGAGAATAAAATGTTACCTAAAATTAAAACTACCTACAAAACTAAAATTAGTACCTAAAAAAACAAATATATTGGGCTAGGTCACCCCAATATATTTATATTAAGCTAGATCACCGAGGTCCGATCCCTGCGGAAGGGTTTCCGCCGATGCCGATCCGTTGGATGAGGAACGGGCCAGCCGTACGGTCCCCGGTGACATCATTTTTTTTAAGTTGCCTAATAATTTATGAGTCGCTTGGGCACCAACGGCCCTAGAGTTTCGACTGCAAAAGCCGCACATATATGACGGTCAGTGAGAGCTGTTTGTTTTTAATTTTCATGCTTACTTCGTTATTTGCATACCTACGTCAGAAGAAGATTTAGTTACAGTCAGCACCAGAAGTGGCTTAGCCGGTCAGTACGGCTACCACGAGCTTGTCACTGACCTGATACATTCGCTAACGAAGCATACAGGGTGTCTAAAATTCACACGCTGACACGCTCTGGTTTTCTTAGCAACAATGCGTAGAGCCATTGATACATATCTAAGGACGGGCCTTACGGGCAATAAGAATGGGGCCAGTACAGCGGTGTCACGCACACGAATTCGAGCCAATCGTGCAGTCTGTCGCCACAACGCGAGTGGTTGATGAGTTCGCATCACGCGCGCGATTGGTTGCAAAGTCGCAACGCAACTGGTTGCGCTCCGTAAGGCCCAAGAGCTCATTTCGACCATCTCACCCGCTTAGCTATTTTTGCTGCCGACTGTATTGGTGATACTAATTCGTGATTCGTAATATTCGTACGTGTATATGACAATATGTTCGCAATTTTTTCCCCCTACTCAGGGTTTGAAATATGGTAAAGAAGACAGCAATAGAGTAGCCAATTTGATATAGACGGTTAGAGATACGGATACGTAGCCGGCAACCCCGTTTCTCGCCGAGAAAAAAAAATTGTAGTAATTTCACAGCTAAAAACTAATTACGAATGTAGTACTATTTGTGTCACAATTTGACGTTTAAAAACAAAAGCAGGTGGGAATGGAAGCCTAGGTATGGAAGGCTATATAAAAATTCCTATACATATGTATCATCTTCACTCATCGAACCGAACTGAAAAAACTAGTAGGTTTTCCACACAATGCTTTATCAGCGAAGGACTTTGTTGTAGTGCAAGGAGCAGACCTCGATCGATCGCGTCTGTACCGAGGCCCTTCAACCTACTGGTATCATTGGCCTAGGGCAGTTATTCCCGTTCGCTTACCCTTTGAACGCTACGGTTATTTTGTACATGTAACAACCAATAGTAAACCTTATTGCAATATAATAAGGTTATTATTAAACGGTAACCGTGAGTGTCTGCGGACGTCTTTGGCGATCAAAGGGTTAACCAAGTGCATTTTTTAGCATACAAATGCGATTTATCAACCCTTTAGATATTGTGCACTTTTTGAAGAACTCCATACTGGTAGACCCTCGAAACCTGAGTTGGGAGTACACATACAACAGCCAGAGCGTTCGAAGAAGGAAATTCTTCAGAAACAGTACCTATAAGTACAGTGCACTACCATACCGTTTACAATTTTCCGTGTGAAATGACATGTGCAAGCTAGACAGCGCTATGCATATGTAGAGCGACGTCCCGTTCACACCTGTCTTTCCGTACGGAAATCTAATGAAAATTCCGTGCGTCTGCAGCCACTCGGCCAGGGATAAGTTCCAGGGTATTAGGATGTCAAATCAAATTGAGATTTTTAAGTTAGGCTTCCAGAGCTCTCGGTCCAATAGAAGTCATCCGTGCATCGTCTCAAGCTGGGTTCACACTTGTATCATTTTTCTGATCACGATCATGCGGATCGTATCGAGCTCGCGTATCCTGAGTATGTCGGCTCATTTTGGACATGCCGTATCACTACCTTCTTCTTTAATTTAAGAGCAGGGCTCTTGTCGATGCAGCTTGATGAAGTTGTCTCCACCTTGGTCGATCCGAAGCCAGCGTTTTAGTGTCCTGGTACGACACGGCTCCTACATGCTCCTTTACTTGGCTCATATAACTTTTTCTTGGTCTTCCCCTCCCTCTCCTTCCATTTATTTTACCTTCTATAATGTTTCTGATGAAGTGGTCGTGTCGTAACAGGTGGCCGATCATTTTTCCTCTTCTATTTTTAATAATGCTCATGAAGCTTCTCTTTTCCTTCACTCTTTTTAGGACGGCTTCATTGGTTACTCTTTCTGTCCAACTTATTCCTTCCATCATTCGCCAACACCACTACCATCGGAATGAAAAAATACATCCTTAGAGTCAAACCAAGATAAGTTTACAGCGATTTTGATAGCCCAGACGGTGTACGGATTATTTTAAACGTCAAACTTTTATTAAATTAAATTAAATAAATTAAATATCCGTTTATTTCAGACCGGGGGCCATAAAGAAAAATGTTAGTTACAATTCCTTAAATTATGTTAGCACCTACTCGTATACAAAAAGTAATTACAATGAAATTCTTAATAATTAAAAATTAGAATAGATAATACATAACAACAATAATAATTATAATATTCCACAATAACCAAATATATAAAAATAATCAAATTAATAATTCAAAATATAATACATAATTTTTACACAAGGCCGAGCATTATTTGCCTCCATTTGTCATAAATGGGGCAGTCAAACCTATAAGCAAACAGGCCTAGGATGCTGTTGCTGCTGCTTCGAACGCGACTGAGTAGGGAGGCCACTTTCTTGCGGATAATTGCGTGGAACCCATCTGTGTGCGCCGAAATTATGACGTTTACTTGACACTTGCACCCTCTGGACTATCAAAATCGCTGCCAACTTATCTTGGTCTACATATCATATCACAAGTTGCGCGATTTGGCATAATTATAGTCCCGCCAATAGTCGCGACAAGACGTGCGAAACGTGCCGTTTCTGTTTATTATTCGAATACCAGATAAATAAGAATACAGCTTTCCTTGCAATCTGATTCACTAAATGAGTAAATATGATTTGTCGATTTTGCCTGATAAATAAAATGCACAATGTCAAAAATCACCGGTTCTTAAAACCCAACGAATTAGAATAACTATTTAAGTCTGAATAGAGGTCAGAAATGATCCCACAGGAATTATGCCGCAAGCCACTCAACTGTACAGCGCGCATATTAACAACATCAAATATTGTACAGTCACGTCTGAAAATATCGATACGAACAAAGTACCAAAAACATGTATACACGACCTTATTGCCTATATAATGAAATGAAAAATGAAATGAAATTTATTATTAATAACAGAGTTACAGGTCACCACATTTTAAATATCACAATATTAATAATATTTATACAATAGTATATAAATTAATTACATTAGTTTAATAAATTTTAATTGTAATAAATGCAAATTTCAGTATGTTTTTGGTTTAAATATTTATAGGTAAATCGAAGAAATCTTGATAATTATAAAATAATTCTTGCGACAACCAATTTTTTAGTCTGACTTTAAACGCCGCGATGGAAGTTGCATTTCTTATAGTGTCAGGCAGGCGGTTGTAAACGGAGGGGCCTAAAACGTACACGGACCGCTCTGACCTGGCAAGCCTGTGTGCTTCGGTGACCAGCCTATTATGGTGTCTATTACTGCGGAGGTTGTAATTGGTGTTAATGCCCCTGCAATTAAACATATCAAGGTTTTCGCGCATGAATCTTGCTACTTGGTTAATAAATAGGCAGGGTAAAGGCAGAATCTTGAGATCGCGGAAGATGTCTCGCGCCGGTGCATCCACCGCCTTGCCGGCCATCGCACGAACGGCACGCTTCTGCATAGAGAACGCACGTCTCCAGTCGGAAGCACGTCCCCATAGCTCAACGCCGTACGTCAGGAGCGAGTGCACCGTCGCAAAATAACACTCTCGCACTGCGCCTCTTCCGGCTGTGTTCGCTAACCGTCGCAATGCAAAGCACGCGCGACCTAGCCTTCCACAAAGTTCATTGATGTGCGTCTCCCATGAAAGCGCGTTGTCGAGCTGGAACCCGAGCAGACGTGTGCTGGCCACGTGCTGTAGAGGGGCACCACCTGCACTTACCCTCAGGGTTGGGCTTCTATGACCGTTTAATTTAAAGGTCATGTAGCTCGTTTTCTCTTTATTTAAAGCGAGACCGTTTGACTGGAACCACTGGTGCAGTTGCTCCATAACAAGGTTAAGCGCCTCTTCCAACCCCCGTTCAGCGGTCGCACTGACGACTGCCGTGACGTCATCGGCGTACATCAGTATGTCTGCACCTTTGATTGTCTTTGGCAGGTCGTTCAGCAAAATGCTAAAAAGGGTGTTAGAGAGGCACGATCCTTGAGGAACGCCCATCAGGTTTTGTAGTTCGGAAGACACAACCTTACCTCCATCCCCGATGACAACCTGGGCCCTGCCGGTCATAAATGACAGTATTAGTTTGGAGGCCGCGCCTCGGATACCGTAGTATGCCAATTTGTCTGCAACTAGTGCGTGGTCCGCTGTGTCGAAGGCACGCGATAGGTCACAGCAGATGACAGCTACATATCGTCCCGCCTCGCGGGCGCGGAGCACACAGCGCACCACTTCTCGCACCAGGTCTGTAGTCGACCGGCCGTGTCGGTAGGCATATTGGCTGTCGGATAGGGTGTTCCTTGGTACCCAGAAACTGAGTAATCTGTTATTTAACCCTGCTTCAAAGCATTCAGGACATATTTTGACCTTTTTGAGGCACTCCGGATACTGTCCTAATCGCATGCAGTTATTAAATAGGTTAGCCAGGACATAACTGATTGCGGGGCTGGCTCGCTTTAGTAGTTTCGCGGAGAGGCCATAAACGTCGGTGCTATTTTTTGGTGCTATAGATGTTTTAAATATTTTTGTAATTTCGTCCGGTGTAAACAGTCTGAGTCTAATAGAACAATCGCTGGCGGCGCACTCGTCTAATAAAGAGGCAATACACTGGTCGCGATCGGCAGAGGGCGCGCCGCACGCGGCGGCTGCCGATACGAATTCGTGGTTTAGCGCATCCACCGCCAGTTGTTTGGTCGCGAACGGACGGCCCGCGCTGTCCACTAGCAGCTCGGTGTAGTCGACGCGCTCGCGGGGTGTATATATAATATATTAAGGTGTATACATATTTTTGACACTTTATCGTCCGTATCTATATTTTCAGACGTGACGGTACCTACGTATGCCGTGCCAGAAGTTTACCATATAGAATTTTAATGTATCCAATCAAAACTTTAATTGACCAATTACAACTTTTTGAATAGAGAGAATTTGTGTATTGGGTAAAGGTAATATTAAAAGATGGGCACTGGGTATATTTATGGAGAAGAGTTCAGTGATATGTAACGAGTCAGTTTCCAGTCATATGGACCATTTTAGAAGTCAAAAATGTATTGAGAGTTTCGTTCGATTCCGTTCATATTAATTAGCGATTCCGTCCACATTTCGTCTCTTTTAAAACCATGTTCTCGGTCCCGAGACCGACGTAAGTCTCACGGTCAGCGCACGTAATGGCTTTACGGGTAAAACAGATGGTAAAGACATACTTGAAACCCGTGAAATTTCTAGGTCTAAATATAAACCCCTTTTTATGCGAAGTCCTGTGCAAGACTCACAAAACATAGCCGCCACTACCACTATGCAATCGAAGTTACGCTCTCATTTTATTGCTAAAAAAAAGCATTGTTAGCCTAGGGATAAGAGCTTGCGACTTTCAATTCGGAGGTCGCGGGTTCAAACCCCGGCTCATTAGTACCAATGAGTTTTTCAGAACTTACGTACCTATGATATTTCATTTGTCTTTTTTTTCCTCTTGGTTGAAAGGTCAGATGACAGTCGCTTTCGTAAAAACTATTACCTGCGGAATTTTTCGGGATTGCCAAGCGGACCCCAGGCTCCCATGAGCCGTGGCAATAAGCCGGGATATACGCTAGGAAGAAGCTGAAATATTATGAAACTTGGTATTAAATTTTAAATGGCAATGTGTTGTACTTGTATGTCTCTTTTCTGTTGTATATACTTAGTAGCACGTAATGAAAACGTTTAAGTCTTATTTAGAAAAAAACCACTGCAATCGATAGACCATCGACTAAAAACATTTGCAATATCACATCCGCAAAGTTATGCACAAAAATCCGATCGAATGGTACCTACAATACCGACATAGTTCAGACGGGTATTTTTCCATTAAAATCCAATCGTGTATCGTACATCGCTTGATTCACATGCTAGACGGAGAGCTAACCCCGGGAAATGTTTCGAAGGCAACGCAACCAGATTGCTAAACTATCCTATTTTCTTGATCCAGGTGTCTGGCGCCCGGATTTAGTAATAAGGATTGTATAGAAAGAGGTGGAATAGGTACGGGTAAGTGTGGCTGGCCTTCACATTGGGGACTGTATAGATGAATTACCCAATATTTTTTTTCCCCAATCGTTATATTCCTATTCGCTTTTTTCCCCATATTGTTTTATTTCCATACGTCATTATCACCGGCAAATTTATGAACTCGGAATAAACTCAGTATCCTAGTCTTTTGGCTGTTCCTCATACGCGTACAGTTTCCAGTAGAAACCCCCTAGTTTTCCGAGCCCTCAGGACGATTAACGCGTTCTTGCCATCAGCTCCTGACTGCGATGTGTTTGCTAGCAGATGGGTGAATGTTTGAAATACTGTGAGTAGTGCATGCAATCCGATATTCCGGATTTCTAAATTCTGGAATTTCGGACCAATTTTCCGGAATTGAGACCACTGAATATCAAAAATTCCGGAATTGGATTTATGCACTTTAAATAGATTTTATTACGTTTACTACTGAAATCGTTAAGAAACTAAGTACACTATGCTGGTGTTATTAGCCGTCACTGACAAAAGTCTCAATATTACTAGCAGCATTAATGTTGTAATTTGTTGTGATATAAATAAATTAAGAAAAAATTAACCATCGATTTTTCACTTTTGATACTTATTTGCTAGACTTCGTTTTTAGGGTTCCGTAGCCAAATGGCAAAAAACGGAACCCTTATAGATTCGTCATGTCCGTCTGCCTATCCGTTTATGTCACAGCCACTTTTTTTCAAAACTATAAGAACTATACTGTACATACTTAGAACTGAAACGCAACAAATTTTTTTTCATCAAACCCATACGTGTGGGATATCTATGGATAGGTCTTCAAAAATGATATTGAGGTTTCTAATATCATTTTTTTCTAAACTGAATAGTTTGCGCGAGAGACACTTCCAAAGTGGTAAAATATGTGTGTCCCCCCCTGTAACTTCTAAAATAAGAGAATGATAAAACTAAAAAAAATATATGATGTACATTACCATGCAAACTTCCACCGAAAATTGGTTTGAACGAGATCTAGTAAGTAGCGTTCCTTCTCGATACAAAACGAGTGTTTTGCTGTTAGCAGATAAACAATGATTGATGGCGATTTGTGACACACAATCGTTGTCAGTTGTCACAAACTCATTTGACTCCTGAATCGGTTTTCCTGTGCTTCGGCGTGAGCGGCCTAGTCAGTATTCCCAACGGTTAAAAGACTTAAAAGAGCTTAGGTGTATCGAGTTCTGAAGATCTTTTATCTGTTTGACGAACAGTCTGGCCTAGTGGATTAGTGACGCTGCCTATGAGGCCGATGGTCTTGGGTTTGAATCCCGGTAAGGGCATTTATTCTTGTGATGAGCACACACACGTGAGATATTTTTAATAGTCCCAGTTGAAATCCCAGCCTTTATCAAACGGTGACAGAAAATGGTTTCCTCTATTTTAGATATATTTATCACTGCGAAAAGACCTGACGGCCTCTCAAAGGCGCTTAGTACACTGGACCTGATTCGCACGTCGCTGAAACATCGGAACGACGTGCGAATCGGATCCGGTGTGCTAAGCGTCAAACGACATTAGCGCGATGGAAAACTCGTCATACTCGTATGCAGTGCAGCGACATCTACCAGTCAATTAGGTGACCTTTCCATTATCGACGCGAATGATTTATGGACTCACCAAATTCATAACATTCATCTCTGTCCTTCCAATTTGAATATTACAAGAGTGATAGAAATGGAGATAGGTGAACTGAATAAGCCTAGCCAGTATGACAATTGTTGCTTTTATTTACATAGAGTGCTCACTCCATACATCAGTTTTGAGTAAGCGTAGGAGTTGAAAATAGAGTTCCGGTTACTCTGGTTATAATATTAGCGGAAAATCGTTGAGCATTAGACTTTTTGTTTGCCGCGAAATCTATCGTCGAGTAGCAGTACTGAGAGTTCTGCTACTTGACGCTAGATGTAGACTACGAAAATAATAGTATTTTTGGTAAGTAACAAAACCGTTGTCGTCAAGCTCACCATACTTATTAACCTATCGAATGAGCTAATGCTTTTACGGATACTGGAAAGCGATATGTAAATGTACTACATACCTATGTGGCCTGGATGTTAGTGAGATGACGATATGAGTTGTGCTGGTGTCCGACTTTATTACCTACATATAACATGAGTATCACATGATTATCCACCTGGTTTCTTGAGCTTAATAGTCGCCTCCAAACCTCCCCTTATAGCGACCCCATTCCTCACACAAAGTTTACCTTAAGTTCATATTAGTCATCATGGATCACTGTTCACTCTGAGTACTGATAACGTTGGTCACAATATACCAGAGACACATCATTAATCTAATAACACCATAAGAACGTTCTTGACTTGATCTAAAAGCAAATATCACTGCCGCGTCGATTTGTTCGCACACAACCTCCTTTTTCCTACTGTCGTTCTCATCTACCCTCTCAACTTCCCTCAAAAAATCCCAATAACCTAGAAGCGGTTACTTAAACGTGACTACTAGCGCCATCTACTCCATGGCGTTGGCAAATATTAGCTGGTTCGCAATACGTTCGCGACAACCGTTGTATGGAGTGAGCACTCTTGGTCTTCTTAATTCTCTTTGGTGTGGATCAAATCTTGGAACGTTAATTTGACCCACTTCCCGATTTCCGATTGCATTTAATGCAATATTATGATGACATGGGGCTGATCTGATGATGGAGATAGGAGGTGGCCATGGGAGCTCTGTGAAAAAACAACGCAAACTGATTGTGTTAGGGGTTGTTAGAATTGTATCGATGAGTATTAGATGCCTCTAGAAAGAAAAGTACAGTCAGCGATAAAAGCTTGCATCAAAAATATTTTTTGCCAAAAAACTTATTTATTATTTGTATTCGTGGCGTTTGTCGATGTACAAATAGTCATCTTGGCTAGGGCCCCTGTGCTCTGCAAACGATCGGAATCCTTCTGCGCGGCAAATGAGAAATAGACCGCAACAAAGAGTCGCAATTTGCTTGTGTCGGCCATATTTATACGATGAACTTATCGAATGTACCATTGTTCTGTAAATGGAAAATATCTATTGTCTTAGTACACCTGTCTATTGAGATACGGCACGGGTAACAATATATCATCTTTATGCCTCAGAGATCATAAAATTTCTGGAATAATCGTTAGGTATATAGGGGGTTCAAATTACATACTTGGGAATAAACTTTTGTGGCAGTTTAGTTAATTTCCGTTTTAATGCTAGAACATTTTTATAACGGATTAACAAAACATCGGGAGTTGTAAGGATTGATATTCTATACTATACAATAGTTTCATAAAAAAAACCCTAAAAAGAGCATCAAAGTTAAATGATAAATGGGGAAAACCATGTTCACAAATTATTTTCTCTCAAATTTCCCTAATTAGAGCTGTCTCCATAAGAGTCAGATGCACAAGACGACACATCAAAGCTTTTGAGTGCAAAAATGGAGCAGGAATCATATACTGAAAAATTGAAAATCCCCCGAGACCCCTATCTTCTATTCATTGCCGTCTTCATGTTTACCCATGTATATTGTGTCTTACGTTATCTGAATAAATCTCACAAAACATCGTCACCCTAAGACTTTTCACATCGTACAGTATGGGGAATTAACATAATTTGATATCGATCACTAGTTAATTCACCGTTGGAATGGTATAAAGATGAGGGCGTTTTTGTGCTCACCAGTTGGCGCCACTTTAGATGGTGGTCCAGAAAAAAAGCTCTCACAATTCTGCTCTTCTTATTTAAAAAAATTACGTTCTTATATAAATAAAATATTTTAACGTACGAATTTGCCGTTTTTTAAACCTGTTTAATTTTACATATATTTTAGTTGGCACTTTTTTATAACCACTAACTATATCTAATCTTTACCATGAATAATCAAAAATAGAAAAAAGATTTGCCACAATTATGAATCAGGAGTGAAAATTTGCAATAAAGAAAAATGGGTGTTACACCAAAAATACTATGAATTTGACATTTTGAAAGACCTACGTCGACACTAGCGGCGAAATGAGGCGTGCTTAAGAGCGGCAAACTTAGATTTCACAACACGTATTGGAGATCTCTAGAGAATGTTTTTATAGACTTAAGATATTATACACTGACGTAAGAATATCTCTAGGTATGTGAATCTTTAATTCTGTCAAAACTATCGTGATACTGTCATGGGTGGATGTCTATTGTACCAAACAAAAAAAAAGCGACCAAGTGCGAGTCGGACTCACCCATGACGTATTAAAAAAAACTTACTTACTATCTCGTTCAAACCAATTTTCGGTGGAAGTTTGCATGGTAATGTATATCATATATTTTTTTTTAGTTTTATCATTCTCTTATTTTAGAAGTTACGGGGGGAGGGGGGGGGGGGGGGCTGAGGTGTGTGTAGTAGTGTAAGATATAGATATACATAAGTTGACGATGTACATTGAGTTAGTTACAATACAGACGCTCGCGAGTAAGCACTTGTGTTTGATTTCACCTCTCAGCCCCATACATGCCACATGGCGACCGTGACCTCGAGCGCGGGCTCCGCCGGGCCGCACGATGTTAGTGTCAGCGTTTTCGCCGCCTCAGTGTTAGCGTGATTATTACAATATGGGCTGCGTAAGCGACAGTACTGCAGACTATTAATACGATTACGGACAATTTTCGTGTAGAAAAAATACAGTAACTCAGGCGTGATGGGGCAAGGATACAGCAAACAGGAGGAGAAAGAGGTTGTGATCACCCAGAATGCGGTTGGATCGAATGATGCGACGGGCACGAGCGAGCATCACACAAAGGTCAATAACATCCTTATAAGCGTTCTTTTCGTCGTACTCGCCCTCATCGGTTGCTGCGTCCTGTACAAGTTTTTCAAGAAGGCACAGCAAAAATATATACACAAAGAAGTCAGGAGAGAAGTTTGGGCACGATTGCAAGCTAGGCTGTCCATGAGGAAGTCAGTTCCGGCCAAGGACGACGAGGAGGAAGGCGCATAAGCGGTGGATGAAAGCGCGGCGTTTTACGTATAGTGTGTGTGTGAAGTGAAAAGTGTCGGGAGTGAAAAGCGTCGGAAATGTTAAGGGTATGAATTTAGAATTACAGACTATATATAATAAGTTAGACAATATACGCATATACCTACGAAAATTAGGCGAGGCTAGAAGGCAACTAAAACAAGGTCAGGAAAAAATTGACAATGCACAGTTGATATATGAGGACTATCAATCTTTAATCACTTCTGTTAATTTAGATGATCTGTCTGAGTCCGAGGAGTGTTATATTTTAGAATTATTATGTGGAAAAATAGATAAAGCTTATAGTAAAATTTTACAATATAAAGTCTTAGAGTGTGTAACCGAAAAACCAATTAAAATGGAGAAAAAATTCGAAATAAAGGAAGCGAACAGCTTAATACCTATTTTGGACGGCAAGGAGGAGACCGTGGAAAAAATGATCTCCGGTATTGAAATGCTAGACAGTATATTGAACGAAAGTTGCGAGAAAAAAATACTAATTTCATTTGTCCTTAAAACAAGAATTAATAAAATTGCGCAACTAAAACTTAAATCGAGTTATGAAACTGTTGTCGATTTAGTGACTGATCTACAAAAATATTTGTTGCCGAAGAAATCCGCAGTCTCTTTACTTGAACAATTAAATAACATTACACAGCGCGATATGTCTATTACTCAATATGGTGATAAGATCGAGGAGTTGTTCATTGGCCTAACGATAGCGCAAGCCGACGGGAAGCCCGAGGCGCGCGATGTCCTTAGACCAATCAACGAGTCCTTAGCTATAAAGAAATTCACGGACGGTTTGAGGAACCGCCGTCTTAGTACCATTTTAGCAGCCCGAGAATACACAGAATTAAAAGAAGCTGTCAGAGCTGCCCAAGACGAGGAGCTGGCGCGACCCCAGCCCGAGCCAGTAGTCATGAACATGAACTACGGCTACAGAAGAGGTTTCCAGCAGCCACAGCGCTACGGCTGGCGTGGGCGCGGGCCCACCAGCTACCAACCCAATCGAGCCAGAGCCTACCACAGCCCATGGATACCACGCTATCCCACTAATAGAGGTACTGTACCTAGTAATAATTTTCACAGGGGCCGTGGACAACGTACGAATTTTAGGGGACATCCCAGTACTCGCAGGAGTCGTGGACACCGCGGAAACGTGTATACATATACACACGAGCCGCAGACCCCTCATAGTTCGACAAGTGACGAGACAGACAGAGTTCAGTTTTTTCGAGCATAAAGTTTTAACTATATGTGACGGATTAGACTATGTAAATTTTACTGTAGGTGGAAAAAATCTTATTCTTATGATTGACAATGGCGCAAGTATATCAATTTTACAACAAAGTAACGTTCCCACAGAATCGCAGATATATGAGAAGGGTACTATTATATCAGGAGTAGGTGGCAGTATTACTAGTAAACAAGTGGCGGACGTGACTTTACATGACGGAAATACGATACAGATTAGGCATAGGTTTCACGTTTTGCAAGATCAGGATATGCCGTGTCATGCGGACGGAGTACTTGGTTTAGACTTCATGCGAACTTATAATGCGATCATAGACTTAACAAAGGACGAGCTTACTTTGCATTATGGAAATCAAAGGTGTGTGTTACGAATACAAAGAAGTAATGAAAACGAAACTTGTTTATCTTTGCCAGCGAGAAGTGAGTCTATACATTTAATTAAAGTAAAATCATTCGATTTAGGAAAGGATTACGTTATAAACTCCGAAAAATTGGCCGAAAATGTATTTTTGGCGGGAAGTATAAGTAGAGTTAAGCAAAGTAGAATACCAGTGCGAATTTTAAATACAAGTGACAAAAACATAAAATTACCTATTTTTGAACCTATTTTAGATAATTTGAGTGATTATAACATTTGTAACTTTCAAAAATGCGACAACGGAGTAGAAAGGGTTAAAAGGTTTTTTTTTTTTATATTTATATTTATATTTATTCACTTAAATACAATGCAAGTTTACAGTATGTCATTACACCAAAGCACTTACACGCTAAATTATTAATTATACATAAAGAGAAAATATGTCAGTGAGAGAAATAATACCAATACTAAATACATTCACAAAAAATAATAATAATAATACTAAATAAAGATAAAAAAAAAAAATACTAATAAAACAAATCATGATTCATTCAAATTATTTAGGAACTGTTTGGCAATACAACATAATTGGGCAAATTTTCCGGCAAACATGTCAGCCTCCTCGTACTGAGTGAGCATTAAGTGCAGTAAAGATATTGCGCGCGCGGTAGGAGCGTGTCGAGCGTGGCACGTGCGAGCGGACACGCGCTGCAACAGGCCCGGCCGGCGGCGCGGCGCCACCGCCACGCAGTTCATATCCTGGGGGACTCTCACCGGAACCACCAATCTGATCCTCTCTAGCACAGCTGGGCAGTCCACTCTGTGGTGTACGATAGAAAGATAGTGGACTAACAACAACAACTTCCTCCTCATCCGAAGCGTGTCTAGCCCAACCATCCCAGAGACAAACAATGAAGGGTACAGGTATGGATAATACCCGTAGGCTTTGCGATACAACCAGCGGGCGAATTTACGCTGTACTCTTTCCACCATCAAGGAGTATTTAGCCTCGTAGGGATCCCAAATAACAGCCCCATACTCCAACCTACTACGGACATAGGCACTGTATAGAACCACAGCGACTCCGACATGGAACTGCTTCGACGCCCTCATGACGAAACCTAGGGTTTTACTAGCCTGCTTACAAATACCAGTTACGTATTTATGGAAATCCAGTTTAGTATCTAAGACTAAACCTAGGTCCCTAATTTCCTGAACTCTTTCCAAACCAACGTTCCCCAGGCTATAATCGGCTAAAAGTGGCGAGCGCTTACGTGAGAAGGTAATGACCTTGCATTTTGCTGTATTAAAAGGCAGCCGGTTTTCTACACTCCATTCAGCTGCTGCATTGATATCGCTCTGCAATGCAGCGCTATCCACCATACTACTGACGCCGAACAACAACTTTAGGTCATCCGCAAAAAGCAAACAATCAGCTGAGCGAATTGTGTCAGGCAAATCGTTTATCATTAAAATAAACAATGTAGGCCCCAGAGTACTGCCCTGACTCACCCCAGAAAGCGTGTAGTAATCATTTGATTCGAAGCCACCTACCCTGACAAACTGCTGCCGTTCGCCCAAGTAACTGGCGAAGAAACTTAAAAGCTTTGGCGTGAAGCCCAGCAGTGCCAGCTTCCCCAGCAAGATGTCGCTGTCAACCAGGTCCGGGCATGTAGTATCAGCGGAAGGCGTGTTACCAGATCCGCAAAAAACTAAAGTTTTAGAGAATTACCCAACACCAACAAACAGTGATGAAGTTAGGAGATTCGTAGCCTTTTGCAACTACTATAGGAAATTTATTCCAAATTTCGCAGAAATAACATTACCATTGAACAAATTATGTAGGAAAAATATACCATTTCAATGGACAGAGGAATGCCAAAATTCGTTTAATAAATTAAAAGAGAAACTTATTACTCCCCCTATCTTACAATACCCAGATTTTTCATCAGAAAATGAGTACATTTTGAAAACAGATGCATCCTCAAGGTCAATCGGTTCGGTACTATGTAACAAAGATCAGAGACCTATAGCTTATGCTAGTAGACCCTTGAATAAAGCCGAGTTAAATTACCCTGTCATTCAAAAGGAGCTTTTAGCAACCGTCTGGAGTGTACGCTATTTTAGACCTTATTTATTTGGAAAACAGTTCACAATAATGACGGACCACAGACCACTCTTATACCTATTCAGCATGAAGGATCCGTCAAGTAGATTAATTAAATTTAGATTGCAATTAGAGGAATATGACTATAAAATAGTATATATAAAAGGAAGTTCGAACGTAGTGGCAGACGCGTTAAGTAGAATTTCAATTTCGTCCGACGAATTAAAAAGTATGAGCGAACAAGTTACAGTTATGACAAGGAAACAGAGTAAAAAGTTGAGGCAAGAGGAGGAGTTGTGTGACGAGAGTGTAGGAGATCTTAGTATACCCGAGAATTCAAGGTCTGATCAGCCGAGAATTGCGGAAATATTAAGAAAACCTAATGACTCAATAGAAATGTTGTTTGAATCAGAACACGAGTTAAGAAAATTAAGAAAAAATAAGTTAATAACTAGAGAAAAAGATTGTTTCGCGTACGCAAGGGATAAAAAACGTCTCTACATAAACCTTAACTATATGTCTCATTTCACGCGAGCCGTATTTGTGAATATGTTGAGTGATTTCTGTAGAAATATAAATATAGACGAGTTATGTATGATAAAAAATGATAAAAACGCGTTATTTATAAAAACATTGTTAAATGAAATAAAAACGATGAAAGACTGGTCCGGACCGCGAATAAAAATCCTAGGAAATATAATCCGAATAGATGACAAAGACGAGAGACGAGTTATCATTAACGACTATCATTTACTACCAACCAGCGGACATGCCGGCGTTCGCCGAATGGTTAGTAACATCAAGTCTAAATATTATTGGTCAACTTTAGAGAGTGACGTCAGAGACTTCGTGAAAAAATGCAGTAAATGTCAAGTAACAAAGTACTCTAAAAATATACGACAACCTATGGTTATCACGACAACAGCGTCGTCAGCATTCGAGAAAATATACCTCGACTTGCTTGGACCGCTAGACACCGATACGGAAGGTAATAAGTACATCCTAACGTTACAATGCGAGCTAACGAAATACATTGAAGCTTACCCATTGCAACGCAAGGATGCGATTAGCGTAGCAAAAACTCTTGTTAGTAATTTTATATTAAGATACGGTATTCCAGGTATGATATCAACGGACCGAGGTACCGAGTTTATGTCATCCACTATGGAAGAAGTTTGTAAGTTACTAAAAATAAATAAGATTAATTCGACCGCTTATCACCACCAATCGATAGGTGCTTTGGAAAATATGCACAAACATTTAGCCGCTTTTATGAGAATTCAGTGCGATGGTCACCCGGACACATGGAGCGATTGGCTACCGTTCTGGTGCTTTGCATACAATACAACAGTACATTCAATTACAAAGTATACCCCATTTGAATTGGTTTTCGGAAAGAAATGTCAAATCCCTAGTAATCTGATTAAAACTGTACAACCACTGTATAATCCCGATAATTATGCTCTAGAATTAAAATACAGACTACAAATAGCTCATAAGGATGCCAAGGAAAATTTGTTAAAATCTAAGGAATTACGAAAACAATATTATGATAAGTTATCTAACTCAGTGACTTATAAAAAGGATGATCTAGTTTTGATTAAGTCAGAAACTGGAAAAAAATTTGATAATCTTTTTAAAGGACCTTTTAAAGTGATTGAGGACGATGGAGTAAATGTTAAGTTAGAAATAGATGGTAAGATCGATCTTGTTCATAAAAATAGGACTAAGATTTTTAACCAGTGACTCATGTGTCACTGCTCTTTTTTTTTGTCATGTTGTGTTAACATTAATAGTTTGACTTTATGTAAACATATTTCATAATTGTGTTTTGTTGTACTATCGATATGTTTAGATTTCTTTAAATAAATCAAAATGTTTGATAGTGTATACATAGTTTTATATAAAAAAAAAATTAATTTACATCAATTTTTTTTTCTCAACAACCCCCCAGATGAGGTGTGTGTAGTAGTGTAAGATATAGATATACATAAGTTGACGATGTACATTGAGTTAGTTACAATACAGACGCTCGCGAGTAAGCACTTGTGTTTGATTTCACCTCTCAGCCCCATACATGCCACAGGGCAAACATTTTACCACTTTGGAAGTGTCTCTCGCGCAAACTATTCAGTTGAGAAAAAAAAAATTAGAAACCTCAATATCATTTTTGAAGACCTATCCCGCACGTATGGGTTTGATTAGTTTCGGAAAAAAGTGGCTGTGACACAGACGGACAGACAGACAGACATGACGCATCCATAAGGGTTCCGTTTTTTGCCATTTGGCTACGGAACCCTAAAAAGCTAATGCAGCGGCTGCAGATGCAGAACGCATGTGCACGTTTTTGTTTTAATATCCCACCTCGAACTCATGTAACTCTTTATTTAAATAATAGCGGGTTATTAAATATGGAATCGCGACGTTCGCTGCATTTTGCTTGCATGCTTTTTGGCATTATAAAAACCATGACGCCCCTCTACCTCTATGGAAAGTTAACTTTTTCACAACGCCATATTACGGGAGCCATTCATCTTATTTGCTCTAGGCACAGCACCGCAGCATTTCGTGGCAGTTTTAAATACTCTGCCACGAAGTGCTGGAACAATATACCACCACCTATAAGGAACTCACCATCAATTAGCTTTCTCAACAAAAATTATAAATATTGGGTTTTCTCCTGTGCCATCTCTATGCCATGTATTAGAACGAACGCCTACCTAGAGTTGTGCCAGCGAAAACATTCTCGCTCTCGGAAATTCCTTCTCTTGGAAATTTCCACACTTTCCCGAGTATGTTCTCTTGGAGAACATCTTGGAATTACCGAGAAAGTTATAAAAATTTGCAAAAACGTTTAAATTTTAGTATTCGTTTATAATTATTTAAGTAATTGACAGACATCTGCAAACATTCAAATGCAGTACTATATTATAAAGGTGACTTTCTCCACAGTCTCGGGAAATTTCCGAGCATATTCTCGGGAATGATCTCGCGAGAACTTTCTCGAGCACTTTCTCGGCACTTTCTTTGTCCGTTTATTGAAGGAAACGTACTAATTTATTGGGATAATGTTTCTTTTTTTGCTCAAATAATTTTCTTATGTGTGTTTAATTGCGGATCCCTTTGTTTGACATAATTATTGAAAGTCATAATGTAATGATAGTCATATTATCATTAGTCATAACTCTGAAACCGTTAACTTTTCAGGAATTTCCTTAGATTATCCTATAGATAGGTTAGGTTAGGTTAGGTTTGTTTTATGGTAATCCTGAAAAGTTACGCGTTTCTGAGAAAAACCAAATTATGACTAACGAAAATGCGGACAAACAATACATTATGACTTAAAACTTTATGGGAAACAATAGAGACCCGTTTAATTGATATTAGTAAGGCAACCTGGTCTCCTTTTCAGTGACGCTTTATAATAAATTGGTTCTGTCGTCTCATGTATTACCTAAACTCAAGCGTTTTCTAAATAAATTTCTTCTATTCTATTCTATTCATAAATGAAACGTATTAGCCCTCATTACCGAAAATTGCAACATTATACGACATTTAAAGCACCTCTAGATATTTTTACTTTATTACATTATTACACACAAAGAAACAACGAGAGGCTCACTTAATACTGCTATAACTATGAATTTTATATATAGTTTCAGTTTTTCTGGCCGCTACATGAGGTCGCATGTTATGAGTTATGACCTCCAGGCCAAAAATAACGAAATGTCGCTGGTTTATGAGACCGTGGCTCAAATTTAATGGTTAATTTTTACTGCAGGATTACCTAAGATTCTTAATTAAGTCTATATTTAGTTTTAGACTAGCTCTAAATCATTACAAATGAGTTATCTTTGAACCCTTTCAAGGAATACGTCGAAACGCCAATCCATCTGTATATGCATTAAGGGGGTCCCTAACGCCAATGACCTTCGATCTGAATCCCTTAGTTTTCTAATGTTATTTGTAGCTTATCATATTAATAGCAACGGCTGTTAGCAATATAGTATACCATATTTACTCCAAAGTTCACTGTCTTCGAGATATTTGGCATCAAAGTTGAACAATTTAAGGCCAAAAACTGGTTTATTGGCCATAACTATTGTGCTCATTAGTTTAAAATTAAAATCTCTGACCAGTTTTTAGACCAGTCAAAGACGAACCCAAATGAGTAGATTTCGTACATGTAAAATCCTTCACAGAAATCTAGTAACGGAAAAAGTGTTTTTTTAGACAATGTTTAAAAAAAAAAGTGTTCATTTCTTTCAAAACCCAGCAGACCAGAATGGGGATAAATGATTGAAGAACCGATAGCCATATTTCTTATAATTCTATCTATAGTGCAAATGTAGGAGTAACGACTCAAAACTAGTCAAATCGATGAAAACCGCGGGGAGCCCCTTAAAACTAATCGTACTCTAAGCCCGAAACGATTATACTAAACGATATGTCAATGTTAAAGCAGTTTCGAAGAATGGAACACAAGAAAACTGCGACGACAAACACGATGAAAGACGGTGAAATATTACATACTTAAATGTAAGGAATGCAATGGAACCTTTATTTTTTATTTTTGGAAGTTAAAAAAAAAACGAAAAGAAAATAATCTTTCAGGTCATTTTTGTATGTTTTTTTGTGCCCAATTTATTGTCTTGTTTTATGCAATAGACGCAGCGTTGAACGCATGTGATCACGAAATGAAGGGTAATGACAATGCGCTTACCGCTGCGTTTAAATAAAAATAAAATAAATTGATTTTATTTCAGGCAAGCACCCATATAAAACAAAGTGATACACAGAGAATTAAATTTTTAATTTTAATTTATGTTTTACTTTTAATTTATAATTTTATTTTTTTAATTTACCGCGCAAAACAATACGGTGTGCGACAAACGCATTGCATTTGACGCTGCGTTTATCGCATAAAACAACCGCGCCTTTATATTTTTTCTATGGCGAGAAAGGGGTTGAGCATCAGGACACCCCTGTCTATTTATTTTATGCTATGCTCGATACCGTTTTTTATTATCCGACCCGATGTAGACATGCCATTAGTTTAGTACCGATATCGGCGCTGATATATTACGGAATATACGGGTCAGGTATATCCAACGTATCTAGGGTAATTCCACCATTATTGACCGCAAGCACGCATTGGTTCTACCTTCGTTCGTTACATCTTAGGCACCAAACATACTATATGCACACTAGTGGCTCTATGAGCTGTGTAATCCTCGTGAATAGCGCCACTCCGCGATTTTAATGACAAAACTTTCGTGAGACACAGATATATTAAATATGTTAAAACGGGTACGCTCGACAACCCAAGCTTCTGACGACACTCCTCGGAATGGAGTGAAACATGTCGAGCGTTTTCGACTTGAAATACGTGAGTGACCCATTATACCGCTCCGCGATTATGAAAAAATCTATTTCTAAACCGTATTACCTATATTTAATCATAGAACCTGCTTAAAAAAATTCACAGCCTCGAAAGCATTTTTGTAAAAGCTAAGACTCCTACGCTAGAGATCTGACTCCTACGATAGGGTCGATAGGCTGTGTGGGCGATAGTAACGCTTGTAGTGAGGTATGGGGCACATTAGTCACCTGATACAGTAGGTGCTCGATATGTATTATGGCGCTCCAATGCACGCCCAGTAGTCCGGTATTTAGCGAATTATTGTTCTGTGTTTAGCGACTCAGAAGAGCCGCTATATATTCGGCAGTTTACACACAGCCTAACGGATTACTGAGCGGTTGTGTTTGATATGTAGAATTGTTTCTCTATAAAGCTTTAATTTCCCATATAAATGCAGCACCAAAAATCAGAAGGAAATTTCAGGTACAGTCAAGTGTAAACATATGGGTGTACACATCTTACTAAAAATTTGTAAGATTCATAAATATGGTACTACGCTCTTATTACACTGGAATAAGAGCGTAGTACCATATTTATGATACGATTTATTCGATGCATATTTTTGCACTTGACTGTACCGGATTACCGAGTCACTGGCCCAATATTACGGCCCGATTCGAAGAATGAGATACGATAACGATAAGTTCTAGTTTAGATAAGTTCTCATTTAGATATCGTTTATTTATTTTTTATCAAATTCTATAATTAAAAGAAGCTACTGTATGTAATTGCATGATTTGTATAGTGATCTAAATTGTATTTTTTTTTCTTATTTAATGCAGTTATTTATAAGATGTAATGTTTTGAAAAGATGTGTCTCGCCGAGTTTCTTGCAGATCCATATTGGGATACCCTCCTCCAATCGAGAGGGGATTTAAATCTTCTCGAGTCAGAGGTGTAGGGTTAGAGCCGGTGTAGCTTTATTTGACATTCATAAGCGCATTGTAAATGTAATATGCCTACTTGAATAATAAACTATTTTTATCTTTATCAATGTCACTTTGACGTTAGAAATATCGTAGATAGATCTTATTGGGATCACAACGGAATCGAAATAAACGTCAATGTTGACATGTCGTTTAGTTATCGATCTTTTAAAGATCTTTCCAATATCTTAAACGTGTCTTAATCATTCTTCGAATCGGGCCATTACAGGGTTCTATGGTTCACTTTTATCGAATTGAAATCTGAACATGTCACAATGACATTGAGTCGAATTTCAACTATCTTGAAAATGTAACATAGAACCCTGTAATATTGGGCCAGCGGAGTGCCTACTGTAGTTGACGGATATCAAATGATACAGGGTGCCCGTGAGCATTGCGAGAGATTTTAACGGTGCATTCCTGATGGCAACAGAAGCAAAAAATGTTATATGACTTTTAGTGAAATTCGACAAAAAAATTTTTTTTTGTTTTTTTGTTCTCTCTTTTTAAAAATGTCTTTCAAAATTGTAACATATTTTGAGCATTTTGATCATAACTCAGGAACATTTTGTAAAGACATTTAATTGTTAATTTATTAATTATCTTAATCAATTCCGTCAACGTCTGCCTATTCTTTCTGTAGTTTAGGCCAGAAACTTTTGGACCGCACCTCGTGTATCCGACACATCTAGGGTAATTCCACCATTAGTGAGCGCAAGCACGCATTGGCTCGACCTCCATTGGAACTTTGTTACACAAAACAGATAAACCCCCTTATTCATAAACATCGACTAAAGTTAACAAGCCGCTAATAATCGTTTGTCCCTTTCCGACGTATTGGTATGATGGAAAGGGACAAACGATTATTAGCAGCTAGTCAACTTTAGTTGACGTTTATGAATAAGGGGGTTAGTATATACATCGTGTCATTCGCGAAGACGCGTGCCTTGACTCGTATTGCCACGTTATTAAAGGTAAGATTTGACAAATCTGCGCGTCATTATACATGAGACTAACGTTAGTTACGGTTAGTTTTTTGTAAAACTTGGTTTTTTTTAGGTGTTATTTTTCACTTTTTAACCGACTTCAAGAAAGGAGGTTCTCAATTCGGCTGTTTTTTTTTTGTATGTATATATGTTACTCGATATCTCCGAGAATCGTGAATCGATTTTCAAATTTTTTTTTTTAATCTAACGGATATAACCCCGAGATGGTCCCGTTGGCACCTAGTCGGGGCCTGATGATGGGATCTTGGAGAAATCGAAGGAACTCTTCAAATGTTATAGCTACATGTATGGCGCTTTTGGTAATTTCTAAAGTCGGTTTTATTTTTTGTTAAAAAGTTTTTTTACATCTATCAATGGGGATATTTTGACCACGTCCTATAGTAGCAACATCGCCATCAAAAAGGCGTTTAACACTAAGTAACACTTCCTTCACTTTGTTCTATCCAAGTCATCAAAGCATTGTTTTGTGACGTAGGTACTACATATCTTTTTTGTTAAAAAGTTATTATAATTATAGTTACTGTGGTGATTTTTATACCACGTCGGTCGGTCGGCGCACACGCATACGGCCTGCCTGATGGTAAGCAGCTGCCCAAAGGTGACAGCAGCAGCAGGTGGCTCCATATGGGCTCTGATTATGGTGGTGGGTCCAATATACTACAGAAAACGGAGAACGTTCTCGAGAACGGCAAAAATCTCCAGGGTTCACCGTGTCTATTCTGTGTGAAATATTATGACTAGTTTTACTTATTCTATACCTGCGTTCTAGCTAAAATACACCTTTTTCTAATCTCCTAGTCACATGACCATCTTCCGTAAGAACCTAAGCACCTTCGGAACAACTACTAACCATCTAGTAACCATCCCAAAAGAGCATCACAATGCAACATTAGTAACTTGGCAAATGCTCTAAGGATAACTTTCACGAGTCTACATCGCGACGTTCTCTTCAATAGAAACTGCATCTTTGTCTTATTGGAATAGAGTTAAATTTGCAAGGGAAGGATTAGATTACATACGATTTTTAATAGTTAGCCTTGGAATACTTAAAAGGTGAACGCTATATTTTTACTATTCAGCGTAGCACATGCATTGACTGGCAATAAAAGTACGATTGCTTTCAAAAGATTCTTGATGCTTTACCACCGTGTCTGTTTTGAGTTTCGTGCCACTTTGTATGGAGATCTCTCCGATTTAATTGGCTAAGAGAAGAAGAGAGAGAAAACAACTCCAATCTTTTTGGCCCAAGTACCAAGACCACGCTTTGACTCTCACTTCCTTTCTCTACCAGACAATCTGATGGACATATCTGTAGATATATCACTAGCGAATCATTGTACATTTAGCGTCTGTCGAATAGATGCCCTAAAGAATGATAGCCAAGCTAAACTAAACCTTAAATCAATGACATAAGACTAAGGTTTAGTTTTTAGACTTTGCTTGTAAACACAGATTATGACCGTGTCATGGTGTTTATTCCTCTTTATTTGCTCAATAAAGTAAGGCTATTGAATTATGAATTACCAAGGTTGAAGTGGTCAGTACAAACATTCAAAGGCAAAGGTAGTGAAGGATTCTCTGCTCACCAGAATGCTCTATGAGGCAAGACGTTTATATGTATAAACATAAATTTAAATACAGAGTTAATCCATCTTGGTATAGGTAGTCATTTATAAAAACCACCCATGGGCCATGATTACTGGAAATTAGGTTAAGCAACTCTGTGTCTTCGCAAAGTTTACGATACATTTAACTATGCACACGCTAAAATACAATCAACTTCGTTGTTTTAATTATGATGACGGGGGTTTTTCATGCTAGCATTTATGACGTTTAATCAAGTGGTTTTACTTCGGTCTGGCCTGTACTGTTTTTTTTTTTCATCCTAAGGTAAAGTCCAAAGGAAGGAAATGATTTTAAGCATTACTTTACCTAGAATTTAAACTAATCGTTTTCACTTTTGTTTTACTAATTGCAGAATTAGCCCATTCGATTCCGGGAAATGGTCGATTAAAGTCAATTAAATTTGAAATTTAATTATTTATAAGAATATTTCCATTCCAACAACTCAACTCAAATATAACTTATGCTACGTACGTGAAATGAAGTGCAACTACTTAACTGAAACGAGCATATTGGACGAGCTATTCAAGCCCTCCCTTTTATAATAATTTAAATCACTAGTTTTGTTACACACTAGAACCTCTAAATGAAAAACTAGTCTGACACACCAATTTGTCAATAGAAAAAGGCAGAATAGTTGAAAAATTTAAAAAAGCACGTACTCATAGGTTTGATCTCCCATAGTAATTTTGACTTTTGCGCATTTTCCTACTGACTAATTGGGTTTGCCAGACTATTTATTATCTATTCAGTGATAGATCGCCCTGTTCTGAAGCCTTTCAATCCCGCGGCATAACCCAATTCAGTTAAGAGCCAAATAATTAGTTTACCCACCGCAGCTAGCGGCTAATGTGGTTAAATAATTCTGACATAATATTTGGTTTGGCTCATTAACCTAACTTGGTAACTGGAGCATTTGAACTAACATTTCAAGCGGAAATAGTTTATAGAAAATCTGACATTTAGTATATAATATTTGGTTTAGCTAGTTTGGCTCACTAATCTAGCTTGTAGTCCAAGATCCCAGAGCCGCCAGACCTCACTTATTTTCTCATGAATAAAATGTATGGGATAATATAGTGATAGTATGTACTTTTAACGTCTGCATACTTGCTATATAGGCCCGACGGCCATTTGTCCGGTACAAGGCGCTAAAGTTTGATAAAAAATTAACTTTCTTTCTTCCTCGCGTTGTCCCGGCATTTTGCCACGGCTCATAGGAGTCTGGGTTCCGCTTGATAACTAATCCTCAGAATTGGTGTAGGCTCGTTAGTTTTTAAGAAAGCGACTGCCATCTGACCTTTGAACCCAGAGGGTAAACTAAGCCTTATTGGGATTAGTCCGGTTGCCTCACGATGTTTTCCTTCACCGAAAAGCGATTGGTAAATATCAAATGATATTTCGTACATAATGTCCGAAAAACTCATTGATACGAGCCGGAGGTTAAACCCGGGACCTCCCGATTGAAAGCCGCACGCTCTTACCGCTAGGCCACCAGCGCTTCCAGCACCAGCGCACAAGGTTGGTAAAAATTTTACTAACTTTTCTTAATATTCTCATGGCTGATTTTTATGTATATTTTAGAAAATATTGTTAAAAATTGATTATCTATATTGCCAGACTATTTCCGTCGGCGGTAACTTTTACCAGACGCTTTAAAACTGTCACACAACTGCCAGTCAACCATAGGGCCATACAGAGAAATGTCACGGTGGGTGTAGTGAGAACTGGTTAGAAGCAAACAAGTACTACAGAATATATCATCATATCAGCCTTTTATCGCCCACTGCTGAGCATAGGCCTCTCTTCTAGTACGCCACTTATCCCGGTCCCGAGCCAATCTCATCCAGAAGTGACCCGCAGTCTTCCGAATGTCGTCCACCCAACGAGCCAACGGACGCCAGGCACTCCTTTCGTCTGAAAGCGGCCACCACTCCGTTAGCACTTTGGCCCACCTGCCATCACTCTGCCTGGCAACATGTCCCGCCCAGCTCCAGTTTAATTTGGTAATGACGTGTCCGACGTCTTGCACCTTGGTGCGACGTCGGATCTCGACATTCCTCACTCGGTCTTGAAGTTTGATGCCGAGCATGGCGCGCTCCATGGCTCTCTGTGCCACTCGAATTTTATGCACAGTCTCCTTAGTGAGCGTCCATGTCTCGGCACCGTAGGTCATGGTGGGCAGGACACATTGGTTAAAGAGGCGAGTTTTCAGGCATTGTGGAATGTTAACGGGTTTGAGGATGTCCGGCAGTTTATTGAATGCCGCCCAACCCAGCTGGATCCTCCTGGAGATCTCCTTCCGTTGGTGTGTTTTGTCAAAAGATAGAATATGTCCAAGATACACGTATTGCTCGACCACCTCCAGTACTTCGTTCCCAACCATAATAGTTGGAATCGATTCACCAGAGATGTTCGTCATAACTTTAGTCTTGGACATATTCAGAATATATAGCTATGCCTTATGTATACCTCATGTATGAAGATTATTACCTACTACTACTAGTTGTAAGTAGGTATAAAAGTGACCTCACACTAGCGTCTTCCCAGCGTCGGTGTCTAGTGAATTGTAATGGCTGCTGCTCGACGCAACGTTATTAGTGCATCTGCGCCACAACATCATTTTCCATAGCGACTAGACGCCAACGTTCAAAAGACGATAGTGTGGGGTTTCTCTAGGGCCTTTAAGTATACGGTGGCGACAATCTAGCGTCGCGTGCAGCGTGGTTTCCAAGGGATTTGAGCAGCGTGCATAAATTTCACGCCGCGCCTCACGGTCCGCTTGTCGGAATATCGGCTTTATCGTTCTCTCTGAGCGTTCACTCAGTTTTCACAATGTTTATTTATTCCACAGGATGGAAGTAGGCGTGCGGATAGTCGGCGTGATCCTTCGTCTGATAAACTTTCTTCTGCACCCGCTGTTCTGGCTGGCGTCCGCCCGTGGCCCGAAGCTGCGGGTGCCTCCACCAAAGCCCTTGCACCTCCGAAGCGCCACCGACCTAGCCCGAGCCGTCAGAGATGGAGAGGTAAAGGCAAACATTCGAAATTCAAAAACATTTTCTGCAAGTAGACCTCATGGGGCTCTTTTACAACTTATAGCTGTTGAACGTCTCATCTTTAACATAAACCCATTTTATGTAATTTGCTTACTTCTGTCCCTATATTCCAAGACACATTCGCGCCACCGACCTAGTCTCGCTTCGTTAATAAGTAATAAGCGAATGGAGCATTCCACAAAATTGTCTAGGTACCGTTGTCCCGTGCAAACGCGAATTTTCTTAAGATGGATGTAAAAAATACTCTGCAAAATAATCATCGATATTTCAAATGTTGACGTTTGCACGGGACAACTCAAAGAACATCCCTAAACATGCATAATTCGTTATTTTCTGACGATTAATTTTTTGACAGTGGGCGTGGTTATAAATTCTACTATATGTGACAGCTTCACAACCCACCGCCATTCTTCTCTGATGGCTGACTACCTTGTAACTTTTTACCTATGTTGGGCCCGTTACCCTTATCCGTCCTCTAAATCGTTTTTCTTGTACAGTCGCCACCAGATTCACAGTCCCCATTAGATATATCAGAGCGGCCAAGGTGCTCACAAATATCTGAACACGCCTCTCTTGTCAAGGCGCTAGAGTGCGTGTTGAGATATTTTGAGCACCACGGCAGCTCTGATATATCTAATGGGGACTGTACACTGTGGTGATTAAGAATTTTTATCAAACTAAAGCTCACAGCTCATCCACGTAGAACATGTCCCTTCTTGTTATGATTAGGCATCCTTCTGCCGTCAAACTAACTATTCCTATTAATATCAAATTAATTTTCAGATGACAAGCGAAGAACTAGTGGCAGCTTTCATCGAGCGTGTCAAAGAAGTAAACCCGATCCTCAACGCCGTTGTCGACGAGAGATATGCATCAGCTCTCGTGGAAGCGAAGGAGGTGGACCGACAGATAGAAGAGGCAAGAACAAATGGGAAGTCTCAAGAGATGTTTCAGAAAAAACCTCTGCTGGGTGTTCCTTTTACGGTTAAAGAGAGCTGCTCTCTCGCTGGTAAGTTAATTGTTAGAATGATACGTTACGTCCTACAACGATTGCATCAGTCCAGGTAGAAGCAAGAGAGGGAGACCGGCAAATAGAAGTGGAAACTCCATTGATATCTTTCTGAGGAAACCAGAACTGGGTGTCCTTTTTACGGTTAAGGAGAACTGCTCTCTCTTTCAGTAACTTAGTGAATAACTCTGACTCTCAGTTGATACAATTCAATCTAAGTATTTATTAATGCACACTGGGCCTGGTGTTGCAACACCATCGTGAGATAGAGAACTTACAAGATAAAAATGGGATGATATAGGAAGTTATTTAAAAGGAACTGCTTTCGGTCAAGTATAATAACGTTGGCCTCTGGCCGTTAAACTATAAATTCTCGGGCATAACAAAACAAAGTTGAGTGGGACAAACGATTGGAGGTCTTTGCTCAGCAGTATTAGAACGCGAAAACAAGAGCTAACAAGAGAGAAAATCCTATAGAAAGGGCTAGCTGTCAGAACCTTCCAAATCTATATTATTATTCCTGGCTCGCTTTTAATTTACATCCTTAAAGAAACCTGGCAGTAGTAGAAACGTCTAATAAAACATTATACTTTACCAGGTATGTCGAACTCCGTCGGCTGCCTAGAGAACGCCGGGAGCCGCGCCACGACCGACGGCGCAGCCGTCAGACTGGTCAAAGAAGCTGGTGCCATACCACTACTAGTATCGAATACACCAGAGCTCTGCCTCGGGTGGGAGACGACTAATCTGCTCAACGGGACGACGAATAATCCTTATTGTGTTAGTCATACGCCGGGCGGATCGTCGGGTGGAGAGGTGAGCTCATACATTATAGAAGCCATACGTTAGAGAGAGAGAGAGAGAGAGGTCCAGTACACCAGCGCTTAGGCTTGGATGGGAGACGACAAATCTGCACAACGGAACAACCAACTACTGTGTTAGTCAATCATACGTGAGTAAAAAGGTTATATATTTACTGTAAATGTACAGTGTTTCTTCAACTCTTAGCAATATTTTGCGAGGTGGTCATACTGAAAAACTTACTTTTGGAGTTGCGAAATATACATTGGCTGATGTCAATGTTTTCTATGGAGAAACCAAAAAATAATCTTGTTTCGGAAATATTTCCTAGCAAAATTGCACAGCATGATTATATATTGAAAAAACATCCCGTACGTCAGGTACTCAGTTACTAACCATTAAAATCAAACTGAACAAAATAGGGTCTTGATGTAATCTGCCCGTGGACATAAAATTTTCATTTGGTATATAACATGAAGCCATCAATGCATACGGAAATTTGACGTCCGCAAAGCTATATATAATAGCTATACACACTGAGAGGCCGCCTAAACGCCTGTTTGAATGCCCATTGTGAGCCCGGGTCGCTAAGTGGCTCGTTTGTTCAGTTAACATAACTTACCTACGAAAAACTGCGACCTCGTTTGGTTACATGAACCGTTTATTTTCCATGAAGCTTTCATTTGAGACTGTTTTTTCTGCGTCATTGTATTTCTTCTTTAGAATTTTTTCTTATGTAAAATTACCCTCGTATATACTCGTATAAATAAGTTGTATCGCAACGCAGATGTCGTAAATTTTAATTCTTCGATCAACGTTCCCATATTTTATAAACAGTGACTGATTTGACTATTTAGTACACTACCCTATTCTGTAGACCATTGTTTTGCAATAAAATCAATTGCATTAATACATACAGTAGGTATCCACGCGCTACGTGCTAATTTAATACACAGATACTTTATATGACAAACATCTTTTACTGGGCTCGTTCTGTTTCTCAGTAGACACGGTTAGTGCAAACACCGGTCCAAAGCAAAGGTTAAAACAAGGGCGCAAACATTACCTAAGTGTAACTTCAATATATGTACCTACATAGTTAGGCTTCAGTGTCGCACGACACTATCATTGTCTTTAATATTTATGTACCTACATGTGTAGCGTATTCACGAAAACGCTAATGCACATAGGCTATTCTTGAAGCTGACTCTTAAGTTTAAAATCTTTGTTTTGCTATTATTATGATTTGAAAATGACAGTCTTACCTAATTTTGTCCGATGATCACTCATTAATTCACTATTCGAAACTGTGCATTTTAAGATCTGTGATATAAAAACAAAGATACCTTTATTAAAGTTATGTCCTGTTATGCTAAGGATAAAGCACAAAGCGGCGGTGGCAGATGGCGTTGAATTCATTTAAAGAAAACATGTTATTAGATATGCCTAATCCTAAGAAACATAAACCACACTAGACTTTTTTTAGTTTTCTGATAATTGGAACCTTAATCTGGCGCGTTTTCACTAAACTGTATACCATTAACGGCCAGTTAGCAATTATAGTTTTGAATGATTCATGGTTACTTTCACTAGACTTAAATATCTCGTTACCCGTGAACAAGATGCATGTAACTGCGTCGAAATATCGGGAGCTCATAAACAATATTAAAGGTAATCAGGTTCATATCCCGGTCGATTTAAGTCCAGTTAGCAATCGTCACAAAATTGACGGTAATGTCAAACCCCATACACTTTGTCAGGAAAATGACAGTTAGACGTGACTTTAACACAACTCTAGTCGCCCTTAAAAGTACAAGTTATAATAAAAACCAGCCAAGAGCATGTCGGGCCACGCTCAGTGTAGGGTTCCGTAGTTACTCTTCCGTCACAATGAGCTAAACAGGAGCTTAAAGTATAGTAAATTGTTAACCAAGGGATGAAACGGTACCTTTCACGCGAGTTAAACAAATAGGCAAATTTGCATAATCAGTACCTAATTAAAGTAAGTCTTTTTACTAAGGGAGAAACTTTTTGCGATAACTCAAAAACAGCTAAACTGATCATGTCCGCTATAGTTTTCATTTAATGTCTTTCTATGGTTCAAAAGTTAGAGGGGAGGGGGACACATTTTTTTCTCTTTCGGAGCGATTATCTCCGAATATATTCACTTTATCAAAAAATGTTCGTTGAAGACAGCCGTGTTAGTTTTTAAAGACCTTTCTAACGATACCCCACACTGTAGGGTTGAAGAAAAAAAAAAAATTCACCCCCACTTTACGTGTAGGGGAGGTACCCTCCAAAACATAAAATTTTTATATTTTATTGTACGACTTTGTCGGTTTTATTGATTTATATATCCATGCCGAATTTCAGCTTTCTAGCACTAACGACCACGGAGCAAAGCCTCGGACAGACAGACAGACAGACAGACGGACATGGCGAAACTATAAGGGTTCCTAGTTGACTACGGAACCCTAAAAACGTACCCTCATTTCAGGGCGCCCTGCTGGCATGCGGTGCTTCAGTATTCAGTGTGGCATCAGACATCGCTGGCTCCATTCGGCTGCCGGCTGCGTTTTGCGGCGTTTTTGGACATAAACCTACACCAGGTGATGTTTTTGCAATCCTAACTAATATTACACCAATGTTAATGTGAAAGTTTGGTTAGAGTATAGGATTGGTTGATCTTTGAGAAGATTTTAGTTATAAAAGTTATAAAAAATGAGTTATAAAGTTATAAAGGGCCTACAGATGGGGGCAGTTCAAGGATTCCGAACATTACGGTCGTATGTTAATATTTTCCAAATACTTATCAAGCAACTTTCATTACTACAGGCATCATCCCAATAGAAGGCCACATCCCCACCCTGAACGACGAGAACTACCCCAAATTCCTCACAGTCGGGCCCATGACCAGAAAAGCGGAAGACCTGCCCCTCCTCCTCAATATAATGGCTGGAGACAACAGAAGCAAGTTTAGATTGGACGAGCCGGTGGACTTAAGCAAGCTTAAGGTGAGCTTTTGCCATCTTCAGCTTCACGGTGCTTACTTACTTACTGCTGTGGCGCAGCGACCCGAAGTAGATCTTGGCCTCCGACACCAAAGACCGCCATGCTTCTCTGTCCAAAGCCGTTTCTGTCCAGTCGACGGCGCCGAATTCGCTAAGGTCTTTTTGCTCTTCGTCTCTCCAGTGGTACCTAAGGCGTCCAGACAGTCTTCGGCCATGGAACTCCTGAGTACGCCCTCCAGACTGCACAATCCTCACCCATCCGGACTACGTGCCCGAGCTATCGGAGTCTGGCGGCTTTCGTTTCTCCAATGATATTCGGCTCGGACAACAGATCTTCCATCTCCTGGTTCCTGCGGAGTCTCCAGGTTCCATCCTCTCCACGTGTGGGTCCTAGGATTTATCGGTACATCTTCCTCTCCGCTACCAGTAGCGCGCGCTTTTCGTTTTGTGTTAGTGTTGACGGTGCTACCGGTCTCTATTTCTCGAGTATAATAGATCGTGTCATTCACGACGATGCCTGACTTGGCTGGTATTGTCATGTTATTAAAGTATGGAAGGTAGAGACAAGGAACAGAATCTTCATATACCGAAAGTGTCCGACAAAAAACTATAAATAGGTGGCGCTACAATACCTAGAATACTTGAGAAAAAAATCTAATCATAGACAGCGCACTTCACTCCGTCAATAACGCCTTGGTTCTTAGCTACTCTAGCGCTACTCTGGAGAGATTCGGAACTATTATTTATAGCTGACAGCTGGACACTTTTGCAACAGTTCTGCCTAAGGAGATTTTGTTCCTTGACTCTACCTTCCATATATTAAAGGTTAGATTTGACAAATGTGCGCGTCATCGTGGATGACACATATGCAATCTTGGCATAGTCTTTTGTCTCTGGATCGGAAGATTAATTGGCAGGCGGTTTAGTAAAAAATCTAGCACTAACTCTTTAGTTAATTTTATAAAAAAATTGTTAAGAATTGAGAATTTTTTACCAAGCATCAATAAGCTTTCCATATAAGGGGAAAAAATTCTAAAGGGTTAGGGTTATTGGGTTAGGGTTTTTAAAGGGTTATCAAGCGGTTTCTATTTACTTAATTTAACTGCTTATTGGTCTGCCGGCCGGCGCGTGCGTCGGAGCAGAACTGTGCAGTACAATATTAATTGAAGAATACCAATGAAAAATAAGTCGTATCTGTAACTTTAGCCCAATATTGTTTGCGTTCAATGCTGAGTAACTTATTAATCCTATAGGATAGGGTTTCAGCTTAACTTGATTAACTCACAGGAACGACTTTCGGGTTTTTCAAATAAGGAATCGAGGAGCTATGATAATAAGGAGGGATTCGTAACCACTTACCGCTAAAACCTTAAACAGGTTTCTGACTGGGTATTGAGTTTACTCGGAATTAATTTCAACGTTCGGGTTAGTTGTTTAATAGCTCCTCTACACGATGGCCCAGCGTAGGCCAGTCCAAGGGACGCATTTATGCGTTAGAGGGAGCAAGTGATATTGCTAACTCATTCCACCGCATAGCTGCGTCCCTTAGACTGGCCCACGCTGGGCCATCATGTAGAGGATCCCTAAGCAATAAGCCGTTGATAAGCTTAACTAGAAATACCAGAATGACATGGTTTCTCAAAAGCAGCATTATAAAACCCCGCTTAAAACCCGGTAAGCGGTTCCGGTCACGTAATATTTTGTTCCAGGTGCTATACATGACGGAAGCCACGGACGCGATACCGCTGATGCCGGTGCACTCCGGCATCAAGCAGGCCGTCCGCGCCGCCGCGCGCTGCCTGGCGGAGGGCGGCGCCACGCTCAGCCAGGTGAGGACGGGTTTATGCGCATTCCGCCAAAGGGTAATGAGTGGAAACGGGGGCAACGGACTGAGGAGAGGGGGGGGGGGGGTTAAGGAACTCGAGCCTTCCCTAAAAGCATATATCCCTCTTATATCATACAACTTTGCAAACTTTTGTTAAATTTTGAATTTTTCTATATGTAAAAATGACAAAACGACACATATGGATAAACTGTTATCAACGGCTTGTTAAAGTCGACGTACCTGGATGAATAACGTCATAAATTTTCATGAATTTTACAGTAATAAAGGCAGGGTAATCCTTTCATTTATTAAACTATCCTCATACTGAGAGAGGCCCCACACTAGCGTCTCCCGAGCGTCAGCGTGTAGTCAACTTTATGGCTGCTGCTCGACGCAACGTTGACGCAACTGCGCAGCGACGCCATTTTCCATAGCGCTGACTAGACGCCGACGCTCAAAAGACGCTAGTGTGAGGTGGCCCTTACAAAGCGCCGTCCATTTAAAATGCCCATTTTTTGCAGGAAAAATTCGAAGAACTAGAAAACTCTGTGGAATTATCAATATCAGTGTTCTTTTCTATGAAAGATATACCGAATATGCTGCAAGACCCGACTAATCCGAAGGTTGGTATTCAATTAAATTGAATGGGCGTAGTCAATTGCAATAATATTTTATACAACGTTGCATACAATACTTTTTCTACGAGTCATTAAAATAATACTTTAAACTAGTAGAATCATATCTATAGGTAAATAAAACCAACACCTATATACATTAATACACATTGTAGGAGAGGCCGGAAAACCGCTCAAAGATGGAAGAGTGAGTTTGAGGGCCGACACATCAGAGGAGGCCCTCAAATAATGCGAGTCCATTTTTAACATTTCCGGCCGAGGCATTACACAGTGCTTTTCAGGACTACTGCAAGGAAATAAGAAAACATTTGCATAACTATAAGTACTTTAATAGAAATTTAATTTATATTAGCGTGAAGACAATTGTTGAAAGAAAGCGATGTATTTTTGCCAGGAACATTTATATTTCCTTTACTAGAAGAGCTCATTTTTATAGCGAAGATACGTGTTTCTTGTATTTTTTTAGTGAAACACAATTACACTATCCAATTCAGTAAGTATTTTCCGATCCCGCTTTTTTTACTTTTTTTACACTTTTAAGAGGCGTTTTTCTGTTGTTTGCTTCAAATCGACTCTAAACTTAGAACAGTTTTTGCTATAAAAAAAAACATAAACAGCTACAAAAGTAAAAACGCCCTAAGCAGGAACTGAATGGTTTTGAAGTTTCTTTTTTTTTAACAAGTAATTGGTCCTATAAATAACCTAATTTTATTTTTGAAGGAAAAGGTGCGCCCTAAAAAGACCTTTTTCATCTCTCCTGTTCAGAATGTGTGATTTTCATGAGCAGATAGCCGGTGGAAAATAGCTTTTCCCACCGTTGGGTGGAAAGTAATTTTTTTTTTCAATTTATGATGAGCAAGCTTATGCTATATAAAATAGACCCAGTGTCTGTACCTCCATTCATTTAAGGCGGTACAGACACCTATTGCTATCTCTTTCTGTCTCTTGAAAAAAGCTATTTAAATCATTCTACTATTCCACTCATTCATGGTGGTACAGACACCTATTGCTATCTCTTTCTGTTTCTTAAAAATAGGTATTAAATGTCTGAAACCATAGACAATCTAGCAATTGAATGAATGAAATGATTGAATCATTGGGTTTTATAGACTGAATTCGTACCCAATTTATCGGGATCGTATCTAAAATCGTTTGCGATTTGTTGCATGTGTTTTGTATGTTGTCTATATAGTAGAGCCCATTACACTGAAACTTTTTAATCGGAAACAAAAACATAGAAAAGGCGGGAATAACGGATAAACTCACTCTGGAACTATATCGCCACTCGTTTCAAATTTCCCATTTTTCGCACTTGTATCGTAATGTACTATTACGATACAAGTGCGAAAAATAGGAAATTCGTAACGAGCGCCGTGAAATTAAAACACGAACGAAGGGGGTGTTTTAAATCGACACGAGTTGCGAATTACCTATTCGCACATGTATCGTATAACGTTTTACAGTACATATGACCCTTTCATTTTTCGACATAATCTTCTAGGGATCTTTGGCGAAGAGATTAGGCGTAAAAATCGTTTGAGAAAATTCATATTATAACTACTACGATTAGCACTCAAGTATTGTCTAATATGAATGCAAAATAATCGTTTTGTCGTTTTCAGCGTCAACGCAGCCTCCTAGTGGAACTACTAAAACACATAGTTGGTGGTGCGTCCCGCTCACTCCAAGCACTCGGTTTCACTCTCATAGACAAAACCAACTTATTCATACCGGAGCACCGGCGGAGCCATTACTGCGAGAGGGCGGACAAGCTAAGAGAACACATGACGGTATGTCTATCTCTTTCTATCCTGTAGTTATTGTAACATAGTCGGTCTCCCTCTCGTAGACAAAACCAACTTATTCATACCGGAGCACCGGCGGAGCCATTACTGCGAGAGGGCGGACAAGCTAAGAGAACACATGACGGTATGTCTATCTCTTTCTATCCTGTAGTTATTGTAACATAGTCGGTCTCACTCTCATAGACAAAACCAACTTATTCATACCGGAGCACCGGCGGAGCCATTACTGCGAGAGGGCGGACAAGCTAAGAGAACACATGACGGTATGTCTATCTCTTTCTATCCTGTAGTTATTGTAACATAGTCGGTCTCCCTCTCGTAGACAAAACCAACTTATTCATACCGGAGCACCGGCGGAGCCATTACTGCGAGAGGGCGGACAAGCTAAGAGAACACATGACGGTATGTCTATCTCTTTCTATCCTGTAGTTATTGTAACATAGTCGGTCTCACTCTCATAGACAAAACCAACTTATTCATACCGGAGCACCGGCGGAGCCATTACTGCGAGAGGGCGGACAAGCTAAGAGAACACATGACGGTATGTCTATCTCTTTCTATCCTGTTGTTATTGTAACATAGTCGGTCTCCCTCTCGTAGACAAAACCAACTTATTCATACCGGAGCACCGGCGGAGCCATTACTGCGAGAGGGCGGACAAGCTAAGAGAACACATGACGGTATGTCTATCTCTTACTATCCTGTAGTTACGGTAACGTAGTCGGTCTCACTCTCACAGACAAAACCAACTTATTCTTACCAGAGCATCGGCGGAGCCATTACTGCGAGAGGGCGGATAAGCTTAGAGAACACATGACGGTATGTCTGTCTCTTTCTATCCTGTAGTTACAGTAACGTAGTCGGTCTCACTCTCACAGACAAAACCAACTTATTCATACCGGAGCATCGGCGGAGCCATTCCTGCCATTACTGCGATAGGGCGGACAAGCTTAGAGAACACATGACGGTATGTCTGTCTCCTTTTATCCTGTAGTTACGGTAACGTAGTCGGTCTCACTCTCACAGACAATACCAACTTAATCACACCAGAGCATCGGCGGAGCCATTCCTGCCATTACTGCGATAGGGCGGACAAGCTTAGAGAACACATGACGGTATGTCTGTCTCCTTTTATCCTGTAGTTACGGTAACGTAGTCGGTCTCACTCTCACAGACAATACCAACTTAATCACACCAGAGCATCGGCGGAGCCATTCCTGCCATTACTGCGATAGGGCGGACAAGCTTAGAGAACACATGACGGTATGTCTGTCTCCTTTTATCCTGTAGTTACGGTAACGTAGTCGGTCTCACTCTCACAGACAATACCAACTTAATCACACCAGAGCATCGGCGGAGCCATTACTGCGAGAGGGCGGACAAGCTAAGAGAACACATGACGGTATGTCTGTCTCTTTCTATCCTGTAGTTACGGTAACGTAGTCGGTCTCACTCTCACAGACAAAACCAACTTATTCATACCGGATCATCGGCGGAGCCATTACTGCCATTACTGCGATAGGGCGGACAAGCTAAGAGAACACATGACGGTATGTCTGTCTCTTTCTATCCTGTAGTTATTGTAACATAGTCGGTCTCCCTCTCGTAGACAAAACCAACTTATTCATACCGGAGCACCGGCGGAGCCATTACTGCGAGAGGGCGGACAAGCTAAGAGAACACATGACGGTATGTCTATCTCTTTCTATCCTGTAGTTATTGTAACATAGTCGGTCTCACTCTCATAGACAAAACCAACTTATTCATACCGGAGCACCGGCGGAGCCATTACTGCGAGAGGGCGGACAAGCTAAGAGAACACATGACGGTATGTCTATCTCTTTCTATCCTGTTGTTATTGTAACATAGTCGGTCTCCCTCTCGTAGACAAAACCAACTTATTCATACCGGAGCACCGGCGGAGCCATTACTGCGAGAGGGCGGACAAGCTAAGAGAACACATGACGGTATGTCTATCTCTTTCTATCCTGTAGTTACGGTAACGTAGTC
Source organism: Cydia pomonella (assembly GCF_033807575.1). Classification (NCBI taxonomy): domain Eukaryota; kingdom Metazoa; phylum Arthropoda; class Insecta; order Lepidoptera; family Tortricidae; genus Cydia; species Cydia pomonella. The sequence goes on along the minus strand of NC_084710.1, from coordinate 3,737,239 downwards.
GGTCTCACTCTCACAGACAAAACCAACTTATTCTTACCAGAGCATCGGCGGAGCCATTACTGCGAGAGGGCGGATAAGCTTAGAGAACACATGACGGTATGTCTGTCTCTTTCTATCCTGTAGTTACAGTAACGTAGTCGGTCTCACTCTCACAGACAAAACCAACTTATTCATACCGGAGCATCGGCGGAGCCATTCCTGCCATTACTGCGATAGGGCGGACAAGCTTAGAGAACACATGACGGTATGTCTGTCTCCTTTTATCCTGTAGTTACGGTAACGTAGTCGGTCTCACTCTCACAGACAATACCAACTTAATCACACCAGAGCATCGGCGGAGCCATTCCTGCCATTACTGCGATAGGGCGGACAAGCTTAGAGAACACATGACGGTATGTCTGTCTCCTTTTATCCTGTAGTTACGGTAACGTAGTCGGTCTCACTCTCACAGACAATACCAACTTAATCACACCAGAGCATCGGCGGAGCCATTACTGCGAGAGGGCGGACAAGCTAAGAGAACACATGACGGTATGTCTGTCTCTTTCTATCCTGTAGTTACGGTAACGTAGTCGGTCTCACTCTCACAGACAAAACCAACTTATTCATACCGGATCATCGGCGGAGCCATTACTGCCATTACTGCGATAGGGCGGACAAGCTAAGAGAACACATGACGGTATGTCTGTCTCTTTCTATCCTGTAGTTACGGTAACGTAGTCGGTCTCACTCTCACAGACAAAACCAACTTATTCATACCGGAGCATCGGCGGAGCCATTACTGCCATTACTGCGATAGGACAAGCTTAGAGAACACATAACGGTATGTCTGTCTCTTTCTATCCTGTTGTTACTGTAACATAGTCGGTCACACTCTCATAGACAAAACCAACTTATTCATACCGGAGCGAGAAAGACAAGCTGAGAGGAACATATGACAGTAATTAGAGCTTTAATCTCAGCCTTTATGGTATAACAATACGATTGCTTTCGGCTTGCATGTGGCGGCGAGTTTTCGTTATCTGTTGATTCGATTAGGCGCAAGTTGTTACAAGATCACGGAATATTATTAGGCCCTTGCTCTTTATATGTATGTGTATTTTGGATACTTCCATAGTGTTATAGTTGAGGAGATTATAGTTTGGGGCAAGGCCGAAACCTCCTTGTTTTATCAAAATGTTCATATTAATTGCTGGTAATAATAGTTTGTACCTACATCGCGAACTGTGCCATGAATTCGAGCTTTCTTTACATTTTCATACTTGACATGTGGCGGCTATTAAAAAATAGTAAAAAACATGCATACAATAAAATAAATGCACACTTGTGCATCCGACAGATTTGTTAATGTCTCATATTTTTTATAAATCCACTTTATAAGATAGCTCGTCAAATTTATAAATTTAACTAATACAATGAATACGCGGTTACCTTATTTAATTTTTTTTTATCTTTCCTTTCTTCCTTCTCCTGCCTTGTTATGTTGTTGTTTTCGACGCTTTTCGGGTGATAAAATATGATCTTATGGTTATTATTTTACAATTAACCAGTTTTGATGTCAGGTCAATATGGAGAACGCCGTCTATCAGGTAGGACCGTCCACAAACTCTTACGTCGCTTTTAACTGTTGCCTTTGTACATACTCCACTTACAGAAGATCTATGGAGCAGAAGGAGCGAAGTAAGTATACAAAAACGAGATGTCATCTCAACCAAATCAATAATTTTATATGCTGGTCTTCTACATTGATCTCAGTTCTTATAATTTTGATTGAGGAAAAGACCATGACAGGATAACGATAAGCTAAGTGATTGGATAAGGATTTGCGACGTCTACAGCGCATAGAGCTAGTCGAAAACGAATTTATTTTAATCTTGTTGCAGCGAACCCTGGGCACGGACGGAGTGTTCCTGTACCCAGTGTTCACTGGGCCGGCGCACCGCCACCACGAGGTGTTCGCGAGGGCCTCGGGCGTGCTGTACACGATGCTGTTCAACGTGCTCGGGCTGCCCGCCACCGCCGTGCCTGTGGGGCTGTGCGGGGCCCTGCCGCTCGCTATACAGGTTACACTAGACACTGTTCGAGGGCCTCGGGCGTGCTGTACACGATGCTGTTCAACGTGCTCGGGCTGCCCGCCACCGCCGTGCCTGTGGGGCTGTGCGGGGCCCTGCCGCTCGCTATACAGGTTACACTAGACACTGTTCGAGGGCCTCGGGCGTGCTGTACACGATGCTGTTCAACGTGCTCGGGCTGCCCGCCACCGCCGTGCCTGTGGGGCTGTGCGGGGCCCTGCCGCTCGCTATACAGGTTACACTAGACACTGTTCGAGGGCCTCGGGCGTGCTGTACACGATGCTGTTCAACGTGCTCGGGCTGCCCGCCACCGCCGTGCCTGTGGGGCTGTGCGGGGCCCTGCCGCTCGCTATACAGGTTACACTAGACACTGTTCGAGGGCCTCGGGCGTGCTGTACACGATGCTGTTCAACGTGCTCGGGCTGCCCGCCACCGCCGTGCCTGTGGGGCTGTGCGGGGCCCTGCCGCTCGCTATACAGGTTACACTAGACACTGTTCGAGGGCCTCGGGCGTGCTGTACACGATGCTGTTCAACGTGCTCGGGCTGCCCGCCACCGCCGTGCCTGTGGGGCTGTGCGGGGCCCTGCCGCTCGCTATACAGGTTACACTAGACACTGTTCGAGGGCCTCGGGCGTGCTGTACACGATGCTGTTCAACGTGCTCGGGCTGCCCGCCACCGCCGTGCCTGTGGGGCTGTGCGGGGCCCTGCCGCTCGCTATACAGGTTACACTAGACACTGTTCGAGGGCCTCGGGCGTGCTGTACACGATGCTGTTCAACGTGCTCGGGCTGCCCGCCACCGCCGTGCCTGTGGGGCTGTGCGGGGCCCTGCCGCTCGCTATACAGGTTACACTAGACACTGTTCGAGGGCCTCGGGCGTGCTGTACACGATGCTGTTCAACGTGCTCGGGCTGCCCGCCACCGCCGTGCCTGTGGGGCTGTGCGGGGCCCTGCCGCTCGCTATACAGGTTACACTAGACACTGTTCGAGGGCCTCGGGCGTGCTGTACACGATGCTGTTCAACGTGCTCGGGCTGCCCGCCACCGCCGTGCCTGTGGGGCTGTGCGGGGCCCTGCCGCTCGCTATACAGGTTACACTAGACACTGTTCGAGGGCCTCGGGCGTGCTGTACACGATGCTGTTCAACGTGCTCGGGCTGCCCGCCACCGCCGTGCCTGTGGGGCTGTGCGGGGCCCTGCCGCTCGCTATACAGGTTACACTAGACACTGTTCGAGGGCCTCGGGCGTGCTGTACACGATGCTGTTCAACGTGCTCGGGCTGCCCGCCACCGCCGTGCCTGTGGGGCTGTGCGGGGCCCTGCCGCTCGCTATACAGGTTACACTAGACACTGTTCGAGGACCTCGGGCGTGCTGTACACGATGCTGTTCAACGTGCTCGGGCTGCCCGCCACCGCCGTGCCTGTGGGGCTGTGCGGGGCCCTGCCGCTCGCTATACAGGTTACACTAGACACTGTTCGAGGGCCTCGGGCGTGCTGTACACGATGCTGTTCAACGTGCTCGGGCTGCCCGCCACCGCCGTGCCTGTGGGGCTGTGCGGGGCCCTGCCGCTCGCTATACAGGTTACACTAGACACTGTTCGAGGGCCTCGGGCGTGCTGTACACGATGCTGTTCAACGTGCTCGGGCTGCCCGCCACCGCCGTGCCTGTGGGGCTGTGCGGGGCCCTGCCGCTCGCTATACAGGTTACACTAGACACTGTTTTAATGGTTTATCTTCGAAAATGAGATATCCATTCATTCATACCACCATCATTCAAGCTTTCGGTCATCTTGCCATCTATATTTCCACCCTTCTATTCATCCATCCTTCCCTCCCTCACTCCATCAATATCTCCGTCCATTCAACAAGTCATCAATCTAATTAGTGCGGCTCCTTGGCTCGATTTATTATGGAGGTATGGTCCCATCCGGCAGAAAGCATGAAACTTGGTATTATGCATATAGCTTTTGGGTTAGGGAACAATAAACATCACATTTACGCCTCGCGCCAAAAATCTGACGGCTCCTGTGCTGCCTTCTACAGTTCATGCACGCTCCCTATACTAACAATGAATTTTTTGACAAAAACTTTTATAAACATACGCCATTGTTTCAGGTGATCGCGGGCCCAAATCAAGACCGGCTGTGCATCGCCGTCGCCAGGCAACTGGAGATCGGCTTCGGAGGCTGGAGGCATCCTAGACAATAGGCCAAGGTGGTTGTCGAAAATAATAATAACAAGATACATCTTCATTATATGGTAAAGACAATCGAGCGCGTTATAAGTCACACACTGTGTGAACGAAACAGGACTAAACAACTTTCACTATGTGTCCAACTCAGAAACGGGGCCAACTTTTCTATAAAAAATATTGAATATGATTCACCGAAATATATGAGACGGTAGACTTTTATCGCGATTTCGGAGTTGGCCCCATAGTCAAAGTTGTTCAGAATGACCTACACTACTTATAGAGTTCGGTTAATACGGTAAAATCAGCCTGTATAAATTGGCATTGACAAATATTTATGTTTAATCTTTATAATAAATAAATTATAATTGGAAAAGATTAATGGCAATTAGAAAAAATATCGAGTTTGCTAATTATTTATTTACTTCTACACGGGTTTTTGTTCAGTTTTTTACACACATGCATTTTGACATAATGTGGGAGATGAGATGAAGGGAAACACCGCATGTGGAAAATGTTCCCCTCTCACTCGCTCTCACCACAATCACGACTGGCAAGGTCGCCATGTGATGTGGGCGATGTGTAAGGGACACACCGCATGTGGAAAATGTTCCCCTCTCACTCGCTCTCACCACAATCACGACTGGCAAGGTCGCCATGTGATGTGGGCGATGTGTAAGGGAAACACCGCATGTGGAAAATGTTCCCCTCTCACTCGCTCTCACCACAATCACGACTGGCAAGGTCGCCATGTGATGTGGGCGATGTGTAAGGGAAACACCGCATGTGGAAAATGTTCCCCTCTCACTCGCTCTCACCACAATCACGACTGGCACGGTCGCCATGAGATGTGGGAGGTGTGTAAGGGAAACAAAAGTTGTTGTCGGTATGATGTTTATTATAATACTGTTTAATTAAGTTGGGTGTACCCAATGCTTGGTGGCTTATACAGTAATGCTGTATAATTAAGTTTGTACATGCTTATACACACATAACAACTTTATTAGACAGTGAGAGGGAACATACTACACGCTACAACACAACATAGATTGCGTAAAATGTTGACTGTTGAAAATTATTATTTATATAATTTGTATCAATAATGACAGGTTATAAATTTCAAGAGGAATGAAAAATGGGTCACTGGATGTGGGAGTTGTCATATAGTGTACCGTTTTTATGTTCTTGTGTGTACTGTGCACTATTAATTCTATTATTATTCAATAGGTGGTTGTTAATTTTATGTTGATCTTTGTCAAGGGCGTAGACAGCCAGTTAACTAGGGGGATGGGGGGCAGTTGATATCGCCTTAGGCCGGGGGGGGCCAATGTATGTCCCCCCACATACATTGTATGTAAAATTATAATGATAAACAATTATAAACGTATTGAATTTTATATTTCATATCTGGGAGACCGAGATTTGTTCGGAAAACATATGAAAACTCGAAAACGCAGGTTTTCCCAGGGATAAAACCCTGGCTAGATCTATTATTCATCCCCGAAAACCCCCATATAGCAAATTTAAAAAGGTTCCCATAGACCCAAAAGTGCAAAAGTCAAACGTTATCGAAATTTCAGAAACTTTATGCTATGGAGTAGCATAGGCGATTGCCACTGGTATGGCGTGGTTTTGAAACGAACTTACCGTTGGCCACAAAAGTCACTAGCGATTTCACGGAATACTATTTTTGTATTGATTTCATTTCTATTCGGCAGAATTACATTGATTCAGTAGAAACCAACAGAACAGTACAGCCAACAACAGAAGTAGGCCAGCGAATGAAGTACCGGAAATAATTTACACAAAATATGAGCGTGTGGAGATCGTTTCGAACATCTTATAAAAAGCAGTTACTTTTATCACTTTGATTCTAAATTTTAAATATTGTCTTAATGATACAAAGTTAGCTATTCCCAGTGATATTCAAAATTAGAAAGAGTAATGTTACTTTTACGCCAATGTCGATATAATTCCTGTAGAGTCAGACCAAGCTAAGTTGGCAACGATTTTGATAGATGCAAGTGTTAAGTAAACGTCATAATTTCATAGAAGTTTGACGTTTAAAATAACCCTTGCACTGTCTGGGCTGTCAAAATCGCTAGTTGTGTATTGAGTTACTTTTATTTTCATTCGTGTACTCATATTTTTTTCTACTCTTACTAATTTTGAATATTACTTTAGCTATGTGTAATTGTTAGTTAGACCAATAAAATTGGTGTTATGTATAGTTAAGCGTATATCGAGGGCAAAAATGGACCTTGTAACTATGGTAATAAAAGTTTTCTTACGCAAATGTATGAATATGAATTAAGAAACTAATGACGCAAATTTTTGTTACGTTTATGCCTACTTGTGTATACACAATGTTATAAAAAAAGAAATTCCTTTTTTTTTCATGGGTTTGTACTTATAAGAAATATCAGTACAATTTTATCTGAATTTATCTATTATATAAGTAATAATTATCAATTGTGTTATGGCGCCTCCCGCATTGGCTGTTATATAACATCGTGTGACAGGGACAACATAGTAAATTACTATCAATGTTATCATGATGTCCCTGTCACACGATGTTGTATAACTTATAACAGCCAATGTGGGAGCACCATTGGCGTTCAAGTATATTCCAACGTTGATAAAGGATGCTACACACTGGCGGACCACCTTTTCCGAGTATTTTATTTCTTACAATTCAACTAGTTAAGCTCCAAAAAAATATTTATATACGAATAATATATTCAAATTATTGTACTGTAATATTTCTTTGCAAGGAACTAAAAGTTTAACCATATCCCGCCAGTGTTTATGTTTATACCTTGACCTTTATATGTAATATAAGATATCAAATTCAATATAAGATGTAAGTATACTGTAATGGTGATTTTAATTTATTGAAATATCTCTTGTGTATATTTATTTTCATATACCTACTGTACGGTTTAATTTTTTGACTAAATGTGCTGTGACGAAAATATACAGATGTGTGAAGGTTTTGGAAAATATTTCATCTACACGATGACATTGTGTAGACCTTATTTTTTGTATACACTCTCTTTAAAATGTAATTTTGCTATACTGAATAAATATATATGAATTATTGTTGATTTTACTTTCCTGTAGAATGTCCACGAATATAGGAAGCGCGATCCGCGTTCAGAAGGCCTACCGCGAAAACCGAAATTCGTAAATTGCAGGGATTTTTCTCTTTTACTCCAATGAAGGCGTAATTAGAGTAACCGAGAAACTGCTCACTCGACAAAATGTTTGGTGTTCAGACACGTTTAGTAACCAAAATACTCGCTACTCTACTAAATTACTAATGTAGTCCGAACTAGCCTCAACTTTGGTCTTAAATAAAACACAGCTAAGGTGTCTCACTGTAATAGGAAACTGTATTAAAATATTCATATCCTTTTTCAAGCTTAGAAGCACATAATAAATAATAGTACTGCCGTACAGAAAGGAAACTGTCTACAAAACTGATGTTTGGCAGCGATTCAGGGCCAAATCATGTTGTCCAATTTATGGGATCCGTTTCGGCTATTTAGGGTTATCAAAATTCATGTTATTATGTCATCTGTGGTTGTGCACGCAAAGGAACGTCAAGTTGTGCCAACCCTAATAACTGCTCGGACGGAGCAATGCTGAGGCGACTAGTTTCCTCCCCCTGTTATAAGCATGATGCAATTCCAATTAATTATATTTAAGTGGCTTGGAAATAAACAAAGAAAGAACTCATTTTTTATTGTTTAGTATAAAGACTTGTGGGGCTTTTAAAGCTATAACAGACGAGCGTACCGGCTCGCAACCTTGGTCCGGCCTGTATATCTCATTCTCGTTCTCACCAAAGAGCATATAATCACTACTTTCTAGCTCTCACTTGTAGCTGCGTACTTTAAGTGGCTTGGAAATAAACAAAGAAAGAACTCATTTTTTATTGTTTAGTATAAAGACTTGTGGGGCTTTTAAAGCTATAACAGACGAGCGTACCGGCTCGCAACCTTGGTCCGGCCTGTATATCTCATTCTCGTTCTCACCAAAGAGCATATAATCACTACTTTCTAGCTCTCACTTGTAGCTGCGTCCTTAAAGGCTGGTTCGGACTACGTTAGTAATTTAGTCGAGTGGAGAGTATTTGTGACTTTGCATGCCTAAAGGGTCCGTATGCTCCATGTGCACTATGTGGTCTATGTGGAGCATAAACGTAGTCCGAACTAGCCTTACCGCGGTTTACATTCACGGCTTGAGGCTCGGCACGCGGCTCGTGGCTCGGCTCGCAGCTCGTCTCGTGTCTCGGCCACAGCCCCTAAGCTCGTCGAACTAATCAATTTTAAACACAAGCGGCACGGTATAAGTTTTGTAACCGAATGAAAAGCCGAACTCGAATGTAAACAGCAAGCGCGCGTCCCCCGCGAGCCCCTTTGAGCTTTGACTTGTACCCAAAAAACCGCCAACCACGAGCCCCCCGTTTGCATACGCGTCTCGTGGCTCGGTCGCCACTCGCACGCGAATGTAAAGCGCCATTACGAATGAAAGGCGGACATGAATATAGTGATCTACTGGATAAGACGGGGGGGGGGGGGGGGGAGAAATGACCGAAAGCCATCCCCTTCTTATTTCGTGTTCTACTTTCCTTTTCTTATACTAGTACAGAGCTATAACCGCGAAAATCGAAGTTCGTCAATTACGGGCATTTTTCTCTGTCACTCTAATTACGTCTTAGTAAGAGTAAAAGAGAAAGATTTCCGCAATACGCGAATTTCGGTTTTCGCGGTAGGCCTCTTGGTACCCAAAACAGGAATAGTTTTTTGTTCTTATTTACTGACAAATTTCGTTTGCGAGACTCACGCCAAGAAGGAAGGAAGGTGGAGGTAAGGAATTAAATCTCCATGTACTAAAAAGTGTCATCAAAAAACTTTAAATAGGTGGCGCTACAATACCTAGAATACTTGAAAAAAGAAATCAAATCATAGACAGCCCACTTCAGAAGCGCTGGTGGCCTAGAGAAGCGCTGGTGGCCTAGAAGCGCTGGTGGCCTAGCGGTAAGAGCGTGCGACTTGCAATCCGGAGGTCGCGGGTTCAAACCCCGGCTCGTACCAATGAGTTTTTCGGAACTTATGTACGAAATGTTATTTGATATTTACCAGTCGCTTTTCGGTGAAGGAAAACATCGTGAGGAAACCGGACTAATCCCAACAAGGCCTAATTTTACCCTCTGGGTTGGAAGGTCAGATGGCAGTCGCTTTCGTAAAAACTAGTGCCTACGCCAAATCTTGGGATTAGTTGTAAAAGCGGACCCCAAGCTCCCTTGAGCCGTGGCAATATGCCGGGACAACGCTAGGAAGAAAGAAAAAAAAAAATAGACAGCCCACTTCACTTCGTCAAGACAAGACAAGACAAGACAAAGCATTTATTGCAATCATATTAAGTACACAAAAATTACATAATATGTACCCTGCAAGGGCGCAGCAGTCTTATAACTAAATAACAATCTAGTACCAAGATAACGCTTAGGTTCTTAGCTACTCTAGCTCTACTCTGGAGAGATTTGGAACTATTATTTATAGCTGTAAGCTGGACACTTTTGCAACAGTTCTACCATAAGAGATTTCACTCCTTTTAAATCCACACTCCATACTCACGCCAGAGAGCCTACCGCGAACCACGTTCAAATTATATTTAAGCCATTTCCTCTTATTATACTAATTTTATGAATAATCTGTATAATTAATTTAGTGAGTAAACAAAGACGAGACGAAAACACCTACTGCTCGTTTTATTATCTTTTTTTATAATCTGTTTCATGCGTTTCATGTCATTCAAAAACAAAAATATCTTGTCAAAACTGGTAACACTGAATTTAACGACGTTCTTTCGAGTGCGTGCGACATGACGCGCCGGTGAATTTATAGATAAATTGACGTAATTTTTATTCACATATACCACAAATAAGGTGAAAAACATTTGTTAGACGATATTTACAAGTGCATTTATCAGTGAATGTGTACATAACCTGCATTTTACCTGCAGATTTCACAATGGCCGATCAAGTGGACTCAATGTCAGATGCAGAGCTCCGGACAAAACTCGCGGAGCATGGTTTCCCTGTTATGCCAATAACGGCGTCAACAAGGAAGTTGCTGGTCAAGAAGTTGAAACTAGTGCTCGATAACAAGTCTAAGCCTCGCGTGGGCGGTGACAACAAAGCCGAGAGCAGGCGCTCACTCGCGCGGTATTCAAGCGGAGAAGAGTCTGATTTGGATACCAGCAATGCTCGCGAGAAACGTGCCGGCCGTCGCGCTACCACCGGTGGCGCCATGTTACCGCCCGCCAGCAGCAAGACGCGGCGCGCGACGCCTAAGAAGGATTCGCCGGTCAAGCAAGATTCCGACAAGGGTTCTGAGTCTGATGAGGAGAAATCGCCCGTACGTACTCGTGAAGAGGTAGAGACGGTGACGACGCGGCGTATGACGCGCACGTACGCGGCCAAGGACGACGACTACGAGACTGGCTCTGACAGTGACGTGGATGTGGACCGCAAGACCGCCTCGCCCTTCCGAAGCCACTCGCGCTCTAGTGATCATATCTCTAGTACCCTGCCCATTAACGACGCTTCTACCAGCCCGCCCAAATCATCACTATTTTCTCGGACAACTTTACCAAGCTCAAGCTACTCATCCTCACTCTCATCAGAACACTTAAATTCAATCCGGTCTCGGCTAGGCCTGACATCTACATTAGGCGACCGCCCGTCCGTAAGCAACTATACTTCAAATTATACTACAAGTACTTACCAGCCCTCAACTTCTACAATAGATGAGGTAGAATCTCCATATTTAAGTAATTTCACAAAACGCCTGTCTGCCTTGAAAGCTGAACCTTCAAAACCCACATATGCTGACCGAGATATCAACAATGGAAGCAGCACACTTTTGCCTCGCAGGTCCTACATATCGGGAGTGGCAAGACCTGATGTGGTAGACTACAAGTCTGCGAATGACAAAAAATTCTTGAAAAACAACCTTGTGTCCCTTGCTCTGGTGGTCCTAGTAGTGGTTTTTTTTTTTTTGCTTATTTTTCATGTATATAGTTAAGAGAAATGATATCACATCAGTGGTAGATGATCAGAGCAGTGTCCTGCCCATTTGTCAATTGAATATCCCAGGAAACCGGCCAGGCATTAACTGTGTACCTCGGGAACAAATCAGTTATGCTAAAGACTTGTTGAAAGTCATACATCCAGAATTAACTAAGAGAGTTGCTGATTTTCAATGTGGGAAGCCTGGTGTCCTCCCTTATTTAACAGAAAGAGAAGTCCTAGATATAGCTGCTACGAGAGCTGACACCTCGGACATCAGTCAGTGCCGCATGGATCTAAATAATCTAGAGGTATTGCTTGTGAACAATCCTCGCTGGGGTCTGAGTGTAGTGCAGCTTAAAAACTTGTATTCGAGAGATGCAGAGTTCTCTCCTATAACATCTTCTGATGTAGTGGTGCAACAGCGCAACAAGGGAAGTGTTGCACTAACCATAACTGACCCATCCACACCCCTCTCTTGTCTCTTCATTAACACCCTGTACTCCACTGGATCATCTCTGGTAGTAATTGGACTGCTCACATTACTGGCTCTGGGTTCCCAAAGGGGCTACAAATACTATGTTGCATATCGCAAAAGGAAGAGTGATGAGATCTACTCAATGGTGGAGCAAATAATTGACGTAATATCTCAGGAGACTGAAGACAGTGGAGAACCGTACATATCCGTGGACCATGTTAGAGATACTCTCATTCCACCCCAAAATAGAGAAAAAATGGCGTCAGTTTGGGATGCTGCTGTGAAATTTATTCAGAGGAATGAGAGCCGCGTGCGAATGGAGGTTCAATCTGTCGATGGGGAAGATTGCAGGGTTTGGCGCTGGTGTTCCGCTCACAGCAGCCCAAAACGCAGTGCAGCCTGGCAGGGACAGGCATTTGAGACCCAGGAAGGCTCTGTAAACAACTTGACCGTATCACCTACACCATGCCTAAAGATCCGTCACATGTTTGACAAAAACGACACAAATGACAACTTGAGGATGGTGGTGCAGGATGCAATTCTGGAGAAGTGTGGTGAGCGCTGCAATGTTTTGCATATTGATGTCGACCGGGCTTCATGCTGTGTCTATGTGAAATGTGCAAGCACGAGCGACGCGGGAGTGGTGTACCGCTCGCTGCACGGCTGGTGGTACGAGGGCCGTCTTATAACTGTTAAGTACCTTCGCCTGGAGCGCTACATGCTACGCTTCCCGAACTCTCCCTCCGTTGGGCCCTACCTGAAAATGTCCCGTCCACGCCGCACTTGGGATGAGTAACTACTAACTGACAATTTTACACCAACAACTTTGCGGCTTCGACATAGAGTACTTTAGTTGCCGCTTAGCGTATTCTCATACGGCCTGATTATTTATAACAACTTGATTTGTACTACGGCTGATTTTTCCTACTTCAACTAAGCCAATATTAAATCTCTGAAGATGGAAGAATCGGCCTCAAATTAATCTATTAAAGTTTGTGTTAGTTGTACTCATGTTTAGTGAATGTAAAACTTACAAATTGTATCTTAAGCTATTTGTTATTGCAAGAATTGATTCTCCGATGCTCTGCCTTTGTAATTTATTTGCTGATGAAGTCTAATTATGGATGCCGGAATCGATTCTTTCTCTTTCATTTTATTTATAAGCAATCGCATAATATAAACTCTTATGTAGTTCACTGGACATTGTTATGGTTAATTTGAATGCTAATTCATTTTGGTTCTTTTATTAATAATTTAAAATTTTAATTTACTGACATTAGATCGATAAAAGAATCAAAGTCTTCAATACATTAATGATCCTCATAATAATATATTTTAATAGAATTATCACTTTCGATTGAATTCGCGATGTTATGTATTTCGAAAGTTGTCAATTAAAATAGATAACATATCAGTCATTTCGGGCATTTAAGTTTGTTGAGCCGATCTGGCTAAAAATCATTTGGTCCTGATCTGAGTATTCATTAGGTGCTGGTTGGAACACTATGCCTTATGTAGCTTTCCTCTCGCTTCATGTTTATTTTCATATAAGTTTAAACATTGGCGTAGTTATATTGGTTAGGGTGTAGATTTTTTTAAGTATTGAGTAGTCTGTACCTTTTATATTTGAATGCTGTCATGAAACTTCACTTAATATTATTACATAGGAAGATAGATAAATTTTACGTTGTTAGGTACGCACACAATGCGTCCTTATATACTGGACTGTGTAAATGGTACTGTAACCTGATTTTTAAAGAGCGGGAAGGGTTAGGATAGATTTTCTATATAAGTACGCCAATGAGTAGGTAAGTAATATAATTATATGTCGCTCACTAGCTTATGTCTGTAAATAAATGGCATCACAAGTCGCTTTCGACACGATGGGCGCAAGTCGTTGACTTGTTTTGTTACTGAATTTACTGTTTTGGAATAAAATTGTTACAAAAATAATTGTAAGTAGGATAAGTTAAGTATTCAGATTAAATTTTCATTATTTTCAGTTCAGTCACTCACAGCACAACGTAATATGTGTTACATTAATAATAAGTTTGACATTTTTATTTGGATACTAACTGCTGTTTTAATTTCTAGCGTTATTTTATGGATTGATTTTTATTTTTTAATAAATAATTTAAGTATGATGACTTGTTTTCTTTTAATAGGAGTTTTAACTAGGGATTGGGAAAAAGGTATTAGTGTTTTTTTTTACATTTAACTTAAAGTTTTGATGACTGGATTTGCGTTATAAATCCTATAATTTGATTGTCTCTCTTTGTCTTATGAAATCTTGCCAGTTATATTCAGACAAATTCAACTGAGCTTATACATTACTTCGAAAACAATGCAATTATATGATACTATCAAGCTAGTTTGATTATGGGAGTCAAAGTACTAAAAATTACTGAATAATAATTTGCAATATAAACTTGTATCAAAAATGAGTATTTTGGAAGAGCCTCACTCGTTTCTTTTCAAAAATCTTAGTCTTAAAGGCAAGATATTCATATAAAAATTCCACTTGAATGGATTGGATGGATGGATTTTAATGATACAACCAAAAATAAGATATAAAACATATACTCGTATTGTAAGAACACTACAAGTTGTTTATGTAGGTAAAAAAAAACATGTAAACGATCAAATATACATATATTTATAAAAAAAAAACACATTTGTACAACAGAATGATCCTTATAAAATTAAAACGACTTATATTCAACAACCCGCTCCCAAGGCACTGGAATGTAAGGAACTTTCACAAGCTAACTTTTTCCCAGCCTGAGGGAGATATATTTCCCACATACGGCACTTCAAACTTGTGTTCTATTCCCAATGAGTAAGACCAATAAGACTGATACTCAATTGTTATTTTTGAACTGTCGGGCTGGATAAGGGCCACTTGCACCGTGCCATTAACCCGGGGTTAACCGGTTAAACCCGGAGTTACCATGGTTACCAATACAATTCGACACCGAGTTAACCGGTTAAGGTTAACCTCGGGTCAGTGGGATGATGCAAGGGTTAATATTTTTGTTGGCAGGTCAGTAATCTAGCAATTGCTTAAGGGCACCGAAGCACCTCCACTTGTCGGGCAGGTGCAGCGCCTCGAAGGCGTGCGGGAAGGGCGCGTCCCAGCCCGCCGCGCGGGACACGGGCGCCTCCAGGTGCAGGAAGCATTCCTTCTGAAATATTACGTTTTCTTTTCATGTCAACTATAAAAGCTACTTTAAAAGTACACTAGCCAATACGTAGTTGTAAACGTGCAGATTTGACTGTCGGATCTGAGGGCACGAGCAAAGCGAAACGCAATACCTACCTTTTCTCAAAGCGCACTGTCGTTTTTTTAACCCTCATATGTTGTGTTTGGATTATACCAGATAAACAAAATTCTCGGGATATGATGTCCATAGTGGACTTATTAAGCATAAAAAATTTCAATTGCATAGCTCTCATATTTTCGATTTTATTCATATCTAAAAAACCCCGATTTCGTCACTGACTACCTCACTCACTGATGATCGGGGATCATCAAAACCCTTAGGAAGCTGAAATTTGGTATGTAGAACAGTATTAGTACACAAACAACAAAAAAATCCAAAACTTGAAATTTTTGCCCGTAAGTAATACCATCACACGCTGACTTAGAACAGCACATTATGGTTCTCTTTGTGTAATTTCAAGTGGAGTCCCGCCGTGGTATATGAAATGGGGTATACCTACCTAGTACAGTCAGCTGCAAAAATATGTATCGAGAGAATCGTCTCATAAATATGGTACTACGCTGTTATTACACTGGAATAAGATGCTATGGGACATATTCTTGAGTAAGATGTGTACACCCATATTTTTACACTTGACTGTACTAAGTGGGATATGGTTATAATTTACCTGTATGGTGGCAGCTAATTCGGCGCCGAAACCTGAAGTAAGAGGCGCCTCGTGAGATATCAGGCAACGGCCAGTCTTCTTCACCGACTACAAACAAAAACATAATAATATCACCAACCAATCGTCATCATCGTCTCAATACTCTCAATCATCAGATAAGTTCGATGGTACTATAACATTGCATTATAACCCGACTTACATAAGTATGCAAATTTTGAGCTCCATCGGAAATCTGGAAGTGGGTCAAATTTAGCTTCCTAGATACCCGCGCCAAATAACTTACGAGTACATACTAATAGGCCAAGTTAAATAAAAGCTTGTAAAAAGGAGATTCTTTTTATGCACACATGCATTTGTTCCCTAATTAATAACTTATCGAATTTTTTAAATATTATTTGAGACTTCAGTGTGTAAGTGCTCTTACGATAGATGTCGCTAGGCGCTATCCGAGAGACGGCTTGTATAAAATTAAATATTAAAGAAGAGACGCTTTCCAGATTAAAGTGTTGGGCCAATAAGAGAGAAAACCGTGCAAGTGCGAGTCGGACTCGCCCACCGAGAGTTCCGTACTTTTAGTATTTGTTGTTATAGCGGCAACAGAAATACATTATCTGTGAAAATTTCATCTGTCTAGCTATCACGGTTCATGAGATACAGCCTGGTGATAGACGGACGAACGGACAGCGGAGTGTTAGTAATAGGGTCCCGTTTTACCCTTTGGGTACGGAACCCTAAAAAACCGCCAGACTCAAATGGGACCGAGCCGGCCACGTCTAGCGCATGCATCCGGATAGGTGGGCTCACATAAACACCAAGTGGACAGCGGTAGAGACCCGAGGGTGGGCAGGCCCAGATTTTGACACCTTCCTTTACAACTGGCCGTAGGAAGCACAAAATCGGGAGTTATGGAGAACCAGAAAGGCCTTTGCCCAGCAGCGGGACACACACATAGGCTAAGAAAATGCTTTAGTTCTATGGCACTAACGTTGCAGACGGTGTCCTGGTCCCAGGGCAGGATGGACTGCAGATCGATGACGTCGCAGCTCGCGCCGAGCTGGTCGCGAGCTGCATCGGCCACCTCCAGCAGCACGTGCACTTGCGTGCCCCAGCCTATGAGGGTCACTTCTGAACCTGAAATAAATTTAAATATTTTAAATTATTTTCTTCTCAACTTTTACCATCGACTGCCATCTGAGGACTATTTCACCGTGGTGACAATTGACACCTAACACTGAAAATTTTTTGACCGTTTCTGAATCGATAGTAACAAGGGGTCATCCATTAATTGCATTACACGTTTAGGGGAGGGAGGGGGAATAAGGTCTCTTAATGTCGAATACCAAAAAAAAATAAAAATAATATAATTAAAAAAAAAACACAAACAGATACAAAAAAATAATCTAAAATTATTTACAGGTGTAAATGTTTCCAAATGTTAAAACAAAGATTATATAGTTTATCAAATTATCCTTAGGGTCTCACTGTAATAGTATGACTCGTATCTCAGCCACCCTCCCTCAATCTTAATTCGGGAAAATGAGAATACACCAACAAATCGGTTTCCCAGACTATATGACTACATCAGAAAGGCCTGCCTTCTCTAAGCAGCTGAGCCTGCCCTAGCGGTAAAGTATAGTTAGCCAGCACATTTTTAGTAGCGGAGCGGTACAGAATCTTGGGTTCCAGGAACATGCAGGGGTCGTGGGAACGCAGGCGGGCTGTGAAGGATTTGTTCCAACTTTTTTTTTTATGATAGAGGAGGCAAACGAGCAGACGGATCACCTAATGGTAAGCGATTACCGCCGCCCATGGACACCTGCAACACCAGAGGGGTTGTAAGTGCGTTGCCGGCCTTTAAGATGGGAGTACGCTCTAGTACCTTGCAGTTGAGTCTTGACAAATTGCATGTGACACACTTAAGACAAGAGTTCCATAGAGTACAGTAACAGCTTATTCATTCATTAGTCATTAGATAAATAATAACTTATTCACCGCTATAACATAGCAGTGAAGGACAATCTGTTACGTACCTTCAATTGAGCTTTGGCGACGCACTTGTGAAGATTGAAATCCACTTCCATAGGTTACAATGATCGCTTATTATTAGATTAACCATGCACTTGTTTGCCACCATCGTTGCGGTCACATACAAACATAAAACAGGATTTTTTGTCTTCCAAAAGTACCAGGCTACCATGACTTATCAAGAGACTACGTTAGCGAGTCATGCAATTTTAAGTATGAGATGAGAGGTCTTAAAAATTACAGTTTAATTATATATATTAGATGCTCTTCTGGCCCGTGGAACTGTCATTTTAGGTGTCTCAAGACTCAAGCCTCTATATGCGCTAATGGTACCTATAAGATACCTACCTTCTCTCAGGAGCTGGGCCTGTCCTAGCGGTAAAGTGTAGTCTTCCACGGGCACGTCCTCCGTAGCGGAGCGGTACAGGATCTTGGGCTCCAGGAACACGCAGGGGTCGCGCGAGCGCAGGCAGGACAATAGCAAGCCTTTGGCCGCGATGGGGCCGCGGGGGACTACAACCTAGATAAAAGTTTACTTCTTATACATATTAAAATACTGTTAAGCTAGGTAGATTACTATACTATACGACTGATAACATTATACTTTTTTATTTTTTCTAAATACATAATTTGGGCCAATCTGTCATTTGGGTCAATTATTCATTTTTATTCCTTATATTTTGATCTGTGGCTGTAGCACGGTCGCATTTTTATCACTTGTCACTATGGCTGTCCCGTTCTATCAAGTATGTAAGTGCGAAAGTGACAAGCATAGTGACAAGTGATAAAAATGCAACCATAATGGATAGTTCTCTATTCTTTACACGATCAATTAAGAAAACGGATGGTATTTTCGTAATACGGCGAAAAAATAAATAGGTACAATTTTTTGTCCCAAATTAGGATATCGTAACGGATGGTATTTTCGTAATACGGCGAAAAATTAAGTAGGTACATTTTTTTTGCCAAATTAGGATATCGTATTTAATCCACCCTGAATGAGGTATTCTTCATACCAGCCAAATTTTATAAAAAAAAATAGGCACATTTTCTGAACATACTAAAACCCCACCAGAAATATATGATCATTGTCAAGAGGGCGCTGTTATTCTCATGACAGTTCAGTTTAGTATGAAACATTTAGTTCCGAAGAAATTCCGCAATATGGCGCGTGATCAGATATTATTGATCAGGCTTTAAAAACTTTAAATATGTTATCTCTTTATTCCTTTTGATAGAACCTGAGGATAGACCGAATAATCATTTAAATCGTGAGAAAAATTTCTGACATTTGACTTGACTTTTTTATCATCTGTCAGTGTCCTTAAAAAACTTTTGTCAATTGATTTTGTTATGGTGTTGTGCAATAGTATTTTAATGTGGTTTAGTGCTATGTTTGAATTTAATAGACAATTCCTAAGAATATTTTTTCTCTACGATAGAAGCGCTGATAAAAACGTGCGATTTGCAATCCAGAGGACGCGGGTTCAAGTTCAAGCCCGGGCTCGTACCAATGACTTTTTCGGAACTTATGTACTAAATACCATTTGATACTTACAAGTCGCTTTTCGGTGAAGGAAAACATCGTGAGAAAACTGGACTTATCTCAATAAGGCCAAATTTACCCTCTGGGTTGAAAGGTCAGATGACAGTCGCTTTTGGAAATCTAGTGCCTATGCCAATTCTCGGGATTTGTTGCCAAGCGAACCCCAGGCTCCTATGAGCAGGGGCAAAATGCCGGGACAACGCGAGGACGATGATGAGTTTTTCTCTTCGAGTCTCCTGTGAGTACTTAGGTATAAAACAATTATATGTTTGATTGACTAAAATAAGTTTCCAAATAGATAAATATTTACTAGGGAACATCTTTCACAGATTAACCTAGCCCCAAACTAAGAAAAGCTGGTACTATGGTTACTAGGCGACGCTACATACATGCTTACGGTGCTCACGAGGAACCCGAAAGATTTTAACCACGTACTTCTGAGGCCAAAAGAACGAAAAAAAGTTATGAGTATCAGTAATTTTTTTTTTCAAATTTTGAACATATTTGTACATAAAAAGTTAATGTTATGGTAAAACTGGCACTGAAAATATTTTTTTACGATTTTTTTTGTAAAAACTAGTTCTTGCAAAGGACTTGTCACTTTTTGACATCTATCAATAAGGATATTTTAGACTACCCCCCATAATGGCATCATCGCGATCAAAAAGGTGTTTTGCACTAGGTTACGAGAAGAAGATGTTTCTTTTTACATTGGTATTAACTCTGAAACTAGGCGAAATCCAGAAAAGTATATGACATTTTAGTCTCTAAATGTGATACACTGTCAAAATCTTTCAGTTTCCTCATGTAACACCATGTATAGATAAGTAGTATAAATACATACTACTACTACTACTGTGTTTTTCGTGTTTTTATTTCTATGTACAATAAAGTATATACATACATACATACATACATACTTATATTTACAGAAAATACCCATGACTCAGGAACAAATATGTTTCTCACACAAATAAATGTCCTTACCGGGATTCGAACCCAGCACCATCGTACAGTCAGGAATAAAAGCTTGTACCAAAAATGTAATTTTAGACAAAAAACTTATCATTACTGACCCTTAGTCCAGCAGCGTGCGCGAAAAATGCCTCAGGGCTCTGCGAGTGGTACAGGCCGCCGTGCCCCACTGCGGCGCACGGCGCGCGCACCGTCAGCCCTCCGCACTCAAACTGGCCTCCCGAGCGGTAGCGGTATTTAGCTGCTTCGTTTACTAGCTGAAATATAGAGAAAAAACATATAAGGCTATGTCAATAATACACGTCACTAAATACATTGACACAAAACAAAATGGGCAAAACCAAAATACTAGTTTAGGTGTTGATGGCAATAAGCATGTATACGACAAGTCTGATAGTGAGCCTGTAACCGAAAGGTGTCACGTACGCGTTACCGACATTTTAGGAACCTATAACTAGAATTTGAAAGAACCCCATATTGTAGTCTTAATATTGATATTTATTGAAATACAATTTTACAGCATAACAGCTAAGGGGCGCCAATGCGCTGGAAAGTTAAGTAGTATAAGCTAGGTAATAAAATTATACGATAAATATAAGAATAATTAATAAGTTGATGTTGATTCACAAGAACGTAAAAAAATATTTAAAAAGGTGATGATTTTTGTTAGCAAACAAGTCACAGTCAGGTGCAAAAAAAAAAAAAATATTGAGGAGTGTCAGGGAGCGGACGATTGGACGAACTGGTGTGCTAACGTGTGATAGGTTCCGTTCACTCAAAAACACTTCGATAAAGAAATCCATTATACGCAGAGAAAATGTTTGAATTCACCTGTATTTTTAGTGATATAAAGACTATCTGTACTTTACCTGTAATTTCGAAACTAGGGCTTATAAATGTAGGCAAGGAACAGTCAAGTGTAAAAATATGGGTGTACACATCTTACTCAAAAATATGTCCCATAGCATTTTATTCCAGTGTTATAAGAGCGTAGTACCATATTTATGAGACGATTCTGTCGATACATATTTTTGCACTTGACTGAACATTGATAGAAAAGATGCTGTAAAGGTAAAAAGCACAAGGATAAATTTTGGCAAATTAAGCAATTAATATTAAACAAAAATACATTTTAAGTTTTAGCAGCAATTTAACTCGTAAATTTTGCAAAATTCTGTTAGATATTAAAAGAGTCAGTATGATATTGCATTTACCTGATCAAAAGCGGGAAAGATGTAGTCAGCAAATTGTATCTCTGCTATGGCAGTGGCCCCGGCTGTGGCGAGCCCTATTCCAAATCCTGCAATACCCTGCTCACATAGTGGGGTGTTGAACACGCGATCCTTGCCATATTTCTCCTTAAAATATCCAAAAATAGGCTGTTATATCTCAGGGACCAAAATTAGTTTAACCAATTAACTACCCATCCTGCTTTTGTAAATAGACAGGTTAGTCAGACAAATTGATGCAGTAAAATAAACATTTTAGGACAGTCAGCATCAATAGTAGCAGACAAAATAACAAGAAAAAAGTATATGCCACCTTGGAATACATTTCCAAGCAGATATATCTCTAAAGTGACCATATAGTTCAAAAGTATCTGGCAGTTCTGTCACAATAATTGTCCTACATGTAATATATGATCAGGTGTCATATTGCGGAATTTAATTGTAAGTAAATTTTACCGAACCAAAATTAAACCGAACATTCTCTGCTCACATAAGTCAAAAGTCCACACCTCGACATTGGCAGAATCCACCTTGCTAAAATTAGTGAGGAGTAAAAGCCATTTATGGAAAAAAAAAGTAAATTTTTCATCCTAAACTGAACAGTCACCCTATACATCGGAATAACAGTGCCCTCTTGACAATGATCATATCATTCTGGCCGGGCTTTAGAAATGTACCTCTTTTTGTCAAGCTATTAGAGAATGGTAGATTTGTTTGACACAGTCTGTTCCACTACTTTTGTGTAGAGTAATTACTTACATTTTCCATGTTAAAGTGTATTTTAGTACAGCAATATACACATAATAGCTGCACTAGGTGGTACCAACCCTTGACAAAAATGGTATATTGCCATAATTGCTATGTATTTTTACAATAGTTAAGGATGAAAAGAAGTTTCTATAAATTACCTGTAAGCCAAGTGCACAGCGGAAAACTCCACCGAAGCCCACATCCTCCCCAAACAATACAGCCGAGGAGTCCTGCTTCAGTGTGATGTCCATGGCATTATTAATGGCATGCATCATGTTCATTTTTGCCGTCTCACCTACAGCAAAACACCAAATAATAAATATTATTTCTCATTTGCAAAGTAAAATGATGATAAAAACCTATTTATTTCTATAAAAGTTAGCAACTAAAATCAAATTTGTGTTAATCAATATTAGAGCATATGGCTTTTTTCCCATGATAAATAACTTAGACTAAAATACTCTGTGACTAAAATGACTGCTTACCCTTTCAAGTATGGATATTAAATCTTACCACTTTTATTTTAAAGAACAAAATATTAATAACTAAGTACATTTCTTAATAATTTTCGCAATAAAAATTACAAGTGATTAACATATGGCATTTTAAAAATACACAAACATCCTCCACAACATAAGTTAATTTTAAAGTAAACAAGTGAATAACCTAAAATAATATTTTTCATTAGAACAAATAACTTACCTTCGACCGGTTTTTCATTGTCAGGATAGTAAATAAAATGTGAGGATAGCCGTTTTGACCCATTGGACACAGTTTTAGCAAATCTTGTCAGTAAAACGAAGTTTTTTGTCGCTAAACTCGCCATGGCTGTAAAAAGTCGATGTCTTAGCTATGACTGACTCGGAATTATTCAAGCAACTCATCTTATCAGCAATTCTAATTAAGCTTTGATTGTTAAACGCCACTGATAAACATAATGATGTGACCATGATGTGACGAACGTTATTGTTTATTTTTTCTTATCACTACGCACCGTGGGGCATTTAGGCCTTATCTTATACTTGATTATTATGCAATTTTTAATATATGTTACCGTGATTTTATTGCGTTTTAGTTTCTTAAATTTCTTATGAAAAGAAATAAGTTTCAAAGTTAGAATATCGAAACAAAACAAACATTGCGTTGGCATTGGCGTTTTTCACTTGGTTAAACTTGTCATTAGTTTTGACGTTAAATAGTCTGGTCTGGCAATCACAACTTGTCAGTCAGTAAATACTAGATATACTCATCTCTTTCTTTTGGATGCTAGTACTAGCGTAAGACAAAGATAGTATGATTCTCTCTAACTGTGCTTGAAATGAGACAGCCCTGCGGTCGCATATTTATCACTTGTCACTATGCTTGTCACTTTCGCATTTACTTGTTAGGACTTGACAGGCATAGTCATAAGTGATAAAAATGCGACCGTACTGCAGCCGTTGGGCTAAACTATAGTTGAGTTTTGTTTGTATTTTGTATTATAGTTGGGCAGGCCATTTGCGAAATTCAAATTTTCTATGGGAACATAGGTCAACTCTTGGCGCCTACATTTTTAATTTTGTCACCTTTTTCTACTGACAAAATGGGTTTGCCAGAGTTTATATAGGGTACCAATGGCAATGGTGAATGGTGAAGGTTAACTGGAAGAGAGCCCTGAAAGGGATACGTTTGCCTTTGTATACGTACTAATGATGTGTAATTTTTCCAGTTCTGTTTTTCTTATTTTAGTTTTACTACTACTACTACTAAAAGTAACTCTCATATTTTCATCATGTCTGTCTGTCTGTATCATCCCTAAAAGGTTTCATGGCCATTTTGTAGTTTTTATTGTCATATTTGACAAACAAACATTTAGTAGGATCCTATAGATATGCTATACCGCGTGCGCCCGTGAGGGACAGAACATATGCAATGCGATTAAATTAAAAACACGTTTTAACATTCCTGACAACATACCAAAAACAACCTACGTAATTTGATCGGCTTATTTGTTGCCCACTATAAACTCTACTAATATAAAATTTAAGGTGGCAAAGAAAAAAAAATAGGCTGTGAGCTGTGACTCCTACTGAAAGTTCCATAAGTGCAACTCGTTCGGACATCTGAGCGGCTACCGGGATAATCGAAATTCGTCAATTTCGGGCATTTTTCTCTGTCACTCTAATTACCCCTTTACGGCCGGGAAAAATATTTTGCAAAGATTCATAAAAAATGCATGTGAACCGTTTTTAATTGTTATAAAATACGCGTATAAAATGTTTAAAAAAATCCTAGTGTCCTTTATCATAAAAAAAATCGCGTGCACGAAAGTGACGTTCAGGAACTATCTGGAAATGCACGAACGTGCAAACTCATTGAATTTTGTAAAATAATATGACTAAAACGCAACATTTTACAGAACAATGCGTGTGTATGCTGCACATGCATAGCATATGAAGTAATCAGTATTCAATTTAGCATAATTATCACAATTTTCTTTAAGAATCAACATCTTAACGATTAAAGAATGATTAAAAACAATAATCAACAATTGTAAAGTACTCTCAATTCAACTACATCTAAAGGAAATGCTTGAAAAAATTATTTGACGTGTAACGAACACGTTGCATTTAATACAACAAGTAATAGCCCTGCTGAAGCAGTCTGAAATTGGCGGGCTCTTGGAGATTTGGTATCGTCAAATTGAAGCATCATCTGAAACATCACTCAGACGCCTCAGACATGCTTCACTACGTCGTTTTCGTGGTGGTTTAACCAACATTTCTAAGATTTTGAAGCGAAAATCGAGTAAATCCAGTATTTCGCACCTAGGACGGCCTATGGCATCACAATCAAGCGAATATCCATAAAATGAATATTGATTCATTCACATGTAAAAAGAAAGAAAGAATTTAGTTTCAGTGTCCATCTCCTTGTTTAAAAAAAGGTATATCAACGCCTCCCATGGGTTTATTAGTTCATAACTTTTTCTGAAGCTGTAACATACACGTATGACCGAATCTTTATCTCCCATCTCTTGACAACTTTAATGCTGATCGTTCCCGAGCAGTTAGACAGTAGGAAAACATATTTGTTCTTTCCTCCTAACTAGTGACACTGGGTCTGTCACCATCAGCAGACTCTCTTTAGGTACATCTCATCGTATTCGTCGTTGATTCTTTGATTTCGTTTTCAATTCATTCAAAAAGCGAATAAGGGAATTCTTCGAGGTCATCGTATAATTCCTCAATATGTGATATACTCGTATCATTATTGCACAAAATTTCAAGGAATTTTTTGCCTCTTAATGGACGCTTAAAAAAAAAACACAAATCTAACATTACAAAACGAAAAGTATTATAAAACTATCAAACATATGACTATTTCTTTTGATTTGATTTTCTGCGCAGAAGCCGGATAGACAAAAACTTGCAAATAGTTATGACCATCGATTTACGGGCTACGGCCGAACCCACAAATTCGTGCACTTCTTTTTTAGGAGCATGTAGTTTCCCCTTAATAACTTATTGTTACTCTAATTTGTGATAAATAAACACACATAACTCTTTTACTGTAATAATTAAGTATTAAATAACAAGTTTGATACCAAAATTATACAAAATTAAGAACTTACGTGTGCCACTACTCCCATCAAAAAATGCCACCATCTTCAAAGCAGTCTCGCGACGGACTAATCCTACTGACCTGCGGTATTTAGTACTGAAACGTGTCGCTAATGTCTGCAGATTCGATCGGAATAGGTCTGAGCTCGAAAAGACAATTTACTTGCGGGCAGGATTTTTTAAAAGTAATTTGCAGAATTATATCGAACCGGTCGTAA
Source organism: Cydia pomonella (assembly GCF_033807575.1). NCBI lineage: Eukaryota > Metazoa > Arthropoda > Insecta > Lepidoptera > Tortricidae > Cydia > Cydia pomonella. The sequence continues at coordinate 3,711,185 of NC_084710.1, read as the reverse complement.
AGGGTTACGTCTTAGTGAGAGTAAAAGAGAAAGATCCCCGCAATTTGCGAATTTCGGTTTTCGCGGTAGGCCCCCTGGCCCCTCCCCCATTTCATCTCTTTATGATTGTGCCGTATGTAATGGTATGTAAAAATTGGTAGGTTTCAAGAGCTCCTTATTTTGGTCGAAATTTAGGATAAAAATGAATGTTACAGAATAGGGAACTCTATATCCACCAATCAACACGCATGCGATCGACAGCCCACCTGAAGGCCTACCGCGAACCACGTTCGACGTGTTGCCACTCTGTCGCACTTATTAGTTCGTACGTAAGTGTGACAGGGAGGCAACACGTTGAACGTGTTTCACGGTAGGCCCTCTGGGGGCCTACCGCGAAAACCGAAATGCGCAAATTGCGGGGATCTTTCTCTTTTACTCTCACTAACACGTAAAAAATGCCCGCAATTGACGAATTTCGATTTTCCCGGTAGCCGCCCTGTTTCCGGCTGGACGTCCCTGTACCTACACTACATCTACAACTACATCCACCAATCAAAAACTGAGATAAATTAAAACAAAAAAATAAAAATAAACCGGCCAAGTGCGAGTCGAACTCGCCCTCCGAGGGTTCCGTACTTTTTAGTATTTGTTGTTATAGTAGCAACAGAAATAATTCATCTCTGAAAATTTCAACTGTCTAACTACCTATCACAGTTAATGAGATACAGCCTGGTGACAGACGGACAGACAGCGGAGTCTTAGTAATAGGCTCCCGTTTTACCCTTTGGACACGGAATCTTAAAAATACAGTAGGCGCTCGATAATCCGGCGCTCGCCAATCCGGCACGCTCAGTAGTCAGTAGGCATTTTGGGACTCAGGTAGCCCGCTCTATAATCCGGCATTTTACACAGCTGAACGCCGGACTACTGAGCGGGTTCGAGTAGTTTCTCTCGCTCGGCAGTCCGGGCCTAACCTTAGTAGCGAAGCCACGTGTTTGTTTTGCTTTTTCTTGTTTCGCAGCGTCGCTTTGACAAAATGACAAGCTTTTACTTCCATACAAATTCGATATTCCGGCAGTTCCGACAATCCGGCATAGAGAGAAAAAATCGGGTGCCGGATTATCGAGCGCCTACTGTAGCAGTGCGGCCCAATTTGTTAAGGCACGAAGTTCAAAAATAAGGATTTTTTTGCTGGATATGCTCGGATTGGGCTGCTCTAAATTTGAAAAACTTGACGTTCTGGTGCAAAATTCAGCCTCCTTATACCTAAGATCAGTCCTATGTAACTATACCTAGATAAAATATGTAGGTATCTATATTACTTATTGTAACGCAAACAAACACTATATCTCAATCGTTATTAACGTCTGCATAACATTTGAACATAATATCCACACATTTAACAAAGATTGAAAGTGAAGATTGTATAAATTTCAGAAAGGCGTAAATAATCAAAATTATGAGCGAAATATCCGTTGCCGTTAAATGCGCGAATGCGTAATGCGTTGCGAAACCGACGTACCGAGGCGTATTCGGATATTTAAATATTTAAGTAATGTGTTTAAATTTAATTTTTATAGTTGGTCAAGCAAATCTTGTCAGTAGAAAAACGCGGCAAATTTGAAAAATCGCGGGCTAGCAACACTGTGTTCGAATAATTCCAAAATCGCGTGTAATCTGTGTTTTATCTGTAGAATGTGGATCGTCCATCTTGTTTGTTTACATTCCGAATCGGTGCTAATTCAAGAGAAATTTCTGCTCCCAGCATTAAAATAAATATCAATATATTAAATAATATTGTGCATGACCATAAGCAAAGTCAAGATGCCTACAATGTAAGTAAAATCATGCTCGTTGATCTTAACCATTAGAAAATTTTGAGGTTATGATAATTACTTCAAGATCCCGGAGAATTTTTAAGATAATGTGCAGTTTTTTCTGTTTCAGGGTTAAAAGGCTTAAATAAAGATAAAACGTATGCCTAAATATATCCAATAAGACCACGAATTGTGCCCTCGAAACCGCAACTGATTCGATTGTTCCCAATATCAACAGACGAAGTCCTCAAATATTTTCAAAGGTAACTTTTTTAAACAATCTTAAGACGTTTAAGAACCTTGATTATACCTACTTTCTTTCGCAACATCAACCTAATACTTCCATATGTTTGTTGCAGGATTAAAACTCGCCCAATATAAGGCGTTCGTAAAAGTTTCTCTTCATACAAAACTTACCTACGGCGGTTTACGTACATACGTGTACAACGCAAACAAGACGAAAAATAAACTTGTTAATTAAAAAAACTAAAAAAATTGGGACAATAGTTTAGATTATTATTGTAAAAGTTGTCCGTTTGTTAATCATCACGAAAATATATTATTTAGGCTGATTTGTTTCATGCACTCAGCTATTGCACATGTATACCTATGGAAAATCCTAGTTTATACTTTCTGAAGTCGGTATGTACCTATTTAAAAGAAGTTTTAAGTCGCTTTACCTGTTTGTTCAATAAATTAAAATAATTTATTCAGTGTGCATAATTTTAGAAAAATATTTTAACATTTAAATCATACCTTCTTTTATCCAGAAACAATATAACTCCATATTACTCACATGAGTGGAAGTTGTTAAGTTTCCATTGTCAAGGTATCTTTTATTAATATTTTGAGTACCTGAAATTGTGTCAGTTCCTGACAAGTCTTGAATAGACTAATGTGAAAGTTAATAAAATTTCTTAACAGCATTCTCCTGATATCTAAATGACTTTTTTAAATATCTACATATAAAATATGATCTAGCCAATACATGTAAATATCTAACATTTTTAGCCTGTATAAAAACAGTAGTGTGAGCAAAACCTTACCAAGCTAGCATGTAAGAGTGGTCTCAGAGATATTGGAATATCTCTGTACTATAAATTAGGCAAATTGCTTTAGACTAAGTTTTATGTGTAACTACTACTATAAGAATACATTTTGAAACTTGGAATGGAAACTTTAAACTTGAAATTACAAATTTTCAAACAGATCTGTTTTATGCTTAAGATGCAATAAGTGACTAGGTACAAAGTATTCTGATGCTTGGTTGGAGTGGACCAGTAACATTGGTAACTTAATGATATTTTTTCAATGAATGGCCTGAATTAAGTGTAAGTAAGCTAAAGTGACCCGTATCTTAATTGCCTTGAAATTAAATGAACACCAAAATATCTGCAGTTGTGTTTTATTTATTTTTAATCTGTATATTTATATAAATATATTGTAAAACCATTTCAAAATTACACTGGTATGTGAATGTGACATTGTTCAAGAGAAATACACTAATTTACAATTAACAAGTGGCATAATTATTTTCTTTGGGCTTCTTCAGTTTCTGAACTGATGTTAAAAACAGCTTTCTACCGTGGTGCTCATGTTCTCTTTGCTCCCTATTTGTCTTCTAAGTTTGCTAAAACAGAATAAAACCATATCAAAATGATGTAAATAGTCCAGATATTTGATATTTAATAAGCCCTGCAATTGTGACAAGAATAGTTACAGTGATACCCTACCAGGGCTACCGCTGCCAGTGATGGCTCAGGGGTTACTTACCTAGGTTTTAATATTTACCTATATAAAACAATGGATTGTTTTATTCTAGTTAAATTCAGTAGTATAGGTACCTACTAACAGCTCGTTTGGTAAAAAGTACTCAAGTGCAAATGCCTTAACCTTTACATTTATTTAGCTATGACATCTTCATGTTTAAGTTGAATATATATGTAGCAGATCTGCTCCTAAGCATACCAAAGGTTAAGAATGCGAGCGTTCGCCTTTTGCGTCCACCTTTTACTAAGCATACAAACCTTTATTTTAATTCAATCTATTGATATATTTTTCGATTGTACCTACCTAAATATGTCTAATTAGCTTTTGAAGGTTGCATAAAGGAGCATTTGTATTGCATTTTATCGTGATATATCTTTAATATTGAATTCCAACCGAGAAATCTGATAATATATTAAAATCCAGCTACCTGCGGAAGCAATGACTTGATTCAAACATTATTTTCTCCAGCATAGTCCGTTTGCAAATAGGTATTTTTTGATCTCGTTTATCATATTGATTGACATCGTTTTTACTCCAGTTTAAATTGTCCCTCTCATAATAATAACAATTTCCAAATGCTTCAATAAACCGCGAGCGGCAATTTTAGTTGACGTACGAAGAGCGCGCTCAGCGGAAAAAAATATGTTTCGGTTCGATGTACATTGCTGCTTTTCTTAGCGCAATACTGCTCTGTGAGTGTTGCCATACTTCAGTTTGCTTTACATTGCTACTGACAGACTTTGCTTGACAGACTATAGGAGACAATTTTATCACTGACTGTACCTTTCTTTCCACAGACAACGAATACTCAATGGGACAATTTTAACAACCCCAAATACAATTAGTTTGTGTTTTGTCACAGAATTCCCAGCCAGCTCCTGTCTCCATCATCAGATCAGCTTCATGTCATCATAATATTGCATTGTCATTCGTTTTTCATACGTATGCAAAATTTCAGCTCAATCGGAAATCGGCAAGTGGGTCAAATTTAGCTTCCAAGATTTAACCCACATTAACTAACATACAGAATAGTTTATTATTCAAGTAAGCGTATTACAATGCGCTTATGAACGTCAAATAAAGCTACACCGGCTCTAACCCTACACCTCTGACCCGAGAAGATTTAAATCCCCCTTCAATTGGAGGAGGGTATCCCATTATGGACCTGCAAGGAACTAGGCGGAACACACCTTTTCAAAACATTACATTTTATAACTAACATGCATAAAAAAATACAATTAAAATTAATATGGAATTAAAAAAAAAATTAGTTATAATTTTAGGCCCATAAATAAATACCTTAAAATTAACATACATATTATAACATTATATTATATTTTTAAACTAAACACTGAAAATCACATTATGATATAAAATAACATACAGTAGATACTTTCTTGTAGAAAATTGATTCACTCCTAAATTGTAGGAGGGTAATTTAGGAGGGATTTAAATCTTCTCAGGTCAGAGGTGTAGGGTTAGAGCCGGTGTAGATTTATTTGACGTTCATAAGCGCATTATAACATGCCTATTTGGAAAATAAACTATCTTAATATTTAATGTGGTCGTCTGGAAGAGATAGCTTTTCAGCGATAAGACCGCTTGTCATTTCATCTAATTAACTACTGTGTTATTTGTAAATACAATAAAGAGTAAACACCGTACCCGTGTTGAATTACATCCTATCAAATAATTAAAACTCATTAATTTTTAAGTCGAAGATTGCTCGGCTCGACATGTTTCGCTCCATTACGAGAAGCTTCAACGAGATCACACGTTGGCGAACCGAGGCTGACTATCGTCGTTTAACTGTGTCTTACAGAAGTTTTGATGTAGTTATTGTATCCTATTTTAAAATAAGAATAAGGCTTTGATCTCCATTAACGGTTTTCAGTTTCACATAGGGATTTTAGTAATATCAATATTATTGAATACGGAATAGAAGATCTATTACAATAAATAAATATGCATATACGATGCGTGGGTCAAGTGCGGTGAAATTAGAAACTATTTTCTCAAGCCGAAGCCATAATTTCTTAGAATCAATATATAATATCTCATTGTTTGGTCATACAATGTAGGTAGGTACTGGATTTCTGGACTCTGTAATTAGAAACCAGTACCACTTTTAAGGAAAATTCCAATAATTTATTTTTTTATTATTACTTACACAAGCGGTGGTGGCCGAGTGGATCTAGGGACCGATTTTTGAATTTCGATTATTTCGACCGCTCGATTTCGTGTATTTCGTTCAATACTATTTCCACTAGGCATATTAAATATATAATGGGCAAATAGAATTGAAAGTGAGTGGTTATACGACCAGGGGCACCACGGTCATTCTCGACTCCGTTCGGGTCAGCATTGCTCCGAGAAATAGGGTTGTTTCCAATTTTTTGAAATGCTTGTTGTAATACATTCTATATTAACCAAACGTTGCCCTAAAATTCAACTTTTACCCTAAAAACGGCTTTAAATATGTTAAATTAACAAAATATATTTTGGCAGATGCTTTCGCGCCCAAAACGCTCTTTGGAAATTGTGTGACGTCACAGTTTACAGTTTGACATCCCCCGTTGTCTGGGCTGTAACCGCGAAAATCGAAGTTCGTCAATTGCGGGCATTTTTCTCTGTCACTCTAATCACTTCTTAGCGAGAGTGAAAGAGAAAGATCCCCGCAATTTGCGAATTTCGTTTTTCGCGGCAGGCCCCCTGTTCTCAGTACAAAATTTGATACTCAAGCCCTAGCCATTTAGGTGTTGGGAAAGATGTGTATGAGTGCGTATAAATGTGTATTTTGGCGTTAGGTGTAGACCCCAAACCGCATTGTTACAGCGTGGAGACTATGACCCAAGCCCTCTCACGCATGATAGCAGACCTGTGCCCAGCAGTGGGACGTATTCAATGCTGTCGGCAGTACCTATTAGTGTAACTAAAAAAAAACATTCATTCAGAATAAATATAACCCATTTTACAAAACAACTCTTCTGCCAAACTGCAGGACAGTTTGTTAGCAGAGGGACTCCCTTAAAACAAACATGGGTAGACTTAGCTAAATGGCGTAACTTCAATTTGATTTTGTTTAAGAGAAACATTTTAATTTCAAACTTAAACATTCTCTCCCTTATATCATACGGTATTTTATTATACAATTTTGGAACCAAATACTTTCTACTTTTTTCCATAATAAATATTACCTACCACACGACGGAACTTCTAATATTTTCTTACTACTTACTGTTTCTTGTTAATCTAGGGCGGTTTGTCTGCTGCAGTCGCAATCCGAACAGTACCTTTAGGTTACGACAAAACATTGCCAATTTATGTTACATCGGTCGTTTCCCAGACTTAACTCGTCAATAAAATACGTTATGGCATTTTTGCTGTGTTTATACTGTTTATTGGAGATCGTGATGGAATTTAATGGATCCCAAGATTCCCAAGTAGCAGGCCAATGCGAACTTGCAATGATATCATTTCTGATTTCGTGCATTTCACTCGTACTTTTCCGTACTTGTATTAGCGTGAGCGCACGCACGATAATTAAGTGATATCATTCAGATATCATTCTGATGTCTGTGTGCGTTCGAATTGCCTTGTACATCTTTATTGAACACAAAGATGATTCCTTTTGCGATTTGCGCAACTTTCATAATTACAAATTATAAGAAACGATAAAATTATTTTATTATGGGGAAATAATTTGCAAGAAAATGCAGGATGGCAGCAATAAAATTTCATTAAACTTATTTCTTATTTTTGTTAAACTTTCAATTTAAACTTGTGTGTCAAATTGTTGAAACAGTGCGTTACATTTAAGAGTCCCCGGCAAGCTTGGCCGAATTTCACCTTCCAATACAAACGGAGTTTCGTTCTCATTTTAAAACTATGGGTTGGATTGTAATGAGCAGAGATCGGACAAATTTGCGTCATTGCTCGCAATAATGTGGACATGACTCCAAAATTAATCAAATATGTAATCATTTAATTAATTTCTTACTTGACTTAAATTTTAATTCCTAGTCAATAAATACAAAAGTTTGTTAAAGTATAGATTTATTAAAGAAAATAATCAGTATTTTTTTCCAAATTTTCTGCAGTCAGTCTATTTCTTTTTACATCAAAAATATACGTAAGTGCTGAAAAACTCCGCTCGCACTCCACTGATGTTAATGGGGCAAACTTAAGTAGTTTTATAAGAATATTATTATTCCAGTATAATTCAGAGTTTATTTTCTGTTCTAAGTTGTGGGCGATAACCTCAAAATCGGGATAAACCATGGATAAACTAAACAAAGAACAGAAAATAAACTCTGAATTATACTGGAATAATAATATTCCTATAAAACTACTTAAGTTTGCCCCATTAACATCAGTGGAGTGCGAGCGGAGTTTTTCAGCACTTAAGTATATTTTTGATGTAAAAAGAAATAGACTGACTGCAGAAAATTTGGAAAAAATACTGATTATTTTCTTTAATAAATCTATACTTTAACAAACTTTTGTATTTATTGACTAGGAATTAAAATTTAAGTCCAGTAAGAAATTAATTAAATGATTACATATTTGATTAATTTTGGAGTCATGTCCACATTATTGCGAGCAATGACGCAAATTTGTCCGATCTCTGGTAATGAGGCACCTATAATGACATGAGGTATATCTAGGGCTGAAATTAGTGTATTGCTTCACCTTATAAAACAAACGAAATAGAGCAAAAACAAGTGTTGTATGAAAATTTTAAATTCGGTGTATTTTTAACCAGGTATTATGATATCAGTACCCCTAGTGTAACTTTGATCGACATCATAACGTGACGAACGCGTTTGCGTTAAGTCTCATTTTGTATAGGATTTTGAGTTTCCAAAACGTCCCGCTTGGAGCGCTCTTTCGAAATCCAATACAAAATGAGACTAAACGCAAACGCGTACGTCACGTTTGGAAATCGAATTTATTTACACTAGGGGTACTGAGGGTACTACTCACATAAACGAATTACAGTCGTAGTATAGATATATCTTACCCTATAGTAAATAGGTACAAAGTTTCTGAGTAATCTAGCGAGTCGTTTAAAAAAAAGAGCGAAATTACATTTATATGGAGAACCGAGCACTAAGCGGACGGCCGTGCGTGCCCGGGATAGGGACCGTGCGCGTTGGAGGGTCTGCCATCTTGTGGTCTGAATCGGAGCCATAAACAGTCAACCTACACATTTACATGTCAAGTGTTTTCTTGTGCATAGTAGGTTCTGCCATCTTGTGGGCTACATCGGAACAAAAAACATCACATTTACGCCTCGCGCCAAAAATCTGACGGCTCCTGTGCATCATTCTCTTATTTTAGAAGTTACAGGGGGGGGGGGGGGGACTACGGGACCCTAAAAACCGGCCATGCGCGAGTCTACAAACCTGTAGGTATATATTATTATATGATGTAACTAAAAATTTACGGTTTTCGCAATTTTTCCTTTATCTGTGCTATAAGACGTTGCTACGTACCAAATTTCATTCTGAGTTCATGGGAAGTACCTACCCCGTCCTGTAGGTTGATTCCCTTGCGAGTATCGAAAATTTGTTTTTTTTTTTATACTACGTCGGTGGCAAACAAGCATACGGCCCGCCTGATGGTAAGCAGTATCCGTAGCCTATGTACGCCTGCAACTCCAGAGGAGTTACATGCGCGTTGCCGACCCTAACCCCCTCCCACCCCTCGTTGAGCTCTGGCAACCTTACTCACCGGCAGGAACACAACACTATGAGTAGTGTTATTTGGCTGCGATTTTCTGTAAGGTGGAGGTACTTCCCCAGTTGGGCTCTGCTCTAGATCTGGAATGACATCCGCTGGCTGTGCCCTACCACACAAAGCGAGATGACATTCACAATACCCATACCTCTCTAGCCTACCCGGGGGTTTGTGGAAATTTGCGGCATAAACGACTGTATCTTTTGATTGCGTTGGCTTAGAAGTTTGATATTTCACAGCTCCAAGGGACAGTAGACCTGAGTATTAGATATAAATGACAGATATACAGACGTACGGGCGGACAACAAGTATAAGGGTTCCGTATTTTCCTTTCGAGGTACGTAGGTACGAGGAGAATCGGCGTTCCGTGCGGGCCCATTACGGGACGCATACTTTAGGGCTTAGGGCTCCAGAAACGGGACGTCCCGCATGTAGCGAGACGGTTGGCAACCGGTTCAGAGGGCTTATCGCGAACCACGTTCGACGTGTTGCCACCCTGTCACACTTACGTACGAATTTACAAGTCGACACACGTCGAACGTGGTTCGCGGTAGGCCCTCAGAGCCTCGGTGATCACTTGATGCTTTCTACAATGCTATATTTGAATCGTTAAACATTGACATAAGACCATATTATTGTTTCTTAAACACAAATTGAGAAAGACCGATCTGTATTACTATCATCAAACCAAACGACCATCCTATTCAAATATTATGTCTTGTGAGCATATATTGTTTTAAAACGAAGACGTTAAAAAATAACACGATATTTGAATTATAGACTCTGTTCGTTAATAGTTACAGTTGAAATTGCAATGCGATTGTTGTCTGTAATGCTCTTTTACGGAACGCGTTACATTTGACAGTCTGTTAGCAGTGGGTATAGATAGCTCCAATAATATATATAATATATATAAAATTTTGTACTTTAGCGTGTAGCTGCGCTCTCTCGGAAAGGTTTCCACGGAAGACCAGCGTCGAGACCCTTAGGTGGTATCTTGACATTAAGCTGAGTGGAGACCTTTTCAGTGACGCTTAATAATAAATTGATTCTGTCGTCTCATGTAATTACCTAAACTTAAGCGTTTTCTGAATAAATTTCTTCTATTCTATTCTATTCAATAGAATTCGCATTAACACTTTGAACGCCATACCTACCATGTGCGGTGCGTCATTGTGAACCTTGTCGGGATGCACGAAGGTTGATATTGGGCCGTGCTGTAGTCGCACGCGTCAGTTGACGTCTTCATGAGTCAAAGGGTTAAATAAAATAAAAATAAAATAGCCTTTATTTACAGAACAAAGAACAGTTTGCACATTATGTATTCTTTCTTTGTCTGCTTGCCCTTCGGCAAAGGCCTCCTCCTTGTCCATTCTCTCCGATCTATTGCCACTGTGCTCCAGTCAATGGGTTATCAAGCATAAATATTCACCTTGTGCCCGTATAACCCGACAGATTTTAACCACGTATTCCTGAGGTCATGAAGGAGCAAAAAATGTTAAACACATGCATTTGGTCATATTCGGAAAAAAAATGTGTGTGTGAAATAAAATCATTGCAAGGGATAAGTAAAGTTTTTTATTTATTTACAAATACATTTTGCAAGTTTCCTTTAAACCCTTATTCAGTGTCAAATTATAGTGGTAACCATGGTAACCAGGTTTGACCGGTTAATCACAGGAATGGTTTATTACTACTATTAGACCTTATTAGCGCCTTTTAGTACCTTTAATTTTCTTTTACAGTGGACGCATAGTAAATAACAATACTGATAGTGATAACCGAGGCTACAGTTACAGTCGTTACAGTCAGCATCAAAATTGTCAAATATATAGGTACACATGTGTCACAATGGTCAAATATATATTGTTACTTATTTTACAGTACATATGGAGCTACTTTACCGCACTAGTGCGATATTTTTTTTTTATACTACGTCGGTGGCAAACAAGCATACGGCCCGCCTGATGGTAAGCAGTTTCCGTAGCCTATGTACGCCTGCAACTCCAGAGGAGTTACATGCGCGTTGCCGACCCTTAACCCCCCTCCCCCTCGTTGAGCTCTGGCAACCTTACTCACCGGCAGGAACACAACACTATGAGTAGGGTCTAGTGTAATTTGGCTGCGGTTTTCTGTAAGGTGGAGGTACTTCCCCAGTTGGGCTCTGCTCTAGATCTGGAATAACATCCGCTGTGCTGTGCCCTACCACACAAAGCGAGATGACATTCACAATATGTGTGTGAAATAATATAAGTATTTCTGTTTTGCACTAATGTTGACTAGTAGTACTAAGTACATATATGTACTTAGTACTACTAAGTACCTACTCTTTGTAATGTGCAGTAAAGTTGAAAGTAAATAAATAATAAAGACATGAAGACTATGAAGATAAATATTTATTCCCGTTATGAAGTAGGCATTAGGTATTTCCAATTCCTCTTTATATCGTTGATTTTCGTTCTAAAAATTTTTTACCCTTTAGGGCCACACACACTAGCGCCTTTTGAGCGTCGGCATCTAATCAGCGCTATGGAAAATGGCGTCGCTGCAAAGTTACGCCTACGTTGCGTCGAGCAGCAGCCAATAGGCCTCACAGCCTCAGTACACGGAACGTAAGCGTAAGAGACGTGTAAGCGTATCGTAATACACGCGTAAAAAACAAAATTTCTGACAATCAAACAATAAAAAATCGTCATCTGACGATAAAGTAAGATCGTTGATTACATCCAAGACATCTGACGCTAGCGACTACATGATTTCAACTAATGAGATTTCACTTATAAATCGATTACGCTTCAGGGTCATTCTCTCATTTCGTGCAAATCGGTGATATTCTCTCGATTTGTAATTTTTCTTTTAATTGATAAAATTTTAGATTTCGTCAGTGTGGATTCGTTTATTAACACTTTTATGCAAAAGGCACCTTCGTAACCTTATTACTTTTCATTTAATAGGGCTACTGGTGATGAACTACGCGCTGGTAATGAAATGGCCTGAGATGGTAATGAATGATAAAGGAAAGGAATGAAATTGGCATCGGACGGTAATTTTTTCACTGGACTGTAATGAAACAAACTTATGAAATCTGACATAAAAATCTTTATTTAAAGAAAATTAACAACATTAATATAATCAACAATATTAAAAACGTGTCGATTAATGTCTGGCATTTAGCAAATACACAATATACCTGCATAAAACTATGAAATAGTGAAAAGTTGGCATAAAAAGTTTCCCAAAGAAATATATATGTATGCTTCTGAATAAGAAGAATTTTGTTATAGCCGATCCTTATTTGTTATTTAATAGTTTAAGTAACCAACATAATTATTGTTTTATTCAAAAAACTAAACTAAATTTCAATCGGTCTTTGATTAGTCTATTATTTTAAATTGTTGCATTATCATTAATTGACTCTCTACCTATGCAATTTCGATTAAATCTCTTGCATAGCAATTATTTTAATGGCGTGTTTTGCAAATTTCTACAAAAAAAATTTTTTTACTATTTGACCGCCATTTCCTTCTGTTTTCTTTGAGCACGAGGTGTCATTTCCTTTATGCTACAAATCTTTTTTGTTCCTTTCTTAACAAGTATCTATTTCTTTCTTTTTCTCTTTGTATCGCATATAATTCGGGATTACTTTTTATAATCTAATATTTCTCTTTTTTACGCTGCCTATCTTTTGCTAGTTAGTCTTCTTTGGTCATTTTTTTCTCTGGCCTGGCCATTTTAATGCTAAAACAAACATTTGACGAAGGGAAGCCCTATAAAAATGGGAAACGTGCACACGAAGACGATGCTGGGAATCTGTAGCCGGATGTTGCCCCAAAAATAAACACTGCGCGTAGAGGAAAAGCTGGAGGTAAATATTCAGGCATGGCAAGAGCTAAAGCACAACTGCGGAATATAGATTCGGATGAGTATGAAATGATCTCTGACGTTAATGAGGATGCGGAGCGACGTATCATACGTGCACGAGGGAAGGACATCTATGAGTATACCAGGGCAACTCCTACCATCAGCTCAGAAGTTGTAAAGAGCTCCTCCCCGGTCTGGAAAATCTATGAGGGGGACATAATTGACGAAGTCTGCACGGAAGCCAACAATGTGCTAGAGGAGGCTCGCAAATCCGGGAACTTGAATGCCTCAGCCCTGTGCCGACTGCTCCCAAATGGAGGTGGTCCGAATGCTCCGTGTCAGTGACTGTATGCGGGAGTACTAAGGAGCATGGCGCTGTATGGGGCGCCAATATGGGCGGACAGGCTCTCGGAGCGCAACAGCGCCCTACTAAGGCGGCCTCAGCGAGTAGCAGCACAACGCACCATCAGGGCATATTCAACGGTGTCCCATGCCGCAGTGTACCTCCTAGCTAATACCCCTCCGTGGGAGCTTGATGCTCAGGTACTGGCGGAGAGGTACCGAATGAGTGCGGAGGTGAGGGCGCGGAGAGAACGCGTAGACCCCGAAGAGTCGGAGCGAGTGCTACGTCAGGCAGAAGAGAGGCTCCTGGAACGATGGAAGGAAACCTGGAGGACTCGCCCTATGGCACCCGCACCATTGGGGCACTCTTTTCATCGTTCCGGGAATGGATAAAGCGGAAAAGAGGTGTGCTATCATACCGGCTGACCCAGGTGGTGCTTCGGTCACTACCTGCACAAAATTCAACGGGAGCTGAGTCCGGTCTGTCATGAATGTGGTGACTCGGACGACACAGCCCAACACACCTTGGAGGTGTGTAACCGGTGGGATACCGAGAGAGGTGCCCTAACGGGCGTTATTGGGCGTAATCTCTCGCTGCATAGTGTTGTCTCGGCCATGTTATGCAGCGAGAGATCATGGAATGCGGTTGCCACCTTCTGTGAAACCGTTATGACACAAAAGGAGGCCGCTGAGCGCGAATACGCGAGGAAAATGTGGACGCGCATCCTCTCAGGCGCAGACGGCAGAGGAGAAGGCGAAGGCGCTATGCAGCAGCCTTAGTCTGATCTTCCAATAGGGCTGGTGGGCTGGGTACCCACCATACGGCCCCACACGTCTAGGGGGAGGGCCACAGCGTCCCTGGTCCTCTCCTTCCTTAGCGCGGGTGCTCCCAGCGTCTATGCTGGGGAGCGTCGTGGTAGAATGGCTGCAATCCCTCGGCGCTCCCAGTAACGGCAGAGCGGGTGACGCCGCAGGGGATGTAAGTGGGTATTCTCCTCCCCTCCCTCTGTGTAGCAGAGAGAGCTGTGGGAGGAGCGAGTCCCACATACTACCCCCACATGGGCTGACCTGGCCCGGGGGTGAGATGCGTAAATGCATTTACCCCTGCTTCACCAAAAAAAGGCGATTATCTCACACTGTCACCGCATTTCGTTACGAAGTGCGGTGCAACGAATTCGCGAGCGGCGACGATACTAAGGTGGTGCAGTTGGCTCCGTATCTTCGTCCGGAGCTGCTATGCACGACGAACCAGGTTTATGAACTAAAACCAGAAGTAGAATAACCAGATTTTTATGATATACTATTTCTTAAGATTAATATTTATCAGACGCACCCCTACATTCAAAACTTATGTATCACAGAAGTACTGAACACTCATGTTTTGAGTGTCATCACAAGTAAAGGTAACAGAGCGGCAGGTTTATGTTAATCTACTGCGCTCGAGTAAACCCGAAATATCCGTTGGGCTTCCCTATTATTACATATCTACAGTTTTAAATGTTTATAACAACGTAATCTTTATAATAACTGAGCCTCTTTCCATTAAATGTACTGCCTCGAATATATTATCATTACCTTCTTAATGCATTCATTACCTTCCCCAGTAAAACTGGAAGGAAAAGAAGTGAATGAAACAGATATGAATGAAGTTTTGGAAGTTTTTGTCGCCTACGTCGGTTGGCATCAGACCTTAATTTTGCAGAATAAACCATCTGGAAGGCAACACTAAAACACTTCATTACGTATAATTATAATAATGTACACTTGGAACTTACTGTGTAAATCACTGGATGGCGATGAAGATTGTTTTGAACCACACTCCTTTTCGACACGCGAGAACGTAGGTATGTTCACTAACAGCGGCATACGCGCGTCCGCTACGAGATCACGCGGCCAACTGACTGACGAACAATGCGTAGCATCGGCGGTATACGCTATATACCCTTGCTATGTAGCAAAATATAGCTAATCCATTTCTCGCGTCGGTAATGAAGAGATTACTTGAACCATACACTTATAAGGCTGTATAATTTTAACTGTTAATATCTAGCTTCTAATATTAAACGATTTAAAACATAACTAAATTAGTCATTAAGTGAGCAAACAACGAGTTTTCTATTTTTAGTATCTTAAGGTTCAAATGTAGGTCAAAGTTATACCTTCATGCGTTACATGTAGAGAGGAATGAAAAAATTGGGTGTTAATTGTAAATATAAAGAAAACTATTACCTTTTTAGAATTGTTCGTTGAAGAGACATATACTTTAGGCCATATGTTACAACCTTGCTTTTACAGATATTCGAAAACAACAACACATTTTTGGTAAATTACCTAAAACACCGATTTGCACGAAATGCGAGAATGACCCTTCAACGCTCGGTGCCCAGAACTCTACGCGTCTCGTACTCGTAACGTTTTTACGATACGCTTATGCGACGCTTACGCTCCGTTTGCTGAGGTCCATAGAGTTGACTAGACGCCGACGCTCGGGAGTCGCTAGTGTGGGGTGGCCCTTACCAGTAGGTAGGTGTCCGTGTCATGGGGATAGGTATATTTATCGCAACGGGTAGCCATTTTGCATATGGCCGATGCCTGTTGCGCTACACGACATATTTTCTCCATCGAAACTATATCCCGCATTATTAACATAAAAACCAGCCAAGAGCATGTCGGGCCATGCTCAGTGTAGGGTTCCGTAGTTACCCTTCCGTCACAATAAGCTAAACTATTAGTACCCATAGTAGATTGTTAACCAAGGGATGAAATGGTCTTTTTGCGATAACTCAAAACCAGCTAAACTGATAATGTCCGCTATAGTTTTCATTTAATGTATTCCTTAAGCTCTACTTCTACGATTTTTTCATATGTTTGGACCTATGGTTCAAAAGTTAAAGGGGGGGGGGGGGGCACATTTTTTTCTTTCGGAGCGATTATCTCCTATAATGGATAATGTTTGTTGATGATCCCTATTAGTTTTGAAAGACCTTACCAACTATGCCCCACACTGTAGGGTTGAAGCAAAAAAAAATTTTTTTCACTCCCACTTTACGTGCTGGTACCCTAAAGAAAATTTAATTTTTAGATTTCATTGTACGACTTTGTCGGCTTTATTGATTTAGCATTAACGACCACGGAGGAAAGCCTCAGACAGATAGACAGAAAGTAGTTGACTACGGAACCCTAAAAAAGTTCTAAAATTAACCACCTTATAATAACATTTAGGGAGAACTGGTAAAGGCCCTCTGGATTGTTCTAAAAGACACATGTGGGGCAAAGTAATCAGATGCAAATTTTGAGTTGTTTCCTGGTGCAATTGACTCTTAAGTGATGATTTTGAATAATATTATTTTTATTACGTGTATTTGGATTTTATTTGGTGTAAATTTTTTGGTGGCGTAGCAATAATCACATAATAATTTCTGAAGAAAAAAAAATAAAAAAATAATCTTTTACAGGTTTTATACAATTTATGTGTCGCCCTTTCTTGATAGCCGGACACGCATTTGATCCGTCTATACCCTAGCAGAAGCTGAGGGCAGCTTTTTTTGTCACCTGCAATAATTTATGGGGTGAATATTATACATCGTGTTTTTTTTATTTCCGGTAATTTCAAGGGTGCATCCCTGGGCTTGAATTAAGTACTAAAATTAACCACCTTATAATAATATTTAAGGAGAACTGGTAAAAGCCCTCTGGATTGTTCAAAAACGAATAAGAAAGTTGCATTTTATCCACATGTGGGGCAAAGTAATCAGATGCAAATTTTGAGTTGTTTGCTGGTGCAATTGACTTTTAAGTGATGATTTTGAATGATGTTTTTTTATTACGTGTATTTGGATTTTACTTGGTTTGAGTATAATACACCGTGTTTTTTTTTGATTTCCGTTAATTTAAAGGGTGCATCCCTGGGCTTGAATTAAGTAACTTTCTCAAAGACTCAGGTATTCTAATTAACTCCATTTTGGAGATAATCAATCGATATTTTTAATCTTATCAGACCCTGGCGAACGAGCTTGTACACTTGCCTTTGGGCCTGTTTACATATATTGATTATTGTTTAGTACGAGTTCATACATTTGCTACTACACTTAAGTACTATCTCGGACGATCCATGTTCGAAATGACATTGATATGTCACAGTTTTCAATTGTTTGGTTGAATTAAATGTAGTGCCCCTGTTACAACGCTATGTGCATTTAATTACTTTTTATAAAAATAAAAACAGTTAAAAAATACAAAAAAAAAATGTTTTTTTTGAGAATAAACTAAGCCATTTAGTTTCCCAAAACGTACTTACAGATACCCCGAAGTTAACGGAATTCAAAAAAACACGGTGTATAGGTCATACTGAGCAACTTTTACAATGGACCAAAGCCGAAAGCGCGAAATAAATTTTCTATATCATACATTTTGGCTGGCCTGATGTTGATATTTTGTATGAGAGAATCATTGCAGGTGGCTAAAATAATAATATGGTTGTTTGTATATTTTATTCTCTGCCAATAAAGGTAGGTACCAAGTACACAATTATATTTTTTACGTTCGAAGAATAAGGTAAATAGTTGTGAAGCGCTTGTGGCCTAGCGGTAAAAGCATGCGACTTGCAATCCGGAGGTCGCGGGTTCAAACCCCGGCTCGTACCAATGAGTTTTTCGGAACTTATGTACGAAATGTAATTTGATATATACCAGTCGCTTTTCGGTGAAGGAAACCGGACTAATCCGAACAAGGCCTAGTTTTACTCTCTGGGTTGGAAGGTCAGATGGCAGTCACTTTCGTAAATACTAGTGCTTACGCCAAATCTTGGGATTAGTTCTCAAAGCGGACCCCAGGCTCCCTTGAGCCATGGCAATATGCCAGGACAACGCTATGAAGAAAGAAGTTGTATAAATTATTGGTTAACAGATGGAACGGTTAGTAAATACCGTTGGAGCTAATGGCGTGGAAAACTACTATCACAACTCATCTTAGACATGTGATGGTTCGTTTCGAATATGAGGAAAGTAAAAGAAATGTTTTTTTCTTTTTTAAACATGACTAAGTATAATTTTTCTAGGTAACATTTCGTGAGGGTACTTTCAGTTAACCATTTAGGTACAAGTTTCATTATTTATGGAATGGGGAGTTAAATATTAGAATCAAAATTGTCCATTTAAAACCAAATTTCAGTTGCTTATCGTAAAAAAAATGAAAAAATCGTACTTGGAAAGTAAAATGCTCCAGTGCAAAAACGTACGCTTTTTGCACATTTTTTAGAACAACAATGACCCTGTTTCAGAGCACGAGAAAATAAATAATTTAAAAATTATGAGGTTTAGCAATTAAATATAGCTAAAACAAGTAAAATACGTGTCGGATATTTCGCTATTAAGTAATAGTGACTGAAAACTGAATTTCACTACTGACGTTACACGACACGTGTAAGTTACAGCGAAAGACTCGTCCAGTACAATAACATTGCAAAACTACCGTCAAGTGGGTTAACAAATGGGGACAGGAGGGGTAACATTGACTAAGTAATATTCCCCAATTATATGAATGTGGGTGACAGTAGTGTGCTTTTTACAATCTTTGAATCATAATTAACCAGTTTTAGGGTAAATTTTCAACTAGCTATAACTGAAAGACCGTTAACATCTCCAGCATCTCCTGAGGATGCACCGTAGACAGGCGAAACACGGTCGAGTATTGTACTTTTGGCGGTGGCTTGTTATATTTAGTTGCGTATTCACTTTTGCGGTCTATTAATTGCATGTAAAAATACGCAAGTAAGTATTATGGCTGGGATTGATTGACTAGCATGTTATCTTTTCGCGGATCAGCAAAGTAATATTTTTTGCTTTAATTAGTATGGATTTCCGCAAAGTAACGCCTGATTCTATTCATTAAGCGACCTAAATCACTGATGTAAACTTTCAGGATATTGGCACATTATTAATTACGAAAACGGGACGTAATCGCGTATAATTTATACAAAAACGGAACTTAATCGCGTAGGTATGATTTATAAGTTTTGTTTTCCAATAAATTATACGCGATTAAGTTCCGTTTTCGTAATTTATAATTAAGGCAGTGTCTTACCTGAGCGAATAAATCGCGAACGCGAAGCGGCGCGGGTAAATTCAAGCCTTTGATACCTATGGAATTGTCCTACGTGGGCGATCTCCGAATGCCGTTGGGCCGCCGCGCCGCGTCGCATTCGCGAGTTATCGCCCACGTAAGCCGCGCTGTAAGCGACATAAATGTTTGGAATGATCGAGCATTCGGCATTAGCCAAAGCTTTCCAAAGAAACAGACACACGACATACATGGTAATCAGAAGATGACAACCTAAGTGCGATTGCGATTATGTGTTGAAACATAAGTAAATCGGATTTATCGCGAATTTATATTGTTACCTTTACTTACCCGATGAAGTCTATGAAAGAGTTGGGGGTAGACATCGCAAATTCAGACCACCCACCACAGATATGTTAATTATTATCGATAGTCCGATACGCACCACTCAGTACAAGATGTAACAAAAATAGTGGGGATCCGTTTATGAGTATATTCGGTATCGTGTGCTGATTAGGAAAACGTAAAAGAAAATTTTTTTTAGCAGAAAAATTTTTGGCCGTTTTATGGAGGGGTAGCTGATTTGGTCGACCTGCCCCATAGAAAACAAAAATTCTTCTTCAACCTAAGCCTTTTCCCATTATCTGGGGTCGGCTCTCCTTGTCCTCTTTCTTTCATAGAACACAAAAATTAAGCGTGAATAAAAGTTTTCTCTTTCTTTTGCCTAATCAGAACACGATACCGAATATGCCCTTTAACGGATCCCTAATTATTTTGGTTACACGCACGATTTAGTTATATTTTTATACTTATGTGTTTAAAATGCAAAACTTTTAGGTTAGGTTGAGATTATGACTGATGATGATGATGAGGAGCCTAATGATTAGGATCATTAGGCTCCTCTAGCCTGGAGTTCTCTCTGTAACCTAAGACTTATAACTGTCGCAGGTTATAGGCACTAGTTTTTACAAAAGCGACTGCCAAACTCAAGAATCCATGGAAAAATGATCCCTTATTGGGATTAGATCGGTTATCTCAAACTTTCAAAGTGTCTTTCTTCACCGAATTATAGCGAAATTATCAAATTTACTACTAGTTATAGCTTTTACTCGAGACTTCGTCTGCGTGGAATGAAGATTAAAAATGGTCCTACAAATAATCGGTTCACTATTTCTGGCTCCATAACTACCTCTGTCAACGATACTTAGCATCAATATTTACTTGGACCAGCAATGTACGGTGAATTGTCACTGTCAGGTGAAACAGGGGCCTGGTGATCTTATCGGCAACGGCTGCTGATAGAAGTTCACCTGATACTAATTTGACTATAGTAAAGATTAAGATACTGTCTAGCTTGTTATACTGTGTAACAGCAGTTTTCCAGCTCAGTACAATCCTTAAGCCATGTAATGTGTTTCATTCACTTAACGATAACGCTGGCAAGGTTAACGACCTTTGAACGTATTTCCTATATTCCACATAAAACGTATGTAACTGTACAAAAACGATCTTAGTCCACCGAGCTAAGTGGTTCAAAAAGTATCCGTAATACATTGCGATAAGGTATTTTTTCTAACATTATCTCAAGCTGTGAAGTCCAGAGTGTGTGTGAGTGACGTTCGATGTGTTGCCTCCCTGTCACACTTACGCACGAATTTACAAGTGTGACAGAGAGGCAACACGTGGCGGACGTGGATCGCGGTAGGCCCTCAGTATTGCCGAATGTATTCCCTTTTGCAAACATGATTATATATAGCACTTGAAAGATTAATTTGAATTTGGACTTCATTAGGTAAGAATATTTCATTCGTAATAGATCAAGATCACAATTGAATGAATTTTCCAAATGGCCGTCCGTAACGATAGGAATGATTGTTCAGCTAAGTTAAAAGGGCGCTATTTTGTAGAAGTTGACTACCGTGCAATGTCGGGCAAAAATTACCGTCGAAGTTTCTGAACTCGACTGTACTATTTTTTTTACTCTGCAAGCTTCGTTGCCTAAACACGGTACTCGACTGAAAAAACCTCTATTATATCACGATTGTATAATAGTATTAATAGTACATTACTATAAAGAACGGGAAAAGAAGGGTTGGAAGTCAAATAGATATAGACGGCCGAGCGTAGCGAGGTCGAATAGGGATACGCGGCCGGCAACCTCGTTTCTCGCCGAGATTTGTATAGTGCTTTTCTCAAACTTGCAATGAAAAAAAAAATAGGATGATGATGATTGTTTCATGTCCTAATAATGTGATAGGTTATTCAGTGCGTCGGGTATTGAAGGGGAACAAAAATGTGATTATTTTGGCGCTACGGCGTACGCCATTACGCTTTTTTCTTTTTTGGGTTTTTTTATTACTTTGGGATTATTAAAAGGGGAACGAAAATTTGTTTATTTTTGCGCTACGATGCACGGTTGAGAAGGTACAACCCTATAAACATTTCTGCATGAGTGAAAAAAAACTTTATAGGGCTGTATCTCCTAAACCGTGCGTCGTAGCGCAAAAATAATCAAATTTTCGTTCCCCTTTAGGAAACCCTGAAATAATATTCAACTAACACAAATAAAGTATTATGTCAGAATTTTGCTTATAGGTTTTTCATGGTTGAATGCCAAGACGTGCCATAATTTTACGTTTAAAAACAAAAGAAGGTTGCCTTACAGTCCTAGGTGTGTACGGCTGTACGAAATTCCTTTACATATCATCTTCAGTTATCGCACCTGATATGTAGTATTTCCGGACATCATCTTCAGTCATCGCACCTGATATGTAGTATTTCCGGACCTAATATGAAGTAAGTCATGTCAACATTTCATTACAAGTTTGAGAAAAATAATATTAACGTACACTAGGTCGCAATACAGTACAATAATACTATATTATATAGTATGGTTGGCAACCCTACACGGCTCTATTGGTGTGTTAAGATAAAATGACCCTGTTTTACAGATATTGCGATGAGTCGTAAGCCCTTTAATTTTATCATAGGCTGTAACGTAGGCTGTGAAATGGGAAACGAGGCGTGAGCGATAAAAGGTCAAGGGCCAGGGACATGGGAAATGTGGTGATCAGGATGAGAATATTAAGCATTTAGAAATAGGGTGGTTCAAGGTTTTCCATTCGCTTTGATGGCTATGGTTCCGCCCTAACAGCTATGGACTAGTTTTACTAATCACACATTATTTCACATTTACAAACTTCTTTTGTTTAATAGCTAAACATCCGGAGACACAGCCATATACATTATACAAGGTGCCCGTGAGCATTGCGAGAGATTTTAACGGTGCATTCCTGATGGCAACAGAAGCAAAAAATGTTACGACTTTTAGTGAAATTCGACAAAAAAAAATTTTTTTTTAATTTTTTTCCCCTTTTTTTGAACACTCCTGTACATAAAACGTAATTTTTATTGATAAACACATAAGCTAAAATTAACTTAAAAGTTTTTATTTTATTTGGGGGTAGCCTCTCGAATACATCTTTTTAATTTTTCGATGTCAATCAATAGGTATTTCCAGACTAGACCTCAAAGTGACAATACCGCAGTCAAAATGTGTTTTGTACCGACTTATGGCGAAAGAATGATTTCGAAAAACATTGAATCATCTCTGAAACTAGGCCTAATCCAGAAAATTTTATATGACATTTTAGTTTCTAAATATTACCAGGAATGCTTAGTTAAAATGTCTCGCAATGCTCACGGGCACCTTGTATTATGATACAAGTCTGAAAAGTAAGAAATTCGCAGTGTGTGGCGATAAATTAAAGCACGACCGAAGGGAGTATTTTAAATCGACACGAGTTGCGAATTTCCTACTTTTCGCGTGTATCGTACAGTTTTAATGGCCCTTTAATTTTTTTTTATCTATAGTGTTAGTAAATTTAATAATTGTATTTAGTACCTTAAGAGTAGGTTTAGTAATATTTCTGTTATGCATGTTTTAGTGAGAGTTGTTAAGGAAATAATTGAATGTCCTTTGTGTGTATTTTGAAACCTTATCTCCTGCTCACTTATTTCTGTTTGCTTTCCAAATAAATAAAATAAACCACAATAGTTATATATGTAAATAACAAAGAGCCAATTATAGGCATAACTTATTTTAACATAACTTACTTTACATTTAGCTTGCACTATTATGCCAGTACGAGCGAGATGCACAGAAAGAAAGTTACGCACACGCTAGCAAATATGTCAGTATCAAACTGGTGGTAGCTGTACGACTCTTGCGATGACTTCCGCGGACGGCAAGTAAAATAAATTCGTGGTAGTGTCATAGGAAATTATGCTTTAGTATAAATATAATATAAATTTAGAGACAATCTTACACAGATCGGCCTAGCCCCTAACTAAGCAAAGTATGTACTATGGTTACTAGGTGACGTTATACATACGTATACAATGTGCTTGTATACGTATAGTGGAGCCGTTAACCACGTATAGTACGATGAATTTTATCAGCTCAACAACGTTGTCGGCATTATTTATAGAAAAAACACACGCTTATTATAGACAAAGTTTGCAACATATAGTTCGTGTCATCCACGATGACGCGTAGATTTGTCAAATCTAACCTTTAATAATATGTCAATACGAGTAAAGGCACGCGTCTTCGTGAATGGCACGATCTATAGGGCTACACGTGGTGCCTTGGAGGCGCATCCAGGTTAGATATATATGATACGGATACGGACATGACGTAAATATACGTTTGTACTCGGAGTAACATATATGAAAGCGTCTTGGGGCCAATTCCGATTTAACGAATTGTTTGGGGTTGAATTGTTTTGATTCACGCTGATTAAAGATTTAAGATAAAAAATATTTTAGATTAAAGATAAAGATTTATTAGGCTAAATGTTTGAATTCATGAAAATCATAAAATAAACAATATGTACGAACATATATAGACAACAAAAGCTGAAAAATACAACATTAAGTAGGTGCGCATCACAAAATGGACCCAAATTCAGCATAATGCTAGTTACGCCAGCGCTGGTCTTCCGTAGGGTCCACTCGGTGATGTCACAACAGATAACATATAAAGGGACATTAAAAGATTATTAAAACAAAATAATAAATATATAAGAAAGAAAAAGAGTCATACAGTCGTCACCTGGAGAAAAACAAACGCAAAACAATCAAATAGAATAATAGTACATTATTGTCGAGGGTCGGAAGTAGCCTTAGAAATATTTTACATGCGTTCTTACGTATATATTTTCACAAACACAATTGAAACTTTGCTTTGCCGCTTTTTTATTTATTTTTAATAAAAAAGTGTATTTTCTGCCGAAAATACGCCTGAATAGTCGCGGTACCTACATTATAGTAATAAGGACTGATCATCTGTTTGGCTGTTTAATGGACTTATGCCTTCATTTGATATGGCCAATTCACCTTTTAAATATTTAGGAACTCAACAAATAATACACCAAAATTTTAACTCTGAATAAGCTTCCAAGTTCTTCTTCTCAATCAATCTTCTGTCTCAACACCCATGACAACCCTAAGTTAAATTAGAAAACTGAATCGAAAATGTACTTTATGGCGCTAGAATAAGGTATAAATTGGAATGTGTTTCCCGATATAACATAGGGTTGTGCATGCTACAGTTCTACACGTGTCACAGGTCGTTTCTCATCTGAATGAGTGAATAAAAAAGAGTTGGCCTTGAAGAAAAATACGTCGTGCGTAAAAGACAATTTTCACTACATGTACGAAAATTCCGAGCTAAATTGTTATATTGGTTACTAAGGCGCTTATAACACTGGATAAGATTCGCATGTCGCACCGATGTTTGAGCGAGATGATGCTATGCCCGTATTATACCTATAGCGACATCCAGCTCGCACTTCTGAGCGTGTGATAACCGTCTAAAAGTGCAGGCCAGGCTACGCAGGCACAGAGAAAGCAATGAAAATGGGTTACTTTGTCTGCAGATTTCTATACAAGAATCAGGTTTTATTGTTCGTTTTAAACGACATATATATATATATATATATATATATATATATATATATATATATGTATATATATATAGTCCTCGTCATCGTTTTCGATGAGGGCGATCCTAAATAAACATTATGGACGTTGTCTAGCATGAGCCCTAATATGGCTGGCCAGGCCGAACTTGCTCTTAAATAGTTAAATACTCTATTGCACGCATGACAATAAAGTTGGCCAGCTGCGTTGAAAGTGTACACGTAGGAGGGCTTAAGTCTCTCTTTCCTTAACTGGCGTTTTATGTCTAGGCTAGTGAGGCGGTTATCTTCAAATGTTTTGACACCGTTATGGATGGTAGAACGCCAAGAAGACCTTCCAGCAAGCTCCTCCCAACGCTCAGGGTCGATGGCGCAAGCGCTCAGATGCCGTTTGAGGACGTCCGTGTAGCGCAGGTGCTGACCACCGTGCTTCCGCTTACCCACCGCCAATTCAGAGTAGAGAACAGCTTTAGGCAAGCGGTGGCCATCCATTCGAAGGACGTGTACCACCTGAGCTGCCGCTGCATTAGTAAGGCCTCTATGCTATACATTCCGGAAGAACGATACGATACGTACCTACGTATTGAAGTAAAAACTTCTTTAGCGGCGCTGTGCCCTTTTTGTGATGGGGAAAAAATGTTAAACTCGCGATAGGTCACGTGACCGATAGATTCGTCAGATTGAAAATGCATAAGACGGACATGTGACCTGATTGAAAAACTCCATGATGGTGCTGGTAATGATAATGGCGTAAGAGTCGTTGAAATTATGGATGGAAGTTGATTTTTCTGAGAGCTAAACTTTTTAGTGTTAAATAATTGTAATAGTTCTGAAGTGTTAAATTTTTAATGTAATATAAATTGTCATGTTTGTGTACGATAGCGCAATAAATGAATATTGTATTGTACCACATAAATGATAGTACTTTTATACTGATAATTAAAGCAATTCGTGCAAAAGTATTCTCTAACCATTCCAAAATATCAAAAATGCACAACGTTTATATTTAAGTTTTCACTTCTGCCGGCACTCCTGGAGTGCAACCCGTTGTTTTTTTTTTAATTAATAATTATATAATTAATAATTAAAATTAATGAAGTGTCAATTGATTCATTATTGTGGCCCGGGAGACTATATTTCAAAAAGAATGGGGCTCAATACAAAACAATCTTAGTCCGTTTAAAGGGCAAAGCGCGTTGAAGTTTTATATTATGCAAGAAGAAATTTAGAAACAATTTTATACCAAATTAATAATAAAAAAAAAATATATATTATTCAGCCTAAATACGTCCCACTGCTGGGCACAGGTGTCCTCTCATGCGCGACAGGGCTTGGGCTATAGTCCCCACGCTGGCCCAATGCGGGTTGGGGATTTCACATGCACCTTTGAATTTCATCGCGGATGTGCGCAGTTTTCCTTACGATGTTTTCCTTTACCGAAAAGCTAGTGGTGAATATCAAATGATATTTCGTACATAAGTTCCGAAAAACTCATTGGTACGAGCCAGGACTTGAAACCCACGACCTCCGGATGAAAAGTCGCGTAAGCCGGTGGTGGTCTAGCAGATATGACCAAATTAATATATAAATTAATATAATTATAGTTGATAAATTTAAGTGGAAAGTTTTTATCGAATGTAAATTGTTTTTACAGTACATATGGTGCTACTTTACCGCACTAGTGCGAAAATTAGCATATTACGTTACTGTGTCCAACATTTAAAGGGCCATATGTACTGTAAAACGTTGTACGATATATGTGCGAATAGGTAATTCGCAACTCGTGTCGATTTAAAACACGACCGAAAGGGAGAATTTATCGCCACTCGTTTCGAATTTCCTATTTTTCGCACTTGTATCGTAATTATACGCTTCGGTAATATTAAAGCAAGAAATAACCAGGAGACTGTCACTTACACATTTTATGGTTGTTTTGTATGGCCGCGGGGGCCGATTCGACTTGTTTCATTTGTAGCTCATGAATCAATATTTTGGTGACTGGCAAATTGGGGTATATTTCTAAATTGTTTTTTGATAGCAAAGGAATCGTACTTTTAGATTTATTTATGATATTTAGTCTGCGGAGAGGTAAGCGAGGTAAAAATCCATCAATAGAATTGCATAAAATCTCCGCTCCTTTTTTTTATACTACGTCGGTGGCAAACAAGCATACGGCCCGCCTGATGGTAAGCAGTCTCCGTAGCCTATGTACGCCTGCAATTCCAGAGGATTTACATGTGCGTTGCTGACCCTAAGCCCCCCCTCCTCGTTGAGCTCTGGCAACCTTACTCACCGGCAGGAACACAACGCTATGAGTAGGGTCTAGTGTTATTTGGCTGCGGTTTTCTGTAAGGAGGTACTTCCCCAGTTGGGCTCTGCTCTAGATCTGGAATGACATCCACTGGCTGTGCCCTACCACACAAAGAGAGTTCACAATGCCCATACCTCTCTTGTGGACGTAGTTTAAGGACGTACCCGGGTCCAAAGCCATAGTTTTTTTTGTTTATATTTTAGCGAGGCCACTGATTGACACTGGCTTAAAGCTTAACAGAATTTATGGTGAATGATTTGTGATATGAACGGTGTTTATGTATCGGTAATAATTGTTGCCATCTATGGTTCAAGCTAATTTGGTTTTCAATACGAACACTCAAGAATTAATGTCCGTGACTGTACAAAAACAACTGTGCCCCTTTACGTCACAATCAAGTGGCAAATAGGACCTTCTGAATGTCATGTGTACGAATTGACCTTACGGCCCGATTCGAAGAATGAGTAAGACACGTTTAAGATCTTTGAAAGATCTTTAAAAGATCGATAACTAAATGACATGTCAAAATTGACGTTTATTTCGATTCCGCTGTGATCCCAATAAGATCTATCAACGATATTTTTAACGTCAAAGTGACATTGGTTGCCCGAATCGAGCTGCTTCTGTCAATTATAGAATTGACAGAAGCAGCTCGATTCAACCAACGGTTTGTCGTATACCTATGTATACGACGTACAAACGATATCTTAATGAGAATTTATCTAAACCGGAACTTATCGTTATCGTATTTCATTCTTCGAATCGGGTCGTTAGTAATCGTGGTACAGTCAGTTTCATTTACTTTCACCTGTTGTGTCTGCGTTGTTAGATAGATAGATAAATCAGTTATTTGACAGCTGCAAAGACACACAATATAAAGTTTCAATATCATAACAAAAACAAATTATTACATGAACAAAATAAAAATGGCACAAAAGAAAATTGAGACACCAAAATAGAAAAATAGAAATACACAAAAATAGAAAAATAGAAATAAGCACACATACAAAATGGAATACTTAACAAAAAAAAATGGTTGTTGTTCGGTCATTTATATTTTGATGTTACAGTCGAGTTCATAAATATGTTTACATTTCTTCACCTTAATCCATTGTAATAAGGCGAAAAAAAATGTACACATTAATACTCGACTGTAGGTAACATCGCCGATAAGCTACAAAAGCAAGGGCGTAGCTATCTAGTGAAGTTGGGAGGGGGCAAGTTGATGAGCAGACGCCGCAGACATTGTATGTAAAATTTGAGCTCTACAGAATTTGAGCTGCCTGTACCTGCCTACACCCATGTACAAAAGAGGCGACTGAGATGGTTTGGACGCATGTAAAGAGAAGACCTTCTGATTGCATCGGGAATGTTGCTATGGGTCTGAACACCGCTGGGTCTCGAGGAAGAGGAAGACTCAGGATGAGATGGGCAGATACCATAGCAAAAGACATGAGTGCCTGCGACGTTACAGTAGACGACACGTCCGATCGCGCGAAGTGGAAAGAAATGTTAAGGAAAGCAGACTCCACAATCAGATTGGAATAATAATGCTTAGGAGAGAGAGAGAAAGGGAGATGAACTGACTGTTTGAATGAGCTAAAATTTTGCTAATTACTTTATCATAATTATCATATCTGTGATGAAGCCGGTTGCTAATATGTGTAAATTAATTTATCATTTCTCCTATCCGAAGATTGTCTGGAAGAGATTGCTACACGTGTCATTTAAATTCTTTGTTTTAGTTTTGAGTTGAGTTTTGAATGTATTATTGGACCGTATTGTAAACCCTAAAAAAATAGGTGTTAGTAGGCAGGGAACCCTCACGGAGTCAGTAAGACTTGCTTTTCTTTATCACCAATTGGGTTTGCATGACAGATCTGGAATGTAGGAAGATCCGCAGAACCAGATCCGGAAAATTTCATACATTTCGGATCCAGATTGCAAACACTAATCACCTACGACGGTTGATTAGTTCATAGTTCATGCCTATTTTATTAATTGACGACAGGGATGGCCAAATATTTGGCGTAAACCGCACAAAGCGCAAGTAGCTCGATAGATCGTGATTTTCAAGAAAATCTATACAGATTAAATTGATCCTACATTTTAGGAATTATTTACGAGGGCGGTTTGAGAAGTCAGTGACTTTAAGTAAAACAAAAATCATTTTAACATATAAACTTTTTAAATACAATTCTGAATTCCTTGGTAGCTGGCAGTTTTTTTTAAAGGCGGGGCAATAAAAAAAGTTGTTGAGGCATATGTCAAATACGATCGGAAAATTGTTGGAAAATGGAGAAAAGCGAATTTCGTGTGTTAATTAAACATTACTTTTTACGTGGAAAAACTATTAAAGAATCTGCTCCTTCTCATGGAATGGTATATAAGTGCTTTACAGAATTTCGTTCTGGACGTACCACTACCAATGACGCAGAACGCTTTGGAAGGCCGATTGAAGTGACCACTGATGATGTCGTGAATAAAGTTCACGATATTGTTTTTGATGACCCACGAGTGAAGATTCGTGAGATAGCTGAGACTGTATACATTTCATCTGAACGAGTTTTTCATATCTTGAATAATATTTTGAATATGAAAAAGCTTTCCGCAAGATGGGTGCCGCGTTTGCTGACAGCCGATCAAAAACGACTTCGTGAAACAACTTCCGAGCAATGCTTAGTCAAATTCAAGCGTAATCCTAATGAATCTTTACGTCGATTTGTGACGGTAGATGAAACGTGGATCCACCATTATACGTCAGAGACGAAAAATCAGTCAAAACAGTGGACTTCTGCTAACGAACGGGCCCCAAAGAAAGCGAAAACCGTTAATTCGGCAGGAAAGGTAATGATCACTGTTTTTTGGGACAGCCAAGGTGTTATTTATATAGATTATTTAGAGAAAGGTAAAACAATAAATGGCCCTTATTATGCTAATTTTTTTGAAAAATTTAACGCAGAAGTTGTGAAAAAACAGCCACATCTGGCAAAGAAGAAAATCCTTTTTCACCACGACAATGCCCCTGCACACTCGTCAGCAGTCGCAACAGCCAAATTAGTAGAATGGCGTTACGAAATACTGCCCCACCCACCTTATTCTCCAGATTTGGCCCCATGTGATTTTTTTTTATTCCCAAACATGAAGAAATGACTCGGTGGGAAAAGATTTTCATCAAATGAGGAAGTCATAGCTGAAACTGAAGCATATTTTTCAGGGTTTGACAAAAAATATTTTTTGGAGGGGTTGTAAAAACTGGAACATCGTTGGATGAAGTGTATGGAGTTGAAAGGAGATTATGTAGAGAAATAAAACTAAAAAAGGTGAAAAAGTTTTTTTTTGGAAAAAAGTCACTGACTTATCAAACCACCCTGGTATAGAGGTGCGCATTCCAGTTTTTACCAGTTCGTGTTAAGAAATCCCTTCGTACGAAACGAACAACACTTTACGTACATTAGCCGCGAATGCTTCGATATAGGCCACCGACTGTACCGATGCAGTTTCCAACATTACGGCAAGTCGAGCCGTCCATCAACCCACTTAAACACCTTACCTAACAGCTAAGTGATAGGCGGAGTGATAACGCATTTCAAAACTAAGGGTCCGCGCCAAAGTATCGACTTTTCGTTTCGCCAGAACTGAATATTCATAACCTGCGATACGGCCGTCTCAGCAGCTGTCAAGCTCTCCGAGGCTCCCTAAGTCGTGACACCACCGCATCGATTAGACTCGAACGGGCACAGTAATCGAGTAACACGGTTACGAAACTATAAAATATGGAGTTAAGTTACGTTACGTGCCTATCTGTGTATCTGTGGTTGCGAATTTGCCGTTCGCCGCGGTGAGGAGAGGCGGCAGTCTCGCGCCGAGAGCCGCGCGGTCCGCTCGTCGCTCGAAACGAAACAAGTGTACCCTGTGCTGCCAGAGCGACGACCCCGTGCTGTGTCAGTTCTGCAGTTTGGTTGTTTATTAATTGAAAAGTGAGTGGAAGCCGGCCACGGCCGCGGCACACATGTTCGGCCCAGTTTTCACGATCGCTGCCTCCGTCTTGAGTATTCTGCTTTGCTTTGCTTTGTTTACCGTCGCTGCACTTGTTGCGCGGCCCGAACTGTAATAGGAACCGGCGATCCAGCGGAGCCTTAGCGAATTTGCGCAACTACCCTCTCGAGGATCCACGTAACGTATAGATTTCACGAAATAATTAAAAGTAAACTGTTTCGTGGTTGGGCTTTCCAATGGAACGCTCTCGTGAGTTCATTATCATGCGCGGCTCCGCGATGTTTTCATTCGATCTCGGCTTGATCGAGCTCGCATACTTACCGAAGAACATTGCGAACAGCAGTTAAAAATAACATTCTTTCTATGTGACATTTTTCTTATCACTTATTCTATCGCATTAAAATCATAAATGCATGAGCGTTTCAATCAACAGCCGTAAATTTTGGATGTGATTTGGTCTTTAATGGTTGACCTGTTGATTGGTCTAAAACAATACGAATTTTTAAGATAAATCAACGCACATGTCAAAGTATTAAATTTTAAATGGTAAGAACTTTATGTTTCACTTAATGGAATTTATTGCAGCCATCAAATTCCGCGTACAAGCGTTCGTACTTAACTTAAGCGATATTTCGTACCTAGATCTATATCTGTTCATAGCTGGCTTAACTTAGCGTGAAGTGATCCTAAGTTGCTAACTTTGGTAAACATAATTCAATATAACAGGTGTCACGAACATAAAGTACCCATTGGTTGATGGGTACAATAAAGTTACTTATTGAGGATTGGCTTCAGGATAGGAAAATTAATGGAAATTGCACACAACTTACACGCACAGGGTCTAGTCAAGACTATAATCGTAGATCGACAAACGCCGATCGAAAAGAAATAATGTCACAGTCCTAAATTGTTCCTTAAATAAATAGACTTAAGGTTTACTTGCAATGCCCTACCAGGGTGCCATGTGTTTCTCTAAATTGTAATAACTATATGTACTATCGGTCGCGAGTAGAAGCGAAATTTTATATTTAAATGTACCTATTGGGATGACAGATGCAACGAAAAATCACGTGATCATTTCCATCCATTATTTCACTTTCGATTGGCATTTTCTACCATCGTTTGTCACTGGGCTAGCCACGTAGGTAAACGAATTACTAATGTCTACTAGGGTTTGGAAACACGCAAGTACGCAGTGTACGAAGTAGTACATAGAAACGCGTAGTTTTCCACGAACGCACGAGGAAAACACTCGTTGATGCCGACCGACCTTAGCCTGTCATATTCGCTTTAGATCAAATACGCAAAAACGTGTCTCACTGATCTCGTGAACGTTTAACATTAACTTAACGATCTGCTTAATTGATCGCGAACAAAAAGCGACGTCCTTGTGAATAAAAAATGTGTTAAAAATGTACGGAATAGATAGGTATACCAGAATCTGCTTAACTCGGCAACGTTCAAAATACTGGACATACATTTTGAATTTTTGACCCCCTTTATGTATTTTTTCTAAAGAAAATCAGTGCTACAATTGAGCATCGAGGACTCGCATCCTTCCGTGTTACGATTTCTCGCATAACCCATTTTACACCATTTTCTGACTTGTTTTCTTACTTTGCCCAGAAATGCACAGGAAGTTGTCAGTGTCAGATATCAATTGTCAAGTTGGTGTAATGATGTACTGTAATCCGAGTCTGACTGTCAGAAATTGTAATAGGTATACAATTAGGCTGCGGGACTTTACCGCAATGTTTTATCACAATAACGTCCTCCATCACGCAATGGCTCTTGTCGTTCGAGCGCTGCGGACTTTTAATTCCATGATTTTGATTTTCCCGTCGGTAGTCATTGCGTACGGATTCGTTGAAATGAAAAGTTGATTTTAAAGAAGAACCTGTTTATTTATTACAAAACAAATCCAAAATTTAATATTGACGGATATTATTCGAATTATTGTTTTAGCAAATGCTTACGTAACATCTGATTGAAAAAAAACTTATTTGAAGCTTGTCTGATATGAAGAGAGTTTAGTGTAGTTTTTCGATCAGATTTTATTAAAAACTGTAAGGTTTACATAATTTTCAAGACAAAATAATAAGTAAATAAGCGCACGATTTTATGTTCAACGAAATTATCTTTTGACTTAGGTCGGACAAGTTACTTACAATTAGTTTAGGTACTAGGCTAATCTTTAGGTAAAGTATAGTTACCTACCGTTAATAGCTACATAGTTGAAAATTGTAAATAAACGAAATACATTTATTAACGTCCAACAATATACACACACAAAATTAATTAAAAACAAACGGACACCAAGAAGGATACCAAGTTTAATTGTTATTGCAGCATGTCGTTATTAAATGAGAGCGTAACTTCTTTTTTAATTTTTTTTTACAATGCCAGTGGCAAACAAGCATACGGCCCGCCTGATGGCAAGCAATCACCGTAGCCTATGGACGTCTGCAACTCCAGAGGAATTACATGAGCATTGCCGACCGTTTAAAAATCTGTAAACTCCTTTTTTGGAGAACCTCATACTGTAGACCCTCGGGAAAACCTCGGCAGCGAGCTCATTTTTTTGAGATTTTGATAGAGCTTGAAATAGTGGTGGATTGACAAAGTAAATTTTTGTACCCAAAGTAAATTTACTGCCATCTTTCGACACATGATTCATCTTCCTCGCGTTGTCCCGGCATCAACGCCTACCATCCATTCAAGTTGGACATTATGTAAATTCCATTAAGGGCTACCGTTTATGTGTTTTCCTTTTAAATTCGGAGACTTGCGCTATGAGCCTGCCAGTAGCAAGTAGACGAATGACATTGACTTTTGACATCCCAAGTGTGTGTTTTACTTTGAGACTAAAACAATATTTGCGTGAGATGAGTGTGCCTAGATTGCGATGTCTACGTTCACTAATATTATATATATCATAATTATTTTTTAATTACACCAGCTCGTAAAGGCTCTCTTGAATGTTCAAAAAGTGATGAGAAAGTTGCATTTTACCTACAAGAACGGCAAAGTAATTTGATGCAAATATTGAATTGATTTCTTATGTTGACTGGTGGAGCTGACTGTCAAACGATGATTTTGAATGATAAATATTTATAATAGCGCTCATTTAGATTTGATTTCTTTTATGTTTCTTTCGTTGCGTTTTTCACACGGTGGCTAAATTTTTAACCCTTGGTCCTTGAAACCCTCGGAACGCTCAAGTCAAGATTCCACTTTTCGAAGTCGCATGCGTTTGTTTAAGATAGAATCGCAATAATTCATTTCCTTTAATTTTTAAGTTCAGGTATATTATTCCGGTAAATATTCCGGTTATTACTAGAGTACTTACTATACATAATTTATAAATTATGAATAACGGCCATATTTTGGAAACTATGACAAACGGTTTGTGTCATAGTTAAGACACTATGTTATCTCACTACATATAACAACAGCCACATACGGCCCTCGAGCGCTTAGTTTCCATTTATTCGGCGCTTATCTATTTCAATTTGTAACCGGCAAATTATCAAGTAATATAGGTAAGGGACCAAGTATTATTAAACTTTAGCGAACGCGGGTGAATTGAGGTATTTTGCAAACCAGTGTAGTAAAGTTGAGATCCATGACAAGTTGAACTTATAATTGATCTAGAAATATAAATAATAGAATGCATGATGGGGGAGCATGAGTGCGAATGGACAAAGTATTAAATGACAATAAACATAATTATAAAAGGATAATCTAACAATCAGCAAATATGACGTGGCAAATGACACGGTTTTTAGCCTTGAATGAGCTGTGACGTGGAAAATATGCACGGTGCAACCACCGCGCGCACTGACCGGTGACAAAAAGTATGCCTTTGTTACTCGTCTTTTGTTTTTGATGGTCAATTCGACTACAGAGCAAGAGATAGCTAAAGATATCTGTTAACCACGTTATCATTTTACTGGTATTTTACTTGCCCATATTCCGTAAGCGGTTGAAATGATACCATGGTTAGAAGTTGGGCAGTTTAAGTCAAACACAATCAAATTCAGCTTGCGCCGAGTTAACTCTGTGCGTAGTTGTCTAATTTGTAGACAATTACTTTTGAACTTATTGTAGTATTTTATTTCTCAGTGCCCAGTATCATGTAAAAAAACATTTATTATCAGGCAACTATGGCCCATAACATAGACCTTTCAAACTAATATGCATACAGTAATAGAAATCTTAAAAGCTCAAAATCATTTCCGCGTCACACTTTTCTGTTCCGTCGCGTTCCAATGTAAGATTTGGCAGATTCCCACGGAACCGCCGAAATAACACACCCTTCGGCCAGAAGTCCGCGCTCGCGATGGTTTCCAGCAGCGGCCGCGGTACGCGCACCACGAACGAGCTGGTGCAGAGTAAAGGTGAAAGGATCACTGCTATATTTGTCAATTTCCTTGATAAAATGAGTGACGTTCGCCGCCGCATTACTGCCGCGATTATGACGATCATCCTTCACTCTTTAAGAAAATTGACAGGATACGGCCCCCGCGCAATGCCTCGTCAGTGATGTCGCCACAGTAATGCAGCTGTAGTTGATATCGGGACCGTTTCCTTAAAACAGGGGTGGAGCGTAAGATAAATTTAATAAGTAGGCTTTGGATGAATGGATTTAGTTTATTCTAGGAAAAACTGACTGCGTAGTCTAGTCTAGAGGTCAACGGGTTCGTAAGCTGTTCATATTTTATTTAATACGTTGACGAGTAATCTACTAAATTAATTTTGTATTAGCAGAAATATCTGCCAATGATAGAGTGGAATTCAACAGAAAGTCATATCACTTTTTTAATATTACGTCGATGGCAAACAACAATACGGCCCGTCTGATGGTAAGCAGTCTCCGTAGCCTATATACACTTGCAACTCCAGAGGAGTTACATGCGCGTTGCCGAGCCTTACACTCCGCACCCTCGTTGAGCACTGGCAACCTTACTCACCGGCAGGAACACAACATTATCCGGGGAGCGCTATGGTGGAGTGTTCTCGATCCCATGGCGCTCTCGCAAACGGCAAAGAGGGCGAAACGCCGGAGTGGGTTTAGTGGGTAGGGCCAAGTTCTCCCCCCCTCTCACCAGGACAGACGGGACAGGAGCGGCGAGTCCCCCACCCCCCCCCCCCCCCCATCATGGCCTTCCCGCAGCTGGAGGCCCGGTGCGTTAACGCATTCGCCCACAAAAAAAAGTGGCGGTGACATAATCGGATAGACAGACGGACATGACGAATCTATAAGGGTTCCGTTTTTTGCTATTTGGCTACGGAACCCTAAAAAGGAACACAACACTATGAGTAGGGTCTAGTGTTATTTGACTGCGGTTTTCTGTAAGGTGGAGGTACTTCTCCAGTTGGGCTCTGCTTTTGATCTGGAATGACATCCGAACGTATTTATTTAGCCTAAACATTAAACCTACTATCACATATGTCATAGTATCATACAGTATAATCTTATAAATATATCCATAAACATAACATATTTGCATACCTATATTATTTTCTACACAAACTAAAACAGTCTTAGCCATACAGTTTCCGACAAGCAGCAAGCAAATTCGTATTGTACGAAGGGTCGGCCTGAAAACCAGCGTTGTAGTAGGTAAGCCTGCTGCAACACATGCTGAGGTTCGCTCCTTTTTAGCATCATAATTTTAAAAGTTTTTTATATCTACATGTAAACATAAATTTGTGCCTAATTAAGTTTCATTTTAAGGCTTGTAATGTTTTGTAGTATTGCCTGTAAACATGTTTCAATGTAGTGTTAAATAAATAAATTCTATGTCTATGTCTATGTCTACATCCGCTGTGCTGTGCCCTACCACACAAAGCGAGATGACATTCACAGTGCCCATACAAGTAAACAAATATGACAGATTTTACTAGTAATTGACGTATAACCTAAACGATCAGATGGTTCTTTTCATAGAAATATTAATTATTAACATTACTAAATAAATAAATAAAAAGTTTAAGTACATGAACTGTTGATAAAATCATGGTTATCCATACAAATGTGAAAATACGAAGATTGAAGGTAATTTGGTTTGTTTATTGTATTTGTCTTTTCTACCAAACTCCACCTTAGTAATCTACTTTTTTGCATCCGTAATAGGTGTTCGTAGTATATAATAGAAACGCCACAGTTTTGAAACTTGCGGGGTGATAATGGATTTCATTAAATGTATGTCAGACTTTTTTATTATAAAAAAATACCTACTTATTGTATTGTTAATTTAGAAGTGTCTACGGTACGATTCGGTTTCGGCCGAAACTAGTGCCAAAGCCGAACCTTCGGTTTCGGCAAAAATACATGTTTCGGTCGGTCACTACTTTTCATATAGGTACATTTGTAACTAAGTGCAGTCAAGGTGATTAAACTCTTATATGCTCAAGATATGAAGTTAAACGCACAACAAACAACCCTCACCTGCTCCTGTGATCCCGAATGTGGCCGAAGGTTCCCGAAGCCACGAAAGTAAAATAGCAACCGACCCAACGGGTGGCAACTAGGATAGTTGTGGAACCGGTCCGTTACGATACTCGCTCGGTTTGTAACTTTGTAGTGTATTAATAACTACTTATAACTAACTCTATATGACACTTCTGAACACTAGCAACCACTAGTTAGTGCAGGTTACAATGTCAGTCGTCAATTTGAAATAGTGGATTGACAATATTGAATTGAATTGAAATCACTTATTTCATGTAACTATAACACATACATTTTGTTAGTAAAAAATAGTTTCCAAAGGGTTAGTACCTAATCCTAAAAATTATACCTAAACATACACACTTAACCTACAAGTTACCGCTGTATGGAGCCCATAGGGGAATGTAGTCCCGCACAGTGTAGGATATGCGTTTAGAAAGGAGGATGCGGGAGCTGAGATTTAAATATTTTAGGTGAATATATATAAAACTAGTGCGATAAGGACAACGCTAGGTTAGGCGAAAAATCCTGCGTAAAAATCTAAAAAAAAAACAATTTTTGTACTCGACTGTTGCCTCCTCCAAAACTTAATAAATGTAACGATTTTTTTAAGATCTAAATGGTAACGAAATTATCTGTGTCTGTTTTGCTTTTTAGGCTAATTAATTGATGTCAGTTTTGAATACCATGCTTCTCTTTGTGGCCTAGTAAATTAGGCCGTTTTTGCGAATATTTGAGATGGACTAGCGCCTTAAGAAACAATAATATAAAAAAAAAGCAAAACAGTCCGACACAGATATTAATAATAATAATATGTATTGAAAAAATATTGCTCTAGCTTCAAAAACCACGGACGAAACAGTCAAGTATGTTTGTATAGAGAAATGACCGGAGTGGTCATTTATCTATACAAACATAGTGTGGAGTGGTGTCTCTTAAGAGTCACGGGAACCCCTCGCCAAAAAGCCGCTTCCATACTATTGAAGCTCTCATTTTAAAGGCAGCTGCCCCCTATCCCCTTGGCGACGCCCATGTGCTTGTTTGCCTCTCAAAAAAGCAACATGAAAAGGTTCAATGATGAAGATTTCCGAGAAGTTTGTCGATAGCTTTAATTTATTTGTCAAAGTTACTGATCAAACTTCCAGCCGTTTCACAAACTGAATGTTTCTTTGTGTTAACATAATCTTCAGTACCTTAAGAGATTCGTAATCTTGGAAAAGAGGCTTTATCCAAAATTTCTGTAATGTGACGAAAGTACTGGGCGCGTATTTAGAAACGAAAATGTAAATTAAATGTAATATCTGCCATAGATACCATCTTTTATGGGAATGTTTTCGAGAATAAATTAACTTAATTCAATTATAGGTGTGGAGGGTGAATTAAAAGCGTTGAGGTAAATTAATTAATTTAGACACTTCATTCAAAATGTATCTTTAGTAATAAGGAAATAAATTTTAATCGCGCGTTAAATTGATATAAATTGTATTGGGACCGTGCGAAGTACATGGTGGGGGTAAGGAAAGCTATCCCGGTGCATAAGGTGGTAAAAATTAGAACTAACTGCGGATAGCGTCTTTAACATTTCGTACATGTTATATGGCTCGAATTAAATTTTATTTACGATTTCTCCTGTAATATTAATTTAAATTGTATGGTGTAAGGGACCATTGTAATCTTTATGATATGCTTAATATAACTAACGTATTTAATTTGATAATTGTTAATAATGTATCCGTGTAAATAGCTTTGCAAATGCCACATATTACGTGATCTATTTCTAGAAGTTAAGAATGGGGGTAGAATGGGGAATATATATATACTCTATAGATGAAAGTCGTCTGAAAATCCGTTCAGTAGTTTTTAGTTTTGAAGTAGTTTTATAAGATGCAGTGAATTGACATGTTCCCCTAGACATGCGGACGCTAGGTTGCGTGACAGTCGGGCACATAGCGAATTGACGGCTGACGCAACTTGGAACAAAATAAGTTTTGTATGGAACTTGTTTCGCAAATCTTTGCCAACGAAGAAAAATAAAACGTCAGTGCTATTTATTCTGTCAAGTTTACATCAAGTCAACTGTCAGCCTAATTGTTTTGTTTGTTATGAAGGCTTCAATGTTTTGTTCGGGTATTTCGTGCAATTTCTTTATTATTTAGTGAAAATATTGAAAATAGTGAACCGTGATCAGAGTAAAGAACGAGCTTGTTACAATGCCACCGAGAAAACGGTTTACTAAGTGTGAAATATGTGGCAAGCGAGCCACTCGAGAAAATCACGAAAAAAGGGATTTTATGGCGAAATTTCCCTTGGATAATGACCGGTACGTATTGCTTTAGATACTTTTGACCTTATTTTGGTGCAGCAGGCTTTAAACACATCGAAAATTTGATATTTTATATTAGTTAGTCAGTTTTTAGTTGTGAACTAGGGATGTACTAAAACTATCGATAATTGTATGTTTATTTGTATATTAGTGTAAGTAATTAAATAAAATATGTGAAATTTCCTGAGAACTTGCATGCAATATGACACAAAATTAATTCGTCGAAGATTTTCAGTGGAAAATTATCTATCATCTATGCATTAATGGTCATTATTTAACATATTTGATTTGATTTATAGATGCATATTAGCGCTAAATAATCAGTTGATCATCTCATTAGCAAACACTTGGAATATAAACTGTACATAACCAAGGCTGTATGTTTTCAGATGCAGGCAGTGGGTTAAATTTGTTGGGAACGAAGATCTGATACATCTTCCCATAGAAAAGTTACATTTATTGAAACATGTATCTACAGATCATTTTGAAAATAGTGCTTTTAATAAAAAAAAATTAAGAAAAGAAATAGTGAAGGATTTTATAATTACAATCTGAGTGTAATGAGGTATTCTAAAATAGAATCCTAGCGTAGTGAGGGATTCAATTGTTAACGCCTATGGGTGGTATTCCACCTATGCAATTTCTTTGTCCAATGTGTATTGCGTCTCACATTTTGATTAATGACAGAGTGAAACACAATGACATTGGACCAAGAAATTGGATAGGTGGAATACCACCCTAAGGTGGAAATATTTTTGCTACCACGTGATAAATTTACATACTGCTTTTCACATCACTTATGAGGAAATTATTATGGTACAAATAAATAAATACATTTAATTAATGGTAATTAAATTAAATAATTTAACCTAAGAAGTATGCAAAAAGAGGAAAAAAGTGATCCCTCCTAGTAGGGAAAAAAAGTGCTACTTTGATCCTTTCTAGTGGTGAAGAACAACAAGGTGTTCTAAAAAAAAATCGAGTCGACATTAAGCTCGACCACGTATTAGTCCACTCATAGAACTATCCACTATATAACATACAACTTAAATGTGAACTCGATCCTAACTTGATTTCGTTTCGAGTACAAAATTTGTAGACAAGAGTCTATATTTCAACCCTCTCCATTTTATCGATATCGATAAGAAACGCAAGCGTGTAGCGTACTACACTATTTAAATTGTTTATGGTGGTACTATGGTTCTTTGACAGTTCTTTGTCGTACATTTTGGTAATGATTTGCGAAACAAAGGGATTCCACTCGCTAGTATGGAAGTCCCGTCTCTTAAAACGTAGTGATTATATGCTCTTTGGACAACCTTCATGTCTCCGATAGGCTATTGTTTCTTTTTACAAATACAACCATTAAAGTAATAGGTCTAAGCAAATAAACAGCGGTATCTATTATCATTAAATATTACAGGATATAAAGTTCGACAGATGTTCATCCTCCTAAGTCCTGAGTTCCTTTTAAAAGGACAAAATCAAATCGAGTTCAAAAAAATAGCATACCATCAGATCCACAGCGCAGGCTTCGTCACATTACAAACAGCTCATCCACCTCAGTTTTCGTCAACCTATAGGTTTAGAACTATAATGGAATAAAATAAGGTTCCAAATTCCACACTGCAAAAATTACTCTGGGTCCTGGATCATAGGAAGTTAGAGTACATAGTGAATCACCAACCAACCAACCTACCAACCAACTTACCAACCAACCAACCAACCACGTTTATACGTTTTAAGTGTAATTTTGATACATCAAATGTTCATTCGAGAATAAGTCCTGGAGATTTTTTGCTGTACGCTAAAAGGTTAGATGGATTTCCATTATGTGTTGAGATTTTGGAGCGCCGTAATAAGTTACAACTAAGTCTAAATAAAGAAAATATTTAAGTACCCCTTCTTAACCTTTTGTACGCGAAGAACACCTAAAGTCGTCGTTACTATTCGTGCCCACAGCGCCAAGGACAACTATAGGTGTTATGGCTGACGCTGTCAAAGTAACCTTCACACTTTCAAGTAAGGTTTACATTAGCTCTCTTGCGCCCGGGAGCTTGGCGTTTGAATGATGTTTGTGTTTATGATATAAAGCTTTCAAAAGGTTAATAAGATTCTAGGTTTCTAATAAAAACTCTGGTTAGTTTATTGCCAATTTATCACAAATGTGCTTAGCAAAAATACAAAAATTATTAACACGCATTTAACAGTCTAAAACTATTCCTCGTTCTGTAAAATTCTAAATCGATTGTTGAAAATCGAATAGCTATATCCTCTTTAATTTCGAAATAAATCACCAGAAAGGTATTTTCCGTTCATAACTTGATAAGAAAGCCTCAAAAGAAGTAAATTAAAGCATAAAATAACACAACATTAAATTCCCCAAAATTCAATCACATTTTCTCCTCTCCCTTTATTGTGAAATTATTAACGCACCAAAATGCTACCACGATTGAACGCTTCAATAGCTTAACAAACTTACGAAGGCAGGTGGTCAACTTTGGAACTAAAGTTTCTTCATACACTGTGACAGCCTCCGTGCGACAGTGGCGACAATGACGGTATCAAAGTTAGTTTTGAGGTATACCACAGATAAAGAACTTTTGTGACATTCGGTAACCTTTGCCATTACTAACTCCAGAAAGAGCGGAGGTAATAGAGAATTGATGAACAAGCGGGGTTGTTTGGCTAACGTGTGTATTATTAGAAAGGGATTAGCTTTTGTACTATTTTGGAGTGTAATTTATGAAGGTCATTTAGGTTTTCTTTATATAATAAGTAAATAAGCGAGACAGTAACGCTTTTAGTTTTGTTTCAGGTTGAACCATAGAAAAATAAGAATCATAGAGTGCTGTCGCCATACATCAGTTTTGGTACCAAAACGATTATTATTTTCGTAGCCGACATCTAAATAGCATCGAGTAGCGGAATTATCAGTAATGCTACTTGACGAAAATAATAAGAGTTTTGGTACCAAAACTGATGTACGGAGTGAGCACTCTAAGCTTACCTGATGCTAACATCTTATCGTTATGATCGGTCATCTGATACAACTAAACTGTACTATTCGCCAACACACTGCCAGTCACCAGTTTGGTACCACACT
Organism: Cydia pomonella; assembly: GCF_033807575.1. Taxonomy (NCBI): domain Eukaryota; kingdom Metazoa; phylum Arthropoda; class Insecta; order Lepidoptera; family Tortricidae; genus Cydia; species Cydia pomonella. Next base: position 3,667,437 of record NC_084710.1, on the reverse strand, counting down.
GTACCCCTAAGTATTTTTAAACAAAAAAAAGTCACTTTCCATAAATCGTTTGTGCAACCCATCTTAACAGATGGTTCAAATCGTGATACGTTGAATATGCTTTTCGAAAGCTATTTAAAAAAAACTGAAATAAATGTCATATACTAAATAAAATATGACCAAACGCCTCCAGTGCCCAGGGCTAGGATTTAACTAGCGTCCTTTACATTCGCGGCAACCACTCGACCACTTGGCCACCCGAGTGGCCGTGACTCGAAATATGGGTATCGGTCGAAATTTCTCAAGTACATACATAAAGGCTTACGGCGCCATATTTTAAATAACAACTATTTTAGCAGCATTGCACAGCAACCTTTACGGCAAATAATTGCTAATTTACTATTAAACGTTTGAAGCAGAAACCACAATACATATAGATACACTATGTATACACGGTGCTCACGAGGAACCCGAAAGATTTTAACCACGTACTTCTAAAGCCAAAAGAAGGAAAAAAATTTATATGAGTTTCAGTAAATTTCGCCAAAAAAAAATTGTTTTTTTTTTTTCAAATTTTGAACGTATTTTTACATAAAAAGTTAATGTTATGGTAAAACTGGCACTGAAAAAAATTTTTTACGATTTTTTTTTGTAAAAACTAGTTCTTGCAAAGGTTACTTGTCACTTTTTGACATCTATCAATAAGGATATTTAGACTACGCCCCATAATGCATCATCGCGATCAAAAATTGAGACTAGTCATACCTATCGACTGAAGCAACTATAAGTATAAGTTTTAATTTTATTGTATTTAGTTCGTATTTTTATCTTATTCTATTATTATGGACTTTTGTCTGAATTAAAGTGATTTTATTTTTATTTATTTATTTTATTTAAAAAGGCGTTTTGCACTAAGTTACGATAAGAAGATGTTTTTTTTTTACATTGGTAACAACTCTGAAACTAGACGAAATCCAGAAGTGACATTTTAGTCTCTAAATGTGATCAGTAATACACTGTCAATATCTTTCGGTTTCCTCATGTAGCACCGTGTATGTATTAGCCTCGTTTCCAGAACGTGTCGATATATATTGATTGATTGTATATATTCATTTGCCTGGTCCTTCGTCAGGCGTGGGCGATTATGGAACGGCTGTGAATTTATAACAATGAGATTCGATTTTTTGATAAATCGATGAATAAAGTAAGACGTTATAAGAATTTTCCATTTTTATGAAAACGGATTTCTTTTAAGTTTCGTTTTTTATACCGATTTAATATATTCGAAATAATAAGTAGTCTTTAATGATAAGACCGCCTGTTGTCACCTCTATCTTCATGTATTATGTATGTCTTTCTGTAAATGATATTTGGAGGTTATGTAAAAAAGAGGATTTGTATTGTATTGTATTTGTATTGTAGTTTAATTATTGTTTGATGGAATTCTATTTAGCGATTAATGTCACGCTTTTGACGTTTTATCTGAGGGACTAGCCAAGACGTCAATCGTTTGCGCCGTAGCGAACGACACTGTAATCTCTATCTACATATCACTCTTCCATATTAGTGCGATAGAGATACATTGGCGTTTCGTTCGTTATGGCGCAAACGATTGGCATCTTGGCTAATAGGCACCCAGTGGTTCTAAGTGCTTAGCTAACATGCCAATCGTTAACGCTCCGTAGCGAAGCGTAGTCACTTCTATCATTCTGCGACAGTGACAGTTGCGTTTCGTTCGCTAAGGAGTGATTGACCGTTTAAAAACCATAATTGAAGATTGTCAATCGTAGAAATATGTTTAAAAATAGCCAAACATTTACATCACTGATTGATTATATTATTATGGTAGTCATAGTAATCTTTTATGACCCCCTATTTAAAACGGGGGCGTTGGGCATTGGGCACCAAAAATGGCAGTTTTAGTTAGGTGGGTCGGAGCCGTTTCAACTTTGGGGCCCACTGCTCTATTGTACACAACACAGGTTTACATAAAATTTACAGAAATAGAGGTACAAAGGCGAACTTAACCCTATATGGGATCTCTTCCAGCTTATATGGTATGGTGCACAAATTTGGCATAAATTGAATTGGAATTTTAGTGCTCTATAACACGCAAACAAATTAAATTGTATTATTACTGCATATTACGTTATGAGTGCATTAAGTTTTGAGTGCAATGAATGAACGAATCGTCAGCCAATCGCAAATGCCAAGGTCATTTTTTTTCATTCTTATTTAAATGTCACAAATAGCTGTTTTGCATGTTTTCTATGTAGGTCACATATAAAATGTTTAGACACATAAATAGGTACAAAACGAGGCGAAAACTTTCCAGCATTCCTATGTCAATTTGATGTTAACAAACCAAATTAAGTACTTATATTTCGCTGGCTACAAAACATTCCGAATAAGTTTAACTCATTTACCATCCTTTTCAGTGAATAGTTTGACTTGTATTTTGGTATTATATCTATAACTTTGCTCCCCAATTAATGTGTTCAGTACAAATGGTAGAAAAATAAAAAAAATGCTTTTTCTCAAAAATTAACGGCAAAGTCGACTTTGCCGATTTAAAATAGGTCGCGAAGTGCGTAGTTTATGGCCAATCAAAAATTAAAAAGTTAAAAACATTGCAATCTCGATTTCAGGACTGCAATATTGCATTTTTATCGAGTTCCAAACTTAAAAAAAAGTCAAAATGGTCATATCAATGAAGGCATAGGTCCATTAAACAGCCAAACAGATGATCAGTACTTATTATTATAATGTTGGTACCGCAACTATTTAGCTGTCTCAAATAGATTTGCGTATTTTCGACAGAAAAATATTTTTCTATTTTTAATTAAAAAAAAAAGGCGGATAAAAAAATCTTTTACTTTTAGAAAATATATACGTAAGGAAAAATGCTGTAAAATATTTCTATTATATTTATATTTTTTGCACTATTCTTGTGAAAAGCATTATATATGACTCGGTATAGGATTCAATTAAACGACTTCCAAGGTCGTCCGTTTAAAACGAATCCTCAACTAGCCAGTACCTATTTCCGAGCCTCGACAATAATGTATTTTTAAAGAAACATACAAAGGCACAATGGATATTAAAATATAGCTCTTTCAGTCCACATCGTGGCTACATTATAAACTTGGAGGTCGATTCTAATTGAACTAGAGTCAGACCAAGATAAGTTGGTGCGATTTTGATAGCACGGCATAACGTCGGGGATAGTGGAATACCGCGCAACTAACAAAGTCGTCAGAGTTCGAAATTCAAACAATTTACAAGGTAATTGAACCTTACTGCATTTGTTAGTTACGCGGTATTGCACTATCCCCGACGAATTATGCAAGTGTTAAGTAAATGGCATAACTTCATAGAAGTTTGATTTTTAAAATAACACTTGCACTGTCTGGGCTGCCAAAATCGCTGCCAACTTTTTGACTAACATGTTATAGTATTGAACTGGTTGGACCGTCAAGATCAACTTCATTTCGCATGCACCAATCAGTATAAGCGATCTTTAAGTATCAAAATAAGATCAAAACCGTAACTAATTGTAAAATCAGAACCGGGCTCTTGGTCAGTAATACGCCTGGAAACTATGTTAGTAATTAGCTATTATCAGCTAATCGAGCTGCACGCACTGATTCCGGAGGCGACGAAATCCGTGTCACAATCACAATATTGGCGAACGGCGCAACTGTGTGCTCAAAATATAACCGGCTTAAATCATTGAAAGAAGAAGTACCTATTATATTAATGAATAAAAAAAATATTGTTTTAATAGGCATCTAGTGTAGTGGACTACTGGATAAATACATTCTTATCCTTAAAAGTGCTCATAAGTGTAGCTTGTTCTACTCGTATATTATATTTCTCGTTATCTTCTACTTCAGTCGGTCCCTCAATGCTGAGGATTGTGACATCATGTCCTTCTGTTGAAGACCAGATTCCTCCATAAGCTTCTATTCCTCGCCAAGCGCATGACCTCGTGCAATTTTAATTGCATAGCTGCAGTGATTTTAGCACACCATCTAGTAGGGGGAGGGCCCGGAGGTCAGGTGCCCTCAACTTTGCCCGTCATAATAACTCTCTCTAGGCTATCCGGGGAGCGAGGTCTGATGTATATGAGAGTCAGGTCCTGGCATATTGTTGCCAACCGGCGTTTTATGCGTAGCTCTTCCATTATGGAGTTATCCGTAAAAGCCGGCGCTAACTCCACATCTCAAACGCGTTGAATTCTCGTTATAAAATAAAGAATATCATAACAGTGTATGGGACAATTGGACAATAAAAAAATACATAATTTTCAGTATTTCACGTCTTTAAACTCCAATATTTTCACAAAAATTTTACAAATGGATTTCACATTTTCGAATGAATTTGATGTTGTTAAAAATGTTACTTGAACTAACAATACTCTATAATATGTTTTCAATTACAATTATAGCAATCCTACAGTCTCAAAACACTACGAAAAACAGTCATTACGAGTAAGATAGGTACCTAATATACATACTTTACTCTTTGCATTCAGAGCCCTAGACCAAATCCGTCATTGTTTTTCTTTTTACGATTCTGTTCACGCCCGCCAGCATCATAAAAAGTAGTTACCACAGATACAATGCACTATGATGTCATATTTAAATGCCGTTCTCTTTTTAAAAACCGAACTGCTTCTGCAATCTTTATTAGATACAGATTAGCGAACGTAACATATTTTATGCAGTTTTTGATATTCATAAGTACGCAGTTTTTATAATGTAGGTATCATCTAAATGTTTTTTTGCTGATAATAGCCTCGTGATATGATAGGTATAATTAGGTTACAATTTGACATTACTTGTTAATTAAGGTGCAAATTGTATTCTGTTGGAGGTTTGTTCTGTATAATGTGGATACGTTTAAAACACGTTGACGACATGTTAGGTTGTCAAATGGATGTTGTGTTAACTAGACTGCAGGCAACGATTGTACAAGTACGTAAATACAACACAATCACGGTATTTTTTAAACTCCGTTAACTTCGTTATGGCTAAGTACATTTAGGGAAACTTAATGGGATAGTTTTTTTAATTTTTCGTATAAAATAATTAGTACCGTTGTTGTAACACGGACATTATTACGCTCAACTTCCTGAAATGAAATGAAAAGAAGAATATCGCTTAAAACTCTAGTGCGACAAATTATCTTCAAACACTAGATAATCGTTAGGTACACAACCCGCGTAGCCAACATGTCAATCGTTAAGGCGAAGGGTAAGGCAAGCTCTTTCCATACAAACTTTGTGCGCGTTTTTCTTCGTTTGTGTGTGCGCTACAGTTATTATTTTTGGTAAATATGCTTATTTTTCTGTTAGCTAGAGTTTGATGTATTATTATTTTTTAATTATATTTTTTTGTATTTTTATTTTTTTTAAATAAAGAAAAAATTCTACATGAAGTTCTGCGTATATCCAATATATACAGGGTGATTCATGAGACGTGAGCAGGACTAAGCCTACACAATCAGTAAATGTTAATGAACCGTTCATCATCATATTTAAGTAAAATAATCTCGCTTTATTTCTGTTGTTTAACTTTTTGGGAATGACAAATTTGATAATCTACAATCATGGACACCCTACAACACTTAATTAAGAAAGATAAAACCTCTTTAACCGTTATGACAGCAGTTTGATTATGAAGAAAACAAAATGTCACACTTGAGTGAGATACGATTTTTCAAAAGTAACCAGACTCCGATGACATTCAATTTGTCTCTTGTTATGGATAAAACAAAGAGGGTGACCATACATGGCGTAAATAAATTAAAACATTTTTTTGAACATTAAAAAATAAAAGAACGTTAATCTCACAAATGCTGGTACTAAACAGTTCCTTATAACTTACTGAATGCTCAAGCTTGATCCTGCTCACGTCTCCTGAATCACCCTGTATAAGCAAAAAATTTAATTAAATGCTACAGTGCCAAAACTAACGAATAAAACTTACAATAAAGCACAAGGTTTGTATGGAGTATGCCTTGCTCTACCCTGCGCCTTAAACGCAACTGTCACTGTCGCACTAATCTGGAAGAGTGATAGAGAGAGATGACTAAGCTACGGAGCATTAATGGTTGGCATGTTGGCTACGCGGGCTGTTGTGAATCTTAAGAGGGAAATATACCACGTGATCGCCTATACAAAAAGAGAAAACGTTTTTCCACTTCTAAACGGATGTCATTCCAGATTTAGAGCTGAGCCCAAGTGAGGAAGTACCTCCACCTTACAGAAAACCACAGGCAAATAACACGGCCCTACTTATAGTGTTGTGTTCCTGCTGGTGAGTAAGGTTGCCAGAGCTCAACGAGGGGAGGGAGGGTTGTAAGGGTCGGCAACGCGCATGTAACTCCTCTGGAGTTGCAGGCGTACATAGGCTACGGAGACTGCTTACCATCAGACGGCCCGTATGCTTGTTTGCCACCGACGTAGTATAAAAAAAATCTCCTGAAATGGAATTTTATAGAAAAAATAGTGTTATTTCGCTAGGATCGCAAAGCTATTCTTCCATCTCAAGCCTTAGATGATTCAGAGTAAAATAAATTACCTATTTACACGTTATTTAATATTTATATGTCAAAATCATCACTTAAAGGTCAATGCTACTAGCCACCATGAGGAATCAACTCAACATTTTCATCATATTTTCCACTCTCGTGGATAAAATGCAACTTTCTCATCGGTTTTTGAATAATAAAGAGAACGTTTACGAGCGGGTTAGTTGAAAGTTATTTTTCGAACTACTGTCAGTGAAGATATCTTATACCTTTAAATTTCTGTGATCTCGGAAATGGCTCTAACGATTTCGCTGAAATTTGGTATATGGGGGTTTTTGGGGGTATACAATCGATCTAGATTAGTCTTATGTTTGGGAAAACGCGTGTTTTCGAGTTTTCGTGCGTTTTTCTTTTGACGCAGAATATGGTCGCTAACTTCGTGTTGCCGGCCACTGTCCGTCTGGTCCAGCGGGTTAAGGCGCGGACGGCTACAAACGAGTGTTACGGGTTCGAATCTCGCCCGATGACTAACTTTTGTTTTTTTTTTATATGTTCAAGTTTATATATAATTTTTTAATTTTTATTGTTTTAGACAAGTTTAATTTAGTAAAAAAATTTAGTTAATGTTTGAGATAACAATATATATTTCTCATAAATATGTCTAACATTTACCTATACTGATTACGTGAATAAGATTTATGCTTTCGAGTTTTTATTTTATTGAGACATAAAAAAAAAGTAAGGAAAGCCTTCATGTGATCATATCAGTTTTTAGGATCACTGAAATCAAACACCTGATCTACACAGAAATCGATTGTAAATAATAATAATTGTCAGTTCACATTTTACTTTTTAAGTTTATGTAGATTATCACCTATACACCACCATATTACAATAAATAGTTATAACCGAGCAAAGCTCGGTCGCCCAGGTACTATTATTTTAAATACAACGTTTATAATGTTTATAGTTCGAATAGATCTCACAGGCCAATTCTAGTTTTAGTTATTAGATCTGTTTCCAATATGATTATGATTTGTCAGTGTTAAAAGTGACGTTGAAGAAATGTCAATTTGACACTAACAGATCAGTATTATCTTGGAAATATATCGAATAACCAAAGAGCATATAATCACTACGTTTTACGAATAACTACGAGTAAACCTAGAATTGGCCTGATACTCATGAGATAAGACATACCTATCCATAATACAAGTCTGAACCTGTATCTAAATAACGATTTTTTGTCTACAACACGTTTTTTCTATACGCGCCGCATTTACGATCAATTTTATAACTCACAAGCCACACCGTAAACACGTTATAATGTCAAAATGGAGTCGTTATCGGTCACCTACAAAGCCGGACATTTAAATAACTTACAATTTTATTAAATATGTGAAACAAGGTCAGACAAGCTAACTCGTTCTGAGATTGAGTTAATAAAACTTAAGAAGATTTATTAACTCAATCTAAGAACGCTTTGATAGATAAAGCTTGGATACCTAATTAGACCAAGCTATTTTGGCGTAAAAAGAGCGTACCTGGGTCGCCTAGCAGGAGGACGTCCTATCGGACGCCCTAGATATCGCTGGAGCGACATGGTGGAGGCGGATCTGCGCGAGCTTCGAGTCGACAATTGGCGAGAGGTCGCACAGGACCGAGAAAAGTGGCGCTGTCTTGTGTCGGAAGCCAAGTCTCATTTTGGGTCGCTGAGCCAACGGAGTAAGTAAGTAAGTATTTTGGCAAGGATTTTGATAGATCAGCCTGTGCAAGTGTTAAGTAAAGATCATAATTTCATAGATGTTTGACGTTTAAAGTTACACTTGCACTGTCTAGGCTGTCAAAATCGCTGCCAACTTATCTTGGTCTGACTCTATTGAACATTTTGGTGTAGGTGGGTATTCCCATCTGTGCCCACTTCGCATGACCACCGCCTTACAAGATGCACAGATCACAGCGGGCACAGATGGAAATAATTTGTATGTAGATGCGATTTGCTTGGAGCGACATGGTGGAGGCGGATCTGCGCGAGCTTCGAGTCGACAATTGGTGAGAGGTCGCACAGGACCGAGAAAAGTGGCGCTGTCTTGTGTCGGAGGCCAAGTCTCATTTTGGGTTGCTGAGCCAACGGAGTAAGTAAGTAAGTAGTCCTATTTCCATCTGTGCCCGGCGGGGACATGGGATTACACCAACATTTTTGTTATTACGAGTCACATGAACCTAACCGCCGCCATACAATCGAAGCTACGCTCTCATTTTAAAACGACATTCTGAAAACAACATGAACATTCGAGTAAATAAGTAGGTAATAGTTTTCGTTGCTAGAAATTGTAATACAAAGAAATTGGTGCGAGTAGAAGTTTTATAGGTGTACAAATCATGTATTCGCTCTTTTTTTGTACCTATAATGTAATTTTTTTTCTCCATAAATATAGGTACCCCGCCCGCAGCTTTGAATTTCCCTTTTTCACATCCCTATTTAAAAAAGTTGTGATTGGTCACTGAAATATTAGATTGTACAACAATGGCATACAGCCATCCATTTTTATCCGAGGCAATATAGTCAAAGATAAATATGGACATTTATAGCTAACTTATAGATACTCTGAATTTCACTTCGACTGCGAGGAAAATTTACAAACATTTCCAATATTTTAGGTTATTTTGCCATATTTGTTCAAGAGGTCGGGGGCGCGCCGGCAGGACTGGCAGTTTGTAGGGCAGATTTTACACTTTATTGCTAAGTTAATAAGTCGTAATATATGATTTTATAAGCAATTTTATGTCACTTACTCGCGACTTAAATGTCACTTTTACGAGCATGACAAGTAAAAAATAAAATTATAAATGACAAACGCAACAATATATATTTGCCGTTGACTAGCAACATTCGGTACAGTTCAGTCGCTCGCGGCACAATACGCGTATGGTCGTTTTTGAGCTCGAGTCAGACTTTCTTCCTTTCACAGCTATTTCTTTCTTTCGTAGTTCTTTGTACAAAGTAATGTGGAATAAAACGTGTAATTACAATTAGCCGGACAGACGTCGGTCATTAGACCAGCTTCACGGGCTTCCGTTAAGGACGCTACACGGCTTCTCTGTGACGATCTCCGGCATTAGTCTGCAAGTTAAACGATGTATTGAAACTACATTGAAGTAACAACTTTACCGGTATTTTCATAGACGGCATTGAGAGCAGAAGAGAAAATGTCCAATTCAATGTTGTTAACAATTACAGCTTAATCGAATTATTTTTCACCACAACACCATGTAAAGGCTCTTTTTTTCATCAAAAACTGATGTGAAAGTTGCATTTTATCTATAAGAATGGCAAATAAATTTGATGCAAATTTCGAGTTGTTTCATGTTGGCTGGTGAAAATGACTTATCTTGACTTTGAGGTGTGAGGTACAGGACAAATTTAGGGAAACTCGGAATAGCACAATCGGATTAGGACCAACCTCGAAATCTCTGCAACAGTCATGAAATTTGGTATGTATATAAATTAAAGGCCCCTTTTTCATGCCCAAACCATTTGACATTTGGGTACCTTGAGGAATCGCTGCCATCTTGGAATATGTGTACCATCCAGGAGAAATTCGCGTTAATCCGATTGTGCTAGAAGGTCATAGCGGTCCTACCTACCCTTTAGGCTAAGCACGCTGTTATCCAACAAAGAAACCAAATAAAGAAAAGTAGCCAACGCTATTAAGAAAATAAAAGTCCTTGTAAATTAATAATAATTTATTATTACCAAGACGTCTTTACAAATTGCGCAACCTTTAGTGCTGGTCAGAACTCGAGTCCTGAAGAATTAAAATCGTTTTTACGATACTCTGCGCTTCGCTGCAAAAATTGGCTATATCTGTCACTTGAGAGAGCACTAGCGACGTTCTCATCGGTATAACGCAGTCGCTGTGGTCGAAAATCACTAGGAGCCAATGATGACTTAGCGCTAAAAAAAACTTTCGAGTCTCTCAACTCATGAGTCTAGACCTTTATTGAGTCTTTTTTAAGCGCGACTCAGAAGGACTCGAGCCTCCAAATAAAGTCTCCGTCAACAACTTTGTATGTTGTCTCTAAATACTAGTAGCACTAAAGAAAATAAGCGTTACTGTATTGTGTACCTAACCCATGAAAAGGTATTACATTTTTTGTTAAAAAGTTTTCTGAAAAGGACTCAAATCTCTACAAAAGACTCGGATGTTGAAAAGAACTCAAGTTTAGACTTAATTATATGAGTCTGCGAAACACAGTCGAGTCACAGAATAAATAATAGTACTACCATCCAGAAATGACACTTCCTGCTAAACCTAAGTTTGATAGCGATTCAGGGACGAATTATGCTATCCCTTTTTAGGGTTCCGTAGCCAAATGGCATAAAACGGAACCCTTATAGTTTCGCCATGTCCGTCTGTCTGTCTGTCTGTCTGTCTGTCTGTCTGTCTGTCCGAGGCTTTGCTCCGTGGTCGTTAGTGCTAGAAAGCTGAAATTTGGCATGGATATATAAATCAATAAAGCCGACAAAGTCGTACAATAAAATCTAAAAATTTAATTTTTTTTAGGGTACCTCCCCTACACGTAAAGTGGGGGTGAATTTGTTTTTTCGCTTCAACCCTAGAGTGTGGGGTATCGTTGGAAAGGTCTTTCAAAACTAATAGGGGTTTTCAAAAAACATTTTTTTGATAAAGTGAATATATTCGGAGATAATCGATCCGGAAGAAAAAAAAAATGTGTCCCCCCCCCTCTAACTTTTGAACCATAGGTCCAAAAAATATGAAAAAAATCGTGGAAGTAGAGCTTAAGAAAGACATTAAATGAAAACTATAGCGAACATGATCAGTTTAGCTGTTTTTAAATTATCGCAAAAAGTTTTCCCTTCATAGTAAAAAGACTTACTTTAATTAGGTACTGATTATGCAAATTTGCCTATTTGTTTAACTCGGGTGAAAGGTACCGTTTCATCCCTTGGTTAACAATTTACTATACTTTAAGCTCCAGTTTAGCTTATTGTGACGGATGAGTAACTACGGAACCCTACACTGAGCGTGGCCCGACATGCTCTTGGCCGGTTATTAATGTATGGCAACAACCCTTTCGGCTATTTAGGGTTGTCAAAATTCAATTTAATATCTTATCTGTGGTCGTGCATGCAAAGTCAAGTTGTGCCAACCCTAAGCTCGAAGCAATGCTGAGCCGAACGGAGCCGACAATGACCGAAAGCAGGAGTGTCGCCTGTCGCCCCACTGGTCGAGTTTTAAAACAGAGGATTTGAAGGACTCGAGTCGAGTCTTTACCAACACTAACAACCTTACTCTCAAGTTTCTGAAATCGCATCTCCCGCTAACGACCCTATTACGAAGTATTTGTGTACCTACCTAACCCATGAATATTACTTTTTTGTTAAAAAGTTGTCTGAAAAGGACTCGTCACTACAAAAGACTCTGAAGTTAAAAAGAACTCGAGTTCAGACTTACTTTAATAAGTTTAAAAGTCGAGTCTTAAAGCAGAGGATTTGAAGGACTCGAGTCTTTACTAACACTTTACTCTCAAGTTTCTGAAATCGCATCTCCCGCTAACGACCCTATTGCGAAGTATTTGCGAATTTTTCGCTCCGAATACGGGCAGAATTTAATTGACTTTTAATCGCTCAGCAATTAAGAAAGAGCTCATTTACTCCGAGAATTATGTCGGTTTGGTAACCGGCTGAAAATAGTGTTTAAAAGTATTTTAAACTTATTTGAATCACTTAATTATGAAATTTATGAAGCTCGACAGTAGAAAGCCAACAACATGATAATATCAAAACGTAATTATAATTCGCGCATGCATTTTGCTCGTACTTGTGGCGCGAGCGAGATGCACGGGCGAATGATAACAAATGACATCATTTAGAGATCAGTTTGAAATCAAAATGTAAGTTTGAATTGGCCTCTTAGGGCAATCAAATTAGATCCAAAATAAGCGTTTTGAGGAATTAATTCCCAGCAAGCTGGAAATCGCCTTAATACATTCGTTTGGGTCTAAATGCGTGTAATCCGAGTTTGCTCTATCCCAGGAGGTGTGTATACATTTTCAGAGCCTTGGGAGATACTTTTTTCCCTGGATGGACAAACCATTCGATTCAGAAGGAACCCTGGTACTAACAGCAAGGTTTTGTGGATCAGACATTAGTAAAAAGGCGTTTTCGATTTTTTTTCAAGAAAAATGGCGGCCATTTTTTACAACCTTTGACTACAATTCACATTAAGGTACCTTTCGGATCCTCAGATATCGACTTCTATCATGATAAGAGCATATTTTCCGTCGTACGTACCGTGTTTGAGTTACAAGCAAAAAACTGAAAATAAGCAAACATTTTTGCACACCTCCTAGGATGGAGCAAACTCAGATTACACGCATGTAGAACAAAATGAAGGTATTAAATAAATACTTTGAAAAAATCGGATTTTTGACCTATCTATTCTTCTATTACTTATTAGTAGAAAATTACTAGGTAAGCGTTCGTATGTTTTTCGAGACATTATACATGTACGAAATATCATTTGGTTTGACTCTTGTAACGGAAAATATTGTAAAAAATGGACTAATGCTGCATGTGTTTTTTATTTTACGATTAAATTCAATTTGAAGGCCAAATCACTCCGCACGGCCCCCGTTGGTTGCGTAGTCCATCGCGAGAGGTGCATGCCCAATCCATTTGTTAACGAGCGACCCGGCCCGGCTTCGCACGGATTTACAAAAAACCTTAACAAATTGTACACTTAAACCTTCCTCAAGAATCACTCTATTGATAGGCGAAAATCACATGAAAATCCGTTCAGTAGTTTTTAAGTTTATCGCAAACATACAGACAGACAGATGCGGCGGAGGGCTTTCTCATTTCCGCCTTTTGAAAAATGAGATTTGGTTCCGGTCCGGTTGAGCATTTTAGTTCCTCACTGTCACTAATACATACTACTGCGCGCATTCAAGTTCGCTAGTAAAATTAAATGACGGCACTTTGTAAACGCGAATCGAATTCTCTAAAATAATTAATCCAACTCGATGCACGAGTATCGATCGTATCGATAACGCGTCGCCAATCGATTGGCACAGCGCCGGGCAGCTACTATACTATCTGCAATACCATTTGGCGACTGAAGTCATACTTGTTCAAAATTAATGAAGTCATATTGCTCTCTTTTTCATGCTTGTTTAGACCTAGCACTTTTGAAAGAGATGGCATTATAACTTCATTCGCCATTTGGTACTGCGATTACTATAGCAACGTGCAAGAGTAGTTATAGTGTGAAAACAATAAAAATTGTTACGCGAAATTAAGAACTATTTTTGAATGTTTTTCTTCGAATTTTGAAGTCATCAGTGAAGAGAAAACAATAAAATTATCAAGCGAAATGTAATCTTGAGCTAATTGATAAATACAACCATGTTCTCAGAATTTTTGGGAGACTGCAATTTTTTGAGATACTTATTTTAATTGCAATTTTGGAGGTAGTTACCCTTTAGGTCTCCCCTATGAGTATTTTTTAGGGATAATGAATTCGCGCGGTTGTTGTTAGTTATGCGACAAACTCAGCGTTAAACGCGATGCGTTTGCCGCACACCCATTTTAAATCAAAATGACACTGACATTGTATTACGCGGTAAACACAGCGGTAAGCGCATTGTCACTGTAAACCAATTTTTAACGTCTGCGAGCGATACTACAAAATTTAAAATTAAAGGAAAAGATTTATTATTTATTTTATTTATTTATTTCCACACTTACAACTATCTTTGCAGGTACTAGACCTAAGACAATAGTGTAACTAACATGGAAAAATGTACGCTTACTTGAACCCGAACCTCTGCAATCCGTACATTGCTCTTAACCAATTGAGCAACGGAAGCCTACCAGAACTTCGCAAAATTCAAAAACACAATCTGCCATTTTTCCTACATTCCGTTGATCGCATGCGTTCAACGCTGCGTTTATCGCTAGTGTTGTCAGCAGGTTGCCACCCATACTATAATATAGTATCGTACTATATTTTAGTCAGTTGTAGTAAACACAATATAGTACGAAAAATACTATATTTTCATCACTAAAGAGAGGGGTATCCATATGTCACTGATGTCGCAACGTATGCGACTTGGATTTTTAAACGCCGCAATACGCCTTAAGTCGGTGTCCCATTTTTTTCTATTTTCAAAAAATACTATTTTTCTTTAGAATAAAGGCAACCCTATTTATCGCATAAAATATCTGCGCGCTTTAGATACGTGCAAATCCCTTTTTATTCAAGTTTTTGGGCACCTTTAGACCTATTTATTATTTGGGTCGGCATTCTTAGAAATTAAAAAACTTTTTACATAAACTTACTCAATTATACTTGACGTTTGGTAAATAAAAGCGCGTTACTCAATATCAGAGTTTATTGAAATTAGAGGTGAATTGAACAAGTTCGTACCGAAGTTCTAAGGTCGCGCGCCGTGGGAGTGAAACCTAATCTCGTATCGGAATTAAGCAATTGTGGCTTGTGGTAGGAAACGATGTCACTTGGACATACTGCAAGTGCTCGACGCATTCCATTTTAAAGATATGATCATGATTACAGGTCTAGAATGTATTAGATTGCCTCGGATCGGAATGATGTCAAATGTCATTGACACTAGAGTCATATGATATTTATTTTTTAGTTTTTTTATTAGATTATTTTGTATATCTGTTTGTTTTTTTTATTATTATTTTAGTTTTTATGGCCCTACGTTTGCTTTGTTTCGAATTTTTAATGTATATATATTTTTAATTATTATAGGAGTTAGAAGCAATTTTGTATGAAATCTGTTTTTCGCTCCAAATTTTTATAATAATACAAGAATCGAAAATAGTCAATCGTAGGGTATAGACCCTAGGGTAACCTAGGGTAGGGTAACCATAGGGTTAATATACATCAAATTATGTAAAAATGTTTTTTTAAATGTCAATAATTTTTGTAAGATCAGGCAGGTCGTAATGTTCCTGTGTAATGTTCTGACGGTAGTCACATTAAACCAATATTTTTTTTTTTTTTACAGATAAAAACATTTAATGGGAAACATACAGCACATAATAAAACAAAATGGTAAAAACTAATCTAAATTAAAATATATCTAAATAAGGCCCCCGCGGCATTGTGCCAAAGATGCTGGCAGCATTCCCTCGCTGAATGGCAATACTAATGCGCTGCGAGAGAAAGCTGCCAGCTCTCTGGTCACCGGTAGAGTCTATGAGCCTTTTACTCATTTCTTTAAAAAGTATCTTGGCGCTTGGACCCCACGGCCCTAGTGTCTCGACTCCAAACGCCACAAAGTGGTATTGGGGGCCGAGACTTCGATATTTGAAAACCTTTTTGGTTTCAGCCGCCTCGGCAGCTGCCCCTGCCTTGGCCGAAATTCTTGGTAGATGGGACGGTGCCAGTGTATCGACGCATGTGGCGTCCCAGACTAGCACTCGACCCATCTTCCATGGGACCAGGGTCATACCGTCCGGTCTCTTGCCATCGTCCCTCGAAACGCCGTTTGGTTCAAGGATAGCCGGCGCGTTGACGGTAGCAAGAGATCGGCGGATGATATCGTTTAGGGCAGCGTGCCTGGAGAGGCGACCGGCACTTAATTGACAACAAAGGCCGTGGTGTCCAAGCACGTCGACGGTTGCGCCGCAGGGGCATCTGTGGGGGGCGCAGACCTTTACTCCTAATCTAAGGCTTGGGGCTAAACGGAGGGTATCCGGCTCTAGATATGTACCGGTGGGGGGGGAGGGGTAGGCATGCAGCCACTGGCCGGATTCTAGTTCTGCAGCTGCGAGGAGCCGCGCGCGTGTAGGACCAACTGAGCTGGAAAGTAGTTTATCAAAGTTAATTTTGCACAACCAATATTAGGTTGCTTCAGACGCCCGAAGGGCAAACCTTCCAGAAATAGGAGCTCCGCGTAACGGGGTCCGTCGACCCAGGGAACGAGACCAAGATTTTCACGTTTTACGATATGCCTAGGACAATCCCGATCTACCTGATCATATGATTGTCCGCCGATATATACAGCACAATCGATGTTACACAACCCACTGTACAATAGAAATGATGCGAAATTAATGCCATATAATGTAAAAGCGTTTTGTCGCCACTAGTATTAAATTGTTGCACCAGAGGAGCCATCATCGAGTATAGAGCAATACCGCGTAACTAACAAAGTCGAAAGAGTTCGAAATTCAAACAACGTAAGTACAAGGTAGTTGGACCTTACTACATTTGTTAGTTACGCGGTATTGCACTTTCAGCACTATTCCCGACGCCATGCAAACGCTCTCACGGTATTGTCACACAATGTTCCGCATACTGATAGCGCTGGTCGAAAGCCCCTCGTAAATGCCACCTCTTATCTTTGTGTTTGCCTGGTCATTTACATTACGCATAATCCACTGCATTAGCTATTCTATTTATTATCTATATAGGAACCTAATATTAAGGTGGGTTCTTAAGGACTTAATTTAATATCGAGCCAGTCACAATTTTATTATTTTGTTAAAGTATGTATAGTTTGGTAAGAGTCGTTTGTCAGTGGAGCAGAGGCGGAAATAATCATACTGTCTTTTTCTTATACTAGCTATTGTAACTCCAAAAAGGATGAGTATAGTTTTTTTTTATTGTACTGTTACTAATATTGGTACAATACTGTAATAAAAAAAATAAAAAAAACTTGTTTACGAGGCTGTTATGTATATTAGTTTTTTTTTCATTTGGAGTTTAAATAAATTTGGAGTACTTCCTTAATTGTAATCGGAATTAAGGAAGTACTCCAAATTTCAAATAACTCTGATTTCGGAAAATAATTTAATTAACTCGTAAAACGTACCTCGAAAAATCAAGAAAAATTTATGCTCGAATAGAAGGCGATACTTTGGCCTATACTCGAGTATATGGCGACACCGTTTGATATTTAACACATATCAGTAAAAGGACATGGGTCAAATAGTCATATGACATTCTAAGAGTTTTAGTCACTTTAGTTGGCTACAAAATTTATATTGACAATACACCTCTATTACCTACTTCTGTTTGATTTAAGTTATAGGATTTGAGGCACACATATAAAAAATAAGACGCAGTAATGCTAAATAAAAAAATATAAAAAAGTCTCGTAATTACGACGGTTGGAGTTATCCACATGATAAAGCAAACGTCACATTTCAACACCGCGAGATCGGAAGAGATAATACACTGTTATTATAACACTGTCACGTACCTAGACAATAAGTGATACTATGATATCCGTACAGCTTGATGCAGTGAAATCATAACATTTTGTTTCTGTGGGATGGACTGTCCGCGGTATTTCCGGACCGATACGACCTTCAAACTCTTACAAGCCGGCAATGCATGGCAACGGCGAAGACAACGACGTTAATGTACATGTTTGTTTCCGATTCAGACCACAAGATGGCAGAGCCTTCAACGCGCACGGTCCCTATTAAAGATTGTACGCTAAAGACGGAAACTGGTAAACAAACAAAACAAAAACAGTGCGGTCCCTTCATTTGTTTTTCTCAGCAAGTATCACGGTACCCTTTTTGTCGGCTGCTAGAGCGAGCAAGTGGCACAAAGGGCCAACAGGTCCGCTAGACGGACACTTTCACTGCTGAGTGCTGACGCAATCGGCGCAGTACGCCGTACACACACTAACCGATTTTAATCGATTATTCGACAAAATTCTATGTTTTAATAGAAGGTAAGGTTTTATGAATACATAAATACAAAAAAACGGCCATGAGCATGTCGCATGTCGGGCCTTGCTCAATGTAGGTTTTCTTATTTACCATTCTGTCAAAATAGGCCAAACGGGGTCTATTAGTAAGTATACCCCATTTCATTTACCATGGCGGGATTCCACTTGAGACGAACATTATAATAATAATAAATTTCTTTATTTAGATAACTAGGATCCATTGGGGTTAGGTACATAGTGACTAAAAATCTATTGTTAATAATTAAAAATAAATTAAATTGAAATTCACATATTATAAATAAATTAACTTAAAATTCACAGTAAAATAACTAAATTAAATTAAAATTCAAAATTAAAATTCACAGTAAAATAACTAAATTAAATTAAAATTCAAAATTAAAATTCACGTTAAAATTGACATTAGGCTTAAACAGTACGAATAGTGACAACAAAGGATACCTGGCAAACTTTATTTGCGGCGTCGACTCGTTGCTTACACGGACTGGACACTGGACTTTTTGGGACTGCCTCCTATTCGTACATTCGATCAAGGCTAGACGTTATTAAATAAATTATTAAATTTGCAACCGTTTACCGTTTTTTTTTTTTTTTTTTTTATGGTAGAGGAGGCAAACGAGCAGACGGATCACCTGATGGTAAGCGATTACCGCCGCCCATGGACACCTGCAACACCAGAGGGGTTGTAAGTACGTTGCCGGCCTTTAAGATGGGAGTACGCTCTTTTCTTGAAGGTTTGAAGGTCGTATCGGTCCGGAAATACCGCAGGCGACAGTTCATTCCACAGTACACGCAAAAAATGAATAAACCAATTTTAGTAAGCTTCGAATACATTTGAAATTGGAAAAATTACTGTCTTGAGTGAGATGCTCACGGCCTCTGGAAAAAACCCATTTTAGTAGGGGGAGTCCGGGAGACTTGAACCTCTTTTTACTCAGAAGCCACTAGAGATTTATCCGTAAGTGTTAGCAACTCGATATTTCGTGTATAGATGACATATCTAAATAGGTATCTTTAGAGCATAAGCAAAGTGCTTGGCTTATTCATTTTTGAAAAAAAAAACAAAAAAAACACGTAAATCGTGCATTCATTTTTGAAAAAAAAACCTAAACGCATTTTGGTCGCGTCGGTTGCGTTTATTACAATTTTATTATTTTGTATGGCTTCTCTATAGTAATAAAAACGCAATGGTTAAGTATAGGAATAGTTCGACATTTTTGAGATGTCCTAATTGAACTCTCATACTCATACTCATACTCATAGTTTATTGATAATGTAAATTACACACACAACATAACATAAGTAACATTCGGACAACTTATAAAAACTTAAACTTATAAAATGTAACTGTATTAGAATTTGAAACTTAGAATTTTTTTTTACCATTGTCCGTTGATTAGACACACAATAAAAAACAATGCTGAGACAAATAAGGTTATTGCTCTCAGATCCAAAACACGAAGCTGTGATATGTGATAGCTGAATGATATTGGATCCCGAGTTCCAAATACCCCACGCGATATATGAAGACAGCTAACCAATTTTCATTTTCGGTATAAATAAATAGTCCTCAATATCTTTTTAGTAAATAAGGAAAGTACAGAGGATTTCTTAAAAGGAGGAAAATAAACAAATGCCTTGTGATTACTTATCTATCTCTGACTTTTATATAGGTATATTTGTTGGGGCGTGGGTGTGTTCTGAAAGCGTTTTTTTATTTATCGGTGAATCTTGAGTACACGCTGTTTTTCTAGGATTCCGTACCCAAAGGGTAAAACGGGACCCTATTACTAAGACTCCGCTGTCTGTCCGTCTGTCACCAGGCTGTATCTAATGAACCGTGATAGCTAGACAGTTGAAATTTTCACAGATGATATATTCCTGTTGCCGCTTTAACAACAAATATTAAAAAGTACGTAACCCTCGGTGGGCGAATCCGACTCGCACTTGTCCGGTTTTTTTTTAATTCCAGAAGCTGACAGCGGGACGAGTTTTACTTGGAGACTAACTAAAATATGGTAGCTCTATAAAAACGTCTATATCTGTTCTGATGTAATATATAAAATTACTATTTTAAGCTTGTCTGTGTATGCTGGCCGAATTTTTAGTCTGTTTTTTGTACTTTATTTCTTCTTCTTCTTCTTCTTCACTGGCTCAGTGACCCAAACAGGATCTTGGCCTCTGACACAAGAGAGCGCCACTCTGCCCTATCCTGCGCCACTTCACGCCAGTTGGGTATTCCGAGGGCGAACAGGTCTTTTAGGACTTCGTCGCTCCAGCGGTATCTGGGACGCCCAGACGGACGTTTTCCACCCGGGTGCCCCACATACGCTCTTCTCACGGCACGATCCTCTCCCATCCTCTCTAGGTGACCGAGCCAGCGGAGTCGTGTGGCCTTGATTTCGCCAATTACATTGGGCATCGCAACCAGCTCCTCTAGCTCCCTATTCTTTGTACTTTATTTGAGCCCAATTTTTTCTGAATTATCCGGCAGCAGTGCACGACTTAGGTTTGAATTGAACCCACGATTTATGACCACCACACATTTGAATTGAACCCACGATTTATGACCACTACACATTTGAATTGAACCCACGATTTATGACCACCACACATTTGAATTGAACCCACGATTTATGACCACCACACATTTGAATTGAACCCACGATTTATGACCACCACACATTTGAATTTAACCCAAAGGTGCGAAAGGTTGAAACACTAGTTGCCTATAGTCAAATTGATTAAATAAGAACTATTCTTACCTATTTATACACTGTGTAATAAATTACCTTTAAACGGTGGTTAGCGTAGGGCCTAAAAAGTATATTGAGATAACTTTTGCTTAGAAATACAATTAAAATATTGACCATATAAAATAATTCAACCCGCAATGTAAAACAATACTTACGAGATACGACCTTTTTATAGTAACTGTCAACGCTTGTAGACTTTACTATAAAAAGCTCGTATCTTGTAATGTCATATCATGTTATGTCTCGTAATGTTTGCAGTACATTGCTGCTCGGTAAATTTTCAAAAATTAACTACGCGGTCATAATTAAGTGTAATTTAAAAAAATCTTAATTCATGATTACATTGATAAATTCTATGTCTGGTTTGATTTATTGCCCGTATTGGATTTATACACTGTATATGGTGCATTTATGATGCAAACTTATAAATAATTATTATTACGAAATCAAGTTTAAGTAAGTAGTTTCATTAGAACTTTTACTGTAATGATTTTTCTGATGTAGCATTGGCATGCGTATTGGAAAAAGGGCAATACAAAGTCTAGCAAAAAGCAAAGCAAAGTCTAGCAAAAAGCAAAGCAAAGTCTAGCAAAAAGTCTAGCAAAATATAGCTGTATATTATTATGTTTCAAAATAAAATAGAAATAGAAATAGTAGGTAATAATATTTGCGGTATTATGTAATTCGTTTGTTATCTTTATTTAAATACCTACATTTAAAGGCAGGCTATAAATCATTTTAATACTTTTAATCGATTACGTTTCGTTCGACAGACATAAATCTTTAAAAATTAATTTACTGTTATATGACATTAATATTTATGCATATTATACTGATATGCAGGATAAGAAAATATTAAGCGACTTATTTTAAACGAGTTTATTTAGGTTTTTCATACAAATCGACAACTATTTTATTTGTAGTTTGATTTATTTATTGAAGCCGATGGTCCCGGTTTCGAATCCCGGTAAGGGCATTTATTTGTGTGATGAACACAGATATTTGTTCCTGAGTCATGGGTGTTTTCTATGTATATAAGTATGTATTTATCTATATACGTATGTTTATCGTCACCTAGTACCCATAGTACAAACTTTGTTTATTGTATCTTTAGGTATTTAAATAAAAGTAAACAAAATCTACCCTCAAATGGCTCCTTGAGCTAGTTGAGGGTAAACGAAAACATTACGTGAAAGATACAGAGTTATAGTTTCGGGCGAGGTCGATCTGTGTAAGATTTCCCCCAAATATTTATTTATTATTTCTAAGGAATGATTTTTCTTAAGTTCCTTTAAAACAACGTCCAATTATATGTCGGTTTGTGTTAGTAAGTAGGTAATAGTTATTTGTTTTACAAGGGGGCAAAGTTGTTGTATAACCGCTCGTGCTAATATTAGCACGAGCAAGCGAAAGATTCAACAAACTGAACCACGAGCGTTTGAGCGATTGAAATTGAACTTTGCCTCCGACTGAAACACAAAATTTTTCACCACATCAACACGAGGAAACTACTAACTATGAAATATAAAAAAATTCAAATGAAATCAAATCCAAATGAACGTAATAAAAAAATAATCATTCAAAATCATCATTTAAAAGTCAATTCTACTAGCTAACATAAGGAAACAACTCAAAATTTGCATCTGATTACTTTGCCCCACATGTGGATAAAATGCAACTTTCTCATTCGTTTTTGAACAATCAAGAGGGCCTTTACCAGTTGGTGTGGTAAAAAGTATATTAATTCAATTCTAGAAATAGTTATAACTATTTCTAGAATTGAATTAGTAGCTAATGTTCAAACTGGTTCGAACGAAGAGTTCATCGCGTGTTTGTCGTATTTTAACGAATAAAGTGGGTAAAATATCGTAAGTCTTTAAATTATTCAATGAATTTATTAAAATAGTCCAATCCTGTGCTTCCCTGATAGGGTTAAGTATTTTATTTATAAGTTACATGAGTTTGTTTGTAAAACGTGAGTTCAAAAGAAAACCAATTTTCGCTGTGGATTAACATTGACAGCCAGAAAATTCCAAAGTTTTTGCATTGTCGTTAAGTCTGTATTTGAGATTTCGGAAAGTTTCAGCATTTGACAAGTTTTTAATTGGATTTGAAAAGCGTTTTGTTGTAATTAAATGTAAGGATTAAGAGGTGTTGCTAACAGGTAAAGGTCTTACTCGTTTTTCATTAGATGCATTTGTTGCTAGCTGCTGTTTAAATAAATATTAACACCTGTCAATTTTGTCGCACACGATTTATTGAAAAGACGTAATACTCGTGTAAACTGGCACGATTCTTGAAAATTATTATAAAGTAAAGCGCTTCTAAAATAATAAAACTCCCTTGAGACTCGAACATACCTATTTAAATTCCACTAATGTGTCGCTCCACATGTTTCGATCCAATTTTCGAGAATCTTCTCAGAGCAACGACTAGTACATTTACTGATCAAGGACGCGATGTGCACGTATAATTACGATATTAATAAGTAAAGTGCTGCTTATTAAATAAACTTAAAAATTACCTCCCATGTTTCGACACGAAAAGAATAATGATAAAATAATAAATAGGGAACAGTAAACAAATGTTGTTCACAAATTACTGTAAGAAGAGTAACCAAACCGTATGAATTTATCGATTGACGACAATCAACTATAAACGGCTGTACAAACTTTACAAAGTAAAGCATATTAAACCTTTATCGGTCCAGCACATTATTTAAATTAATACACGCTCAGATTTTTTACTCAAACCATAAATCAAAGTATTAAAAACCATCCTAATATCGTAAAACAAAAGAGTTGACTAGCATTATAATTAACAAGAATTTAAAATGTCAATCAGGCGTGTTCCACATACAGTTACTGCAGCTGCGACAAGCTAAACACGCCTTTATATATAACAATTAAACAGCGATGTGGAACGCAGGTGTTGGCTTGTTCTACAAATCGGCATTCACAATAAATAAATGGTTATATACAAAAGTGAGTGTTCCAAGGCTGACTAGTGTTCACGCCACTATCGTATGCTCGAATTTGCCGTGTCAGTCTAATTTGTACTTTAAAATATCATTGTTAAGGTCTAAATACGATTTTCCGGTGTTGATATATTTTGTTTCGCTCTACACTCGGTTGCCTTTTATAGGAGTAGCTTTCCTTGTCTAACTTTGTCTACGTTTGATTTATTGGTGTTTTAATATGTTTGGTTTAGTTTTAAATTGATTTGGTATGTAGGTGAGGTTGATAAAAAGGTTTGTTTATAGGTGGGCCGGAGCACGTTTGAAATCGTTGTCTTGTAACTATGACACTATAAGTTTCTTATTATACACATACTCGTATACTGTAACGTTAAAAACAACGCATTTTTTCCGACAGGTTTTGTTTTATTTGAGTTTTACTTATTAATTTTATAAATATATAGCGTGTATTTTTGATACGACCACATAATCAAAGGACAGTAAGTTTACACTTTCATAGGTTTTAAAAAATGGACGATTTTTATTTTTTCATAATAATTCAGCAAGCAATGTATCACTACTTTGTTTTAACTCAAAACGTCTCATTAATGACGCGACGTCATAACTGTCCCAAGTGATCATGATGTACGAAATACATTGCCGCTCGAAATAAATTCAAAATTTAATTATGTTCTGGTAGTGAAGACTAAACTAAAAACAATCTTTCAGAATTGTTTTATAGCACTAAAACCTACATCTAGTTTAAGTTTGAGGTTATATCAAAAATACGCACTGTAAGTATTTGAGGCATCAGCAAGACTAATGACGCAAACCTTAATATACTAAAATAGCTGATACCAAATGTTTACAAAAATGTGTTTTCTTAACAGTCTTTATTGTAATTAATCTTTATGATTTTATATTTCATAAAGAGTATCCCTGGTGTAGAAATGTGGTCACTAAATACAAAAAGATGAAATGTGGATAAGGCCTTATAACCAACGAAAGAAAAAGTGACCAATGTCTCGAGTGCCCAGCCTTGAAGTGTCGAATTTTCTCAAGTATGAGAGTTTCCGCCGTGGCCCGAGTACGAATGGCGAGGATGCTGGTTCGATTCCAGCCCTAGTCACTGGAGGCTTTTGCCACTTATTATTTCGTATACGACATTTTGAGTTTATAATTCATAATTATTTATAAAAACACATGTCTTGTAAGTACATATTAGTTAACGGCTTACCCCTTTATTCATAAAACTTTACGGGCCTGATTTAGTTAAATTATGTTTTATCCCTTTCTGACAAATACAGAAGTCAAAATGACAGATAAAGACAAACGATTCATAGCTAATTCAGGCCAGTAACGCGTTTATGAATAACGTTATTAGTCTGTTCATAGAAGTTTTAAGTGTCTGTTCTGTTGATTTGAAGTTGGTATTTGAAACTGGGTGTGTCGCGTTATAAAATCTAACATTCTAGGACTATAAAACCTAACATCCTAAATGATGCGATGTTGCACAATCTTGTTTACAAGACTTACTTTGTAACAGAAACTTGCACTTCACTAATTAAGAAGTTATGGCAGCATATCGAATTTGTTTTCTCAACTTGCGCAACAAATTTAACTTAAACATAGACTGGAATTAACATGGGGTGTAAAACCAAGAAATTAGAATGAGAAAAATGATATAGCGCGCCGCGCGAAACTTTCGATTGCGATATATGGCCGTCGCGCGGGTTTTATCTTCTATATCGAATGTACTTCTCTTTAAAATCGTGCTTGTCAGATTCTTCGGCTCTATCTTATACCTTTAAATGAGCAATTCTTGTATATATATATTTCTGTGATCTCGGGAACGGCTCTAACGATTTCGCTGAAATTTGGTATATGGGGGTTTTTGGGGGTATACAATCTATCTAGATTAGTCTTATGTTTGGGAAAACGCGTGTTTTCGAGTTTTCATGCATTTTTCTTTCGACGCAGAATATGGTCGCTAATTTCGTGTCGCCGGCCACTGTCCGTCTGGTCCAGCGGGTTAAGACGCGGATGGCTAGAAACGAGTGATCAGGGTTCAAATCTCACCCGGTGACTAACTTTTGTTTTTTTTTATATGTTCAAGTTTATATATAATTTTATGTAGATTATCACCTATATACCACCATATTACAATACATAGTTATAACCGAGCAAAGCTCGGTCGCCCAGGTACTGTTATGTTATGGTGGTAAGGTAACATATATCAACTTCGAAATATGTTCGCTGGATGTTTCATTTACCGAATTTTCATTTGACCGAACGCGTGTTATTTCAAAAACCGTTTTAAATTTTCCAAACTGCAAAATCAGAAATCAGAAATTTCTTCAAAAAATCATCGCATTTATTCGTGATAAATTATAACATACAAAACTGTAGCATAACAAAAGAAATTTTTAAATAAGCTCTAAGTTTTGAACAATAGGTACAGAAAATATGAAAAAAATCGTGAAACAAAACTATAGCGAACATGATCGGTCCAGTCGTTTTTGAGTTATTTCAAAAAAATCTTCTCTGCTTAGTAAAACGACGTACGCTATAAATAAGGTACTGCCTTATCTTGTAATGAACATGATACTAATAGCCCCCGTTTAGCCTATTCTGACAGAATGGTAACTACGGAACCCTTCATCTGATGATGGAGACAGGAGGTGGCCATATGAACTCTGTGATAAAACAACGCAACCTAATTGTGTTTGGGGTTTTTAGAACTATCTCGATGAGTATTAATGCACAAGCATGTGGAAAGAAATGTACAGTCAGCGATAAAAGCTTGTATTAAAATGAAATTTTTGCCAAAAACATTTTGTTTTAAAAGATGTTCAGTACCGACATATTCACCTCGCAGGCATTTTATGCATTTTATGTACTTTTGGTTAATAAAGCAAAATAGCCTCACAGGCTAAACGCTAAAAAATCTGTAGATGCATCTGTGCAATGGTCGCGTCATACTATTCAAACTGAAACGTGTCATGACGCATCACAAACAACAACAATAATACCGTGTATTAATGACCAGTCGGTAAGGATGGTTAGGTAAAAATGCGACGTTCGCGTATTATCTCGTGAAGCTAATGTGGCTTATTATCTGCGATAAAACAGTACTTAACATTTGCTGTATGTAACTGTTGCATCTATTGTATATAAAAATATCAAACTCAATTTCTGTAGATGTATGTATTTTAAATATTTTTACAGTACTACTTTCCCGCACGCGTGCGGGAATGAACACTCCGTGCATATGTCGAAACTTTAAAGAGCCATATATACTGCAAAAGGTTGTACGATACACGTGCGAATAGGTAATTCGCAACTCGTGTCGGCTTAAATCACTCCCTTCGGTCGTGTTTTTACTTATCACCACTCGCTGCGAATTTCCTATTTTCTGCACTTGTATCGTAAATAACTATTTTGGTTTAGTGTACCGTAAAATATGCCTGAGTCAGACTAAGATAACTTAGGCTGCAATTTTGATAGCACAGACTGTGCAAGTGTTATTTTAAACGTCATAATTTCATAGAAGTTTGATTATCGAACCTGCTCCCCAAATTTCACGAGAATAAATATATAAATAAATAAATATTATAGGTAATTATTACACAAATTGACTAAGTCCCACAGTAAGCTCAATAAGGCTTGTGTTGAAGGTACTTAGACAACGATATATATAATATATAAATATTTATAAATACTTAAATACTTTGAAAACACCCATGACTCTGGAACAAATATCCATGCTGATCACACGAATAAATGCCCTTACCAGGATTTGAACCCGGAACCATCGGCTTCGTAGGCAGGGTCACTACCCAGTATCCACTAGGCCAGACCGGTCGTCAAAAACTCAAAAATAAAAAAAAATTGTTCGGAAAGTGTGACCTATAGAAGAGTTTGTGCTTTAAATTACGAAAAGAAACATTGGCTTATGAAATAATACTCTTTCGCTACCTTATGAGAATACTAGGAAGCCGATTATTAGTATAGAATACAGAATACAGACTTTATTGGTAAATATAGACTTAGTACATTTTACACGTCATAAATCTAAAAACTATTGAGTACTTATCTATGTCCTTATCATTATATATAAGTAACAAAACATTATTATAATTACAATTTTAGTATAATTACAATGACATACTGACTGCAATAACAATTGATTTCCTAGCGTTCAGGAAGGCTACCACGAGCTTGTCACTGACCTGACACGTCAGTGTCAGTATTCAATTGTCAATATGTCAATATTCGCTAGCGTGTGCGTACTTTCTTTGCATTTCGCTCGTACTGGCATATTAATGCGAGGAGTTATGTCAGTGACAAGCTCGTGGTAAGGCTACTGATGAGTAATGAAGGATTTTGTAAGCGCCCTGATTCGTCCAGAAACTAGTTAGAAATCAATATATTTACTATTTAGCATTTTAATTTCTAGTTTTAGTTAGAGAGGCAATCAACTAAAATGTACAGTCAACCAATTTGAATCCTAGGCCACTATAGAACCTTGTCGCTTTAACTACTCTATACATGACATGCATCACTCAATAAGCACTGTCGTAGAAGTCATTATGACATGGTTCTATAGCGGCCTAGGAATCAAATTGGTTGACCGTACCCTACACATATCTTGTTCAAAAAGGAATTATCATTTATATTCTAGTTATAAAAATATTACGAATCTGAATCACTGATGAAGTAACTCATTCAATTATTAGGAAAACAAATAGGTTTAGGTCGGCAAGTCAGCTCGCCTAAGCAATTATGTTTCTGCTGACTACACTTCGGATAATAATAGCTTCATTTTGCGGTGAATGGTTCTTGGAACAGGCTAAGCAAGCACGTGTGAACTAGGGAGGTATTTGTAACTGCGGTATCTAAGTTCATTTGACGTTTAACGTTTTACCTTACCTAATCCCCAGTGCCATAAGGCGCACGGTAGGGCAAGGCATTCTCCATACAAACCTTGTGCAAGTTTTATTTGTTCATTTCGGCACTATAGCATTTAATTTAATTTTTTCCTTGTTTATATTGGATATACGCAGAACTTGAAGTAGAAATTTTTCTTAAAAAAATACAAAATACAAAAAAAAATACTTCAAAACCTAACAAAAAAATAAGCATATTTAGCAAAAATAATAACTGTAGCGCGAAACAAACGAAGAAAAACGCGCACAAAGTTTGTATGGAAAGAGCTTGCCTTACCCTTTCTTTGCCTTTAGACGAAAGGGAACGACCACCCCGAAACCGCCTTTCTATTCAAACGTAGTATTTTTATGATAGCTATGCCCGACCGTTTTTGATTTTTTAATTTTTTTCATTATCATAAGATTTAGGAGCATTTAAAATTGTGTATGGAACCTGTTTTTCGCTCCTAATTTTTATTTTATACTTAATAATTAAAAAAAGAAAAACATCAAACATTCGGGCATAGCTATGACTAAAATACATAAAATTCTGTAAAAATATTTTCCATAATATCAATATCCAGGGTTACCCCTGGATATATATGGAATGATAGATATAATATTGCAAAAATTAAATTGTGGTAATTAGTCTGGTTTGTAATTAGAATGTATCAGAATGTGTATCTACGTAGTCATAGACCAAAACTGGCTTGGTGTTCCGATGAATTAAAGACGGTGGTATTCCATGCGTAATTTTGTTTGGCATTTCACCTATAAGCGTCAATAAAAATGACCAAAAACGTAAACAATTTTCTTGACCAGTACCAGTGGGGCGACACTTCTCCTTTCGGCTTTTCCTGGTTCCGTTCGGCTCAGCATTGCTCTAACTTAATTTTGAGGGTTGGCACAACTTGACGTCGTCCCTGTACGTACACGACCACAAATAAAAATAATGACTGGAATTTTGACAACCCTAAATGGCCGAGAGGGATAGTGCCATACATTAGAAAGGGATAGCATAATTTGTCCCTGAATCGCTATCGAACTTCGGTATTTTTTCTGTGCCAGCACTAGAGTTTGCAAGACGGATCTGAAATGTATGGGAATCCGCGGATCCGGATCCAGATCCAGATGATTTCATACATTTCGGATCCGGATTGCAAACCCTACACAGTATACGTTTATTATTCTCAAAATTTTACTAAAATTTTGCCACACTATATGTGACCGCGGCCGGCAAAATGTCCCACTATGTCGCTAACCATAAGGACGAGATTTGCTTGTTATACGAATAACCTGACAAGGCGTCCTCATGACAAGGGACAAAGTGAGACGTTTTGCCGGCCGCAGTCACTTGTTGTCAGGATGACAACAAAAATTCACTAATTACTACCACATGTTCAGAGCCATAATAAACCATATAATAATAACAAGACAACGTTGATTTTTGTTTCATTTTTTTTCTGTAATTAAGGCGAATGCGGGGAAAACCGGCATATAACCTTATTGGGTTGGAGCGGAAACTCGTATTTGGATTCTTACTTTTGCTGTACACAGAAAGAAAGAGCTTCGCTCCTGCTCTAATAGTCTGTAAGTAGAGTATGTGTACATACGCAAGAATTAAAGTTGTCTTGTTGTTTAGGGTTGGCAACGCGCATGTAACTCCTCTGGACTTGTGATACAATATTAATATACTGATTTATACAGAAATTAATTGGTTTATTAGAATACAATTTCTCTAATGAGGACGCCACTGGATGGTCAAATCAGTCTTAAACGAAGTTGCCGCGTTCTGGCTTCATCGAACAGAAAAATAGTATACAGACGTACGCGTTTGCGTCAAGTCTTATTTTGTATGGGATTTTGAGCTTCCAAAACGTCCCCCTTGGCGTGCTGTTTCTAAATCCCATGCGAAATGAGACTTAACGCAAACGCGTACGTCACGTCACGCTATCGAATAAATTTACACTAAGGGTTCAGAAATAGAAAGCTTCAGATCACAATTACGTGTGATGCGGAATATTTCTTATTTTACCGGCCGTATGTAATGTACTATTTATTTCATCCCCCACACGTGCTCGATATTAACCATTCGTCGCCATAATCAGCGCCATTTTGTAAACACGATAACCGCTGTGATGGCGGCGATAACGCGATTAGATTCCGATGGAACGTCGTATCGACCGGAAGCTACGGAGTCGTGAAAGCGCCTACGTTATTGCCCATGAATTTTAGAGTGACAAAAGGAATGAATATTTCGTATTTTATTCATTCATTCATTCATGCCAATACCACGTACATTTATAGTATCTTTTAACCTCAGCACTGAAACCTATGCTGTTTAAAAATGCATTCTACACCGAATAAATTTAGTACCTTTTACTGATCAATGGTTAATCCAGTAGTAATGGTAAAAATCTGTAAATGCTACAGTAAAAAGCACCCAACAATTTTTTTCAAATATTTATCGGATATAAACCCATATAAATTGACTACAAAATTCTGTAGAATCTTTAAAATAGGTACACAAATGAGAGGTAATCTTCAGATTCCTCAGTTTTGTAAATGTCGCTAACTGACAAAAATAGGCACATATTTCAATGAAAATATCCCTTAAGTAACATTCCGATCCCAAGCGGCTTCTCGTCAATCATCGATACCTTTTAACTCGTCTAACATCTGCATAATGAACAGCCACTGAGCAGTTTCTGAAAACAATACCAAAAGGGATTATCTTAGCTGAGAGCTCACATCGCTCAGGACTTTAGGAAATAAGCGCTCGTTCGCCAAGGGACGAAGGAAGTTCTCAAACCAATTACCTACAGAGCTGCGTTTTAAAAGGGACTCTTAGCAATTTCTTGGAACTACATTATTAAATATTTGATCTGTTTTTCTTCGTAAGTTACAGGTAGATGATTGAAATGGCTCTCTAGCTCCATCATGAAAACGGGTTGAAACTAGTAGCGTTTTTGATATAAATGATATGATAGAACTAGTCATATAAACCAAGGCTCGGAAACCGGTTATATTTCCAAACCGTTACTATGTACTTGGTATAAAACCTTTTAATTTCGGTTTCGTTCGTAAAACCGTTATTTTTAAACCGGTTTTTAGGAGAACATTTCCATAAAGTTCTTGTCAGATTAATCGGTTTCTTTTTATGTGGGTGTCTTTGTTTACGTGGCACACTACCAGGCCGGTCGGCCGTCTCGTCGCATGTCGAATAAACCGGTTAATTTAGGCTACAAATGCTACAATATACTTAGTTCTTAAAACGTTCGCGTTCTTATGAAAGTTCGGAGTAAAACAGAAATAAATCGGTATCTACCGCTATTTTTAAAACCGGTTCCTAACCTTGATGTAAACTATGGAAACATACACGGTGATTTTGGAGTCGTGATCCTGAATGTCAATAATGTATTAAGATGATCATACTGAACTGAACAAGTTTTCTCATGGGCATGGGAAATGTAAATCGTGAAAAAATTATACTGTTTGTAGTTTGTACCACATAATATTATCGGAATATTTACGTGATATTAGGCGCCTATTAATCCATACACCACACTAAACGATTCCTGCCTAACCTTTCAACCTACGCGACCTCTGACCTACGTTCGAACCGATTAGTTGTTGTTTCGACAATCAGCCAATCAGCGGTCGAACCCTCTATTCAGCCATTTGGACTAATTGCGGATAGATCCTATCATAATGTGGATATACTCTTAGGTTTAGAACTTTAGATGCTTTGTTAGACATGATTAGGCACATGATTGATTATACAGTCCGTCTAAGATAAATAAATGCTGTTGTGCATTTTATCTGGCAATGGCAACACTGCCATAAACGTCACTGTCAAGTTGGCGTTTATGCAGATGCAGACTTAGATGAACGCTATTTTCATGGTCCTAAATAATACGGTACGCTTGGGCGCGTACCTACTTATTTATTGAATGTAGGTATGCCGAAACTAGCTTACACAAAATCGGCAAAATGGCCGCGTACCTAAGTACACAGTCTAAAAAGGCGGCTTTTATCTAATGTGAGAAGTATCTTCCATTTCCATTGCCATCCGATATCTAAAATTTCATAGCAAAAGTATTTACTTATCATAAATAACTGTAACTTCCGTAGTTGTAGCCTCTTTGTCAGTGAATTTGCCAATGTTATGAAATACCTAGGTGTCCTCGGTGTTTTAATAAACCCAATATTGAAATAAATTAAATAAACTGCTTTATTTCTCAAAAAAATCCTAAGATAAAAAAAAACAACTACACGTCACGGTCATGCACTCCGGATAGTTCCTCTAATTGCCAGCCCTAAAAGTAAGTAGGTACCGAAGTTACAGCCCTAAAAACACCCCTGCATTCGATACAGATAAATAAATGAACTCGAAATGAATGAATTGAACGGAGTGAATGAATGGATGCAACAAGTGACTCCGGGCGACCTTGAACATCGCGTTTTAGACACGCCAATGCCAGGGTTGTCGCGGTTACTACTATCCGATTAGATTTTTTTTATTAATAATTAAAGTAGTTAGTGTGATTACTAATTTTACTTTGTATTTTAATAATAATACATCGATTTAAATTACAATTATCAAGTAGTTAAAATAATTTGTGATAATTGTTCTGGTTTAAAATAATGAACTTGTTAGATACATCTACATCTTATTTGAATTACGTAGAGGTAATCACATAAAACTAAATTACGTACTTATGATGAGAACTAATTGAGATCTTGGGTTTGTTTTTAATATATACTTGTTATTTTCCTGGAAATAGTAACAGATGCATATAAAAAATATTTTTATTGATCATATAACATGTCAACTGCCGGTTTTTCCGATAGCTATTTAACGAGTTATATGCGAACAAAGCTGATAATCATGCGATATGATATGTATTATAGTTAGCCTAAAACATTTTCTATAATGTGTTCTTATTACTAGGAAATATATATTTACCTACTAAAAATATATAATAAAAACACGCTTAGAAAACTTAGGTTCGTTTTTTTACGCAATATCGACCGAATCTTAACATTTTTTCATAATTCGAGTCTATCTACACAATCGTCACACAGTTAATATATCAAACTTTGATCTTAAGAGCTGTATCACCTGCAATGCACCGTGAAGTGGCATATTGCCAAGCAATTTAGGTATGCGGCGCACATGACTCCCCGTGATCTAACATTAGGCACGTAAGGTCGATAATCGCTTACTTCGTCAATCAGCCGTTACGGGCATGGTCTAGAATTAGACGATTGTTGTCCAAATGACAACGAACTCGCTGGCAAACAGCCAGTGAGTAAAATGTGAGCCATTACGGCCCTTTGATGTTAGTGGGATATTGAGAAAGGTGGCGCAATGTCTCGTCAATTCGATACATATACTGGAGGCCCATACTTTTTGACTGATTTGTATAAAATAAAATAAGTGGTACCAACAAAATCGAATAACTTATATAAAAAAATATATATTTTATATACCATAAGTATACCATTTTTTCACTAAAACCTAAGTCATTTCCTATAGAGTGATTTTATTTTAAAGCGTTCATATTGACTGATTATTTTTTGGCGGCAAAAATAATAAAAAATGTTTAATGTTAAATTTTCAGCTAAATAGTAGGTACCTACGTTTACAGTTGGGCTTGGGCTAAACTATTACTATACAATACCTACTTGCGAAAACGACTAGTTTTGTTATAAAGGCTTTTATAACATCATGTTGAGTATTGTATTAGAAAGTATTACAGAAACACTATAAAATGGTCGCAGACAATAGTAACAATATAGTTTCATCGTCTTAACAGCACTATGCCTATAACATATCACGTAACAAACTGAACTTTCCATTATCGGGCCATTTCGCATTTTCCCAACACAATTGAGGCAATTTAATCTCAAACCCCCGTATCCCAAGGTCGATAATACATTGGTAGGTATCAAAACTGGCACTTGTTGCTTGGCATGACCCTGACCCATTTCGAGCGGCGCCATTGCCTGTTGCGCCGGGGGTGTCTCATGTTAGTGAATGGTGTGTTATCTGTGGCGAGGCTGGGACGTTTTTCCTTTGTGGTAACGATGTGATACGGGAACAGAGGGGTTTTTATAGCGACATATTTATAGCCACGGTGCAATTTCGTGAATAAGGAAGTTTTTTTTATCTTATGCTATTACTTAACATAAGTAGGTAGTACGTACTTACAAATATAGATATATTTTAGTACCTACATAAGTAATAATATTCATATAAAACATACAGTAGATATTCCATATGTATATACAGTAGGTATTTTTTTCTTAATTTTATTGCCCGATCATCGAGTATAGATAAGTAAATTTTTAATATTCGATTAAAATGTGTCGCCAAGAGCATATACTCCTATCCTATTTTCTTTCACTATGTAGGTATGTTATTAGAAAAAAAACTGGATTGTTTCGTAGGTATAGTCCTGTAAACCAATTTGCCAGTACAATAATGCGCAAAATTGATTTCAAATTTTCTGTTTTTTTTTACAGATAAATTAGTTTGCTGGACTTTATAAGCGTCTGCTAGCTTTTTAGTCCTATACATAGGTATGTATATTCAATCTGTGGACCATTGAATTGAAACACAAATGAACAAAACATGGCCTCTCGGTGTCCATTGCCGTCTGCTCTAACTTTTTTAATCTCAATTTTAAGCTAGGCCATCGCGTTACGTTAAGCCAGATTTTTTTAAATGGCGCCTCGGGATTAGGTTAGGTGTTCGTTGTTTGTTTTATTAGTGAATTTAGTGAAGGGTTTATATTTATTTTTGTTGAAACGGTAAAACTTTTTTACTATAAATGTATATAGCCGGATTATATGAATTATTATTTAACTGAACTACATTCACGGGAACAAATATTTTTTGTGTACGTGACCTCTGCTTAAGATGCATTACCTATTTACAATAATATATTATTTAGGAGTATTTGTTACTTACCCCCGTATAAAGTAGCCATTTATATTTCAGGTGAAATAACTTTACCACAGTGGTTTGAACGTGGCGGCAATTTTTCAGACTTAAGAAGGAGGATGATTGTCTCCTAGATCCCTAATAGAGGACACATATTCACTACACGGCGTAGCTCATAACATAATAATAACACACTATTGTATCTCCAATATTACGCGCGTCAAATTATAACTACATTAGTTCCTGTCAGGAAATAATACTACTTACCAAAACATTCTCAATTAAATACCATTTTATATTTCAGTACAGTTTTGTAGAAAAAAATCGCGGCTGTTGTCGTTCTTAGCTGAATTAGCAAAGCAAAGCAAAGTTGAACACTGTGGCAACAATTATGACTACATGTGTGACCTATATTTGTTACGTTTTCAATCAAAAAGGTACCATATTGTCATTTGTCGATTAAGCCAACTTTTTATAGTATACTTATGCCAGACACACCTTATTGATAACTGACAATAAGTTACGTTTTGCTTGAAAACGGCACGTTTACATATCAAACTCAGACACTTTTTTTGTTCACAGGGCGCCCATAGTGCAAAACAGTGTCGCAAAACAGTATGTAGTGGACAGTGTACGGCAAAACAGTGAAAATGACCGACATAATGACCGACAACGACTTGACCGACATACCCGACATGGCCGACGAGGACGGCTATGAGTTCGACTCTCTGAAGATCCCCGAAATCGTGACTCCGGACGACATGAACGAGTCAGGGTATCAAGAGGGCTCGGAGAAGAGTTATGGGGATAGGAGGGATTCGAAGGAGGGTTTTGGGGGGGAGGGGGATAGTGACCGCGGGGTGGACGGGGTGTCGAGCGGATGCAGCACGGCGGACGACTGTCCCGTTGTGTCGGTGAACGACGTCGTCGCGTATTATGACGACATCCGACCGCGTCGACGTCATGTGCCGCAGCTGAACTTCTACAGCGTGGATATTGAGAAGATGGCGATGGATGCTGTTGCTCAGGTGAGTGCATTTTTTTTACACAAAATAGCAACCAAAACGGATGTTTGTCCTACTTAGTCGCTGCAATCTTATTAGAGTGGTAGTGGTCATCAGTTAGTCTCGATGAGTGACAAGTTTCGTAGTTGCAAGGTAAAACAGTGTTTTTTGATCGTTGGTTACACTTCACAAGGTGAATGTGTATATAGTTGGTTGGTCTTTACTGAACGTTTAATATGAAATCAAATCAAATAGGAATTTCATCATCATTAAGTTAAATAGATCTCGATGTTTTTTGTATGACAGTCAGCAAAATTAAGAACAGAAATATGTTTTGTGTAAGCATCCTCTCAAAAGATGAACAAACTAACGGACATCAAGTGACGTAATTAAACGATAGTATTACAACATTACTGCACATGATCGTTAGAGATAATAACTACATTATGTCATAATGCCACAATAATGCTAAGTCCGCTCTATTGGGCTACATATCCTCTCACATAACGTTCTTTGACCCCTTGGTGTAATAGACATACATGTACGTTACAACGTAGGTATGCAAAAAATGTTGGTTCTTACTAAACAACTTCTACATAGTAGAGTAGAGAGCGTTTATTCGTGGCAAAATAAAAAAGAAAACAACATATAACATAACATAACATAACATATAAGCCACGAAATGGTTCCGACTCAGCATGGTGCTAGCCTGGCTGGGCTAGCGCTGGTCTTCCGTTGAGACACGATCTTGAACACCATGAAACGTAACACAATATTTACAATAAATATTTACAAAAAGTTACTGTGCGTATGGGATCTCTCAATTCTCAGGGATCTTTTTTTTATTTAGTTCTCTGATTTCTTGAAGACAGATTTGAGAAATTACTGTGTTGTTTAAAAGGGAAATTACACGGTTGGCCCCTTTGTTATCAGATGATGGGATCCTGGAGATATTGAGAGAACTCTTCAAATAAAATATGTGATTTAAGTATTTCTATACGTACATGTATATTTTTGCTCTCGTATAATTATGTCATAAAATTATAAAATTATGGCATAGTCATAAAATTATGGCATTTGAAACTATTTTGTAAACTTTTTTTTACGAGTAAGTTAAATGAGGTCAGCCAGGGCAATTACAGCTATGGGGCAGCAAGAACTGCTCTAAAAATACGGTGGGTTTAGAGCTAGAGCTACTTGTAAACGTGGCACACTTTTGCTAGTCTTAGAAGAGAGTTCACTCATGGAATAAGTGGCTCTATCTCTACTCACTTCTTGTATTTTTGGAGTAGTTGTATTTGTCCCATACTTGCAATTGTCCTGGCTGACCTTGCCTAATTCTTCATTGTAAATGAATTTTTAAATTTGTTTTCTTTGGTGGTGCAATAAAGAAAAATGCGTGAGTGTCGTGGAACACTCGATTGGAACGAAGTTAAGAAGGTCGTGACAGAAACTCGTGACGGAATTCAAGTGTTACCAAGGTGGATATAATTTTACCACAGACACATACTGCTTTTCACATCACATGTGAGGAAATACTTTTCATGTTCATGCTTGTTTCCTTCGTGTTCGAGTTCGTGACCGTGTCTGTGTCCGGGTCCGTGTCCGGGTCCGTGTCCGGGTCCGTGTCCGGGTCCGGGTCCTTGTCCGTCATCCTCATCCTCATTCTTATTCTCAATAGTATGGGTATACTTAGTTCTTTCCACAAAATTAAACTATTTTAACGGATTATATCTCATATACGTTGAATTGATATAATCCGTTAAAAATCAGTATTTTCATGAGTAACTATCGCGGCAAATGAAGACAATTTTTCTACAAAATTAAGTAGGCCGGCCATTGTAATATTATGCAGTAAAAAGCAGTCATTTTATGATTATGTGGCATTGAATATTAGGTAGGTATTTAATTATCTTTTGTTCTGAAATTGAATATAACATAAACAAGCGAATATTTCATTTGAAATAATTACATACCTCTTACACATACAGAAGAACCATCTAGATACGCCACTTTACACAGGTCTCTGCAAATAGATTTTACATTTTCCCCGTTTAAAAGGGATTATAAATCCAATAAATGGGGCTGGCCGGTCGAAGTATTAAACAGATGGCGCCATCATAGCTTGCCCTGTCAATCCCTAGAATTGTGTCAAATTCTTGTTTTTTTTTTGGAATTTTGTGACCTGGATTCCAGTACTTTAAGCCAAATCTCATAGAACAAAACTAGAGACAGGGGCAAGCTATGATGGCGCCATCTATGCAAACCTTTGACAGTTGCCAACCCCATTAGAAAGGAACAAAAGATATGGTTAGCCGCGTGATGCTTGCAACAGAAGATTTGGCGATTGCGCAGGTTTTAACGGTTTTAAGTATACTTTCAAAGTTATTGAGGTAAATAACTTTG
Source organism: Cydia pomonella (assembly GCF_033807575.1). Lineage (NCBI taxonomy): Eukaryota > Metazoa > Arthropoda > Insecta > Lepidoptera > Tortricidae > Cydia > Cydia pomonella. The sequence goes on along the minus strand of NC_084710.1, from coordinate 3,628,156 downwards.
AAAGTACACTTCTGTTTAAAATTATGCTAGTCAAATCCCGGCTATAACACTAGCTATATTATGCTATTGTGTGCAGGGTAATCGACATACAATTAAAAATAGATGAATATTGGACATGTTTTCGTGATTTTTTTTCTATAGAGCTAACTTTTACTTTTTAAGGTTTTGCTTAGATTGTCCTCGCCAATATACTTGTAGTTTCCAAGTTTTCTTTACACCTCTTGGCCTTGATTAAAACGTGTAAATTTTTTATATAAAAACTACTTTTACAGGACATATGGTGCTACTTTTCCGTACTAGTGCGTAAATTGGCACATTATGTAACTATGTCGAAAATTTAAAGGGTCATATGTACTGTAAAACGTTGTACGATACATGTGCGAATAGGTAATTCGCAAGTCGTGTCGATTTAAAACACTTCCTTTGGTCGTGTTTTAATTTATCGCCCCTCGTTAAGAATTTCCTATTTTTCGCACTTGTATTATTATTTTGCGGTAGCCTTTTCTTAACTTCATAGTCGTGTGTATTTGAACGATTCCTCCTCAATCATGGATATTATACCTTACAATTATTATAGTTATCGATATTATCTACATATTTTGAAGTTATACATTAATAACGTATGTATTACGACTTTATCACTACACCTTATAAAACAAAGTCCCCCGCCGCGTCTGTCTGTGTGTATGTATGTTCGCGATAAACTCTAAATTTTTTCATTATTTTCATGTGGTTTTCACCTATCAATAGAGTTATTCTTGAGGAAGGTTTAGGCGTAACCCGCGCGAAGCACATCTGTTAAATGTCAAAATGCAAAAAATGTATAATGACATGACTTTATTGAGAAGTACTTAAAAAACTCGTTATTAAAACAAAGAATAAGTATTTTATATTTGAGGTGTACAGGAGTAGGCTCTCCCTTTTTGGTACCTAAAGCCCATAACAAAGAAATAATCACAATAGCCGATTCCCACAAAATTGCATGCATCGGACCTCATTGTCCAGAGGTTCGGTCGTTTGAGCCCAGCAAGTGGCTCAGGCTGCCTTCAGGTCCGATGTCTGCTGAGCTTCCGACCTCGCATAGTAGATCTACGTGGCAATATTGGCGAGAAAAGCTTGGCATCTTGCGACTTGTACGAGCTTCGTGAATCGTCGCACACCCTTGCGTCTACGAAGTGAATTAGAGAGCGATGCATGGATTTACCTATATATCTCTACTATCGTCTAATCTAACTTCAATATCACATATTGCCGTCTTATATAACCTGACCATTATTGGCAAAATAATCAGAGCTTTGTGAACCCAAAATAGGTATGCAATAGTTGTTTGAAGCAGGTCTAATGCCATCCGTGTAACATCAGACGTTCAATCAATCACCAAATGTATCCTTCAGCTTCTCAACCTCCAGTTATGACTTTAGAAAGGTATTAGAACAAAATGTTACACAACGTAGCTTCGTTACAAAACGGTAACTGCCCGCCTTTCTCTCTAACAAACCTACATTGAGGAAAAGTTACCTCAAACGGATACATCGGATACTACAACAAACGAGCTTTATTTTAATTAAAATCTTAATGATCAAGTTCTACTAAGCCCCAATTCCAGCATCAGTTCCGTAAAAGTCCTGAAATATCGGCATTTTATGTCAACTGAAACAAAATGAGAGTTCTTCAGTTGTCCAAAAATAATTCCATCTTTTCACGGAAGATTTCATTTGACGTGATTAAATGTATTTTGCCAACTTTTTAGAACTTTTACATCGACTTTTTCCGCAATTCTTAAAAACCTCTTATTTCAATGGGCACTAAGGTTTTATTTATGAGATTTAAGGTATTTGTTGCAAAGTGGGGACGATGTCATCTTACTCATTGGGTTCTCAATTTGCCAATGAGCTGGGAAGTGGGCCTTTAACTTAAAATATTTGATGACAAAGGGAAGCCGAGAGATGAAAGCAATTCAAAGTTTGTAATAAAACAGCTTATAAAACGAATGTCAATAATTAACTGTTCATATTTTTGGAGTTTACTCCTTAAGAATCGTTTCATATATAAACCCGGGGAATGAAAATGTATGGGGAGTTAAAATTATGTTACGTTTTGTTTCGTGCGCAACTTAACAACGACTAACGACCAACGACTGCATAGAAACATTTTATTTATTCAATGTCAAAAAATAAGAACTGTCAATTGGCGGAGTTTTGATCTTACATTTTAAAATACATATTTACAGTACATATGGGGCTACTTTATAGCACTAGTGCGAGAAGTAGCATATTATGTTACTGTGTCGAACATTTAAAGGGCCATATGTACTGTAAAACGTTGTACGATACATGTGCGAATAGGTAATTCGCAACTCGTGTCGATTTAAAACACTCCCTTCGGTCGTGTTTTAATTTATCGCCACTCGTTTCGAATTTCCTATTTTTCGCACTTGTATCGTAATGTACTATTATAATCGTTTTTACTGAGTAAACTCCAATCGTGCGTCTTTCCGTGTATGTAATGCACACAGTTTGTGTTGTTATTAGTGGCGGATTCGTGGCTCTGTGAGCTGTAGACCTCGCGATAAGATTCATAAGCTTAAAAAATAAATAATACCTAATCACTATGGTCTTAAGTGCCATAGACCCTGATGGTTGGCACTTAAGTCCTTAATGCCAATTTCCAGCATTTTGAACATTTTCCAAAAAACGAAACGACAGAAAAATTCTACCTAACTACTGCACCTAATCACAAAATTTCTCGAGAATTGGTTGAGAATTGCGACGTGTAGATCCGGACATACGAAAGCAGATTGCCCGAGTCAAAACGACCCTCGCTGCTGCTATGGTCAATTAAACCGATTAACGATTACAGTACCTTGACTGTAAGGGCGTCCGCTAGCTGTCGCGGGCGCACGCACGCGGGTGCCAATGTAGGTGCAAGTTAGCGTTGCGCATACTATTTTCATTAACCTGTTCACACTACGCCCTAAGACCCACGCTGGAACTGTCCTATTAATACACTAAAATCGACCGGGATGTAAACCGTGATTACCTTTTATATTGTTTTTATTGAGCTCCCGATATTTCGACGCAGTTACATGCATCGTACCTGCCTAATCCGCCCTCTATCCGCCTGTTGTCTGCCTCTAAATTTAATCAATTGTTTATTTTTCTTGTATATTTTTACTGAGGTGTGCCAATAAAGAGTATTCTATCTATCCATCCTACCTAATTGCGTCTAAAACTGTTATTGTCCTATTAATTTTTTGAATTGTCCGTCAAATTGAAACTTTGCACGAGCATGACCGCAACATTTTGACAAACCTAATGACTATTCCGTTGTTAGAAACTTTTTGCGATTTTCTTGGCTCATTATTTAAAACAATGCGAGTAATGCGACATTAAGCCTTTTTTGGGGTTTCTTACCTGAATCTTAAAACTGTGATTTTAGGTCAACTTCTGATGACATTGATACCACAATAGGGTTGTTTCCATCTACAAATCTTAGGACAGAATTGTATCCCAATAAATTCTTTTGGATTATAAGAACATATTAAACTACTTTTAGGAGACCTGTAATGACCATATTTTTGTAAATATTGAATTTAAAATATCTTTTGGCACACGTCACGTGACCAAACTCGAAACGTCTTTGAAGATTCTGATGACGTCACAACTCTCGGATTGACACTGTTGACAGTTAGGCGATAAACAACAAATGACAAATGTCAGTTGACAGTTCGTATCTTCTACGTGTGTTTGTAGTTATGTGTCAAACCGTAAACTGTGACGTCACACAATTTTCAAAGAGCGTTTTGGGCGCGAAAGCATCTGTCAAAATATATTTTGTTAATTTAACATATTTAAAGCCGTTTTTAGTATAAAAGTTGAATTTTAGGGCAACGTTTAGTTAATATAGAACGTAATACAAGCGTTTCAAAAAATTGGAAACAACCCTATTCTGATGAATTCAGCGACACGCCTCATATGTATAATACTTGAAAAACAATAACCTCATTCTGATGCAGTCGGGTAACGAAGGTACTTTTCCCAAGTCTTTCGAGTATTATATTCTCGTATAAGTACTACGAATGCAATGTAATAGCAAGAAGCTTTCCTGACAGTAAAATTTGATGTGTTTCGGAAGAGAATCTTAGTGCTGCAGAGCATCCAGTAATAAGCTCGAGGTAACGCTGCTACTCTAAAGTAGGTCGGTAAGCATTTATTGTTATAAATTTCTTTCCTCAACATTTCAAACGAAAGTGACGTAGCAACGCAATCTACCAACAAACAACGAATTAATTTGTCGGCATTGGACAGACGATACACCTTGACAAATATAATGGTCTTACGTGCTTCTTTATTAAATTACCACTTTTCTCATCGTTAATTCCAATTCTTAAATTTTATAGCTACTGCTTACGGCACGCAAGATGTTACTCATGCTTTTAAATCTTAACTGCAATTTCAATTAGGTATTGCTTAAACAGTCGAGTGTGGTGTAAGTGTGGAGTGACTCGCCTATATAGATACACCCGACTACGCTAAACCCAAAAGAAGAGATAAAAAGTCACATTCGGATGGCGAGTGCAGCCGTGTCGCTGTTGCACCGTTACTGCAGCAGTTATGACACTAAATATTTTACTGACAATTTCCTTGTGGAACATACACTATCAGTAAGATAGATATTAAAAATTGGACGTTCCCATCCATTGGATAGTTTGTGCTTAACTTAACTATTTTCTACCTTGTTTTAATGGTCATATATAAAAAATAAATAAATATTATAGGACATTATTAACACAAATTGACTAAGTCCCACATTAAGCTCAATAAGGCTTGCGTTGAGGATACTTAGACAGCGATATATATAATATATAAATACTTAAATACATAGCAAACACCCATGACTCAGGAACAAATATCCATGCTCATCACAAGAATAAATGCCCTTACCAGGATTTGGACCCGGGAACATCGGCTTCATAGGCATGTCACTACCCACTAGGCCAGACCGGTCGTATATGTAGTCAATATTACTTAGTTTAGGCTGCGTGTTTTAAATATTGACTGTATTTTGATTATTATAAGTTAGTGTAGATTAAGACGAAAGAGGAGGATCCGTGCGAAATGGCCTTTTCACGTAGTCCTCAATTTACAATAATACAAAAATTGAAAAAAGTCAAACATAGGGGCATAGCTATGGTTAATATACATCAAATCATGTTAAAATATTTTCCATAATGTCATAGACAGAGAGGAAATTGGGGACTACGTTTGTATGGAAAAGCGGCCGTCCTCTTCCCTCTTAAGCGAAGGGAATAAACCATCATCAAGCATAAATGATAATTAATTACTTTTTTTTTTTATTATTAATTTTTAAATGTTTTTTTATTTATTATATTATGTAATTAGTAATGTCTTGTTATCCGAAATAAATGATTAAATAAAAAATAATGAAATAGCTAAGAAATATTACCAGTACAGGGCTTGTGCAGTGCATATAAGGTGAAAAACACGGAGCGGTGTGGCACCTCCTGCCGTGGCGGCACGCGATTGTGACTCGAGCGGCTTGAATTAGTTCTTCACCTAAATCTGCAGCCCTCCGCCTGTGACTTGTAGTGCCGCCGCTTGCGCAACCCGAATCGCCCGACTGTCTTCGTTTCGGCACCGCCGCGTCAATCACCTGCAAATATAATAATTGGACTCCGAGAGGAAGTGCTTTATTAGATTGAGCATTTGATTGTACACCTTGTATGGAGAGTAAAAGTGATTGTTACTTAATAGTAACGGGCGTTTTTGTGGGCTGAAGCTACTTAAAACGAAAGTGTGAAACCTATAATAGATAATAAAATAATAGTAGTAGTAGTAATAGTTATTTGTTTTACAAGGGGGCAAAGTTGTTGTTTGAAATTAATGATTTTTTTTAATTAGCCTGTTTGAGTGTCCCACTGCTGGGCAAAGGCCTCTCCCCTTGATTTCCACGATTCCCGATTTGCTATTTCCTCCGGCCAGTTGTTCAGGAAGCTGTCCAGGTCATCCCGCCATCTCCACCTGGGCCTGCCCCATCCACGTCCCTCTACCGGCATCCACTTGGTGGCTATGCTAGCCCACCTCTCCGGATGCATGCGGTAGACGTGACCGGCGTTATCAAATACATTTGAAAGAACAGTGTATTCAGCCAGCTAATGGGCAGACAAATCTTATATTCATAAATAAAATTAATCTAATGTATACTACATTATACTAAATTTAATAACTATGCGGAATATGGTCAAAATATTTATTTAAAGAGTAAAAAGCATTTTGTACTAAAATATTCTCTTATTGAATTGGGTAATTTATTATAGGTACAATTTGGGTGCCATACCATAAACACTTTTTGCACGCAGGGTTGTTTTCAATTGCTGATATGAGATTTTGTGTCGCTGCCGTGCACTATTATAAACAGGAAATTGATTAATATTTAATTTAAAATACATATTATAAACGTTAGTATTTTAAAAGTAAACCTACATGGTTCGTATGAATTAATGACAGAATATAAAAAAAGCTATAACTCCATAGGGAACAATATAGGCTGTTGTCCTTTAGTACACCTGCATGAAATAAGATCTTTTTCGAGCAAATATGATGAAAAATATCATAAAGTAGACTTTCACTATTGATGAGCACATTATTACCGTGTCTAATTCTTTCGACAACTTTTCTCGCATATCGCCTGCATTCCACATGTGCCTAGAAACTGCAAGCAACAGCGCCCTTGGTCGACATCCGCACACCAATCGATTCGCAACGCACATAGATTCGACTACAATACGGCTTCTTTCTCCCATATCTATTAACCCAACCACCAATACAACTTTACAGAAAATACAACTCTAAAATCATAGCTATAGAATAGCTTATAGCTTGTTTATGATATGTCTTTATGACGTCTTGTAAAGATAAGGTGTGGGCTAGTGACGAAGCGGTAGTAATTAAGTATAGGCATTAGTGCTCAGTTATTTGGCCTTGACGAAGATTCGTTTTCTTCGTTTGCACATATTTTCGATGGCTGATTAGGCGTGACTTGACGGTCGTAATAATGCGCAATACCTGAAGTTAAAGCGCAATACTAAAATGCCTGTTGTTACCTAGTTTTAAACTTGTATATATCTCTTTTTCTGTGCGTTTTTAACTTTATGGTGCACAATTAAGAATATTTACTTAAGTACCTATAAGATATGGACTGCTTTCTTTATATGCTTATATTTTTTCAAATTCCCAGTATGTCACGCAGGCCACGCAGCGAATTTGTTTCGCGCTCGCCTCGCTTTGAACTCTTCCGTTTATCCCCAGTGTGATAAATATGCCCAGTAGGACTAAGATGGTCGGCGCTTTATCATTTGTCACCATGCCTGTCACGTTCTAACAAGTATGTAAGCGCCAAAAACGGGCATAGTGCCAAGTGATAAATATGGAACCATGCTGCCACCTAGACAATCTAGAGGGAACTAAGTTCCGTGTTTTAAAAATCGAATAGGTGCCTTTATTAAATAAACTTTTTCTTATAACTTGTGGACTTGGCTATGGTCTACTGGGTAACTCTTTAACCTTTTCAACGCTTTTCCACACGTGTCAAGAAATGCCATGGACGCCAAAATTTAACTGGTGAAGAGCAAATATGAAGCTTAACTGACAGTAGGAAAGTCGCTTTGACAACGTCCGCCATAGCCTTTTTAATGGTCATTGGCGTCGCGGGCACGACAGACGATGACCGTTTTAGTGGTCTTTGCCGTTGAAAAGGTTAAACCCTGTTGTTATGGCATTTAAATTAACCAAACATGAATTTTTGTGATACTCATTTCCATAATCGGCATTTCTACGAAGCATGACAATACGTGGTGTTTCACGAGGAACCCGAGAAATTTTAATAGTGTATTCCTGATCACATTTAAACACTAAAATGTTTTATAAACTTTTCTGGAATTCGCATAGTTTCAGAGTTAATGCCAATTAAAAAGATAAAAACATATTTTTACATTATTTTTAATGTTCCTTCGTGCTAAACGCCATCTTGATGGTGATGTTGCTACAATGGGTCGTAGTCTAAATATCCTCATTGATAGATGTAAAAAAGTGACAAATAACACTTTGCAAAAACTAGGTTTTACGAAAAATAAGTGAAACGTTATTTTAAGTGACAGATTTACTAATAACATTTTATTTGTATAAAACACCACATAAAAATACATTTAAAAACACGAATAAAATCAAACAAAACACAAATTTACCTAAACTTATATTATAACATTTTTTCCTTCCTTTGGCGTCAGGTCTATAACCGCGAAAAACGAAGTTCGTCAATTGCGGGCATTTTTCTGTCACTCTAATTACGTCTTAGTGAGAGTAAAAGAGAAAGGTCCCCGCAATTTGCGAATTTCGGTTTTCGAGGTAGGCCCCCAGAAATGCGTTGTTAAAATCTTCCGGGTTTCTTGTGATACACCGTGTATAACGTTGTACAAGAGTTCTGCTACCAGACTGTGTTGATATTGTCGCCTGACTGATGGGACAAAACAACAAGAAATAATAGGTAGTTAATTCACCCAATTAAAAGCATAGAGAGACTCGTAAAGTTTTTGCTGTTGTATATGTAAGTACATGAATTATGATATATTTACAGCCATGCATGCTTTATTAAGCATGTTGCACGTAGCATTGCATTAATTAAGCACCTTAGTTGATAGGATTTCACACTGTACTAAACTGCGTTGGTACCGCAAGCAAATTTCACCCTAAACCTTAGTTACACACAAACACAACAGAGTGGAGTACTCTCCTACTACCCATAACAGTCGTAACAACGATTGGAAAACACATTCAATTCTTTACCGTATTCTCGTGTAGTAAAGTTCACATTCACTAGACTTACCTTAGGCTATGGAGTTGTACAGTAGCAGTAATCAGCGAAATTTGGGCGCAGCACAATGCAATTTGTCCTAGGTTCGTCGCGTTGCGTGGACATAGCTTACTGAGATCACAGAAATACCTTTCAATGTAAACTTTTGTTGTGACTCAATTTACTAATATGTTACTAGCTTGATATAATGATTATTGAACCGAATTTGTTGATTTGATAGTTGAATATTACAGAACATACGCCAACACAACTGTGTTGTCGATTTATGGTACCTAAATACTATTATTTTAGTTTCGTTGCAGCGCATCGCCAACAAACTGGTTTACAGTGTGGCGAAACTTTAATTATTGGTACATTGTTTTGTTAAATAAATTTAAAATAAAACGTATAAATAAGCAATAAACAAATCCCGACTGCATGGCTCAAGTGACAGCAAATGCTATTTAATTATGTTTCTGTTGCTATGTGGCATCGTATTATTTTGTCGCGTTTGGTACACCATTTATGATATGATAAAAATAAATATTTTGATTGATTGATTGATAATTATTATAGCGTACATATATATAAAGTAATCAGATGGTTAACTAACTAATCATTTATCAGGAAACAAAATAAAAAAGGTGCGCAATCAAAAATTCCAAGAAAAAGTCATCTGTGACTTATCTGTGACCAGATTAAAACTAGATTAGATTTAATAACTCAGCTATAAAACTTTGCAACACTATTTTATGACTATTTAGTCGATTAATGCACAGTTTAATGTTTATTACTTTAAGCGCATGATAAAACTAAAATATTATTCAACTTAGTTACATAAGTTACCTATATAACTTTGAATACTTGCGAGATTTTTTCTCGTAAACATTATATAAACATAATATCTATATTGAACTTACTGTATGTAAAATTTCCTTCTCTTTACACGTGATTGGTCGACAAAACAGGCTTTAGAAAGTTAGTTTATAACATGCGGTGATTTGGTTACAAAATATTTTAGCCAAGGAATGAAAAGCAATAATTTCAGTCGGAGTAGTTTGGCGCTCAAACGCACTGAGACCGCTAACAGTCCGAGACTGAAAAGGTTGCCTTTCACCCGAGTTAAGCACTTTAGTTTCCATTTTGAATACGAGGAAACCGAATATTAGGGGATTAGTAAAATTATTTGTTTCCATCTAGTTGCTCATGAAACGAGGACATGGAGGTATACGCCACTTTTCAGGCCTAGAGCCGAAACCTATCACTTTTGTCCGCTTCATACATAAACGGTGACCCATTTGCAGAGCATGATAAATTAAAACGAATAATCAAATGACCAAGCTGTTCCTGTCTGCGAAAGTCCAGTGTAAACACGGGTTGTTTGCAATGCTTTCATTCTGTACGGAGTTTGCGCCTAATTTTCCCTAGTGTATTGCAACGGGGCCGTAGGCACAACCTAACATAGATGTTAGGTTCAGTAATTTTAACCGACGACGTTCAAAATGAGGTTGGTTTGTTTAAACTTTTTTAACCTATTACCTATTCACTTGATCGTGTAATTATTACGTAAACATCAAAATTACCTGTGATAGTTGATAAACAAGACCAAGTGCGGGTAGTTAGAAAAACTCGCGCAGCTAGATGTTGGTATCAATTAAGCCAGTTTTTTCCCAGAAAACGTGGACAATACCGTCCTCGAAACGTTGGAAGTCATTTAAAACTTAATTATACGCGATTAAATCCCGTTTTAGTAAATAAGGAATTATCAAATGGCAAAGCTGTTCTTGTCTGCGACGGTCCAGTGTAAACGGAGGGCTGTTTGCAATGCTCTCACTGGTTTGTTATTCTGTACCTGGAGTTTACGCCTAATTTTCCCGAGGGCATTGCAACTTGGTGAATGCCCTCGTGACGAAAACGAAAACGTGGCCATAGGCATAACAGTACCTGTTGTGTTTAGTCATTTTCATCCGAATTTTGCCAAGGTGGTTGTTTTGACAGTATTTTTATTTGTTGCACGTAGACCGTTCATCATCACCTTAATCATTTTAGCCTTCAGTCGCCCCACCCACTGCTAAGTATATGCCTCTCTTCGTGAACGCCACTTATCCGGTCCTAGGCTAGCCTCATCCAGTAGTGTCCCGCGATTTTTCGACTGTTATTCACCCAACGAGCCACCGGACGCCAGGCGATTCATCCGAAAGCGGCCACCAATCTGTCAACATTTTGGTACACCTGCTATCACTCTGCCTGGCAACAGTGGCAACATGTCCCGCCGAATTCCATTTCCTCATTCATTTATTTATCTTATTGTCATTTTGACCATTCATATTATAAGTTTAATTAAATATTAATTTACTATGAGATGATTCTCATAAACTGAAATTCGAATGTAAAATTTCTTTAAAATACGCCATCTATTTCAAGTTCATCTTGTCAGCACTGTAACTATTAATATTATCGTCAGTGTAATAATATTAGTTTAGTTACCTATTTTACCTAACATTTTATACCTCAATCCGAAGGCAATGCCACTTATAAATTATTAGTTTATAAATCCTAGTGGGAATTTTCTCAGGATGTAGGTTGCACTTATAATGTAAAAACCAATATCCTCTTTTCTGTATCATCTGCCTGTCTATTTTTTTCCCCACTAAAGAAAAGAAAATAAAATAATAAAATAAAATAAAAATAAAAGTTATAATTTATAAAAATAGTCCCCCAGGGCCCCAGACTCCCATGAGCTGTGGCAAAATGCCGCGAGGAAGATGACGATCAATGTATACAGGATGTTTATTTATGCTTTAAATTATGGAGTGAATATATAGGTCATACTGAGCAACTTTTACTATGGAACCAACCCCGAAATCGCGATTTTTTTTTATCTGTTTTATACATTTTGGCTGTCTACCTACCTGCCTACCTTGACATTTTGTATGGGAGAGTAAATTTTTTTCGCGATTTCGGGGTTGGTCGCATAGTAAAAGTTGCTCAGTATGACCTATATATTCACCCCGTAAATTATTGCAGGTGACTAAATAAACATCCTGTATAAATAGTAGTATGTACCTAACGGTTATAGTATAAGTAGTAGTTTGATTAATTAAAACACTACAAAACCAATATATTTACTAAAATTCGACTTGATCCCTAATTTGTATAAGGTTTTCTCGTAAGAAAAGCTTATTATGATGATCCCACGCTGGCTGTTATATTACGTTGCGCGTACTCCCATCTTGAAGACCGGCAACGCACTTACAATTACAACCCTTCTGGTGTGGAAGGTATCCATGGGCGGCGGTAATCTCTTACCATCAGGCGATCCGTCTGCTCGTTTGCCTTCTCTATCATAAAAAAAACGTTATATAACATCGTGTGACGGGAGAGCATGATAGTATTGATAGTGTTTTATTTTTTATATTTGAATACTACGTCGGTGGCAAACAAGCATACGGCCCGCCTGATGGTAAGCAGTCTCCGTAGCCTATGTACGCCTGCAACTCCAGAGGAGTTACATGCGCGTCGCCGACCCTAAACCCGCGCCCCCCCTCGTAGATTGACTTACTAGACTGGACCTTATAGTAATAAGGGGAGAAAGGGCAAACTGAACGACCTGTTACAAAATAACTAAAAATATAACATTTTACACTACATGACGTAACGTGACGTCAAATATCAACACGTTGCTCAGTATATTCGTATTCGCCAATTTGGGGAAAGCCCGCAAGTGCGAGTGTATTCACCGAGATTACAGCAAGGTCACGTTTCACTAGGTCAGCCGTAATTCAATTACGGTGTTTGTTCATGTTGTGGTCAACATAGGTTTTTGCGCAGTTTTTGCAAATTATTCATTATTATTCACCCAGCGTTAGCGAAGGTCTGTTTCAGCGTGGGGAAAAAGCTTTTAATTAAAACAAAAATATTACTTTGGGCATCCGCGAAATAATAACGTGATAGACAATAAGTGCTAACTCGTTAACGTTATCCGTTATAATTACTTGCGTATTTTTAAATGCAGTTAATGTTCCAACTCTCCCACCGCAAAAATAAATACGCAAATTAATATAACAAATCACTATCACAAGTACGTATCGCCTCTCTATGTGGCATCTTCGGGAGATGCCGGAGATGTTGACAGTCTGGCGTCTGGCAACGGTTTTCGCGGTGGGAGGGTGGAAACATTAGTTTTGGGAAATGTCCAAATTGTGGAAATTGACATTAAGGACTTAAGTGTCAGTACTGCCAGTAGGGTTTATGGCACTTAACATTGTGACCACTGTGAGTTCGCGGTGATAATTTAATTAATTTATTTTTTATTAGTCTCAACTAAGTATATTTACATTTAGGTTTATGAAGCTGATCGCGAGGTTTACAGGGCCACTAGTTATTTATTTGCTGCTGGGCTCTCTTTATCCTGCACACCTCGGTTTGTGGCAAAATTAGGCCAATCTTTCGAAAAGACATCAATGTCGTTCAGCAGGGGCGATCGTTTTGCAAATATTCTATAGTAATAATGTATCGCCTCGAGATACCGACCATAAAATTATGTCAGGGTAAAATTATCCCATACCTTATTCTCGGACACAAACTATCAGTAAGCCAAAATGCATCCAAAACCATTCAGCCGTTTTTGTATATCTGAACGTCCAAATACTACAAAGAAGGTTGCTACAAAACCCGGGATGCTATTTTATTAGGTAACACAAACTAAAAAATTGAAGGTAAAGTGTTATTCTCAACAAACTACACGGAAATTATCTAGAATAAAAACCATAACCTTTATGGTACATTAATTGTAACCATAATTAGGTTACAATTATTGTACCATAAGGGATCAATATACGACGCGGCACGTGATGAGCCGGCTCAGTATTCCTAGTGTAAATTTATTCGACAGCGAAACGTGACGTACGCGTTTGCGTTAACTCTCATTTTGTATGGAATTCTGAGTTTCCAAAACGTCCCGCTTGGCGCGCTGTTTCTAAATCCTATACAAAATAAGACTTAACGCAAACGCGTACGTCACGTTCCGCTATCGAATAAATTTACACTAGGGGTACAGGTCCCTTTTACTTTACAGACCTGGGGGCCTAGCTAAATTGACAGAAGTTGATAGAAAACGCCAATAGAAACTTAAGTAATGTATGAAAATAGTCACGTGACTTCAGAGCACACATGATACATTTTCTATTCTTTTGGCGTTTATCGATATACGTTTGTCTTCCTAACTAGACCCCCTGTACTTGTGACGTTCTCGAGAACGTTTTCAATTTACTATAGAAAATTCTCGAGAATACTAGCGAGAACATCTCTAATACAAAAAGGGAACGTTCTCGAGAAAGGCACAACTCTAGTAATGTTACAATTTATAGAAAAAATATCTCCTCTTTTAACCTTGAAATGTTATGAATATTAAGAAGCAAATAAACACTTTCCAATACCGAAAAGAGCAGAACTTGATTCTTTTGACAGCTTGATTCATGGCTGATAAAATTATCAAATATATAAATCATTTTAGCTTCCATTAGAACCACGGTGCGTTAAAATTGATTTCTTTTTTCATTGCTTTTAGTTGAATGTTAAATGCCAAAGTTACCATTGTTGTTAAGTAAACAAACAAAAGACGGCCTTGAACTGTTACATAGTAAAGTGGTATTTTATCACTTTAGATCTATCGCTTCCGTATAATTCGAATAGTTTTGGAGTCGACATTACTTGTTGAACGTTTTTTTTGAATTTGTTGAACGTTTTTGATTTAAATAATTAATTTCACGTAGTTCCTTTCTTTTAAGATACTATGTTACTTTAGAAGAATTATTACTTTTTGTCTATTCTTTCGATTGGCATCATAAAAATAGGGAAGATTTTTTTTTCACATTTAATTCGGTTCGATTCCCAGACGAAGCAAGTAATTCTTAGAAAATCTTTAAATGCAGAATTACTGACTTTTAAAAATAACATAAAGTCTTTCAGCAAAATATCCTTTCTACGATATTTAAGGTACTTTCCCTTGATGTCCAATAGTCTTGGGACGTCCTGTATACGTAGTTTTTAGGTCAGAAACTATGAACGCAGAGTTATGTCGGGTATCGTTAACTATCTATTAACAATAATATTTTTAACAATATTAATCTTACTATGGAACAAATCTACATCGGTCATATCGTTCAGTTCATTAAATAGCCTAGTTGTTCGAGGGAAGAAACATTTTTGGCGAATGTTATAATAATGATACGAAATGTTATAACAACAGCATGAACTTGTTTTAGTTATTTTCTGTATAAGCTTTAAATTTCAACTTAAAATTAAATTTGCTAAATCTAAATTAACTTTTCAAAAATATCATGATATTTTCTGCATTCAAAAACAAGAAGTGGTTAGTAGGTGCTGCAAGAAGCTACTAAGGCTCTTGCAAAAAAATACATCTTCGAGATCACGAATTTTGCTCCTATTTTCTCAAGAAAAACCATGTTCTTCCTTAAAAAACGAAACACAGCTCATCTCGCCCTTTTTCCTTATGATTACATTATGGTGTACAAAATCGCTAACACGTGATATTTTGTACACCATGCTCCTAATGTCCCCTACCTCCCCCACACATTCGCATTAGTCAAGCTTAATTTAATTCGTCGTTTGCAACATTTTTGTGAACATTCATGTATTTTTTGTATAATTGAGCTTGCTGATAGCTAAAGCTTGGTAATAAGGAATTATATTAAAATAGTACATTACGATACAAGTGCGAAAAATAGGAAATTCGAAACGAGTGGCGATAAATTAAAACACGACCGAAGGGAGTGTTTTAAATCGACACGAGTTGCGAATTACCTATTCGCACATGTATCGTACAACGTTTTACAGTACATATATGGCCCTTTAAATGTTCGACACAGTAACGTAATATGCTACTTCTCGCACTAGTGCTATAAAGTAGCCCCATATGTACTGTAATATATTTTCTTCGATCGAATTCCCTTGAAATACTTAGTAAAAAATATGCAATTAAATTTGAAGTAATTATATCGCAATAGTGGGAGCGAATTTTTTTTTTTAAATTGTCTTTAAAAGCTAAATAATCAATGAAAATTGCCACACACGAATACATAACGATGCTGTTCTTGAAATAGAAATCGGTTAAAAATAGGCTTAATACCATAATTAAATACTGCAATAGTTTTTAAACGACATTTAGGTAACAATTACCGACCGATTATGACGACCGGTCTGGCCTAGTGGGTAGTGACCCTGCCTACGAAGCCGATGGTCCCGGGTTCAAATCCTGGTAAGGGCATTTATTCGTGTGATGAGCATGGATATTTGTTCCTGAGTTATGGGTGTTTTCTATGTATTTAAGTATTTATAAATATTTATATATTATATATATCGTTGTCTAAGTACCCTCAACACAAGCCTTATTGAGCTTACTGTGGGACTTAGTCAATTTGTGTAATAATGTCCTATAATATTTATTTATTTATTTTATTTATTTATTTATTACCAAATCTAACCGCACAATAAATCATTTCTATTCTATTTCGAGTAAAAACAAAATTATTTTAGACACAACGGAAATTACGACATCATTATTATACTCATATTTAATACTGAACCTTTAGTGTAAATTTATTCGATAGCGTGACGTGACGTGACGTACGCGTTTGCGTTAAGTCTCATTTTGTATAGGATTTAAAAACAGCGCGCCAAGCGGGAAGGTTTGGAAACTCAAAATCCCATACAAAATGAGACTTAACGCAAACGCGTACGTCACGTTACGCCATCGAATAAATTTACACTAGGGGTACAGATTTACTTGGATACGTCATAATTCAAGATTCCATAATATATCAGTTCACCCTAAATCATTTGTCAGGCTAGTCTCTCATGACAGCCATGGGTAAAATATGACTGCATTTTATTTAGGTCATACACAGATTTTCAAATAAAAGTGTTTTTTCTGGTGTAGGTCCAAACAGTTGATAATTTTAATTAAAAAAAATCCTTGAGACTCAGACATAGAGTCAGACCAAGCTAAGTTGGCAGCGATTTTGATCTCAAACTTCTATGAAATTATGACGTTTACTTATCACTTTCACCGTCTGGGCTATCACGATCGGGTCCAACTTAGTTTGGTCTGATTATTCACGTTTTTTAATGGTGCTCACATTGGCTGTTATAAATTGTTATATAACATCGTATGACAGGGACAACATAAATTACTATCAATAGTATCATGATTTCCCTGTCACACGATGTTGTATAACATTTTAATTTCTATTTGAATAAAAAAAATATTGTTATTCATTTAGGTACTAATTAAAGAGCGTAAAGAGCGGTGCCTCTTAACACAGGTATTTGTTACTTAAAAGAGGCGCCAACACTTACAACTGTATAAGTAGTTCTTCAACAGAATAAACAATTTTTATTTATTTTTTATTGATTTTATAACAGCCAATGCAATAACCATAATTCGAAAATTTCAAACTGTAGCATGACTAGCAATTTTGCCAGACTGACGCAAACTCAATACAGACACAATATTTGAGAGCTTGTTACGAATAATGATTTTTAAATCGGGTCATCTTTTAAGTAACCTGGTAATGTTCTATTCTAGACTGCATCGGCAGTTACTATGGGATGATATTATGGTCAAATGCTTAAGTACCTTTTTCCAATAAAAAATGAGTACTCTTATATGGAGATAAATCACTAAATTAGGCTTTTAAGATCATAAATTCGGGTTCATAAGAGTGACGCGAACCTAAGTGCTGTATAACGTCGTAAGACCCAGTCGCTTTTCGGTGAAGGAAAACATCGTGAGGAAACCGGACTAATCCCAACAAGGCCTAGTTTATCCTCTGGGTTGGAAGGTCTGATAGCAGTCGCTTTCGTAAAAACTAGTGCCTACGCCAAATCTTGGGATTAGTTGTCAAGCGGACCCCAGGCTCCCATGAGCCGTGGCAAATGCCGGGACAACGCGAGGAAGAAGGAACGTCGTAAGACCCACCAAAAAAAATATTCCTAATTTATATTTCAACCGTGTTGTATAGTACATTGGGATGAATTTCGTTTGTTTCAGAAAGCAACGAAATAAAATAAATGCTACCAGCGGCGGTATCATGGTTCCATTTTTATCACTTGTCACTATGTCCGTCACTTTCGCTCTTACATATTTGTTAGAACGTGACAGGCATGGTGACAAATGATAAAGAGCCGACCATCTTAGCTCAGCTGGTCTGGTTTAATTTTTTTAATTAATTGCATGTAAAATTACGCAAGTAAGTATAATGAGTTAGCACTGATTGACTAGTACGTTATTTTCTCGCGGATTAGCAAAGTAATATTTCTTGTTTTAATTGGCATGGATTTCCGCAAAGTAACGCCTGATTCTATTAATTATTTGATTTGGTTTAACTAAGGTAGTATTATCAATGGAGTGTGACGCAAAAATACTTCAAAGCAACGAAAGTAGGTATTAATATTTGAGGACTTACGCAATGTTTATTTACCTACTTGGGATTTCTTTTGTACTTGTTTAACGAAGAACTATAACTAACCATTCTGAAACTATAGCTAACTTAAACTATTCTCTATTCGAAGTTCGAGCCGTAACTGGCGCGAAGTTCGGGATATGTCACTAAATTCTTTCATATTTAATGGCTAAGACTCAAAGTTTCACTCTGAAGCTTAGTCTTCCGATAGTCAACTGACCATACAGGAAAATAAACACTAGAAGCTTGGTTTTGGTTGCTTTGCTAATTCCTCTCTTTCTCCAGATCTTCTCAAACCTCTGATTGCGTATTTTGCGAACTGAACTCACTGCTGGATACTGCCGATCTTTAGTTCTATGAGTGACTTACGAAGAATCATTTACGAAGTCGCTAGCGAGTAGATATCGTCACTGTAAACTCATGGTAATGCTAAGGAGCTCTTCTGATCATCTCCCGCTCAAAGTCGCCAGCCGCGGCAATCAGTGATAGGTAGATGAAGTCTTGTACGGTGTCCAGGTCACACAGTTCTACACTTTGTATAAGCGGGCCTGTCCTTTGCACAAACATCAGCTTGGTCTTAGATTTATTAATATGACCTAAGAACCGGCAATTAGTGTGTCGCGGTCCAAAAGTTCCTTATATCACAACAACTTTTTATAAAGATTTTAACATGAGATCGATTCGCGCTTTACCTTGTTTTCCTCTAATTTGTAGGTCTTTTAGAGGGTGAAACTTTAGTTCCTTCACTTTGTACAGTCAAGTGTGAAAATATGAGTGTACACATCTTACTCAAAAATATGTCCCATAGCATCTTATTCCAGTGTAATAAGAGCGTGGTACCATATTTATGAGACGATTCTCTCGATGCATATTTTTGCAGCAGACTGTACAGTTACGGACTTTAATTGTTAAGCCATTTAGGGTTTCCTTTACATTGGAAATTTCATACCGTTAGTATTGACAAACAAATGAACTTGAATTCTAAGTGTATTGTAATCATGCGATTACGAAGATCCGGTTTGGGACAATCTCAACTATAGTTTGAACTAAACGTGCCGATCGAGCACAGCTAATCACGACTTCTGTACATATTGTGCAGTCGACATCAATGATGCCTTATTCCGTTAAAAAAAAAGTCACTTATTGTCGCAAAAAAAGTAGTACATACAGCAACGGATAAGCAAACAAAAAAGACACACAAGCAGAATAGGGACAATAGGGTGTACATCCAATAGGGTTGTTGACTGTATTACAATATAGGTATATTACATAGTGCATGGTTAGCACAAAATCGATTGATAAAGAAAAGGATGAACCTGACGTCGTAGTCGCTAATTGTTTTGACTGTTCTAAGAGAAGAAAAAAACAACTAATAAGGGCTTATTTGGATGGTACGACAACTGGCATGCAACTTTAATTACATATTACATTGCGGTATTTGATCGATCGGCTGAATCGGTTGTAACCTCAATAGTGCGCAATGTAACTAAAATTGCATGCGAGCTCGCGCGCCGAGCCGTCTATATACGAGTAAATGGGTATATGAGCTTAAGGCAAACAATGTAACCATATTTTTGAAGTAGACTGTGAATTCGTGACTTTGACTCAGTTGCTAAGTTTTCATTGTAATGTCTTTCTATTGGCCGGGTGCTTGGCGGGAAAATAAAAACGATCGCAGCGCTTGATGTGGCCAAAGTTGGTGACAAATGTCGCAGTGTATGGGTACTTCCCAGTTAGTATGTTCGCGATAAACTCAAAAACTTGTGAACTTCTGAAGGTGTATTATTTGTTAAGGTTTTGTGTAAATTAGTTGAAATATGACGATGTTTGCTAAAGATGTCGGAAAAAATCACGCCGTCTAAGAGCTTTATTCGAAAACGCTGCCTAATCCGTTTAAGATATAACAACACAATGTATGGTGGGATTATCTCTCGTTGATTGGTCTACAAAAAAACCTTGTATTTTGCTACAACAAAATCTTGTATTTTGCTTCCTTGGTTTTTTTTGTTTTATGTAATAGACAGCAAACGAGCCGCCTGATGGGAAGTAGTCATCGCCGCCCATGGAAATAAGGAACATCGGAGGAGCCACTTATGCGTTGCCAACCTTTGAGAACTCTAAATACCTGCTTCTTAAAGAACCCCATGTCATAGCGCAAGGGAAACACCTCAGAAGGTAGCTCATTCCACAACTTGCACGCACTTGTACGTTGTGTTTACGAATAAAAGGCATTTTCATTCTATTCTATATGCTGGCATTAGCAAAGTATACCAATCGCGAAAGATGAAAAAACCGCAGCAAGCTCTCATAATTGCGTAATGATGGTCTGATGAGCTGATGACCGGCGGCGGACGTGACGTCACAAGGTCGCTGAAATGCGCAGGTTCGTGCGGAAATTGCGGAAATTTTATGTTATGCTGTTTTGTACTTGACCTGCGAGTGTCCTCTGTGAGGTTTGGCGCAGTACTTAATAGGGACAAAAAATAAGACCAATGCAATGGAAAGGAAAAACCAGTCAACAACATGATTCATCGTTACTTTAGGGTGATACTAGCGGCCCGATTCAAAGAATGAGGATACGATAACGATAAGTTCTGGTTTAGATAAATTCTCATTTAGATATCGTTTGTATGTCGTATAATTGACAGAAGCAGCTCGATTCGGGCAACCAATGTCAGTTTGACTGTAGAAGTATTGTAGATAGATCTTATTGGGATCACAGCGGAATCGAAATAAACGTCAATTTTGACATGTCATTTAGTAATCGATCTTTTAAAGATCTCTCCAAGATCTTAAACGTGTCTTAATCATTCTTCGAATCGGGCCGTTAGATTGTGTTGGTTGAATTTATTGAAAGTATGTTTTCTCAAACTTGCAATGAAATGTTGACATGACTTACTTCAAATTAGGTCGGGAAGTACTACGTATCCGGTGCGATGTGTGAAGATGATATGTAAAGGAATTTCATACAGCCTTAATCTAGGCCTGTAAAGCAACTTTCTTTTGTTTTTAAACGTCAAATTGTGACAACGTCTTGGCATTCGAACATCAAATAGTAGTAGATACGTAATTTTTAGCTGTGAAAACCAAATAAAACATATTAAGTACAATTATTTTTTTCATTGCAAGTTTGAGATTAATTTCTGCAACAAGCTTCGTCAAAAACATCTATATACTAACGCCCATTCCCACCCTGCAACAAGCCCGGCCCGAAAGTTCCTATTATGCCGGTAGCATTCGCCCGCTGCATGGCGATGGAAACCTGTTGGACCAGCCAAGACCCAGAGCGGGGATCATTACCCTACTCCCGTAAACGCCTGCCCAATTCCGTAAAAATCACCAGAACCTGAGGGCCTACCGCGAACCACGTTCGACGTGTTGCCTCTCTATCGCACTTGTAGATTCGTACGTAAGTGTGACAGGGACGCAACACGTCGAACGTGGTTCGCGGTAGGCCCTCTGAACTATTAATTACTCGTAGTACCTTTCATGAACCAAATAAAGGAGCATTTCTTCTGTTTTTTACTTATTCAAACAAATGATATTCATCCCAATTTACTTATACAACAAGGTCCAAATTAAAATAGGAAAACTTTATACTCTCTGGATATTAACATTACTGAAAATACTTTGACACAATTTTTTGTATATCAACCACAGCGATGCCCCTACGTTTATTTATTTATTTCGATTTTTTATTTATTGTACGAGGTAGGAGCATTTAAAATTTTGTATGAATCGCTCCTATTTTTTGCAATAGGTAATCAAAAAATCTAAAAAAAGTCAAACGTACGGCTACTTACATAGCTACGGTTAATATATGTACACCAGTGCACCAAATTATATAAAAATATTTTCCATAATATATGTACTAGTTGTAAATCTAGGGAAGAGCGGTGCCTCCCAATACAAGCATTGTTTTGCTTACCGGGCGGCTCCATCCCCTGCATCACAAAAATGTATATTATTATGAAATAAAGATTTTTTTCTTGTTTTGAATATCCAGAGACTACGCCGCCCCCATGCATGCATGCATGAGTGGCGGCCGTCCCCATTTCTCTTAATTAGAATAAGACGAGTGATCTATCTATTCTATCTCGCCGCGAAATAAGGCAGCTGTGCGACGCACGAGTATAATAGTACCATGAGCGTACCGAGTCAGGCACGGATAGCCGGCAGGCAACAACGCCGCCGGCACACACAGTTTTGGCAACGTCACGTGTCATGCACGGAACGTACCATCAACACGTGCATATTGGCGAATAGCCGGACCATGCGGCTAACGTCTGCAATGTCTGCATGCCATGTGGAAAAGTGGGACGATGAAACTCTGACACTCTGTTTGTTCTTGAAAGTCTTGACTCTTGATATTACCCACATTATAAATAAACTGATATCCAGGTAGAATTTTAACTTTCAATGCTAATACGGGTGTTTTTCGCTTCGAAAGAAAGAAAATATGTGTCCGGCTCTAACCTTTGAACCATGGGTCAAAAAATATGAGAAAAATAGTGAAAGTAAAGCTTAATAAATACTCTGAATGAAAACCGTCGGAACATGCCCTCGGACGGTTTTTTTTACTTTGCTTTGTTTGTCTATTTTTTTCAACGGTCGCGCATTGCGCGGTTTTAAGGGAATTTCCTCCCGCGGACGCTCCGGCTGTGAAAGGAGGTTTTCTCGAGAGATGGGGTTCTTACATAACCGACCGTACACAGTACAGGTTTTTAAACTGTCGGCAACGCGTATATCATACCCCTGGGGTAGCTGTGGATGCCTCCACAGGGTAAGGTAACATGCCATCAGGCGGTCCGTACGCTTATTTGCCACCGACATGGTATTAATATTAACGCCCGATTCGATGAGTACCGTACCGCGCATGCGCGACCTTGCTATTGTTCCGGTGCGCGCGCGGTAATAGCTGGCCATTGTCAATTCGCCATTTATTGTTTTTTTTTTCAATGAAAGCCGGTTTTTTTCCGCGTGTTGTTTCTCTAGGAATGAATTTAGAGTTTTGTTGAATTATTTCCTCACCATAACGCTTTCTCAGTTGCACGCTCCGCCAGATGTCCGCTTTTGACTTTTTTAGAGGTAGATTTTTTACAACATACGGTGAAATTGGGCTTAAATTGTACAGAATAGGAAACTCTATCGAATAGGAAATCTGACGAATAAAAACGATAACAAAGTAAAAAGTCGAGAATGCCTTTCAAAATGTCCAAATAAACCCTTTCCCCCCTGATACCCAAGCACGCAATGCCTACTTCGAAACGTACTCTTGTTTCAACACTTAACTTGCAGGCCAATTCGAACGTACACTGCTATCAGAATAACATCTAATTGATATCATTCAGTTATCGTCGTGCATTTCGCTCGTACTTCCGTACATGTATTGGCGCGGGCGAGACGCGCGATAGCGAAATAACATGACTCAAATATCATTCTAATGTCAGTGTACGTTCGAATTGCCCTGTTAGCCGTTTAAATTCCGTCAACATAATACACAAAAGCTTATTGTAGGAATTGGAAATCACCGTAGCTTGTCTTTATTATGAAATACTGAAACAAACCGTCGGAAAACTCACAAGCGCATTGGATCGAGAGCTCTTTATTTATTAATCTCATTTGCGGGCGCGCACATTGTCCGTTGTAACTAAAAGACGTATGTCATACTGAAAACTGGGGCGCTTACTACTTTCTAACACCTCGGTTAGGTTGGATCTACTCGTTTCAAAATGACTTTGGTACATTGAAGACTGCGGCGCTCACAATTTTACCTTCTCGGCTCAGTCCGTTTTACTCTTTTCAAAATTATTTATCGTACATGGATAACTGTGGCACTCACAGCGTTTAAACGCCAATTTGGTTCGTTCACGAGCTATACTACAAAAATCTCATTCCTCTGGCTATACCTATTCGCAAATTTTCAGGATATTCTACTTTATTAGCATCTCATTTTTGGTGAATGGTAAGTTGGTAACTGTAACAACGTTCAGGGTTCAAGGTTCCAAGTGCCAAGTTATCGACAGCCAAAACAGCTACGCATAACCTCCTGGGAATTAGCGAATAGGCACAGCCAGAAGAATGAGATTCCAGGGGAATGAGAATAATGACCCTCTACTCGTCTCATAACGATGTATGTTATTTGCAGAACGGTGACGCTTATGACGTTTTAACGATTAGTTTCACTTTATTATTCGGCGGCTCTTTAATTTTCCTTGGGTAGCGAGAGACGCCATCACGAATTATTAATCGAATCCCGATATGTGTGGCCGCACGCTTACACTGACTGGTTGTGATTTTTTTCACCGAACATTTCTTTGCGCAAGTTCCATGTCATTAATTTTGAGCCATTCTTTGGTAAAATGGAAGGACCATTATAAAATCATATTTTCACATAGATAGTGTCTGTGTCATAGATAGCCCTCCCAAACCTACCCGATCGTCTTGACAGCGCGACTAAGTTGCGGAGTATATTTATTACCGTAAATTGAATAAAAACACAAACAAATCAGCAGATTCTATAAACTTAGAGTGCATCCTCAACATAAGTGGGTTAGCTGTGACTGTGACAATATTTTATTCACCGCACTCCCGGCAAAAAGAAACAAGCAAAACACATCAAAAATTTAACTTCTTTAGTTCAGATGGCGCCACTGTGAACCCTGTAGTTGTGTGGGTGTTCTACTAACCTTAGACAAATACGTCCAGCAAAAAGCAACTTTATCGAACTGTAAATAAAGTTTCAAAATCCATTGAGCGAAAGACTTGATATTTGTTCTCGTATTGCCTACGCAATAAGGCCTATGTTCTAATGTAGATAAATGAACGGAGTCGAAGGGGATTCTTTTTATTGTCGCGTCATCCTGAAGGAGTGTTTGCATGGAAAGTATTTCCCTGTTGTCTTATAGGATGTTTTCTGTTGCTATGGAAACGTTAGGCTTTTGTCCTATTGTTCTCTGAGGTTCTCAATTCGGCAGGATATTTTTTTAAATGTATATGCCCCGATTTCTTAAAGACGGCGTATTGATGAGAATTAAAATAGCCGCATGTTTGTACATACTTGGAATTAGTTGCTGAATTGTTCGCTAAGATACCTAATCTCTTTTTTAAATGTAAACTAGCTAATGATTTTTTTTACTAAAACAATTATGTTAAATCGTAGGTATCTTAGGAAAATTCAATAACAGCATTTTCTCTCGGAAAGCGGCATTAGTCGATTTTTTCTGTTTAAAGTTATTAAATAAATTCGACACTTCAAGATTTTTATCATTTTTTTATTTTAGTTGTTGTGCCAGTTATTTTTATGATAACGTATTTTGGCTATGATAGCGTATTCTATGAAGTGCTCGACGGAAACCGGATTTAAGCCGAAACTGTAACCAAAGGTTCGATTTTGCTCTACTGATATTTTACTGAAAACACAGTCTTGTGACAAGTTTCGCGCAACCGAAGGTGTTGCAGGTTAATGGCCGCAACCGAGCCTTTATACTGAAATCTGTTGTAACCGAAACCGAATATTCAGTCCGACACTAGTTATATATAACTACATTAGACGTGGAATTTTTAGTAATATTGCTAACGAGTCTTAAATATAACTTTATTAGTACCAATATCAACTATCATTTTCGGCATTGATATCATTGTTCCATACAAACCCCAATTACCACCATCTTACTTTCATTGTGATGGATAACAAAAAAAGACTACCTCCTACAGAATAAGCATTATAAAACACTCCTTAGAAAGCGCACACTCGTATTCTCCATTCTTGCCTGACCAATTAAATCCTAAGACCTGGACAATTAAATCGGCAAATAGGAAGCGCAATGATACTCGTACCATTGAAATGTGGTGTTGGCAGAAAATACTAGACATATCTTGGACCGAACACCGGACCAACGCCTAAATACTCGAAGAGAAAGGAGTAACCACCAGGCTTTAAACCACATGTCTCCGGAGAGTTGTTGAATTCTTCAGACACAGCCAGTAACGCTAGAGACAACCTGGAAAAGCTTATGGTCACTGGTTCGGTGGAAGGAAAGAGGAAGTGGCCGCAGTCCAACGCGATGGTCCGACCAGGTCAGTAAATCGCTATCCATCATGGTCCGTGTCTTAGAAGTCGAAAGAGATCGAAAGGCCTGGACATCTGCCATCGAGAATCATGTGGTCCACACAGGAGGTCACAACCCTCAGCACTAGGAGCCTCCTCCTTGTTTCGTATATAACGTGATGTGGTATGAAGCTGAATAGCTCGGGTCGAAAATTGAGGAATTTTACCACGTCACGTTATATGACAACTACCAAATGTTTTGTATATAACTAGTATCTATTGCTTTTCCTAATCTTGGTCATAAACGCTAACGCCATCGCTACTGAGAGAAACGGTAAAAGCGGCGGTGAAAATACGCGTTTTCATTGATCATAAGTGTGAAAATTCACCGCCCTGGATGCCAATGCGAACGTCAATTTGATATCAAAATGATATATAAATGAAATAATTTAGTTACTCTAGTTACTTATCCGAACGCGTATTGGCGCGAGCGAGACGCACAGGCCATTAATAACAAAAATACATAATTTAGATATTACTTTCCTGTCAAAATGAAAGTTTGAATTGACTTCCGGGGAAAGATTTAAAAAAAGAATGTACAAGGAAGAAACTACATTCATAAGCTCCATCTAGAGTGTGGGACAGATCACCGGCGCATGATACACATCTGCCAATAAGGTACAAACGACGTGCTAATGTGATTACCATGTCGTGACGCGCTAACAAGCGCTTCTTGTATCACTTGTATTTTTATTATGGCTAATATTTGTTCAAATAAGCAGTTTAAATATGCGAATATCAGTCTTAATAATATATAGTAAACACCCCTATAATGGACGTGGCAACAATAATGAAACCACAAATTTTACATTAGTGACTTTACATACAAGATCATTAATATGAATTATTCTAGCATTAGCTTGTATTTTATTATGCAATAGGCCCCAGTCTTTAAGCTGGCAATATTTTACCATAAACAAAAGTTATAGAGCTACTTCATTTTGTCGTTTCTTTAATTACTGTCTGTTTTAAAATAAATTTCGCCATATTGTCCATGTTTGGTGAAAAAAAAAAACATAGTATTAATTTGTTGAACGGGTATATTGAAGCCAATCTCAGTATCTTTCATTATAGTCGTCGGTGCAGCTCATGAAATACGGTGTGCCGTGAACAAAAGATTTTCTTTTGGCAGGATTGGTCCATTTGGTCCTTAAAAAAAGCGCTGGTGGCCTAGCGGTAAGAGCGTGCGACTTGCAATCCGGAGATCGCGGGTTCGAACCCCGGCTCGTACCAATGAGTTTTTCGGAACTTGTGTACGAAATAGCATTTGATATTTGCCAGTCGCTTTTCGGTAAAGGAAAACATCGTGAGGAAACCGGACTAATCCCAACAACGCCTAGTTTACCCTCTGGGTTGGAAGGTCAGATGGCAGTCGCTTTCGTAAAAACTAGTGCCTACGCCAAATTTTGGGATTAGTTGTCAAGCGGATCCCAGGCTCCCATAAGCCGAGGCAAAATGCCGGGACAACGCGAGGAAGAAGAAGAGGTTCATTTGGTCCTTAGAATTCAAGGACAGATTTAAGAAGTGAAGCCATCAAGATTTTTGGTGTATATTTTTAGGGGAGGGGGCTCTCAATTTTATCATGGATAGGGATGCTTGAAAAAGATAACGTCCTGCATTAGCAATCTAGTGCATCACGTACCTACTGTAGGTATGTTATTTTATATATTTTTTAATTTCATATTAATTTTAATTGTATTTTTTTATTTCATGCATGTTAGTTTTAAGTTGTAATGTTTTGAAAATATGTGTCCCGCCGAGTTTCTTGTCGGTCCCATATTGGGATACCCTCCTACAATTTAGGAGGGATTTCAATCTTCTCGGGTCAGAGGTGTAGGGTTAGAGCCGGCGTAGCTTTATTTGACGTTCATAAGCGCATTCTAATACGCCTTCTTGGAAAATAAACTTTATCTTTATCTTATCTTGATATCTATATAATTTAAGCTACTAGACCAAGTTTGGTATAGTTTTCATATAAATCGGGGATGCCAAATTCAATGGTAGCTACATCGCACGTTAAAAAAAAATTATTGCGTTTAATAATGTTATTTTTTTAATTAACATCTTCCAGGATTTTAAATGTTTTTATTTTATGTTATACTAGATTCTGTATGCGGCTTCGCATGCGTGGGATGACGATAATGATTGTCAAGCTACAAGTATCCTGTGTCCTTCCTTGGGCCCCTAATTTTAGGACAGGCAGAGAGAATCACATTCGAATTTATTATATTAAAGTTCATCATCATATCAGCCCTATATCGCCCACTGCTGAGCCTAGGCCTCTCTTCTAGTACGCCACTTGTCCCGGTCCTGAGCTAATCTCGTCCAGAAGTGACCCGCACTCTTCCGAATGTCGTCCACCCAACGAGCCAACGTATCACAAAGTAGCTAAAAATACCTCGCGTGATTTGTGCACACGCCCCCCAAGATAAGTCTGCAACGATTTTTGAGAGTTAGCACACGCAGTTCAAGTGTTATTTATACGTCATAAGTTCAAAGAAGTTTGACGTTTAAAATAACACTTGCACTGTCTGTGCTATAAGTCGTTGCAGACTTATCTTTGCTCTAATTTTAGTACGGATTGTAATTTGAGATTTTCAATCTACAACTACAGATCTCCCGATTTCCGTTAATTATTACTATCAGGCATAATTACATTTGCGTTTATAAATGTTATTTGTAACATAATAATTGAATCAGTGGCAATACCTAATACCTAACGTAGTTTCGCGTAACAGGATAATGTAGTTAGCAACTGATAATTAATGGGATTACTCTATTTGACATTCACAGTACCTATTCTATGTCTAAATCGAGTTTAATAAACAGTGTCGTGAACTTTGTGTTGACGTCATAATTTTATTTTATCGATGAGTTTGAGTCACCCCACACTAGCGTCTCCTGAGCGTTGGCGACTAGTCAACTCTATGGCTGCTGACGCAACTGCGCAGCGACGCCGTTTTCCATAGCGCTGACTAGACGCCGACGCTCAAAAGACGCTAGTGTAAGTAATTTTTTTATTTGCTTTTTTTTCGTAAAAAGTAATTTAATGCTGCATATTGCGTTCTTGTAAGATGGGCATGCTATTTACTTAACCAAAAAATTTAAGACTTTGACATAACTACCAATATCATTTTGAACATTGATCGTCCGAGATAGTACTTGCGTTTAGTAGCAAATGCATAAACTCATATTAAAAACAAGCCCTAAGGCAAGTGTACACGAACATATGGGCCTTATGAGATATTTTTTTTTATTTTTATTATCTCGGAAATGGAGTTAATGAGAATACCGGTGTCTTTGAAAAATTAACTTAATTTAAGCTCAGATAGGCTCATCGAGAAGCGCTTACCATACTTACTCAACACCTTACCTGCAACTATCAGACAGGAGAAAAATAAAAATAAATTTGAAAGAGCTTTGTTCCAACATTACCTTGATAGCATTTAACACATACCTATACCTATACAATTTTTGCCTCTACAAATAATTAGACTTTATGATTATTATGTGCCTAACCTAGTGTAGCCCCACGGATCCCACAGTCAAACTGTGCAAACAGTTTTGTGGGACGTTGTATTTAATATTAAGTCACAGTATCCACTGTATTTTATTGAAATAAATAAATAAATAATAAATAAGGGCCTGTCTCACAATGTCCAAGTAAAGTCCTGAATAAGCTATTTGCCACTTAAATGACGAATCGTTGGCGTTTCACAATCTTCAAAATATAAGCTTAACTGGTAGATTAAGTACAACCATTTGCAGGAAGTTTTATCTGGCAGTTAATTTATTTGTTAATTAGCTAATTAGCTATCCAATACTTACTTGGTCATTGTGAAACAGTTAATTTTTAACAAGCAGAAACGTCTGCGATCGATCGACCCCGAGGCCGTGAGTTCAATTCTCACCCAAGACAGTAATTTTTCCACTTAAAATTGATTGTGAAACAGGCCCTTAAAATTAAAGGAATTTAAAAAAAAACACCGTCCATATATGTCTGCGGCGTCATCATGGTTCCATTTTTATCACTTGTCACTATGCCCGTCACTTTCGCGCTTACATACTTGTTAGAATGTGACAGGCATGGTGACAAATGATAAAAAGCCAACCATCTTAGCCTGTATCGTCTCGTCGTCTGCTCTAAAAAAAGCCTAAAAAATAAAAACGATGCTCGTCGTATCATATGACACCCATTGTACATGGTCGGTGGAGTGGGGATGTTGAGAAACCATAGGGCTTTAAACAGTGCATATTTAGATTGAGGTGGACACTTACTGGTTTCACACGCTTGCTCACATTAGCGCTATACATAACATAATGATAAATAGTTCAGGCTTGAATAACATTTAAAAAAAATTGTTCAATCTAATTTAATGCAACGCAATATTCGACCTTGCAAAGAAACTTACCGTTTTATCAGACTTTAATAATATAGAGAAGTCATACCAAATAATGAAATTGTCGCGATAGGAATCTACCACGCGACCAAAAATCGTAAGCGCTGTAAAATTTAAGGCGCTTACGCATTTAGGTTGCGAGATTCACACTCCGCTTCTATGGTTTGTTGTCCAAACAACACCAACTCATGGCTTAAAGTATTTTAATCTCTATACCCGTTAAATACGTAAAATAATTCAATGGAATAGGTATGTACTATTTTTTACTCCCATATTGGGGAGTAGCTAAGTGTTAATCTCGTGGCTAGGGCATTTGATAAGCTTAGTACGATCGAAGGAACAACCGTGCCAAGCGGCATTGCCTGAGATAAAAGTTCATACTCACTCTCACTGCAGTTATTTCCCCTACCACCTGCTTATAAATATTTTCATATTGGTATTCCATAACCTTACGCCATGGTGTGATAGCCGGCCCCGTATCTTGCTATTGTAATATCAACCCTGTAACTCTACAAATTACGTGCATATTCCAACAGTAGTAGTTCACTTTCTAAAGACTTCACACGTGACAGCAAGGATCTGTCCCTGGATTCCCGATGTGAGCGAGTATGTCGCCTCGAGGAAACTGGTGTAAGTGTGACCACGGGATTTTAAGACGAAATACCAGATGAGCCCCTTCCCAGATTTGAGATTTATTTCTTAGAAGACGCCGTGTGAAAGTTGCCATACAATTTTTTCTGTCACTACGTTATTCGATAATGATAAAGATATATTTATTTGCAAAATGTAGTGTAAATAGTTGGTCTATAGGTAATTTTAACCCTTTTCCAGGCATAGTACGATTTATCGACCACATACGCGCCAATAGAATTTCAACCTTAGCCATCCGATTTAAGGTTCAAATTAGATTGCACTTTCGGAAAATGTGACTTTTCTTCAAATTAATCACCAAAGCTGGATTTATTTGAATATATTTGAATTTTTTGGGAAAACCTTGTAGATTGGTGCGGCCTGGAAAAGGGTTAAGTGCGTTAACTAGGTACTATAACTAAGTATAGTATATAAAAAGTTCAGAACAATAAACCTTGCATTCTATTTATATACCTAATATTATTTAATTTATATCTAAGATTTACAAAATATTATAATCGTTATTCATTTTTATTTACTAGTTTACACAAGTCAAATATTCGTCAATTCTATAATAACACTTATCCAAACAACATTTATATAATTTATATAAAATCCCGTATACGGTATACGGGAAAAATTAACGCCGTGATCGTTGCTACTTACTAGTTGTAAGCAATACAGTTTTACGTACGAGACTTCCACTCATATTATTTTTTGTGTAATAACAATTAGCAACGAAAACTAATACCAGTCATAGACATAATGTTACGTAAATGTTCATGCCAAGTTTCATGTAATTTACTCATAAGCATGACGTTTTAAATGGTCGTTGATTGTATGGGAACGGTATTTAGGCGGGGGCGGGGGCGTGGAGCTCTCCGTACGGAAATCGAAGGCCATTGAGAGACGTTTCAAAGAGCCACCACTTTGATCCCTGTGTAAATATGTATGTCCAGCGAAGATTTTGTGTTTTAACCCTTTGAATACCACGCCTATCGTCACGCACGTCATCGTGATGAGCCAGGATTTTAACCCGCAGCCTCCGGATTAAAAGTCGGACGACCGATCCAGTCGGCCAGCCAAAAATATTGCCAAGACGAAACCATAAGGCACACACTGGTAAAAAGTTATTAGATCTCTTGTAGAGCCAAGCTTCTAACTCTACAAGCCCTAACTTCACAAACTCTACACCCTAGTCAAAATATGTGGCGCGGCCGTTTCGTTTGAAACTATTGTATAACAGAAAAGTAATGGACAGTGTGTTCAACATTTTTCACGTTACGTAGCGTAGCATTTTTTACGTAGCGAAACGGTCAAGCCACATATTTTGACTAAGGTGTTGGGCTATATATCAAATTTTCGTCCTCTAGTTTAAGGGGTAAAAGTTCCAAGTTTTAGATTTAATTTTTGTTGTTTGTGTACTAATACTAACTACCAAATTTCAGGTTTCTAAGACTTCAGGAACTATATATATATGCTCCTGACCGTTTTCGGCCACGGCGACTGCTTCAACTCCTTTTTTTGGCGTTCATGTGCTCTCGTGTGGCTGACGTAGCCGATCTTGTTGGCAAAGACCCGTGCGCACAACGGGCACGAGAGGACACCATCAATATAATTATAGCTGATCACCGCTGGTGGTCGGGCTTTCAGCTCATCCCTCTTGTCGTCCAGATCTGTTTGACGACGGGATTCAAAAATATCCGTATGTTTCTTAATCAAAGATCTCCACACAGGGCGGTTGGCGGCCTGCTTTTCCCACTGTAGCGGCTCAGCAATGTCGCAGTTCTTCATATGGCGTTTAAGCACCTTAATAGTTTTGATGATCATCAGTGAATGAGTGAGTGAGTCAGTGATGAACTCGGGTATTTCTAGATATCATTCAATCTAAAGTATAAAACTATGCAATTGAAACTTTTTATGTTTAATAGATCCACTATTGACATCATATCTCGAGAATTAGTGTATTTGGGATAATCCATTCCCAAGTTATGAGGGTTCAAATAACGACGAAGCGCTTCGAAAAAATGTAGGTAGTGCCCTTGCGCTTCGCTTGGCTCGTCTTGAAGGGGGCTCTACCGTGCCCCCAGATATCACTCTGAACTCACGAGCTCCGGTAATTTCGATCAGTAATTCAGCTACTTTGCTATTAATCATGATCAAGATGATTTACACTCAACAATGATTGTCAGAGGCGATGCACTTGAAACGCGATGAGAATAACAAATGCATTAATTGACTTTTTTTGCTCATTGCCGTGATACGATGCGATTATTGTTTTTTTTCTTAAGCACGCGTGTACTCGACGCTTCCCTACTGAACTATTGTTTACAATAAGAACATTTGAAAACTTAAGTAACTATGTATCTTATGTTGATAAAACTGGGTTTATAATTAAATAAATGTTCCTAGATTGTCACGGCAAACTGCATGTTAAGCGTGATGGTATAATACTGTCAATTTTAAAAGACGTTCATTACATGGACCTCGTAGGGGTAAACGACTTTGTATGGTAGCACGGTGTTAATAATCTTAATAACACTAACACCGAAACACAATATCCTCACGGTGAAACACACAATATCCTCACGGTGAAACACACAATATCCTCACGGTGAAACACACAATATCCTCACGGTGAAACACACAATATCCTCACGGTGAAATACACAATATCCTCTATAAAACTACAAATGTGTTTATACATGTTGCTACGTTACCAATATTTTATTATGATATTTTATGTCCTCTGAAATAGGCTCATAATTATAAACACTATGGTTCAAACAACGACATCTATGACAACGACAATGTAAACAACAAACTAAATAAAATCGCTTTAAACACCGATTAATATTAAAGGTTTACACATTTGATTTGATTAATTGGATCATCGTGGTCAACACAAACACGGCTTATCACGTCGGCAGAAGGTTCTAGGCCAGCACCCAAAGACGTCAAAGTTTAAACCGTTTAAAGACGTCAAAGCAAATTACAGAACAAAACTTTCTTATGAATAAATCTTCAAAAATATTTCTGAACTCATAATTGCTTCTTGTTTTGTAAGCTTTGACTTCAAGTATAACCGGTATCTACGGTTAAAACGATACAGGAGCTGAGATTTAAATATTTTAGGGGAATATATCCGCCTCGCTAACGGAAGCGGCTCCTAAAACTAGTGCGATAAGGACAAAGCTAGGTTAGGCACAAAATCCTGCGTAAAAATCTCAAGAAACGATGTTTCGTACTCGACTATTTCCTCCTACAAAACTTAACCATCTGAAATATTTGGTAATGATAATGAAATTATTTGTGTTGAACTGTTCATTTTTAATTCTGTTCTGTTTTCATTTTTAGACTAATTGATGTCAGTTTGGAATACCATGCTTCTCTTTGCGGCCTACTAAATTAGGCCGTTTTTGCGAATATTTGAAGTGCAGTAGCGCCTTAAGAAACAAAAATATCAAAAAAAGCAAAACAGTCCGACATAGATATTAATAATAATAATCTTTTTTGAAAAAAATCATTGATCTAGCTTCAAAAACCACGGAGGAAACAGTCGAGTAGGTTTGTATGGAGAAATGTCCACTCCTGTTGGCTCTTAAGTATAACAACATAATCCTGTTATAGGCATATATGACCATACATTATACTGGAGCGAGCATTGTGTGGACGCGTCTGTTAGTAACGTTTGCCAAAAAATTCAATCCTATCAAAAACATTTTCATGTAAAATGTTGCCGAGACGCAACCATAAAGCTCGCACTGTCAAAAAGTTATCAGATCTCTTGTAGAGCCAAGCTTCTAACTCTACAAGCCCTAACTTCACAAAATCTATATCATTATTTTTTATAGGTACAATAGTTCTTCTAGTAACGAATGATCGCTTTTAGAATCATGGCGATACTAGTTCTATCTACCTGTGGAAACTTGTAATTGGCTTACTGTTTTTATTTCGAAACCTATTTTGTTACAGTAGCTGTAAGTTTTCCCAAGAAATAAAATAAAATAAAACAATTCTGAAAGTTGTTTTAAAATTTAGTCTTAACTACCAGAACTTAATTTTGTTTCTGTTCCCGATCACTTGTGACTAGGGAATGCAATAACCGGGCGTTTTTCATTACCGGTAATTTACCGACGCGAGGTCCCACTAACCGGTTAACCGGTAAATTACCGGTTATACGTTTATGAAATAAAAAACATTGATTTTGCATTATTATTGATTGTGTCCTTATTTTCGTCAGTAACCTTTAAAAGTAATCAACAGCACTTTATAGAAACATCGACAAAACAAAATAATGATAATAAACTATAAACATTAAACAAGATATATTTACTAATCATATTGAATAAAAAATCAAACATGTATCATTTCAAAGCGAAATGAACTTGTACATTAAATAAGCAACATTAAACTTTTTTAATTCTTTAAAAATCGCAGTAATCAAAGGGTAACAAAAAAGTGACAGTCGTCATTTAAATGTCATACACGTTTGCATTTACAGATCTATCAATATAATATTTTTATTAAAGTAACTAAAACCGTAATCAATATTCATTAAAATCTAGTAATATAAGAAAAAAAATATTTAACAGCAAGATTAGTTTCATATCATTTTAACACTAGTTACTTTAAAATTGCACTTTAAGAGGCCGTTATCGATTTTAGTCGCAAAAATGTCTAACTATTAAAAATAACAAGTACTGGTTTCTATTAGCACGTCTTGTTTTCTTTCATTATAATTTTTTTTTTTTAAACAGGCTCACTTAATTAGTAATGATTTTTTTTTCTGATGGACGTTTAGGTAAACGCGCGAAAAGCAGTGATTTTGTCGATCTTATTTGTAAATTTCGTTAAGTTTGGACTGCTAAAAATGGTAATTTTGTATTACACATATCCTGTACTTCAACTTTAATAAACTACATTTTTGTTACTATAAATTTGAAGTAGTGTAAATGAAAGTTAGACGAAATCAATTTTCTTCAGAAATTACTTCAAAACAAGTGACAATTTCTCTGAAAATTGACTTAATTTCAACGTAATTTTGATACTTAAACAATCTACAACATTTGCTGAAACTGTTCTTAAACATCATTTTGTATAATTTACTACCATAATTTATATGAATTTTTAAAAACTATCCCTTCTCGTCACCTATTACCGGGGACGCACGCTTGCGACCTCATTATTAAAAGGCAAGATGAAAAAACATGCTAATAGAAACCAATACTTGTTATTTCGATATTACGTAACAAAAGGTGTACAATTTTATTCCAACGACTAAATCTTTCAATTTAAAATGTTTGCTCTAAAATCGTTACCGGGCTCTTAAGATAGGAGTTGGAATCAAGAACATGTCATCATCAAATCATTCTGTTAATTATATATAAAATATAGAACGTTGCTTAGACATTCGTGAACGATATCTTGAACACAAGTAACCAGCGGTAGAAAATGTTCTTTCGCATTCCACACTTGTCTGACACTACAGACTAAAACAAAGGACACTGAACATAGTAAGGCGGATCGGGTAGGGGTGGCGAGAAGGGAAAGGGCGAGGGATTAGCGACCACTCATTTGTCACAAAACATTGCTTCCTAGTTCCTACTCCGACGAGATCATAAGATGCAGAAAAGTAAGTATTTTAAGTGTGTCTTCGTAATCGTAAACCGTAGTAATTGGTTTTTTTTGTAAGTACGAAGACATAGATGGGCTAATTCAACAGGTTGTTACATTTTTATTTGCCTATACAACGTTCGGTAAATTCCCGGTTACGGCTGGAAATTACCGGTATTTTACCGACTGTAATATTGGTCAAATTACCGGGTAACCGGTTAACCGGTTAACCGGTTAGCATTCCCTACTTGTGACGTCGCGTCATTAAATGCGACGTTTTGAGTTAAAACAAAATAGTGATTCATTGCTTTACTATATATAGAAACATAAAAGTCGTCCATTTTTTACAAGCTTTTATTTACTTTACCTGACCGTAGTCTGTTTGTAATCAAATCTTGCAAGTTAAATTTGATCCACTTCCCGGTTTCCGATTGAGCTGAAAATTTGCATACATATGCAAGTCGGGTGACAATGCAATATTATGGTACCATCGAGCTGATCTGATGATGGAGACAAGAGGTGGACATAGGAACTCTGTGATGAAACAACGCAACCTTTGTGTTTGGGGTTTTTAGAATTTGCTCGATGAGTATTAGTTGCATGTGGAAAGAAAAGTACAGTCAGCGATAAAAGCTTGTACCAAAAATGAAATTTTTACCAAAAACTTATTTATAAAACCCATGAAAGTGTGTTCTTTAAAGCCTAAACTAACTACCCTTTATATTATACGGCCGTATCAAAAACACACACTGTATACATGCTAGTTTCATATGTGGACTCTGTCAAAGTACGTAAAATACCACCTCGCCTCGCTATAAGACATTTTTTGGTCCTCAATTATTTTATTTATTTAAACTTTATTTAAACTTTATTGCACAATACATGAAGAGTACAAATGGCGGACTTAATGCCAGAAGGCATTCTCTACCAGTCAACCATGAGCCAAACCGAAAGATCCTAATTGGTGCAGGGTCAGAATACAGAGTAAAATGACAAAAAAAAAATCACAATATTACCTATATAAAAAATTATGCGTTTCTCTAGAAACTTTCTGCCTCGCACAGCTAAACTGTGGAATGAACTGTCGCCTGCGGTATATCCGATACGACCTTCAAACCTTAAAAAAAAAAGAGCGTACTTCTATCTTAAAGGCCGACAACGCACTTGACACCCTCTGGTGTTGCAGGTGTCCATGGGCGGCGGTAATCACTTACCATCAGGTGATCCGTCTCCTTGTTTGCCTCCTCTATCATAAGAAAATATATTCGGTCCGTCTGTGACGGGCTTTACACGCGGCGTCTAGAGCAAAATTACTAGCATTCGTCGCCTAGCACTTACAGGCTAACTAACCAAACCACGAGAAATTTTTAGTCCTTAATTATTTAAAGCGAAATACGCCAGTCGGGTAGCTCGTATCAAGTTTCCAACTTAGTTATAAATTGACTGAGTTATATTTAAGCCTGTCTAAGAAATTTGAGAACTAACTTGGGTATCACGATACATTGTATTTGTAATGGTGATTAATATTACGTAACCGTACGGTATTGTACAGTCACGGGCTTAAATTGTTGAACTATTAAGGCGTTTGTCACACTTATGGTGTAGGAAGGATGCGGCACTAGTGTAGTGTAGTGTAGTGTGGTTAGTGTAGTGTAGTGTAGTGTTGTACCTTAGGGTTCACTTTATATTTGAATTTTCTCAGGTCAAGTATTGAAAAATCATTAGCTTGAAACCATAGTTGCTAACAGAAGACTGACGTCATATAACGTAATTTATACTACCAGATCTTAGAGCGTAGCGTTTCCTGAGCGTCGGCGTCAAGTCAACTGTATGGCTGCTGCTCGACGCAACGTTGGCGCAACTGCGCAGCGACGACATTTTCCATAGCGTTGACTAGACGCTGACGCTCAAAAGACGCTAGTGCGCAGTGTGGGGTGGCCCTTTAGGATTAGTTTTACCGAATAGTGTTTAATCATTAGCTATTTGCTTTTATGCTTGCAAAGGTATCACAATTAAGACCTATCCATACATGTATGTATACTAGTGTAGTTATTTTAATAAAAAACTTCCGTGAGACACACACATTAAATCTATTAAAACGGGTCATTCACGTATTTTAAGTCGAAGTTTACTTGCAAATTTCGCTCCATATCGAGCAGCTTCAACTGGAACACGCGTTGACCATTCAATATAAAGATAGTTTATTTTTCAAGTAGGCATATCACAATACGCTTTTGGACGTCAAATAAAGCTACGCCGGCTCTAACTAAATCCCCTCTCAATTGGAGGAGGGTATCCTAATGTGGGACCGGCAAGAAACTCGGCGGGACACATCTTTTCAAAACATTACATGTTATAACTAACATGCATTAAATAAAAAATACCTACCACAATTTAAATTAATATTTTTTTTTTTTTTTTTATTATACGACATTATTACACAAATTGACTAAGTCCCACAGTAAGCTCAATAAGGCTTGTGTTGAGGGTACTTAGACAACGATATATATAATATATAAATATTTATAAATACTTAAATACATAGAAAACACCCATGACTCAGGAACAAATATCCATGCTCATCACACGAATAAATGCCCTTACCAGGATTTGAACCCACTACCCACTAGGCCAAACCGGTCGTCAAAATAATATGGAATTAACAAATATATAAATATTAACTGGAAAAGATCCCTGAAAGGGATAAGTTCGCCTTTGTACAAATGATGTATGTTCTTTCCTGTTTTATGTTTCTTTCTGTACAATAAAGTGTTTTACTACTACTATGTAACAAAACATACAGTAGGTACTTGATGCACCAGATTGCTAATGCAGAACGTTATCAATGTTATCATTGCCAAACATCCTTGCTCAGTTTTAATAGCCATGCAGTTAGTCAAGTTTGCTTAGTATGTATATATATCAGTGTTGTCACATCTACCAACTTTTGGGTAGATCTACCTATTTTGCCTGCGTTCTACCTATCTACCTCCCTCGGCCTGAAATCTACCTATTTTTCAAAATGATACAATCGTAAGTAATTCTCAATACATGTGACGGAACATTACTTAATTTCTACCGAATTTAGATTCGATGTAATGAAAACTTGCCAAAGAAACAGATTATACAAGCAGATTCATTTTATCTACAAGCAATGGAAATCCTCATTTTTGTTTCGATTTCTTTAATAAACACGTGTACTAACATCACAATATTAAATACAAATTTTTTATCATAAAAACGTACTTGCTATTGAGTGGCACATCTACCTGTTTTTCATTTTAAAACCACCCATTTCTACCTATTTTTGCAACCTGTTCTACCACTTCGGCAAAATTGTATGTGACAACACTGATATATATTATATTCTCTTGGTCTGTCACCGTCGACGATGGTGGTTCGTTCCTACATTGTAGTCGCTCACACGGCTCATATTTCCATAATATCCTACGAAGGTTTATTAAATCCATCTAAATATTTAAACAGATGTCACTTGTCTTAAGATACATTGCAATATTCCGATCATAGTAGTATTGTTCGTGCCATCCATCCATTTGTCAAATCTAACCTTTAATGACATGACGATAAGAGTCAAGGCACGCGTCTTTGTGAATGAGACGATCTAATAGTACGTAAAAGTGATGAAGTCATGGTTAAATCACTATATTTACGGCCCGATGCGAAGAGTGATTAACGGCCCGATTCGAAGAATGAGAAACGATAACGATAAGTTCTGGTTTAGATAAGTTCTCATTTAGATATCTTTTGTATGTCGTATAATTGACAGAAGCAGCTCGATCGAAGATCGATAACTAGACGACATGTCAAAATTGACTTTTATTTCGATTCCGCTGTGATCCCAATAGGATCTATCTACGATATTTCTAACGTCAAAGTGACATTGGTTGCCCGAATCGAGCTGCTTCTGTCAATTATACGACATACAATCGATATCTAAATGAGAACTTATAGTTATTGTATCTCATTCTTCGAATCGGGCCGTTACTCTGTCGGTAATACGAGTATAATGATGTATTTAACTAAAGAAAGAAAACTCTAAAATGTTCTCAAGCCTTTTTGTATTTTTAGAAGCTCTTATTTAACTTACTTGTTAGCATGTATGTATGTATGTATGTATGTATGTATGTAAGTAAGGTTGTCTGGAAGAAATCGCTTTTACGTGTTTTTTCATTTCCTGTCTATTTTTAACTGTATGGTGCACAATAAAGAATATTTACTTACTTACTTAATATGTATGTTAGTAAGTTAGTGTGGGTCAAATCTTGAAAGCTAAAGACCCACTTCCCGTGCTTATGGAAACTGTGTGATAAATCAACTTTTTTAAAACAGGCTATAACTTTGATAATTGATTCTTCTTACAAGCTTTCATGTAAATAACTTTCTATAGGTATGGCATACGTTAAGTTTATTTGTACGTGCGTTTCATTTCAGGGCGAGCATTTAGTGACAAAAATCACAATATAAGGTACTTACAACGTGTGATCGATTGTCATTTTATTGAATAGCGACACAAAATCAATAAATAATTTGCGGGAAAGGATTACCGGCGGATTGTGGCGCTTTGGAAATTCAATTTGACCAATTTCAATTCGACTACAAATGAAACGAATTCAGTAATTTATTTTCAGCCTGAAATTTCAGTAATAATATAGGCTAAGAAGTTTACAAAGGAACTGGAATGAAAATAAACTTAATTAAGATTACCTTTTTTCTCACGATGGCGGAAACGTAGTCGGTGGAAGTTAAAGAAGTCAATTCTGACAGATATGAGTTGACTATTATACCTATTAACGAAGCGAAGACCAACTGATAGCCTTCGTTTATTTTATTTTATATTTAGTATGTTATGAAATTAAGTTAAAACTAACAGTGTATGGACCAAGTGTTTGTTCACTTATTAAGTGTCATTTATAAGGGACAATTCATAACTGTTAAAATTGACTTCTTAACGGTCAGGGACTGTAAGCGTTCATCGAATGATGTTAACCATGTACTGTAGATATTGGCGCTTGCTATCCCATTCGGTGTCTTTTCCATATTAATAATACTTTGGGATTGACAACGTTAATGGCTTAAAAGACTTATTCAGGTCAACAGCGTCTACATTTTCGCATTCTTGTGTTCTTGATTGGTGCCGTTCTTCTTCCACATACCTCATGGAAGTTATCAGCTGAGGAGTCTGGCTCAACTGGACTCGGCTGGAAAGAGCTGGAAGTAGCCACTCACGATAGCGACAAATGGGAAATTCTTCTGTGAGCCCTATGTCCATAATGAGGGATATCAGGATCACATCATCATCATCATCGTTCTTCTTCTTCTTTCATTCTGTTACCTCCTACTAGGGTGTAACGGTAATATTCTTCTACTGACTCCGGCCCTGGTCAGCTTGGGTAAGCTTCTTTCACCCTATCCCCAAAACACCCAACTCTTGCCCCCCGGAGCGACGCCAAGTAAATTTAGGGTGACCATGTTTCAGGTTAGAACCACTTATTAGGCAGCTAGTCAGGTTCCTGAGAATTTGCTTTTCCGGTTCCTTATATATGCGGTAACATTACTCACTAAAAAGAGTTGATAAAACTATTATTATAAGTGCACTACAAAACTTGGCCTAAAAGTAATTCAAAGTAGAGGACATAATAAATCCAAAGGGTTTGGTCAAGAACTACTATTCCATTAAAAGGCAATAAAATGAAAGCAATGAAAACAGACCCTTAAAATGAACCTTTCAGATAGTAACTATTTTTGTTATGTCAGCATATGTCCAATAAACAGAGTCACAAAACTAGAGTAAACAAGCAAATAATCGAACAATAAACAGGCTAGGAGAAGGGTCGGTCCTTCACATTTAATCCATTGGCCGACAACATTACCTTTGCATTCGCATAAAACTGTGTAAACCTTCACGCCTTGGGTTAAAATTCAACTTTGCATAACTTGACATTTTGATGTGACACCTGTAAAGTTGCGAAACATGAATGTTTTAAGCGAGTAGTTGTCAAACGGTTGTGCTTGTGTTTTTTGGGTTATTGGTTGCCAACAGTACGAGTGGGTATCCAATTGACTTCGGAATCGTAATATTACTGAGGTATCATGGCGAAATATATTTTGCCTTTGTGACGCTCACTTGAAATGAGAATATAGTTCATATATTTCCAGCGCCCACGTCCTTTTCACGGAAATAAACGGCTACCTTTGAGCTAATTTCGAGCTTCGTCGTACTTCACAACGCTGTGAAAATTTGAGGCACAATACCTACCTATATACATGCATGCAGTAAAGGGGACAATTTCTTGTTGAATATTTTAACAATCTAAAGCAAAGTTGGTGGTGGTTGATGGTTTTCTACTTACGAAGTTGATGATATAGGGGGTACGAATCCTGGTAAGGCCATTGATACAATAATAGACATGATAATCACAAAATTAACACATTTTTTTGAGAATGTCGCTTAAAATGTATTGTATTATTTCATTACAATTATAAGGTTATGTTTATCATATATCACAAGTCCGATTCTGATGATGAAGTCCGAATGATTATTATTAAGTACTTCCTTTTATGCCTTTAGCGTTAATACATATTAAATAAAACTCAAAAACCGTCACCAAGTTACCTATCCCTATAGATATGGATACTACTGAGTTTCGCAGTCTCGCGTTTACAAATCCTAAATTCGTGACTTAAATCCGCATGTTACCACGACACTTCAAGAGTCGTGTGCATGTCTCGATTGATGTATCGTAAGCTTTTGAATGTTGATGTCAATAAGCCAAGATATAGTGGTTCAAGTACTCTGCAATTTAAAGCGTTGGTCACACTAATACTTATACTAGCTGCTCCGCCATTTTGATGAGTTCCAAAAACAAGAAAAACATTTTTATAATTATCGAACCTGCTCACAAAATTTCAAAAGAATCGGTTGAGAAATGCGAAGCAAAGCATTATTGTCCAAGCTAAAATGGGAACCTTCACAGAAAGACGTATTGTACGTGTATTGTAGATGTATTTGCGAAAGATGTATTGAGAATGGTGCACTCTTCATGCACCATTTATATGCCAAATAGAACATGTCACTGCAAAAATACTTTACGTATTATATATACTTATTAATGTGGAGGGAGGTAAGAGGAAAGGAAAACCTGTCTAAGAGATGATATGAATTGAGCACAAGTGAATGATGGGACGACGGGTGGCGGAAGTAAAATACATGTTGCGCCGACCTCAAGTGTATGTGATAAGAGCAAGCAAACGATGATATTATATCATCATCATCATCATCATGGTG
This sequence comes from Cydia pomonella, assembly GCF_033807575.1. NCBI lineage: Eukaryota > Metazoa > Arthropoda > Insecta > Lepidoptera > Tortricidae > Cydia > Cydia pomonella. Next base: position 3,583,741 of record NC_084710.1, on the reverse strand, counting down.
GCCCTTTGGTGATCCAACCTTGGATGTAGGCCTCTTCCCTCTTCTTCCACTCCTGTCGATCTTGTGCCCGATTCACCCTGTCCCGACCTCCGTGTCGTCGGATGTCGTCCACCCAGCGCTGCGGATATCGTATACATTGTATTAACCTCTACCCACGACTTCAGCCCCTTAGCAGTGGTCAAAGGGTCACCTACTGGTAAAACTGGCTTGACTCTGGCAATATCCAATATTGATCTCTGTACCCACACCTACGCTACGTTTTCCGTTACGTTTGCCATTCAAAAACGTTGTGGCCTACCGATCTTCCGTCCTACAAGCAATAACAATGAACTAAGCTTTCAGAGTTCCCTCTCAAATCCTATTTACAATGACAAAATCTTCAAATTTCCACCGGTACCTCATCATGGGTAATTCCACCAAAATGGATCAAGTTTCGCAGGCCGAGGCTTCCGACGGAGACAATGAAGCCGTAATTATACCCATTCAGGAATTCGAGGAAGTATTCCGGTCGTTTGGAGAAGTTTTTTATTGTTTAAGTCTAATTGATTATTCTTAATAGATCTGAAGTTTGTAGCGAATCTATAAATGGCAACCTTGTTATTGTTATAAAGGTCCTACTTTGTTGACGCTTTTAAGTAATTTGTCCATTCTTAAACATCTTTTTAGTAAGGCTTCGGGGGGTAGTGAAGAACGAGGGCGCGTCGGCAGTGGCGGATTAACCGAACAGCAGAAAAAGCATATGCTAAGGGCCCCGCGCCTAAGGGGGGCCCCGCGCTCCGACCCTGACCATGCGATTTCGGCACGTGGAACCGGCCAAGTTCAAGTAGAACTCGCACTCCGCGGATCCTGTACTATCACATTTTATTTACAAGTTATTTGTTTCGTAAGTCAGTAACAATATTGATCAATTATTATTATTTGTTTTTATCCTGTAAATTTTTCTTTATGACGATACCAAATTTAAATAATTTTTAGGCTTACGCAAAGACCAAGAGCAGAGTTTAGCATAAAACCGAAGGTGCAGAGTGTCTCAAAATTTTGTGCATGGCTAAGCTGCAGGAAACAGCAGAGCTCGGAAACGAACAATAGAAGATACTGTGTTAAAAAAAAAACATATTAGTGAAAAGCAAGGAAGGATGATTTATTTATTTTTTCAAATAACAAATTGCACCTTGCTACATGGATGATTTATTTATTATTTCAAATAACAAATTGCAACAGCTAATGCCTAATGATGTTCAGCTTTGAACCCGTAGTAGGCCAAAGGACGCGCTCCTCTAGGGCTGGGCGGGCGCCCCCGAAATATGCAGAGTTGCTGCAAAGCCGTTATAAAAAGAAAACAGCGGGGCCCCTATGCAGGGCTTTGCATTCGCGTAGGCCGGATGTAAAGCCCTGCATAGGGCCCGATACCCAAAGTATCCCAGCAAGTCGTACTTTCGAGCAAGAACTAAGGCCGAGCAACAGGCGAGCCGAAATCTAAAAATTCGCATACTAGGGAAAAATCGGTGACAATACAATATTATCGACGATGATGATGAAAACCGAAGGTAAGGAGGAAACCTATATAAAAGATAGGAAATGTGATAAGATAACACATCTTTATTAAAATTAGGCTTTTTGAAAATGGCAAAAAAAGAAACAAATAAAAAAATCGGAATTCCTTAAAATAAATAAATAAGTCAAATCAAAAAATGCTTATGTGGTCAAATGCTTACCTTTTCGGAATAAAAAAAAAAAAGAACAATAATCCGGATTTTAAATGACGTCATTATAGTTCGTGTCATCCACGAAGACGCGCCCCGCCCTTCTTCCTAATCGCTTATAGTACAAATCTGCAACTTTTTGCCAATGTAGTAGTTATGTCTACTAATTAATGTGTATCGACAGGACTACTATAGTAGTAAAAGGTTGCATACCACACTTGTAGGAACTATAGTTTTAATTGAAATTACCAATATATTAAGCTTTAATTTTTTCTTTCGGAGCGATTATTTCGGAAATAATAACTTTATGAAAAAAAAGGTTTTGAAGACCGTTATTCGTTTTGAAAGACTTTATCCAACCAAACGCCACACTGTAGGGTCAAAGCAAAAAAAAAAATAGTATCGGGGGGGGGGGGTACCCTAATTTTTTTTATAAGTAGTTTTTATTTTACCGTACTGTCGCAATGCATAATTTATATATCCATGCCAAATTACAGCTATCTAGCACTAACGATCACGGAGCAAACCCTCGGATAGACGGACATGGCGAAACTATAAGATACACTGCATAACATGTTACAAACTAATCGAGAACTAGTAAAAAAAAAGCGGCCAAGCGGCCGAGTCGGACTCGCGCATGAAGGGTTCCGTACCATTTAAGACGTATTAAAAAAAAATCTACTTGCTAGATCTTGTTCAACATTTTACCACTTTGGACACACATTTTACCACTTTGGAACTGTCTCTCGCGCAAACTATTCAGTTTAGAAAAAAATGATGTTAGGAACCTAAATATCATTCTTGAAGACCTATCCATAGATACCCCACACGTATGGATTTGATGAAAAAATTTTTTTTTAAATTTATTGACGTATTAAAAAAAAACTACTCACTAGATCTCGTTCAAACCAATTTTCGGTGGAAGTTTGCATGGTAATGTATATCATATATTTTTTTTAGATTTTTTATTCTGTTATTTTAGAAGTTACAGGGGGGGGGGACACACATTTTTTCACTTTGGAAGTGTCTCTCGCGCAAACTATTCAGTTTAGAAAAAAATGATATTAGAAACCTAAATATCATTTTTGAAGACCTATCCCTAGATACCCCACACGTAAGGGTTTGATGAAAAAAAAAATTTTTTTTTTTAATTTTTATGACGTATTAAAAAAAAACTACTTACTAGATCTCGTTCGAACCAATTTTCGGTGGAAGTTTGCATGGCAATGTATATCATATATTTTTTTCAGATTTTTCGTTCTGTTATTTTAGAAGTTACGGGGGGGACACACACACTTTTTACCACTTTGGAAGTGTATCTCGCGCAAACTTTTCAGTTTAGAAAAAAATGATATTAGAAACCTCAATATCATTTTTAAAGACCTATCCATAGATACCCCACACGTATGGGTTTGATGAAAAAAGATTTTTTGAGTTTCAGTTCTAAGTATGGGGAACCCCCAAAATTTATTGTTTTTTTTCTATTTTTGTGTAAACATCATAATGCGGTTCATAGAATACATCTACTTACCAAGTTTGAACAGTATAGCTTTAATAGTTTCGGAAAAAAGTGGCTGTGACAGAATCGGACAGACAGACGGACATGACGAATCTATAAGGGTTCCGTTTTTTGCCATTTGGCTACGGAACCCTAAAAATGAAGACATCGTAAAAATGTTGTGATGGTACTGAATCCTCGGGGTGCGAGTCCGACTCGCACTTAATCTTTTTTTTTTTCAAACCAGGGGGCCCCGCGAGTTATTGTGCTAAGGGCCCCGCGCCTTCTTAATCCGCCCCTGCGCGTCGGAGTTAATAGCTAGTAAAAGGAATTTTTTCTACGAATTAAAACAAAAAATATTACTTTGCTAATCCGCGAAAAGATAAAAATATATATATACGCAAAAAAAAATACGCATGTAATGTAAGTATAACGGGTTAGCACTGATTGACTAGCACGTTATCTTTTCGCGGATTAGCAAAGTGATATTTTTTGTTTTAATTAGTATGGATTTCTGCAAAGTAACGCCTGATTCTATTAATTATTTCTTCTACGGTGAACTTAACGAAAAACTTATTCTTCCCTATCCTTTTGCAAATATTTTTGCGCAGCCATGTGTGCTGACTGTTACGAAACAGGGCGCGATTTTTAGTATGAGGGTTTTTTATACTCGCGATCGCGGTGTGGGCGCCACATTTATTCTCCCGAAGTTTTTGAGGTACAATATATATCAGGTTTATTAGAAACTCTCACGAGAAGTAGAATTGATTGACATCTTCCAAAAAATCATGCCTGTAGCTAATTTAACTTAACTTACTATTAACGCTGTACGTGAAACATATCTCTAAAATATTATGAACTGCAGATATGTAGACTATAAGATTGTATTCCCTCAGTATCTAGTATTCTTATCCTACACTCGCAAACCCTCCAATCTGGGTGATTTGGCTCCTAATCCGGCACAATGAAATGTAAATTGCTGGCCACAACATTTATAAAGGTCAGTCGTAATAACGGCGCGGGATTCATGATACCATAATAGAGATCAGATATATATATATAATAACAATAGGTATGGAAATGTTCATTTTATAAGAGTGCCTGGAAGTTCATTGTCATTGATTTGGTCCTTTAGTCTGGAGATTTGAATGCTGGTTGGTTAAAATAGCAGTTTCCGCGGAAACTAAAGCTTAAGCATTATTTTGGCTGAACGAACACACGTTTGGACACGTGGAAAGAATGGGTGAAAGAAGGCTTACAACGAGAGTGTATAAGGGAGAAATAGAAGCGGAAGTTGGAAGGAGCAGACCTCGGCGGCTTTTTTTAATCAAATCGGGGAAATCCTGAAGAAAGGCCAGGTGAAGAGCACCCTAAACCAGCGAACGTGTATGAAGAATGTTATGAAAGTGAAGGAAGCGAAAGAGGTATGTCAGGATCATAGCAAGTGGAAATCCGTGGTCTTTGCCTACCCCTCCGGGAAATAAGCGTGACTATATGCAAGTCGAGACAAAACGACAGGACAAGGATAATTTTATTGGGATAAATAATAGGGACCATGTTCAGACAAACATAAACGTTCAGCAGCCGTAGTAAAGATATAAAGATCAATCGAAATATAAACATGTGCCAGGATGACGATGCGACGAAAAGTCACGTACTATCCACACATTTAAGTTTCGACTGGCTTTTCTGTAAATGATTTCTGTATTCTTTCCACGAGTTTGAGACTGACATATTTGCTAGCGGCTGCGTAAACTAACTCACAATGCATTTCGTACTGACATTGGTGCAAGCGAAATGCACTGCGGAGTTGAATTTAAATATTGACTCGTCGACGGATAAGGACTTGCGATCGAAAACGTCCATCGATCGATGAAACATTAATCTATTGAGCTATCAACGAACATATGCTGAATATTCGTAACCCAGTTAAATCTGATTATAACTTCCCTTCCTTTCTTCCTTCCTTTTGACACTTCCTTTTCAGATGCGTCATTGTAATTTTGTTCGCGTACTAACTTAACAGCTCTAAATTATGAAATTAACTGCATCTCGTGTGTCAAACGCTTTGTCAATTTACACTAGGAACGAAGGTTAACATTGCCCGTTCACGAAACAAAAGTAAAAGGGAACGGCTGCAGCTAATATGAAAGTATGTCAAATTGCGAAATGTATCAAGCAGCTGTCAGAATTTTGATGCAATATATCGCCTTTTCATTGCACGGGCTAATCGCATTAGCAAATGTTATGGTGTGTTAAGTTTTAATGTAAAGGTTACACTTGTCAAAAAGCTTCAAGTTATTAGAAAAATAATTCTACTCTATGAACAAAGGTATAAATTCAAACGACTTGGGCAATAGAATAGGGCCAGTACAGCGTCGATTGGTCGCGTTAGACTGTACGATTGGCTCGAATTCGTGAGTGACACCACTGAACTAGCACCAATCTAAGTGCCCAGAAGGCTCGTCCTTAGATATATGTCAATGACTTGATAGAAGTACTTCTAACCAAAAAGGGTAAATATGAGTGCTAAATTTTTTTGCTAGTACGGGGCTATATCTTTACCATGACTGCCTTAGCAGTCATGCCAAAATTGCCAAACTGACATAAACGGCGCTAACGTCTTCGTAACGTTCTTTCTATACATCTCGCTCGCGATATGCGAGTACGAGCAAGAAGCATAGAAAGTTACGCACACGCTAGCGAACATGTCAGTGTCAAATTGGTGGTAACTGTATTAGACTATTCTAGATAATGTTTGAAGTAAATTTAGTACTTTCATCAATATCTAGGCTCAAATATATTGAATGAAACATCTTAACTAGCCAGTCATCGCACATTTACTTAAAAATCATTGTTTTAGTTATTTTTGAGACACTAAAAGTGACATGGATATCAACTGCACCTCAAATATTGTTACGATATGACTGCTCCGGTGTTGATGCCGCAATTTTATTTGTCAAATTCCTTGGTAAGAGGAGTGACGGAGTATACGTCATACTCGTAATCATAGCAGTAATGACGTTTGACGACGAATTTGACGACCGGTCTGGCCGTAGTAGACCGGTGGTAGTGGGTGACCCTGCCTATGAAGCCGATGATCCCGAGTTTAATCTCGGTACGGGCATTTATTTGTGTGATGAACATAGATATTTGTCCCTGAGTGGGTGTTTTATATGTAGTTATCTATTTACGTATATATATCGTCCCCTAGTAGGTGTAGATACCTATAGTAGCTTTGCTTAGTTTGGGGCTAGTTCGATCTGTGTAAGATTGTCTACCAAGAGCCCGAATCCGACCAAGCTAAGTTGGCAACTATTTTATAGTCTTTGGGGCGGCGTTTGAGGGATAGGGGCAGCGACCCCCGTGCCGGCTCTTTCCTGGTTCAGCAAATATCGCTAGCTGTGCAACGCGGCAATGCCGCTAGCATTTTTGGCACGTTTGGATCAGGTGACAGTCGGAACGGGACATAGGGCTTTTGATATACAATTAGTTTGTTATAATTAATTAAATTTTTAGGTTTATTTCTAGTTTTAATTTTTTATCAGAATGTCTTTTTATATTTCCTCTTAACATTGAAGAAAACGTAAATAAATATAAATAATTAAAAATATAACTAAGTAATGAATTTTATTTAAATAAGGTACAAAAACATGTCAGAAACAATAAATAAAAACTTAAAATTACAATTAATCTAAATACAGACTATAAAAAAATAAAACTACACTAAACTAAACTAAATCTAAAAAAGGTCCCTGCGGCAAGGTCCCGATGATGCTGGCTGCGTTACCCCGCTGAACTGCCAGACTGATGCGTTGAGCGAGGTAACTGCCAGCTCTCCGGTCCCCAGTTGCGTCCCTGAGTCTCTTTGAAAGGTCTCTAAAGAGACTCAGAGCGCCAGGACCCCACGGACCCAGGGTCTCGACGCCGAACGGAACAAAACTGTATTCGGCACCGAGACCGCGGTATTTCCCCACCTTTGCGTTTTCAGCCGCCTCCGCAGCAGCTGCCGCCTTTACCGAGGTTCCGTGGAGATGTGACGGGGCTAGCGTGTCCACGCAGGTTGCATCCCACACCAGCACCCGCCCCATACTCCACGGAATCAAGGACATCCCGTCAGGTCTCTTGCCGTCACTTCTCAATATGCCGGTCGGCTCCAATAGAGCAGGCACATTGACCGATGCAAGAGACCGACGGATGATGTCGTTAAGGGCGGCATGTCTGGAAAAGCGGCCCGCGCTCCTCTGGCAGGAGAGACCGTGATGACCTAAGTGGTCAACGTCCGCACCGCAGGGGCAACGATGAGGGGCACACACCGGAATACCTAAACGGAGGCAAATCGAGAGCCGGAGCGTGTTGGGCTCTAAAAAAGTTCCAATTTTAGGGGATGGATGCGCGCGGAGCCAGTGCCCTGCTTCTCTAGTGCCCGCTGCCAAGAGTCGAGCTCTTTCCGCAGCGCTGCACTGGTCGAGAAGGGTAACTAAAGCCAATTTGCACAATGGATCATCCCAATTTCTTTGTGACTCTGGATGTTCAGGGATGTCTTGACCGGGGCACGCATACAGCCACGCATTTTTTGCGTCGTTCAAGCCCGAGATCTCATAGTTTGTGCAAAGAATTTTCCCTATGAGACCCAACGAACTATGTACCGACGACAAAAAAGCTGGCAAAGCTACACCCGACATCCTACGGATGCCTAAACCACCGTGCCTGATGGGAAGGGACCCTTGACACCAAGACCGGTCACTAAACTTAATGTTAAAGACACTTTCTAAATTATTTTTAATTAAATTATCTACTCGCGATAAAAGATCTCGATTTTTCCACAAAGGGCAGCATCGGAGCACGTATGTTAACTTTGGAATGAAAAGACAATATTTGATAATAGAGAGTGCATAATGGGGACTAATTTCGAGTAACCGGTGTGAATGATCTTGGAATTTTGATTCAGAATTTTGAATATAATCAGGAAAACTTTCCTCGAATATTGGGGATCCTAGAAGGCAAAGTGTACGTCTATCAAGAATTTTAATATTGGGTGCCAGTTGATTGAATCTCTGTATCAAACTATTGATATCGACACAGGTATCTGGAATGTAAAGTTCGCATTTATCAAAATTTAACGTTAGACCGATGGATCTGAATTTATCATTTATCAGCGAAAGGTCGGCCAGAACTGAGTCCACGTTACCTCCTAGAGTCCCATCATCCAAATACCACACATTGAATTTTGATGACAGTTTTTTAATTATATTGTTTATCCCTAAACTAAAAATTGCCGGCCCCAGGGGATCTCCCTGCTGGCAACCGACTTCGGATGACAATTCGTTCGAACGATACATCAGCTTCGATGGATCCCCATAACAATGTAGTAAGTAATTGTATATTTCAGGAATGTGAGATTTAACCTCAGAAAGCAAAGTCCCGGTTTAAAGAATTGAACGCATTCTTCACATCGATTTTCAGTAGAACCTCACACTGACCGGCCTCCAGATAAGACCGGAGGGCATGCACAGCAGCCTCACAGCCTCCTCTGACCCCGAAACCTAATTGAACAGGTTCAAAAGTTTTTTGCAACTTTGCCAAAATGTACTGAACTGCAATTTTAGACGCCAAACGGCGAAACGTTGAACCAACAGCTATTGGCCGTACACCTCCGTCTTTTTTAGTAAGTGCAATTAAATTTGCTCCGTATATAATGGGTACAATATCCGAGTGGATGCCGCCCGAGTACATAAAATTTATTAATTTAGCAATACATGCGATGAGTTGCACGCCTGCATCTCCCACATACGGGCCCGTCAAATCTTTTAAATGTTGAGGAGCCAGGCCGTCTAAGCCAGCTGCCGAACCAGTTTTAAAAGAAAGGATGGCGTTGTAAACATCCACGTCTTTGATGTGCAGGCATGACTCGGTCGGTACCGGAGGATCAAAGAAAAAGGGGGTTACCGGAGCAGTAGGATGCTTAGCCTGTAGGGCCAATAGAGTGTCAGGGTTTTCCGGAGACAACACATCACTAGAGAAAAGAAGGCGAGCAGCTCCCTTAAGATCACCGTCGCTGATCTTATTTTCAATTATTTTTTTCCGATTTAGGGTTGACGGACGGCCTTCTTGTACAACTGGCGGGACAGAATGGGGTGAACAATTATTTTTAATTTTTTGCGTCAATGATAGATTCTGATCGTCATCTTTAGCATGCAATATCGTATACGGAAAAACAAGTAGGTGGTGCCAGTCTTGAGGTGAGTTTGACTCGTAACACTTTTGTATCAATTGTGCGAGGTGAGTTGCCACGGCGATTCTAGCTCCGCGAGGGATCCGCTTAACCACCTGAACGTTATTTTTCAGTTGGCTTAGATGTATATGAAAAGTATGGGTATGATGAGCCGGTAGCGCGTGACCTAAGTTCAGTGGGACATCATCTTGACTAACACAGGTGCGGTGAGATTTGGCTTTGTGAATGTTCAAACCCTTAGAGGTTTGAAACGATTTGCAACATAAATGACACGAATATGTCGCGGTAGGTTGGGATGCGGCTTGCATATTAAAATGTACAATTTCAAAACACTTTTACCATAAAAACAATACAATCTCTAAATGCAAAGGAAAACGCATATAACACAAAAAAGGGCACAACAATGTCAACAATAACACTGCTTTAAACATAAAATAAAAAAGGAAGCAATTTAAAATCAAATACCACTCAAATAGTACTTGCACTTTGTAGTTAAATCGTTCCAAATTCCCATCAAAACTCTACAACACTTACTTCCATTTTGGTTTATGTGATTTGGTTTCAACTTATTCAACTGAATTCATGTAATGTTGTCCGGCTGCAAAGTAAAACGACTTTCCAAGTAATAAACTAACGAATGGTCTTGTTATCTATATCTACCAGCATGCGTACGACATGGCCTTTTTCTCATCATGACGTCTCGCCGGCAGACTAGATGGCGTTGATCGCCGCCCTTTCGCCGCCGCAAAGTCGCGTTTATTTTTATGCCGTGTCGTGCAGCTGTACGCGTTCGTGGTCCACAAATGGTCTAGCCGGAAGATCAGCGCTGATTTTTGGGTTAGCATTTATGCTGAGGCGGGACCATTTCGTGGTAAAATAATTATTTATTCTGATTAAAAAAAAATATGCTATACTTTCGTATGTTATAGTTTATCACGAATAAATGCGATGATTTCTGATTTCTGATAGCCCAGCCTGAGCAAGTAATTTCATATATGTTTGACGTTTAAAATAACATTAGCGCTGTCTGGGCTATCAAAATCGCTGCCAACTTATCTTGGTCTGACTCTATCGTATTCTGATACTACCAGTCTCTCTCTTATAGGTATATACTATATTATTATATTACTTGCGATTATTTATTTACTGATAATAATTTCCTCTATTTCCAGGTACGTCTAATAATCATTGGAGTATTTTCTGAGCCCACGTCAACTACAGGATTAAATCTAATTAATTAATATCTCGTAGGTAAGTACACTAATTAATACGTCGTCTCGTAAGCTTAGCGAATGTCTATATTTCTAATGAAGGTAAGAACTAAATACGTTACATGTCTGTGATTTACATATACATACTAATTTATACATATGAGTGGATTTGATTCCGTGCTTTTAATTGAGAGGGAGAGCCAAGGAATTAGAATGAAACAAAAAAAAATTTCGCGCCGTGCGTAATTTGCGACTGTAGATTTGTCATCGCGCGGGTTTTTACCTTTATCTCAATTACATACTCTGGAATAAGATGATGTTTATTTTGCATGTCAGATCCCTCGGCTATATCCCTAGTTATCTTTATATTGCTATGGTATGCAGAGTAACGACATTTGAAAATAAATGAAAATTAGACATGTATTCGTTTTTTTTTTCTATCAAGGCAAATTAACCTTTTAAGGTTTTGTTTAGTCTGCTCTTGTAAATATAGTCTAGTTTCCAAGTGTTTTTTTTTTTCATGGCGATTGTCTTTGATGAATACTTGTAAAAATTCAATATGAAAACTACAATCTTGCGTAGCCTTCTCTTAGTGTAAGGCCTGAGTGGACGCTCGAGTTGGGCGTGCAGCAGGGCGCGGCGTGCGGCGTGCATCTTAAATAAATGCAAACGCATAGAAGTGACCTTAGTGCACGCTGCTCAAATCGCTTGTGAGCCTGACGCCACGCTGCACGCCCCGCCGAACGCTCCGCTTCGAGCGTCCACTCAGGCCTTACACTTAGAGATGCAAATTTAAGTGTCAGTATACCTATATAAGATAAAAAGAAACACTTATCTAGACATAAATAAACACTTAAATTTGCATCCTACATAAAAGGAACACGTAATAAAACGATGGTTCGCGTTACTACAGCCCATTTACAAGTTAAAGCATTTTTTCAGATAAAAACTGTTATCAAGATCGTATCGTGCAAAATACTAAAGCAAATAACATAAAAACTCAATGACATAATAATACTAAAGAATGGTCAGTACATAACAAGTATATAAGCCAAAATTATTGTCAACATTTAACCGAGCCTCTGGCCAGTGTTCAGTAAGTAAAAATTCTACAACACTTTTGAGAATGATGAACTCCAGAGAGTTATTCCAAAAAAAGATACATAATTCTTTAGTTCATCGGTTCGTTCATCCACAATGTCAAAGGTGAACCGTTCACTTAATGTCACTAACTTGCCCTGGAAGTGACGGAGCCTGTGCCTCTATTTATATCGGTATTAAACATCCACGCTTGGCGCTTAGCTTCCTCCTACGCTCAGATTCTTACACCCCTAAACTGATTTATCCCATTACATTAAAGTCCATAATCGCGCTCGGAGCCGCAAATATATGTTGTATGTAGTTTAACCACATAGGTGTGACCTTTCAAGGTGTTTAATCCGTTACGACAAAGTTTACAATCGCACAGCGCAGCAGCAAATTGAGTTTGTATACAGGTTAACCAATTTACTTTGACCTTTTGAGTTGGGAGCAACTTGGACGGAATTGTTGCTTGATTAGAGTTCTTGTTGTGTGGTCGGGCGAGTTTGTTGCGGTAGGGCGTGCAGCGAAGACTTATATAATGAGGGATGAAGGGGGGAGATAACGAGTTTACCTGCGACCTTGGTTAGGGCATGTGTACGGTCTTTCAAGATGCCTGTAGGTGAATGGTTTCACGTTGCTTTGAAACCTACAGGTCGATATAGAAATTAGAAGAGGGATTTGTCCCGATATGCCCACCAGCTCTGGTGAATGAACGTTAAAGCTATACGATCAAGTTATGACAGACAAGTGGTTCAATCGTCCTAATCACCTTAGTCTCGTAAAACTCACGATCTAATGAAAGTACGGGAAAGTATTTATTTTAATGTAATTAAAAACATTTTGGATTGGAAGAAAGTATCCCTACAGCTTTATTTAATTACATAAAAACAAAGAAATAAACAAACATAATGAAACTTACTAAGTAGGTACTTAAACTTAAGGTAAAAAATTGTATTGGTAAGAAAGTTGCATTTCTTTTGGTCGATTTTACAACAAAATAAATTCAACCATATTCCGTTCACTATTGATTTCATTCATTTTTTTGTGGTAGGGCTTAAAAGGTTACTGGATTTCCTTACTAAGATCCGCTTATATCCTTACTAAGTAAAGCCTTCAGTTAGGGAATGGCAAAACTAAGTGCTTAAAATTTTGTCAGTATCTATTGATGTATCACATGTGTTAAAGTGTCAACAACAAATAAGCAGTTATGTCTTTATAATAAAAGGGTCACTAAATTCTCCATCTCATCCACACTTACAAAATATACTCTCGTACGTCTCCTCTGTCACTGACAACGCGTTGCCATAAGATTTTAACTGACGGCGTTAACATTCCCTGCACTGCACTTACGGAATTCCTAATGTTAGTTGCAATATACTTAACTCCTAACCAACTCTCATTAAACTGCGACGCCCAGGCACAACACCCACCTGGAGCAATGTACCCTCTGTTACACACCTTTCTATAAGTCCATTACTATTTGAACAGGACTACATGCAATCCTTTCGATATAGATCTGCCCTATTGTCCGCTTTCCCTTTTCACGTCCAGATTTAGCTTTGAATCGGATAGAGCAGAGGTCTTGAAAATAAAACACATTGTTCTCTGAAATACCTAGACTTGTCAAATGGAATGCGGACTAGTGCCGTACTGAACCAATATTTCACTCCCACACATGTCTGTGAGGTTGTCCAGGGGCAGATTTCCGATATCAATTTCAAATAATTTTCGAACGCGAAGTGCGAGATAGTTGCGAGAGGTGTTTAAGTTACGTGGGTGTTGCTGATTGATTAGTGAAAATGGATCGCTGCTGGCCAGAAGAGCAGCATGCATATGATATTGAGACGTACCGTACCAAAGGGTTTCACCGCAAGGCGTAAGTTTTGCATTAATTTCGGAACATGCGGTTTGCGGAGTGCATACGTAGCGAAAGTGACATTTAGAAAATGTGATTTATAAAACATCCTTATTTATCTTCTTTTCGTAAAAATAAATAGTTTTGGTTTATGTTTTAGTTATTTTTTCAATAAAATTTTGAAATGGGTAATCTGCCGCTGGACACCTTGAATGTGAATAGAGTCAAACCAAGATAAGTTGGCACCGATTTTGGCAGCCCAGTTTATATTTACGTCAAACTTCTATGAAATTATGACTTATACTTAATATCAAAATCGCTGCCAACTTATCTTGGTCTGACTCTAGATGTCTTATTATCATGCCTGCCGTGATTGGTATCAATGTCGGCGGCCATTCGTAAAGTTCCTGTGTTTTTTGACGGTAGTTATTGTTTTGTCGATTTCCGTCCTCATACTATACTTACTATCTAGCTGTACCTATAGATACTTATGCATTTTTACCCTCTCGTTTAGTTACAATAAAATCAGTTAAGAATCCAGACGCGTTTGCCTTATGATTCACCTGCAATCAAAATTGAACCTTATCCCGTAAAGAACATGGTCCTTCGAACCGGATGCTTGAACAGTGACACGTAAAAATAATTGGTTCAATAGAAAATGAGTGTAATTTCGGTGAAATAACGTTAAATACATATGGAAAAGTGGTTAATTAGTTGGACAAATATGTAACAAAAGTGAATTAAGCCAAAGGAACTTTAAGGATTAAGGCAATTCGGTGTTTTTACAAAAATAGTTTTGCAAATTAATTACGTGTGATAATCGGACAAAGGACAAGGTGTATCGTGGATATAACGTTTGTGTGTTGTTTAACTACAAATGAGACAGTACTGTGCCGTGTATTACAATAGTGAGTCGCTGTGATTTAGGTAAATTTGTTGGACAATTTCGTGCGGCACTCACTTACCCTACACATAAAAAGTTAACAAAGGAGTGGAACTTTCCTACAGTGGTTACGTACTTTTATTGCTGTGTTTTCACTATATACGATAGACTATTAATTTATTGATTGTGATAGACTTATACTACAATGGAAAACATTGAAAAGCATATAGTGATTCAAGCTGATACGCTTGAAAAGGTGAAAAAGGCGTACGTTAACTACAAAAAATCGCCTAAGGAGAGATTGACGGCTGGTTATGTGAAGGGAAGAATAGATACACTGGAGTTGTACTGGAAAGAGTTTAAAGTCTTACATGAAATTTTAATTTTGTCGATTCCTATGGAACAGCGTCAAGCTACAAATTATTTCGCCAACAACATGTTTGAGGAATTTGAAGAAGCGTATTACGCATACAAAGGCGAAATGATGTCTAAGTTAGATTGTATGGGGCCGACAAAAAGTGAGTCTAAACAAACACTTACACCTAGTACATCGAATAGTGGTGAAGTAAAATTACCACGTATTTCGCTTCCTTCGTTTAATGGCGACTACACTGAATGGCAGTCTTTCCATGATTTATTTATGGCATTAGTGCATAACAATGAATCTTTGCAAGATGTTCAAAAGCTACATTACCTAAAGGGTAGTTTAGCTGGAGAAGCGGAGGCATTATTACGACAATTTTCAATAACCGCTGAAAATTATAAAGAAGCTTGGTCAGTACTAAAGAAACGTTATGCCAATAAGAGATACATAGCAAACTGTGTTTTTAAGAAATTCTTTACACAAAAAACGTTAACACACGAATCGGCTACAGCATTAAGGCAACTGTTGGATACTTCGGTGGAATGTATGAGTGCGCTGAAACATCTAGGCTTACCTACGAATCATTGGGACGCAATTATTAACTACTCCATAGTGTCAAAATTAGACTCGAGCACTCATAAGGAATGGGAAGAGTTAATAAGCAGAGACGAGACGAACGACTTACCTAGTTTTGAAAAATTAAAATCGTTCCTGGAAAATAGATTTCGTACTCTGGAGATGGTTGAACCTGCAAGTAAAGTATACAAACCTGTGAAAACAAAGATGTTTCATGTTACTGCAACGAGCGAAGTGAAGTGTACATTCTGCAATGAAGATCATTATATTTATCAATGTAAACAGTTTTCCAAGCAATCAGTAGAAGACAGATACAGTTTCGTGCAGAAAAATAATCTCTGTTTTAATTGCCTAATACCGAACCACAATGTATTTAAATGTAAACAAAAGACAACTTGCCAGATTTGTAAAAGAAAGCATCACTCGTTATTACACCGAGAGAAACAAGCAAGTGGAGAATCGCATACGTCTGGAGAAACAAATAACAACAATAAAGAAAAGATACAAACCGTCGTCGTTGCGCACACGTCGAGCGCATCACGGGTTCTACAACCTGGTCGAGGCACCTTGTTGACGACAGCACTGGTGCATGTTACAGCGGAGTCGGGGCAGTCACACGTGCTTCGGGCTCTCGTGGACCAGGGTTCAGAGGAGTCCTTCGCGACTGCAAGGGCGGTCGAGTTGCTGGGTTTGAAGAAAACTAAAATCAGCGGAGTGATCTCTGGTGTTGAGGAGTGTGAGACGACTATCAAACATAGGGTAACGTTACGCATACAATCAAGGTACGATATTTCCTATTGTATAAATGTAGATGCTTATGTATTGAAATCTATAACCCGTCAGCTACCATCTAGGGAAATAAGAAGTCTTAATTGGCCACAAGTTGACGAATTAGATTTAGCTGATCCCACCTTTGGCTCACCAGGGAGGATTGACATTCTTCTTGGTGCGAGAGTTTACAGCGAAATCCTAGAAGCAGGTTTAATCAAAGGACCAGGAAATTTTCTTGCTCAAAAAACACACCTGGGCTGGATTTTGTCAGGGGGTAATAAGGATACTAATGCATCATTTACTATTTCACAGCACATTACAAGTCTCCATGTTACAAGACAAATTGAAGAAGATAATAATCTCCTGAAAAGGTTTTGGGAGATAGAATCTGAACTATACGCGAAGCAGAGCATGTGGACGAAAGAGGAAGAAAAGTGCGAGGAAATATATCAGCAAACAACAACGAGGGACGAGACAGGGAGGTACGTAGTACAGCTTCCTTTAAAGACAACTTTTGAAGACACTGTAAGATCGTGTGGAAATACAAAGCATCAGGCAGTAATCAGATTAGAGCAGCTGGAAAGAAAGTTCGCCCGAAACGAGCATCTGAAAGCAGAATACACCAGAGTTATACACGAGTACTTACAGTTAGGCCATATGAAGAAGGTCGACGCAGAAGATGAAGGTAATGCAGTATATCTTGCGCATTGTGCTGTAATAAGAGAAGATAAGGAAACATCAAAGCTGCGCATAGTTTATGACGCGTCAGCAAAGGGCCCAAACGGATGTTCCTTAAACAGCAGCATGATGGTAGGACCTACGATTCAGCCAGATCTTCGTAGTCTGGTATTTAGATGGAGAGCTCATAAAATCTGTGTTATTGGCGATATTATAAAGATGTATCGTCAGGTAAGAATGCATGACAAACACACAGATTTACAACGCATAGTATGGCGGGATAATACATCTGAGAAGATAGATAGTTACAAGCTACTTACGGTGACATTTGGGACAGCAGCTGCACCTCATCTGGCTGTCCGTACTCTTCAACGTTTGGCTGATGATGAACAACACAACTACCCTCGAGGAGCGGCTGTAGTAAGAAACTCCTTTTACATGGATGACCTTATGACAGGTCATGAAGATCTCGACGAAATGAAAGCAACCTGTAAAGAAATAAATGCATTATTAAAGGCAGGTGGTTTCGAGATGCAAAAGTGGTCTAGTAACTCTGAAGAACTCCTGAAGGACTTGGTTGATGGCACGAAGACTCCGGAACCTGTAAAAGACAAAAAAGAGATTAAATTAGATAAAATAATAAAAATACTGGGACTTACCTGGGATAGGAAGGATGATACTTTTCACGTTTCAGTAAACTTACCAGCAAGCAGGATACCTGTAACAAAGAGAGTGATTTTATCTGATGTTGCTAGCTTGTTTGATCCTTTTGGATGGCTCTCACCTGTTGTAATAACAGCCAAAATCATGATCCAAAAATTATGGCTTTGTCATTGTGGTTGGGATGATGAGTTATCTTCAGAGTTGGTTGACGAATGGATGAGCTTCAGAGACGAATTACACGAGCTGCAAACTGTTGAGATTCCAAGATGGATCAAGATGTCATCTCACTGCAAAGAAGTATATCTGCACGGGTTCTCTGATGCCTCAACACTTGCACTTGCAGCTGTTGTGTATGCAAGAGTTGTCGACGAGCACGACGTTGTTCATGTCACGATGTTAGCCTCTAAAACAAAAGTAGCCCCCCTGAAGCAATTGACTGTCCCGAAGCTTGAAATTTGTGCTGCGGTGATATTAGCAAAGCTGCTGCATGAAATTTCAAGGTTATTGAACATACCTATGCACAAAATCTACGCGTGGACAGACTCAATGGTAGTGCTTTCATGGTTGCAGTCCCCACCCAGCCGCTGGCAAGTATTCGTTGGCAACAGAGTGTCAGAAATTATCCAGCATATAGATAACGACAGGTGGAGACACGTTTCGTCGGAAGACAACCCAGCTGATCTTGCCTCAAGAGGTATCAGGGCAAGTGAACTAGCAAACAATGAACTTTGGTGGAGTGGACCCAGATGGTTAAAGGATACAAACACTGAGATGTTAAGGGCCACTACAATTCCAACGACAAATCTAGAAAGCAAGAAATCATTCCACACTTTAGTACAAGACACACCTATTTGGGAGAGTTTTCGTCGATGGTCAGGATGAAAAGAGTGATAGCTCAATGTAAGAGATTTTTAGATTATAAAACCAGAAGACATGATATCTTGAGCGCTGCTGAATTAGATGAAGTTGAAACCTGCTGCGTGAGATATTATCAGAAACTAGTATATAGCCAAGAATTTGAAGACCTGAAAAAGAAAGGAAAGGTTAGAAACAAAAGTTCATTAATTAAACTTACCCCGTACGTAGATGAACACGATTTACTGCGAGTTGGAGGACGGTTGAGTAAAGCGGATCTGCCAGAAGACGCTAAACACCCGATTATCGTACCAAGCAAGCAACATGTTGCAAGGTTAATAATAGCGGATGCTCACACCAAAACCTTACATGGCACAATCTTGCAGACGATGACCTACGTCAGAAGTAAGTACTGGGTCATAGGTCTCAAATCATCAGTTAGAGATTTCACTCGTAAATGCATCGTGTGTATAAAAAACAATGCACTCACAAGACAGCAGCTAATGGGTCAGTTACCCACCTCAAGAGTCACTCAGAATCGCGCCTTTTACCACAGTGGAGTTGATTTTGCTGGGCCAGTGTATCTGAGAACGTCAAAGGGTCGAGGTCGTACATCTGCAAAAGGCTACATCTGCTTGTTTGTCTGCATGTGCACAAAAGCAATCCACTTAGAAGCAGTAACTGATCTTACAGCTCAAGCATTCATCGCGGCGTTCAGGAGGTTCGTCGCACGTAGAGGACATTGCGCACAATTATGGAGTGACAATGGGACCAATTTTATTGGTGCTGATAAGGAACTAAGAGATATATGGTCTAAGAGCACTAACAGTGTACCTAAAGAGATAGCTGAACTTCTTGCTAATGATGGTACGACGTGGCACTTTGTGCCGCCAAAGTCACCCAACTTTGGAGGCCTGTGGGAAAGTGGAGTACGCTCGGCAAAGCGCCACCTATTGAGAGTCAACGGAGCTACGAAGTTGACGTATGAAGAATTTTCAACTCAGCTAAGCCAGGTTGAAGCGTGTCTAAATTCAAGGCCACTCTGTCAGCTGGATGATACTCTGGACACACTTAACCCCCTCACGCCAGGACACTTTCTTGTAGGTCAAGCTCTGATTAACATTCCTGATAGAAGTTATGAAACTAAAAGTTTACATTTGTTAACACGCTGGCAACTCGTACAAAAACAAACGCAAGATTTCTGGAAAAAATGGCAGTCAGATTATTTAAACACACTTCAGCAAAAACACAAGTGGTACGATGTAGTAAAATCACCCTGTATAGGAGATGTTGTCATTATGAAGGAGCAGGACTTACCACCGGCCAAGTGGCTGCTAGGCAAGATCACGGCACTGCACGCAGGGCCTGATAACTTAGTACGTGTTGTAACGGTCCAGTGCAAGGGCAATCACATTCTAAAGAGACCGTTGTCTAAATTAATATTGTTACCTAAAACTGCAGATTAATACACAGTTAACGTCTGTAGTGAAAAATAATGAGCTATGGTGGGCAGTTAAATTTATTTAGTATGTTAATAAATTTCAGGTACTAATAATGCTGGCCGACTGTAGTTGTAATTGGTAATACCTACTCAATACATAAGCACAAAGATTAGCGACATACCGAAGCTATTTTCCTAAAAAAAAAAAAATAACAATGTTATAAAATGCTTGTGCTATTTATTCAAAGCGCTAAATACTTTGTCCTATGTAATTTACGTTAAGTATAAAAAAGCTGCTAAGTTTATGTTATTTATGTATTTATAGGAGGATGCATTAATTACATTTTGTAGATGTCACGTGTATAAGACGGATCCCCTATGGGTTAATTCTTGATAATGGGTTACCGAGCGGATCCCAGACTTTCTTATAACCAGCGTTTAAGCATACCATTGTAACTTTATTACATGCAAATGTAATTAAATGCACAAGTAAAATAGGTTTGTAAACCTTTATTTGTTTAGAAATTAAGTTTTTCCTTATTTACTTACCTATTCAACTTGTTTAAGTACAAAAAAATAAAATAACGAATTGTTTGTTAAAGATTATCTAGATGTTAAGATATTATGCTTCACGTCGTCCATAAAAGCGAACAAAATACATACGTATTACAAACATAGAACCTCCTTTTTATGAAGTCGGTTAAACAAAATGATTTACGTATACAGTCCACTAAAGTGTATGCTATGTAATAAGTTTTGTTATTATGGTTGACCTATTTAATATAGATTTTGTGTTTAGAAGTAAGTTTAGGTACTAAAATGTTATCAAAAGATACCCTACGCGGGCACGCAATTATTACCTCCGCGATGCAGGCAGTTAGTTGTTTACTTAAAGAAATTGAGCCTACTTTATCAGTTATCATGTTTCTTTGGTTCATGCCAGCGTCGCTTGAATTGTAATTAGTTATTTGTTATTATGCAAGTGAAATGCATTGAAATCATTAGTTTTGTTTATTAGTGTTGAACTTAAAACATACGGTTGTGATGTTAGTGCTTGTGATACCTAAGTGTTTGGATGCATTTGGATATTATTGTTCAAGCAACTATGTACGTAAGTTTTAGGTTATGTATTTTCCTTAGTTAAGTTAAAAACTGTTGTTTTTGGCGGGCGGTATGTTTTGTCGATTTCCGTCCTCATACTATACTTACTATCTAGCTGTACCTATAGATACTTATGCATTTTTACCCTCTCGTTTAGTTACAATAAAATCAGTTAAGAATCCAGACGCGTTTGCCTTATGATTCACCTGCAATCAAAATTGAACCTTATCCCGTAAAGAACAGTTATATTAAACCAATAGACCAGGTTGGATAGGTACGTTAGGTAGCTTCAGATGCCCGAAGAGAAAACTATCCAGAAATAGGACTCGTCATCTCAGGGAACGAGACAATGATTTTCATGTTTCACAATAGGTCTAGGAATTTCAAAATCTGCTAGACTTTACGATCGACTGCAGACATGAATAAGCCAGCCAGCCCATTTCCGAGTCTTGTCTGTGGTGTCATACTTTAGGTATAGACAAAACCTTTAAATAACTGAAAATATTTCAAGAAAAGTGTACCAGTAAATAAATTAATAGTTTAAAAAAACACTAGAAAATCACGCTTTTATAAATGCACGTAAAAACCAAAAAGGCTTTATCATCAGACCTTGAAACCTAATCGTGGTCAAAGTTCATTACAAGACTTTTCAAACAAATCCAAACACAGCCATGATACGATGTTCCATCATGAAGTTCCAGTTCATATCTTCCGGCTCCATCATCAGATCAGTTCGACAGTACCATATTATTGTATTGTCATCAGAACTACATAAAGCTGCCAATTTTCATGACGCTACGATCCTTGGAAGATGGTTAAATTAGTTACCTTAAATTCCATTACATAGTTAGTTACATACAGGTCGACCTACTAAAAGCGTGTTAAAAAACCTTTAATGTGTATACTTATATTTGAACGGGTCATTCAGGTTTTTTGTTGACTTTTCAACGTCGTGTGTCAGGAGTGTCGTTAATGTTGAGTGATTCGTTTTAATACAATTAATATGTCAGAGTCTCATGAAAGTCTAATAATTATAATATTAGATTAGTCCTAATAACGTAACTAAACAGAGCAGGCTCCGTAGAACTTGTGCTTTACTCATCCTCTATCCGCCCACGAACCAAAACTTGTCAAGACAAATGAAATATTAGTACCTAAGTAAAACAAAAGATTCAATACATTAAACCTTGGAGTATTTAACCAACCGGAGTTGCCTTTAAGAGCTTATCCCTCTGTCGAAAACTTAGGCTAATGGTCATACTTATTGTATGGACTGACGTTTATCTGACATGGCTATTTGTGCGTTATATACAAATAGTCGGCAGACTATTTTATATAGAAAATCACAGACAAGGTGTCTCCAGTTGGTTAAATGCTCCAAGCAATGGAAAACCTTTTTAAAGGGCTCTGGGCAGCTAGAGGAAGGTTAAATATGTCCACGGTAGTTTTACTATAGGAACAGGGAATTGTGGTTTCCAGACAGACTGCCATGGTAAAAGGCATGTCAGCGAGAACCTGTCAAAGCATTTCAAAACAGGCAAACGTGCTCGCGTGTCGTGCATGCGGGCGTGCAGGTAAAATTCAAGTCTGGAAAAACGAATTCACTATTTTAATTTGTATAAAGGGGATCAATTAATTTTTTCAATGGCAATTAAGAGGAAATACCTGCGGAGCCCCTTCAAGCGCTGGTGGCCTAGCGGTAAGAGCGTGCGACTTGCAATCCGGAGGTCGCGGGTTTAAACCCCGGCTCGTACCAATGAGTTTTTCGGAACTTATGTACGAAATGTTATTTGATATTTACCAGTCGCTTTTCGGTGAAGGAAAACATCGTGAGGAAACCGGCCTAATACCAACAAGGCCTAGTTTTACCCTCTGAGTTGGAAGGTCAGATGGCAGTCGCTTTCGTAAAAACTAGTGCCTACGCCAAATCTTGGGATTAGTTGTCAAAGCGGACCCCAGGCTCCCTTGAGCCGTGGCAATATGCCGGGACAACGCTAGGAAGAAAAAAAAAAACAGCGGAGCCCCTTCTCGAATTTGAGAATTTTAGGTAAATGTCTTCGTCGCGCTGATGTGGGCGGCTCCTGTAATTAGTGCGATAAGGACAACTGCAGCTTTGGTAAAAATCCTGCATATAAAACCTCAGAAATTAAGGTTTCGTTGTCGACATCTTCCTCCTCCAAAACTTAACCAATCTTAACAAAATTTTGGAAACGGGATGAGAAAGAAATTATCTGTTTGACCGTTTTGATTATTGGGTTTATTTTTGCCGATTTTGTATGCTAGGCGTTTGTTTACGGCGCATTAAATGGGCCGCTTTTAGCGCTGTTTGAAGTTCCTATAAAAACAATAATATCAAAACATAGGTACCTATTAGTAATATTAAACTCATATAAAAAAATATATTCATCTAGGGCCAAAATCCAATGAAAATGTCGAGATCGTTTGTGTGGAAAAATTATCACTAATATTTCTTCTTAAACGGTGCATACAAAACTTTTACTCGCTAATAAATAACACTATTGATTGCGATATATATCAGCATCAACGTTAATAGTAAGCCAATGTTTAGGCCTATTCTGACTTTACAAGTTATTAAAGTGTTGCTCTTGTTTTGATACTAATTTGACGCGGAACGCACCAGGGAGTCGTGTATTGCATCTCGCTCGCATGTATTGGTGCGCCTGAGAAGCACAATCAAAACTTTAAAAAAATATTTTATCAGAATCGAAGTAATGGTGACTAATAAAACCAATTTGATACACGATACGCAAATGAAAGTAATAAATCCAGAATATGGGATATTCAGTTTTAATTGGATTTATTTGCGAATGGAAAATATTGCTATTTCGTTAATCCTTACAATATTATTGGAATATGGGGACTTTAACATAATGTTGCATGTAAGTATAAATGAGTCTTTAAGAAACGATATCTGGGAATGCCATTAGATTCCGGATTTTTTATGTAATTTATTAAAGAGGCTCCCCGCGGTTTTCATCGATTTTTGACAAGTTTTGAGTCGTTACTCGTACATTTGCACTAAAGATAGAATTATGAGACAAACGACTAGCGTTTCTTCAATATTTTATTTCCATTCTGGTCTGCCGGATTTTGAAAGAAATGAACACTTATTTTTTTAAACAATGTAAAAAAAAACACTTTTTTCGTTACTCGATTGCTGTGATGGATTTTACATGTACGAAATCTACGCATTTGGGTTCGTCTTAAACACAACTTTCTCTTTGGTCGTCTGAAGCTACCTAACGAACCTATCCATCGCGTCTATAGGCCGGCCGTACGCTTGTTTATCATCATCGCTGTACAAAAATTAATTCATAACAGCATTTTTAATAATTGCAGTCTCGTATTATACAAAATGTTCACAGTAGTGCGACGTTAAGACACGCCAGAAATAAAATACTTTTTAGTCTTCTTAAGACACAGACTTTCTCGTTTAGATTTCGCAGCGTAATTTTGTTATATATGCTATTAGCCACACACGAAGCGACTTACTTCCGCAAGTTTAGAATGCACAAATACGAGTTATTTCGAAGTGAGTACAGACTGCTCCAGTATACGTACTTCTATAAGTACAAATATCATTTCTGTCGAAGTGAGCGTCTAGGTATGTTGTTTTGTGCGGTGGATGACGTTTTGGCATTACTTGGCTTTATTTATGCGACAAAAACTTTGAAGAGTGACAAAAGATACCGAACTATATGCAGTAAAGTCTGGTTAACACAAAGTGAGCAATATTCGCACAACAATTTATTTAAATGCGTTGAAATTGCATCCAAAGACTGGTGTTATTGTAATTGTTGGTATACCTACTTCAATTAATTTACTACTTATAGGTAGCAGTTTTTTTTTTGTGCCTATTGTGACAGTCTTTATATACTTTTTATTAGCCTAAGACAGGGCTGATTTCTATAAATATTTGTATTATTGGTATTAATAAATTTTCATTTGTAACAAAATCATCTTATAGATCAAATGATGAGCCTACTGCTTCGCTGCAAGACATTTTAGTTACGTTTCTCACAGCAAACAACTTCTTTTTTGGACGCAACTTTAAAAAGCGGCCGCCCGTTGAATATCAGTGTAGCTCATGCAATTATTCATAGGTACTGTTAAGTCGGGTTTCTTTAACCCAACAGAGAGTAACTTTGGCTTACATAAAAAAAAACACATGAAGTAGGGCCTAATAAAATTATAAAAACGTGAAAAACCAGTACAGAATTCCAATATTTCCAATGGCCAAAGTTACCCTCCAGGCCCAATGAAACCTAAATTTACGGTACGCCATTGGGTAAGTGATCTGTCTTAAATACTTTGCCTT
Source organism: Cydia pomonella (assembly GCF_033807575.1). Classification (NCBI taxonomy): domain Eukaryota; kingdom Metazoa; phylum Arthropoda; class Insecta; order Lepidoptera; family Tortricidae; genus Cydia; species Cydia pomonella. The sequence goes on along the minus strand of NC_084710.1, from coordinate 3,558,485 downwards.
TTTATTTCACCAGTACGTTCATTAAGAGGTATCGCGTCGAAGGAACTTTTATATTGCAAGATGTAATTAAGGGGACTTTACTGGGAACTCTCTTATCCTTTTGAATTCTTTGATAGTGCTCTCTGGATATTAATTTATTAACTTTATCAAGTACTCCTTAGTTTGGTGTCATTTGCTTTAATGGGATACCAAGACGGAAAAAATGTGGTTATCATTTCACATTAAAATTGAGTTTTAATTTCGGTGACCATTTACTATTTTTGGGTTAACCATAATTAGTTTGATGTCATTTGCTTTATTAGGATAGTAAAATGTGAAAAATTGGTAATAGTTTCATGTTAAAATGGAGTTTAAATTTTGGTAATCATTTACTGTTTTTGATGCTAACCATGGTGTTTTTGATGTATAATTTTACTACATCTGGTGATCAGTTAAATACCAGCCTTTATTTACTGCCTTTAAAAGTAAGTACCTATATAAGTAGATATCAAACCGGTTACCAATAAATAAAGGCTACCAATAAATAAAGTGGTTTCGAATAGGATATTTGATAGAGTTGTTGTTACAAACCCCATTGTTATCTTAACTTAAGGAAAGGGTAACTAAATAAACAGAGTTAGTTTTGGGTAAGCGTATCAACAATGCTAATCTAACCTAATCTAACAGAGAAACCTGTTAAATGTTTTTCAAGATATTGCGCGAAAAAGAGACGGGAAAAGGGTAACACTATTGTGTGGACTACATACTTGGTGTGGACAATTTTTCTGATTTTTTTTATTGCGTAACTTGTAATGTTATTAAGTTAATTATGTATAAGATGTCTCGTGAATTTCTTAGACAATAAAGTGTCTTTAAATTGTGTATATGAAATCATCATTTATTTACACTTAAACTGTTAACTATTGTCCTCGAGAGTGAGAACGTATTTTAACAATTTAGTATGCGTGCGAAACCGCTTAAATTTTATGACTAGCACTTTAAATTAAAACTATATACAGGTTATATTGAGCAATTTTTACTATGGGAGCAATATCGAAATTGGGAAAAAAAGTTACTCCCCTAACCGAAATTGGCGAGAGGCTTGATAACCCCTTTTGTAAGTGTTGGGCCTCAATGAATGTCCCAATCTACCGCAGGGATAAATGAGTTATAATATTTTAATGAATTAATTTAATTAAATTGTAAATAATGTATGTACTTAAATATAAATTGTTTTGCCAATACTAACATAGTGATAAGTAATATTGTACCTAACATATGGATTTGTGATGTCTGAAATAAAGTCTTAATAATAATAGAAAATGTCAAGGTCAGACAGCCAAAATGTAATAGCCAATTCTTGTTCGCGATTTCGGGGTTGGTCCCATAGTAAAAGTTGCTCAGTATGACCTATACATTCACATCGTAAATTGTTGCAGGTGGCTAAATAAACATCCTGTATTTACAAAAATTAAACTTTAGAGGTGTGTCTAGTATTAAATGGGCTGCTATAGTATAAAAACGTTTAGAATACAACTCAGTTATCGGGGAAATCCTGAAGAAAGGCCAGGTCAAGAGCACCCTAAACCGACGAGCGTCTATGAGGAATGTCATGAAAGTGAAGAAAGAGAAAGAGGTATGTCAGGATCGTAGCAAGTGGAAATCCGTGGTCTCTGCCTACCCCTTCGGGAAATAGGCGTAATTATATGTATGTCAGTTATGCTGCTCAAATGATAGCATTTTACAAGTAAAATTGTCATCTTGGCTAGGCCCCCAGCTTTTACCACGAGCTGCTAACGAGGTTTTCCTAAAACTAGTAAGATACTTTAAAAAAGGAAGTGTAAATATTTTTACAAGATCAGCAATGCGCATGTGATACTCTTGATGCTGCACGCGACTTTATGACCATCGAGTCATTTTGGTCAAAATTCTGTTCTTTGTCTTGTTCACGACCACTCTGTCACATTTGTATTTCTGTCTTCTTTGAAATAAATAAAAAAGACAAGTGTGTTTTTTTACATTTTGATTATAATTTACATGAACAAAAAAATATCTCATACTAAAAGCTACACTCCGTCACATTATTTGGGGACAAAAAACACGACAATGAAAATAATTTTGATCCATTTTCGAACCGCTGGAATGAACTCATCGCTCCTACCCATTTTTGATCTGAATTGCACTAACGTGTGATGACCTCGTGCTGTTTGTAAACGCATCATAACCTCTCTGTATAGTCTGTGGGTTATCCGCAAACCGGCCAGCAAGTAGCGCGCGCAGGCGCCGGCGCTTCGGCGGCCATTGTGCGTGCGCAGAGAGCGTGCGCGTCTCGTGGCCCACTGTGCGCCATGATTTTTTGTGCTAAGACGGAGACAAAGTAGCATACTCCTAGCTTGACGGATAACGGTAACATAATAAATTAATTATACCATCATATCACAGAACATTACCACTAAACAGAAATTACAATCGGCCCGATTTGAAGAATGATTAAGACACGTTTAAGATCTTTAAAAGATCGATAACTAAACGACTTATCAAAATTGACGTTTATTTAGATTCCGCTATGATCCCAATAAGATCTATCTACGACATTTCTAACGTCAAAATGACATTGGTTGCCCGAATTGAGCTGCTTATGTCAATTATACGACATACAAACGATAACTAAATGAGAACTTATCTAAATCAGAACTTATCGTTATCGTATCTCATTCTTCGAATCGGGCCGACTATGCGGCACCAGTTTTCGTTGCTAAAAGTTTTGTTTGTAAAACTTCTAAGCTAGTTTCTTTCTCGCGATTTTCGTGTTGTATCCATGGTAAAACTTGTTCCCTACGACCTACATCCCTCGTCAGAGTATGGTTAGACATAGAAAACTAAATAATCTGATGACCTTGTTCATACTCGAACATCGGATCACCAGTTTCAGAATTACAACTAACTAAACTAAATAGACCGCTAAAGGTGCAAACGGCAAATAGTAAATAAGTAAACCACAAGGAACATTGGTATAGATACTTAATTTCTTTTTGAACTTGTGGACCATAGTTGCAGTATTGGACTATAGTTGGGTGGTTTTACGGTAACCAATTACTTTTATTAGAAAAACAATGTCTGTCCCAACGGACACTAAAAGCCGCTACCATTAAGAGTCGACGCGCGACTCGAAAAGCTTGGCATATAACTTTTGCAAAGTAAACTTAATCAAAGGCACGATTGACTTTCAAATCCCTTAAGCCGCAAAAACATCGTGTTTACGAAGAGTTCCGTAAGTATTTTTTAAAGGAAAATGTAATTTGTGAGTTACGACAGGTTTACTGTTTGGCAGTTTTACAGGTTTACTGTTTGACACCATTCCAAGTGCGAGTAGCATTTCAAGTTTATAAATTAAATAAATAAATATTATAGGCATATTCTTACACAAATTGACTAACCACCCGATTCGAAGAATGCGATACGATAACGATATGTTCTGGTTTAGATAAGTTCTAATTTAGATATCGTTTGTATATGTCGTATAATTGACAGAAGCAGCTCGATTCGGGCAACCAATGTCACTTTGACGTTAGAAATATTGAGATATATCTTACTGGAATCACAGCGGAACCGAAATAAACGTAAATTTTGACATATCGTTTAGTTATCGATCTTTTAAAGATCTTAAACGTGTCTTAATCATTCTTCGAATCGAGCCGTAAGTCCCACGGTGAGCTCAAGAAGACTTGTGTTGTGGGTACTTAGACAAATATAATATATACAAATACTTAAATACATAGAAAACATATATCCATGACTCAGGAACAAATATCTGTGCTCATCACACAAATAAATTCCCTTACCGGGATTCGAACCTAGGACCATCGGCTTCATAGGCAGGGTCAAATTGATCTGTTTGAGTGTTTGGCATCTTTTTTATGTAACTAGTGTCGTATTGTATGTTAGGGCTAACGTGGATCAATACACTACCCATTCGCAGGCCCGTAGAATTAACCGGTTAATCGTCCCGCGGTGCAGGCTCGCAAGGGCCCAAAAGTCACTTGGGATCTTAGACGTAAAATTGTATAACTTGCTACCTGAGGAAATAAAACTAAAAAAAAAGTTTGACCAAAATCATAAAGCAATGTTAACTGACTTAGCATGCTACAGCGTCGACAAATTTGTTGAACCTTTTAATAGTTTTTGCTAGTTTTATTTCCTGCCTATGAAGCCGATGGTCGTAGGTTCGAATCCCGGTAAGGGAATTTATTTGTGTGATGAGCACAGATATTTGTTCCTGATTCATGGGTGTTTTCTATGTTTTACACATATTTATGCATTATATATATCTTCGTCTAAGTACCCGCAACACAAGCTTTATTGAGCTTACTGTTCATGGGACTAAGTCAATTTGTGTGATAATGTCAATATACCGTGTAAATACCAACTGGATTTTTCATTCACAACTCATCAATAATCATATAGACATCTCTAACTAGAATTATAAAATAGAGACAATACCGACTAAGACATATTTACATCGTAAAAATAGGGCTATACATACATTCATTAGCTATTACGTACTTATCCGACTTTAACATCGATTCGACCTTTCCCCAAGGGCTCAAAAAATATCCTACTAAAGCGTTCATAGATGTTTAACAACTTATCTATCTTGCAAAAGGCCAACTAATGAGACTATTGTGTAAACATACCTAGAGCCCTTCTAGCAAAATCTTTAGAAAAGCATCCATCCATCACCGCCTACTCTCTCTTTTCATCCCTAACGATCAGAAAGGGACGGGGTCGTTAATTACGCCGAGTTATGCCTGTCACGTGGTGACAAATTATGGGGCGAAGCAATTTGACAATGGGAAGATTGTGTACTTGAGAGTCATACACGTACAGATAAAGAAGTATATTCGGGTCACAAAAACACCATTATCATTTCTGCTTAGGACTTGAGTAACGCTCAGAATCCTGACATAATTCATGGCTAATAGGTACCATGTCCCGATCCCCTTTTGGGGATGGAAAAGTCAAATTAGAACCTAATATGGAGTATTACTGCAATGTTCTGCCGCCAGAGTGCAGTACTAGCACCTTTCGCAAACCATAGAGTAACTTATATATACTGTGCTTTAAACTGCTTTTTGACAAGTTTTCATAGATAAGAAACCGGTCAAGTGCGAGTCGGACTCGCGTACCGAGGGTTCCGTACAAACCTGTAGGTATATAAGTAACAGTTCACCCATCACGACAATCGAGTCATATGAATTATTAAAAATATTTTTATTATATAATGTAACTAAAAATTTACGGTTTTCGCAATTTTTCCTTTATCTGTGCTATAAGATGAGTTCACGGGAAGTACCCTGTAGCATTTGATTTCCTTGCGAGTATCGAAAATTTGCGGAAATTTGCGACATAAACGGCTGTATCTTTTGATTGCGTTGGCTTAAAAGTTTGATTTTTTTCACAGCTCCAAGGGACAGTAGACCTGAGTATTTGATATAAATTCCAGCTTGATACCTCCACGCGTTCCTGAGAAAACGAGTCTTGACAGACAGATAGACAGACGGACGGACGGACAACAAAGTGATCCTATAAGGGTTCCGTTTTTTCCTTTGAAGGTACGGAACCCTAATAAAATATGACATTGATGCATCAGGGGGGTTTGTTTACAAAGGTCCTACCGGCAAACGTGAAAATCAAAATTTTGTTATCTCCCTCTTTATCGCTCGATTATGCAAGAGTGATAGGGAGGTTAGATAACGAAATTTCGATTTTCTTGTTTCACGATAAACCTTCAGATTGTGATGGATTGTGGTAGTGGCGCCCTCTAAGCAAAGTTTCCCTATAAGGTGCGCTCAGTTTTTACCTCTTTGATACTTCTATTATTATATCTGGTTACCTTTTCTCTATATCTGGCACTGTTATATTATAGGTATGCATTTATGTATGAGTGTTTATGTATTTTTTTATTTGCATAGTATGTTCTTTGTTTTCCGTGTAATTTCTGATAGGTTTCTTTCATCTATTAATTTCCGCTACCTAGTTTTCTGGAAGAGATCGCTTTTTAGCGATAAGACCGCCTGTTGTTTACCGCCTGTGTTGCTATTTTATTTTGTATTGTTCTTTTTTCTATTGACATGTTCAATAAAGTGTATTCTATTGTATGTGTATGAACCCAGAAAATAAATAACTACGCTACTTCGTTAGGCAAAGTTTAGTATCTACGAAGGAGATTATTGAAAAAAAAAACAGGGATAATCTTGTTTCAATTGTGACCCCAAAAGGCAAAAAATACCTACCATAAAAAATGTTTTTTTTTGTATTTAAAATGTTATTGACCTTAGTTAATATCTTTAGAGCGGCATTAAGTAGGAAGAATAGCTTTTCGAATCTAACGAAATAACGGTATATTTTCTATGAAATTACATTTCGGGAGAAAACGTTTTTCACTAACTAAATCTTAACATTGATTTTGATGTGGATCGTTTCAGCTTAATATATTCTAGGAGTACAGGTTTCGCTTTTTTGAGTAAAAAAAAGGAAAACCCAAAAACCTAGTTTTTGATTGTGTCAATAACATACTAAAAATCATAGTGAATGGAAAATATTTTGAAGTGGAAAAACGTTTTCTTTTGGTGTGGATACGGATCACGTGGTATGCCTACTTCCCTTTTAAAATAAATTTGTGGTAATTTGTTGCTGATAAAACTCGCAGCATATGTGCACAAATATTTACAATTGCAAGTGACAAGTGAACGATAAGTGATGTCAAAATAAAAATACCACCATACCACTTAAGTTTTCTCTTGAAAAAAAAAAATTATAGTTCGAAACAGTCTCCTAGATAACAAAATTCAATTAAACCACACTACACTAAAACCCTATTGCCTTCCAGTTCTCGTTACAAATTACCAAGTAAAATTTTATGCTTAAGAATTCTCAGATCCATTCACCGCTGTTCATAGTTTAAAAATAACATCTAAATATAAAGTGCCAAGCTGCCATGTTTAGAAATAATGAAAAATGAGCGATTAAAGGCTGGCGCGCACGTTGATTAAATTTCCGAGGAGAGCGGAATAATCTGAGGCGCGCACTGCAACGTTATAACGTATAAGTAGCAGGTGATATTTTAGAAGCAAAGAAGAGGGGAAGAGTCTGGGGGCACGGAAGTGCCCCCGCCAAGACGAGCAAAGCGAAGCGCAAGGCTACCTACCTTTTCTCGAACGGCTTCGCCGTTTTTTTGAATCCTCATAACTTGGGTTGCGATTATACCAGCAGATAAGCAAAAATTCTCGGGAATGGACTTTTTAAGCATAAAAAAAATCAATTGCATAGCTCTTGTACTTTAGATTTTATTCACATCTAAAAAACCCCTATTTCGTCACTGACTCACTCACTCACTGATGATCATCAAAACCTTTAGGGTACTTCCTGAAGTCCCAGGAAACTGAATTTTGGCATGTAGGATAGTATTAGTACACAAGCAACAAAAAAATTCAAAAACTTGAAATTTTTAGTCACTAAGGGGGTGAAAACGGGGGTGGAATCTTTTATGGAGAATCAATAACCGCTAAACCGATTTAGTTGAAATTTGGTATGTAGATAGTTTTTGTTATGGGGAAGGATATATAATAGTTTTTAACCCCAACGATGTTTTCCTTCACCGAAAAGCGACTGGTAATAAACAAATGATATTTCGTACAGCCGATGAACTCATTGGTACGAGTTTGGGTTTGAACACGCAACCTTCAGATTGAAAGTTGCACGCTCTTACCGCTAGACCAACAGCGTTCTATCGTGATAGTATTGATTGTGTTTTATTATGTTATCCTTGTCACACGATGTTATGTAACATTTATAACAGCCAATATGGGAGCACTATATCTATGCAAATTTGAGCAAACTTATACATACAAAAAGCCCATAATAGTATATTGTGATACAAGTGTAGTGTGCTAAGCCGGTGGGCCCCGGCGGCGGGCGGGCGCCGGCTCCCGCCAGTACGCGTTGTAAAATCTACTCGACCAATTTAAGAAGGCTCCGTTTCCATACATATTATTAGCAATAGCTTAACTCAGTCGGACTATAGATAAAATTAGATTAGATGATTTATTTCATGAAAGACAATTACATAATAAATTTGCATTGATGTCAAAAATATAAGAATTTCTATCATGATCGTCAAAATAACTTAAAAATGAAAATAATAACAATACTAATGAAATAATATTATAGCTCCAATAAGGATTGTCAATGGAATTAGAATAACAGTAAGTAGGTAAATACTTACAAAATCCAAAATATAAATGTACAATGTCAAAACGAAAATACGAGAACAATAAAAATAAAAACGATAAATTAATAAAAGAACACAAATAATATCTCCCAATAAGAATCGTCAACACACAACAATATAAAAAACAAGTAGTATAATATAATGAAAAAGCACGAGTGTTATAATATACTTAAAAGGTACGCGTGTATAATATCTAGGATTATAAACCCAAAATCGGTGGAATAAAAACGCCGTTTGGAGCAAGTGTGTTGAAAAATACATTTTTTCGGTAGCGGCTGGTCGTCGTAATATTAAATGTAGTAAACACTTTTTATGGACTAGTGCGTAAAAAGCCATTTGAGTTCACACCCAGCGTGGACACGATTTTATGAGCAAGATGTGTAATAAAATACAAGAGCTAAATGGCAAAGTGATTGTAAACAAACTGGAATATTAAATTGAATACTATAGAATAGAATAGAAATTATTTATTCCGACAACACATCAACTCAAATAACACATATATCAAATACTGAGCAAAGCTAAACAAAACAGTAGAGACAGAGATGTGAAGCCGAAATGGTCTCCACTCAGCAATGCAGCTGACGCGACGAGCGTGGTCAACGGCGCTGGTTTTATGTGGAGCCAGTGGGGTGTGCGGGTACAGCACGGTGTGCGACACGTTGTGGACACCGTAAATAAATATATACATTAAATTATATATATATACGTACCCCTTAATTTTAAAATGCATAACTCCCATACATACCTAACTTTAGAATAAACAGTTTTAGCATGTAAGTACTTTAGAGTATATTTTACAATTGTATCTGCATGTATTTATACGTGAAAGCAAATAAATGTTCTGATTCTGATTCTGATTTTGATACATATAATATATTCATACATAACTGCTTGATTTAGTACGTAGTAGTATAAAACGCCATAGAGCAGAAACATTTCACTTTCTGCGCACTTCATACATAAGCATTTTTTTGCGACGGATTCGTGTGATCAATTCTTTATCATCGATACTCTGGACCACCGGAAGACCTATGCATGAGTTGTCAGCATTCAGTACGGTCAAGGAATTTTAGTATTATTTGGAACCTTATCACAGTGACAATGGTATGAGGTCTCTAGCGACTTTCATATTGATTGTCACTGTGACAAGGTATAAAATGGTACGGTAGTTTAATTATTTGCCTCTACAATGCTCTGAAAGCTCGAAGGGGAAATGCTACGGCGTAGATGCCTACGACGTAGCTTCTCGTAGCTCGCTATTTTGCACTGAGTTATTTAATATTCGTATCTAGGCGTATTCTGATCGTAATAACAGGTTTGAAATTTGTTCCGGATTTGCTATGGATATAATTTAAAACATGTTATTACAATCAGAATACGCGCCCTGACCAGAGCGACTGCAATTACCAAATTATCAATTATTAATTCGCTGGTTTCTTCCTAGAACGTGCAGAATTGGGAATGACTTGCCTCCTGAGGTATTTCCTTTGCGCTACGACATGGGATTCTTCAAGAAGCGGGTATTTAGGGTTCTCAAGAGTCGGCAACGCTTAAGAGGCTCCTATGATGTTGGTTATGCCCATGAGCGACGATAACCGCTTTCCATCAGGCGGCTCATCTACTCGTTTACTAACTATACTAACATAAAAAAAATTAAGTACATAATTCGTTGTCGCGCGCGACAACTAAGTCGTACTAAGTAGTCTGGACTAATTTTGAATGTTCAGTCGATATTTATTGACAAAATCGGTTTGATTGGTCGTTTGTATAATTTAGCAATAAAAATCGATTAACAACGGATTGGTAGTGCGATATTTATATAAACTTACGGCTCAATTCGAAGAATGAGATACGATAACGATAAGTTCTGGTTTAGATAAGTTCTCATTTAGATATCGTTTGTGTGTCGTATAATTGACAGAAGCAGCTCAATTCGGGCACATTGACGTTAGAAATATCGAAGATAGATCTTATTGGAATCACAGCGGAATCGAAATAAACAATGTCGTTTAGTTATCTATCTTTTAAAGATCTTTAACGTGTCTTCATCATTCTTTGAATCGGGCCGTTAATTAATGTATAACGATTAATTGCATACGGTTGTAAGACGAGTTTTCTTGGAACTCGCGTTCGTATTTATGCGAAATCTCTACCCTTGAATATATTTTCACGGCTGACTAGAAATAACAAATATTTTAACATTAAATATACTCATAAATTATGAAATATGTATACAAGACTTAACAAGCTATATTTAGCGTGGAATCCTGAATAGTTTTTTATCCCCTATGTGAGGAAAAACTTACACAATTTCCCGACGAATGTTGATAAGCCAAACGCTAAAAGAAATAAAGGAAAGCTTTAAGTAACATCTTAGAGACTGACAAAATTGATGAAGTTGTTGTTTTTTTTATTGGAGAAACAGCAGAAATATGCGACAGGATAATAGTTAACATTGTTAGGTACATTTATATTATTGAGATGAACACTTGCTTCCTTAAACGCTCTCACTAAAACAAGCGTAGTCTAGGGACAGCAAAATTTGTATGGCAACATTTAAAATCGTTCACACAGCGTCTATGCAGGAAAATCGTCTAGCCGTGTGAACGATTTTGTAAATCTGGCCATACACACTAGGGTATACCTGCGCAGTTTTTCCTGTACAGTTCAATTGCTGTATAGGAAACTGGACAGGCGAATGCCACACACGCTCCGTTTTACCTGTCCAGTTGATAAAACTGCGCAGGCATACCCTAGTGCAGGGGTTCCCAATCTTTTTCAACATGCGGCGCAGTTACAAGTTTAGTATTTTGCAACGGCGCCCTTGTAAATTTAAAATCACGGTCGAAAAGAGTGACACGACGCTATATTATTTACCGATGCGAGCGCTCAAATAGGTACCCGCGAATATTTGTGGTTTCGGATAATGATAGAACTCACGGCGCCCCTCTTTACTTTCTACGGCGCACCAGGGCGCCGCGGCGCACACTTTGGGAACCCCTGCCCTAGTGTGTATGACCAGCTTTAGTTACCATACAAATTTCGTTGTCAATACGGTATTCGCCATGTGAATCTAGCCTTACGGTCCAGTAGCGTAATGCCAAGGCTGAACATTTTGCTGGCCGGGCGTTGGCTGGACGATGGATGGATTGTGTGAAAGAGGATATGAGAAAGAAAGGAGTGAGCGCTGAGGTGACGAAAGATAGAAGAGAATGGAAGAGAAGATCATGTTGTGCCGACCCCATATAACGTGGGATAAGGGCAGGAGGAAGAAGATCGTAATGCCAAGGCTCTCTCCATGGTTCTTTGAGCGACTCTTAGTTTTTCATTATATCAATGACATACTAGAAAGTCATGGAGAAAGGAAAATATTTAGTGGAAAAGCGTTTTCTCTTATTGAATTTTAACGTTTAGAATGCAAAAATAAATGTTGAGTCGTGTCTGAAAATAGGTTAATTAAATAATACGAAAAATCGACCAACATTCACAGTATTCAAATCGTAGTACATCCACCTTTCGTGTCAATGCAGGCAAGCTCTATATCCAAATACAGGTAAATCGTAGTATTTAAACACAAAATGAACATCGTTATTTAAACACGCCCATGAATCGAGCCGTGAGTATGGAAGGTAAATAAAACAAAATAATCCGAATTGACGACGCCGCAAAAGCTAGACCAGTCAACAAGGCTTTGAGGTCAATTCAAATTTACGCCTGACATCAAAACGGTATCTAAATAATGTCATTTTGTTATACGCTTGTTAGGTGTATGTTTGAACTTGTTTATCCCCCATATTTTCACTTTACTTAGTTTTTGATTAAATAAAATACACTTAAAACTTACTAGACTGAGTCAGTAAGGGATAAATAGCGATTCTCCATATTGCTGATTGTTTCCGATAGCGATCGAATACCGGTATTATATTTTTAACCGGTATCCGGTATTTATCGGTGTTTTAGGTATATTAATAACCCAGATACAAAATATTATGTAAATGTATGTCGTACCGCCAAAATGGCCGTATATACGCGCAGAAAAGTACGCTAGTCTGAAACCGCCCTAAAAGTTGAAAAAATACCCCATATTTAATGGTCGTTGGTCGGAGTAGGAAGCCATATTGAAAAGCTGAAAGCTGTTCCCGTGGGCGTCCAAAAGCTGTTGCTAGGATTAATCATGTTTATTTATTCATTAGCCGATTTTTTCATTTTCTAATTAATATTGCGTTAGGTATTGCTATTAAAATTTTCTATTCGTGGAATTTTTACAAGCCTGTATTGGCTTGTAAATATTGATTATGGATGTATTTGTGTCCTTTTCAATAATTTTATTAAGGCGGTCTTCACACTGGATTAGCATGCCACTTCGACATCGCTATATTATTAGTATTATTTAGTAATAGCGAGCTCTATGAGCGAGATAGAGATAGTTCTCTATCTCGCTCATAGAGCGGCGTGCACTACGCATCAGTGTGATAATCGCGTACACAGATAGATATATAGAATGCTCTTTATTAAATATCATTTATTTTCATTTATTTTCATTGCACACCTTAGTAAAATATACAGACTCAGGTAGAATCATTGATTAAAGATAGAGACAGACAATAGGCGGTTCTACCGCTAAAGAGCAATTTCTTCCAGATAACCCTAAATAGTATAGTAGACAAAAATAATAATAAAAAATTTCCCGTATCCTAAATAAAATCAACCCCATGTTAAAATTACTTTATCACTCAACGTTGCTCAAACTGTACCTAAAATTATGTTACGCTCAAACAATTAACTTGTTGATTGACAAGACGGCCTTGTACCACCCGGTTATCAACATTGCTAGATATACTTCTCACTTCGTATGTCTCTTGAGCTGAGTATACACTAAAATTGCTTATCCATGTTGATGTCCGGATTTTTGACAATTTCGGCAAGCCGTCGGCAGCAATGTTACGCCGCAATACGGCAGCTGTAACGCTTGTGCAGTCTGAATCCGAACGGTACTTTTACCTGAAGGTTTCGGAACGCACTCTCCGAGGGTGACCACTCATCGCTGATGCCGACCGCCAATTGATTTAAGCAAAAGTATGGCCGTGCCGAGCGTGCATAGGGTTGTCATATGAAAAAAAATATTGACAAAAGTCCGAACTTCAGTCTAAAAATCCTAATATTTCCTGGACGGTCATTTCTCAATCGGGTCTCGATCCGTTCTTGACACCGACCGTGTTGCTATGTCTCATCTCTGGCACATACGTCACATCTAACGCAGGTGGGGGTAGACAACTAGACAGTTCTCACAGGGGCGTTAACAGGAGTAGTGGTGCGTTTTGGAGCAAAGTTCCGTAGTAACTCTAATCCTAAACTTCTGGGTGTCCTAGGGACACTACAGTCACTAGCCCCTTTAATCGCCACCATATACTGTAGTTACAGTATTAACCTTACCTTTCCTCTGATCAACTCCAAACCTTTAGCTAACTTCTATGGTTATTTGAGGTTTCTTAAAAAAGCGTGATACTTCCTAAGTCTCCTCGCAACCCTTAGAACATTGTAACAAGGCAAACCTTCATGATGCAGCCACCACGCGCGTTGGCCGGCGATAAAAATATAGCATTTCCGATTGTCTTTCGTTTTTTGCTGCCTCTAATGCAATGCCCAGACGCATGACTGCCGCTACTTACCTATGTTATATATATATTCTGCTGAAGTTTTTATCTGCGTGAGCCTTGGTGAGCCTGCGTTTCCAGACACGCAGCAGCATACGCAGCCAGAATTCATCGTTCGTTTCGACGAAGATTGGAAGGCCAGTGACGATATTTTATTGGCTTAGACTCGCTCGCTCTTAGTTTTATTTTTATTTGTCCATATTTTTTCATTTACCGCTGGTTAGCCTGTTACAATATATGATAATATAATCTTCGTGGCTCATTCGTTACCTACTCTAGTGAACACACAGCTTTAGGCCGGCCGTCTGGTTGCTAGGCGCCGGAAAAGTGCCGTCGCGACGCCATACCTCCAAATACCAAAACGTCATAAGGCTATTTATAACTCCAACCTACTTAGGACCTTTTTACATTTGTGATTACACTCATTCTGAATGATCGCGCTTTAAAATGGGGTATCGACATTCGTGGCTCTAACGCACTTAAGACCTTTTTCTTTTACTATAACGCTCAGTACTAAACCAAGTCTCTTCCAGTATATGTATTTGGGGTGAAAATTGGATAAGAGCTTTTGTGTGCGGCATTACAATTTCGAGAATAGAGGCCTTTAAAAAATACATTTGCGTCGTGAAACACCTGCGTTGGTAGGATGGGAAACGAATTCAATATGTTATTAAATTATAGGATTTAATCGCGTATTAAGTTTCCGACGTTTCGAGGACGGCGTTGTCCCCGTTTTCTCGGAGAAGGCTGGCTAATGTTGGTCTTGTTTATCAACTTGAGCGGTTTGCCCACTAGGGATATTACTCTGTCGACACACAACGCTATCGATATTCGATTTTTCGACTGTCGATATACGTTTCCGCTTACATTTACTAATGACTGGATTCCATGCGGATGAGATCCTCGACTCGATTGAAATTGCAATGTTTTTTTTATTTCAATGCCTTCCCGCACTTTTCTATAATTTAATAATCTGTAAAAATCGTGAAAGTTTCAATCAGTGAATTCAATATGTTTTTTAACCAATTTCCATTTCTTTTGCAGGTAAGGTTTGACAAGTGAGCAGTGAGTTTTACAGAAACCTCTTAAAAATTAGTGTAACATGAAAGTAGAAAATTATTTAATGAATAATTTAGGTTAGGTATGACTTTTAATGATGTGGCCTACCCATCATTTCATAAAATGATTGCTACGTCATGAAATCATTAATTAAACTAATTTTTAGGTTTAAACTCACGTGCTTTTAGACACAGGTTTCACGGTGCTAGTACACACACACTACTACAGTAAATATCATACGTTTACTCTCACCAAGTAAGGTGTTTTCGTACAAAGAGTTACTTTTCACGATTCCTTTCAAAATGTATTTTAGAAGTGCGGACCGACTTAAACTTCAATTCCAGAATTGTAAAACTACTGTGTCCAAAGCCTCTCCAAGAGCCATAGATTGGAATCTTTAGCACTAGTTCCTAGAAACCGAGAGGACTGCAAACACTGGATTTTTCCAAACGAGATTAAATATTTGCCGAAGGATTCCGTTACAAAGAGAAAGTTCTGTAGAAGCTTTGATATTTGATAGATTGTAAGATATTGCAAGATGCTGAAATGATGGGAGAGACGAAGTATTTTTAACTAAGGCATCGTTAGTTTATACATGTTAAAAGATGAATTATCCATTCGGCTAGTTTTGGAACTAACAGACACTACTGCCAGTGGGGCGACACTCCTCCTTTCGGATATTCTCGGCTTCATTTGGTTAAGCATTGCTTCGAGCAATTATTAGGGTTGGCACAAATTGACATCCCTATGCGTGTACGAGCACAGATAGGATAATGACTTGAATTTTGACAACCCTAAATGGCCGAAAGGGATAGTGCCATACATTTTTTTTTATTTATTTTTTTATTTATTTTTTTATTTTTTTCGTCTTCTTACTATGAATGGGTGGGATTCCCAAGTAGTCTACTGATTCTATCTTTATTTCTTTCTTTGCTTAGTTTCGGATGTAGTCAGTGAATTGTACACAGGGGTGGATTGTTTTTATTTTACATTTTACACAGTTTTGGTCACAGTTTGGTCACAGTTTACAGTGCCATACATTAGACAGGGACAGCATGATTCGTTCCTGAATCCAAGAAGTTATACCATACCATATCATACCAAGAAGTTAAATATGAATCAGGCAACAGTTTCTAACGACTAACGAGTGTCGAGTGAATGCGAATGTTTTTTTATAGCGACGCTTTTGGATTTGAGTTTTAATTATTAAATCTCATTCCACTATGATACTGATCTGTCAGTGTCAAGTGACGTTTTTGGTTGAAGGTTGACATAATGCGCATTTCAGCAGGTCGTCTTAAGGAGATTGGAACCATCTCATATTGGGATGATGGCTGATCCATGTTAGATCAGCATCACATCATATTGCTGGAATTGGCCTGTATGACACGAGAGTTGGGAATTATTTTTCTTCAGGAACATTACACTTCAATGACATTCGTAAATTTAAATAAAAAAAAGCAAGTTTTCAGTGATATCTCTACGTTTTCGCTACAGCACGGCGCACGATCACTTACTTTACGAGTATTACTCGTAAAAACGTGTTGGACTGAGGTAATTTTTATGCCTATCGGCCCGATTCGAAGAATGAGATACGATCACGATAAGTTCTGGTTTAGATAAGTTCTCATTTAGATATCGGTTGTATGTCGTATAATTGACAGAAGCAGCTCGATTCGGGCAACCAACGTCACTTTGACGTTAGAAATATCGTAGATAGATCTTATTGGGATCACAGCGGAATCGAAATAAACGTCAATTTTGACATGTCGTTTAGTTATCGATCTTTTAAAAATCTTTCCAAGGCCGTATGTGGTGGATAAGTAAATTTTGAGTATATGGCTTGTGACTCATTATTTTGT
The DNA here is from genome assembly GCF_033807575.1 of Cydia pomonella. Taxonomy (NCBI): domain Eukaryota; kingdom Metazoa; phylum Arthropoda; class Insecta; order Lepidoptera; family Tortricidae; genus Cydia; species Cydia pomonella. The sequence goes on along the minus strand of NC_084710.1, from coordinate 3,541,638 downwards.
ACACACACAGACAAAATTGACAGGCACACATCCATACGCATGTTCGCGCGGCACGGCGTCAAACAGAGCACTTGTACCGACACTTAATTCTGCGCGTTTGCTCAGATGTGTAAATATTTGGGCGAATGTGCGCGCCGCGTGATCTGGTGACGCTGGCGATGTACTTTTTTTTTAATACTTCGTCGGTGGCAAATAAGCATACCGCCCGCCTGATGGTAAGCAGTCTTCGTAGCCTATGTACGCCTGCGACTCCAGAGGAGTTACATGCGCGTTGCCGACCCTAAACCCACCCCGCCCTCGTTGAGCTCTGGCAACCTTACTCACCGGCAGGAACACAACACTATGAGTAGGGTCTAGTGTTATTTGGCTGCTGTTTTCTGTAAGGTGGAGGTACATCCCCAGTTGGGCTCTGCTCTAGATCTGGAATGACATCTACTGGCTGTGCCCTACCACACAATGCGAGATGACATTCACAATGCCCAAACCTCTCTTTTGGACGTAGTTTAAGGACGTACCCGGGTCCGGGTACTAGTTAATCTACTTTTTAAACTGGCAAATGCATATATGTGATTAAAGAGTGACTAAGAGATTGAACGGAACAGAAATAATATCGCGCGACGATGATGCCTTCCTAGCTCCAAATCTTATTAGTTTTATCTGCTTATGAGGTCATGTTTAACTTCATAATCTAAGGCATCGCCGGCTCATGGGCTAGGGGTGGGGGAGCAATTGCTAATATGGCTATGGTAGTGGGAAGGAGGGGATTTTATTCTGTACGGGAGGGCAGCTACCCCCTGTGCCCCCTCTTATATACACTAGTGTCCATTTTCATAATTTGGACATTTTCCAAAAAACAAAACAAAATTTTACGGGAATCGGTTGAAGAATAGGATCTGCAGAAGGGAACCGGACATACGAAAGTATTTTTGCCCAATCTGAAACGGAGACCTTCGCTACTGCTCGGTTAGTAAAGTAAACAGAGGGCATTTTGAAAAAATATTGTGTTTTGTTTTTATTAAAATATTTATGAGAAATTAAAAATAAATAATTCGTGAACTGTTACTATGACGTTTTAATACACTATAACATAGATTAACACCGTAACGCAAATATCTAAATATAAAATTAAACCCCCAAACGTGCACTAATTATATCTAAGTATAATTTTGAATATCCCTATTCATAGCAGCTTCAACTCCAACGACTTTTATGTAACTAAGATAAATATAATTACAATATTAATAACACCAACTATAACCTACTGTCGTCGCTATAACCCTAAACCCTTTATTCCCCATCATAGCTTAACAGGCCAATTCGAACGTACAGTGACATCTGAATCATATTTGAACCATTTTGTTTAGTTATTGTGCTTCTCGTCTGCGTCAATATATGTACGGGCAAGTAAGAGCGAAATGCACGATAACCGAATGACATCGGTTAGATGTTAATCTGATATCAGTGACTTTGATTCTTGGAGACCCTATACATCTCTAAGGATACCTAATTTGATAAACTATATAGTTTTTTAGTTTTGACATTTACACCTATAAATAATTTTAGATTATTTGTTTTGTATGTATTTGTATTTTTTTATTCGACATTAAGATACTTTATACATCTCTAAGTAATAGTACTACTTTAGTTTGCATTTATATTTTCAGTTAATTGTATTTTATAATTGTTGATTTGCTTTTTTTGCTTGTATGTAAATTCCATGTTGACGTGTAAAAGTGCCCTTGTGGCCTATTTGCTGAATAAATGTTGAAGTTGACGTCTACGTTCGAATTGGCTTGTCAAGTCTATTAAATTGATAATCCAGCTAGATTGAATGGAGGCTAGTTCGGGCTTTCCTTTCAATTCCAAGCCTTTGTGAATACTTAAGTCTCTTTTCCCACTTGTCCTTATTTCCGAGCTTTTTATTTCTTTCAGAATGTACACTCGTCGGAAAGGGTTAGTTGGGGATCCCTAAAGTGGTATTTTTGTATTACATGGGATGTAACTATGCATAAAAATACCATTCCATTGAGATTAAGTATATCAAAAAAAAAAAACTCCTGCGCAATATGCCAACAAAATCAATTTTATGCCAAAAATGCCTTACAGCATTTTGGAAAAGAGCTGATACTCTTTAACCGCATCGAAATCGGCCCATCCGTTGGAGAGCTACGATGCCACACACAGACACACATACACATTGGCGTCAAATATTAACCCCCCTCTTTTTGCGTGGGGGGGGGGGGGAACTGTCGTTGATTATTCGACGCGACAGTAATAGTATGAAGATATTATACATTTAAAATGACGCGAACAGATTCATGTTTGGTATAACTGCAAACTTAAACTAGACGTAGTTTTTAGTGCCATTAAACGATTCTAAAAGATTTTTTACATGTAGTCTTAAGGGGCTGTCAACACCCAATGTCCTTGAAATTGATGTTACTTAAACAGTTTTTTAAGAAAGACTATTTGTTTTAGTCAAGTAAGAAAAATATATGTTCATATTAATTATATTTCAAAGACCGTGGTTGTACTCGATACATGATTGAACGAAATCGGCTCGATAGAAAATAATTGCAAAGTTTGGTCTTAAAATCACAATTAAACGGTTTTATGTCTTTATTGTTTTGACTTATGGGTCTGCAATTAAAATCACAATTTCAAAACATTTATATTTAAACCGCTGTTGAGTAAAATATTACACTAATAATCCACTTTTTTTTATTTAAATATTATTCTTATTATTCCCTTGCCCAGGCCCAGTAACATACGACAGTGCTATCTCATTTACTCCGATACAAATAGACAGTGTGCGCGCTTTAGGTATTGACAGCCTCTTAACTTGGTAGTTTTGCTTTGGTGAGCATAAATAATTTTTGATTGAGCAGCAATGTATTTCGTACATCATGGTCATTTGTGACAGTTGTGGCGTCACGTCACTAAATGCGACGTTTTGAGTTAAAACAAAGTAGTGATACATTGATTTCTGAATTATTTTATATGGACAAAATAAAAGTCGTCTGTTTTTAGGGTTCCGTACCCTAAGGGTATTACTAAGACTCCGCTGTCCGTCCGTCCGACTATCCGTCTGTCACCATGCTGTATCTCATGAACCGTGATAGCTAAACAGTTGTCATTTTCACAGATGATGTATTTCTGTTGCCGCTATAACAACAAACACTAAAAAGTACGGCACCCTCGGTGGGCGAGTCCGACTCGCACTTGCCCGATTTTTTTATAAAACCTATGAAAATTAAAGTCTAAACTAACTACCCTTTGGTTATGCTGTCGTAACAAAAATACACGCTGTGTATAAGACTTTGTGTGTCTCTAACTCGTACGTACAAAAAATGTCTATTAAATTCAAGCCAAACCTATTAGGCTTTTGCCCTAGATCTAATATTTGCGCCGATACCACCCACGCCGTAATATCCAATGATAAGTGAGATAAGAAACCAGATAGCCTGACCGTGTTAGGTGATAGCATATAGCTTTTTCCAATAACTGATTCGTTAATTAATATAACCTACGGCCCGATTCGAAAAATGATTAAGACACGTTTAAGATCTTCAAAAGATCGATAACTAAACGATATGTCAATATGTCAAAATTGACGTTTATTTCGATTCCGCTGTGATCCCAATTAGATCTATCTACGATATCTCTAACGTCAAAGTGACATTGGTTGCCCGAATCGAGCTGCTTCTGTCAATTATACGACATACAAACGATATCTAAATGAGAACGTATCTAAACTAGAACTTATCGTTATCGTAGCTCATTCTTCGAATCGGGCCGCTATGATGTTAAAGCAGGGGGACACATATTTTTTTCTTTCGTACCGATTATTTCCGAAAATATTAATTTTATGAAAAAATGGTTTTAGGAGACCCGTATTCGTTTTGAAAGAACTATCGTACGATACCCCACACTCTTAAAAAATCAAAAAATATCATTTTGTATGGGAGGTACCTACCCAATCTACCCATGCATGATTTATGTATCCATGCCAAATTGCAGCTTTCTAGCACAGACGGACAGACGGTCATTTCTATGTAACTACAAAACCCTAAAAATCACGAAAACCTGTCTAATTTGCATTTATTTTCAGCAGTACAATTTTAGTATAAAATAGCTAGTGATGTAGCCGAGAGATTTGACTAGCAACATTTTTATCAGAACTGTACTTTCAGAGTTATGGAGGTAAAACGTTAAAAGTATTTAAAACCCACGCTCGGCAATCTTCCTGTCGTATCTTTTGTTCTCTTCTAATTTCCTGGCTTTACTCCCTCTCTTAATAGGCACGTGTTCACGTCTCAGTTCTGACGAGCGTGACCGCTTTTCTATTACGCGGAGGACCCTAAGGAGTGGGGGGGGGGATTCGTCTGGAAAATTATTTAGGACGTCTTCTAAGAAATGGCAAATAATAGAAATAATAGCTACTGAATGTAATGTATTTACTGAATTGTGGCTCGAGTCAAATGGCTCGGAATTTATGTATAAATAGACTCAAATCCAATGAAAATCAGTCTTTTTGTGTGGAGATGTCGATACGAAATAAAGTAACCCGGGTGTTTTGGTAGTTTCGGGTGTTGCCACTTCGTTTTGGCTAAAATTATTTCTCGTGTTAATAAAATTTTTCTATTATTCATTTTCTAAGCGATTAATTACGAAAATGTTTCGTTTTTCTTTTGAACCCACAACAAAAGGAAAGCCGGTCTTAAAAAATATTGTGTATATCGAAATTAGCTATGGTTAGATCTGTCTTCTACTCGTATTCTCGAATAGTACCTTTCGATGCTGGTGCGGAAAGCGAGTGACAAGACTTGAGACGAGTGAAGAATGACATTTCCGCACGTGTAACGAACGACGGTTTTTAATACAGTTGCGAAAAAATAAGAAATTCAATAAGTACTTTTTTATGCATGTTCTATAAGACAGAAACAATTGTAAATATAAAATATTATACTACTATTACCTGAGTATCGTTATTTACGATTATTTGTGTATCGTATATTTAAATTGTATGAAAACAATATCGAATGTTGCCTTCTTAAAACATTCTTGCAGGAAGAAATAGCTGCCGAAACGCCTGTCAAAGCAGAGTTGACAGGCCTTTCGGTAGCTATTCCGTTCCATTCAGACAACTTATTAAGGACGGTTTTTCAATATTCAATATTAAAAAATAAATAAACGTGTTATAATGATGAAGAGGTAAGTAATAAAATATGAAATATGCTTATATTTATACAGTAGTTTTTTTATGTTGATTACGACTTATAAAGGAAACTAACATTAACACTCATCAAGAAGTAGTAATGAATTGGAACAAGTGGAAAAGAAAAAAGCACTAGTTCGCGAAATCCAACTTTCTGCACGCTAAACAGTTACATAAAGTAGAACTTTTTGAGCAACTCTATTAAAAAACATATATTTTCTTCTTTATTTAGTACAAGTAAGGTCGAAAACATATTTAAAAAAAAAATCTGCGGAATATACGAAAAAGTAACGACCCTGGTATATATCATATAGGTAATATAACGTTTTTCTTATTTGAGTGGCAATTACTGAAAATACTTATGTCTGTATCGCGCCTGTAACGGTGTAGCGTAAAAAATAGCTTTTTATTTCTGTAAACTTTGCTATTTCTACAGGAAAGTCACTAGCAAGTTAAGCATACAATTAAATATGACGCAGTAGGCTGCCTAAAATCGAGATTCAAATTATTTATTACATTCATGCTGAACGTACGTTAGGTCCTAGATAACTTGTCAGATCAGTGGGCGGCGAAGTGAAATTGATTCGTTTTATCGGTGATAAGTGGTGACGTCATAGCACTTGACAGTGACGTCACGGACCAATTCAGTGTCGCGATGGGCGGCCAATTGTACTAGTAGGTGTCGGGTGTTTTATAGGGCAGAAACTGTAGTAACTCTTTACCTACATGAATTTGAGAACGACACTCGGGTTTTTTTAACGAGACTAAACGATGAAGAAGGACAATGAACAAGTATCTTTATGTATTTTACAGTACATATGGTGCTACTTTATAGCACTAGTGCGAAAATTAGCATATTACGTTACTGTGTTGAACATTTAAAGGGCCATATGTACTGTAAAACGTTGTACGATACATACGCGAATAGGTAATTCGCAACTCGTGTCGAGCTAAAACACTCCCTTCGGTCGTGTTTTAATTTATCGCCACTTTTTTCGAATTTCCTATATTTCGCACTTGTATCGTAATGTACTATTTTAATTTTTGTAATGTTGTTGTTGATGTATTTTAAGTATAGCTAAAGTCACACCAAGATAAGTTGGCAGCTATTTTGATAGCCCTGGCAGTGCAATTGGTCTTTTAAACGTCAAACATTATGAAATTGACGTATACTTAACACTTTCATTGGCTGAGCTATCAAAATAGCTGCCAACTTAGCTTGGTTTGCCTCTATGCTACTAGATTTGACTTTATTCGATTTTTGATTGAAGAACAGATTTGATAAAAAAATTAAATGCTCCTAACTATTATAATAATTCAAAATTCGAAAAATATCTAACGTCTATAGTTGATAATGTTGATATACAACCAATTGTGTCAAAATATTTTCAAATATGTTACTAACCAGAGAGGAAAATGAGGACTGTTTGTATAAAAGGCGATTTCGCCTGCGTCCTCCACTTTCTTCTTAACATCCTGAAATGTATAACAGTTGTTATAATTTTAACAATACCGAATATAAGTTTCATAGCATATCAGTACCCCTAGTGTAAATTTAGTCGATAGCGAAACGTGACGTACGCGTTTGCGTTAAGTCTCATTTTGTATGGGTTTTTAAACAGCGCGCCAAGCGGGACGTTTTGGAAAGTCAAAAATCTCATACAAAATGACACTTAACGCAAACGCGTACGTCACGTTTCGCTGTCGAAAATATTTACACTAGGGGTACTGAGCCCCTATGGGATTTAGAAACAGCGCGCCAAGCGGGACGTTTTGGAAACTCAAAATGACACTTAACGCAAACGCATACGTCACGTTTCGCTATCGAATAAATTTACACTAGGGGTATAGTTCTGTCCTCGTAATGAAAAAAATCGATTTTAACTTTTTATGAAAAATAGCATCGGTGCATAAATATATATCTGTATAATATATATTTATTTATTTTATGGCTGTAACCCAGAAATAGTAGAAAAGATTAGTTACTAAAAATGCAGTATTTGTTCAAAAAACGCTTAAGATACAAAATTTAAATGCAGCATTTACATCATACTAAAGTAAAATGCAGTATATTGTTGTTTACTGCATGTTGAAACAACAACGTAATGAAATTTATCTACCGCGCTAAACTGAGGTGAACGCAGCCAGTACATTTGCTGCATTTTACCTTAGTGTAGCCACAGGCTCGGCTTGTCCTTGGGTCGAAACTGCAGGTAACACTAGTAAATCAGTCTGTGATGATCACTGATCGGAGAGGTCCTACCTAATTAAAAAGAATATGATAGTGCTACAGTTATATTAATGTATTGCATGAATAAAATATCAATAATATACACTTGAGTAAAATATTTTTCTATTTACAGATTAATTTTTTTTCTCAGTATTTAGGAAATATCACTATAATTTATTACTTTGAAATAGCCATTTTAATAGCAAAGCTATTCATTTTACATTTAAACATTATATACATATAATCTATATAATGTGGTACCTAATGTTTTTTTGCTGCATTTCACCCATAAATAATAATTATATTAAAATCATCTCACTAATATGAAATGATGTTCAATATGTAACCAAGATAAATGCAGTATTCGACACATGTACTTCATTCATTATATGTATTTTAGCATCGTCTATATACAAAGATATACTATATACTATAATACCAATAATACCAATCTACTATAATACCAATATACAAAGATATACTGCAGTACTCGACTTTAAAACCAAATTTTCGCACAGATTGTAATGAATAACTAAATAATACGACGGAAAGTACAAATTCAAGTTTATATAAAAATATAAATAAGTATTATAATTTAATCTCCTTTAGTATAAAATTTCACAAAAAACCTTCAATCACCTTTTTTTCGTAACTTTGTTTTTGCAATTACAGCATTTTTCATTACAAGAGCAGAGTTATACACTGTAACATGTAAACATATTTATGAAATAAATTAAAATTAGTGATATTCGACGCTTAAACGCAAGTCTTACGTCCACTTTTCTCATTAAAATGAGATTTTATGTAATGGAAATTGACCCTCTAATGTAAGTACTTTCTACCTCAGCTCACTCTTATTAAATATAAATAAGAGGTGCAATTACACTCTGCCCCCGATGTTATATTCGACCCTTTATTCAAAAGGGCTTTACTTTCCCGCTTTAGCTAGAAAATGTAGTCTTTTGCTTTCTACGCCGGTATTGGGGCGTAAAAGCCTTAATGTTTATTAAGACGACGTTTCTCGTAATGGAGTTATTAATGTGGGTTTTACGAGCGATTGACTGAAGCGGTGCCGAGTGTTGTGAAACTAGGGTTGAATTCGACTAGTCGCAGTGACAGCTTATGACATGGCTTAGAGTATAATGCCTCGGACACGAAAACACGTGCTCATTATTTTTTGCTGCTTTCAAACATATACTCAAACCAGCCATTAACTAGCAAGTTGCTTGAGCATCACTTTATATAGGAGTTAGAAGATTTAGTAACTTTTTAGTACTTTGAAGGCCATTTTCTCCTAACAGGTTGAGTTTGGGCAGCTAAAAAAAAATACGTGTCCGTTATTTTAGACTACTCTATAACATATATCAAAATGAATCAAATCGGAGTCGGACAGTTGGGTACCCTTCCTTGTGAGACGAGTCTTAAAGCAGAGGACTCAAAGGACTCGACCCTTAACCAATACTACCAAAGCTGCGATGCACAATGAATCGCGTTCATGAACAAAAATCCTTACGGTACTATGGAGCTCTACGTGGCATATACCCTGTGGCGCGCACTGCATCTGCGTCTGAAAGCACGAATCGTCGTGCGATTCGCACGGAGAAGTGAAGTTAATGTGTTACACCAAGCTGTTTGTGCATAGATATTGAAAATCTACAGTAAAAAGAAAAATAATCGCAGTACCGTCGCTCCGAAGTGTGATAAGCGCCATAATTCATAAACACTTCTTGCTTTTGTCGAGTTATTTTTTCATATTCGTATATAACATGACATGTTTACTGTCATACATAATTATTTACACTTAAGTTGAACTCAAGCAACAGCTGTAGCTATATTTAGACTCATTTAAATGTATCTTCAAATATATTCAACGGCAAAATGCGTGAATAAACAAATGACAACGTCAAGTATTGACTTTTGAAATGAAAATGAAATTCCGAGAAATGGATCCACGGAAGATTGGAGGGCAATGTGAGACATCAACCAAAATTAATATATTTATTGTAATTTATTATGGCTGTTTACAAAATAAAATATTTTACGAGTCATTACAGTAAGTATGAGGAAAAGAGCCTTTCTTTGTCAATAATATTGAATACATTTTTCGGTTTAAATCACGTATTTTTAGCAACTCGCGTGATTTGTTTTGGAGAAATATAAGGCGTCGTACGGATCAGACTACATTGCAGAAAACGTCACTGAGGTAATTTTATAGAGAAGTTTATATACAATTTTACATTTACAGTATCAATGCAGTTGACATCGGCAACATTGGGAATTTTAATGTTAATAGAAAGTCATTTTATTTTATCAAAGTGTATGTATTACTCACCCAGTATTGTATTGTCCTAACCCTAAGTATACTTGTTGCATGGTAAGCTCTACGAAATTGTATTTGTCATGTTTAATATTAATATTTAAGCTCGTTACTGACACTTATATGAGTCATGCTTGAATTAAATAATTATTTAATTTATTATATTTTTATAATTTTAGTAATGCTGGTGTTGTCTGACTTCGAACGGTACCTGTAGTCTCCATTTTAAAGTACTAAGTAAGAGTACTGGGGCATCGCGTACTGCTGCTCGCTGGGTACGCACTCGGTACACATTCGTGTAAGGTGCATGATTAATGCATAAGAAAAAATAATTTGTACTAAACAATAGGCGTATAGGTCGAGTTATCCACGATGGCGCGCAGATTTGTCAAATCTAACGTTAAATAATATGACATTACTTCGTGAATGACACGATCTATACTGACAATAGATCAAGAAAACGGTACAGTAATTTAAGATATTTTAGATGTAGTAAACACCCCTGTCCACGATGACGGCTTAGCAACCAAACTGTCAAGGCCGTGCTGGCAAATGAATCATCAATAAACGGGGGTAGCATGTCAGTTCAATTATCAGCGGAGTGGGCGGGCCGGCGCCGGCGACGCCGCGGCGGGTGTTTTACGGGGCCTGTATCTAGGGCTAAACAAGACAATATTTTAATAAAACGTTACGTTCACAATTAGGCTAAGAATTATGGCGTTATTCATAAAAGACTGTCAACTCTCATCAGCCCTTGATAATCATTTGTTGTTAAAAAGAATCCAAATTCAAAAAGTTTGCTTAGTTTTATAAATAAGTTTTATGAATAAAATTATTCTTTTGGCGGTGGAGTATCTTCCAGCTTTCTCTATCCTGCGCCATCTTTTTGACTTTTCAATACGACACGACCCTCAATTTTCATTAAATAATAAAGCAACGTTACACTTAGTAGGTATTCTGTTTTTATTTATTTACCTACTTAGACAATTTAGATATGTCAAAAAGTCCCGCGATACAAAATACGTAGCGATACGCTGAGAAGAATAGAGAAACGTGGAAATACGTGCAAGATAAAATAAAAACACAAACGTTGGTTCGTTACCACATTTATAATCAAACCCAAGTTTGACGAGAGCAAAAATTCACTTCTACTTGTTCTTAATTAAATATCGACTCTTTTATCAACATCCATATTAAGCAATTTTTGAATCATTGACAGCCTCTCGTGTGGTGCAGCGGCGGCAACATGGTTGCATTTTTATCACTTGTCAATATGCCTATCATTTTCGCACTTACATACTTGTTAGAACGTGACAAGCATGGTGACAGGCGATAAAGTACGACCGTGCTACAGCCGCTGGAATCAGCGGAGTGGCTCCATACATGGCAAAACATTTCGGGTCTCCGAGGGATCTTCCTGAGGTCCTACTCGAGTTTTTCACACTGTTAATCCCGATTTTAATTTAAAAAAAAATATATATATATATATATATATATATATATATGTTAAACATTATTAAATTCTACATGAAATATATAAATGTACTCTCGCAATCTCGCGCGCATATTTTAATTTTTCTGAAAATGTTCAACTCAATTTTTTACTGTTTTTTCAAGTCATAATTCAATATATTTTTCAGACAACTACCTTAATTGTATATACAACATACCTAAATTATAAAGAAATCGGATTAGTACTTTGGTTGTAATCAAATAAAAAAGTTTTTTTCATTTTTGCATTTTTTTAAAAACCTGAAGCATTTGAGGCCAAATTTTTGGTGAAAGCACTACATATATATAGATTAATAAATCCAGTAAAAGGTCATTAATTTTTTCGCTTAGGGGATTTTGGCCAAGCTTACCCGGCTATACCCTTTTAATCGCAACCCATTTTATGCGTGAAAGCTCTTAGTTTTCAAAATGGGTATATGATTTTTTACCGTCCGGGAACATGTTTATAGGTAATAATAATAATATTATAATAATTCAGCCTATTTACGTCCCACTGCTGGGCACAGGCTCATGCGCGAGAGGGCTCGGGCTATAGTCCCCACGCTAGCCCAATGCGCATTGGGGACTTCACATGTATGTGACACCTTTGAATTCCTTCACAGATGTATGAAGGTTTCCTCACGATGGTTCCTTCACCGAAAAGCTAGTGGTAAATATCAAATGACATTTCGTACATAAGTTCCGAAAAACTCATTACGAGCCAGGATTTGAACCCGCGACCTCCGGATTGAAAGTCGGACATCATATCCACTCGGCCACCACCGCTTACACCGCTTGTTTATAGGTACTTGAGAAAATTCTCATGTAAAATAAAGCGTAGGATAAACGAAAATGGAAGCATGTCAGCAGGGCCGGCGCCGGCGCGGCGCGACGTCCGCGACAATTAGCGCCCGGAGATACAGGCTGGAAATTAAGGCGTTTGCTGCCGATAAGGTACCTACAAACTAGTGTTCGACTGAAACCGGATCATTTGCCGAAACCGAACCGGTCGAAACTGAGTCATCCAAGATTTGGTTTCGACTCAGTTTGGACCGAAACCGTAAGAGTAAATATTAACCTAATTTTACACGTTTAACATGTTGCGGAGGAAAATAGCTCACGACAGTTTGATTTTAAACAGGTATTAAAATCTGGGGCCTTTTTTACACGTATGAACAACGAAACACCTAAAATTCGTGGAAGTGGTATTAAAAACCTGCCAAGTGCGTCTCGGAATACGCCTATACTAATAAAATAAAAATAGAAATCCCTTATCATTATAGAAAAGTACCGGAACGCCATCTGAAAGTGCAATGTTGTAAGTTTCGGCGTGACCGAATCGTTCGACAGTTTTTGGCCGAAATATACAGGCCGATTCGAACATACACTGATAGCTGAATGACATCTAACTGATATCATTTAGTTATCGTGCATTTCCCTCATATTTGAACGTACATGTATTGGCGCGAGTGAGACGCACAATAACTAAATTCAAATATCATTCTGACGTCAGTGTACGTTCGAATTGGTCTGTAAGTTTTTGTGCTGAAATACGCCGAAACGAAACCACCGAAACTTCGATCGGACGCTACTATAATATTTGTAAAATTACAAGATGTATAGAGAAGCATATAGGTAGCCTAAATTATGGGCTTTCTCAAAGCCCTTTGAAATGTCCCCGATGTTTGCGAATTTATTTCTAAACAATTAATTTATAACTAACTTAATGCTATAAATTGCATATACAGGATGTCAATCACAATGAAAAAATCAATGATGATCAACTCTGGTCAACGTGGGACTCGAACCCACATCTTTGGATTGCCGGTCCAATGCTTTACCAATTGCGCCAGCTGACCATCCGTCATTCACTGCGAATTTAATGCTGTCTTTTCATGAACCATTTACAAACTTGCCCTGAATTAAAAATAGAAACAAGATAGGTACACACTACAATTAAAACACAAATCTTTACTGCCGCTACCGTCTAACATCGTTTTTTAGAAGCATTTATTTAACTTGCACAGTTTGTACAGTCATGTATACATATTTTTGGCACTTTGCCCGTGTCGATATTTAATACCTTGACTGTACTTATGTATATAGGCAAGTTAAACTAGTTAGACTCACTTCCCATTATTCGATTTGACTGAAACTTCACATTACGTAAGTTGGGTGACAATGCAATATTATGGTTCCTACCATCGAGCTGATTTCTGATGATGGATATAGGAGGTGGCCATAGGAACTCTGTGATAAATCAACGCAACCTAATTGTCCTTGGGTTTGTTAGAATTGTCTCGATGAGCAATTCGTTGCCTGTTGAAAGAAAAGTATAAGATAAGATAAGTAACGATGGTTGTGTGTATGTAATAAATAAATAAAAAAAATAAAAAATATTCAGCAATAAAAGTTTGTATCAATTAAGTCAACATTATTTATTTGCAAAAATAAAAAAAAAAGTCTCGTTTAAATTTTATACACATTAAAACCCCAAAAAGGTAGTAAAATGTACATTTTAGGAGGAACACTTTGACAGGCAAAAAACTGGTTTACACGCCCTTTGAATATTCAGGCGTGTCGCTCTAGATGCATACATTACGGACGCCTTGACATGTCAACATAAACACGTTTAAATATAGCCGGTATTTAAACGATACGGTTAGATTATAGGGTGGAGTCGATATTGGACATTGACTATCTCCCGTAGACTCCTCATAGCCTCCAATGTCCCAGAATAGTTTAGTTTTTGAATTTGGAACCTTGACTTATTTAATCAAAGTTAAAATTACGTTTTAGAATAAAGCCTTCATACGAGTACGAGTTTCTCGATGGCCCTTTCACTAAGGTTCGCGAGGTCTTCAATGAATTTAGTGAGAGGGCATTCCAGAACAATGAAAAGTATGTGTCTGAAGAGTGTAAACATTAATCTCTAAATTGATATTTAATTTAATTTAAATCTAGTAACTAAAATGCCATTCGATGAATAAATAAATAAAATAAATAAATAAAAAATAAAATAAAATAAAATATTTTTATTTCAGAACTACTAGAATTCCATAAAAAAAAAAAATTGTTAGTACCATCGTTATAGCTAGGGGTTAGTAAGTACATTAAAATCAAATCATATCCAAACATAATAAGAATAATAAATAATTAATAATCTTGACATAATAACAATGAAATCATGATTCATAGTAAAATAAAAATTAGTTGAAATAATAAATACAAAATACAAAAATACAAAAAAAAAATACAAAAATACAAAAAAAAAATATAAATATAAAAAAAAAGGTAAATAAGATAAATAAGATAAATAAGAGCCTCTGAGACTCGGGAGAATATTGAAGTATTTTATAGCTAAACGCCCCTTGACTTGTAAAGTACGAGTATTATCAACATTGTATTGTAAAACAGTGTTTTGATTAATTTTTGTTGATATTAACTGTCAATAAAGTGTCTTAAATTGAAGAGAGGTGAAGTAAAAATAAGAATAAGAATTCTAAACATAAACTAGCGATGACAGTTTCGTGTCACGACATATTGTGCGTATGGACAACCATAACATTCGCAGCTAAAATGAGCTACTACATACTCTGTCTATAATGAAAATAAACATTATTAATTCTGCCATTTAAGTGCAAATGTTTACACCCGCCGACCACCTTCTTTTGTCCCTTTCATTTGCATCAAAAGTAAATAGAGAAGGCGCTTTGCTAGCTCGTTTCGATATTTAAATGAGGTATAGGTGATATGTGATCTGTGATATTACCGGCCAGTAACTAACCACTGATTGTCTGTAGAGTAGAGCTTATGTTAGAATGAAATAGCCAGTTACGAAGTGTAGAATCATTTACTCGTACTAGGAGCTAAATGATTATTTGATTAAACTACATAGAGGCTTAGAATTATGCAAGCCACCCCACACTAGCACCTTGTGTACCCTACGCAATGTTGGCGCAACTGCGCAGTGATGCACATCTATTCCAGTATGGAATGTTACTGTGATACCAGTGTTCGAATCCAGCACTGAACTGGATCGAATTGTTTAATTCCAGTCATTTTCATCGTCCAGTGAATTTATGGAGACAGTGACCAAAAAAATAATACTTTTTCACTATTTAACTTTCATCCAGCACTGGATTGACGGTCTACATTATTCCAGTGGCGCTGGATTGGGCGAGCTGGAATCAATAGTAAACCATCATTCTGCTCACTGAACTGGAATTTATTATATTCCAGTGCCGGTTCACATTATTCCAGTAGCATTCCAGCGTTGGATTCGATCACTGAACTGGAATGCCACTGGAATAGATGTGAACCGGGCATGATGCCATTTTCCACAGTTAGATTAATTATATAATCATATAGCTACTAGTATAAAAAAAAAATACTTTTATTCAGTAACTATGATTTGGTATACAGTAGCTGTGCTGGTGCCTCTTTGTAAGTATTTAAGATACTTGTGTTAAGAGAACACCGCTCTACCACAGGATGTTTTGCTTACAATATAACATGTTCGTATAGGTACATATATTATCTTTCGATATTGCATTTTAGCATTTTACTTAATAAAAACAAAAACAATAGAATTATAACTGCAACAACTTATGTATATATATTTTTAAGGTAGAATGTACAACAATTATCTTTTCTTGTGTGTTTGTGTGTGTGTGTGTGTGTGTGTGTTTGTGTGTGTGTGTGTGTGTGTGTGTGTGTGTGTGTGTGTGTGTGTGTGTGTGTGTGTGTGTGTGTGTGTGTGTGTGTGTGTGTGTGTGTGTGTGTGTGTGTGTGTGTGTGTGTGTGTGTGTGTGAATATATTATATTAATTTATGTGATTAGTGAATATATTATAGTATGAACTTGTTCTTTTATAAAAGAGCATAGGATAGACTGCCCATGCCATAATCCTTATGTTTGCTTTGGCTCGGTTGAGTAAAAATAGTACGAATGATGTATAGTATAAATGTAAGTAATGTACCAAAGGAAGAAAAAAGTAAAACGAGCGAAGAAAATGATAAATGACCGAGTAGTCGTGAAGGTAAATGTGGCTATTAATATTTTCTCTACTTACATAATACACTTGCTAGTCATATAGGTAATATAAGGTTTTCTTTTGTGCAATTAAGATTAAATAAATAAATAAATAAACTTAGGACTAATTTCAAGGGTTCGGTAGCCAAGGAACCCTTATAGTTTCGCCATGTCCGTCTGTCCTTCCATCGGCAGCTTTTTAATATAATTCGTAACAAATGTAAATATTTAATTGTGTGGGTGTGAACAGACATAATAATTAAAAAAATAAGTTAAAAAAAACATTTTTGGATGGAATTTTAACAGGATCTTTACTAAATTCTATAGAACTCAGGAAGAAAATGTTAATCTCAAGGCTAAGCCCAATCAACTAGCACTAATGCTGCCTATATTTGGCACGCCCATGTCTGAATAAAGTCATTAAACAAATCAACGGGGCGTCTAGTCGGCATTCGCTGTTTTTGGCAAATAACACTTTAATTCCACAATGCGTGAAGGTCCCTTCCTTTTTATAGACACTATTTTTATTGATCAGTCAAGCTAATTAAGAGCCAAGATTTATTGTCAATTTTTTTGAACGTTAAAATGGACTCAGAATGAGAAAGTTCAATTATAATTAAATAACTTCATGATTTTCAATAAAATATATATAAATATGTACGCCACATTAAACATCACTAATAGGGTGGTCTAAAAATACGCTGACAAGACATTTTAGGGGAATTTATTTTTCGCCCGCCATTTTGCACCGTGTATCGGCGTCGTATGTCCGCTCTAGGCAAATTACTAGGCCGCGTAGCCAACGTTACAATCGTTAACGCTCCGTAGCGTAGCGTAGTCATCTCTCTCTATCACTCTTCCATATTAGTGCGACTGTGACACTTGCGTTTCGTTCGCCACGGAGCGTGAATGATATTTATTTAGTTATTTTATTTATTTATTTCAAATATTTATACGGCATTACAGCATATGCCAATACACCGAATAATTAGACTATACAAATACAAAACATATATAAAATAAAAAACAGATATTCATTAATAATCACATGCAAGTGCTGGAAAGCCTATCATCCATCATCTCACAGAACCTCAGACACTCCTGGCACACATTCGCCCATCTCCCCGCAAACAACACACTCTGGTGCTGATGTCAAGAGTGCATTGAGCAGCGATAACGCGCGGAGGAGTGGCGAGTTCCTGCGCGATACTGTGCGCGCCGCCGGTACGGCCAACAGTGGACGCGTTCGCGGCCTCAAGAAGACTCGAGGAATATCCGGGACGTACAACCTCAAGACTCGATCTACCAGTTCCGGGCAGTCCGAGTCACCGCGCAATATGCGACAAGCTGTAGTCAGCAAGATGTTGTTGCGCCTGATGATATGCACGTTGGCTACGCGGGCTGATGTCCGCGGTACGAAATATTAAGTTGCGTGCCGTGGCGAGCGGAGCCACGCCAATCCGTGTGTTCTTCACCTAACATTTTGAAAGGATAGAATTATGTCAATCGTTTTTAAACCGAGTAAAACATATCTATTATAACTTGCCTGTATTCTATCCGCTAAGTTCTGCAAGTTTGCAGTGAGCACTTAAACGCATTAATAGTAGATCAGTTGTTATCGTGGTTTCAAGCAGGTCCCTGCCCATTAGAAGTTGGGTTTACGGGCCGGTAGTACATTACTCTGAACTTAGATCTACAGACTAAAACCTAAATTATAATACCTACGTGAAAACTAGAACCGAGGGGGTTGCAAAAACAAATATGCAGAGGGGGGGGGGGGATCAGGTGTCTCTGCCGCAGTTTGTAAATGTATGTCAAAATGGAACACAATTCTAGAGGATTTATGAAAGTACTCCTAGTGTGGGAAGTTTGCGAAATGTTGTAGGTGGTGAAATTTGTCAGCAAAATATTAATGCGTCCAAAATATATATTCGACAATGATATTTATTTACTTAATCGTCTTTGTGGAAATAGTTTTTATCTTAAGGCAAATAATATATCATAAACGACATACACATATGTATTGACATATTTCTGGTAAATACGATTATTTGAGTAATAACTGGCCGGTACTACCACCATACTGAGAACGTTGATAAACAAACAACGACATTACTTCTTTACAATAAAATTGTATTGTCCCTAGCTCCCTAGTTATTTTTAAGATTCTACTTATTCTTAGATCCGTTTATTCAGCCCACTTCCCACATATCACATAAGCACACGTTATACCCCTTGTTGAGGATACATAGTATAGTACAAACAGGATAATTCGAACGCATACTGATATCAAAATGACATCTTACTGATATCATTCAGATGTCGTGCATTTCGCTCGTACTTGTCCGTACATGTATTGGCGCGGGCGAGACGCATGTTAGCTAAATAATTTGATTTAAATATCATTCTCGTGTACGTTAGAATTGGCCTGATAATCGATGAACAACTTAAATTAACTGCCCCCCGCCAATTATCTCTCGTTTAACCCAGTGCCACCCAGATTGTAGGTGGAGGTGGAGGGCAAACAGGCGGCCAAGTCTCCAACTTAATTTGCGGTAGACACTGACCATGGGTTATTGACTGTCTATCATGGACTCCGCATTACTTAAGCACTTACAAGGCAGAGGGAATATATTTACCACTTGATATTCAACTGTATTTCAAAGTGATGAGGTTCAGTTTGGCATAATTTCGGACGCCTTTATGGCTTTATAAAGGGCTAATGGCTTACAGTAGGCACATAGGCACTCTTTTTCTCCTACTTTATACTCGTACTACAAAAGATTTTGCGCTCTTCAACTCAATTAGTATGGGAGCGCAAATGTTTTATGATTTAAATGCTCTCTATTCCCTTATACTATATAATATCTCTGCGCTCAGAATTGCGTTCTCTTGTTAAGGTGAGCGTAAGGAACTGAGAAGACGCCCGTCTCATTGATCTTAATGCGAAACGGCGGATACGTAAATCCCGGCATACGTTCTGGCCCCCTATAATGCCTCACCTGCGATAGAGTTTTTAAAAGTAAGTTCGGCTTTCCAAGCCATATCAGAGCTCACGCTCTCGTAATTAGCCAGGGTCGCCGTTGCCGATTACGGCATGGATGGCTATAAATATATATATATATATATATATATATATATATATATATATATATATATATATATGAAGAAGCATCAGGAGGCTCGGCGGAACGTTTGTCAACAGTTAGTGACACATCACGAGTGTTGGCATCATCGCTTTCATCGTTATCAGCCATTGTCGTATAAGGATGGAGAAAACGCGGAAATAAAAGCACGTTCTACACGTTTACGGATCACTGATTTTATTTAAATAAACTTTAGATTAAACTACAATACGATTGACACGATAAAATTAGATTAGGAGCCAATAGGTTAGAACACGTGCACCGCCGTGCGCAGCTATCAACAGAATGACGGCTGCCGACCGGTCGGCGCCATCTTGCTACCCTATTCGGGGGGAAACCCGCTCCTATTTTAATGCTACCTTCAACTTTTCATAACTATCAATGTCAACATAATTTCAAAGGTACCCTAATTTTTATAATAATCAACAATCTTGACATTTTGACGTTTAAGCAATCATAACAAACAATTAGCTGTCAACTGTCAATATGACACTCAATCAACCACGATATTTTGACGTTTAACCAATCACAACAAGTTAGTTTAGAGAATACCCACCATTAATACCAACATTTAACTACTAACATCGTTTACCATCATTTTACGTGCTATTATTAATCAAAACAAACAACTAAATAACAATCATTTGCAAGTAATTCAAAGATAGGGACAAGTGCTGGCGCAATATCAAACGGCGCGCCGTCACGGCCGTCCTGCATATTCACACGTCCTCGTGTGCTGCAGCTGTCTCATCTTCAGTATCTGCAAACGAGTAATAAATAGTGGTTTACACTACGATCCACTCGGTCACCCTGACCATCATATGCCACACAAGAAATAAAGTTAAACTCGTGCCACACAGGCCCGTCATTACACAAGGTCATGAGTACCATATAGGATCAGGATGACACACACAGTTATAAGCATACACACAGTATAGGATCATTAATGCCACACAGGCTAAGTAGTCAGTACCACAAAGGCGAACCATTGCCACACAGGCTCGTCAATGCCACACAGGCTCGTCAATGCCACACAGGCTCGTCAATGCCACACAGGCTCGTCAATGCCACACAGGCGCACCAATGCCACACAGGCGAGTCATTGTCATTACAGAGACCATTAGTGAAATCATAGTAAGCAAAGATATTGTACGTAATAAAGTTACTCACCATCGCCGTCATCGGCACATTCTGTCTCAACTTGGTCAATAGGGATTTCTAACCCAGCGTTTAACTCTAAAGGAACATAGCACTCAGGCATGGCCCGCACGCGATCATGTGCGTATTTGTATGTTCTATTAGAGTTAAGAGCCTTCAGCAGATACCTGTCACCATCCAACAGCTCTACTACCAAATATGGACCTTTAAATTTTGAGTCTAACTTTGTTTGATTACGCTCGTGGTTTTCCAAAAGAACGTAATCACCAACTTTAAACTTTTTAACCTTGGCTTTAGTTTTATCGAACCTGTTCTTTTCGTAAGAAGCGCTAGCCTCTATTTCTCGTGCCGATTGCTCTCTAATAGAATTTAAGTCAATTGCAGTCTCGTCCATTTCTAATGTCATTAGGTCTAAAGGTCTTGCAACCTTTCCTATTAAAAGCTCTAAGGGACTCGCTTTTGTTACCCTACTCATCGTACAATTGATAGCCAGCTGAATATCAGGCAGCGCATCTTGCCAAGACCTATTCCTACTTGTCTCTACAGCTGTTAACATATTTTTGAGCGTAGACATAACTCGCTCTACCTGCCCATTAGCTCGGCTACTACCAGTTGCAACAAGATGTAAATCAACATTATGGGCGTTGCAATAGTCCCTAAAGTCCTTTCCTGAGAAACATCTACCCTGATCAGCAATAACGCGCTGAGGTGCGCCAAACAATGAAACATTGTATTTTAATGCTTTAATCGCACTAGTTGCGTCTATATTTCGTGTATGGTATAAAATCACAAATTTCGTAAAAGCGTCTATAGATACGAATACGTATTCTTTCGTATCTTTCTTTCCGCTTAACTTTCCCGTTGCATCCATATGAATGGTGTGCCATGGAATAGTAACTTTGGGGATGGGGTGTAATTCAGCTTGGACCTTTCCGGAGTTACCCTTTGCCACCCTGCAAGTTATGCAATTTTCTACAAATTTCCTAACATACTTGTTCATGTTTGGAAACCAAAAGTGGCAGTAGACTTTTTCTAGGGTCTTTTCCCACCCTAAATGCATGATGTTTTCATGTACATGATTTATTATGGCCCACTGAAAAGCCCGAGGAACTATGGGCAACCAAATACTTTTATTGTTCCTGTCAACTTTTCGATATAGTAACCCACGCCTAATTTCATACGTTTTAGCAATGTCGCTATCGAGTTCATTTGTTTTAAATTTAGCTATGATAGATTTTATTTCATCGTCTTTTTGCTGTTCGGCTTGTAGCCAGGTATCTGAAATTTCTGTTAAATTAATTCGTTTCTGTTCGACTCTAGTTATCTGCTCACGGGTTGGCAAAGGATTACGTGAGAAGAAATCTGCGTGACTCATATGTTTGCCCTGCCGGTATTCGATGTCAAAATCAAATGACTGTAGAAAACACCACCACCTATGTACTCGTGGTGTGAGATCGACTTTTGATTTAGATGCTTTGACCGCGTTGCAGTCTGTCACTACTAAAAACTTCTTCCCCTGTAAATAATGACGAAAATGCTTGATAGCGTTGACGATTGCAAGTGTCTCTAGTTCGTAGGAGTGGTAATTTGACTCAGCCATAGAGGTTCGGCGACTGTAATATTCTACGACATGTAATCTACCATCAACTTTTTGCATAAGTATTGCACCATAGCCTTCCGCGCTCGCGTCCGTGTGCAATTCCGTAGGAAGATCCGGGTCGAATATGGTAAGTACAGGTTTGCAAGTAAGAATATCTATGATTTCTCTACGAATTTTTTCAAGCTCGGGTGTCCAGTGAATTTTTCCTTTGCCTGACGTAAGACCGTAGAGCGGGGCTGCTTTTTGCGAAAATCCAGGGACAAACTGCCGAAAGTAAGAAGCCAAACCGATAAATTGACGTAGTTGAGTAACAGTTTGAGGAGGTGCCAGTTCAGTTAAAGCTCTAATTTTACGTGGATTTGGTCTTATTTCGCCTGCAGACACCTCAAAGCCCAAAAATTCTACCCTCTCTTTCAGAAAAGCACATTTCTTGATATTTAAGGAGAATCCTGCATCCGTCAAAGCTTTCATTACTAACTGTAACCGCTCAAGTCCTTCCTCGATAGTACGCGATGGAATGATTACGTCATCTAGATAGACGACAGCAAAGGACTCGGTCAACGATCCTAGGGCTTTATTAATGGCTCGTTGGTAAATTGAAGGCGCATTGCGAAGCCCGAAAGGCATGGATAAGTATTCAAATTGGCCTTCGGGTGTGACAAAAGCTGTACGCTCGATAGACTCTTCTTGGACCGGTATCTGATGATATCCACTAGCCATATCTAACGAGGTAAAATAATTAGCTCCGACTAAGCGTTGAATTTGATCTGATATTAATGGTAGAGGATATCTATCAGGCACCGTGTTGTTATTGAGTTCCCGGTAATCGACGCAAAGCCTATCACTTCCGTCTTTCTTTTTAACCAGCAACATGGGACTTGCGAAAGGAGAACTGCTTTCCCGTATTACACCGGCTGATAAAAGCTCTTTAATTTGATTACGTACGACAGTTCTCTCATCTGGACTTAACCGGTAAGGCCTACGTTGAACCGTACGGTTGGGGTCTATCAATTTAATTTCCAGTTGGCCCGTAGTAACCCTACCAGTCGGCGTGCCCTCCACAAAGTATCTAGAATTATTTTCAAGGAGCGAAATCAATTTTTGTCTGTCGTGCCCAGTCATATCACTGTTTATACCTTCAAAACTATTTACTTTTTGCCCTACACTACAGACTGATACTACTTTTGTTTTATTAACCACAAGCTTATGCTCAAAAATCTCAACCGAAAAGCCTGACAAAAGCAAATCTCTACCTATCATAATGTCATCAGTAATATTTTCATCTGGCACCACATGAAACAACAACTCCACCGAATAACCTTGAATAGTTACTGTTGACAAAACTTGGAAGTTGCAATTGATATTTCCATTTAAACCTATCAACGTCACTGCATAATACATTCGTTTGCCAGAGAGTTTACTTGCTAAACTTTCTCTTATTAAAGAGCATTCGGCACCAGAATCGAAACAAAATGAAAACTTCTCACCGGTTTGGTCCATAAGATGATCAGTGGCTGCTTTGATGGTGCAGATGTCCACCCGTCGCTCGACCCGTGTATCGCTGGCCTTAGTATCCCTACTAGGGCAGTGTGAAGCGATGTGACCTTGTTCGCCACATTTGAAGCAGGTTGGAGTAATCTTCTTTTTGTTTTCGTTGTCTCCTTTCGAAAATTGTGGTGTAGATGTACTTGAACTTTCGGAACGTATGCTAGTGTTGGGGTCACGACTACTGCTTCCTCGACATTCGCTAGATATATGGCCTAGCCTGCCACAGTTGTAACATCGTCGTGAGCTATCAGTACGCGGCTTTTTTGCATCCACAAACGAAGTTGTCTTGTCTTGATTAGGAGGTCCTCTTTTTCTAAAAGTATAGGCCATAAGCTCTTGCTGAAGTTTGTTGCGGTTTTCTATTTCAGTGGTAAATGCCACTCTTTGTAATCGAGGCTCTATCTTCGCAGCATGGGCTAGTGTAACAGCGATGGCGATTTGCTCGGTGGTCAAAGACTTCCATCTTGCCAACAAGGCGCTCATAAAGCGACTGGTGTAAGCGGATAAGCATTCGCCTTCTTTTGGGCTCTCATTGAATAATCGCCATAAATTTGCGGCAGGAGTTTCAACAAAATCGAATCGGGCGAGAAACAGGTCTTTCAACTGGGGCCAAGTTATTCCAGGAAAACTAGCCTGTGCTAACCACGCTGCTGCGCTTCCTTTGAGTGCTTTGCTTATGGTCATTATGAGATTACCACCCGAAAGGTGTTTATCTTGCAAACATAAGTCCACTGTTTCGCACCACGCACGAGCATCGCTATCCCGAATATCAGGATTAAATTCAGGCAACGAAACTTTTGATTCCGTGACACGTGGTTCTTGTATAGCACGAATTAACTCTGCCAAGTTCCGTTGTTGCATGTCAAAAAGAGATTTCCATCGATCGCACTCATTATTTAGTGAATATTTTTCATTCTGACCTGTAGGCTGCTCTGGAAATGCACGGGGTAATCCCACTTCTGATGAAGAAGCATCAGGAGGCTCGGCGGAACGTTTGTCAACAGTTAGTGACACATCACGAGTGTTGGCATCATCGCTTTCATCGTTATCAGCCATTGTCGTATAAGGATGGAGAAAACGCGGAAATAAAAGCACGTTCTACACGTTTACGGATCACTGATTTTATTTAAATAAACTTTAGATTAAACTACAATACGATTGACACGATAAAATTAGATTAGGAGCCAATAGGTTAGAACACGTGCACCGCCGTGCGCAGCTATCAACAGAATGACGGCTGCCGACCGGTCGGCGCCATCTTGCTACCCTATTCGGGGGGAAACCCGCTCCTATTTTAATGCTACCTTCAACTTTTCATAACTATCAATGTCAACATAATTTCAAAGGTACCCTAATTTTTATAATAATCAACAATCTTGACATTTTGACGTTTAAGCAATCATAACAAACAATTAGCTGTCAACTGTCAATATGACACTCAATCAACCACGATATTTTGACGTTTAACCAATCACAACAAGTTAGTTTAGAGAATACCCACCATTAATACCAACATTTAACTACTAACATCGTTTACCATCATTTTACGTGCTATTATTAATCAAAACAAACAACTAAATAACAATCATTTGCAAGTAATTCAAAGATAGGGACAAGTGCTGGCGCAATATCAAACGGCGCGCCGTCATATATATATATATTTGCGCGGACCGAGAATGCTCCCAGGACTGATATTGTATGACGAGTGTCGGGAATGACCGGTTCCGGGACAAATTTTAAATAGAAAATCAGTACCTTGGGAGCACACCCGGCCGGCGGCCGGATGTGAAGTAGAAAAATATGATAGTCCATTTAGTAAGTGATCTGTAACATGCGAAAACGTTTATCAAACGTCGTAAAAGACAAGCATTACCCAACAAGAAATGCCATCTCGTCGCCGGGATGTCTTAATCGATCACAGTTTAACCGGCTCTAATCGCATGTAATTTATGCTATCAAGTGTCTGATTGAGTTAGTCTGCGGGCTGTCTTGAACAGTGACGTAGATTTTCATGAAGGGAGTAAACAAGGCATTTGGAGGTTGGCAACTAATGATGACGTAATAACCCTTTGAAAGCTAAGGACTTTTAAAGGCGTCGTGGGTGCCTTTAGTGACAAGATTAGTTTAAAGGTGCATGCATATGTATGTAAGTCGGGTGGCAATGCAATATTATAGTACCTTCGAGCTGATTTGATGATGGACACAGGAAGTGGCATAGGAACTCTGTGATAAAACAACGACACCTAATTGAGTTTGGAGTTGTTAGAATTGTCTCGATGAATACTACTTGCCTGTGATAAAAAGCAGTCAGTGATGAAAGCTTGTATCAAAAATGCAATTTAAATTAAATGAAGGTTTGAACGTACTAATCGCGCCAGTAATGCAGCTAAGAACATCACTATTTTATTATACGCCAAAATTGCGACGCAAACGGAATCCTGTAATCTAGGTGACGTTCGTATGTTATAGTTGTTAAATTTGCAGCTGGTCCCCAACGGCTTATCCTTTGTCCATTGTTAACTAGAACGGCGCATGCCACTACCTGCAAAAAAAGGACCCGGTCACTTTAACCGCTTATTTAATTACAACTCCTATGGTAAATGAAATAAGATTCAATGAACAATAATTGTAAAATAATTTGCGAGTTCTTGTGTGGTTCCAGTACTGGTCAAACCTACGCACATGCTGGCAGGCGAAGGAAGCCCTCTCGACAATCAACCCCGGTTTGTCACGAAGGCTAAGACAGCTGAATAGCACACCACACACCACAGCTCCGGTTTATAACTGGGGCAATAACTGGCCATGCCCCACTAAACAAGCACCTGGTGACTACGTTGAACAGACAGCCCCCTCTGCAGGGCATGTATGGAGTCAGAGGAGACAGCCTACGTTATTCTCGAATGCTCAGGGGCGGCAGAGTACCGGGCAAAATACTTCGGTTCACTGAGGTCTCTCTGAGAAGTCGTCGGCAACGTCAAGGTTCTGCTAGGCTTTCTGGTCGAGCTGGGTTGGTAAAAATAGTGCAGACTAGACAGATTATATGATATCGAGTTGCGGAAACTAAGTCCGCGAAAACCTATACCTATCACCCTTTCATATAATTTTCAATGCCATCTTAAAATAATGGGCAGTTATTCCTATATTGGAACAATTTGATAATCGTAATGTCTAATAATATTGAAAAATACAACACCCAATTGTAAGTAAACATAGCGATGTTCTACAAACCTTTTTGTTTCCTCTGCTATTGTGTGAAATAATTTAAATAAATGCTGAACAAACAGCTATTGTTTAAACCTGCAGTGTGTTTAATTCGCAAATAATGAAAAATGGAAATATAGCGCGACACGACGGTGTGCAATGTAGGTTGCTTTAACGTTATTATAAACATATTATATTATGACCCAATACACACACATATATACTTACATACAAACAAATACTCGTGCACACACAGCTTAGAAATCATAGCATTATACGTTAAAAAATAGGTAGAGTTAGACCATGCTAAGTTGGCAGCTATTTCAAAAACCTCTGGTACAAGTCTTAATTTCATAGTAAGTACTTTGACATTTAAAATAACACTTGCACCGTCTGGGCTATCAAAATCGCTGCCAACTTAGCTTGGTCTGACTCTAGGTATGAGTAAGCTTCAATATAACTTCTCTGTATTATTTGTTTAGTTTAGATATGTAGATTAAAAATCTATAGTAGATAGGAACTGGGTCCTGTAACACCGGGTTTCCTAGCTCAGGACACAGGGTCTGTATTCAATTTGTGCAATATTTTTTTTTTTCAATATACTTATAGTCATAATATAAGAATTATTATATTTCATACATAACATTATCCATATATTTCTGTTCCAGGTAAGCTAGCAGACAGGATGCGACGGGTAAAACAAACTTTTAATGGACTTTATTCCAATACCTCGCAGTTCATTTGAAATGTAAATTTGTGCTAATTATGTCGCGGTGCTTATGCTGTCGATCCGTCCCTTCTGTGATCATTTTCTCTCAGAATTTCTAGAACTGTAGGTTTTGGTCGTTATTGTCATGAAATCAGCCAATAGAAATCATACCACATGACACAGAAAGTGCTCCATGTTTACCCTCTGCCGCCGACGAGGCGAGGATGACCCTGACAAACATGATGGCCACTATAAACAGAGACTTAGATAAGGCAAAAATACCAGCCCAGACGACCCGGGATAGACAGTCCAGGCGAAGAATTACCAGGAGAGCCGACCATGGATTAAGACAGATACGCACGAAGCGTTTCGCTTCAACATGTTTTTATTTAATGATAGAGGAGGCAAACGGTACAGACGGATCACCTGATGGTAAGTGATTACCTCCGCCCTTGGACACCTGCAACACCAGAGGGGTTTTGCGACCTGCCAAGGAGTAGAATGCCCTGCTCCAGTTTGTGCTTCCGCATGAGTACAATCTGGATCTCTTCAAGGCTAGAGTAAATGGGTATCTCATAGGTAAGCGTGCTCCATCACTTACCATCAGGTGAGATCGCGTCCAAACACCTGCCTATCCTCCAAAAAAAGAAAAGAACAAGAAGAAGGCAATTGTAGTCATAGGCGACATAGACTAATTTGGTCATAAACCTAGTAATTCATATCATGAAAGGGATCTCTTGCCATTCTAATCCTGCGTACACTTGATATATTCGCTAGATTGTCGATCAATTTTCTGAAAGGCTAATAACTGCTTTTTCTGGTAAGTAGGTAGGCACGTGGCCGAGAGAATTTGGTAAAAGTTTAGCATTCATCATCATCATTTTAGCATCCTGCCGCCCATTGCTCCTACTGTACGCCACTTATCTTGGTCCTAGGCTAGTATTATCCAGAATTATCCCGCGATCCGAATGTCGTCCACACAACGAGCTAACGGACGCCAGGCTCTTCTTCACGGCAATGACGTCACCCACGTCCCGTACCAGTGCGCGTCTGATCTCGACTAAGTTTAGTGCATTACTTATATAGAAGAATCTTTCGTCGCTGGAGTTTCTTCCAGCTTTCTCTTACTAGCGCGAGCTCTTTGTCTTTTGACACGGCCGATCCGGCCGCTCTCATTGGGTCTACCCTCACTCCCACAATAATTAAAAAAATAACGGTCAATTAGCAATAATGCTCAAAAATTTTCCGCACCTGAAAATAATTCCAGTTACTTTGTTAGAATTCTATATTGGGAGCGTGCACGACTGTCACGCAACCTAGTGTCCGCAATTCTAGGGGAAAACGTCAATTCACTACATCTTATAAAACTACTCCAAAACTAAAAACTACTGAACGGATTTTCATACGACTTTCATCTATCAATAGAGTGATTCTTGAGGAAGGCTTAAGTATATAACTTGTTAAGATTTTGTGTAAATTGTTTGAAATATAACGATGTTGTTGGAAAAAATCACGCTGGCTAGGAGCTTTACTCGAAAACGCTGCCTAATCCGTTTGAGCTATAACAACACAATGTATGGTGGGGTTGTTTATCATTCATAGGTCTACAAAAAAGTCCTCGATGTGAAATGTCTATCTTTTACGGATAACTTACTATATCCATTCTTAACTTCTAGAAAAAGATCACGTAATATGTGGCATTTGCAAAGCTATTTACATGGATACATTATTAACAATTATCAAAATAAATACGTTAGTTATATTAAGCATTTCATACAGATTACAATATTTCAGGAGTAATCGTAAATCAAAGTTTCATTTCGAGCCATATAATCGTACGAAATGTAAAGACGCTATCCGCAGTTAGTTCAAATTTTTACCACCTTATGCGCTGGGATCGCTTTACTTACCCCCACCACGCACTTCGCACGGTCCCAATATACTAGTAGCATAGCATCTACATATTTAAAACCTAAAATAACTGACAACTAAGTCAGATGTTATCGCACTCAGCGAATAGGTATTACGCATACTAATTGAGCAATCATTTAAAATACCCGCATGAAATGAACATGTGACACCAACATATAGTTTGTATATGTATTCAGGTAATTATAGAGTAATCATCCTTAAGTTCAGGGTTTTACGAGTATTGTCAATTACATCATTAGACGAAGAAAGTGGGACAATTCGTGATGCGAAAGTCAAAACAAAAAATAAAGTTTTGTATTCTGAAAACGATCGCTAAGTTTAACTAAATTTAGACGTTGACTTTCAAATAGTAGTCCAAGTTACTCGTAGTTTGAAATATTGAATACCGAACAATTAGAAAACTAATGCCTATTACAATAATGTTTAACCCTTTGAAATTCGTAACTGAGTCAAAGAAAAGTTTAGACTTTCTACTAAGTTTTTCATTTTCTTCTACAAGTAGTTGTCCGCGAAAAGCGAAGTCCATTTCATTAACGGAGCGACGCGAAGGTCTCTATTTTAGTTTCGGCAAAAATGTTTTCGTATATCCACATGTTCTCCCCTACAGATCGCATCTCTCAACCAAGCCTCGTAAGATAGATTAATTGTGTCAATTCAGTATATAGAAATTTTCCAAAATTGCAGAGCCGAAGCGGTACAAGGTCTCACAGAGCTACTATAATTGCACCAAGCTTACTCTGCAGAGTATTTGCAATGATAAAGTGTGACTGTCTTCATTAATATCAAATTTGACGTTTATAATGGCACTCATCCACTTTATTCTATTCAAGTCAGTACACGGTTAGCTTAGCTTTTTCCGTTTTTGCAAATTACATTACATTTCAAGGTAAAAATTATGCTAATCTTCTTTTTCCTCGAGTTGTCCTGGCTTTTTGCCACGGCGGCTCATGAGAGCGTGGGATCCGCTTGATATCTAATTCCAAGAATTGGCTTAAGCAGTAGTTTTTACGAAAGCGACTGCCATCTGACCTTCCAACCTAAAGGGTAAACTTGGCCTTATTGGGGTTAGCCCGATTTCCTCACGATATTTTCCCTTCATGGAAAAACGACATAAAATTGTGTCCCAAAAAATTCTGTGGTATGAACCGGAATGAAAGTCGCACGCCCTAACCGCTGAGCCACCAGCGCTTCGGTTTAAATTATGCTATAATTATACATAAAGATATTTTACTATTCAAGTAGGCATATTAGAATGCGCTTATGAACGTCAAATAAAGTTACTCCCTTATATTAATCCCTTATTATTTTGTAACACCTGTTTTTTTTTCTTTGCATATTTGCTTGTTCTCATTCGGTCGTGTAGCCAATGACTGATAAGTGATAGCGTTAGGCAATAAATGGTACGTTCACACCTGTAATACGTAATGACGTGTGTAGTTTATGTACTAATCGTTTCTTAAAGACTTTATGGTTACCTGCCACGCCGCTGTACTTAAACCAGTTTTATTTTATGGCGATTCGGAAATAATTTATAACAGCTGATTTTTTTTAGTTTAGGATACGTAGTCGTTTTTCTTCAAAAAACGATTGATAAAGGTGTTTATCTGGAGCATTGCGTTGTACGCGAGTGAGACATGGACACTGGGACAAACAGATACAAAAAGGTTGGAAGCTTTCGAAATGTGGTGTTGGCGGAGAATGGAAAGGATTATCTGGATTAGGAAGATGAATGAAGAGATTCTGAGTATGATAGGAGAAAAGCGATGCTTATTAAATACAATAAGAAATAGGAGAGCCAAGATTGGAGGCGAAGGAGAATTGCCTCGTGCGGGCCAGCCCCAACCCCATCCTGGCTACTTTAGCAGGCTGATACGACTCACCTTGTTGTGCGACATTTTGAG
This sequence comes from Cydia pomonella, assembly GCF_033807575.1. Lineage (NCBI taxonomy): Eukaryota > Metazoa > Arthropoda > Insecta > Lepidoptera > Tortricidae > Cydia > Cydia pomonella. The sequence goes on along the minus strand of NC_084710.1, from coordinate 3,510,153 downwards.
TGTGTCATGACCGCTCACCTGGTGATTGTTTTTTTTTTTGCTGTACTGTTCGCTTTTTGTTTTTGTTCTTCTAACAATTTGTTTTAAATCTTAAATGTTACTAACCATTATGGACTATTGTTGTCTATTGAAATAAGTAACATTGAAATTGAAATTAGGACACCTGATACAGCATGACATCTTTTTCCTAAACATCCTAGAAGGCAGCGATTTTGTTAGCCCAGCCTGTGCAAGTGTTAAGTAAACGTCATAATTTCATAGAACTTTCATATTTAAAATAACACGTGCACTGTTTGCACTGTTAAAATCGCTAACAATTTATCTTGGTCTGACTCTACCATAGCATCAAAACTACTTTATCCTATGTTGATAAATTACATAAATGATGAGATAAGCCACATTTAATCAACTTCAAACAACGAGGAGGTAGGAGGGGGGGAGGAATAGGAGTAGCAGTACTACATATTTTTGTTCCTGTTAGTTGCCCTTGCCTAGGGTTTAGTTGTGAAGTTTGGGCCACTGTGATTACATGAGGAAAACGATACGTAAACAGCTGTACATCCCGACACCTCCTCACTGTAACCCCATAACGATGCTCCGCTTACAGTCACTCGATACAAATTTATTACCCGCGCTGATTGGTCATTCGAGATGCCCTATGGTGCCTTCCTCCAGCGTTGCGTATATTTTTAGGTAAGACTGTTCTATTTATGTGTACGAGTATACTTAGAGGAAGTATTCCATCTTTTATCCAAATTTTGGATCTATATATTCAAAAGTATAGGTCAAACTGAGCAACTTTAGCAATGGGGCGAACGCCGAAATCGTGAATAAAATAATTTACTCGCAGTCGCTTATAAAAAACATCGACATCTGATGATGTAAGAAAGAGCCTATATTTCGTAGTATGTCTGCAAATAGTCTGCTAAAAGACCGATATCAAATTTACTGGAAAGAACCACTTTGCCCCAGCCAATGATTTATTGTAACTCAAGATATGCTATACGCGTTCCAAAATGGAAGCGCTTACCTTGTGCCAATTGGACAAGTTACCTTTAGTTGCACCAGGGCAAGCGAGAAATGTGCACGTGCTAATGAGCTCCCGCTCACCGGTAAAGAAAGAGAAAAGCTCATGTTTTACAACTAGTATGACAAAGAATCAAAGATGGAATGCGAAAATTAATCAAAATTAACAGATTTCTTCGTAGGTATAGAAATATATATGGAAGTATTTTTTATGCACCTCCTATCTATAATTATATAATATCATTGGCCCCAGCACGCATAATAACCAGAGCCCGCAATTTTCGCGGCAGAACCTAATTTTTTACTTGGTGGACCATATTTTACACAAATATCGATATCGATAAAAAACGTTTCTACACTAGCTAGATTGCGACAGTCTTTTGTTTTGTTGCGAAAATTCCGGGCTCTCATTATAACCGTAAGTGATATCAGGGTGAGATTGCAATGATATCTGCAAATGTTTTGTAATGCGGCGACCTAAATGCTGGTACTATTAGCTAAGTAATTCCAAAATACATGTAAACTAGTATCCTGCCTGGATATGATCGAGCCGATTCGCTCGGATTTGACTCAAAACAAAAGTGTCAGACTGACAATAAAAGAGGCCCAAAAACATTTAATTTTAAGCTCACAGGTCACTAGCAAAGCTTAGAGTTAGTTTTACAACCCAAAATAACTTAATACCAAAATGTGCCCTTTGTTTACTACCCTCACCCATTGCGGTTGACTCCCGCTCCACATCTCTCAGATTTTCAATAAATAAAAACCTTGATAACATTCCTTCCAGCCTCAGCCTCCCCTACGCAGCCTGAGTGAAGCCTAAGCCCTGGGGAGACGCGGCTAAATGGAACCCCCCGCTTTGTCAATAAGGGCGTATGTCATGTTGAATAGGAATAGAAATTCGCCTTTACGTGCAGTTCTACGTACAGACTTATATTAAACGCTTTTAAATTGCTAAAAGCCTGATAACCGGTTTAGGGCTAATGTAAAGAAAAGTTGGCTTAAATGTGGAATTATATATGGTTTGATTAATATGCCTCAAAGTTAGAAAGGTGTCCTAATTCTGAATACCTCAGTTTAGTCTTAATATTTATCTAGGTTGTAGATAGGGAAGAGTAGTTTAATACAGGTATATTTACTGTAATGTTGAACCATATAAGATTAGCCAAATTTTACCCAAAAAATCTTATAAATTGACATTTATTATTATTTATTTGTTACCTAGTTGTGTCCCGCTGCTGGGCAAAGGGACACAACTAGGGACACAACTCTTTCCTTCTTCCACGCATCTCTATCTAAGGCACATTTATGTTAGGCAAATATTTTCGAAAAATCTCAAGATCGCGGGGTCTGCCACGACGCCGCACAATGCTTGATGTCCGTTCTGTAGTTTTCTTGGTCCACAAGTCGTTTAGCATACAGCGAATGTGTCCAGACCAGTCCCGTCGACTGGTCAGGGCTAAGTTGGCTGTTAGTCAGTTTGACACCAAGAATACTAAGCTTAATTGTCATCTGTCATAGGTCCATGAGGGGTGGTCCAGAAATCGCGAAGCGTCTGGTTGACGTAACCGGTGACCGAAGAGCTGGCGGCTTCCTAAACAAGATAAAACGAAATGTAAATCAAAATTCAAAAGTGTACAGTGTAATGAAAGCAATGTCTAAGACTGACCATAGATTGACTTTTTGTCTTTGCAATAAGGTTTATGAAATATCAGTTAATAGAGTAGACCACTGAATACAACTCTTACGTTGTTTTATAACAAAATATTCACTATGCAGTGAACAGAATGAAACGTTGTTGCCAACTTGGACAGGGCTATTCACACATTCTACGAACTTTGGAACGACGCAAAATGAAAATAACTGGGAACCAGTGCTTGTTTGCAAACTTATTTAGATAGTAAAAAAAATCGAAATAAAAATGTTATGAGGCTCGTTATATGTTATACTAAAAATAAACAGGAGATGAAATATATTGCAATGAATAGCTACAGCTTGTTCTGTATTTGGATGTTATTCATTTATTTATTTAAACTTTGCACAAAATACAAAAAATACAAATGGCGGACTTAATGCCCAAAGGAATTTTTTACGATTTTAATCTTATAACAGTTATAACGAATAGCGAATTAAGAAGTAATATATTTAGTAATAAATTTTATGCAATATATATTTATTTTATACATAATTAGATAAAATAAAATCTATTGATAACAACCCATTTTCCGATTTCTTACTTTTACGCAGTATTTTAAGTTATAAAAACTACGAGCCCAATGCAGAAGAGTTCGGCTACTATTTAAAATTGAAAGTAATTTTTTTTCAAAGTCAAATCTAGTAAGTAATTTTAGTAGCATAGGAGAAATAATTAAAAAAAAAAGTGTTGTAAAATTAATCAACTTTACTTCCTATATAATACAAGAAAAAAATATTCATGTATTGCAATAAAAAATTACAATTCTTCTATCAACTACAACGCATAATAGTTCGGCTATCGATCTTGAGTACGCAAAATAGTTCGTCTACCACTTAGTTGTCTCGCCTTTGCTCTTAAGAACAGCCTTGATCCTCAATGGCATCATCGCTACCAACTCTTCGCACTCTTCTGGGGTTATAGACTCCCAGACAGCGACGATTTTCTCTTTTAAATCACTTTTTGACCTCGATGGAAACTTGCGTAATTTTCTTTTTCATTTTCCACCACAATGTTTCAATGTGTCACAAATCTGGACTATTCGACGGCCACTCCATAATGGGGATTCCTTTAGACTCGAGCCAAGTCTTCGTGGTCTTCGCAGTATGGCAAGATGCCGCGTCTTGTTGAAAAGTGTAGACATTTTCATATTTCAAGCTTGGAATAGATGGAATTAAACTGGTTTTCAAAATATCCGGGTATTTCACTGCATTAACAGTCCCTTCTACAAAATGCAAGCGGCCTACCCCTTGTGCCGACATGCAACCCCATATCATCACAGACCCAGGAAACTTCACTTTTCTCTGAAAATATTTCGCTAAAATAGTTAAATACATATAACAATTGCAATCAAAAAAGGCAAATCAGCCTATTAACTTAAACGAATATTTTCAAATACAAAACTGCTTGGTATACCACGTTAACAAAAAAAAAAAAAAAACTTATACTGCTCCTAAAATACTTTTACATTAAGAAGCATGACATATTTTGATCTAAAACTATTAATTCTTGGATACTGTAATCGCAGAGTTATGCATGTTGTTGTTACGCTACCCACTCTTAATTAGTTAATATTGTACAGTTTTTGCATCGCACGGCCGCGGGTGCGCTACGAATACCAACCTTACTCCTATTCAAATAAGTATATATGCGAATTCACTCGTGTTTCCGAGGGATGCAAAAACATACACACCACGTCATTGTATAGCATTAAGTTAAATTTAAATTCTCATTTTAAGTGAATAATGTATATTCTTATGAGAATAAATGTCTTAAATGTCTTAAACCATTCTCTTAATGAATGCTTCGTCTTTATTTCGAACGATTTTTTTTCGTTCGTCGCCGACAGTTACTTTGAATTTTGATTCATCACTCCATATTATTTGACGCCATTGCTCAATAGTCCAGTTTGAGTGCTCGCGAGCGAATTTCAGCCTCTTCTTTTTCTGTAACTCCGTTAGTAAAGGTTTTTCCTTGGCCGTGTAAAAACCATATCCCATTCTTTTGAGAACCCTTTTGCAGGTATCCACTGAAACGTCTTTTTGGATCATATCACGCCATTTTATGGTAAGTTCCCCGCACGAGCACGGCGGTTTTATTTGATAATTTTCTGCACTCGTCATACGCGGTCGACCAGACTTCTTCAAACACGAAATTGTGCCGTGTTTCTTGCGATGCTGGATGATTGACTGGACTGTAGATCGTGGCAGTATAAATCTCTGGCGATTTGGTTGGTAGATTTTCCACTCTCACCACTGGAAATTATAATTTTCCTGACTTCTTCTGCGAATGCGATTCGACGGAATCCAGTGCTGTCAAACTAGTCTAACTTGACGGACGTTCAGACTTACTCTCTGAGTAACAACAGTTGAAACCGTACACAGTGTCAGATTATCGATCTTTTCCCTAAACTACATTAATTTTAGGATTGCCTAACATGAAATTCTGAAAAAAGAAATCCGACGTAGTTTTGGCTGGTGGGTTAATCGTATTTCATTGTTAGCAACCGAAACACAGCCATGATTGATTAATATTTGTTCATTTGATTGCTTCCGTAAATCAACATTACGGCTAGAACCATTCATTATTCTGTGTTCATTTTCTACTAAAATGCATGACAACTAGGTATTTTGGAGAATTTTGTTGTAATTATTGACAGTTGAGGTTGAGGTAGTGTAACTTTTAGCGACCAAGGCTCGGCCATTTTGAAAAAAATAAATAAATAAATAAATCGACGAACGTAACTGTTCAAGAAAAGTGAAATCAACAATCAATTTCGTTCTTTTTTAAAGAGCCATTGCTGGGCATAGGCCGCCTTCACGTCATTTAGTACAATCAAAAGTATCAAATGCACACTATTGTCATTTCACAAACAAGCAAAAGTGGACTGGGTAAAAAATTCCCGTTTCACTTAATTATGCCACTTACTTCATCGATGTCTTTGCAACTTTGCATTCATTGCAACGATCGTATTTACACAGATGAGATAGCGGCGTTTCCCTCTGACGTCATTGTGAGCGCCGGGTTATCATTTAGCTACAACTGGGGCAGTTTTGCAATCTGCTACACAAAAGCCCTTTGCAGCAAAGTGAATTTGAATTTGTTTTTGCTATAATTAAGTTTTACTAAAAGCTAAGTTTTACACAGTATAGACGTGACTAAAAAACATCCATCCACCTTCTTTTCGTTATCCACGTTGGTGGTTTACTAGTGTATGAATTTGGGTTGTTTCAGTGTTTGGTTATAATTTATAATGCATTTATGACATCATTTAAAATGGCCATTTAAACAAAATACTTACGTCTGTTTTGTTCGTAATAAAATAAATGTTTGGCAAAAGTTTACCATTTTATTTCCCTCACCTCTTAAAGGAGTGAAAATAACAAGCCAATCTAAAACCGTACATAAAATTTCGACGGACAAATATGTATCATATACCAACATTGTATATTATTATTCCACTATCAGAGCATATACGTATTAATCTAAAAAACAAAGTTAACAACGTCGTGTCAAAATCCCGAAGCAGGTCAACCTCATTATCGATATTACATTATCGATAGATTTCCCACCCCTAGCGCTCCGGAACGCCATCACCCGCATCCGGTCATCGACCTCTCGACCATTTTACATTTGCTGTCAGCGAAACTGTTGTTTCATATAAAATTAACGATAGCCCCTCGTTTGCCGGCTGTATGTATAAGTTTGCAGTGTTTGAAATTGGCAAATTTAATTTGCTGTCGCGTAAAACTAATACTAAGCATACCACATAGTATGTTGATGACGCCAGCTTTCGTTTCGACTGCATTATTAAATTTGTCACTGTGTACATACTTAAACTACTGTCCAGTTTCATGAGATCCGTGGACAAAGAACGAATTGATAATACTCAATGGATTTTTCTTTTTACGCAGCTCAAGTTAAAATGGAAGCAGACTGTTGTGAGAATACGCGGTGTTTGCGAGATTCTTTGGTGCTTAATATTTTAAATTTAATTAATTAGGGTTAATGTGTATTTCATTTGGCAAAAGTTTTTCTTTTTTGTGTTTATTATAAAATGTTACGATTTAATTTGGTAAATTTGCTCGAAGGGGTATTATTGTTTGGTAGAACGATGACGAACGATGGGGGTTCGGGGGCGAAAAATTGACCTAGCTAGGTCTTATCTCGATTACGATTACATTTTAAGAGTTAAAGAGCTTCTGGAAGTCAATCCGGACGAACCTACATTTTGACGTCTAAATAATATACATCGTGTTTTTTATTGAATTCCTTTAACTTTTTATAAAATAAAAAATGTATACCTATTTATAATAATATTTTTATTTTATTTTATAAATAGTAATTAAATGTTGCATATAGCGTTGATCTAACACAGGCATTACATTTAATTCAACCAAACAATTTAAAACTGTCACATATCAATGTCATTTCGAACGTCAATTGTTCGAGATATTATTTACGTTTAGTAGCAAATGTACACACTCATACTAAACACTAATCAATATGTAAACAGACCTTAAGGCAAGTGTATACGCTCATAAGGGCCTTATAAGATAAAAATAAATTACTGATTATCTCCGAAATGGAGTTAATTCGAATACCGGTGGCTTTGAGAAATTTACTTAATTTAAGCTCAGGAATGCACTCTTGAAATTAACGGAAAAAAAAACACGGTGTATAAAATGATGTTAGATATCATCCGCGCGTGCATTTCGCTCATACTTGCCCGTACATTGGCGCGAGCGAAACGCACGGGCGAATGAGAACAAAACGGTATCATTCAGATATTATTTTGATATATTGCTAATGCAATCTATATCAGCTCCAGTTCCTAAATATGATTAACCCCCAAGTAGATATCTGGTTACCGCAATATAATGAACTCGCATGTATAATGTATAATATGTGTACCTTAATAGCTGTTTATAAGTATTTTAATTTGATATTGCCTATTGATAACTGATTATTTATTATTATCTGTCACATAAGTCGCGCAGGACGCCGTTTCGCTCACCTCGCTGGGTCCACCGAAAACCAGCGCCGTTGACAACGCTTAGTTGTGCCAACTGCAATGCTTAATTCTTGTAATTGTGTCTGTTGTTAATGTATTATCTTCTTTGTAATAATTGATGCGTTGTCTGAATAAATATTATTCTGTTTCACAATATCACAATTTAAGTTTTAATTGACCCTCTGGACGGTCTGGCATTTAGCTGACGAGCGTGGGCTCCCCCAAACGTTACATTACTGCCTCTTGCAGCTGTTATCCTGGTACTGACTGATTTGTGAGCACATTTTATTGAATGTACTTTTGCTTAAATGACACCAGTTAAAAACAGGCTCGTTGTTGCTAAAATTTTATGAATGGCTGTTCTGTAATATTGCTTTATTTCAGAACTGTATATCTGGGTCAAACACATATTGCAGTAAAGTTGTTAAATCTGTAGAAAATTCTGATTCTGATCCTATCCTTGTGGCCCGCTTCTTACCATTTTCCATTGGAACAGAGCATTCCTTTTAATTCCGTTTGACTTCAAAACAAAATAAATTCATAAGTGCTTGTTGCTAGGCCTACATGAATAAAGTATATTTGAATTGAATTGAATTCACCTATACACCACCATATTACAATAAATAGTTATAACCGAGCAAAGCTCGGTCGCCCAGGTACTAAATACTTAAATGAATAGAATAAATAAATATTATAGGACATTATTACACAAATTGACTAAGTCCCACGGTAAGCTCAATAAGGCTGTGTTGCGGGTACTTAGACATCCATCATCATGACTCAGGAACAAATATCCATGCTCATCGCAATAATAAATGCCCTTACCAGGATTTGAACTATGGACCATCGGTTTCATAGGCAGGGTCACTACCCACTAGGCCAGACAGGTCATCAAAGAAGAAGAAGTAAAAGGCTATACGAATGCTCTAAGATTTTGAATGGCCATGCTCAGTGAAGACATATCATATGAAGACATACATATGTTCGGAAGTCGTTATTAATGAAAAACTTTTTGAGCATTTGCTGCTTGCAAATTATTTTATTTTTATCATAGAATAGAATAGCTTGACTCGAACTACATACCAGTGGCGGCGCGTCACAAATATTCGTAGGGAACCCGTAGCTAATTTTGCTTTCCTTTTCTCCATGAACCGATCTTGAAAGTACTCAACGGGCTGAAATTAGACAAGCCGGTGGGAATCGAGTTCTTTGAACGATCCGCCACTGCTACATACACTTAGTGAAAACAAAACGAAAAAAAAAAAAAACATTGTTCCTTTTAGGCGACCAATTTTCATAATTGTGACTCAAAATGCACACAAGTTTTACTGTATATTCGGCCGCCTAATATTCGGCGCTTCGGCCGAGTGTGTAACCGAATATTCGGTATTCGGCCAAAACCACTATTCGTGGCATCTCTAATTGTTACTTTCTTTCTAGCATAGATTTTTTTACATACGCACAAAATGTTAAGCTAATATTTCGTCGATATGTCTCGTACCACAAATCCGCAAGGGCGAAAAAGTTAAAAATAAAGATACGAGTAACATATTCAATACATCATACTTACAGTAATCTGACAACTGAAAGCGGGTTTATCAAGCTCTGTGGGTACTTAAGGGAATGTTCGCTGGTTCATTTCAATAGAAATGTTTTGTTTTTGATGTATGAAAAATACCTTTTTATGATTTTATTTTTTTATACAATATATACCTATTTAAAAATATCCCGACCGAGCGTTAGTGAAGATCTCCGTTTCAACTTGGGCAGTAATGTTTTTGTTTTTTTTTATACTACATCGGTGGCAAACAAGCATACGGCCCGCCTGATGGTAAGCAGTCTCCGTAGCCTATGTACGCCTGCAACTCCAGAGGAGTTACATGCGCGTTGCCGACACTAACCCCCCCCACGTTGATCTCTGGCAACCTTACTCACCGGCAGGAACACAACACTATGATATGGTCTAGTGTTATTTGGCTGCGGTTTTCTGTAAGGTGGAGGTACTTCCCCAGTTGGGCTCTGCTCTAGATTTGAAATGACATCCGCTGTGCTGTGCCCTACCACACAAAGCGAGATGACATTCACAATGCCCATACCTCTCTTTGTATTTCCGGATGTACTCTACTGGTCGCATTTCTCAACTTCTCGGTCGTTTCGTTTTTTGGAAGATGTCCGAAATGGTGGAAATCTTAAGTGGCACTTAGGGCCGGTACAGACGGACTGCAACTCGACTGCAACTTGTATTGTATGGGAACTGCACGTCGACGTTGCAGTTGGAGTGCAGTCGGCATGCAGTTCCCATACAAGTTGCAGTCGAGTTGCAGTCCGTCTGTACCGGCCCTTAAAACCATTGCGTACCAATACTTTCATGAATATAGTATAGATAAGTCAAGTTGATACCTGACGCCCAAATTTACAATGCGTCGTTTTAAATATCAATAACAATTTTATTTTTCGTGTTGCTTGCGTTTATAATTTATGTTATGAGAATGTTTGCCTTCGAAGTGCGACTTTTTAATAATATTTATACCTGAATCGCCACACCTCGAGCTAGTTTAGAACCATAGTTGGAAGCTTTTGAACTATAGATGGGTGTAACTGTAAATATTGGGGGCTCAAAACATTGATATATATATATATCTAAGGACGGGCCTTACGGGCAGTGAGAATGGGGCCAGTACAGCGGTGTCACGTACACGAATTCGAGCCAATCGTGCAGTCTAACACCACAACGCGATTGGTCGATGAGGTCGCATCACGCACGCGATTGGTCGCAACTTGTTGCGTTAGACTGCACGATTGGCTCGAATCCGTGAGTGACACCACTGAACTAGCACCATCCTTAGTGCCCGTAAGGCTCTTCCTTAGATATATGTCAATGGCTCAAAAATAATATAAAAGGTAATCACGGTTCATATCCCGGTCGATTTAAGTCTAGTGAAACCAACCGTGAATCATTCAAAACTGTTACAGATGGGTGGTTTCACGGTACTTTTCTAAATCTAAACACCAACGGAAAACAGAAAGTACGTAACATTACCGCCCACACAAAAATACTACGAAAACAGAACGAGATTTCCGCCTACGTAAAACCTAACAAAACATACAGAAGGATTCTCCATAAAACCTACAGTATCTAATATAAGTTGTTAACGGGCTCCAGGCGCTCGTGGCGTGCGAATGGCGCAATCATACGCCAATTATCACTGGGTGTAAGATATATGGCGCAGTAGCATTCTTTAGAATTTAACTGACTAGTATTTTTTGAAAGGTTTTCAATTCGTAATGGTCTTTGTTCTTTACACGCTTTTATGTAAGTCAGTAAATAAAGGACTGTTTCTAAAAATGCTAAGAAATCGATTCACGTGAACCCATCACTAAAAAACCACTCCCATGCAATGGAACTTACGCTCTGAAGAGACATGCAGGCGTATTCCGATTTTATTAAGAAGGAAGAATAGCTTTGCGATCCTAACGAAATAATGGTACGTTTTCTATGAAATCCCATTTCGGTAAAACAGTTTCCGCTATCTAAATCATAACAAATCACTTTGAATTTGATGTCGATCGCTACAGCATAATACATTCATTTGATGTACGTTCAAATTGGCCTATAGGTTACGAGGGTATTAAGTTTCAGAGTTCCTTTACTGCTCTTTCCCGCTGTTACAGTCTGCATCTTCCCATGCATTTAAATCTGAAATGGCGCCAATATTATACGCTTTCGCGCGCTCTGACACATGCCAACTGAGTGTGTTTATTTTTGTATTTGTATATTATGTTACTTCAATGTATTTTGTAGACTATACAGGGTGAAATTTTAACTACCAGCCATACTCTGCGTAGTGACTTTGTAGGTCATACTGAACAACTTTTATTATGGGACCAATAGTCCAATACCGGAATGTATGAAACAGCCATTTTTTATTCGCGATTTCGGCATTGGTCTCATAATAAAAGTTGTCCAGTATGACCTATAAAGTCACTACGCAGAGTATGGTTGGTGGTTAAAATTTCATCCTGTATATTAAGTGTTTGTTCGTATTGTGTATTTGGAGTTCCCGGCGTCGAAAATAAGCAACAGTTGAAAATATTTTGGAACAACTATGGTATCGTTTTACAAAAATATTTGTTGGGTCCAAACAAACAAATACTTACTCGTATTTATTATGTTTTGTTTATATTTATTTGTTTGTCTTTTTGGCAAAAGTATCGAACCATTTTACCAAAAGTTTATAGTGATTTACGCCCATACATCGAGCAATAAGTACATCGGTATTTTAAAGGGTCTATTATCGTATTATTGTATTTTTTTTTAATTAAATATACTTTCGAGCTTTCAAACATCTTCCACATGAATTAGGCATGATAGGGCTGCAAGGCGGTCACAACTCGACGGGGTGCCATCTGCACCGGGCGCGTATCGGACGGGCCGTGACAACCCTGACTGTAAACAATATCTTTCCATTTATAGCGTAACCCGACGACTTACAGATAATCTGAAGGAGGCCGGATTGGTTTGTTCAATTTGATTTTATGCTATTGTAATGGAAACTTTATTTTTACTTTGTAAGCTCTCTCAAAAAACAAGGGAAGGGACCTCGATTCCCAGGCCGTATTAAAGAGTTTCTTAGATTTTTTACGTCATCTGATATTTAGTCGTGATTTTTTGGGTGAATGAAAAAACCTGGGAAAAGAACCTGTATATATCAGCAATACATTTTCTAGCAGTCGTCCGTATACAGGCTATTAGGTATATAGGTAATATATGTACTGAAAATTGTATTGGACGATTCACCGTTTAGAATTTTCACAGAAAAATCCACTTATTTCGCTAGGGCAGAAAAGAAATGCTAAGCACATTATGTTTTGCTTTTTTACGCTTGCAGGTAAAATGGACTTTTACGCGCAGATTTTAAACGAAAGCAGCTTTCGAAGTTACCTAATGAAAACTACTTATACTATTGCAAGTTACTGTAATAGACAAAGGAATATTAAGCCGCGTAAAGTAGTGCAAAATATTAACGGAAATTATAACATCTTACTTCTTAAGTAGATGGTGCTATTGGTGCTGTACGAGTAGTGGAGAGGGCTGATTTAGACGGCGCGCGAGGTAAATGAGCCCTTATAAAAAAAAAATAAAAAAATCTTCGCGGTTTCTCTGTTTTTTGACAAAGTTGCGTTCGGCGCTCGAGCTCACAAACTTGGGTTAATTATTGAGCCAACATCATAAACAAGTCCAAAAAAAATCACAACTGCCGGTTTTACGCAAACGGACCCTATTACAATAGGCGACAAAGTTACTGGATTAATGAGCGTATTGGTAATTCTTTGTGTATGGCAACAATTGAAAACTGTTCTACCTTAGAGTTGGCCAAAGGAGAGACTGCATAAAAGATTGAGAGACCAAGAGATTGCATATGATCGAGATGACCCATATCACCGTGACTCGGGTGGCGGAGTCCGATGCCTGGAAGCTTTGGTAGTTCACTCTTTCTTTCGTACATTCCATTTCAGTTTTAACTATACCCATAACCAATAATGTATTACTTTGCCTGATTTAAAAACCTCGTTAAAAGAAAATTTCACGGTTATTGAGCTTGCCTGTGCAATGTTTGCCCATCACTCAATGGTAACCTGAGCTAATACCGCAGATAATTGGGAACTTGGCCCGAGTTGAGCTAAGTTCACTAATGTTTACTCAAATTCGGCCAGCGTCTTTCTTGTCAGCGAGCTAGTGTTATGGAGACACGTCGATGTCGAGTAATCTTTTACTTTAAATACGTGAGTGACCAGTACCCCTAGTGTAAATAAATTTGATTTCGAAACGTGACGTACGCGTTTGCGTTTTAGTCTCATTTTGTATTGGATTTAGAAAGAGCGCGCCAAGCGGGACGTTTTGGAAGCTCAAAATCCTATACAAAATGAGACTTAACGCAAACGCGTTCGTCACGTTATGATGTCGATCAAATTTACACTAGGGGTACTGTTTTAAGACGAAAGTAGAGGACCCGCGTGAAATCGTCTTTTAATACAAAGGTAGTCCTCATTTTGAAAATATTTTGACACAGTTTGTTGTATATTAACCACAGCTATGTTCCGACGTAGTGATTTTTTTAAAATCATTAGTTATTATAAGAGTGAGGAGTTTTTAAAAATTTGTATGAAATCTGTTTTTTGCTCCTAATTTTTACTAATATCAAAAAATTTATTGATATTATGGAGAATTTTGTGTCCAATCCAGAGAGAAAAATGGCGACTACGTTTATATGGAGAAGTGGCCGACACTTTTCTCTTAATATATTAAATAACGAGATCAAGTGTTACTTTTATGTAATTATATCAAGTATAACACTCCCAAGGTGTCATAAACTGGTTACCCTGAGAACTCTACCTGCATATGTTAGTGTAACCACGCTACACGGGCCACACTACATGTAGATTAAGGTAGGTATGAATGAACGTGGCGAATGGAACTTTGGGTGATGTGTTGGTTTTAAGCTTTTTTGATAGAGTCCATCTAAGCAATCTGTGAGCCGACTTGCATAGAAAAAATCGGTCAAGAACATGTCGGTTGTAACCCTTATAGTTTCGCCATGTCTATCCGTCCGCTTTGCTCCGAGATCGTTAATGCTAGAAAACTTCAATTTGGCATGGATACATAAATCATAAATAAAAACTACAATTTTGTTCCCATACAAAGTGTTATTTTCTTTTTCGCTATAACACAGTGGTGTGGGGTTGGATAGGTCTTATAAAACGAATACGGGTATTCAACAACTAATTTTCGTAATTAATCGCTCCGAAAGGGAAATAATGTAACGCGCGAGTAAGCTCGTAAAAACACTAAAAACCAAATGTAAGGAAAAGTAACGTGCCCTTAAGCTTGTTAAATCTAAATATAGGTAAATGTAACACGTCGTATGTAAGCTGGTACGACCGTATACACGCAGAAAAATATGCTTGTCTGAAACTATACTCAAAGACTATTCACTCTTTCATTAAGAAACCTACATAGGATTTTTCAAGGGTTTGACTTTTAGGCTAGGCGAAGTCACGCATCAAAGTCTCTCGTTCTGATACCGTTGAGAGTAAACGTATTACACGTATTACATATCACTATATGCGTTGAAAGGTTTAACCTTCATTGTATGTAGTCATTCTATTAGAACATTTACATATAAAATACTTATCTTAACTGAAATCCCTTTGTGGACAGGAATCATAATTCGCAACCCGCCTCACACGTGTCCCCGTCATTGGATTTGACAGTTCCAGGTCGTATAACGTGTATGTTCTATGTTTTAATAAATTGACATTTCTACTAGAACAAAAATATTGCAGTACTGGCCATGTGGAAGCAGAAACATAAACAATGACAATATAAAACTATTTAGGTACTATCAAAATAGCTGTGGTTTATATACAACAAATTCTGTCAAAATATTTTCAATAATTATGGAGTGTGGAATTAAGAGGAGTGGCATCTCTAATGTTAGAACTGTTGCAAAAGTGTCCAGCTGTCAGCTATAAATAATAGTTCGAAATCTTTCCAGAGTAGCGCTAGAGTAGCTAAGAATCTAGGCGTTATTGACGGAGTGAATTGCGCTGTCTATGATTTGTTCAAGTACTCTAGGTATTGTAGCGCCACCTATTTAAAGATTTTTGATGACACTTTTTGGTGCATGGAGATTTCGTTCCTTATCTCCACCTTCCGTATCAATAATGTTTATATCGAGAGAGGAAAATGAGGACTACCTACAAAGGTAGTCAAATACAAATAAGTATAAGTAGGGTATACAAATGAAAAGGCGATTTCGCACGGGTACTCCACTTTCCTCTTAATGTAGCAGGGTAGGGCATAGGTATATAAAAAGCGAAAGAGTGAAATGAAATCATATGTACCTACTTAGTAACTGGTCACGAACATAAATATTCAAAAGCGTAGGTCGAATTCAATTACGTTTGAACCACGTGACTATTCACAATACGGCTTAAATAACCAGATAGTTCGTAAGAACAAAGCTGAAAATAAAACCGTCGTTTAAGATTAGCATCATAATTAACCCGCTAGTGACGTCACAGATTTACAGGTTCGTGCCTTTGATAAGAGCACGCACGCCCGCAGGGAAATCACCGCGGCTTAGCGCAACCATCACACATATGTGGCTCGCGAAAACGACACGTCAGGATGAGATTTAAACACGTTATTATTTTACTAATTTGATCTCATTTCTGTACATTTTTTTATTTAGTAACCAAACAGTCGTATAAACATATCAACACTGCAATACAAATGATGTACCACAACAAAAAGACCTGGAAGTTTATAAATTACGAGTATAAATTATGTTAACTGAAATAAATATAGTTATATAGCTAATACAAATTTGTGTTACAAATAGAAAAATAACTGATATCTGTACTTATCTACTAAAACCACTTACGTATAACTATATTTTTTAGACTAGCCAACGAATTTTGAAAGCAATCTACTTCGAATAGATGTTTATTATAGTAACTAGGAACTCTGAACTGTAATTTTGCAAAGGACTTAATGTGTTTTTAGAAATAGAAATGGAAAGCATTTATTCGTGGCAAATGTCAATCACATACAACAAACAAGCAACAAGTATATGAACAACACATAACTATAACATAACATTACATAACACATTATGAGCCACGATATTCATTGGAGAACCTTTTATATATTTTGTTTCGTTGTTTTTAGTAAGCGATCTCATTCAACTGGTTGATGGAGGAAACTTTCGGTGACTCTTCTTCATTCTCTCGTTATCCCGGCATTTTTGCCACGGCTCATGGGAGCCTGGGGTCCGCTTGACAACTAATCCCCGGAATTGGCGGAGGCACTCGTTTTTACAAAAAGAAGAAACTTTCGGTGACCATCTGGAGAAAGCCGTCCATGGTTTAAACCTTACGATACTGACCAATCTCCAGTGGAAAATGGCTCTAGAACAGTCACACACATTAAATCAGTTGCTTCATACATTACATTACAACAATTTTGTAAACAGAATTATGAATAACTTCTTTATTGCGACAAAATCCAATACCCAATCGGCGACCGACTGTACGATATATACAGTTTTAAAAATCTATTTACGCCCTAACTATCAATTATGGTTCCTAACGCGGTTGGTGCGCTGATTTCCCTCGGGCCGCTCCGTGTGCGACGTTCAGCCGTTCAACCCACGGATATCATGAAATGTATTAAACAAAATGTATGTCCAAATAACGTGCGTGTTCTGCAGGCTTAGGCGAAGTGTTAATCTCAAACTTAAGTTTTTGATTTAGGTCGCTAGATGGCAGACCTTCCAATTAGTGTTGGTTAAGACTCGAGTTCTTTGAGTCCTCTGCTTTAAGACTCCACTCAGTTTTGCAGACTCTTATACTTAAGACTAAACTCGAGTCCTTTTCGGAGAACTTGTTTTTTTACAAATAACTTCTAAATGCGTTGTCTTTAGGTAAAATTCATGGATGTACATAACATAAATCATACAATAACGCCTATTTCCTTTACTGTAGTTTAGGTAAAACCTATAAAATTGTTGACTGAGTCTTTATTCGGAGACTCGAGTCGTTTTGATTTGCGCTTAAAAAAGACTCAATAAAGGACTCGACTCGGGACTTAAAAGACTCAGAAGTTTCTTAAGCTCTGAGTCTCATAAAAACGAGTCGAGTTCATCAATTTAGACTCAAAAGACTTGTGTTCCTACCAACATTACTTTCAATGCGCAAGTGATCAATTAATTTGTGTGTTCTCGTTTTCTATTTAGGCCACAAATTGACGGCACTAGTCGCGCAAGTCGCGCATGGTTCCTATTTATTTAGCTACATAAATTTGTCTTATTTAGTAAAACTTTGAAAGCGGGTTAACCTTGAAAATTGCAAATATCTACATTACATGAAGCTTCTTTCTACCGTAACTACAGTAAGCAAGATGCTCTGCAGTAGCATTTCTAAGTATCGTTAAAGTAAAAAGCGGTGCGGATGCTGGTACACTAGATATAAGCGATTTACAAAATTATCCCACTTTACTATTCACACGTAATAGGTACCTGTACAAATCAATCGCCTACAATATATCAAAGAGCTTAGACTTACAGAGCCTAGCTGGTATCATTCAAGACGGATTTATTCTAGTATTGTCACATGAATAAGAAGTTTAAAATCAAATCTGCCCATGTACGTGTAGATTCCTATAGTTGGAATTCAATCTGCTTCGTGTATCACATTTATTCGACTGAGTTACCTCTGAGGTATCAGTGAATATTGTTACATTTTATATTTGAAAGGATTTATTATATTTTATCCATGTGTTGATAGACGTAGAACTTCATGTACTTATAAAAATGCTGTACACAGGTTCATTGATAATTTGTATTGGTATTCACGAGTACTTTATGTTATGTATGTCAAGTTATTGTTAATGTATTTAAATCTAGACGAAAATCGCAGTTTCTGACTGATATTTTATACGGGCGCTGGGTTAGGGTCGGCAACGCGTATGTAACTCCTCTGGAGTTGCAGGCGTACATAGGCTACGGAGACTGCTTACCATCAGGTGGGCCGTATGTTTGATTGCCACCGACGTAGTATAAAAAAATGACCTTCACGAGAAACAAGATCTTTAACATATTCGATGATTTATTTCAATTAATAACCTCTAACATCGCACAGCTAAACTGTGGAATTATGGCCTTTCAAGCAAAGAGCGTACTCCCATCTTAAAAGTCGGCAACACACTTGTGAGTTTGTGACCCCTCTATTGCATCAGGGCGACGGTATATAATTTTTTACCATCCGGCGATTCGTCTGCCGCCCTCCGATATCATAAAAATATTCTATACTAATAAATGGTTTTGTGTTTCAGGTATTAAGCACTTATTGTCAGCCGATAACGAGGTAACGTAATGCTGCCATTTTTTTTTTTTTCAAAAAACTAATAAGTATTAGTGATCCGTTTTACCAATTTCCACACAACACTACATCTCCTCTTTCTTATGAGTGTTTTTCTGGTTGCAACTTAATACCGCTCAGAACTCGTTAATCAAACTACGAATTCAAATAGGGATCTTTTTTTTAATTATTAGCAAGGGTAATATATAAACCCGAAGCGTTGTTTGTTGTGTCTAAATTCCAGGAGCGGCAGTTCAACTTAACATATTAATCTAAGTTTGATCCCTGTTTGACATCTCTTGAAGGATATTTCACTCGCACAATGGGTCATTCCACGAGAATTTCGCCTACGAAATGCCATTCTTCTTATAGGTACTTCTGAAAATGCCGATAAAACTATATTTGATCTGGTAATATTTAATGACTTGGCTAACAAATTGACAGTCAGGTCAATTCCATCAATATAATGTGATACTGATCTAACATATGATATCATTCCAATTTGAGATGGTTCCCATCTCCTTTAGCCTCCTGCTGAATTGCGCATTATGTGAACTTACGGTCCGATACGAAGAATGAAATACGATAACGATAAGTTCTGGTATAGATAAGTTCTCATCTTTTGTATGTCGTATCGATTCGGGCAACCAATGTCACTTTCACGTTAGAAATATCGTAGATAGATCTTATTGGGATCACAGCGGAATCTAAATAAACGTCAATTTTGACATGTCGTTTAGTTATCGATCTTTTAAAGATCTTTCCAAGATCTTAGACGTGTCTTAATCATTCTTCGAATCGGGCCGTTTAACTAAAAACGTTACATTTGACACTGACAGTATCAGATTAGTGTCATATTGGAGTGAGATTTAATCTAATAACTAAAACTCGAATCCAAAAACGTCACTTTTGACACTGAGAGATCCGTACCCCTAGTGTAAATAAATTCGATTTTGAAACGTGACGTACGCGTTTGCGTTTAGTCTCATTTTGTATGGGTTTTTGAACAGCGCGCCAAGCGGGACGTATATTTAAAAATATTTTCGACAGCGAAACGTGACGTACGCGTTTGCGTTAAGTGTCATTTTGTATGAGATTTTTGACTTTCCAAAACGTCCCGCTTGGCGCACTGTTCAAAAACCCATACAAAATGAGACTTCACGCAAACGCGTACGTCACGTTTCGCTATCGACTAAATTTACACTAGGGGTACAGTATCATATCAGTATAGTGTAGGATTTAATAACTAGAACTCGGATTGGCCTTAGTGTAGGTAATCTCAAGATTTACACATTAAATTTAATTAAGGTAGCACGCCGTTTCGTATTTATAATGAAACAAGGCGCATGGCGAAAAACGACCGATTTGTGTCCTTAACATTTACAACACAAAAATTATGACAGTTTTTTTTTTCAGTCTGCCCGAGCGTTATTTGATCACACGTTCATTGAATCTTATGCGTCTCTCGCTCTGCCCAAACTTGCGAAATATACTTTCACGTAGAAAGGAAGGTCGCTCGCGCGCCCAGCCTTGCGCTAATATGCAACCGATCTAAGGCAATGCACCAAGAAATATTCGTGAAGAAACTAGGTGATGAATAGGAAGAGTTTGAGATGATGAAATGTATGTGATTTTTAAATTAAGGCTGTTCTTTCTTCTTTAATAGTAGTTTATGTGACTGCTACATAATGAAAGGCATTAAAACACATGAGTGTGGATTTAAGAAACGAACGAAGTGAGTGCCTCTGCCTCTTTATGTAGAATTACATACATTATTTTATTTGCACGCATATTATAAATTTTCTATGATATATTCACTAACCCAAATTACAGCCAACATTCGGGCGTCGTTGCTCTTTTGGCGGAACTCGCGGATATATGGCGGAGTGCCCGAAATAACTTTATCGCTCAATTTAAACGAAACTTTAGCTATAGTTATTTTAAAAACAACAAAACAAAGTCATTATATACTTAAAACTAATTAAAAGATAAACTAACTGTACGTCAAATGGCGGTAAATGAAAACTTTTTCCACGCATGTCACGCATTCGTAATTTTATTAAATTCAAAGACAATCTAGAGTCGGGGACCTATTTCCGTATCGTTCGATACAAACTAACATGCGAGATTTGTCAAAATTGTATGCAATTTACATTTCATGTCGAACATAAAGGCATCTCGCCTGATATTAGAGTAGAGGTCGAATCGAATTGCTTTTTTTCAGCGAT
Source organism: Cydia pomonella (assembly GCF_033807575.1). Classification (NCBI taxonomy): domain Eukaryota; kingdom Metazoa; phylum Arthropoda; class Insecta; order Lepidoptera; family Tortricidae; genus Cydia; species Cydia pomonella. Next base: position 3,489,269 of record NC_084710.1, on the reverse strand, counting down.
GTTCGAAATTCGAATTAAATAAATAAATAAATATTATAGGACATTATTACACAAATTGACTAAGTCCCACAGTAAGCTCAATAAGGCTTGTGTTGAGGGTACTAAGACAACGATATATATAATATATAAATATTTATAAATACTTAAATACATAGAAAACACCCATGACTCAGGAACAAATATCCAAGCTCATCACACGAATAAATGCCCTTACCAGGATTTGAACCCGGGACCATCGGCTTCGTAGGCAGGGTCACTACCCACTAGGCCAAACTGGTTGGCCATCATTTAGAATTGTAACAAAACAGTTTATCTTAATTTATTTATCGTATGGCGTTTACACACTGGTTTTTACAATAATGATTACATCAAATTAAAATTTACAGTTTTGCAGATATACACTCGCGTCCTTTGTCAGTTCTTTAAAATCTTCGACAGGTCCGTTGTATCTAGTGATGGGGCAATCAAAAACTATATGATGTATGGTCTGTTCCGGATCTCCACAGTCGCACGCCGCCGACTCGCTCCACCCCCATTTGTGCCAGAGGTGCGCACAGTTGCCCACACCGGTTCTCAGACGGTTAAGCCTGCACCATATTTGGCGGCTTTCTTTAATGTTGGCCATCATTTAGATTTTTAAGGATAAAAGTAATAAGTAAGTATTGTAAATTTTGTTGTGTGGCAATAAAGATTTTTTTATTTATTTATTTATTTAAGTAGTGAACGGTCTGTTCAGTTTTGAAACCGTCCGAGATTACTCACTGTCTTTTGTGAAGTCGTGTCCTTTTGAATTTAAAATGTCAGTTGTTCCAAATATGTATGTCAGTCACCAAGTCAGTCAGTCCATATTAGGCCAGTACGGATGTCAAGAGGGAAGCATACCACGTGGTCGACCATACAATAAGAGAAAACGTTTTTCTACTTCTAAATATTTTCCATTCTTCATAATAAATAATAATAATAATAAATATTATAGGACACTAGTACACAAATTGACTAAGTCCCACAGTAAGCTCAATAAGGCTTGTGTTGAGGGTACTTAGACAACGATATATATAATATATAAATATTTATAAATACTTAAATACATAGAAAACACCCATGACTCAGGAACAAATATCCATGCTCATCACACGAATAAATGCCCTTACCAGGATTTGAACCCGGGACCATCGGCTTCGTAGGCAGGGTCACTACCCACTAGGCCAAACTGGTCGTTCATGATTTTTTTAGTATGTTATTGACACAATGAAAAACTAGATTTATAGGTTTTTGGAATTCAATTTTTTTAAGTAAACCTGGAGTATATTATGTTGATCTAAATCAAAGTGATTTGTTAGGATTGTAGTTATTTCGTTGAAAACTTTTCTCCCGAAATGGAATTACATAGAAAAAGTACCTTTCGGTAGGATCGCAAAGCTATTCTTCCCGCTTAAACGCCCCGAATAGACCCGTTGCAAATAGGTAAACGGCCCGAATCGTAGAATGAGATACGATAACGATAAGTTCTGGTTTAGATAAGTTCTCATTAATTAATTTAATTTTTAAGTAGTTTTATTTTATGGCTAGTTTAGTTTTAATTTTAATAATATAAATAAAGACAGTTCTCATTTAGATATCGTTTATAAGTCGTATAATTGACAGAAGCAGCTCGATTCGGGCAACCAATGTCACTTTGACGTTAAAAATCGTAGTATATAAATAGTAGTATCGTAGAGAGATCTTATTGGGATCACAGCGGAATCGAAATAAACGTCACGTTTTGACATTTCGTTTAGTTATCAATCTTTTAAAGATATTTTAAGATCTTAAACGTGTCTTAATCATTCTTCGAATCGGGCCGAAAGTTAAAAACCTGTGCACAATTTCAGTTGCAGTGATTTGTAACGCATTCCTTGCCAGAATCTTGAAGGCACATCGTTCCATTGACCATGTATCAAAGATATGCATACAGTTTTGTACGTTACGCCACGGTAATAAGGCGAGAAATGTATATTTATTTATGCGGCTACAACATGCAAATGGTTGCAAAAATGCACGGCCTTCGCATACCGGCGTATTGTGATACGTTTAGTCCAGTTATCGAGTTAGTGTTCAAAGTAAAATACTGACGTTTAACACTGAAGTCGAGTGAAAGATTTTATTTAGAATTCATAGATATTTTTATTTTTCCCTTTCCTTTTCAATTCTCTTCTGTTTTTGTATGTGTGTGTGTGTGTGTGTTTTTTTTTTTAAAATATACACAATGTCTGTTGACAAAGTTTCTTGTCTTCATGTTATATCAGAATATCTTGTAGATGTTTCCCTTAGTATTAGCATGTCTAGAGTTGGTAAGAACTCTAGTCTTTTAAGTCTAAATTTGAAGAATTCCAGTCGTTATTACGCGACTCTTTACTTAAAAAACTTGCGAGTCTTTTAAGTCCCGAGTCGAGTCTTTTGAGTTAATTACAATTTAAAAGGACTCGAGTTTTCGAGAAAAAAATTATAGGTTTTATCTACGAGTAACACAGAGGAAAATTGACATTGATTTGTGCATAACTCATGAGTGGAGACAATGTTTTTTAGAAAACTTTTGTACATCATTTGAGAGTTCTCTTTAAAGGGCTCAAGTTGTTACAAAAGATGTAGGTCTTGATAAGGACCCAAGTTTCGACTTAATGACTTGACTCTGAAACATTTAGTCTAGTCTTATAGCAGCGGACTCAAAAGAATTCGGACTCGGAGTCTTCAGCACTAAGCATGTCTGTCTTAGACCTAAGTTAATTTGCTTCTCCAGATAATGGTTTGAACTATAAATGTGTCCAAATTACCACCGCATAAAATACTCTCACTGCCTGCACTGTGTGCAACACCTAAAAAAACTGTAGTTTCTTCTCGCCCCCCGTCTCGTTGTTATGACACCTATCAATACCGGAACGGCCGTGACTAAAACCCACAATGCCTGACGAAACCTCAATGCTATACAGTTTGTCTAGGTCTGAGTCTGGCTGATTCATGGATGATGTCAAATTACGCCATTATTGCAAGGTATTTTTTTTAAATTAAAAGATGTCTATTAGCTAATTTAAAAAAAAAAACTAGTAAGGTAGAGGTACTAGTGCTCGACGCTACACTAGTACTCGACATGGGCACTTTATGTCAAAGTGACAAGGATTAAGTTCAAATACAGAACAATCTTCGTTGTTCAAATTTAACTTATATTTCCATGAAATAAAGTGCCAATGTCGGTGACCAGTGCAGCGTCGAGCACTAGTACTTCTACCTTAGCTGATTTAGTGTGAAGATATTCAATAGGTACTCATGATTAGATCTATACACAGATTGAAAAATGTGTCGTCTCGAAGAAAAAGACCCCACTTTGTCGCTTGCCATAAGGGCGCTTTGACAGGTTATTCGTATAAACAGCATATCTTGTCCGTATGGTAAGCTACAAAGTGGGACGTTTCACTAGATTTTGACACAAATAACATCTACGAGAAATACTCCTCTTTATGCAAAACCGAGAAGTGAAGGAAACCAAAATCAAAATTTTAGCTTGGAACGATAATCAGAGCCATTATATATATCAGTACCCCTAGTGTAATTTTAGTCGATAGCGAAACGTGACGTACGCGTTTGCGTTAAGTCTCATTTTGTATGGGTTTTTGAACAGCGCGCCAAGCGGGACGTTTTGGAAAGTCAAAAATCTCATACAAAATGACACTTAACGCAAACGCGTACGTCACGTTTCGCTGTCGAAAATATTTACACTAGGGGTACTTATAACTTAATTAAACCAAATTCGATTTGTATACCTACATTATATAAACAAATTGTTTTTTTTTTACTTTGGAATATTATTAGATAGATAGATACATTCTTTATTCATACCCACAACATACATGGCATTAGCATCAAAACAAACAAAAAAGAAAAGTGTAAAATAAAAACATGCAAACTTAATTTAATAAAAACATTTTTTAGTTAAATTATTTCTTTATTTCAGATTAATTTTACCCATATAATTGTTAGTAATGGCTTATGGCTTCGTTAGTAAATTAACTACTACATTATTTATTTACAATTAATTGAACCCGAAATTTCAGGAAGGTACAATCTACCCAGCCAGCTATGACCTTGAGTATGTTGTTGTGATTGCCCCGCACCCGGCGCAACAGAGACGCTATCCGTTGACGCCTGATGACGTAGAAGTCATCAGAGGGCCTACCGCGAACCACGTTCGACGTGTTGCCTCTCTGTCGCACTTGTAAATTCGTACGTAAGCGTGACAGGGAGGCGGTAGGCCTTCTGTTCGTTCGTCGGCGAACATTCCTGAAGCGCTGCAGTAACGAGACAGTCCCAACAGCATCCTGCGACTGCAGCACGGTCGTATTTTGTATCACTTGTCACTATGTTTGTCACTTTCGCACTTACATACTTGTTAGAACGTGACAGACACAGTGACAAGTGGTTAAGCTAGCTGCAGAATAGGTATAGTTTCGAAAAGTTTTAGTCACCTTACAGTAACACACGTCAGTTATCTCTTATAAATATAGGTACCTATACCTACTCGTATTTTTGTATTAAACGTACCTACTTTTAGCGCTGCTTACAGCTAATTTAATGTGGCATTCGAATTTCCTATTTTTCGCACTTGTATCGTAATGTACTATTCACTAACAATAAATGTAAAAGTGGTGCTTATATTCTCTTATATAAGATGTCTGTATAAATAAATGTGTTCAAGAATTTCAACAAAGCCTCTGACGCTACTAATACCTCTGATAAAAATGGTATTTCATTATTTTCTCCGCCAACTCAAAGGTTTTGCAGCTCAGACGAGCGGAGAATTCTTAATCTTCCTACACTGAGGCGTGTCGTGTCGAGATTCTATTCGTTGTCGATAAAATATCGCAAGAAAATTTAACACCTTAAGACCAAAGTAGACGACCGCGCGTGAAGGTACCCCCATACAAACTTAGTCCCCATTTTTCGCCATGGATATTAACATTATAGACAAAAATTACAAAATTTTATGTAAATTAACCACAGTTTTAGTTTATTCAGTATAATATTTCATGCAAAAGTAACAGTATATTTTGCATGATACAATTTTTGTGGTTAGTTTTTAATAATTAATATTAATATTCAACTCTGTTGACGGTGCCCCTTTATGCGGAGAACGGTTCCAATAGAAAATTAGACACTTAACTTTATATAGGTAAGTTCATAGGAGAGATGAGAACTAGGTAATTATCTATTGAGTGTGGCCTAGATATTATTTTTAAAATGATTTATATTCTCTGAAAATCAAAATAATAATTGTCTGCTAGCTTACGGTTAAAATACGTCGAAATAATAATAAAATATTAGGCAGGCATCTGGTTTTTAGGGTTCCGTAGCCAAATGGCAAAAAACGGAACCCTTATAGATTAGTCATGTCCGTCTGTCTGTCCGATTATGTCACAGCCACTGTTTTACCTTAGTATTTAGTCCTCCACTTTCACCTAATAACCTAGTTCATTTTAGAGTCCACTAACTCTCAATAGTTCTTATATCCTAGCGGGTGCTACCTCTGCTTGCATCTCATGACACGGACAAGGGCAGCATCCGCTCGGTGTTCCCCTTACAGCTCATTGAAGTGTCAAAAGAGCCTTTACGCGCACTTCGCCTCCGCGCGTGTTATGTGTACTGCCTTAAGAGGAATTCCTAGTTGCGATTTTTCCATACAAACGCTCTCGACTGATTCCTCCCTGGATTTTCAACCTAGAGCAGTGATTTTTTCAAATAAGATCAATATCATCAATATCTGTGCCGCTATGTTTTGCTTTTTTGGATTATTTTATTTTAAAGAAAGATACAGCGCCTCGAAAATCGCAAAAACGGCTCAATTGAATTGGCTGTAAAAAAAGGCATAGTATACAAATATGACAAAAAATATCCAAAAAATCAAAACATAGCGGCATAGATTATTTCTTCCTCTTGCAGTTTCCAAAATTTCATAAAGATTGATTGCGTTTTGGAGGAGGAAACAGTCGAGAGCGAAACCTCGATTTTTGAGTTTTTTGCGTGTGAATTTTAGTCCGAGCTGCAGTTGTCCTTATCGCACGAATTAGAGGCGGAGACAGTTTCTAAATATACGTACACAGAAGGAATAGTGATGGGCATAACATGTTAATGGTTAAAATGAGAAAAAATACACCAACAACCAACAGTCTGCCAACAGTCGATCGGCGTAATATAACCAAAATACCACGTAGTTCTAAGAAAAGGGTGCATGCCATGTGTTTTCACACTCTTTAATGTAACAATTATTATGTACCATAGTTTCGTAATAAATATTTATTTTATATTCTATCCTATTCTAAAATGTACCCGTAATGGCCTGTCACTTCAAACCGTTTTTTTGTATTTTTTTACATTGCAGGTCATGTAGTGCTTATGTTTACTATTAAAGGCCTGTAAACAAAGCTAAGTAGGATAATAGGTACAACCTGCTTATTTTGATTAAAACATCATAAATACCCATTAACAATTTGATTGTCTTGCATTGCTCACACTTGTGCGTCACAAGTAAACCACTAGATAGCAAATTTACATTACGGCTAGCCGATATCAAAATAAGGGCCATTTTGAAATGCGGCGGTTCAACGATTAAGGTATGTTGGGGTAATACCGGATGTGGGTGAAGAACGTAGCATATTCATTTCTCCCTAATTTGGCTTTCAATTACGCTACTTGGCAGTTTATTGTAGAACCGTACACAGTTGCCCTTAAAAGAGTTTTTGATCTTTTGCAGCCGTGTGGTTGGCACTGCTAGTTTGTCCTTGTTTCTGGTATTGATGTTATGTATGTCACAATTTCTTTTGAACTTTTCTCTATATTTATGGATATATACAATATTATCGTAAATGTATTGGGAGTATACAGTCAATATATTAATCTCCTTGAACTTATTTCTATGCGAATCTCTAGCACTCATTTTATATATTGAACGTATGGCGCGCTTTTGCAGTACAAAAATGGCGTTAACATCAGCAGCACTACCCCAAAGCAAGATACCGTATGACATGATACTATGAAAGTAGGCAAAGTATACCAGTCTAGCTGTCTTTTCATCTGTCAAGTGACGTATTTTACATACCTGGGGTACGCCCATCGAAACCAGTGACCCAGGAGATCGTTCTCCATTCACGTCCACTCTTTGGATTCTCCCATTTAAATAAGATTCCAACAAATTCAGCGCTCTTCCTCTAACTCCATAAAAATAAAGTTTCTTAAGGAGTGTTTCGTCACAAGAAATCAAACAAAAAACTAACATGTATACCGCCGAAGTAGACCTAATATTATGTAGTACGAAAGTACCTACATATACGGATGCATATGTAGATGTTAACGCACACATATATAGTTAGTTTCGGATACAAAATAGAGATAGCACTTCGAAATTAGTTTCCTTAAAATGCTTCAAGAGGGCTCTCTTTTCCTATATATTTTATTCTATTACTTTACTCTTTGCATACGATCCTTACATTTTATCCAAAAAAAAGATTGTATATCAACTATATATATAATTGCAATATTTTACCGTCAAAATCGCAATTGTTAACACATTGTTTACTTATTAAATTGCCTTATGATATAAGTATCAAAGTTTGAGAGCCACAATTTTACCAAATTTTTATATCAGGGTTAAGATCGGATACAAAAATACGAAAAATAGAACATTCGATGACAACTTTTACATTTGTATTGTTGGCTGCAATTTATATACGTAGGAGAAGGCTAAACAGCGGACCTATTCTTTGTGATACCTTATTCTCTTTCCATTTAAACCAACTTTTATTCACCATCCGATGTTATCCCTTGATGGCAAAACACTCGTTACCCTAAAAAAAGTATGTTTCATCTTTACACGTGTACAAAACTAAAACCTTTATATATTGAAGATTACCAAAATTCAGGCTGAATCTACGGTTATTATTTAACGATTTGCTCCGTACTTCAAGAATCTGACACGATCTAGAAAAAAAAATCACGAGTTATCTCAATTGGTCCCAAAATTGTCCGGCATTATCCCAACCTACCTTACCCAGATTGTCATTGCGATACGTTCTTCAAAAAGACGGCACAAGTTTAGCCCCATCGTACTACTACTACTATTTAGATTGTAGGTTAACCATACCTACTTACAAAATTTCACAACACACCATGATCACACCCAACTTATTGTCACGGATAGGTACGACGACCGAAGCAAGGACATCATTATTTTTTGTAGTCTTTATCTGAATTAATTAATAGATACAGTATAATATAATAAATAAATAATCAATATAAATAAATATTATAGGACATTATTACTCAAATTGACAAGTACCACAGTAAGCTCAATAAGGCTTGTGTTGAGGGTACTTAGACAACGATATATATAATATATAAATATTTATAAATACTTAAATACACAGAAAACACCCATGACTCGGGAACAAATATCCATGCTCATCACACGAATATATGCCCTTACCAGGATTTGAATCTGGGACCATCAGCTTCGTAGGCAGGATCACTACCCACTAGGCCAAACTGGTCGTCAAAATAATAATTAAAAACAATATTATGTGATAACATCAAAAACAACTTATGTCGGGCAGCGCAGGATGAATTCCGGCCGGCGAGCCGGCAATGTCAACGGAACGGCGCGCAATGAGCGGGCGCTCGCGTCTCGCATCTGTGTGCGCGCACTCACACTTAGATAGCTCCCGCTCCCGCCCACCGCAGCGCGACAGAAACATAGCTTCAAAAATTCGAGATTTGAAAAGTTGCTCAGCTAGGAATTGCTCTACGTTCGACGTGTTGCCTCCCTGCCACACTTACGTACGAATTTACAAGTGCGACAGAGAGGCAACACGTCGAACGTGGTTCGCGGTAGGCCTTCTGAGCCCAAGACTGTAACCCCGTGGGTCACCGCAGAGCTATACCTCACGTACCAAAATTGTCGGGAATAATTTGTAACTTTAATTTAATTATATTGTTAAAAATTATAAAAACAACTTATTATTTGAACAAACTATAATTCACGTGCCTCCCAACTGTCTTGAATACCATTAGTCCGTGATGAGTAAATAAATGCTTGATTTTACACTACACGGTACAGAATTAAGAAATGATAAATTGGTAGGTAGAAAAGATAAACAGGCGGATTTATCGTCTAAGCATTCGAGTGAAGTCCTACAATTCCAGGCAATCATCATTTTGCTGTCATTTAGCACGATCAAGCCCATCGCAATCCCTAAGGGCAGTGAAAGGCATGTCACACCTCTTAAATCATGCCACAGTTCACAGATCACATATGTTTACGTTACCCACAGGCCATATCGGCCATTATGGCCATTACAATAACCATAGGCCACGGAGGTTAGCTACGATTGTATTGAATACTAATTTCCGTGGATGTTACTTTATGGAGAAGATTTTACACCTAGGATTAACCTATGGCCCCAATGGAACCATTATGGATAATTTATGGGTATTGAGTCACAAGGAATTAAGGAACTTAAGGATAGCAGCTTATGCTTTTGCCAGATTTAGGCAGAGTAGGTTCGTGGATTTTCTCACTGCACGCAATATTATCCAAACCTGTTTGATTTGTTGAGGTGCAGTATGCACAATTAAGAGGGGGCGAACGCAAAACTGCAGGTTTTATATTGATTTTGACACATTTTAATTAAACCTAACAAATTTTGGATTATTTCTACTCAGAATCACAAGCACTATCGATTTAAGCAATAAAAAAGTGTCCCACTTTTATTTGTCAGTTTTGTAACGCAGTTTTATACATGTTGTATGGAGCGTTACAAAACTGACTAATAAACTTTGTATGGAAAATTAAGGATGCTTTTAGGCATAACGGGTACATTTTCCTAAAACCCCCCCTATATTTACAAGGGCATGACTAAGCAAAACCGTAAAAGGTTTAGTTGGCTTGATAGAAAAAAATCACGAAAACATGTTTAATTTTCACTTATTTTCAATTGTGTATTAATACCACTGCATACTTATGGCGTTATTCATAAACGCCTACTTAATTTAACAAGCCGATGATAATCGTTTGTCCCTCTCTGTCATATCAATAAGTCGGAAAGGGACAAATGATTATTAGCGGCTTGTTAACTTTATTAGATGTTTATGAATAAGGGGATTAATCGTTATACTTGCCGCAAAACTAACTGGCCACTGAGATCATAATGCTATCTCCTTTACCCTTGTTAAGACCAACCAAGAGTGAAAGAGATGGCATTATGACCTGACTCGCCAGTTAGTTTTGCGCCAAGTATAGTGATATAGCCGAGAGATTTAACTAGAAATTTTTAAATCAGAAGTATACTTTAAGAGTTATTGAGGTAAATTCTCAAAGCCACGCAATCGCCAAATCTTCAACCCGGCTATCAGCCTATGAAAAGTGAACTTTCCGAATAGGAGAGATGAAAAATATGTTCACTTGTTTCGTTATTCCAAAGACTTAGGGTGCAAATAATGAATGAATGAATACAAAAGTGTAAACATATGTTTGACGTCGACTGTACACACGCTGTACTCGGTATGCCTTTTACATTTAATCAGATCAAAGTTAGTGTCAAAGAGCCCAGAATCAGATGTTGAATGAATATCAAACGACGTAACAGCAGACGCTGAGCGCGCTGTGAATACGCGAGGAGTTTAGTTAATTATGCCGCTTGTAAATTGCTCTTTCTGACAAGCATTTGGTTGAGGGAATATCTTGGTAGTTTAGTGTCTAGGAAGCAGCTCTCTGCAGATCTACAATGTACAAAATTGCCTGTCAAATATTAAAAGTGTGATCGAAATTGGAGTGATGTCAACTGTCATTGGAGGTATTGAATACAGAAATAATATGTGATTGCGTAAATTATTTGCCGATTAGTTCCCGATTCGCCGGATTATTGTTTCGTCAGATTCTTGTTTCGTCGGATTTTTTCAGTTACAGAAAATCAAACATAACTATGGAAATATCGTGGCATTACCAGTATCTATTAAATAAAATTACGCTATTTCCTTGAAAATATGAATAGAACCAATTTGCCCTATTGTGTAACAGTAATAAAACAATAATTTTTAACCATACGCTTTCTTTACCGAACTAATTTTCAAACAAGAATCTGACGAAAGAAGAATCCGACGAATCGAGAACTAATCCTTTGTAACAATATGTTCCATCCAAGGTATAATCACCCGCTGTACCTCCTAAATACGGCTTTTTGTATTTTCCAGTTCCCTAACCATACGTTTTAGCAGATTCAAGCGGCCGCCATTAGTAGTCTGCCTCTTTCGCACACATGAAATGTTCATATATGTATATTAGAAGGTGCCGACGACCGCAAAGCTGGCAGCTTCCTCGCTAACACTATAGTAATCACATGTCCGCACGGCTGAGCGCATCCAGTTGAATTTGTATACATTAAATGAACTGTATATTAGATGGCTTCTGTTTTGCACAGTTTATCTGTAAATACAACTTAAATGTATAGTATGCTGTACAATAAACTGTTACTTTTAACCTGATCATGTCAAAGTATTACCCCTACTCATAATACAATTTGTTGAATACTTTACTTTACTGTGTTGTCTTTTTTATGTCTCGGGAGTAACGTAAAACATATCAATGCAGGTTTTAAAAACTACGCTTTTTTTTAATTAGTTATTTGAATTTCCCATTTATCGACTTAAATGTTTTATGTCTTTTTATTTGCATAGTCAGCGATTAAAGTCTTGGTAAGCGTACCATCAAAAACCACTCTTATTTGACTTCTATTCGGTATCAAAATTGAATGCAGTTTATTCAGCTTAATATACTTTAAGCAATCGAAGCTGAGGCAATCAGCGCTCCAAAGACACAACAATAGCAACATACATTATCGACAATTATAGACCAGTCTAACTTATACAGGCAGCTTAGACAGCTTTACTATAATAGATTTAAGACTTAAATTGCCACGTTTTATCCACATTAAACAATTTGTATATTGCCAAGCACCTGTTTAGGTTTGCGCCACGATCTACAATTAGGATGTCTGGATGTCTAGACTCAAATCACTCACGATTTTGCAAAACGTCAAATAAAAACAAGTAGCTCAATTTCAAGCCTTATTCTTGGGGGTTAAAGTGTAGTTACTAATAGGGTTGTGAGGGACTTAGTGCGGTTTAGTTGTAGGTGTGCGAAATGTCAATAAATCAGTATTGAACAATGGTGTATCATCGGATGATTGTTGCGCAAGTTGGTGCCGTGTTGAGAAATTTGGCCTTTGCATTGTGTTGAAGACACCTAGATTGGTCTGGAAACTACCTAAGTAGACAAATGAGGAAAGAGAAAGGTAACTGTAAAGACTGCCACCGCCTACAGCTTTATAAGGCGCAGGTTCGCCCACACATGGGATATTGTTCCATCTTTGGCAGAGGTACCCCAGAACCAGCATCTCCTTCTGGACCGCATCTAATGAAGAGTGACTCGAATTGTCGGCTGCTAGCGTATTTCAGATCGGCTTGACTCCTTGGCGCTGCGTGGAGATGTATAGCTTCGCTCTGCATTTTCTATCGCATGTATAACGGGGAGTGCCCCGAGGAATTGTTCAGTTTAATCCCTGCCGCTTTTTACCGCCATCGCCCTACGCGACAACATTTCAATCTTGACTACTTAGATGACTGGTACTTGGCAATCCTCAACTGTGCTTTTCTCCAGAAACTTCCTGCCTCGCACAGCTAAACTGTGGATTGAACTGTTACCTGCGGTATTTCCGGACCGATACAACCCAAACCTTCAATAAAATAACGTAATCCCATGCTAAAGGCTGGCAGCACACCTACAACCCCTCTGGTGTTGCGGGTGTCTATGGGCGACGGTAATCGCTTACTATCTGACGATTCGTCTGCTCGTTTGTCTCCTATATCTTAAATTCAACTCCTATATCTTAATTTCAAGTGTATTCTTGTAATTCCCAATCACTAACGACGTTACGACTTTCGGGTAATTTCAAATTACACCCGTAATTCAATGAAATCAGAGTCCATTTTCCTAATCCGCATTCCCTTAACCCGCCATTCGAAATTGGTCAATTACAAACTTGATATACCTGCTTTATCTTTACCATAAATTTGACACGGACATATTCTCTAGCGACTGCGTAACCTTACTCGTTACTCGCAATGCATCTCGCTCGTACTGGCATATTGATGCATGTAAGACACACCGACACAGTTACTACTGTTTACGTTCAAAGGTTCGACAGTCAAACGTGAATTAAGAACATAGCAGGATGTGTTTACTGTTTTTAGTCCTTACTTAAGAGGCTGTCAATACCTAAAGTGCGCAAACTGTCTATTTGTATCGGAGTAAATGAGATAGCACTGTCGCATGTTACTGGGCCTGGGCAAGGGAGTAATAAGAAAAATATTTAAATAAAAAAAAGTTGATTATTAGTGTAATATTTTACTCAATAGCGGTTTAGATATAAATGTTTTGAAATTGTGATTTTAATTGCAGACCCATAAGTCAAAACAATAAAGACATAAAACCGTTTAATTGTGATTTTAAGACCAATCTTTGCAATTTTTTTCTATCGAGCCGATTTCGTTCAATCATGTATCGAGTACAACACGGTCTTTGAAATATAATTAATATGAACATAATTATATTTTTCTTACTTGACTAAAACAAATAGTCTGTCTTAAAAAACTGTTTAAGTAACATCAATTTCAAGGACATTGGGTGTTGACAGCCTCTTAATAGGCTAACAGCTATTTCCCGCATTTTGATGAGACTAGCAACTTAGGTCCAGGCAAAATCTCCAACCTTGACTATGATTGCAGTAGGTTTTCCTCCGGCCCAAAATCTGCATAATCATACGCTTTACGCACCGGTACGCTTAGTAAACGCGTTGCAACAATGTTTATTAATCAATTGGGGCGTTATTAAGTTATTATTTAGTTAGGCCATTGTGTTATCAAAGTAAATTTATTATTGTGATTAACCCATATGTGCAAGAAGTATCAATACACATACTAAAATAATCAATTTGTTGGGGTTCTTCAAAAAAGGATTGTACAGGTTTTTAAAGGGTCGGCAACGCGCATGTAATGCCTCTGGTGTTGCAGGCGTCCATAGGCTACGGTGACTGCTTACCATCAGGCGGGCCGTATGCTTGTTTGCCACCGTCGTGGTATAAAAAAAAAAACAATTTGTCAATTATATTCACTTAAAATTGAAATGTGTGATCTGAAATATGTAAGCGGTTAGGTAGTTTTTAGGAAAAAATGAGTTTAAGCAGATATAACAAAACACGTGCTCATTATTTTTTGCTGCTTTCAAACATACATTCAAACCAGCCATTAACTAGCAAGTTGCTGGAACATCACTTTCTATAGGAGTTAGAAGATTTAGTAACTTTTTATTACTTTGGAAGACAATTTCTCCCAATAGGTTGAGTTTGGGCAGCTAAAAAAAATACGTGTCCGTTATTTTAGACTACTCTATAACATATATAAATATGAATCAAATCGGAACCGGACAGTTGGGTACCTTTCCTTGTAAGTTCACACACACACACGTTCACAAACTCTACACTTTGTGAAGTTAGGGCTTGTAGAGTTAGAAGCTGGGCTCTACAAAAAATCGGATAACTTTTTGACAGTGCTAGCCTTATGGTTTCGTCTTGGCAACATTTTACATGAAAATGTTTTTGATGGAATATTATTGTCAATCTTTCCTTTACACGGTTCTGCTTATGACATATTAAATTAATTTATTGCTGATTGCATCTCATGACACAGAATATATAGCCAACGCAATTCTGACTCATATGTCATTACATTACGGACACGTTTAGTTTAATTCGAACAATATTACGAAACTGTTTTACTATCAACTTATGATACAATATTTGAGGTCTTGTCAACATATCCTGAGCCTTCCTGCCCAGTATTAAGGTACATGATTATCTTGGCTCTAGTAAATAGTTTTTTGATTAAGTAGTTATAAATTCTGCAACCTTAAAATGAATTTATTAAATTTTACGTATTCAATACAAGAACTTTGTAACTCAGAAGTAGTTTGTGATAGAATTTATGGCTAAACCAGGTAAATGCTTAATAAAGTTTGAAGGGGAGACGTTAAATGCGTGTAAAACTAATATGACACACATTAGCTACTAATACGGAGAAGAACGGAATTGCGATTACTCCACCGGCAAAAGCCAGGCTCTTAAAGTAATGATTATCAGGTAATGGTGCAAACACAATCATGTCACCGTCTGGAGTCGACTTTCAAAGATAATTAAATTTTATATTTTAGCCATAAGCAAGGCCGTTGCATAATAAAAAAAAATCAACACAAGACTTATGGGTCTTTAATGTAGGTAAAACATAAGACTTAAATGCTTCTTGCACGGTTACGATTAAAATACACACTTCTGGGGGCCTACCGCGAAAACCGAAATTCGCAAATTGTGGGGATCTTTCTCTTTTACTCTCACTAAGACGTAATTAGAGTGACAGAGAAAAATGCCCGCAATTGACGAACTTCGATTTTCGCGGTTATAGCCCTGGTTACATTCGAGTTGCGACTGCAGCAACGTTCAGTAACGTTGCTGACATGCGACATGCGATGAGATGCGACAGTTCGCATCTTTATTGCTGCATCAGTAAGTATGCGATATTACTGTTGCCATCTCTTTATTTATTTTTCTTCTCCAGTAAGCTTGTTTACAACATGAACATAAAAGTAAAATGCAAAAACACAAAAAAAAAATACATAAAATATATTATAAAAAACGAAACCTAGGGCGCTGCTGCAGGGCCCAAGCTGCTGGTGGAAAAAGTTATTATAAAAAGACAGAAAGTTCTTATGTCCAACCACAAGTATGAAACACCACAGAAAACCGCAGCCAAATAACACTAGACCCTACTCATAGTTTTGTGTTCCTGCCGGTGAGTAAGGTTGCCAGAGCTCAACGAGGGGAGAGAGGGGTGTTAGGGTCGGCAACGCGCATGTAACTCCTCTGGAATTGCAGGCGTACATAGGCTACGGAGACTGCTTACAATCAGGCGGGCCGTATGCTTGTTTGCCACCGACGTAGTATTAAAAATGGCGTCGTTCCACAGTGCAACGTAGGTTAATTAATTACGAGAATAATTAATGTTTAAAAGCGTTTAATAGTATAGGGATTAAGAAACTTACCTTAATCGCTAGAAATACATAAAGCTACTTTCTTATTTATTTACCAATGGCTTTCATAATTATAAAACTTAGAATACAACCAGGATAAACACTATGATGAGAGAAAGCGAGTTTAGCAATATAAATTGCTACAAATGCATTATGCAAGTTACATGTTCAAATAAACAAGTAACGTTTATACATTATGCAAGTTAGTTATTTACCAATGGATCTCATATAAACATGCGTTAATTACGATCAAACACAGATTGGTTGCGACAGCCTATAGTGAGTAGCATGTGTATTGGTTTTATGTATTCACGCATTGGTTATGCGGTGCGAACATTTTATTGCAAGCAATTGGGAAAATTTATGGCCTAAATGAATAATCGAGGGCTTGAGTTCATTGACTTGTTGGGAGTTTTATTGTTATCTTTTTGGTATAGTGGAGCAATTTTCTTACCAAAGAGCTTAAATTAATAGTGGTCGACTTCACGTGTGACCGAAGGGAGCTGGCAGCTTCCTCGCGCAACGTGTTAGTATCGCAATCCATCGAGCAAATGCTGCAAGTGTCCACGGAACCATGCCAAAGGGGCCAATTTTCTGGATGTATTTTAGGTATTCGTTTTATGTAACTATAAATTTAGGTAATAATTTATTTTCCTATTCACTTTATTATTTTGTTCAACCTATGTTTTGCGTCCCTACATAGTTCATCTACTGCGGTCGCTTCGCTACCAAACTTTTCAAATTTGACTCCCTAAATGTATGACCACCAGAATCAAACGTAGTCTCCTACGTTTGAAACTGTTATGTGTGTTACAAGGATTACCTATCGTAAACAAACGTTGCGCAAATCGTAAACACGTCATTTACAATCCTGCTGGGAAATACTTCGCGCGTGCTGTCCGCTCACCGACCAGCTTTCGGTGTTCTATATTTGAAATAAAATCGAAGCGACCATATTGCACGTCAACGTTACTTTAAAAAAATAATATGATATGTAGTGGTGTTTTAATTTGCAATCCTTGTATATTTTATATGTTGACATAAAAGTGCAGTCAAATAATTCTGCAACGTATGTACGCAATTTAAGGAAGATTTCAAACTTTATTACATGCAGGTAAAGTAGAGCAAACTAAAGCTTCAGCTGGCTAAAATATATGTCTAAAGTGGGAAATCAATATCTACCATTTTTTTTTCATTATAATGAAACTGTTTTTTTTTTTTTATGTGTGTTAGATAGACTCTAAGCGCCACTTGCACCATCCCACTAACCCGGCGTTAACCGGTTAAACGGTTAGTAGTATGGTGCAAATAGCCCTAAGGTGTTCAACAGACAAAATGGTCAATTTGAACTGCTCACTTGGCTTCCGTCCTACGGTGGCAGCATGGTTGCATTTTTATCACCTGTCACTATGCCTGTCACTTTCGCACTTACATACTTGTTAGAACGTGACAGGCAGGGTCACAGGCATAGCCCGCTGGACTGTAGATGGAATCCGTCATATTTGGCCTGAATTGTTCTATTGGTATGCAAGTTATAACAGTTATTGTACGCAATATACCTGCAAGTATAACGAAACATATTTTGAGCATATGTAGATCATAGATGATAACTGTTGCCAGGATTGCCAGGCAATTGCAACGCAGCCTTCGGCCGCTTTCCCTCGTAATACAGCTATTACACTATTAGTCCACTAGGTACGTGCAACACGCTTGACCATAGTTGAACCTTAATATCCTTATAACTAGATATATTATTAGTCAGCTTTATATTGCTACTAGATACGTGCAGCGACATATTTAGCTAACCATTTTTAGCCCTTATTTCTTTGCAATAAGCTTTAGATATGATCAGTTAGTGGGCTAAATACTAAGTACGCAGCCATCCGCGGAGTGCTCTCGGCAAATGTGTCAGTTCCGACGGCCGTAATGACCTAATGATAATTATTTCCTATTCGACGGTTAATGGTAAAACGATATAACTTACTGTACGAAGGTTTTATTTTATGTTAACTTGCATGTGGGTCTGTAGCTTTGTGTTAGAATTTTGGGGAGTAAAGACTAGTCAAATCAGTTGGTGTGGACGCAAACGCCAATTTGGCTACCAATGGAGGTGCGTACGCAAGAATACCAATTTGTGACACTAGTATTCGCGTTTGAGAGCAAATTTGACCTTAGAGCGCTCAAATATCATCATAAATCTAAAATTGGTGATTAAATTGGAGGTTGTCGCCAATTTCTTTTCTGATCGAACCGGTCCATTTGATCATCCCGTCTGGACTGATCTTATTATTATTATTATTTTTTACATTTCTTTATAATTCTCAGTATTCTGGGAATACTGGCTTAATGGAATACACGGGCCAAAGCCAAGTGCACCCCATATTAGGTTTAGGATGAATTGATGAATGATGAACTAAGGCTACGATTTTGATGAGATACAGCCGATGAAATGGGCAATGGTAAGTGTGTACTTACTGTGACTGTTTGCGTTTGTGAATTAGGGAGTTGTATATCGCTCTGTAAGAATTTTCTGACTATCCTACAAGTATTTAGAATTACAGCTTTCTGCATTACAAAATAAGAAGAAGGTGGCAATGATAGAGTTTTTATAGAAGTATGTAGCTGTTGTGGGATGACACCTGTAGTAGACAAAACAATGGGTACTATGGTAACGTTATTTAATTTCCATATCCTGGCTATTTCATCTTTTAAATCGGTATATATTATTATTATTTAAGCCTTTTATTTCCAATAGAAAAATATACATACATGCACGAATAAATTATAAAAGCATTTAAAAGTATTTACGTTTTTCCTTAATTCTCTTAATCTAATTAAATTATATTATTTTGTAATTATTGTTTTTTTTTTATATAAATAATATTGAATATTGCGAAATAATAATTTATAACAATTTAAGTTCTATTGGATGTCCATTTATGGACATAGGCCTCCTCCATACTATGCCATATTTCCCGATCGGTGGCGGCACGGGTCCACGTGACGCCGGCCACGGCCTGGATGTCGTCTCTCCAGCGGCGTCTCGGGCGGCCGGGGGGGCGGCGGCTGTCTCTAGGGTACCAGTGTAATATTCTTTCGCTCCATCTTCCGTCCTTAATCCTAGCTGTATGCCCAGCCCATCGCCATTTTAATTGACATGCCTTTACTGCTGCGTCTATTATTTTTGTTTTGTTGCGTATTTCAGTATTCTTCACTCTGTCGCTCAATTTAATGCCTAAAATAATCCTTTCGGCCTTTCTTTGGAAGATTTTAAGCTTATTTATAGTACTTTTTGTTATTGGCCAAGTTTGACATCCGTAAAGCAGAGTTGGGGTCACAACAGAGTCCATAACTTTCTTTTTGAGTTTTATATCCATACCCGACTTAAGTATATGCTTGTATGACCAAAATGCGCTCCACGCCTTTTTAATACGCCGCTCTATTTCATTTTCAGGGAAACGATGTTGTAGTGATATTAATTGTCCTAGGTACACGTATTCAGTTACATACTGAACATTTTTCTGATTAATTGTAATCGGTTCGGGATTGCTGTTCGTCATAACGCATGTCTTTTCTGGGTTCATCTGCAGACCTCGCTTTTCGCTCTCGTGGTTTAGTGATTTGAGCATATAGATAAGGTCTCTTCGATTTTCTGCCATTAAAACTATGTCGTCGGCGAAGCGGAGGTGATTTAAACGTTGCCCGTCTACTTTTATACCGCAATACGACCAGGCCAAGTTTCTGAAAATGTCCTCCAATACCCAACTAGCAAAATAGGTGCTTATAGTATTCTTCGAGAGTACTTCTTTTGTACTTATAAGATACCTGTGCTTTGCTACAAACCTGGATTTGGGCACAGTTATAGGAGCATTCCTTGCTTATAATGATCTTATAATCAACTTGCAGAATGTTACTAAGCCTTATAATACACTTACAGAAGCGCAATTACTCCTATAATGTTCTGAGGCTATGCCTATTTAAACACAAATACTCTTATTAATAACTAACATAAGTATGTTATAAAACAATCTTGTATATATAATGCACTAGTAATGTTCTTAGTTATAAGTACATTTTATACTTACACTTCTCTCCATTCGTGCAGTTGTTTTGTGATAAACAATTACTTAAAAACCAAACTTAGGAAAATTCATATGGCTTATTAATGAAACCATCATAATTTGTTTCACTTTAGAACATACATAAGCATGGTAAAATATTGTGTACATGGTGTGTAAACTCACCAGGGAAGTCATTTTTATTGTAAATGTCTACCAAAATGTGTTTAATTTCTCAATGCGCTTCGAAAAATAGCTCATAGAATATTTATTATTAAAATAATATTCATACAATTATTACGAATATCCGCCATGTTTATGAAATACTCTGCATCAAGTGTTTTATGGGACAATTATAGGTACATTTGCACTTATAGCATTTTCAATCCAGATAACTCGCCTCCATATTAAAATATATTAGGGTTCCTCGCGAAATCTCCTCGTACCGTACCTACTACAATCTATAAATCCTAACAACATTAATTTAATTATATTTTATCATTTTAGTACTTTTCGCGTAGGTGGCATTTTTAAATGTTAACTGCTTTTTAAAGTAAATATGACTTTGTTAAAACGCAACGAGTGTATGATACCACATTTCCTATATGAAACTATTCCATGAATCAAGATTGCCCAGTTTTATAGACATCCATGGACCTTATAATTTTTTTTTCATACCTACTCAGTATTTTTTTAAATTGTAGTTGCATTCTTCTAAAACTTATCAAACTTTTTCCTTTGAAAATCAAAAAATTATTTCATTACGGAACCCTCGTTTACATCACCTGTTTTAGCACAGAATTGAATAAGAACACAATGACAAACGTTTACTTGTAAAGTGATTGATCGAGTATCATACATGGTTGTTTAATCTAATATCGCTCTAATAAAGTACAAATACATTTAAAAGAATCTTGAATAAGTCTATTAACGTAGCAAACTTATAATAATCCCAGCTTAGTGTATTATTATATCTTGTGGTTTTACAGAATACTACTATAGGATCAAATATTATTCAAGACTATTTGATCTTCCTGCATACTATTATAGGATACGTATACTTAATAGAGCCTTATAAGGATAATCTTGTAAGAAACTAGAATACTGTGATATAAAAACAAATGATCTTGAGAGTATTTACGCTTGTGAAATGCTACTATTAGTAACAATATCTTGTAACTGTTTTGTTCGCTTGTCTTGTAGCAAACTACAGGAGTGTGAAGTAAAAACAAATGATCTTGAGAGTATTTGCGCTTGTAAAATGCTACTATTAGTAACAGTATCTTGTAACTGTTTTGTGCGCTTCTCTTGTAGCAAACTACAGGAATGTGAAATAAAAACAAACTATCTTGAGAGTATTTGCGCTTGTAAAATGCTACTATTAGTAACAGTATCTTGTAACTGTTTTGTGCGCTTCTCTTGTAGCAAACTACAGGAATGTGAAATAAAAACAAACGATCTTGAGAGTATTTACGCTTATGAAATGCTACTATTAGTAACAGTATCTTGTAACTGTTTTGTGCGCTTATCTTTTAGCAAACTATAGCACGAATATATAAGAATGAATGCTCTTGAGTATGTTACAGCTTATCGCATGCTATTATAAGTAAAATACTCTAAAACAATGCCTTTATAAGAACGTTATTAGTAGATAATTACTAATAATATTGAATTGTAGGATCACTTTGCTAGTTTGGTAGGGCCGTGAATAGATTAGGTGATATTGGGTCTCCTTGTTTTACCCCGCGGCTTACCTTAAATTTGTCACTCTTTCTTTCTAGTTTTACTACCGCCTTACTTCTTTTGTATATTTCCCGTATTAAATTTATATATTTCGTTTCGATTCCTTGATTTGACTGATCTTATTGTTGCAATTTTAACTTTCCTCATCATCAAATCATAACAAAAATCGAATTACGTCCAGCTGCCTGCGGTAAATCAAATGACATTTAGATACATATTGCAAAAAATCCTTTCGAGTTTTGGAATCAGTTACGAATGTTCCTCATACGAACAACACTAACTGCTAAGTATTTAAATCACTTTTTTGCTGAAGATTAATTGTTTAAATCGAGTTCTAAAACGCAAAAACAATCGTAGTAGGCACTACTTCATGTTTTCATCTAATTAGAAGAATGGATCTTCAGATAAAAGGCTAATTATTATCAGGTTATTTGTGAATTAACAAGTGATCAAAGTAATTCGAGCAATTACAGTTATATAATAGCAATCAGAACTGAGCATGCACAATGCACGGCAAAAAGTGTAATAGCAGCGACTCGATGCAACGCAGTTCGGTGTGTACCTGCAACACAATTGTGTCTACCAACTATGTACTGTGTTATTTAAAGTTGTACGCGAAGTGAAGTTCTTACATTCTATCATACAACTTGGAACACACGGGTAGCTGGGGGCACGTCCCGGCATTTCGATGTTTTTAAGATGAAATATCAGAAAATAGTTTGACGGACAATAACTTTAGTAAATTTGTTCTAATTTAAATGAAATTCAGTAAACGCGTAATTGAGGGCATTCTATTTTAGTCATTAAATTATGAGCAAGCTCGATCAAGGAGTCTTGGAGCTACAAGAGCCTCTAGCCACAAATAGCTTTTGTGAGGGGTCTTGATATTCTGGTCATCTTATTTGTACGACAGTATAGTAGAGTTTGGTATCAAACGAAAGTGCTCAGTGTACACATTTATGATATTTTTCAATTAACGATTTTAAAATAAATAGCAAGATAAAATCGCAATAAAATAATCATAATGTAGGTATTTGACAAGAAAGATTACGGCTTACCATAGATAAAGTTCATTTTAATATCTATGGTGACTTTAATGTATCAGCTAAGGGCTCCACAGACCTTGCAATAAATCGCACGCAGTTTTCAATCCTAGTGGGCGCCCTAAGCATAATTTATTCGTTCAGTATTACGGCCCGGCCACGACATTGCGCGGCGGCGGTAGCGGCGAGCGGCGACCATAGGTTGGAGCGAGACACAGCGATCCGACCTTTCGTTCCCACCTATGGCCGACGCTCGCCGCTGCCGCCGCCGCGTGAAGTCGTGGCCGGGCCGTTACACATCATGATTGGACGGCATGCTTTACATATTTAGTTAGCGTAAAAGGAGTAGCGGTGAAGTGCAGCGGGACTTTGAAATTTCAGTTTTAAATCATATCATTAAACTTTTAAATGCGGGATCAGTGATTGGGTTTTATAGGCAATCTAACTACTAATACGGACAGTTTGGATAAATAAATAAGGCTAATTTCGTGGCTGTTATAAAACTATAAAAAAAAACACATTTTTACGGTACTATATCTATTAGTGTTAAGGTCGTAAATCAATTCGATTAATTTCATCTCAAACGCAATTAATATTGAAATACCTGTTATGTAATACTAATATTTTTAACAGTTGACTCACTGTATAAGTTGGCTTACCATTAAAATATTTATAAATTATACCTACTCATAAAACTTATCTAAATCTTTTTCTAGAAAAATGCTCGCTGTCTGAACTCTGAACGGCAAGAATACCTATAATTTTTGCTTTACTCGGCGACAAGAAATTCCTTATGCAAACTGAGTGGCAAGCATTACTAATATTGAAACTTGGTTTTACTACGGCGTAGCGAGTCAGGCGAAAACTAATCGGCTTACAGGTCCGGTAACTTACAGAAGTAGGGCCATAGAATTATAATATTCCACCGGGTTGATGAAAACGAATACTTGTACCAATATTTTAACTTTTATTCATATGATGCAAACATAATAACAACCAATTTATATTAAATATTCCAATACGCCTTCACTATAACTTGTCCGTACTCGAACTGTCCGCTTGTAACAGTTGTAACTGCTTACAAGCTTTTTTATAACAATTCAAAATGGCGGAAACCACACGTAGGAGTCAATTGATACTCTTTTATAAGCTAGTCATAAATAAAAGTAACTATAGTCAGAATATAAGATATATATAAATAATGATTCTTACAGAACGGATAAAAGTTAAATGTAAAAAAGTCACTGTCAAATAAATCCGCTGTTTGGATTGGAAAATAATATAAATGGGATAATTTCTGTTCATCATCATCATCGTAATTTTAATCTGCTGTCGCATATTGCTAGAAGGCATCTTTGTGTACGCCACTGTACAGTTCTGAAGCTAGTCTCATCCAGAAGTGCCCCGCGATCTTACGAATCCACCCAACAAGTAATCGGACGCCACATAGAATATTATTATTCTTTCTGGCTTTGTAATAATTTATAATTCAAGATAGGTTATAGGCGTTCCAAAATTGAAGCGCTTACCTTGTGACAAATAAATTGTACAAGTTGCCTTTAATCGCACCTGGGCAAGCGAGAGAATGTGCACGTGCTGACGGGGAGCTCACCGAAAGAGACAGACAAGCTCATGTTTAAGTATGCCAAAAACGAATGGATTGCGAAAATTAATAAAAATTAACAGATTTCTTCGTAGGTATAGAAATAAATATGGAAGTGTTTTTGGTGCTCCTTATGTTTGAGTATAACCTATCTATAGTTATATAATTTTATTGTTAACCAGGAATTACCTCACCCCACGGAGGGAGATTGACGACAATTGCCAAAATCTCAGTTCTATTAGCAACATCCGCCGTTATAAATTGATGTTCAAAATGTGTATTGTGTCAGATGCTTACCAATTATAGTAAATAACACTCTTGGAAACACGTTGATACAGGACATTAGAACGATTTAGATGCAAATTACCTCAAACGCTGGTTTCAAAAAGTTGATGAGAGAATTTTTTACATTTAACTGAAGATACCTCTCGTAGGTATCTTATACTATTTTATGAAAGGCATCCAATGCATGTAAAGAAGTAGCCAATTAAAATGCTAATTGGAGCCAGGCCTGCCTCGAGGTCTGTTCGGACTTCAATAGTCGCAACTAGATTTGATATTTATTTGACATACATGATGCATGCGAGATGGTTAATTGATGAAGTTTTAAAAAGCGGCAAAATCATTATTTTATAGTACATTACTATAGAGGCCGGGAAACGAAGGGTTGCAGGTCAAGTAGATATAGACGGCCGAGCGAGCGAGGATGGATAGGGATACGCGGCCAGCAACTCTGTTTCGCGCCGAGATTTTTTTCTCAAACTTGCAATGAAAAAAAAAAGTAGTCAATTTGTTTTATTCGTCGATTTACACAGCTAAAAAAAAATGCCACGACATTGTGTCACAATTTGACGTTTAAAAACAAAAGAAAGTTTTTTTTTATACTACGTCGGTGGCATCAAGCGGCCCGCCTGATGGTAAGCAGTCTCCGTAGCCTATGTACGCCTGCAACTTCAGAGGAGTTACATGCGAGTTACAGTGTAAGCGTTGCGTTGCGCGTAAGTTGCTTTACAGGTAAGTAAGCCTGTATGAAATTCCTTTACATATCATCTTCACTCATCGCACCGGATATATAGTATTTCCGGACCTAATTTGAAGTAATAAATCATGTCAACATATCATTCATTCATTACAAATTTGAGGAAACTTAATTTGTTTTCTCCAGTTGAGTAGTCAAGCCGATTGTTCATATACATATTGGTGAGACAATAGAACATTAATTAACTTCTCATTTATCATTTGCTTTAAGTATAAATTGTAATAACTTTATGAGTAATATCTCTAATAATTTAAACTAAAAAAAACATTATGTACCTACTGACAACGCAAACTGTAAAGTACAACATTTAAGTACAAGTATATACTTAGTATGCTAGTAGTTCTCAGAAAATAGATAAGTAGGAATAGAAACTATTTTACGCACGGTTCTATGTAAATTAACATTTTCCTGTTTTTCTTTGAATCATGATGTTAAAGGAAAATTACAAAAAAATAAACTTATTCCATGAACTGATGCAGTTTTGCTGAACTTACGTACAAACGTAATTTTTTATACATCAATTTATTTTAGGATCAGACCACTTCGATCAAGGAAAATATATCGAGAAGACCAGATACGTAGGTATTGTGCGTTTTTTTTTCAAATGTGTGCGACAAAGATTCTGTATTTTTTATTTATTTAATGCATACTTATTGGGATTTAACAGTTCAGAATAAAATAAAACAAAACTTCCCGGGTCAGAGGTGTAGGGTTAGAGCCGGCGTAGCTTTATTTGACATTGATACGCGCATTACTACCTATACCAATAGGCCTACTTGGTAAATAAACTATCTTTATCTTTAGGATTGAGGTCAATCCACCTACAAATCAATAAATCCACAGTAATCCCTCTCATCGGTAGTGAGTAGTGACCCTACCCACGCAACAGTATTCGATTCCCGGATTCGAATCCTGGTAAGGGTGTTTATTTGTTTCGAAGCTATAGATATTTTCTATATGTATCTATTTATTATATCTAGTGCCAACAATACAAGCCTCTCAAAGGACTCGGTCGATTTGTGTAAGATTGTTCATTAATATTCATTTAATTACGAATTATTTCATTTCTGTGGCTTCGTACAATATTTTATTTGAAACACTATATAATGTGCCTACGATTCCCACTGACCGGCTGGAGTCGGGCCGTGACGGAGCGCATTATCAATGTAAATAAATAAATAAATATTATAGGTTATTGAATACAAATTGACTAAGTCCCACAGGAATCTCAATAAGGCTTGTGTTGTGGGTACTTAGACAACGATATAGATAATAACTTAAATACATAGAAAACACACATGACTCAGGGACAAATATGGGATGGGCATGAATCATCACACAAATAAATGGACCAGGATTTGAACCGGTAACCACCGGCTTCATAGGCAAGGTCACTATCTACTAGGCCAGGCAGGTGATGCCTATACATTATGTATTGTTATTATTATTATTATTTTACTATGAAAAATTTAGCCACTGTTTTATTTTCTTAATTTTTCTATACTGATTTATTTTATGTTAATTTTTGCATGTCGTGTCTTCGACTGAATACTGACACTTATATGTAAAACCTTTTCTGTTATCATCTTGTACCATACGTATTCTGGCAAATAAAGAAATTCTAATTCTAATTCTAATTCTATGGCCAACGCGATGGAGTCCTTCCGGAGCCGTCCGCGTCGGTACAAATATGAAATACGCTCCAACTCCGCCCGTTCGGTAGGAATCGTACGTCGAAACTAAATCGTATCGTATCGTATGTCCTCCCGTTTCATTTGTCATCTTGGCTTCTGCCCCTGTAATTCTTAAGGGTTAAAAAACCTAAATCGTAAAACCTTAACGCTGACAGTTGACGCAACAGGACAGCAAAATAGCTCTGACAATTGACAATGGGCCTAATAATTGCCTTATTTGCACACAGGCCGTCAGATGGCGTGATTAAGGCCAATCATTATCATAATAACTCATAAATGCCACGGTTTCATGCCGTTTGAGATCCACATTGAGGAGAAACTAATTCATTTCTTGATAGATGTAATGGATTCTTGTTGGCATTCTGGCTCTTTCCTTAGTCTTGTGTTCCGATAACCAGCTTTACATTGTAAAGGCACTTAGTACCTACTGTAAAAGTTTAATACCTAATAATAAATTCTTTATTTAGAAAACATTCCAAGTCATATAGGTTAATATTACCTTAGTACGTATTTTTAATGACTTCTACCTGACCTAGAAAAATCCTGTATCTGAAGTAGAGAAAAACAAATAATTAAATAATTTTGCTATTTTTATAAAAATATAGGCCCTATATCTTTCTTTCTAGACTTACTTTGCTCCTACAACGTGATAATTTGATAATTATTTTTTTGATAATATGTGAAATAAAATGATGCATGAGTTTGAATCTCGAGGTTTCATTTTTGGTGACTGTACACTGTGCCAAGTTCTATCGTTAACGACCGATCTGACCTAGTGGGTAGTGACCCTGCCTATGAAGCCGATGGTCCTGGGTTCGAATCCCGGTGAGGGCATTTATTTGTCTGATGAGCACAGGTATTTGTTCCTGAGTCATGGATGTTTTCTATGTGTTTAAGTATTTGTATATTATATTTATCGTTGGCCGAGTACCCACAACACAAGCCTTCTTGAGCTTACCGTGGGATAGTCAAATTGTGTAAGAATGTCCATATAATATTTATTTATAGTATTTATCTACAACCATAACTGGTGAGAGGAATCTCCTTTTTTATGATACAGGAGGCGAACGAGCAGACGGATCACCTGATGGTAAGTGATTACCGCCGCCCATGGACACCTGCAACACCATTGGTGTTGTAAGTGCGTTGCCGTTTAAGATGGGAGTTACGCTCTTTTCTTGTAGGTTTGAAGGACGTATCGGTCGTATCTCCTGGGAAATTGCGAATAGGTATAGCCAGGGGAATTATATTGATATAGAATGACCCTCTACACTTAACAATAATCCAGAGGTTTCATAACACTACGTAAACAAACATTGTATTCTCTCAAGGGATCATGTCCCCTGACACGAATACGTAATGAGACAACTGTTGAGATTAGATTAGACGGGTCATGTTTGCTGATAAGTAACTATAATCTACATATTTGGATTAAGTAACCAAGTTTTTGATTAAATAATATAAATAATACATTGAGGGAGCAAGCCTTTAAGACAAGCTTGTCTTAAAGGCTTATTGTGAAAATATATCAAGACTTTTAATTACATTATAATTAGTGATAAACTAAGTACCAATATTATATTAATTATAAACTAAACGTTATTATTTATAAAAAAAAAATAGTAAAAAGTAAGGAAATAAATCTCCATGTACCAAAAAGTGTCATCAAAAAACCTTAAATAGGTGGCGCTACAATACCTAGAATACTTGAACAAAAAAATCAAATCATAGACAGCGCACTTCACTCCGTCAATAGCGCCTAGGTTCTTACCTACTCTAGCGCTACTCTGGAGAGATTTGGAACTATTATTTATAGCTGACAGCTGGACAGTTTTGCAACAGTTCTACCATAAGAGATGTCACTCCTCCTTATTACACACTCCATAGATTTAAAATTATTCTTCAATAATCAAGTCAATGTTAGACCAGAGGCGAGTAGAGAAGACTGACAAGTCCCATACAACACCGCGACAACCGGTATTGTTGAAAATTATGCTAAATATTATTTTTACATTTTATTTATTCGCGTATGAATTAAAACAGTGCTTACCTTCTCTAAGAGCTAAATAACGCCCTTTATCAAGAATTTGCTTTATATAATTTTATTATGCTTCTCTTTTCTCTAATTTTACATTTAAAAGTCATATACAGCAGTAAGGTGGAAGTCAGTTTTCATGCGCACAAAGCTAAAATGCATTTGCCGTAAATTTGAGGGACTACTGCGAACCACGTTCGACTTGTCTTCCTGTCACACTTAAGTACGAATGTACAAGTGCGACGGAGAAGCAACATGTCGAACGTGGTTCGCGGTAGGCCCTCTGTATTCCGGCCCGATTCGAAGAATGAAATACAAGAATGATAAGTTCTGGTTTAGATAAGTTCTCATTTAGATATCGTTTGTATGTCGTATAATTGACAGAAGCAGCTCGATTCGGGCAACCAATGTCACTTTGACGTTAGAAATATCGTAGATAGATTTTATTGGGATCACAGCGGGATCGAAATAAACTTAAATTTATGACATGTCGTTTGGTTATCGATCTTATTTATTATTATTCTTTCCAAGATCTTAAACGTGCCTTAATCATTTTTCTAATCGGGCCTTTCGTGTAGACCCACCATAACATACGCCCACTCGAAACGTGGCTAAAAGGAGATAGTGATGACACAGTGGTTTAATTTCGCGGCTGGTCGGGCAATGGGGTTAATGTTTAGTTTTTGGCGGGACATTGAAGAATGTATATTTTTACCGTATACAGTTTATAAATTACCCTGTATTCCCAAAAAATAAGTTTCTTACAATATTACCATTTGTGTCTAAGAATGATCTGGAACTTTACTTTTAGTTCACTCAAAACACGTGACATGAGTCGATGACTGTAACATCTTAAGGCAATCAAATAAGCACAAATAAGCCTTCTATACCTACATATTGGCGCTGAGCCGTTGAGCGAGACTCATTTCATGTCAACATATAATTATTTATGATTATATTTGTTTACCTGCACCCCTAAAATAATCTGCGCCGTGTCGCATTCGCGAGTCATCGCCCACGTAAGCCGCGCGGTAAGAGGCGAAAAACCATCGAAAAATAACAACGAAACAAAATCGCGAGTCGTGATCGCGATCCGTTCGACATACGCATTGAAAATTTTAAACCTGCTCGAATCAATTATGACTACGTTTGAAAATTTTAAACCTGCTCGAATCAATTATGACTACGTTTGAAAATTTTAAACCTGCTCGAATCAATTATGACTACGTTTGGCGAGTTCCTTTGACACTTGGCATAATTCAACTGTGAAAAGTTCATAAAAAAGTTATTTAAATTGATAAAAAAGGCAATAATTCAGAGCAAATTGAATTGTTTCCGCGTCACTATCATTCCAAAGCAATTGTTGGCGTTCCACCGGGACGTGTTCTACCACCGATCAATGAAAACTCTATTGTACTAACTGACTCAACGTTATCAACGTAAAATCTACCTTAACGACTTTAAAATACAGTTCAAATCCGAACACACAGGACGACTTTTAAAATGTTCACATCGGTGGCTATTTACCCAATACTGCCACTCTGCATTAGTTGAAATCAACCGTTTGTCACAGAAAATAAAGTTTACTATTGTAATTTGCGATCGAGTTTATGGTTGATTTATTTTGCCTCTTTCAGTATTTATTGTGACGTTTAAATATTTTAAAATGTCGTTGGAGCGGCACTTTGTATTCCGATTTATTTTGATTTTAATCAAGTTTAATGCTTGCCGTGTTGAAAGCCGGTGTTGCTCGAAGAGTTTGATGTATTGTTTTATTTTTATTGAAATTACTGTTTATCATTAAGGGTAGGTACTTAGCACTATGATAGGGCACCAAGAAGATATTGGCTTATTTTTTCAAAAGCCTTTTGAGTGATAAAATAATAGGAATTTAAATACACCGATTGATCGCATACATGAGTCCTAAATTTTAAAGTATTAACATTTGCATTAAAAAAATTCTGAAGTATACTCAGCGTTTCATAATTATTTAAATTATCAAAACTTAAAATAAATATTTAAATATCTATTACATATTAATAATAAATATATTATTAAACTATCACTGAAATGAACTACTTACTTATTTATTATTTTCACTATATCAATTTTAAAAAAAAACGCTGTCCTCGAACACACGAACATAAGATTTTTTTTTCTTTTTCCTTTTTTTCTTTCTTTTGTGTGGCCCGCCAAACCCGCATGTAGCCAGTTTTTGGATTTCGAGTCTTAAATACAAACTCCTAAACCGCCTTGAGTTATACATATTTTCAGCTTGTTCAGTGTTTGCACAACTCGGCTCACCGCTAAACTCAACTCATTAGGACCAAACTGCACTGACTTCGTTCAAACTTTGCTACGGAGGTTAACCTCTTTTGAGGCCTTTGACGCATCGTTCTTTGAATTAAACAAACTAGGAAAGGTTACAAGTAAAGTTTCAAACGGTAAAAAGAGATACTAATATTTCTAATCACATTTGGAGGATTTAATTCATAATTTGGTAACTATTTAATTGTAAGTTTCTGTTTGGCCCAATGGTTGACTGGTAGAGAATGCCTGAAGGCATGAAGTCCGCCATTTGTATTTTTTTTTGTATTGTGCAATAAATAAATAATAAATATTTCACAATCAACTTAGTTATAAATTCACGAAAACCCAGGAGTATGCTGTTGACATATCATACTTCACAATTTCAATAAAATTAAAAACTATAGTTTTGAACATCGCGCTTTTAAAGTTAACCAATCAAAAGACAGCTACATAATACATATAAAATGAACATTGGACAAAAATATACACACTGTGAAATTTAATCGGTGATAAGGAACCATTTATTCTAGCACTAACACAGTTCTAAGTTGTTTTTTTTTTATCATTGCTAATTTTTAAGTTGAAATTATATTTTAATTGAAATTTACTGTCCCCATAGTATAGTGTAAAGAATTTAAAAACCTCTTTACAAAGTAACAGCATATTGTTATGCTGTCAATTTGTCATTGTCAAATTGTTAAATTCCCCAAGTGATTGCACTTGACGTACACCTACTTTTCTTCTACGGAAGGTGGAGGTAAGGAAATAAATCTCCATGTACCAAAAAGTGTCATCAAAAAACCTTAAATAGGTGGCGCTATAATACCTAGAATACTTGAACAAATCATAGACAGCGCACTTCACTTCGTCAATAACGCCTAGGTTCTTAGCTACTCTAGCGCTACTCTGGAGAGATTTGGAACTATTATTTATAGCCGACAGCTGGGCACTTTTGCAACAGTTCTACCATAAGAGATGTCACTCCTCTTAATTCCACACTTCATATTTCCTTCAATAATACTTACTAGGGTGTATCCAGTGGTGGTTGATTCAAGATGGCGAAGACGTCTCGAGAATATTTTTTTTGTATTTTGCTCATTCATGTTGTTCAAAGTGTAATATTGATGGCTTATTATGCAATGAACTATCATGGAAGTGTGCAGCTAATGAAAATCTAATCTTGAAACGCGTTTAACCATGTTTTAATCAACATCCGGCAATCCATCTTGGCTTTTAGTAAAGTCCAGCTATCTTTTTACTAAAAGCAACTTTCGAACAACGTCATGCTCTACGAGCACACATAAAATTTACAACGAAACTTGATATTGGCAAAATCATCATAGATTTGATAGATTATTTTAAAAGAAGAAGTATCCATTGGTTATCAATTTTGAAGATATCATAACTGGAATGAATTAGATGGTGAAGTAAATTGCATGAGATCTCGCGTATTGAATATTCTATTTAAGTGGGTAATTAATATTTTTCAACTCCTGATCAACGATTAAATTTCATCTTGTATATACAATAAAGAGACTAAGTAGGTAACTGAGATTTTTGTTACTAATGCATTACTTAAATACTAACCTTAAATGAAGTAACAGATTGCTTCTAAATGATTAATATAAGAAAGATGTAATTGATTGATAAAAAAATAAGTTTTTATGAAATTATGTAGGTTTTTAAACTATATCATAATATTTCATTTTAATAATAAAATATACTTACCTGAATTGCCCTCATGAATACATAATTATTGTTTATTGTTAACCGCCGTTTCTGTATTACAGGTAAGCACTCATTGATAAAGAGGTATTTGTGCAATGCCGCCGTTATCAACGTCTGCGGGAATACCCTGTAAACACGAGGCCTGAGGGTGTGAGTAAGTGTAAACATTATATTATAAACGAACGGCTTATTATCAATAATATAAACTGAAGTTTATTATTATTCATCCTTTATTTATCTTTGATCTCAGGTAATGTATTTTTACAATATAGATATAAAATTAAAATACAAAAACACATACAAAACAATTGAAAATATAAACACATTATAAAACACCTAACGTATAGAATACCGCTAGCAGCGGGGCAGGGCCCAAGCTGCCGGTGGTCAGGACAGCAGAGAGTGATGCGCGCCGTGTCCAAGATTGCCGCCTTCTGCATCTGACCCTAGGTGTTGGTCTATACTCTTCGCTATGAGACCGTTCGGGGACGCGACTATCGGAACAATTATCAACATCCCACATGGTGGTTGTTTAAAAATGAGAGCGTAACTACGTTTGTATGGAGAACAGAGGGCCTACCGGTGAACCACGTCCGACGTGTTGCCTCCTTGTCACACTTACGTACGAATTTACAAGTGCGACAGAGAGGTAACATGTCGAACGTGGTTCGCGGTAGGCCCTTTGAGCTTGCTGCGGACTCTTATGCATGATGAGGTGACAGACAGAGTTAAAATGTTAGTAGGGATTTTAGGCTTTTTATCATATTCACGCACGACAGTGTATGCACAAGTACGACAGGTGGCCATTTGGCCAAAGAATTATCCCAACTGAGGTAAAACCTGAACGAAAAACCTTTTTTTTTAAATAATGTATGTAAATATCGTTCATATGTTTCATATTACTGCTCATAATGTTCTTTCATCTCACTTGAAAAGGAACAAAATAAATACATTTAATCATGAACAGTATGCATGCGGGCAAAATATACAGTTGTCATAACAGTTTGGTTAGTGAAACATAAACCTCTAGACAGACGTTAACTGCCAAACATGGCGCTCGCAATTTATTCTCTAAGGTCGCCTTAGGACGCTAGTACATATCAATCTACACAGGCGCCTATTATTAGGAAGGCGGCAAATCGTGCAGAATGGAGAGCCTTGGCGCACAAAATAATGATCTCCGTGATCGCGACCCTCACTCATGAGGAAACGAGGAAGAAGAAGAAAACATCTGACATATCAATCAGTGGTTTATTTCAAGTTTTTTGGAGAAATCGCGAAACGTCTGGTTAATGTAACTGTTGACCGAAGAGCTGGCGGCTTCCTCGCACAACGTATCGGTATTGCGATACAACGAAGAAATGCCGCCAGCATCCTTCGTACAATGCCTCAAGGGCCTATTTTAGATATAAGCTAGTTATAGTAATCCATTATGTATATTGTTATTGTAAATAAAGTATTTTAACCATTATCAGTGGTTTGTGGCCGTCGTATAAACGCTATTATCGCGTTTCAAAAACCAGACCCCAAGCTTCATAGGTTGGGCCACTACTGATTCGCATGTGTGTTGCAGCTTACTTCTTTTATACATATAAAGCTGTACAGCCATGAACCGGCCCCACCCACTCTGGTCAGCCCATAATCTGTTAGCGTAGGTCAGCCGCATGCCAGGCCTAGGCGAGACTAGCTCATTTAACGTTTCATAGTATCTATCGAGTTAAGAACGGAGCGTACGTCACGTTCCGAAGCGGTGCGCAAATTTATTGCAGTTTTGCTTGGTGTCTTTCGAGAGTACAGACATTTGAACATAGTCTACTCTTTGATGGTTTGAAGATTGGGTCGGTTACATTATAGTATAACCCCCTTATTCATAAAACTTGTCAAAATTGTTTTTTTTTTCTTTTTCTGATTAACAGAAATGTCAAAATGACGTAGGTAATAGGACAAACGATTATTGGAATTTGAAAACTATCGCTAGGCTTAATTTGTTTCAAAAGAAAATAATAATTACTAGAAACTTCATTAGTGTAATCGACTGCCAAGTACCTATATAAATACAGGCTTTAAGTAATGCAAGCAATTGTGTTACTAAAATTTAATACGGAAAAGTCAGAAATGGCGCCCACGTAAGCATTGAAACAACCAATTTATATTAATATCTACTTACGAACTGAGGATTTATTTGAAATCTTTAGCGACAATTATTATTAAATCTTATAGCCCAATTAATAATTGACTACATCGACACTTTAATTCTGAATTTTACGTTTCATCCTACATCGCTACGTGATATCCGCTAGAGGTCAACAGGTTAAATGTAAATCGAATTTAAATCATTAATGATCAGAAGTTTATAATAACTACTTAGATAGGTACGCAATCACAAATCATATAAAATAATATGAAATACCTGCCTACTACAATTTTATATAATTAACTTAAATGATCAGTGATTAAAAATAAGCAATCACGATTCACAGTAATATATTATATTACAAGTGCGAAAAATAGGAAATTCGTAACGAGTGGCGATAAATTAAAACACAACCAGAAGTATTACCTATTCGCATATGTATCGAACAAGTACTGAATTGTTCACAACTGAAATAGATATCATATATTGATGATAACAAAAAAATGAGAATTAATTTCTGTAGACTGTGTGTGTGTGTGTGTGTAATCTTTGTTGTATTAACTTATAAACAAAACTATCTACATAATCAAAAAATGATGTTAAAAAGTTGTTGCTAGATTCTTGAATTTCAATTTTTTTATTTTTTCAAACATTTGATTTTGTTAGAATGGAGTCGAAACAAGAAACTCTGCGAAAATGTTTTGTACATTTAAAAGAATTCTAACATGTGGAAATAGGACACAGTGGGTCATTTTAGTACAGAAAATGTACCAGTTTCTACTATACTATATAGAATTATTACATCCTTGACTATAAATCGCAAAAGTGGTAGTGGCTGGCCAGCGAAGATAATAACCAAGGCAAGCCTGAATTGATTCCAAAGCACTTTTTATTATATGAAGTCCATGAACTAACGAGATGTCGCCAAATTTTTTAAGTGTTACCAACCGTACATTTGTCGACCATTAAAAAAGATAGATCTGTACCCCTAGTGTAAATATTTTCGACAGCGAAACGTTACGTACGCGTTTGCGTTAAGTGTCATTTTGTATGAGATTTTTGACTTTCCAAAACGTCCCGCTTGGCGCGCTGTTCAAAAACCCATACAAAATGAGACTTAACGCAAACGCGTTCGTCGCGTTATGATGTCGATCAAATTTACACTAGGGGTACTGAAATGCTGCTAGGAGGTATTAAGAGTCTCGGACACTGATCAGTAAAAATCGACCTTATGTCTCAGTGTCGCTAGATGACTCGAAATTACAAAGGGAAATCATTCAGTTTGGATGATGAAAGTTATTTTTCCTTTTAGCAAAACTGATATATGTACCTGGAAACGGTTGATATTATACTAGCAATAATTCTACAATACCAGGCAATATGAAACACAAGTATTATGGACAAGTTTGAGCAGACATACATTACAATTCTTAGACTTCAATGACATACCATTTGTATGTAAGAAAGTCCGAAATCCCACAAACCTTTTTTTTTATACTACGTCGGTGGCAAACAAGCATACGGCCCGCCTGGTGGTAAGCAGTTTCCGTAGTCTATGTACGCCTGCAACTCCAGAGGAGTTACATGCGTGTTGCCGACCCTAAACCCCTCTCCCGCTCGTTGAGCTCTGGCAACCTTACTCACCGGCAGGAACACAACACTATGAGTAGTAAACCTTCCACAATGTCGGCTGATTGATAGTTTTTATAGCTGTTTGAGTAATTAAGCGTATAAAAATAATTGGAGAGCTGAAAATAGTGCCCAGCTAATAAAAATGACTAAGACTTGTGTTCCGAAAAGGGACAAAAACGGTGTCGAAAGGTCTTATTCGAACTTTATATCTAAACTACGTCAAAAAGCTGACCACAGGCCATATTCTAACATCTATTAATGTTATTGTAAATATTTATCATGTATATATTGCCTAAAAATAACAAAGTATCGTACAAAGATATATGAGTATTTTTTCACAGGTCTGAAATAATTCTCATTTTTATGTTATCACCCGTTAACTACTAAAAAAAACGTAACCAAACCCTCCGGTGGTCGAGGCCGGAATCGAACCGGCGTCTTCTCCTTGCGCGGCTAACGTCGTCCTGCCCACTAGACCAGCCGATCACGGCGGCACCCGTCCCAAATTCTCGAGTGTATAGAATGCAATCTTGGAAAGTCTAGGCACCTTTGAAAAACTCTTAAGGGCGAGCAACACGAGCTTGTACCTCCTATATGAATTCCTTACGGGTTAACGGTATAGCCAGAGAGATGGTGCTTTTTAGGTTTCCATAGTCAACTAGGAACCCTTATAGTTTCGCCATGTCCGTCTGTCTGTCTGACCGAGGCTTTGCTCCGTGGTCGTTAGTGCTAGAAAGCTGAAATTTGGCATGGATATATAAATCAATAAAGCCGACAAAGTCGTAGAACTAAATCATTTTTTTTTAGGGTACCTCCCCTACACGTAAAGTGTGGGTGGAATTTTTTTTCGCTCCAACCCTACAGTGTGGGATATAGTTTGAAAGGTCTTTCAAAACTAATAGGGGTCTTCAACAAACATTTTTTGATAAAGTGAATATATTCGGAGATAATCGCTCCGAAAGAAAAAAAAATGAAAATAATCGTGGAAGTAGAGCTTAAGAAAGACATTAAATGAAAACTATAGCGGACATGATCAGTTTAGCTGTTTTTGAGTTATCGCAAAAAGTTTCCCCTTCATAGTAAAAAGACGTACACTTCATCCACAGTTCATCCCTTGGTTAATAATCTACTATACTTTAAGCTCCAGTTTAGCTTATTGTGACGGAAGAGTAACTACGGAACCCTACTCTGAGCATGGCCCGATATGCTATTGGCCGATTTTATATTAGTAGTGAAAAACACTAATCAAGACATATTACACACTCTACTAAAACACTATTCAATATATATTTAATAAAATAATTTGATTTATTCCCTAGTTCTAACTTGTCCATGTTGTCGAGATAAAGCTCCACAAAAAGTGCGCAACCTTGCGCGCGCGCCGAAAGCGCGGGGCTACTTTCCAGCTTGCACAACGCAAGGCCGCCCGCCACCACGTGGTCTGCGCGCTTATCATACAATATCTTTAGCTCTACTTTAAGGGGCTAAAATACTATTATTTAGCATTGAGCAGAGTTATTATTATTTCCTTTATTCATTCAATATCTTAGGTTAGGCTTTTTTATAATATGGATATAAAAGTAAAATATAAAAACACTTACAAAACAATACAAAAGATATAAACACATTATAAAAAACCTAACCTAGGGTGCCGCCAGCAGCAGGGCAGGGCCCAAGCTGCCGGTGGTCAGGGCCGCAGAGAGAGGAACCGACGTACTATACGCGCCGTGTCCAAAATTATTATTATAATTATTATGGTAACAAACAATATGTTCTTTGTTTGGCGAAGACTCCGGGCGAGAGGGCAAGAAGAATTTAAGAATTGATTGAAATGCCTCTGAAGTCCACCCTAGATTAGAAGATATGCGAGCGGCCGCTAACTCCATACCATATTCGTTATTTCTGAAGGCTCGAAGCCCCTTCTTTTTTTGAAGTCGGTTAGAAATGGTGCCTGTACAGTTGGATGCTATGTTCCCATTCTAACGGTCATTTGGTACCTAGATTATGCTAAACATCAAGAAAAATGTCTCAAGCTACCAAGTAATCAATCAGATAGAAAACATTATTGTAATGTTCGACAGCTCCATTATACATATATTCTTCAATACTTTTAATTAATATCATCATCTTGGGATCACTAATTAAGCTTTAATTTCTTCAATATAATATAATGCTTTATTTTTAATTTTAAGCTATGTTCAATACAATATTTTATTGGTATGAATGAATAAAGAATATGAAGAGTCAGTTTCTGAGAAGTTTTATTAACTATATCTTATATGGCACATAGGTTCACACGTTAATAGTACATTACGATACAAGTAGGAAAATAGGAAATTCGAAACGAGTGGCGATAAATTAAAACACGACCGAAGGGAGTGTTTTAAATCGACACGAGTTGTGGATTACCTATTCGCACATGTATCGTACAACGTTTTACAGTACATGTGGCCCTTTAAATGTTCGACACAGTAACGTAATATGCTAATTTTCGCACTAGTGCGGTAAAGTAGCACCATATGTACTGTAAAATTTGTTTATTGTTGTTTTACTCGGCTAGTACTACACACTGAAATAAAAAGACTTGTGTACGCCAGGGGCCCATTTCTTGAACGGTATTAGATGAATATTATTAGTCCAAGAACTGGGGCCTATTTCTCAAACGGTATTAGACTAATATTATCAGTGTGTTACCATGGTAACTCATACAATTTGACAGTTCATGGACTAATAATATTAGGCTAATACCGTTTGAGAAATGGGCCCCTGTCAAATCGTATGTGTTACCATGGCAACACCCTAATAATATTAGACTAATATCGTTCGAGAAATGGGCCCCTGTCAAATCGTATGTGTTACAATGGCAACACCCTAATAATATTAGACTAATACCGTTCGAGAAATGGGCCCCTGGGGCCAGATTAGGACAAGGTTCTTTTGCTACTAATTGCAATGCGACTTAAAAAAAAAGTTAAAATTGCTTTAAGTGCTTTCAATTTCGTACAAGCACATTTACCTTAGAAGGATGTATAGCTTCAATCGGGTTTATACCTAACATAATATCGCTATAAAACAAACCTTGTCACTTAGGACTTAAGATATATTTTTGGGAAATGGATTCGGTGAGTCAGTGACCGTCTTTTTTATTTAGCGTTGCGCAATAAAATACAAATATATGCAGAGCAAACATTGTACTGGGAATGTCCTATTACGCATTTGATTTCCGTAAAATTACATCTACTGAGATAACGCGTGTAATTTAAAAGCGCAAAAATCAGTACATTTATTTTAATGCTTTTTTTAATGTACTAAAATATAAATAAAATAAATAAATGTTTGGTGGCGTCCTTGTAATTTTGTACAAATAAATAGTTTGTACAATGGGTATGGGTAATTAAACAACGATACTCGTACTTTGAAAATAATTATAATTAGCCGAAATTATTGAGTTCTTAAAAATATAACTGTACCCCTAGTGTAAATAAATTCGATTTCGAAACGTGACGTACGCGTTTGCGTTTAGTCTCATTTTGTATGTGATTTAGAAAGAGCGCGCCAAGCGGGACGTTTTGGAAACTCAAAATCCTATACAAAATGAGACTTAACGCAAACCGTTTGCGTGACGAACGCGTTTGCGGCAAACGCGTTCGTCACGTTATGATGTCGATAAAATTTACACTAGGGGTACTGAACTTAAGTAATAAGAAAAAAAATTGATCCATTCCTATCATAGAACCGATTTTATTGTTACCTACTAAACTATTGGTTGGTGTGAACACATAGTTCGCCAGACTCAATTTTTGTATAAGTATAACAAAATATTTTTGTGTTACTGTTATGCAAACATTTCTTTCATTGTATCCATATAGGCAAACTTTGGTACATAGGAATAATCCATAAATTTAAAAATAAGAGTTCAATTAACACTTATTGATTTAAGGCTTTTCTACCGCCACATTATTTCAGTTTCAGTCTTTTATCATTGCCACAGACAGACCAAGGCAACGAAGATCAGTAGATCAGTACGGAATGCTTTTAGCAACTGAATTTCTATGACGTGAACCGTGAATTCTTAGTGCACTAAGTCCCACTACACCTTAGGGCGCGGGTACATTGGCGATTTGCGAGAGTTGAAAGCGAGGCGAGCGCGCAACATGTTCGCCGCGAGCGCGCAACATGTTCGCCGCGAGCGCGCAACTAGTTCGCCGCGAGTGCGCAACGAGTTGGCCGCGAGTGCGCAACGATTAAGTACTCTCTGTGCTACGGTAGCAATCAAAGTTTAGTACGTTAGTACGATGAGGTATGAACGAAATTGATTTTTAAAAAAATCGAGATCCTCTGATCATTATTTGATTAACCAAAGTCAAAAAGTTCTAATAAGTTTTGTAATTGGAGAATTTGGTTAGAACTTCTTAAAACTTATCCAATTACGATTCCCCTAGACTAATTACTAGGGCTTGAATTGATGTTGTCCTGCTGTCCCTCGGGTGTCGTTCTAGATTACCTTTTGGACTAACTGAGTCCTACGCGCCAATTATTGGTGGTGTACAATCGCCAAATATATCATAGCGGCAAAAGTGCTCATAAATATCGAAATATGTACTGTAATGTCTTGATAATAAAGGCTATATTCAGGTATTTGTGAACCGCTCCAATAATTGATGACGACTTTACATATATTTTTTCATACAGATTACGTAATGCGACAGCGATTTATGATTTCATTTTCTTGTTGCTGTTATGTTGTCGCCTGTGTTGCGTTAAAAACAACAAAAACATTTTATAGTAAAAAAATCTAGGAAATGTCTTTTTAGGGTTCCGTAGCCAAATGGCAAAAAACGGAACCCTTATAGATTCGTCATGTCCGTCTGTCTGTCCGATTCTGTCACAGCCACTTTTTTCCGAAACTATAAGAGCTGTACTGTTCAAACTTGGTAAGTAGATGTATTCTATGAACCGCATTAGGATGTTTACACAAAAATAGAAAAAAAACAATAAATTTTGGGGGTTCCCCATACTTAGAACTGAAACTCAAAAAATCTTTTTTCATCAAACCCATACGTGTGGGGTATCTATGGATAGGTCTTCAAAAATGATATTGAGGTTTCTAATATCATTTTTTTCTAAAATGAATAGTTTGCGCGAGAGACACTTCCAAAGTGGTAAAATGTGTGTCCCCCCCCCCCGTAACTTCTAAAATAACAGAATGAAAAATCTAAAAAAAATATATGCTATACATTGCCATGTAAACTTCCACCGAAAATTGGTTTGAACGAGATCTAGTAAGTAGTTTTTTTTTAATACGTCATGAAATTAAAAAAAAAAAAATTTTTTTCATCATACCCATACGTGTGGGGTATCTATGGATAGGTCTTCAAAAATGATATTAATGTTTCTAATATCATTTTTTTCTAAACTGAATAGTTTGCGCGAGAGAACCTTCCAAAGTGAAAAAAAGTGTGTCCCCCCCCCCCGTAACTTCTAAAATAACAGAATGAAAAATCTAAAAAAAATATATGATATACATTGCCATGTAAACTTCCACCGAAAATTGGTTTGAACGAGATCTAGTAAGTAGTTTTTTTTTAATACGTCATGAAATTAAAAAAAAAAATTTTTTTTCATCATACCCATACGTGTGGGGTATCTATGGATAGGTCTTCAAAAATGATATTAATGTTTCTAATATCATTTTTTTCTAAACTGAATAGTTTGCGCGAGAGAACCTTCCAAAGTGAAAAAAAGTGTGTCCCCCCCCCTGTAACTTCTAAAATAACAGAATGAAAAATCTAAAAAAAATATATGATATACATTACCATGCAAACTTCCACCGAAAATTGTTTTGAACGAGATCTAGTGAGTAGTTTTTTTTTTAATACGTCATAAAATTTAAAAAAAAATTTTTTCATCAAACATATACGTGTAAGGTATGTATGGATAGGTCTTCAAAAATGATAGTTAGGTTCCTAATATCATTTTTTTCTAAACTGAATAGTTTGCGCGAGAGACACTTCCAAAGTGGTAAAATGTGTGTCCAAAGTGGTAAAATGTTGAACAAGATCTAGTAAGAAGATTTTTTTTTAATACGTCTTAAATTGTACGGAACCCTTC
The DNA here is from genome assembly GCF_033807575.1 of Cydia pomonella. Taxonomy (NCBI): domain Eukaryota; kingdom Metazoa; phylum Arthropoda; class Insecta; order Lepidoptera; family Tortricidae; genus Cydia; species Cydia pomonella. The sequence continues at coordinate 3,445,926 of NC_084710.1, read as the reverse complement.
ATGCGCGAGTCCGACTCGCACTTGGCCGCTTTTTAGAACAGTCGACGGTATTTTGTTAGTGCTAATAGCGAACAGTTGTCAAAACAACATTGCAATTGTTATCCAAATTTCCCAGTAGCCTAACAAAAACTCAATGCAAAGCGGATCTAACGACACATAAATAACTGAACCTGGACCTTATCCCTAGGCATTAAAGTTGTGAATGGTCAGTTCATGTGTCAGTACGTCGACCTACGTGTGATGTGCCGATAGAAAAACAAGTCCGGCTCAATAATGAAATGTCAAGTGTCGGCAAAAAACGAGGCGCGAGGTGTTGTTTATTTTGTTTGTTGAAATTGACACACAGATCAAATGACTATTGTGGTGATTTTTAATGTAAGCGTAATAGGTTATTATTTATAGTTAGAATTTATTAATAAATAAATAAAATACACAGGTTTACTAATAAGTACTTTAACCTGTCATGTAGTATTTAAATAAATAAATAAACATTATACCTATAGTAAACACCCCTATAATGGAACAGGCACCAGTAATGGGATGGTAAAGACAAATCCTGTAAAACAAATATTTACCATCAGTTTTTAATTGCTGGCAATATTTTACCATAAACAAGAGCCAAAGAGCTGCTTAAGTTTAATTTTTCATTGATATTTGCTACTTTGAAAATGAATGGCGCCATACATTCCATGACTGGAGCAAAAAACCACAGTTTTAATTGGTCAATGATATTGAAACCAATTGCAGTAGCTTTCATTAAATACATAGAAAACATAAAGGACGATTTGGACATTCAACTTTTAAAGCGTAAAGCGGTAGAAATTGTAAAATTATAATGTAGGTGTCGGTGAAATATCAAAAACACTCTAAATTTTCTCTTAAATGTTCCATGATTGGTGCCGTTAACATAGGACATTCTTTCACAGATTGACCAAGTCCCACGGTAAGCTCAAGAAGGCTTGTGCTGTGGGTATTCAGACAACAATATACCTATATAATATAACGCCCACCGGATCGGCATAGCGATCCAAAGGGGGAATGCAGCCCGCCTGACCCTGCCGCAGGGATCGGACCTGGGTGATCGAGCTTAATATAAACATATTGGGCTAGATCACCGATGTTGTTTTTTTTTAGGTTTTAATTTTAGATTTGTAGATAGTTTTAATTTTAGGTTACATTTTATTACCTTTCTTTTATTTTTGATTTTAACAATTCCTATAATATACAAATAATTTAATACATAGAAAACACCCATGACTCAGGAGCAAATATCTGTGCTCATCACACAAATACCGGGGTTCGAACCCAGGATCATCGGCTTCATAGGCAGGGTCACTAATCACTAACCCTATGCCAGACCGGTCGTCAAATTACTCCGAATTTCTATGAATCTATTTAATCTAATTTTAGAGTCATTCGAACATTCATAATTAATCTAGTAAAATTATTATTCAGACAAGCTAAAATACGGCTTCAAACTGGCTAAAACGCAATGTTGCACCCACATGATACTCGTATGCAAGTGTCTGGGCCAGTAGTAAAAACCCGACATTACAGACCATACGTGCGGTCAACTAGTTATTATTTTAAAGAGAAATACGCGATACGGCCTTGGTACAGATACCGTAAGTTACGGAGCTAATCTGTCGTCTACAGTATGTTAACTTCAAAAGTTTTTAAAAGTTTTATTGTAAGTAACTTATGGCACAGAATAAGTAATAGTCATGACATTTGTATCAGAATAAGCTTAAATTAAGGATATTGGTTATTTATTTTTAATTATGTTATTTAATTTTTAAATGTTTTAATGTAATTAATGTGTAAGTCTCTTGGTTCAGCACTGTATACTTGCATATAGTTTTAAATAAATTAAATTAGTACTATCGTACAGAAAAGAAACTTCCTACAAAACCGAAGTTTGTCAGCGATTCAGGGACGAATCATGCTGTCCGTTTCTTATGTTTGCTACTATCCCTTTCGGCTATTTAGCGTTGTCAAAATTCGTCATTATCTTATCTGTGGTTGTGCACGCAAAGGGACGTCAAGTTGTGCCAACCCTAATAATTGCTCGGAGCAATGCTGAACCGAACGGAGCCCAAAATGCCCGAAAGGATCAGTTTCGCCCTCCTGCTTATGGGTCCAAAACTTTTTTAGGATTCGATCTTTACCACTGGAGGACTTTGTCATTTTTTTCTTAAGTATATACGATTATTTCAGTTTATGATACAACAGCACTGGAAGAGGTGCCGCTGTATGACGTAAATATACTGACATATATATTTTGACTGCAGTAGAATGGTTACATAGTGAATAACTCTTGTAACAGTATGTAGAACATTACGTGGGCGTGTGCCGGTCGCAGATACAAAAACATAGTATTTGACAACATTGCTACATGCCTATTAAGATAATATTATTGCTTACAGTGTATGAGACTTAGTCACAGTCGGACTTTATAATTTGTAGTCGCGTGAGACTTATTTATTAACAAGCAAAACGTTTATTAAGATAATATAATTAACAATGAAGTACCGAGTCACTACTAAATAAAACTAAAATATCATCCTCGTAATTACCAGGCTAATTGTTGCCTTTTTTGAGTTTCTTTTATTTCGTTTTAAATAAGAGTTCAAAACAAGAATTTAATTTGTACTTGTACAAGTACGCCGGGACTTAGGATATAATAACCTGTCTTCGTTAATTATCACACAGACAAAATTGAGGTTATACGTACTTAAATGGCTAACAACATTGTCTTTCTCAGAGATATTATTACAAGTAGATAGATGTCCAGGATTCTGGATTACCCCCTAGAACTTTTGATGATAGTTTTTAAGGCGATTTAGCGCTCTTAGTATTGTTTTATTTATTCCTCGATTGCAACACCGTATAATGTTAATTGCCATCATGAAATAATTATATAATTATTCAAAGATAGCTTTAAATAAGAGAGAATAGTCAAATCGAATATTTTAATATTAATGTAAAAACACAAACACCTTTTAAAGCATAGGATATTATACATTAGTTTACTGTGCAAACCTAGAGTCCATAAATGAAACTAGAAAGTAAGTATACGATACATTTATACATACATACATATAATTACGCCTATTTCCCGAAGGGGTAGGCAGAGACCACGGATTTCCACTTTTTTCCTGACATACCTCTTTCGCTTCCTTCACTTTCATGACATTCCTCATACACGCTCGTCGGTTTAGGGTGCTCTTGACCTGGCCTTCCTTCAGGATTTCCCCGATTTGATCAGAGATAGTCCGCCGAGGTCTACCCCTTCCAACTCCCTCTTCTACTTACATAGATACATTTATAGCTTACCCAAAACAGTATTATTGCTCTGATAATCTATACGTACCAATATAGACTGGTCAGTTATTCTAATGTACCCTAATGTTTAAAACGATTTGTGCTCGGAGTAATTGTTTAATGACGTAATATATTGAGCCAGATGTAATCGCTCTGCATAAAGTTCGAAGCTTACATAAATTGCTGTCACTTTATCTAAGTAATCAGGATTTATTTTTCGGCAAAAAGCTACACTTAACAGTTGGCAAAGTTTATCCAGGCTTTTGAATATTCTTTTAAGCCTCACTGAGTTTAAGTGAGCAAATAAGTTGTTTATTAACGTTTAAAAACGTATAAATAAATAAAAAAAATATTGCGGTACCACAAAATGCCAGATAGTGGCTGGTTACCTTTTTCTAGCTTTTGCCTTCTACTGTTGTATAGTACCTATAGTCCTACGTCAGTGGAAACTCACGAGTCATCTTGTCTTTCCACCGCATGACATGTTCTGTTTTCACTCGCTTGTAGCAGTGGGTCGGCTGATGAACCACTTTTTTTTTAACCGAGCTCTTTGTGACCATACTTGCCGCCCACATTGGGGATTTTATCGGCCCATCTCGCATTCCTACGTCCTTGTCAGAGTCTCGTCAGACACTACATAATGCAAAAGCTAGTTTATAGTTACCTACCCTTAAGGGTTCGAGTCACCCGGTACGAAACGGGAAAATATGAAACGCGGTTAGTTTCGCAACGCGCGCGCAGATTCTGATAAAGCCACCGCTGATAACGCGCAGGCACCTAGGGCTGCCCCTTGCTATGTATGTCAGGCTGCAACTGTGTCCTACTAACATCACAATGTGATTGTTTGGGTGTTTGTATGTTTATTGTCCCATCACGCAGAAAGAAATCTTTAACGGATTGCGATGACAATCGGCTCACAGAAACCTAGTTTATAACCTGGGAAAGGACATAGGATATTGCATCGAGAAGTAATATATGTTGTCCTGCATTGCTGCCACAAATGTCTAAGGTAACTGCTTTAAACTGGCGATTTGCAAGCGAGTTGAAAGCGAGGCGAGCGCGTAGCGAGTTCGCCGCGAGTGCGCAACGATCTCGCCGCGATCTGCTTACTAACTTTACTAAGATACTGGGATTATTTGAAAAACGTTGCGCGTTCGCGCAACCTTAAGGCAGTTTATGAAATTGAAATTGGTTAATACAATCTGACATAAATAGACACATTTATTGTGGTTAGAATATGTGTAAGTGAAGGACTGTTAAAGGTAATTGCCAGCCCTGCCGGCCCTGATAACATTGGAAAGGCGACTGCATTTTTATTTTATGCTCATATTCGGGTTAGTACTTTGTAGGCCAGTTGCCCGGCCCTGCATTCTAGCTTAATTTAATCTAAATCTAAAGGCCCAAGTAAATGCTTTAAAGTAAAGTTTTAGCACTGAATAGAATCATTCTAACAAAACCGATGTTTGACAGCGGAAGGTCATCTAGCATTGTGCCAAAAAGATTCCGTAGTTGCCAAATTTCTATAGGAAAAGTTCTCAGAAATTAAAATTTAGCAAACAATGATGACATAGATCTTAAGAGATACAGGCTTTATTGAGATTAAGAATGAGATATTTCCTCTGTCTGTCTAATTAATATGTGATATATAAATATTCTTCATATTTTTGGGACCTTTATTATGTACGAGTAGTAAGAGTGTGAGTCGTGCTTAAATAGCAAAATAACTAGGAGTCTCATTCACAAAAATACAAAATTTCCTTTCCGAGGCTGCGGCAAAGTTTGTATTTTATAAAAAAATTGCCTTAATTAATAAGATTTAACGAACATTTTCAGTAGTTAATTAGCTTTCTTTTGAACTTCGTTAATCTTTTAAGATAATTATGAATGTTGGTGGCCATTTGTCTTTGGGAATATCGTGATACTTATACAAAACGAAGCTATTACATAACGAAATCTTCGTAAATGCATGTCTTGCGAACTTTATAAAAGTAATCTCAGTGTGATATACTCACAGTACATCTGATCTTGCTTGTACGTGCGAACCGCATTGAGATTGTGATACGCTGCGAGTTATGTCAGAATTGTATCCAATAGAGATCAATTATAAAAGTTTAAAGTTTTTCAAAGCTATTCTTTCTACGTCAGAAATTAAAGCAAAAAATGAAATAAAAAATCTAATATTCATATTTAAATTCATACGCTGTTTGATTGGCTCTAACAAATATGAATACATTAAGGTAGTTAAGACTGGAAAACGAGTAACTAATAAGTTTTTGGCAATAGTTTCAATGTTGGTACTAACTTTTATCGCTGACTGTACTTTTCTTTCCACAGGCAACTAATACTAGTGGGTTTTACGGGGCAAGTTAAAAAAAAACAAAATGCAAAATAATCGTATAAAAAATGAATAAATCGTGTAATTGTAAGTTGCGCAAGATCGGGACAGTTGGCACGCTCTCGTTTCGGAGGCCAAGATTCTTTTTGGATCACTGAGCCAAAATAGTTAGTAAAAAAACGAATTACTTACCGTGGATAGGTACGAAGGCTACGGCTGGTCAACAATAAAGAGATCTTTTGTAAACATTGGTTTTGTGGAGACTTCACTACAAACTAAAAAGTAAACATTTCCAACCAGTGATTGACATAAAAAATGAATCCAATTCCCCGATAGCGGAATAAAAGAACAATAGAATCCAAGATGGCGGAAAAAGTTCCAGCAGAAGGCTTCGCAATTAGCTAAAAAGCTCCTATTTATGTTGGTTAGGAAAAGCTCCTGGCTTAATTTGATTAAAAACTGAGATGGCTATGAGGGAAAATTGTGGAGAATAAGTAGGAACGTATTGGCATGTACAAAGTGAGTGGAATTACTAAACGAAAATCGTACTCGATATGGCGAAAATGGAAACTCGTGGATAAGATATTACCTAAAATGCTCTAATATAAGAGCGGAAAGCTACGGTTTTTATATATAATGAAATATGAATGTTAAATCTGTTTGCTTATGGATTACTAAAATGACACTTTGATTAGCCATACTACTGCCCAAACTTTCCAATTCGAGTGTGGCGATATTTTTGCCAAAATCTTTTTTTTCTGATAGTAATCTTTCCATTCGCAAAATTTACCAATGGTTTTTTTTCTGTAGCTTATTTCCCCGGTTTGCTTTTTTCCCCAGTAGTAACAATCCCATTCTCCTAATTTCTCAATCTTTATGTATCCGAATTTAAAATTTCCCATTCTTTTTTGTTCATAAAAGCACCGTTTCTGTTCGCATTGTTTCCCAATGTTATATTTATTCTGGGTGCCTTCTTGCCAGTCCTGTTTATGATTATTTTAGCACCAGGTGTATAAGTAAACTTGGGTTTACAGTTTCTAAAACTTAGGTCAGAATTATCTTATCGAAAATACCTCGTCAACAACCACTTCAGATTGGATTATACACGATCTACGAGTAATGGAACTATTTAGTAACATTCAGGCCGTTTTTCAACAGAGACATTGACAGAGTTCTTCAGTCATAATAAAACTTCATTATAATTAAAAAGTAACGATATCAGAAATAACACAACCCCCAAGTAACTATTGGAATTGCAACTGTGACAGAAAATATAGATTCCATTATTAGGCACAGTATAGATTACCGGTTAGGTACTTATAGATTTCACCAAATTGATAAAAAACTGCTCTAAGGAAAAATAAAGCAAAGAAAAAAAAAATATTCGGAAAAAAAAGAAGAGAAGCTAAGCTATTGTCAACAAAAAATATCTGTAAAATATGCGAATGGAATTATCGCATTCGGTAAAAAAAGATACCAAGAAAATAAACTTCGGCAAGACAAGCGAAAGGATACAAAACCATTGGTAAATTTTGCAAATGGAAAGATTACTATCAGAAAAAAAAGATTTTGGCAAAAATATCGCCACACTCCCGACAAGGTGGTTAATTTGAAGGTCTATTCGAAGGTGCACTTATATCTAAATGACGTCAGTTAGTAGTCATTCGCGTGTTCTATTCGCTCGGACTTGTCCGTACATGTACTAGTGCGAGCGAGATGCACGGCGGAATGATAACTAACTGGCATCATTTAGATATCGTTTTGATGTCAAGTGTACATTCGAATTAGCCTGTTGGCCATTGGATGACTATAGAGCACCGGTCATCGATCCTTAGGAGGAGGCCCAAGTCCAACAAACAATGACTTTCGGCTGATGTGACGATTCTATAATTTGGCTTACTTTCTGCAGGGGTATTATGAGTGGTTTTATCCACGTGATAGAATAACTGTCACTTGTTAAAACCATGGGATAGGAAGTGATGGACACCGTTTTATCACGCTGTCATGTAGACAAGAACTTTTGTTACAGTTTTGAATGATTCACGGCCCAATCTCGGTATCTCCAGTTGCATGTAACTGCGTCGAAATATCGGAAGCTCAAACACAATATAAAATGGTCGGTTTAATAAGTCTAGTGAAGAAGTTCTGTTTATATTTACACAATCTGATTCATCACTATAACCTCCTCACACCAGTCAATTGAATAGTCCTCTGTCTTTCTTGAATATGAAATTAAATAAACAACTAGCTAAACAAGCAATCTGCCTCCAGCCATTGTCTGAAGCCTGGTAAAAACAGCGGCCAAGTCTGCACAAATAAAAGCACGATAACGTAATAAGCAGCGCTCGAACTCCGGCCTGACGCAATTTGCTAGCAACTGGCAAGAAAGCCATCTAGTTCACTGGATAGGACGTACCTGAATGACTGAGTACACGTAAAATATTAACCAGTATCTTATCTGTGCACTTCATACGAAATGAAACTGAATTATTATTATTTGGGGGTGTTGCGGGCCTTTGGGTGCCACTTTGACCAATGAGTGATCTATTGTGAGTTTAGTTCATTACTAATACCCGTTGAATCCAGGAAGTTCCAGATTTTTTGGGCCGTAATGTTCTAAACTAGCGTAACTGAATTACTGCTACTGTATGTATGAGTAGGACTGCGAAGAAATTTAAAAGTTTCCTTATGGTTCCTTTTTCTTTATGGATCAGCGTAAGGTCTGTAGCCTCCTTGCGAGAGGAGACCACGGTCTAAAGGGAAAGGTTAGCCAAAGAAAACCTTTACGTTCTATACGAATAAAATAATATATAAGTATAAAATTTGGCTGTCAAGCGTGATCTCAACACCTGCAGTTAATATGCAATAAGCAATCGAGTAATTGCAGCATAATAATTCTGTTTTGTTTTATCTGTCAATCAATCGCTTGAAACTTGAATTACTGTTAAAGTGGTTGTAAAACTGGACTCAATTATTTTCTAGAACAAAAGAGATCGTTTTATTTTCGTGATGTAAAAACAATTTTAAATACACAAGGCCAATGGCTTGATGCAAAAATACGATATAATCTGGACTACCACAATGAGTTAGATGCATAGAGATTATAAATGACCTTTTAGTTTGCCTCAGAGACTTGTCATACGCTTCGCTTGACAGACAGATGAAGTGTGCGAAAGGGAAGCCATCACGTATATGAACAAGCCACGAGTGTGAAAGAGGCAGACTACATATGAGAAAACGTAACCATTTTTTGAATTCGAAGGCGGCCGAGGCGGCCAAGCTCTTATTGCCGTATTTTTTAACGTTAAAAATATACGAGAATCAAAAACAAAAATAAATATTAAGTAATTTAGTGAAGATGGTGTCATGTTGTGTGCCGGGTTGTTGTGTTTCAGGGCCAAAAAACCCAGGGAAATACTCATTTCACAGGTAATTATGATATCGTAGCGAAATTTTCGTAACGATATTTTATCAAATTAACAGCATAAAAAGTGTAAAAAGCCAATTTATACAGTTCATTATAAGTTTTTCTTCAATTGTGTGTTAATATTTCATGATATTAGTCAATAATTTAGAATATTTTGTGTAAAAACCTAAACTGTTACTTTACGCTAGGGCTTGACAAAATGTTCATATGACTGTATCGATAACTTGTCGGTATATTAGTAGGTAGGTATGGAATTAGTTGTTCACAAGACATCATTAAGATATTAACCTTTATAACCGACTTAAAATAATAACGATTGTTATAATACCTTTTTTGAAGGCGCACATGTTCAGCGATAAATTTAAACTTCACTTTCCAACACATTACTTACATTTTAACCACTTTTCCACGGCTTTGCCGCCAACACAAGGAAACACAAGACAGCGTATAGTTGTACACAGCGTATACACACCCAACCCAACTTGTCAGGCGGAAAAGGCGCGAAATTCAAATTTTCTTTGGTAAGTCAACTATTTGCGCCTACTGTTAACACTTAGCATGTGTTTGTGTTAACGACATTGCACATGTTACACCACTCGCACCCGCATACGACAGAAACCTGCTTTATCAACGCGAGTCACCTGCTTTACCGACAGTGCCGCATTCCATAATGCTTGTTCGGACTACGTTAGTAATTTAGTCAAGTAGCGAGTATTTTAGTTACTAAACGTCCCAGAACACCAAACCAGGTGAGAAAAATAAAAAATCGCAATGAGTGGCGATACGATTTTAAGTCGACACGAGTCTCGAATTAACTATTCGCAAATGTATTACAATACATATGGCCCTTAAAATGTTCGATATAGTTACGTAATGTGCTAATTATCGCACTAGTGCGGTAAAGTAGCTCCATATGTACTGTAAAATAAGTAACAATATATATTTGACCATTGTGACACATGTGTACCTATATATTTGACCATTTTGATGCTGACTGTAACGACTGTAACTGTAGCCTCGGTTATCACTATCAGTATTGTTATTTACTATGCGTCCGCTGTAAAAGAAAATTAAAGGTACTAAAGGCACTAATAAGGTCTAATAGTAGTAATAATACTGATACCTATTACATTTTTTATAAAAACAAACACATTTGAAAAAGTAGTCAATAAAGCAGTTAAACATCGATAGATTATTAATATGTTGTAACATGACATCACTATTTTTGTTCGCACATAGACAATTTACGCACACACTTGCATTTCCTTTTTGGTCACACTTTTGAAGTTTGACAGTCGTTCTATACTATCCTATTTCTATGGTTTGCCTGGTTCCATGAAATTACGTAACATATATACTACATCCCATTTGTGATGAACTTTCACCTGCATTTTCACCTCCTTAGGGGCATAGTGGATCAAGAGGAAACGATGCAGCGGACGAACTGGCCAGGAGAGGCTCAGAAACGCCGGCATATGGACCCGAGCCCATCATACCCCTACCAATATCCTATATACACAACCAGCTAGACCTACATCACAGACAACTGCACAATAAATACTGGAAGGATATGGACACATGCAGGCAGACCAAGGATTTTCTACCGGAACTGAACCACAAACTCACCAAAATACTACTGAAAACACCTAGACATCAACTACGTAAAATAGTAGGATTAATTACGGGACATAACACACTTAACAAACACCTACACAATATGGGTAAAACAGACAGCCCCACGTGCAGAGCGTGCATGGAAGAAGAAGAAACAACAAAACATATTCTCCTAGACTGCAAACAGGTAGAAGTATACAGGAACAAATACCTAGGGACTCCGTGCACACTAGGAGAGGCATTTAGCAACCTGAAAACTTTGCTAGGCTTCGTGGAGGAGCTGGGGTGGTTAGAGTAGCGCTACCTCGTTTCACGCAAAATAGGCACAATGGTTGTCGATTTGCGGAAAATGCCCAGAGGCACTAACTAACTAAACACCTCCTTAGGGTATAAATAAATAAAAAAATAGGTACTTATATAGTAGGACTTTCCTTATAGAACATGTGAAGTACAAATAGAATAAAAATATAAATTGAAATTATCTAATGTAGAATGTAACCTAGGTTTTACAAAAAAAAATCGCAAAAATTCATTTTCAGTGCCAGTTTTATCATAACAAAAAAATTTTTTTGGCGAAATGTACTTAAACTCATACAACATTTTTTCCTTCTTTTGGCCTCAGAAATGCGTGGTTAAAATCTTTCAGATTCCTCATGTTACACCGTCTATATTCGAGGATCTTACTTAAAATAATCTCCACCATACTAAAATAATACATAATACTAAAATAAGGACTTTATAACTACGAGGAATTTCGTACATTGACCTGCCTGTTTCTATCTCTATCGCACGCTCATAATATATTACTGTCTCACCGATGCTGGCGGTCATTACCCCAGTACGAGCGGGATAGCAATATAAGTATGCACGTGCGATACATATACAGAATGGCGGTTCAATGTACGAATTTCGTCGTGCTTAGCGTACTTCGAGCAACACCGGCTTCCGACACGTCAGAAGGGAGGAGCCTAAGCGATATGTTACCGAACAAGTCATTCTGCCATTTTTTGCGGGGGGAAACGTGCACACAGTCGCACTTCTCACTCACTACATACAAAATACAATCTGTAATGATGGCACCAATACATAGAAAATGACACACGTCAAAGACAAATCTTGCACACCCCGATCTCTTTTTGTGCACAGACTAGTCGGAACACCCACCGCTATAAGTACAGTTGTACCATCAGTTTCACAGACGAGTCACAACAGTTGTGCCAATGCATTGGCAGAGGGGAAATATTATGAATGCCGTCTCCCTTCCCTGTGTTGCTCGAAGTTAGCGTCCTTATTTTACCAATTATTTATAAGTTGAAAAAGTATTGTTCGTGTAAATTATTTCAGATATGTTCTCTGTGTGTAAATTTCCCATTTTATTTTAGTAAAATAACCCATTATTTTACGCAATTCATCTTACAGCTTTCATTACCAAGTTTCATTATTGACGTAAGGATAATTCTGGAATATGGAAATAAATTTAAATGTCTCGGAAATTTTGGTGCTCGCGTAACACATCATAAATATTGGGAGTTCGCGAGGCTGGCAACTCCTTACAACATTTAATGGCTATTTGCATATGTTTAAGAAGATTTAAGGAAGAAATATAATAGAAAGACCAAGGTCGTATATAGGTCGAAGGGTGCCACTAAAACTTGGGTCACATTGCTATTAGAACTGATTTATTAAGTACTGAAAAATGTAGCGCTGGAAACTTTGCGCCGTCTTTCAATTGATAAATATGATGATGATGATGATAACGCTACGCGAAAAAATTTCTATTTTCACCACATGCAGTCCTCAAATGCGTTTCTCAACTTTTTGCCTCTCGCAGCTTAACTGTGGAATAATCTTCCAACACCTTCCAAAAGTTACAGTAAGAGGCCAATTTGAATGTACACTGATATCGTAATGATATCTGAATGCTGTCAGTTAGTTATCGTGCATTTGCTCACTTTTTTTATATACTACGTCGGTGTCAAACAAGCATACGACCCGCCTGATGGTAAGCAGTCGCCGTAGCCTAATTACTCCGTACTTACTTGTACACACTTGCAATTGCAATAGTTGTAGCGTTCTTGTCCGGCCATGACTGTATCGGCATATGATCGATGAACACCTGAACAAGCCTCTATTGTCGGCGCTAGAGTGCGCGTTCAGATATTTTTGAGCATCTCGGCCGCCCCGATATATCTGATGGCGACTGTATTGACAAACGGTCATAAATTCAACAAGTTTTAAGTTCCTGGCGAGGGTGAGCACTATTTACGTTCCAAAATTTCGAACTGCTCTAAGTACACACAAAGATATCACAGAATTAATTAAAAGCAGCCTTAGCACTTTGATAATAAGAGCTTTCAAGTTATGCAAACTTACGCGCTAACTGTATAATACAAACTTACCTTTTCACTTCGCGGTGACACAACTCTTAACATTAGTAGAGAATTTAGTTCAAGACTGCACTAGTTCGAAAATTTTCCGACCGCATTATAATTTTGTATTTGGCTGTCTAGTTCGGTCGTTTAGAAAGGGTATTCTTGCTAGTAAATACGCGTCTCAGTAACTTTCTTAACAGATCATGGATGGACTTTATATCTTTGAAATAAGGTATACAAATTGTCAGTTAGAATTGGCATTGGAATAGGTACTTTATACTTTGTAAACCGAGCAACCGCAGCTTACAACTTACAATTCACGAGCGAAGTTGGTCGCACGTTGACTGCGAGTTTGGAATTTGTGATTGTGTGAATAATTGTGTTTGGACCTTTGAATCTTTCGCTCAAAAATTAAAAGAACTATTTAAATTATCAACTATAAAGGTGCCTAAGAGTGAGGCCACATTGGTGCGTTGCGTTACGTTTGCATCGCGTCGCAACGCAATCGTGTGGCATGTCATAATAATATATGTAAAACGACGCAGCGTTGACGCTGCGATGACGCTTGCAACGAAACAACGCGACGCAACGCACCAGTATGGCCTCACTCTAATGTAGATGTCGGTTTATTGTGGGGTCTATAGCCCAGACTTTCTACAGAACTTTGGTTTTTAGTGACAAAAAAAGTTTTATTATTTTATTCTGAATGCAATAAGAAAACTGTGAAAATGCAATCTAAAAAACTGTAAAAATACAATCGATGCATCGATGAGGTTTGAATCGTGTATTTTTTTCTTGACCTTTAAATTTAAGTGTTGCTAATGTACGAAGGATTATTAATATTAAATAACTAATATTCATATTAAATCCTCATTAAATTTGGTAAACTATGTCTAAAACTAGGGATGTTATTATTCGCATGACATTTTCACAAAAAGTAAAAAAATAACATAAAAGAATCGTGTGCGTTGCAACGGCACAAAGGTTCACATTTTAATGATATACTCAACTCGAAGCTATGAACAAACTACACAAAGACTTAACACATTGCAACCTTCACAAAGGGTGGAAAATATATAAGTGTAACTCTGTCCTCGTATTCACTCAATTTGTGTAGTTAAGGTTAGCGCTTACATATAAACTGGCGCTGCGCTGCTGCAATGCTTTCTGCAATGCAACGCGACAACGATTTCTCTCTCTATCTTGTCTTACGAGGAAAGTGGAGGACCCATGTTTATTCTATGCAAAATTTTGCCACTGTTATTTTTCTTGATTTTTCTGTATTGTTTTATTTTATGTTAAACTTAGCAATTATTTGCATGTCGTGTCTTGGTCTGAATACTGATACTTACATGTAAAACCTTTTCGGTTAGCATCTTGCACCATACGTATTCTGGCAAATAAAGAAATTATATTATATTCTATACTTATTTAATATACTCAAGTAGAAGTGGACTGCGTTGGTCGAGTGGATCATTTTATGATAAGAACCGGACCCCTGAAGAAACTAATTGGTGACCCTTGAGTCAGATCATAGGCACGCATGTCATCCTTCGCAACGTCCAGCCCGCATCTCTAAGGCTTTCCCCTTTTTCCGGGCCCAGGCGGAGGCAGCATAGCCAGACATTTGTAGCTTGCCAGTTGCCACGCGACAACGCGACTTCGATTGAATTTTTTTGCAAAGCGACAGTGGATAAACTATTACCTATACACACATGTTTATTTTCCTTCAACGTTATCAAGTGGCAGTGTTTTGTTTGGCACTTTTCGCCGAATTTTCACCAAATTATGCCATTTTTTCGCAGCCGAGTTGCCTTTTTTTCGTATATTTTTTCATTTAAGATCACCATATATTTAGGAAATAACACAATTGACTAGTGTAAAAAAACATAAAAATCATGCACTGATGCCTTAATACAACTCAATTAATGTAATTGACGATCTTTTTTTTTTTGCAAAAGAACGACTAGAGCATCGGGTGGCACATTTTATATTCTGGCCAATGCAACATGTGCGATAACCTTTAGTCCATATCCGTAGAAGGTCATGAACGGAGGCAGAAAAACAATAGAACATCGCAAATAAAGGCCTAATATCGGGATAAGAATAGATTGCCCTGGGGCGTCAGGATTGAATACATATCGTGAAACGCGTAGCCAATGTTTTACCGTCTTCAAAAACGGAAGGTTCTTATTGTTGCTTGAACTTTTATATGTCATAAAAAACAACCAAATGAGTCTATAGACTTGCGGCCCGATACGATAACGATAAGTTCTGGTTTAGATAAGTTCTCATTTAGATATCGTGTGTATGTCGTATAATTGACAGTAGCAGCTCGATTCGGGCAACCAATGTCACTTTGACGTTAGAAATATCGCAGATAGATCTTATTGGTATCACAGCGGAATCGAAATAACGTCAATTTTGACATGTCGTTTAGCTATAGATCTTTTGAAGAACTTTCCAAGATCTTAAACATGTCTTAATCATTCTTCGAATCGGTCCGTTAGACTACGCTAACTTTTCATGCTACGCCAAGTATTGTTCTCCTATGGGATATGTATGCAAGTCACTGCCAAATCCCTGCAAACTTAGCGTGGTCGGAGTCAAGGATTTTTTTGTGGCGAGAAATAGATTATATATTAGCACACCACCAGATGGCGTGTGTAGTCATTTTTATCTATTTTTAGATATTTTTGAAATACCATTAATTACTAAGGGCTTAGGACACGTATATAATGCAAAGGATGTTGGAGAATTGGACCCGGGTACGTCCTTAAACTACGTCCACAAGAGAGGTATGGGCATTGTGAATGTCATCTCGCTCTGTGTGGTAGGGCACAGCCAGTGGATGTCATTCCAGATCTAGAGCAGAGCCCAACTGGGGAAGTACCTCCACCTTACAGAAAACCGCAGCCAAATAACACTAGACCCTACTCATAGTGTTTTGTTCCTGCCGGTGAGTAAGGTTGCCAGAGCTCAACGAGGGGTGGGAGGGGGTTAGGGTCGGCAACGCGCGTGTATCTCCTCTGGAGTTGCAGGCGTACATAGGCTACGGATACTGCTTACCATCAGGCGGGCCGTATGCTTGTTTGCCACCGACGTAGTATAAAAAAAAAATCGTGGAGAATTCACACACATATTTGAATACTTCGGAGAAGTATCCTACACCAAGTCAGACGATGCAACGGAGCTCATGTTTAATTTGTCTTTGGTTTTTATAAATAGTAAATTTGTATTTATTTTTTCGTGTATTCTTTTTTGTTTTTTGGGCTTCAACGTGCCTTAGTTTCTGTAGAGCTGTGTCACTTATTTGAGTAATAAATAAAATAAATGTATGCAGGCTTCCTGGGAAATTTAAATGATATTTCGTACACAACCATTTGAAAATACTCTACATTATAAACGATAGATACGACACGATAGAGAGAGTGAAACGATAGCGACAATTTATTTTCAAATTTTTTTCGTTATTTTATTTAACGAAAAACAATTTTTATTAATCCATCTTATTCCTACAATGAATATAACTCCGTCATTGTCGTTACCTTTGAATATAATAAAACACGCAACAATGGCATTTTCGGATTAAAACAAACTTTGGAAGTTGGTTTATAATTTAGATGAACCCGCAACCTTAGGGTTGTTCGCCATTTTTTGCTCGAGCGGTTCGAGTTTAGACTATAATCATCTCGAGTATAGCTATATAGCTATCTAAAAAACTAAACTACTTAGATATGACTTCATTAAAGTAAACGTTGTTAAAGTACCCTTTCCGCCTAATGCGTCAATACCAAATCCTGTCCAAATGCGTCGTCAAAATGATTTTTAGATTTTAAGATTTTTATTATTGTATGTATACTAGTTTGTAAGGTATGTATATATGGGCCTTAGTTGCCTGAAAATAAATGATATTTAAGTTAATTTAATACCTGTTTTTGACACCCAAATGGGATGTTTTAAATATTTAATTGTTTTAATTTCATGTTTCAGATCATAACCTATCTGCTTACAATATTTCTTCAATCTAATGTGCGTGATTGAGTAATAAACGTCTAGGTACACACACAGATTTTCTGTTTACAACTGTAATATAGATTTATATGGCATGAAATATAATAAAATAACAAAAGGCGAATAAACAAAGCGTTGAGGCAAAGTAGATAAACAAACGGATATGCAGACGAATTGCAGAGGTTGCGGGTTCAAATCTTGCCGGAAACGTATATTATTAATTTTTTCCTTTAATATATAACAATTGGTTAGTATCGCTCGCAGATGCATCTGCTTGTTAATAATTGGTAAAGTAGGTAAATTTTCGTCAAAAAGAAATAAAATTGAGTTGACTTTCGTTTCATCTCGACTCTCGAGTTACCCGTGCCGAACCATCCCAACACTGGTTAGAAATAATCATGATCCATCATAAACTCGCGTTCATTAATCAGATCTCTTGAATAGCATTAACATTAATTAAGGTAACTTTTGTTGACGGATCTTGCCACCATTATAAACCGAGAATGATTAAATCTACATCCATAAATTCTGTAATTATTAGAAGTCATTGATGTTCGAGTTCAAAAAGACAAGAAATTTATTTTGATAATTCTGGTCTCAACCAAAAACATCCAACGTTATTGAAAGTTCTCTCAATGGTCTTTTCAATGGCTAACTTTGAGGCCTTCCTAGGCTGCTTCTTTCGGCACATTGTCCTGTAAGATCTTTAAGCTATTTAGGCTTCAAAGGTATCAAAAATAAAAAAAATCAAGTGTGAAAAATCGTGACTTTCTTCACGCATACCGTAGCTACCAAAAACAATCACTACCAATGATGATGACGATAATGAATTGATCATGATCAGTTACATTCATAAATACGAGTACACACTGTCCCCTGGAAGCAAGGCTCGGAACCGGTTCATAAAATACCGGTAAGAACCGGTTTATTTCGGTTTTTCTCCGAACTTTTATAAAAACGTGAACATTTTAAGAACTGTATTGTAACCTAAAAAACCAGTTTATTCGAGGAGCGATGAAACGGCCAGCCAGCCTGGTGGTGTGCCACGTAAACATAGACATAGGATGAAACCGGTTTTTATTGCTCTAAACCGGCTAATTTGACAACAACTGGTCTCTTAAACACCGGTTTAAAAATAACGGTTTTTCGAGCGGAACCGCAATTAAAAGGTTTTACTGCGCGTACAGTCAGCGTCAAATACTTTGTAGCAACCAAAGTAGCCATATAGTTCGGTACACCATAACATATATTTAGCATTACCGGATTATACCGGATTAGGTGTACCGAACTATTTGGCCACTTTGACTGCTACAGAGTATTTGACGCTGACTGTACATGATAACAGTTTGGAAATTTCACCGGTTTTCGAGCCTTGACTGTAAGAAGTATCTCAGTAAAGCGTAGTCTTATTATCTTGGCTAAACTCTTGCGAACCACGTCTAACTCTGAAAAATAAATTGCAATTTAAGTATTAAAATATTCTGAAAGGACTACAGGAGCAATATTTTAAGTCCATTGTAATTACGGTTTCACAAAGTATGAAGTAGATAGAAAATATCTGTATTCATTCCTGCGCAACAATATTTATTTGCTCAGATCTAAGGCGTCATTCAATCTCATTTACAAGAATACAAGAATGGTCTTTTATATTGTCGATGCAGTGAGATAAATTACCGACCTTATGCCCATTGCTTTATAGTCTATATTCGTTTGTGTCACGTATTTCTTTTCGAAAAATAATTTCAGTATTGTAAACGTTAGTGGCATTATTCATCGTTTCTTTAGACCGCCGTTGAAGGTGTGGGAGATTCGGATTTCAGATGTAAAGGCATGCAATTACGTGAAAAATAAGACTGGTTTTCCAATTTTATTGATGGTCAAAGCTAATCGCAACACATGACAGCGGCTACCGTTTTCACACTCTCTTAGCACCTATCAAGTTACCCCAGATAGGTGTGCCGTAATGCAGAATAAAGTGAATGTAGACAAAATACATCTCAGCTTAGAATAAATTTAAAAGTGGAAAGATTACTGTCTTGGGTGAGACTTGAACTCACGGCCTCTGGATCGATACTCCAGCGCTCTGCCAACACGCAAATACATCTACTTTAGAGTTTAGAACTTCACTCGAGTGGTTTCATATTTTGTAACTCAAAAACTACCTAACTTGTCTCAGACCAGTATTGTACGACCCTGCGTCGGATAGTAATAGTTTTAAGTTTTTTTTGTCTTGTGTACGGCCTGTCAAATGTTAACTTAAAACCACTAATGTTTTAACTAACTCTAAATTCAATATTGCATACTAAGAGCATCTATATAAGTATTTTAAATCAAGTCGCAAAGGAATGTAAACTTTACTGTGAATAGAATAAGTTTTATTTTGCATTTACATTTATTCGTTAAAATACGAGGTTGAAGATGTCAGTGGCATGTTTTATTACACTTGTGAACGCAGGTGAGTCGAATGCGAAGGTAAGCCAGTGTATGACAAGAACAGAGTTTTTTTAATGCAGGTTGCTTTTAATTATCGGTAGCTGAAACTTTTGAAGTAAAAACTTATTTTTTCCAGTATCTTATCTTGTACAGTCGCCGTCAGATATATCGGAGCGACTAAGGTACTCATAAATATCTCAACACGCTCTCTAACGCCTTGACAATAAAGGGGTGTTCAGATATTAGTGAGCATCTTGACCGCTCCGATATATCTCATGGCGAGTGTACCTATGTTAACATACGACCTATACGACTTCCGATATTTTGAACTGTGTATAACAACAGCTAGGATTTTAATATATCTTTTTTTTATACTACGTCGGTGGCAATCAAGAATACGGCCCGCCTGATGGTAAGCAGTCTCCGTAGCCTATGTACGCCTGCAACTCCAGAGGAGTTACATGCGCGTTGCCGACCCTAAACCCGCCCCCCTCGTTGAGCTCTGGAAACCTTACTCACCGGCAGGAACACAACACTATGAGTAGGGACTAGTGTTATTTGGCTGCTGTTTTCTGTAAGGTGGAGGTACTTCCCCAGTTGGGCTCTGCTCTAGATTTGAAGTGACATCCGCTATGCTGTGCCCTACCACACAAAGCGAGATGACATTCATAATGCCCATACCTCTCTTTTCATTAATTAGCATTCTGTAGATCTCGTTCCCGTTTGCCCAAACAGTCATGTCATTCCTCACGGAACTCATCTTCAGAACTGGACTTTGACAAAAATGTTTCTTACCTAGAACCTTACTGAACAACTTAACGAAGAAGACAAATCGCCAAACGTGAAATATGCGTCCTTGAAGAGTTCCGTTCAGGTCTCCATCAAATGACACTTTTTGAATGCGAATGCTTGATTTGTTGATGAGAATACGAAAATTCTAATAAATGTGCCTATAACATTTGAGGGGTTCATTCAATTCCTCGTGGATCTCATCAAGAACTGCATTTGACAAAAATGGGACCAACTTGGAGCTATATACTCTTGAACCAAAAAACCCAAATCAGTTCATACCTGACCGAGTTCTGAAACATAAAAAATACCTCTTCCTTTATTTTGGAGTCAGTTACAAAATAAAGGAAGAGGTATTTTTTCAAATAATTAAGAACGAAAGGAAAATCACTGTGCCTAATACAGCAATGTAATATACGTATTTGATTTCCATTGCTGGATGCCTCCAGGCAATCTAAATCAATTGAGTCCATACTTAAACTGGTTTTTCTTAATCTCTCGACTCGTCAGCCAAATGCTCAAGACCTTAAAACAGCGTCCGCCCACGCCGCTGAAAATAGAACCTCATACCCCCGTAGCTACGACTATAGGCATGGGGGTGAAGGGAGGGAAGGGAGGGGTTAGTCAATGAAATGAAGCCGGATTGTGGGGAATACGTTGGGAAAAAGTTTAGCGAATGAGAAGCTAGTGCACTTTTTTATATTAAAAGATTGTCATAGTTCTTTTAATTTACCTGACTATTTTTTATGATATATGTAGGAGATAAACAAACCGACGAATCACCTGCAATTACCGTCCCCTATAGACAACCACATGGTGTTGGCAAAGGGCTTGCAAGTGCGTTGCCGGCCTTTATGATGGGAGTGCACTTATTTCGTTAAGGCTGTATCTAAATTGCATGTCTTGCCAAGTTTTGATGTGAGGACGGCTAGAATATAACACAATCGTAACATCCCCAGTATTTTTATTTTAAAACCAGGCTACCAGAACAATTCAAAATATTTATCGCAAAAATAGGACAGTTCTTGAATAAAATACCCATATAATACAGTCAGATAAAATGTATTTGCATTTCAAATTACGCAGTTCCACCCGGTGTTTGACTATACTTAAATTTATTTTGTACAAAGTCTTATCAAAATGGTAATAGACTTTCGGAAACTCTTATTGGACGTAAGAATATAGTCGTAAAATGAGCTTTTATACTATTACCAAAGACTGGTGTTTCAAAACTACTGATAAGATCAATGTGGAGAAGTCCATCTATATGGGAAGCCCGTCCACTAAGCTTTCGTTGCTTTTAACTCTTGCGTTTGTAAGTATGTGTACATACACCACTTACAGAAGGTCGGAAGAGCAGGAGTAAAGCTCTGCCTTTTTGACTATGTTTGAGCGACGTACGTATACAAATACGAGAGTTTTTGCCCGATGACGGTCTTCCCGGCAATAAATTTTATATGCGCCTCTCCACATTGACTTTACTTTCTAAGCAACGCTTCTAAATCACTGGCCGCGAGCTCGACCGCGGCTCGTACTTGAATCTTACGTATAAAAGTGCATTTAGGGGTGATATTCACTTACCAGATGTTTGAGTGAAAGAAAACATTTGAAGCCTTTATAAGGCAGAGGGAATATATTTCCCACCTGATTTTGAACTTTATTTCAAATTGATAGAGATAAATTTTCCTAATACCCGTATATCATGCAAACGGATAAACCGTGCAAGAAAAGCTAATTCTAAAGCTAATTTTTACACGGGCTGGATACATTTTTCAGTACTTGAGACTCAAATGAGAAAAACGGGTACCTTTGTACCAGAGTCGTTAACTTTGATTGTATTGTCCACAAAAGTGACGTTTTTCTAAAATACGTTTGGCCCGTGTACGAGATTCGCAATCTTCGTTATTTAGCATCAATACTATAACCCAAACCCTCTCGCAGTACAAAGGAAACAGACCTATGCCCAGCAGTGGGATGTATACAGGTTGCTAATGATTATGATACTTTGACACTTCCTATACTCGTACCTACAAGGGAATAATCCAATCTTTGCGGGGTCTTTGCCCAGCAGCAGTATAACATTATAATGGGCTAAGAAAAACAAAAATATTTAAAGCGTTAAGCAATTTGCTTAACACCATATTATAAATATCTGTTTAGTATAGATGTTGAACACAATTTTGTATGGAGATTAACAGTCTGCAATATTAACTAGTCTTTATTGTTACGCATAAAGTTAGTTTCTTTGTTAACAAAGTTCGCAATTTATTTCGCTTTGCAGTAAGTTTGTGAATTCCTTATGTTAGCCTCGTGACATTCAAACGTTTTAGTAGTTTCATAAAGAACAGATTTTCTGCTCTTTCCATATTTTAATAAAATTAACTGGAGCGAAAATCCCACGCTTAATATATAGGAAAACTGTTTTAACGGCATTAAACAGAACTATCAAGAAATATATTAATTAATTAGTGTACAAATAACATTCCCTATAGTATTTTTCAAATAGCTCGCGTAGGGTGACAGCTGTCATCTCAAAACAATTTTAAATGATTTTGCGACTTCAACTCTTTGGGTTTGAAATTAATAGTATGGCCTTCGCCAATCTTTTTGATTTTTTTTTATTTATGACACTAATTTCTGACTTTTGACAAATGTCATCATTTCCGAATATTAACGAACAAATTGTCAAAAACACTGCCAATGATTAATACAGAATGTATCTTTTTGTAGTCGATTATTGGAAATGTTTTTTTATTTTGTTCTAATAAAAAAAAAAAACGTTATATCATTATTGAGAAGTAACCGTCCGTGGGTTCTCAGGGTTTGTCCAACGGCTAAGGACACTGTATATTGTAGCTTAAGTAAATACAATCAAATGAACTTTTATATAAAACCTATCTCAATCTGACAAAGTTGTTACATTCTCCTATATAATTATATCAAAATACACTTTATTATAATGGAAATAGGGTAGTAATTTGCAAGAGCTCGCAAGAACCTTTCTGGAACCTTCTGTTTGCGAACGTGCGATTGTCTTTTGTCTCAAGTATATTTGTTGGTTTTGGCCATGTCCGACTGATTTATTTGCCCCAGACTTGAAAGGAAATAAAACAGCTAAACATAGGCCGGGTTACTTGTACATAATTGAAATAAATGGGTTTTCTCGCCTCGACCGAGAGTCGAAATTGTGATGAGTCGCACCAAACGACTGATCGTGATCGAAGTCTACGGAACAACAGCTTTCTCTGATATACATTAGCCAGATCTACTGTAAGATTTTTTTGTACTTTATTGCATGATATAAAATTGTACAAATGGCGGACTTAATGCCTTAAGGCATTCTCTACTAGTCAACCATTGGGTAAAACAGAAACTTGCAGTTAGTGCAGGATTGTACACAATAAGAGGGAATATGAAAAACAAAGTTATTCTCAACAATATAACAATATTCTATTTATACACTTACACATATAAAAATAATAGCAATATATACCTACATACATACATATATACAAATAAATATATATTAGCTAAGCTTTGGTTCTTATGAGGCAAAGACACGACTCAAAATCTGAGTCACACTAACATCATAGTACTATGCCCTACTCATAGTGTTGTGTTCCTGCCGGTGAGTAAGGTTGCCAGGGCTCAACGAGGGTGCGAAGTGTTAATAGGGTCGGCAACGCGCACGTAGCTCCTGCGGAGTTGCAGGCGTACATAGGCTACGGAAACTGCTTACCATCAGGCGGGCCGTATGCTTGTTTGCCCCCGACGTAGTATAAAAAAATAAATCGCCGGCATACACTTCCACTCTCATCGCGGGAACATACACTCCCATTTGAAAACGAAATTCAGTACCCCTAGTGTAAATAAATTCGATTTCCAAACGTGACGTACGCGTTTGCGTTTAGTCTCATTTTGTATTGGATTTCGAAAGAGCGCGCCAAGCGGGACGTTTTGGAACCTCAAAATCCTATACAAAATGAGACTTAACGCAAACGCGTTCGTCACGTTATGATGTCGATCAAAGTTACACTAGGGGTACAGAACATGAAATTGACATCTCGTATTCAAGTTACATGTAGCTATTTCTGGAACTAGTTTTCGTTGTTAGAAATTGAAATACAAAGTAATTTTTACACACAATACTTCTACTCCATTTTTCTTTGAAAAACAATTTTAGAAATCGAAGTTCGTCAATTGCGGGAATTTTTCTCTGACACTAACTACCTACGTCTTAGTGAGAGTAAAAGAGAAAGATCCTCGCAGTTTGCGAATTTCTGTTTTCGCGGTAGGGCCCCGGGGAATAGATAAATGTTATGTTAGTTTTCACGCGAAGTGTTCGAAAATTTAGTCATGTCATTTTTTAATGAGTGCGTAACTTCGATTGTATTGGAGCGGCTTTATGGCGACGGGTTCCTATGACTCAATGAGAAATTGTCAGTAAAACAAAATGTGTCTAAATAGGTCATAAGGTTTTTAAACATACTATGGATATATTTTTTGTTAGCCGTTTAAAAGGGACTTTACTTCATATATTCATTCTTCCCTATTTTCGCTCCCATTTCGTTAAACGGCAATTAATTTATTCAACTAGTACAGCGATAGTAGAACGTAATGAGTTCCAAAACACGACGTATAATTAGTGTACCTCCGAGCATAACTCAATTTAAAGCCTATTTTGTCATGCAAAGTACTATCAATATGCATGGAGTATCCCGCGAATTTCGGGGCCCGCCGCTTTGGGTGCGTGGCCGTTCGTGTGTTAGTATGCTAATTGGAATTTAAGTGGATTGTCTTATAGGGAATTTAATAATGACGTTTATAGCATTCCCTATGTCGGCTTTTTTAAGTTTGAATCAAAGGGAAGTAGTGGGTACTTGACACATGTTGAATATTATAACAAAATTTAGCTAAATGCATAGAAAATGAGCCATCTATTTAAAAAAGTGAAATTTAAAAATACATATTGAGATTATAAAAAAATACAAGGCTCAAAAAAAAAATTTTTACTATCAGAAAGGAAAAATAAAATAAAACCTTTCAATTCCGTTCATTTAATTAAAAAAATAAATTTATGACAACTATAAATGTATAAAAACGCAATATGTCAGGGTCAAAATAGCAATTTTCTTGATCTTCCATACATTTAGGACAGACTAATTTAATGTGACGTCACGTTACATTATCATTTTGTTAGAGGCGTTTCAATCGTCGAGTGCGACGTCGTGCTTTAACTCTCATTTCTGACCTTTGTGTTGCTTAAATGCCATGCGTCCTATATAGACATTTGATCCTCAGGAAAATCAAGATTGATTGACATTATTTACAAACAAAACTGTCAAGTAGCCCATTTAGTATATAGGTAGAGGCGTATTGTCAAAGTAAACTTTGTAGTCAAATACATTTACTGCCATCTTCCGACACAGGAACTGAAACTCTTAGAATGACATATGGGTATTTGACCCATATTTTTTCACTGATATCTGTTAAACATCAAACGGTGACGCCATCTACTCTAGTATCGGCCTAATGTATATCGTCATCTATTCGAGCCTATCTATATATCATCTATATATATATGCCAAATTCGGCCACCAGAGGGCCTTGCAAAATATACCTTGCTGATGCCGCCGTAGTAATTGTTTATTTTCTTGATGAAATGTGTGACGGATTGAACGTCTTAATCGCGGCCGTGTTGCGGTGACGAAATGTCACTGATTTTATCATGCAAATTGACACATAGTACGCCCGCGTTAAAGCCGCAGCAGTAATGTCGCAGTACCTAATGTGTGGTGAATAACACCTCTGTGAAGTGACTTAATACCTCTGTGTAGTGACTTAACACATCTGTGTGGTGACTTGGCGCTCTTCGTAAACGCTTTATAATTCGCTACCTGTGTAGATTGCAATGTTTAATAAAGAAGCCGCGCCTACGCATCGTATCGTTGCCTTTAGTCGTCATGAGATCCGTTTAGAATTCAATTTAAATGTAGGAAGAATCGTTTAAATGAGATCAGCTGTGGAAATGTAGCGGCAGCTGCTGTCTCGGGCCTTTCAAGTCGAACGTCGTTGATAAGAACAAGGATCCGGTCCTATTTTTTTATTATTCCGAAAATATATTTTCAGTGGAGCGCGATGCCCTACAAGTGATATCATATCAATATCAAATATCTGATTTCTGGTCAAGGATTTATAATTATGATTTAAATTAATCATGCATAGAATTAATTGCAACCTACAAAATTATCGTCATTGCAAATTAGTTTGAAAAAAAAAATAGCTAATTAATTCATTCTTTTAAAATTATGGCTTCAGTCCAGTGGGACTATTTCGCAGTGTTAATGTATTAGGAGCTTTAAATACGACTAAAATTGTACGGTTAGTACAAGACAGTGTACGGTGATTTTATTAGCTCTTGTAAAGCGATAGCTGGACTTTACAAGTAGCACGCGGTCTACCGGCGGTTGACTCCAAAATGGTGGCTAAACGCGTTTCAAGATTAATTCTCCATTCACTGCACACTACCACATTCGTTTACTGTATACTAAGAATTCAAAATTCAAAAATTTATTCTGCAAGTAGGCCTCAAGGGCTCTTTTACAAGTCAATACAACATTTATAGTAACATCATATAGTGACATGAAAAATATATAACAACATTTATAAATACAACAGCCAATACCTGGGTAAACATTACATTATAATAATCTTAAAATAAATAATTACTACAATACAATAGAGATGTATAGTCTCTATGGTTAAAAACACATTAAATCTGGAGATGTAAAAGGTCCCCAATGTCAGAGTACTAATACTAATAAAATTTGGAGGTGTAAAGTCTCTCCAAGTGTCAAAATAAAATTTATACTAAATAAATAAACCGCGTCTGGACTGTTAAACTAGCAGTCTCATAAACTAATGCTACAGAATACATAACTAGTATGTACCAAGTCAAGTATATTATACAATATGACAGAGACGTATAGTCTCCACGGTTACTACATTAAGTTTGGAGATGTATAAGGTCCCCACGGTCTGAGAAAAATAATAATACACAATAATAATGACATTAATAAGATTTGGAGGTGTAAAGGTTCTCCAAATGTCAAAGAATAAAAAAAATAAAAAACTTAAAATAAGCTATCGATATTACACTTTAAACAATATTAATGAGCATAAAACAAAGGAATTTATCATGAGGCTTAACTATTAAGATGGCGCTCGAACCAGAAGTCGTAGCTACTCAAAAAAAAATATATTTTAACTGCCGACGTGTCTTTATCTTTTCCATTATTCAACAGTAAAAATGTCATAGTACGGAACCCTTTAAATTACGCTTGGCCAAGTTTTCATTATTCTAATTTGCGAGACAGCATTATAGATATTCTGTTTAAAGTGCCACTGCGTAATTTAAATTAACTTGCTCTAATTGTGCCAAATTTTATTTACGAAACTTTATCTACTGTTGTTAGCGAAACTAAATTAGTAGGTACTTATGTTTATTTGAAAGAAAATGTTTAGCGTTAAATAAATTTTTCGGAAACGTAATTTGCTTGGAATTTTTAGAGCAAATGTGCTTATATTTAAAACCAAATGAGGTGTTGTTTTACTTTTATATCCTTAAAATTAAACATGAAGTTAGTAAAAATGATTTTTCTTTAGAAGAAACTCCTTTATACAGATGTATTTCACACAAATCCACCCAAATTACAAAAGGTCCATTATAATTTGAATCTTTTTTCATACAAATCAAAGTCAGTCAGTTTTTTTAGTGCGTATCAAGGTCGTCTCATAACAAGATAAAGCCCATAACAAATTGGTAAATCAAAATGGGCCTTCGGCATTCTCAAGGGTCTATTTTGGGCGGCACTTGACTGTGACAATCATTGGACAAGCTTGTTCAAGCAATTGTTTGACAACCATTTGTAAATCATTAATTATTCTGAGAGCTTGGGGATCGCGGGTATTTTTAGCAAATTAAATTAAAACATTGTTTTTTCTTTAAGTAAAAAGGTTCTGGAGAGCTGGAAAACTGGTTACTTTTTATTCGAAGGACATGAAATACACTTCGAAATCGCTTGACTGACATAATATCCCCTTAGCTGTAGAAAGGCTCCACGGGCCCGAGAAGTTTTCAAACAACCGCAATACTAGGATGAAGGTGAAACTCTGATGTACGGAAGGTGGAGGTAAGGAAATAAATCTCCATGTACCAAAAAGTGTCACCAAAAAACCTTAAATAGGTGGCGCTACAATACCTAGAGTACTTGAACAAAAAAATCAAATCATAGACAGCGCACTTCACTCCGTCAATAGCGCCTAGGTTCTTAGCTACTCTAGCGCTACTCTGGAGAGAATTGGAACTATTATTTATAGCTAACAGGTGGACACTTTTGCAACAGTTCTACCATAAGAGATGTCACTCCTCTTAATTCCACACTCCATACTCTGATGTCTACTTACTATCCACAGCTGACGGGATATAGGGAGCGTGCATGAACTGTAGGAGGCAGCACAGGAGTCGTCAGATTTTTGCCGCGAGGCGTAACTGTGATGTTTATTGTTCCGATGTAGCCCACAAGATGGCAGAACCTACTATGCAAAAGAAAACACGTGACATGTAAATGTACATGTTTATGGTTCCGATTCAGGCCACAAGATGGCAGACCCTCCAACGCGCACGGTCCCTATATACAATATAAAAGTTACGATTTGACAATCGACTTATGTTAGGAAGTACTAGATTTGAACATGCCTATATTAGGGTCAAACGGGAAAATTAGACTCTGTATTTTATTATATGATCGGCCCGATTCCAAGAATGATTAAGACACGTTTAAGACCTTGGAAAGATCTTTAAAATATCGAGAACCAAACGACATGTCAAAATTGACGTTTATTTCGATTCCGCTGTGATCCGAATAAGATCTATCTACGATATTTCAAAGTGACATTGGTTGCCCGAATCGAGCTGCTTCTGTCAATTATACGACAAACAAACGATATCTAAATGAGAAATTATCGTTATCGTATCTCATTCTTCGAATCGGGCCGTTTGTCTATCTACAGGAAGATGCATAGCGCTAACTCATACCTTGAGAAGCTCAAGCATGAAAGGGTTTTTAACTTTATTGGTACATAAGTTTGTAAACACTAACATAAATTTAACATATTTGAGTAATGTTGCTAACATTATAACTTAGAGCTTCTTAACCTTATTCTAACATCAACATCATAAAAGTTCTATAAATAGAACCGTAAATACCTAAAACCTTAATATTTCAGCCAGAAATAGGCTAAATCGTGATAAGTATATTGATTGCTTGACATAAACGACCGCGGCCGCGTTTAGATTACTTGATTACTTGCACAGTAATAACCTACTAAAAATGCCCTCTCCATTGAGATATATATAAGGACGAGCTCTACGGGCTCTAAGAGCGGTGCTAGTTCAGTGGTGTCACTCACAAATTCGACCCAATCGTGCAGTCTAACGCAACTAGGTTGTGACCAATCGCGCGCGTGATGCGAAGTCATCAACCAATCGCGTTGTGGCGTTAGACTGCACGATTGGCTCGAATTCGTGTGCGTGACACCGCTGTACTGGCCCCATTCTCATTGCCCGTAAGGCAGGTCCTTAGATATATGTCAATGGCCCTCTCGGTTTGCTTGCACTACAATGTCATGTGTTTTAAATAAAATAAAGTCTTATGCTTTAAAATAATAAATGAAAATTATATTGCATGTATTTTGTAACAGCTTTTTGATAAACATTTATACCAAAGACTTTTAACGAAACAGGAGTCAGCAAGAGCGTAGGTGTGAAATACTCAAGTTGAATAACATATATAACCTACATTCCATATAGAGGGACGTATAAGCACCTACTATGAACCGACACGAGTTACACTTGCAAGCAATATAAAATTATTATCTGTAGAAAAACAAATATTTACACCATTAAGAAACTATGTCAAGAACTTTCAATCAAACTCAACCACATCATCAACGAGCACGGTCGAGTAAAACCGCAAGTATCGTTAAGTTACTAAATCACTAGGCGAATGTCAACGAGGCACTGTGACGTCATCGGCTCTTCGTCATCGCTTCCCTGAATATGGACTGCGTATAAATATATCAACTCCACATTCTAAAATAAAACCCTAAGTCTTTACTGTTAAGGTTGGATTTGGCTTGAATATACCGATGAACCTGTAGTGTGGTTAGACTAGGTCTATCAAGGTGAATAATCAATGTCAAGAAGACAACCTGTCACTTTCACACTTACATGTAAACCTGAAGAGTAAGTGGGAGATCAGATGTTTGTGTAAGGGTGGGTGGTTTTAATAAATTAAATAAGTTATTGTGTTCGAATCTAAACTGTCGTAAGACATACTAACATTAATTTATTATTTGTCGCTACAAGTGTAAGGTGACCCAATCCCAAACACACCACTATGCTTGCCTGCAACGACAGTGCAAGACCTCCCCCAAGTATCTTTTAGCGCGCGCGCAGCGTGCAACGCGGCGCGCAGCAGTACGCGAAGCACGGCCGTCGTGAACGCTGCTCGTGTTAGTGCTTGAGAAAGGAAACTCTCCGAAACATGTCACGCGAGTGAGTTTAACTTACCTCTGTTTTTTCCTCACCGCGGTCGCCCCTACTACAAAACTTTACTTAAGAAAATGGCTATAAAATAAGAATTTAAATGCTTAAAATAGCTTTTAACTTAGTTTATTGGCTGAAGATATTCTCTTCGATAACTCTCGCTTGAACTTTCTTTTTATACGTCGACTGCCGTATATTAAAACTTCTGTCGATAGGGAAACTATTATTTAGTCGTTCTTATGAATATCGTATACTTGGAATACGTAAACTTTGAAGAAAGTTTGAAAGTAGCATGAACTGTGGCTTATAGTTAGAACTCGAAACTCGGAAAGACTATACTTGCCGCAAAACCAACTGGCCACTGAGATCATAATGCTATCTCCTTTACCCTTGTTAAGACCAACCAAGAGTGAAAGAGATGGCATAATGACCTGACCGGCCAGATAGTTTTGCAGATAGTATAATGGCCTTATTCATAAACGCGTTACTGCCCTGAATTAGCTATGAATCGTTTGTCTTATATTTGTAAGAAAGGGATAAAACATAATTGAAGTAAATCAGGTCCGTAAAGTTGTATGAATCAGGGGGTAAATAATTTAGATTAGGAGATGGGGATGAGTTTTGTCTTAAGTTCAATACAGGGTTTTATAAAGTGGTAGCGATTTATTAGATCACATATGGTTGCAAAAATTTAATAACGCTTAATAACATAATCCGTCGATCTCTTGCCACAATGTGCCTGCTCTTCTTAAGCCGACTGATGCTAGGGATGATCGCAAGAGACCTGATGGGGTGTCCTTGGTTCCTTGGAGCTTGGGACGAATGTTAGTGTGGGATGCTACGTGTCTTAATCATTTTTCGAATCGGGCCATTTATGCCTGTCATAAACAAGTGTCAAAGTTATAAATTCCGTCCATGCTAAGTTTGCATCCACTTGACAGTGGCATTGTACTACGATATGCGATATGAATTCTTCTCATTCAAATGTTACGCGAACGAAGTCGCGGGCAAAGCCTAGTAGAACAATAAAAATGCGTACAACACTGGTCGGGCTTTGTCCATGTTTTACTTGATACCAATTTTTTTTGCAAATATTTCATTTTTGGTACAAGCTTTTGTCGCTAACTGTACTTTTCTTGCCACGGGGAAATAATACTCATCGAGACAATAATTCTACAAACCCCAAACACAATTAGGTTACGTTGTTTCATCACAGAGTTCCATATGGCCACCTCCATTATCAGATCAGCTCGCTGGTACCTTAATATTGCATTGTCACCCGACTTACATATATATGCACATTTTCAGCTCAATCGGATATCAGGAAGTGGTTGAAAAACGGTTTGCAAAATTTGAAAAATAAGTTAGGTACATACGAACATGTCAAGTTAAATAAAAGCTTGTAAAAAGCCAATTATTAAAGAAAGAACACTTGTTGTTCACTGTCCACTGCAGAGTCACAAAAGTCAATAAAATCCTACGAAATGTATCCCACGTCACAGTTTTGTCCGCCGACTACTACGTACATTATATAAATGGGAAACAAAGAGGTCAAAGAGGGCCCTCGGAAGTAAAATTGGCAAAATTAGGAGGCTTGGCTCTTGGAGTCCTCCTTTTTACTACAGGGCCTCATTTTGTTTCCATCTCTTGATTATTTTCTAAAGAAAATAATATGTCTGTTATATGCCTACACAATCAGTAAAATGTTAATGAATCGTTCACCGTCATATTTAAGTAAAACAATCACGCTTTTTTTCTGTTATCTAACTTTTTTTAAGGACAAATTTGATTATCTACAACCATGGATACCCTACAACACTTAATTAACAAAGATAAAACTTCTTTAACCGTTATGACAGCACTTTGATTATGAAGAAAATAAAATGTCACACTTGAGTGACATACGATTTTTCAAAAGTAACTCATTGGCTAAAATATATAACCGGTACGTCAAACCTTCTGCGTGGCATTAACGGTTGAGTCGCTCGCGACACAATTCCCGAGGTCATTTTTAAATTTGAATTGGATCGCGAGCCAGACTTAGGCTTCTGTAGTATGTACATGTACTAAAGTCAAAAAACACAATTCCCTCCGCTCTTCTAGACCGAACTATTCCCTAATGATTCTGCTCTTAGTACATTTTAGTACACTACACGGAAACGGAACGGGAGCGAGGAGTGACACTGACACGGAATACATCTTCTGGCCATATGTTTCTCAAGTCCCTAAAACATGTTGTATATCTAAATCCTTTCTGATTGGAGGTAAACTTTGCCGTAACACAATTTAAACAAGTAAAACATCACCGAAACACTCATTACAAGTAAAACGACCAATCTCTAAACAATTTACGACTCTTCAGCTCCATCCGCCTGCGTCATTCATGCCTCCCTTCATTGAACTCGTGGGCGTACCACCCTAATCTCCCTCCCTTTTTAACCCTTCCTTATTATATATTGGCATCTCCGTCCCTCTTTCTACGCCGTCATTGACGCCCACGCTCATTCAGACTATGTCGATGCATATTTACTATCTACAAGTCTAGAGGCTTCCGTACCTTCGTAGTTTGTTTTTGTGCTTTTCGTTTTCGCATTTTTACTTAGTTTTCTTTTTGCTTCTCGGTGAAAATGTATTTTAAACTTTTTGTTATATTCTGTATATACAATGTGTTTGTACACGAGTCCAAACAAGATCTTCTGTAATGTGCGTCAAACTAAGTTGCTTTAGTTCCAAATGATAATTCGGGCGGCGGGCAATTATTCTTTAGAACTAGAAGTTGATGCTCATTAGAGTAGGTCTTGTTTGGACTCGTGTAACTTATGAAATGTTTTAATTGGGGCTATCATTATAATGTCATATTTTAGCTGACATCCTGTACTATCCTTTAACAATAAAAAAAGTACAGGTCAACGACCTCGTTTTCGAAAAAAAGTTAAAATGTGAAAAAAAAGGAAATTTTGTGAAGACAATTTTTATCCTTGTTATTAATTCTCGAGTAATTGTGGAAAATTCTCTGTTACATTTATGCTTCGAATGTATGCCCTAATTCATGAGCTATTAATTTTTTTTTTTAAATATACGATGGTAAATGGACAGATAATGGTATATTAACCAAGTGCAGTAGTGTTTGGCATCATAAATCTTTGAAAGGGTGCATTTTTAAAATGATTGAGAAAAACACATGGGTATGGGGTGTGATTTAGCGATAACGGCTCGACTGTACGTGGACAAACACATTGTATTATGTACGCTTATTTGTAAAATGCCGTATTAGTTAAAACTTATGAGATGCTTCATGGTCTTCAGTTTTGACGACCGGTTTGGCCTAGTGGGTAGTGACCCTGCCTACGAAGCTGATGGTCCCGGGTTCAAATCCTGGTAAGGGCATTTATTCGTGTGATGAGCATGGATATTTGTTCCTGAGTCATGGGTGTTTTCTATGAATTTAAGTATTTATAAATATTTATATATTAAATATATCGTTGTCTAAGTACCCTCAACACAAGCCTTATTGAGCTTACTGTGGGACTTAGTCGATTTGTGTAATAATGTCCTATAATATTTATTTATTTATTCATAAAGAGTGGTTTGTTGTGTTGGGATCTCATTTAAATACAAGTTTTTACAGGCCAATTCGAACGTACACTGACATCAGAATGATATCTGAATAATGTCATTTAGTTATCTGCGTAGACCTAGAAGGGCAGTACGAGACGAGCAAAATGCACAATAACTGAATGACATCATTTAGATGTCAGTAGTTCGAATTAACCTGTTATTTTTACAATGCATGCGATGTGGTTTGATGAACCTTAGATACCCTGTCCTACAATCTAGCTATAGCCTGTACTCTCATGCAAAAAGTACGTATACATATGGGTACACGTACCAATGGGAATAAAAAAGGCAATTACGTGAGTCGTCGGCGACAACTTTTAGATAAAACGCTGGTTAAGAAAATTACTCAGCGCTATCGCATCCCGCTACTCTTCGGCAGTAGACCCACTGCCTTAGCTGTAATAAGCTTGCATACTAACCTCAATGCTCGAAATAGTTACGACGCTCTACGGCTTAAAATAACAACCAAGTGCGAGTCAGAGTCGTGCGTTGAGGATTTCCTAACTTTGCAGAATTTTTATTAGGGTTCCGTATCTCAAAAGGAAAAAAGGAACCCTTATAATATCACTCTGTTGTCCGTCTGTCCGTCCTACCTTCCGTTAATTCACAACTCGTGTCGATTTAAAACACTCCCTTCGGTCGTGTTTTAATTTATCGCCACTCGTTGCAATTTTCCTATTTTTCGCACTCGTACACTCAATCTCACAGTAATCTTAAAAAATTCTTATCAGTGAATCACAATATCTCTCATGCGGCGCAGGCCGCAATTCGCCCACGCTACGCCGCTACGCCCCTACGGGCTACGACAGTGTTTTACATGGCCGCGTTCTAAAACGGCTTTCAAACTTTACAAA
Source organism: Cydia pomonella (assembly GCF_033807575.1). Lineage (NCBI taxonomy): Eukaryota > Metazoa > Arthropoda > Insecta > Lepidoptera > Tortricidae > Cydia > Cydia pomonella. Next base: position 3,410,537 of record NC_084710.1, on the reverse strand, counting down.
ATAATCTGGATTTGAAACCTATTCTGATTTAACATTTCATATGGCTACGGAAAGCCTCACTTTTTAAGCAACTTTATGAAATGCTTTAACGCGCCGGCAGTAATCTGAAAGCTGTAATCATTCGCGTAGGCGGCCTAGTGTGAACCACAATACCTCCCACGCAGCGCAGGCCGCAGTTCGCCCACGCTACGCCGCTACGGGCTACGATAATGCAGTGTTTTACATGACCGCGATCAGCTACATTCAGGGTTGATTCGGATTTAACAATTTTAACAGCTACAAAAAGATCCACAGGCCAATTCGGACATACACTGATATCAGAATCACATGTAACTAATGTCATTCAGTTGTCGTGCATTTCGCTTGTACTTGTTCGTACGAGTACATGTATTAGCGCGGGCGAGACGCACCATAACTAAATAACAAGATTCAAATATCATTCTAATGTCAGTGTATGTTCGAATTGTCCTAAAAGTCGTGCATTAAAGGTTTCACGGGATAGCAGAGTTCTACTTTATTTTATTATAGACTTAAATAGTAGATGGCTTGCGAGTGAAGGCTTAGAAAGGTACTAATAAAAAAAAGTTTTTTATATATGGTTGATGTGCGAATTTGGGTCAGAAATAAATATTAATAAAATTTATTAGAAAAAAAGCACAAAAACGAATTGGCCACGCGTTAAAGAGCCATGAAAAGTCAGTTTTTGAGCAACTTTATAGTAATTTGTACGTAAGTAATCTGAAGGCTGTAATCATCCGCGTAGGCTGTAGTGTGAACCACAATACCTCCCACGTTGCGCAGGTCGCAGTTCGCCCACGCTACGCCGCTACGGGCTACTGGCTACGACAATGCAGTGTTTTACATGGCCGCGTTCTAAAACGGCTTTCAAACTTTACATACAGCGACGGAAAGCCTCACTTTTTAAGGAACTTTATGAAACGGTTTTACGCGCGGACAGTAATCAGAGGGTAAACTAGGCCTTGTTGGGATTAGTCCGGTTTCCTCACGATGTTTTCCTTCACCGAAAAGCGACTGGTAAATATCAAATGATATTTCGTACATAAGTTCCGAAAAACTCATTGGTACGAGCCGGGGTTTGAACCAGCAACCTCCGGATTGCAAGTCGCAAGCTCTTACCGCTAGGCCACCAGCGCTTCGTATATATTTATTATTCCAATTGCAATGCGGCTTAATAATTGAAAATAAGAAAAAATGTTCCTATATATATGATAACTGTTCTCAGAATGAACGAAAGCTCATCCCATACAATCAGAGTCGTGGTAGAATAGTTTCTAAATCGTTATAGACTATCTTTTGTGTAATATCTGCTATGTCAGTAATAACTAAGTTAACAAGTTTACGCCATTTCAGTCAATTTCTGAACCATAACAGATTAGGGTTTCGTCAAGTTTTTGCTGTTTTTGTCTATAGAAAAGCTAATCCAGTTCAGCTGGCGATCGAACTCAAAGAGTATATAATATATTGAGAATTTGCTGGCCGTCCAGAAAAAAGTATAAAAGTTAGCTAATGATTATAACCCACTTAGTACTATTGCTTTAATATTATATTTTGGAAAAATAACCAAACAAATGCTTAAGAATACGAAAATTTAAGTTTAAAGTTTCAATTGTCTTCGGTTACCGCGATCTTTGCTCATGAAGTAATATTACATAAACGGATTCGCGTACCTATATGTAATTAATTAAAAAATGCTAAGTGGATAATTGTCCTTTTTAAAAAAAGTTTTTTTTTTTATATTAACTATGCCATTTAGTATAGGAATACACCGTGTTTTTATTGAATTCCGTTAACTTCGGGGTATCGGTAAGTACGTTTAAGGAAACTAAATGGCCTAGTTAATTTTCAAAAAAATATTTTTTTTAATAGTTTTAATTATTTTTATTTTTGTATAAAGTAATTAAATGTTGCATATAGCATTATTGTAACACGGGCATTACGTTGAACTTAACCAAACAATTGAAATGTGACATATCAATGTCATTTCAAACATCAATTGTCCGAGATAGTACTTACGTTTTGTAGCAAATGTATTAACTCATACTTAAGAGTCCTTATTCCTACAGACGAGCGTATTTTGTAAAATGCTTCCTTTTTCATTCAAGATTACGACGTAACTATTAGTATTTATTCAAAAACTGGTAACGTACTCAAATAATCGTTTCCTAAACTAGCGGCTCCAACAGTTCAAATTTTCATTTTCTCTTTTAAACCTCTTTTTTAATGAGTTTTTTTGGGAGTCTTTTCCAAATTTTGCAGTGAGATGTGGCGTTTCGGTTCTCAATTTTGCTGTAAACAAGAATCATTTGGTACATGAATGACTACAATTTGATTCAACATATCTCGTACGAGGGGCTGGAATGATTAACAATCGAAGATTCATTTGAAAAATCTGATAAAATACCTTCCGAGTTTTCTTCATTTTTTTGGCGAAAACAGGGTTTTATTATATTTTTTTTCCGCAAATTGTACGCATATTTTGCTTTAAAAATAATATTATAGCAAACTGTAACTTTATGTTAACCTATAAAAAAAAATCATAACTATGGGACCTACATTGCCGTAAATTTATATTTTTTTTAAAACACGTATAAATCACGCAGCAGCGACGCCCCGCTCTCAGTCCGCGCGGAGCGCGCTTAGAGGATGGACCTGTGCTCGATTGTCAGGCATTCGTTGCGATCGTAATCAGCTACGGAGTTCCGAGAAGTGCTATATACTGCGATTAGAAAATCTTAATAAAAGTTCATTTTTTACACTATGCTTAACAGACTCTCGCTTATTGATGGATTTTCAGTGGTCCTTTTTTTTATACTACGTCGGTGGCAAACAAGCTTACGGCCCGCCTGATGGTAAGCAGTATCCGTAGCCTATGTACGCCTGCAACTCCAGAGGAGTTACATGCGCGTTGCCGACTCTAACCCCCTCCCGCCCCTCGTTGAGCTCTGGCAACCTTACTCACCGGCAGGAACACAACACTATGAGTAGGGTCTAGTGTTATTTGGCTGCGATTTTCTGAAAAACGCATTTTTACTTGAAATTACGTTAGGGTTTGCATTTGCATTATTATTTTTGACCCGGATGAAGTCCAAGTTCTCATGATGGAGTCAGGAGTTGGTCACCAGAACTCCTAATCTACTCATTATAATCCCATCGTGTTTGGGCTCAAAAGATTTGCCCTGACGAACACCATCGATCTAGATGAGGTCCAGGGTCTCATGATGGAGTCAGGAGTTGGTCACCAGGACTCTTTATCTACTTATCATAACGCCATCGTGTTTGGGCTCAATAGATTTGCCCTGACGAGCACCATCAATCTAGATAAAGTCCAGGGTCTCATGATGGAGTCAGGAGTTGGTCACCAGAACTCCTAATCTACTGATCATAACTCCATCGTGTTTGGGCTCAATAGATTTGCCCTGATGAACACCATCGATCTAGATGAGGTCCAGGGTCTCATGATGGAGTCAGGAGTTGGTCACCAGAACTCCTAAACTACTCATCATAACCTCATCGTGTTTGGGCTCAATAGATTTGCCCTGATGAACACCATCGATCTAGATGAGGTCCAGGGTCTCATGATGGAGTCAGGAGTTGGTCACCAGAACTCCTAAACTACTCATCATAACCTCATCGTGTTTGGGCTCAATAGATTTGCCCTGACGAGCATCATCAATCTAGATAAAGTCCAGGGTCTCATGATGGAGTCAGGAGTTGGTCACTAGAACTCCTAATCTACTCATTATAATTCCAACGTGTTTGGGCTCATGAGATTTGCCATGACGAGCACCATCGATCTAGATGAGGTCCAGGGTCTCATGATGGAGTCAGGAGTTGGTCACCAGAACTCCTAAACTACTCATCATAACCTCATCGTGTTTGGGCTCAATAGATTTGCCCTGATGAACACCATCGATCTAGATGAGGTCCAGGGTCTCATGATGGAGTCAGGAGTTGGTCACCAGAACTCCTAAACTACTCATCATAACCTCATCGTGTTTGGGCTCAATAGATTTGCCCTGACGAGCATCATCAATCTAGATAAAGTCCAGGGTCTCATGATGGAGTCAGGAGTTGGTCACTAGAACTCCTAATCTACTCATTATAATTCCAACGTGTTTGGGCTCATGAGATTTGCCATGACGAGCACCATCGACCTAGATGAGGTCCAGGGTCTCATGATGGAGTCAGGAGTTGGACACCAGAACTCCTAATCTACTCATCATAACTCCATCGTGTTTGGGCTCAATAGAGTTGCCCTGACGAGCACCATCAATCTAGATCAGGTCCAGGGTCTCATGATGGACTCAGGAGTTGGTCACCAGAACTCCTAGTCTATTCATCATAACTCCATCGTGTTTGGGCTCAAAAGATTTGCCCTGACGAGTACCATCGATCTAGATTAAGTCGAGGGTCTCATGATGGACTAAGGAGTTGGTCACCAGAACTCCTAATCTATTCATCATAATGGTAATTTGATGGTGCTTGTCGGGGTAAATCTATTGAGCCCAAACACGATGGAGTTATGATAAATAGATTACGAGTTCTGGTGACCAACTCCTGACTCCATCATGAGACCCTGGACTTCATCTAGATCGATGGTACTCGTCAGGGCAAATCTTTTGAGCCCAAACACGATGGAATTATAATGAGTAGATTAGGAGTTCTAGTGACCAACTCCTGACTCCATCATGAGACCCTGAACATCATCTAGATTGATGGTGCTCGTGAGGGCAAATCTATTGAGCCCAAACACGATGGAATTATAATGAGTAGATTAGGAGTTCTGGTGACCAACTCCTGACTCCATCATGAGACCCTGGACTTCATCTAGATCGATGGTACTCGTCAGGGCAAATCTTTTGAGCCCAAACACGATGGAATTATAATGAGTAGATTAGGAGTTCTAGTGACCTACTCCTGACTCCATCATGAGACCCTGGACTTCATCTAGATTGATGGTGCTCATCAGGGTAAATCTATTGAGCCCAAACTCGATGGAGTTATGATGAGTAGATTAGGAGTTCTGGGGAGTTCTGGTGACCAACTCCTGACTCCGTCATGAGACCCTGGACCTCATCTAGATCGATGGTGTTCGTCAGGGCAAATCTTTTGAGCCCAAGCACGATGGAATTATAATGAGTAGATTAGGAGTTCTGGTGACCAACTCCTGACTCCATCATAAGAACCTGGATGGACTTCATTCGGGTCATAAATAATAATACAAACCCTAACGTGATTTCAAATAACACTGAAACTCTATAGCACTAATGTGCGCAAACGATTGGCATCTTGACTAGGCAGCATGGGTGCGTAGCCACCATGCCAATCGATACGACAACGAAACACTATCTGTCTCTCTCTCGTACTAATATACACAAACGATTGGCATCTTGGCTGGGCAGCATGGGTGCGTAGCCAACATGCCAAACGTTTACGATACGACAAGGAAACACTATCTGTCTCTCTATCGCACTAATATGCGCAATCGATTGGCTTCTTGGCTAGGTAACATGGGTGCGTAGCCAACATGCCAATCGTTTACGATACGACAACGAAACACTACTGTCTCTCTATCGCACTAATATACGCAAACGATTGATATTTTGGCTAGGCACCAAGCAAGTGTGTGGCCAACATGCCAATCGTTTACGATACGACAACGAAACACTATCTGTCTCTCTATCGCACTAATATACTTTATTTATACCTGCAGTCATTTACTAACTTCTTGATTTTCCATTGGTGTGAAAGAGACAGAATAAAGAGCAAGGGTTATAGTACACTCTGTAGTCTGTACACTTAGTAGTAGTGTACATAAAAAAAACTACTGTGCATATAAAATAAAATAAAGAGTGCCCATATAATATCATATAACACTAAAATTAATGTTGCTTGAAATTATATTGAAAACTATCAAGATTATTCTAGTCTGCATTGAAACGCGCGTCGCGTTGCCGGCGCTCGCGTACCGAGCGCCAACGCCATCTATCGAGCGTTATTTCGTGAAATCGGAGAACGCTCCAAGGATTAAGGGCTCTTAACACTAATCGATATGTAAAGAGGCCCTAAGCCAAGTGTACACGCTCGTAAGGGCCTTATAAGAAAAAAAAATATCTCCGAAATGGAATTAATTAGAATACCGGTGTCTTTGAGAAAGTTACTTAAGCTCAGGGATGCACCCTTGAAATTAACGGAAATAAAAAAAAACACGGTGTAGATACCTATATCCTTTATTATATGTTGTCAATTTTATTACCTACGAAATGAGCACGCATTAAACGGCGATGTTAGGGCCCTCTTTCGTTTAAAGCGCTTACAGAAGTTTTAACCAGAGCTTTGTGACGAGAAGCTTTTAACGAGCTTAATCTGCTGGCTTTTACGTGACGGATTTGTTGTACGATATTTAAGGCCCTAAGGAGAATACCTAATATTTAAAACTAGTAGCTCTGTGAGCTGTAGAACTTGCGATAATATTATTAAAAAATAAGATCAAAAACGTAAACCACAGGGAATTCTAGTTTTAAGTGCCATGGACCATAACGGCGCTTAAGGCTTTTGTATCAATTTACGCTATTTTGAAAATTGTCATAGTGTCATTGGGTCAAATTTTGAAAATGTAACATAGAACCCTGTAAGGAGTGGTTCAAAAAAAAAAGTAGCAGCACATTATGTGGATTTTTCATTTTATTTAGTGATAATTTTTAAGTAGAGCATTTTTGTAGTAATCTGTACATACTATTCTATACAATTATATACAGTCGTATTTAAAATAAAAGAGCGAATTGAAGTGTTCGCCTTTTATATTACATGTCTCCTAAGAGTTTTTGAACAGCGTCTTTTGAGAGAATTTATGAGGTATTTCTCATAAACATAATTTTTTCTTTAAGTTCGATAAGCTACTTAATACATTATTAAATTGTCTTGTTCGATATTGCACTTTTTTAGGGTTCCGTAGCCAAATGGCAAAAAACGGAACCCTTATAGATTCGTCATGTCCGTCTGTCTGTCCGATTCTGTCACAGCCACTTTTTTCCGAAACTATAAGAGCTATACTGTTCAAACTTGGTAAGTAGATGTATTCTATGAACCGCATTATGATGTTTACACAAAAATAGAAAAAAAACAATAAATTTTGGGGGTTCCCCATACTTAGAACTGAAACTAAAAAAATCTTTTTTCATCAAACCCATACGTGTGGGGTATCTATGGATAGGTCTTTAAAAATGATATTGAGGTTTCTAATATAATTTTTTTCTAAACTGAATAGTTTGCGCGAGAGACACTTCCAAAGTGGTAAAAAGTGTGTCCCCCCCCCCGTAACTTCTAAAATAACAGAATGAAAAATCTAAAAAAAATATATGATATACATTGCCATGCAAACTTCCACCGAAAGTTGGTTCGAACGAGATCTAGTAATTAGTTTTTTTTAATACGTCATAAAAATTAAAAAAAAAATTTTTTTTCATCAAACCCATACGTGTGGGGTATCTAGGGATAGGTCTTCAAAAATGATATTTAGGTTTCTAATATCATTTTTTTCTAAACTGAATAGTTTGCGCGAGAGACACTTCCAAAGTGAAAAAATGTGTGTCCCCCCCCCCCCCCTGTAACTTCTAAAATAACAGAATGAAAAATCTAAAAAAAATATATGATATACATTACCATGCAAACTTCCAACGAAAATTGGTTTGAACCAGATCTAGTAAGTAGTTTTTTTTAATACGTCATAAATGGTACGGAACCCTTCATGGGCGAGTCCGACTCGCACTTGGCCGCTTTTTTATTTGACTTCACTTACAACAACTCGAAGGACCACTTTGTTTAAGCAAGTTGCCACGTTACCAATCATTTATTGTTTTTTTTTTTGGTTAGATTTGGGAGTTTAGAGGTGATTTTTACTCTATCATATCCCTGGATTGACGCCAGGATGTCCCGAAGGGATACCCTGGGGGAAAAAATCAATCATTGAGATATATGACATCGTCTTATATAGGCTCTAAGTAATACTACTGTTATCTAGTTTGCATCGGGAACAGCGACATCTTTGATGTAATTTGAACAACAAACAATACTCCATATCGTCTCGAACACTATTACATTTTTGATTGTTAAAAAAAGAGATAAAAAAAAGTTTCTCCAAATAAGAACATTGGTATAGAAATAAAATTATAAACGAAGTAATTAAAAAACTAGGTAATTAGTTTAAGTGCATACGTTTATATACTAAGTCTCTCTAAACACTTGTAATGTTGTAAACCGCATGTTAGTGTTAAGGTTTTACGTATATGTTCTTCGTGAGATACGTATATGTAAGCATTGGTATTTTAGGACATTTATATTAAAAATAAATAAAACATGAACAAACAAAAACAACGATATGAACCATTTCATTCACCTGAAGCGAAGTCCCCAAACAGTCTAAACTGAACCCCTTTCTAACAGGTCAATTCGAACGTACACTGACATCAGAAGGATATTTGAATCACGTTATTTAATTATCGTACGTCTCGCCCGCGCCAATACAAGGCGAACAAGTAAGAACGAAATGCACGATAACTGAATGAGCATTTAGATGTTATTCTAATATCAGTGCACATCCGAATTGGCATGTAAGTCCATAACACGTAAACCTGCATCTCACCCCCCCCCCCCCCCCCCCCCCCCTTCTACGGCCAAGCACCACCCCCATTGTAAGCAAAACGGTAAAAAATCGATATCCACCGGAACCGCAACATTGCGCAATTGCAGTGACCTTCAACGACCTTGACCCTACACCCACGCTCCAAAATACCACAGGTCAGGCCCCAATATACCAAAGGTCAGGCCCCAGAGCTCTGTTTCGAGGCCCACTTTCGCGCGGGCTTAAAAGGTGCAAGGTTGAATGATTCTGCTATTAGTGTAGGTGTTTGGTAATACTTAACAGTTTGCAGAAAGCGCGGAAGATAAATGGTTTTAAGAAGAATTTAGATGGTGGAGCTGGCATGAAAATGGCAGTTTTATATTATGAAAAGTACAGTTTATTACTATTAACTTCAATTGATCAATTAAATGATGGTATTAGACAGTGTTCTTATGTTGTATAGGTTTAAAAACACTTAAGGCCTGTTTCACTGTGTCCAAGTAAAGTATTGGATAAGCTACTTGCCACTTATCTGACGAATAATATGCTATATAGCTGTGGTTGATATACAGCTATTTGTGTCAAAATATTTTCAATAAGGCCGGCGCTTCACTGCTGCGCACGCTACATCCACGGCCCACGTTTTACTACAAACTGTGGGCAAGCCCACGAAATTTTTTATAGGAACGTGGGTCGTGTACATAGCGTGCGCAGCAGTGGGGCGCCGGCCTAATGTTCCAGAGAGGAAAATGAGGACTACATTTGTATGAATAAGCGGTTTTGCGGGGATCCTCCGCTTTCCTCTTAAATCTAATAAATAATCTGATAGGTATATTAAGTTACTTTAGTTCCTATATAGAATAAGTCAAGTTTTAGACTTAGATGCACAAAGCTCTTCAAAAGGAAAACAGCTTCGCGTGGGCGAGTGAACGTGAAAGACTTATATATTTGGCCTTTCCAGAAGGTGCCTTATGAATATTTACAGCAATACCGGGCTTGCGTAAAAACAAAGGATACTTTTAGGGTCTTCATTTGAATGACAGGCACACTCGATGATTACGGTCGGGATCAAAGAGCGGAACGATCAAAAAACGACTTTGAGTTTATACTTTCTGGTAGCTTTACTTGAAAGCATATCCGGCTATTTTCGTTGCGGGTGACATAAATGTATGTATGTCACTTCATTGGACATAAACAGGTTAACATAAAACAGATAAAAAAATGTTATGTACAAAGGCGAACTTATCCCTATCTATCTATTGATAGTGACATTCATTCAACAGTCTGCAAAAATTAGAAAAAATATTTAAAAAATACAACAGTACATTTACACAGAATCACCTTAAATCATTTACATTTTAAAGTATTTTTTATGCACTGTTGCAGAAAATTAACTAGGTATCGACCTATTTTTAATAAGGTAGGTTTTATCTATCACCTTAAATTATTTATAGAAATTTTGTTGTAAGTACTGCCTAAAATTATTGAGGAACAAAATTATACGCTTACTAATAAGAGATGCTTTAATTTGATTTTCTCTAGAATAAAACATTTTAATTAATTTAAGCTACTTGTCGTTTAATTATCAGGAATTTAATAAAGTCTGAATTTACCAAATTTATGCTTGATTATAACTTTGTTTGTTTAAATTAATTTTATCTTGTTACAGGTAAGGCCCGAGGGACTGATGTAATTTTCGGTAATTAACGTAGTGGAACGCTGTTACAACTAATTATTAAGGTAAAGGTTTATTGAATCGTTCTTAATTTCTTAAATTAAGTTTTGATGAAGTCTTGATGAAAATAGAATGAAAACAGTATGGTGGATACATTTTAAAGTATTTTTTATGGACTGTTGAAGAAAATTAACTAGGTATCGACCTATTTTTAATAAGGTAGATTTTATCTAGGTTACGTTACCTACGAGGTTAATTAGAACCAAATATAGTAGAAAATGATGTTATTCGTATTATAATTCTATTTACTTAAGTACTTAACTCATATAGCCTTATTAGACACATAAAAACTCAAAAATGCGTGTTTACCCAGAGATAAGACCTAGCTAGATCGATTTTTTGCCCCCGAAAACCCCCATATAGCAAATTTCATTGAAATCGTTTGAGCCGTTTCCGAGATCCCCGAAATGTATAAATATATACAAGAATTGCTCGTTAAAGGTATGATATTTTGTTGATATGTTATACGTACTCGAAACAAATAATATCATTACTATTAAAAAAAAAGTCATCTACTACTTGTACTTACAACAAACAATTAAGTACCCTTTATGAGTAAGTATATAAGCTTAGGTACTACTTTATTTTTCTTTTTTTTGTCTTTAGGAAATCCTTCTTTTCACTAAAGCAAAGCCAACATGTCATCAGGTGACAAGCACATCTTTTACTTGAACACAGAACACAGTTCAACTTACTGGTAACTACTTCAGTCACAAGTTCAGAGCAACATTGAATCGTATAGTAATACTAAAAAGGTTGATTTTTGTTTGTTTTCCAACACGTCACCTGCCGAATTATGTGGGTGGATGTGTTTGTTTGTGTTGTACACCGAAGCTTCTACACAGAGCAAAATTATACTAACGAGAAGAGAACCCATTTTATTTGAGCTACAAATATGGGGTGACATAGTTTACATGTTCAACAGACTTCTAAACGTTTCTCCTTTACGGAAAAACTGTAGTTAGGTTAAATGGACGACTCACGTTAAAACGGCCCGGGCCGAGACGTCTGTCACTTCAGTTTTCTAAGAAAATCATCACGTGATTACCGATCACCCGTCATAAATAATTATTAAATTTAAAATGTAATAAATCCCCTACGTTATATGCTAAAAGCATTCAATCGTTTTGGGGAAAGTGCTGATACTCTTCAAACTGTTGGATCGAATTTTATCAAACATAGCTAAGAACCACCACAAGGACCCTCGCTTCCACATTGAAGAAAACCACATTGAAGTCGGTCCATCCGTTAGAGAGCTACGATGCGATAGACAGACACTCAGACATTGGCGTCAACCATATAGAGGTAGAATAGAATAGAATAATTTTTATTCGTAAACACAAACAAGACACATTACATTACATAATATAACAAAAACAAAGAAAGTATAAAGAGCCACGAAATGGCCTCATCTCAGCATGTTGCTGGTGGTTACCAGCTCTGATCTTCCGATGAGACCATCAAGTGAGAAAAATCGCGAAAGGTAACAGACAAGAAGGAGAAAGGCATAAAATAATGTAGAATGAACAAATAGAAAAATAGATAACGACTAAATTAAGTAAAGATTATTTATATATCAAGCATTGTATAACACTGTATCGGTCCGGTTCAACCACACCTTGGCTGAACATTACCTACAGCTGCATACGCAACAAGCGCCAACGGTAGCTACACGAACTAAAAGGCAATGACAGACCAGACCAATATCGAGCGTCCATTAGATCAATTTTACAAGATTACTATATTATCGAAACAGCATCAGAGGAAGACGAATACGAACCCCCTCTTTACGTCGGGGATTAAAGACGAAGTGTCGAAGCCCGGACCCGTCATTCTTTAAAAAAATTCTCGGTAAAGTCTGTTAAATATCAGTAAATTACTAAAAAGGATCAAAGTTAACGCAACAAGTTAGGTATCCGTCCTTCAATTGGCCCAATTGATGAGATTACCCAAAACTGGCCCGAGTCTAATCAAGTTTCAGAGACAAATTAGTAAAAGGCACCTTTTGGCTAAATTCGTTAGCTTAACACGACCTTTTGAAATTATACAATTAGGAAATTTAAATTTATGTGCATTTCTAACAGAAGCGGCATTAGAAATTTACAAGTAGATAAATTTCCATTTTGCAGCCACTCGCAACAACAACATAAATAAATAATAGTACATTACGATACAAGTGCGAAAAATAGGAAATTCGAAACGAGTGGCGATAAATTAAAACACGACCGAAGGGAGTGTTTTAAATCGACACGAGTTGCGAATTGCCTATTCGCACATGTATCGTACAACGTTTTACAGCACATATGGCCCTTTAAATGTTCGACACAGTAACGTAATATGCTAATTTTCGCACTAGTTCTATAAAGTAGCACCATATGTACTGTAAAATAAATTAAGTTGATTGTCATTTTTGTTTTAACCTTTTACAAAATTTCCATCATCAGCACTTAGATGGTTGGCAGTCTTCAACTGTGTGTACGTTTCTCCAGAAACTTCCTGCCCCGCAAAGCTTAACTGTGGAATGAACTTTCGCCTGCGGTATTACCGGACCGATACGGCTTTCAAACCTTCAAAAAAAATCGTACTCCTATCTTTAGATGTTAGGTAGTATTGTGCATATAATATATAGGGTTGACCGATAGTACGAATAGTGTCTTTTTTAAGAAGCAAATACCATAGAATAAAATCTAGAGAGGAAAAACTTATGTGGCTCCATCATGACAGGTGCCATTGATCTTTTAAAGCCCTATCATAGGTAAATACCTACCTCTCCCTTTACCTCTCATTGTTAGTGTTTAGCTTTCATACATTGTAGTTATCAAATTACACGATTTATTGGATGCAAACATGTTTATTACTAGATAAAAATGTTCTTATAATCTAGTTTACAGTGACTCTATCACTAATCTACAGGCACTTATTCTATTCATTGTAATTTGAACTCTATGCTAGTTAATATAAAAGTTATTATCGATCGCCTAGTGATAGCTCAGGGTTATCGGCAGGCGATAATATACCTTACTCGTTTGCTGTAAGGTTAATTATTGATTGTTCTGGGTGAGTGTGGGTGATAATTGTAGTTTAATTTAGGAGCGTCGTACGCGCACATAGCAACTGTGATAAATTAGGTTAGTGTAGAGGTTACAGTAGTTTTAAAAATAATCATTTATCTCATTGTCGAACAAAAACCAGTCTCTTTTTTTAATGCTTTTCTGTTTATTAGATTTCTGTAGATTAGATTAATGTAATGTACCAGCAATTTTTAAGTCACACGAAACTAGCCGCCGCCGTACAAAACGAAGTTACGCTCTTATTATAAGACAATACATTTTAAAAAATTGTTATGAATAATGGCGCCGTGCCCTCATGGCGCTGCTGCTAGTACCGCCCGAGTATCGTGCGGCCGGGTCCGGGGGGTCATTCTGCTACGCCGCCACTATGTGTTGGAATGATATTCCTCCACCTGTGCGCGAGGTTAAGAGTGTCCAATAGTTCAAATCTAGTCTTAAAAAGTTGTATATGCGTCATCAAAAGGAATTCCAGGATATACACGTTACCAACCCGGTGAGGAGTGCGTTCATAAAGTTTACTTTTAGGTAAATACTTGAAACATATGTTATTTATTATTCTGTTCCAGTATTAACTACCCCGTAATAACGATTGCTACCTACCTATACTAAATGTTCTCTTTTTTATGTCACTTGTGTAATTCGTTAAACGAAGTAACGATTCGTCTTGCGTTGTGTTAAATAATACCGATACCTCTCCAATTATCTGATCAAGGGCGGGTTTAAATCCAGTAACCTGTACCCGCACCTTTTTCATTACTTATTTATACAATCAAATTGTTGCACATTGTTATACCTAAGATGGACTACTTAACCTACCTAACCTTTATATGTATGAACTGCTGTAAAAAGTAATGAAATAAACGTATTTGTATTTGAACATTCAAGTAACATCTATGTTTAGTACTAGTTTAGGTAGAATTTATAATGTAAAGAAATTAAATACAAAACTTTTATTCACTCTATTTTCTTTGATGTCATTTTGTACGCGCTGGAACTCGATCACCAGGTCAATGACGGCTATAGCGAGGCTCATTTGTTTCACTCCAACAATTATTCCGCTACCCACTCAGCTCAGCTAGCTTCCCCGCTGCCCGCTTTGCTCTCCGCTGCTCGCTCAGCTTCACTCTCACTGGTGACACAACACTATTCACTACACTATCAATAACTCAATGCGTACGCGCTTAATCTGGCGGGCAATGAACCGAAGGTGACATAACATTATTTGCAATTAGCGGTCAGGTTCATTTGTCTTGCTCGTACCGATAAGGATTGATAGCTTAATTTATTTTTAAACAATATATTATGATCGCGGATCTCATAAGGGTGTCCGCTAGCTGGCACGGAGCGGGTGAGCGGGTTAACGAAAAATAGTATGAGCGACGCTAACTGGCTAGAGAAGTATGCTTGGAACAAAACTAAGGGACAGAATCCGGAACGAGGAAATAAGGCGAAGAACAAAAGTAAAGGACATACTCGAGCGTATCGACCAACAAAAGTGGAGGTGGACAGGCCACATGCTGCGAGACAAGCAAGAAAAATGGAGCAAGCAAGTGACCCACTGGTACCCATTCGGTTGCAAGCGCAAAAAAGGTCAACAAATAACCAGATGGGAAGATGACATCCAGTTTACTCTAGGACCCCGCTGGACCAGAGTTGCTTTAGACAGACAACACTGGAAAGAGTTGGAAGAGGCCTATGCCGACAGGCACATCACACTAAGAGACATTTTATAATAAGACAACTTAATATTTTGTATTTACAAGTGATTCATATGTGGATTAAAGGCTTATTTAATTAATTTAATAACTGGCGCAGACGCGTGCGACGGATTTTACCTACAATAACTAGCGTTAAAAAAACCCGGAAAAATATGGGAAAATTTCCAAACAACTTTTTCAAGTTTATTCGAAAAAAAAACGATGCAAATTTCAGTTACAATACTTCCGAAAAAAAACGAATAAAGCCGGAAAGAACAAGTTTTATTTTTAAACTTCTGTATTTTTCCATATGAATTTAATTGGGAATTTAAACAGGATGGTTAAGGTTACACGTCTTATATGTTAGTTTCTGGCATTTTATATATTTGACACTGTCATCACTCATCAGTGGCATTGTTTATGACGTATTTAATTTTTCTGAATAAAACAGGAAAAAAAAAACGAAAAAAACTAAATTTTGTAAAATTCCCGAAATAAACATTTGATTTTCTCCGGAATTTCCATCCCTAACAATGACACCCGCGTGCGTGCGCCCGCACTGTGCACCTGCGCCAGCTACCGGACGCCCCAAAGGTTCATATGGAAATAATGCATTTGGCTAGTTCAGCTCGTAAGAAATTCATGCGTCAAAGACGTCAGAGTTGGAAATTGTTGCAAATTGATTTCAATTTAATCTCATTTTGCTCGCGCATCTCTTTCATATGGTTTTTATTAATGTTCACTATAAATGCCTACAAAAAATAAAACGTCAGTGGAAACTGGGTTAAAATGAATCTGATATTCTGTGGGTTTATCACCAACAAACGAACAGACAACAAAGAACTTATTACTACTTTATAATATGTTTTTAATCTCCATTAATATTTAACTATCAAAAAATCGTTGTTTGCGGTTAGTAATTAACAAAGGAGATGTGTTGTTATATAACTTAATAGATTTGTATCGCAATTAGAAACATCTGCTTGTATTATTCTAATAGATGATTGGGTTAGGTTAGGCTTTGCCTTAGAGTCGACTACTTAATTAGGCGGACTAGATTGACAAGTACACAAATGTTGCCAGTGTTGCCACAATATGGCCCGTGTTGTTCATTCAAATTATCAAAAAAGTTCACAATAGAGTCTACCGTGAGAATTTGCCGGTAGGGGCGCTACTGTCGTGCGGCCAGTTAATTCAAATGTCACTTTAAGCCGGTAGTTATACGGAAGGTGGAAGTAAGGAAATAAATCTCCATGTACCAAAAAGTGTCATCAAAAAACCTTAAATAGGTGGCGCTACAATACCTAGAATACTTGAACAAGAAAATCAAATCATAGACAGCGCACTTCACTCCGTCAATAGCGCCTAGGTTCTTAGCTACTCTAGCGCTACTCTGGAGAAAATTGGAACTATTATTTATAGCTAACAGCTGGACACTTTTGCAACAGTTCTACCATAAGAGATGTCACTCCTCTTAATTCCACACTCCATAGGTAGTTATTTTAAAAATTGTGCTATCTCACAGTACGGCCACATCTGAAAATATCGATATGAAAAAAGTGCCACAAACATGGATACATGACTTTATTGCCCATATATTAAGGTAGTGTATACATATTTTTGGCACTTTTTTTCGTAATAATTACCTAGGTATGAACATTCGTATAATAAGTTAAGATGACGAGAAGTGAAGATACCTGCGACGATATGATGAGAAGTGAAGAGACCTGCTTAAAGTGACATTTGAACTAACCACAAATTTCCCGTTTCTACCACGACTCTTCTCTTTCCGCACAGACTCTATTTTACGAATGTTCGTACCTATGAGTAAGTAGTTATTTAAAAAAATGTGCAATCTCACAGTACTAACGACAAACATATTAATATAGGATAAACAATAATACACATATTGAGATTAGATAAATATTTTCGCAATGTACGAAGATCAGACCAGACGGGACAAATTTTCGTACAATCTGATTCA
Organism: Cydia pomonella; assembly: GCF_033807575.1. Classification (NCBI taxonomy): domain Eukaryota; kingdom Metazoa; phylum Arthropoda; class Insecta; order Lepidoptera; family Tortricidae; genus Cydia; species Cydia pomonella. Next base: position 3,393,409 of record NC_084710.1, on the reverse strand, counting down.
ATTGTCAATTTAATTGAGTAGTGTGGACGAAAATAGGGTTGTCGATCCCACTTGATTCGATTGTAAAGGTCAGTCCAGACCGGGTCACATTGACGATCTGAAATTAAATTGACGTGAATCTCATCTAGCGTCCACGTGTACTACATTTAATCAACAACTTTTTTGGGTGATTTTGGGTGAGAGTCGAGCGCCAAAATCTAAAAAAACTTGCTCAGAAACGCGCATAGGTACTAGTGTCGAACATTGTCATTTATATGTCCGCACCTCCTGATTAGATGAATCACAATCTGACACTGGAATCAATCACTTATCTTGTGATGTTCATAAATCGAGATCGTTTATAGACTACTTTATAAGAATCACATGGATTAGGACAGTGCACCAACAAAGATTACCAATATAATTTTATCGATATGTACCCGTGTCTATTTTTTCTTTGCTATGATAAAGTTACATATTTATTGACCTGTTTTATTTTTTTCTATTCCTGGTATCATTTTTATTTGTCAATCTAGTCTGCCTAATTATGAACGACGTAGTTTTGCCTTAGATTTTAAATCTATTTTAGTTAAAAATTCTGAGTATATTATACTTTCAGCTAGGTACACATTATTTTCCCATTCTATATTTTTTTTTACTTTTTTGTTTTAATAAACGGAAATTACAATCTAAATGATGATAGAAAATATTTCCTTACACGAATCATAATAACGTTACACCGAAGAAAATGATATTTGCAAAACTTACGCCTGCAAACACTGTATCATAAAGCAACGTTTAACTAAAAATAAAATTTAATTCGTTAAATATAAAGTCCATATTCCTGTACAACACAGTAGATCAAGAGAGGTTGACAAAGTAAGCCATTATGCGTGTGAAAGGAATGAATAATGTCAAACATTTTCCTCATATTCCTCAGTCATCAATCTTGTCATACGCAGGGTAAATTGTATGAGAGTGCTTTGGGGATTGTATGGGGATGTCGGTGGTAAATTATTTTCTATGGAAATGAAATGTGACTGCTTGAGTAATAAATAATCGATCATTAATAGAGAAGAAAAATAAATTAATAAAAATATACCTATTGAGCACTGCAGACAAAGAAAACGTTATATAACTATTAAATTCAAAATTTAAAAAAGAAACCCCATCCTATATGCCAATAAAATCGACTTCATGCTAAAAATGCCTCACCTAATTTTGGAAAAGAGCTGATATTCTTTAAACTGCTGGTTCGATTTCTTCTATGAAATATAGTTGAATACCACCACAAGAAAACTCGCTTTCACGTTAAAAAAAACAGCTACGATGGCCACAGACGGACATTGGCGTCGGTGGTTAAAAAAGAATATATTTACACAAGTACGTAACAACCACTTCTATCTTTTGTAAACATTTTAGAGAAGGAAAATAGGCTATGCGAATAACTAAATATTCTAAAATACAGTGTGCAATTTGTTATTCCATTTTTAAAACGCAAACGAGCACTGTCTTACAGACACATCTTAACTTATTTAATAAAAATCCTAGCATTTAAAAGATCCTATAGAGATGTATTTAATACATAGGATTAAGTATAATAGGTATCCAATAGAGAACCTAAAAATAGTACTAAAACTATTTCCAAGTTGAAAAAACCTAACTAATACCCAATTAGACTTCGTAACGCACGGAAGCCTACAAGTTCCTTTACAGGCCAGCAATATAAATTTCCTTTTCATTGCTAGACCGCTATCAAATTAAAAGTATATTTGCTCGCAATCTAACTTCATATTTACTCGCTTAAATTACCTTTAATTACTTTATTAATTTCGCCTCGAAATGTGGTAGCTGGCCGGTTTTCCAGTGGATGAGTTTTGATTAAACTGTCCCTTTACGAGTATGACGGGTCACGTTGGGCCACGTGACGCGTTGAAGACAGATTTTGTTGCGTAAATATGTCATAGCGTCTTTAGGGAGGCCGTTTTGATCATTCTCTAATGTATTTGGTTACGTATGTAATGCTTCGGCTAACACCTACAATACAAACCCTATTGAGCATAAATAGCTCATTTTTTTATGATAAAGGAGGCAAACGAGCAGACGGATCACCTGATGGTAAGCGATTACCGCCGCCCATGGACACCTGCAACACCACACCAAATTGTATGATTGTTCCATAATAATTATTTATTTAAATGATATAGGTACTATAGGACGGATACTTGAAGGGCGAAGGCAGTGTATTTAAATTAACGGAGATTATCTAAAAAACTATAACATACGTATAGCATTTACTTGCCGAGCAAGACCTGACTAGGTAGACGCGAGCTAGGCCAGCAAAGTTTACTAGGACGCAGACACTAAAATACTTCAACGCGTGCTGCATCGTAGTCCCTGCTCGCGCTTCTCAATTAATCCTCGATCGAGGTCCGAGGGTCATGATTCTACGTTGAACAGTGGCGCCCTCGTGTTACATTACTTATATTAAAACATTATTGACTCGTTAATCTTATAAAAACATGCCCAAAACTGAGTGTAGTTTGTCTGTTTCTGGATACAAATATATTAAAAACCAAGAATAAGTGCTTACAATAAATCCCAAGTGAGAAAAGTGACAATGTTTTTTCTATATGCCTAAATGTGTAATTAATAAAGAAATGAGATTATACATTGTTTACCTCTTCTTTATGTGTTGTATTATTTGTACTGTTTATTGAGGTGTGCAATAAAGAGTATTTGTATTTGTATACATTGCTATGAGTGCTATGACCTATTGGTCTGCTTGCCTCCTATATCAAATACAAAATCACTGGTTAAGCTACATCTGCTGTTTACTGTATGTATATGCGATGCCCAAAGTACGAATAATAAACTCAAAACCTTCATACCTGCCCCTTGATGTGGGGTCCATGTTATCTTTAATTATACTGTTTGTCCACTCCACACACATAATGATGTATTCTACTCTTAATTATAAACCCAAACAACCCAATATATACTTTATCCACATTGTATGACGGTTGCAATTTCAATGTGAACATCATATTCCTCCTTTATGAGAGAAATAATTTATTTGCTTCTGTATTTTTTAACAAACAAATGATATGAGATATTACTTCATTTGTGCTCTCGATTTTTGTAGGACAGGACTAGTTTATTCCAGTTAAGTAGTACATAAAAGCCACTTGCACCATTCCACTAACCCGCGGTTAACCAATTAAAACTGGGTTAACGGTTTAACCGGTTAACGCCGGGTTAGTGGGATGGTGCAAGTGGCGCTAATACAAGTTAAGTGATAACGAGTAAAAGCGTTGGCAGCTTAGCGGTAAGGACGTCCGATCCGGGGGTCTCGGGTTCAAACCCAGACTCGAATGATTTTTTCGGAACTTATGTACGAAATATCCAGTCATGTTTCGGTGAAGAAAAACATCGTGAGAAAACCGGACTAAATAAAATAATCTCACTAATCTCAACGAGGTCTAGCTGGTTGGGATCTCAGATGACAAGTTGCTTTCGGAAAAAACTAGTGCCTACGCCAAATCTTGGGATTGGTTGCTAAGAAGACCCCAGGCTCCATATCGCATCTATACGTTATGTCGTTACCCTGAGGTAACAGAAATATTCAGTCAACTTAAATGTTTTAGTCAACATTTGGCAATATTAATATGTCGTGACTACCTACCTACCAACCGTACAACATCATGCTCTACGAGCACACTTGTGACATTGGCGAAATTATCATACTTTTTGATGGAAGCTATTAATTTATTCAAAAGAAGAAGGATTGAATTCTATTGTATGTATTTCAATAATTTCATTTCATTATCTACCAAGGAAGAGGCAATGAGAGTCAGGTTAATGTCCATTATGCTTTATTTCCTAACGTAAAATTCAAACGTCTTACACAATTACAGAATATTAGCACATCATCATTACTTCACCGTTATAAATTGACCTACCTCGTCTCCTTTTTCATGTGAAAGTTACACGCAATAAAAAGGTAACGATGACACACGACAGATCAGCTTAATTTGGACATGTATATTAAATCTCACGTGTTTGGCAAAATGCCTGATTTACCACGACGTCTACATTAATAAAGCTTGAACTGTATCGTCATCAACATAAGGTTTACTTTAGAATAAACAGGTGAAATGTATATAATAAGATAAAGTGACGGTTGTAAACAAGGTATCACGTGAATTCGACATCTAGAGGCGCCAATTCTACTACCCCAGGAATGTACGTGAAAATAACTAAATTTTTGAATGTATTCCAAAATATACGATTATTTTTATCCACAAGTGACTCACGGTAGTAACCTACTTTAAACGTTTTTAGGTAGGTCAGCCTCCGGGTAATCTCAACGAGGTTAATCAATGAGTTTTATCCTGTGACCTTTAATTTAACTTTTGGGTTAAATTGTTAATTAAACCTGGCTAATTTTGGACGTGATCTAAAATGTGATCGCAGCTATACAAATATTGATCTTTAAGAACGATTTACCGAGTTTAAATCAAAAGTAATATTAGATAACAGGTTCAGTGCCTATCATTATTGTAAAAGCCGGCCAAGTGCGAGTCGGACTCGCGCACAAAGGGTTCCGTACCATTACGCAAAAAACGCCAAAAAAAATACGTTTGTTGTATTGGAGTTCCATTTAAATATTTATTTTATTCTGTTTTTAGTATTTATTGTTATAGCGGCAACAGAAATACATCATCTGTGAAAATTTCAACTGTCTAGCTCACGTTCCATGAGATACAGCCTGGTGACAGACAGACAGGTCCCGTTTATGCCCTATCGTTACAAAACCCTAAAAAGATACACTTACTAACAAAGCAAGGTTTGACAGCTACAGGCAGAAATTACCTATGACCAGACACTTAACACGTTACTTATCATGTTTTGATTACTTTGGGGTCCTTGAGTTATTTTATAACATTTATATTATATGTAATATTTCATCACTATTATGTCACTTAACACCGGTGGCCCTACCACTTTCACCATCCCACTAACCCGGGGTTAAGCGGTTAAACCGTTAACCTAATATCAAATTGTACTGGTAACCATGGTAACTCCAGGCTTAACCGGTTAACCCCGGGTTAGTGATTGGTGCAAGTGGCCCTTAGAAACCGCTATTTCAATTAGGGACTTTGCTTATTACTTTTGATAAGGCTTGAATGCCTCTTTATTGGTCTTCGTTATTTCAATTCTTCAAACGAGAATCAATCAAAAATCTGTTTCCTAGCATTCTCAGATTCATTAAAAGACGATGATGGAGAAAAAGGTGGTGTATCGTAAAAACAACACTACAAAAAACACAAGCCCAACAAAGAAATACTTTACTTAGGTATACAAAACTAGCGGCCCGATTCGAAGAATGAGATACGATAACGATCAGTTCTAGTTTATATAAGTTCTCAATCAGATATCGTTTGTATGTCGTATAATTGACAGAAGGAGCTCGATTCTGGCAACCAATGTCACTTTGTCGTTGGAAATACCGTAGATAGATCTTTTTGGGATCACAACGGAATCGAAATAAACGTCAATTTTGACATGTCGTTTAGTTATAGATCTTTCCAAGATCTTAAACTTGTCTTAATCATTCTTCGAATCGGGCCGTATATGGCTACTGTACATTTTCCGTACCAACCTGTTCCTAATTTAGTTATTATATGACATCATTATAACCGACATTAGTTTCACTACGTATACAAATATTAAGAGCATACATGGAAACATTACATTATTTGTAATAAACTTGATATTATGTTACTCCAATTCGGTTCGGTTTGTACATAATTTAAATCCCGAGAGTGCCATATGGCAATCATATCGCCGTCTACATACCTATTAGCTATTCGTAAAGGGCTTGCGGCTTATTAAAATTTTACATATTGATCTTACTTTAATATAATTTTAACAGCACTTGGAACAAATCTCATTCGCACCGGTACAAAAGTACTATTAAGTACTTAGGAGCAATTCGAAATGCTCTTTAAGTGCCACATGCATGAGCCATATAGTTCGTCTCATTCACGATGACGCGCAGATTTACAAATATAACTTTTAATGACACGACAATACGAGATAAGGCACGCGTCTTCGAATCTATACAATCGAAGTTAGGGCCACCTCATACTAGCGCCTCCCGAGCGTCGGTCTCTGTCTAATCAACTCTATGGCTGCTGCTTGACGCAATGTCGCGGCAGCTGCGCAGCGACGCCATTCTCCATTGCGCTGACTAGACGCCGTTACTCAAAAGACACTCTATTTTTAAAACGACATTCTAAAATATATTGAATTTTGAAATGAACATTCAAGTAACAGATATCTACGTCTGGTACTAGCTTTCGTTGCTAGAAATTGTCATACAAAGAAATTAGAGCCAGTAGAAGTTTTACATACAAAACTTCTAGTCGCTTAATTTTTTTCTTTGTTTTCACTTCTATTTGCTTAACTTTCTTTGTTTTCGATTATATGAGAGTTGCTTTTCGGCGACGAGTTCGTGTGACTTATAGAATTTCAGTAACACTAGTTCAAATCCCTAATTAAACAATAACATTATCTGTCTTCCTGGAATCAGCGAGCGTGTCGCATTACCATTGTCGCAAACTTGTTCCAATCTCACCGGAAAGTCGATCCAAAAGATCAACTTTCATAGTCGCCCAGCTCCGGTTGCTAAGCTAAACTACCCCAATGCGTACACTACTCTATTCGTTACACGTTAAGGTTGAAAATTGTAGAATGTGTTGTCATATTCAGAGAACATGTCTCAAGGCCGGAATTAAAATTTAGTGCTTTAGTGTCAAGTCCCGGATTTGCTTGGTTTTATGTGCCTTTGTGAACTACTTTTGGAATTCTAGAATGATCGCTCTTGTGGCGTAGGTTGGGCTACTAAGCAAATCAGGATGTCCTTTTATATATATCTACGTTTACGACTTAACAAAATATTATTTTTCTAAACTTCTGTTACTATTTGAATAAAGGTTTAACCAGCCGATTCACCTTACTGCAGCGTTGCAGTGCAGTATTTCAGCTGACTGCATTGCTGCAGGAAATGTCAATATTACAGCAGCAAATTAATTTGTGTGATGAGCAAGGAGCAGGGATATTCCTGAATCGTGGGTGTTTTCTGTGCATTATAATAAATATTTATCTATACATTTATTATATTGGGATACCCTAAAGCCGATTTTCTTGCAGGTCCCATTTTGGGATACCCTCCTATAATTTAGGAGGAATAAATCTTCTCGGGTCAGAGGTGTAGGGTAAGAGCCGGCGTAGCTTTATTTGACGTTCATAAGCGCATTGCCTACTTGGAAAATAAATTATCTTTATCTTTATATATATTCGTTGTTTAAGTACTCACAACACAAACCTTATTGAGCTTACTTTCGTGGGGCTTAATGAATTTGTGTAATAGGTAATGTGCTATATTTATTTATTAAAACAGGACATTTTTCTAATGTGTTACAACTTATTTACAACTAAAATTACATTTATATTGCATTAGCAATTACGCAAAGGAATTCTTGGCAAATGACCGCTAATTCGAGTAATAGGCGGAGATAAAACACTGAGCCAAGGGCGTGTAGCTTGACTAGAGTAGATATTATAGAAGCAGTATTCTAACTTAAACACATATGGTTGTGTCGGATATCTTCTTTTTCCTGGCTATTGTACGATCAGCTTCAATAGTAGCAGATAAAACAACGCGCCATAAAAACATAAGAGCACGTGTGATGTAGATATTATAATTTTCATCACACTTGCTCCACCTGGCATGCAAACGGTGCTACTTCTACACTAACTAATAACGGTGCTAATTTTTAGTACACAGTACACTTTTGAGATATTGCTTGTCGTTAGCAGTGTCGAAAAATTAGTTCAAAGATAGGTTACTGTTTTCAGACCTTATTACTGTGGCTCAAGATAGAGCGCCGCGTGAAGGTCTTTGTCACATTAGCGTATATTATTGCGAAATTGGATGTATGAAAATGGACGTAATTTATAATAACACCAACGTGTATACGTTACCCTGAATAGACCACCAATGCTTCTGGCCGATTGTACTACGAGTTAAGGCTCATTTAGACGATGCGAGAACTCGCATGCGAGCTTCATTACATTGCGGTATTTGATTGGTCGGCTGAATTGGATGGAACCTTAATAGCCCGCAATGTAACTAAAATCACAGGCTAGTTCGCGCGCCATCTACATAAATGAGCCTTTACAGTAATTTCTTTATAATAACGGAGTTTTGAAGGTCGATAATAATTTAAACCTTTTACATTCTGGCCAATTCGAACGTACACTGACATCAGAATGATATTTTTTTTTATACTACGTCGGTGGCAATCAAGCATACGGCCCGCCTGATGGTAAGCAGTGTCCGTAGCCTGCAACTCTAGAGGAGTTTGAATCATGTTATTTAGTTATTAATAACGGGCGTCTCGCCCGCGCTTATACATGTACGGACAAGTATAAGCGAAATGCACGATAACTGATCACATTACTTACATCATATCAGTGAACGTTCGAATTGGCCTGCTTATGTCTTTAAATTATTCATTTAAGACATTCTGTACTCATGTGTTATAATTTATAAATAACACTTTACAAAGTGTTGTTGGGGCGCTCTTGACTCTTTAACTGCTTAGGGCCACTAAGGTCTACTTGCACCGTTCCACTAACCCGGGGTTAACCGGTTAATCCTGGAGTTACCATGGTTACCAGTACAATTTGACACTGGGTTAACGGTTTAATCAGTTAACCCCGGATTAGTGGGATGGTGCAAGTGGCGCTTACACTATCCCAATAACCCGGCGTTAACCGGTTAAACCTGGAGTAACCATGGTTACCAGTACAATTTGATACTTAGGTTAATCTTAATGCTTTAACCGGTTAACGCCGGGTTAGTGGGATGGTGCAAGTGGCGCTTAGAGTGTTGTTGGGGCGTTATGAGCTAACCCTTAACTGCTTACATATAAATAAATACAATAAATTAATAAATATTTTAGGGGCATTCTTACACAAATTGACTAAGTCCCACGGTAAGCCAAGAAGGCTTGTGTAATGGGTACTCAGATAACGATATATATAATATACAAATACTTAAATACATAGAAAACATCCATGACTCAGGAACAAATATCTATATTAACAAAATGTAATTTAATTGATCATATCCTATACGGCTATCATGAGTTGACATTTGACGTTTACACTAGTGACTGTGTGAACCATATCGCAGTCCATCTCGCTCGCACTGATATATTGGTGAAATAGAAAGGGACTGCCATCGAGTTCACGCAGGCACTTTCGTAAACGTCAAATGGCAACTCAAGGTATCCGTAATAGAAGATAGAACCGCCCACGCATAAAACTTGCTAAGGCAAATTATTACTCTAAAAATTTAAGTGGTAAAAATACAGTAATAAAGTAAAATACAAAAGTATGTGTACGCGTAACTGTCAGTTTGTATCTCTGAAACACTTTGTCATGAATGATTAAAGGCATAAGAAGAGAATTTATGAGCGGCGAGAGTCACGTAGAGCTGTAATATTCAAAGCTTTTGTCCATTAACAAGAGACGTTTTTTAAGACTATTATATTTTTTATTTTTCCCCGACTGACGAAGAATGGTATGTAGAGCTGTGGAAACTTTATAAGTATATACCGTACCAAAAGTGAAATTGTTGCCCAAAATGTTTAATCTAATCTATATATTTTTTTCAATTTGGTTCATTTTCATAAATTTCTGCCTACATTTGTGGAATGTCGAGGAGAAAAAAAATTGCAAAGGGAACGAATGAATACATTTCCTTAAGATGCGAGCTCTGCATCACACGCTGCATGTCCGCATGCGTATCCGCAATCAAAACAATAATCATTGCTCTCGCGAAATACTCGTGGTAGTGATATCGGGTTGACGACCTCTGCTACAGGGTGGAATATTGTCATGTGCGACCAAATTTTAGCCTCCCAAGTTACAGAAGCGTTAGTTTTATTTTTTAATTTAGAACCTTATTTAACCTCTTATCTGTGTATGACAAGGATACTGTCAATTTTCTCGAGAATGATTTTAGTGCTCTATACAGCACAACCGAGGTATGAAATCTACGGTTTTTTACCACAATATGTGTGAATGCACATCCTTAACTGCACACGCGCTGCACTATTGCGTGTCCGCGATCAAAACAACCATCACTGCACTCGCGAGATGCGAGACGCGAGATATAATTGAATAAAAGTTAAAATTAATAGCATCGTTCGCAGACGTAATTTTGGGTTAGTCACATATTGATGGACATGACTGAGTAAAATTACTATCTATATATCTAAGCATGCTCAGCTGATTGAACTTCAAAATGGCTACGTTGTCTCCAGATTTTTTTGTCTGTTGTTTAGTGTAATATTATAGTTAATTATTCGATGTACATAATGACATGAAAGTGTGCAGTAAATTAAGAATTAATCTTTACGAATAAACGTGTTTAACCATTTTTCCACACCCGGCAATCCATCGCGGCTTTTTGTAAAGTCCATCAATCACTTAGGTATATCAGATATCAAAATGTCGATTGTCGTATCGCGATCCTCAGCTTATAAACTGCCTCTGAGACGGCATATTTTATAACCTTTGGCTGTTGATAGATGACATTTATAAAAAGGACACCTAAAAATAAAAATCTAAAAATGCAAATTCACGTATAACATTGGATTTCTTATAAACAATATGTTATGCTGTCTTTTAATCTCTCGAGTAATTTATATCAGCCGTTATATCACAACACGTGCTGTCAGTTCAACGACGTTGTTTTCAAGTAAACGCATTATGGAATTGCAACTAAGTAGCTGATTTAAGTGATCGTGTAGTTATTAATAGTTAATGATGTGTTGTATTAACATGCGTGGGATCATTGAGCGTTTCTTGTTTGGTTAATCGTGAGGTAAGAACAGATAGGTATTTGCTTTCTTTTGTCATTGGGACCATTCTAACTAATACGCCTGCCTTTAATTCGCAAATATTATATTGATTGGCCAAAATCGTTTAGCTAAGAAGATATTTCTGTGGAAATGGCGCTGCACGGGACATGTTTTACGAAGGCTCAAACAACCACCAATCCAAGCAAGGGCTGACTTGGCAAATTCCCGGAAAAAGGGGTAAAGGTTGCCCACGTACCTGGTGGCGCACAGTTGAAAAGGAGGCTGCATCAGCTAGCCTTGGCTGGACAGAGCTGGAGGAGGCTTAGCTGGACCGTGAACAAATAGAAATCTCTTCTGAGAGACCTATGTCCCTGATGACTTGATGAAGAACAACAGGATACAATCATCAACATCGATGTCCTATTTTTTATATTTCGTTTCCCATATCACCCCATAATATATACGTTTAAAATGTTAGTACACCACGAAACGTTCTTTCATCTTTTCCTGTTTAAAATTGCATGCGTTATTGAAAAAGTTTCCGTTATGTAGATAGTTATAAAACCTTATTAAACTACGGTTTCTTGAGCGGGACTAAGTTAATTTAAACATGTTATATTCATGATTATGATTCTTTTGCACTTTATTCAACCCGGTCTTCTCTCATTGAGTAACTTGTAAGATGATAATATAATTTTGCGTCGCCATTTTGAACATGACTGCACTCCTCTTAAATGATAATTGAACGGGAGTAAACTTAACATAATTATGGATTATGGCTAGATAAAAAAGACCCTGTATAATTTCCTAATTATAGTCATAATTTCGCGTTGTCAAGGAATTTAATTTCACAGTAACAATAGCATGAGGTCCCTAGTGACTTTCATATTGATTGTCACGGTTAGTTAGTTAGTTAGTTATGCTGGGCATTTTTTCGCAAATCGACAACTATTGTGCCTATTTTGCGTGAAAACGAGGTAGCTCTAGCCACCCCAGCTCCTCCACGAAACCTAGCAGTGTGTTCAGGTTGCTAGCTGCCTCCTTTAGTGTGTATGGAGTCCCTAAGTATTTGTTCCTGTATACTTCTACCTGTTTACAGTCTAGGAGAATATGTTTCGCTGTTTCCTCTGCTTCCATGCATGCTCTGCACATAGGGCTGTCACTGTGAAATAGTACTGAAATTAAATTATTTGACTCTACAAGTCCAAGCCAGTCAAGTTGTTCTAGTCAAAGCTAGTCGCTTCGATATAAAATAATACCTATACCAATAAAGTGACCGTGGTAGACGAAAATCGTACTTTCAAACCTCGTTTGAGCAGAAAAAAACCGATGACAAAAAATTCGATCAGGAACCTTATCATCACTTAGAAGAGGTTTAACAGCCGACTCCCAAGGACAACGCATTCGCTATTTGCATTCTGGACTCGACTGGACATCTAAACTATGATTTATTTGTCAACTAATAAATATTAGAAGCCAATCGTGTAGGTCAACTGCAAGTAATAAATCAGAATTTGCCGCGATTTATTACATCATTCCAAAAGGCAGTAACTACTTTATATTATTTATATTATAAATCGGATTAGATGTGAAGGTATTTGCATATGGCCAATTAGAAGGAGGTAAGCTAGAGTTAGACGTTGCAGGGTAACCTTTTGGGTAGGCATTATCGTGCCAAAGGTCGCCCGATTTCGGCAATGCTGAAGATTAAGGTTCTATAAATCTTATTTAGTAGTAGTAGTAAACTCTTTACTATCCAAACACACATAGTAAAAGTAACTTACAATTAGGAAAGGTAAGTACAAAAGGAAACTTATCACTTTGACGGATTTCTTCCAGTAAAACAGGAGAAAGAAAGAAAAGAATGACAAATGCAGCAAAAGTACATTACAAGTACAAGCAAAGGATTTATAGCCGGTTAAACAACTTTTTCAGGAGAAAAAGACCTTTTCATCACACTTGCTCGAAAAAGATCTTATTTCATGCAGGTGTACTGAAGGACAAAGGCCTATTTTGTTCCCGCGGGAGTTATGGATTGTAAAAAAAAGTTATAACTCCCTAGGGAGTTATAGCTTTTTTCTTAAATTATGTCACTTATTCATACAAATCAAGTAGCATAAACGAGTTTTACTTTTAAAATACTGACGTTTGTAATTTAATTTTTGATTATGTTTAAAATTATTTAATTTGATTAATTAAAATGTCGTTTAAAATATTTTGACATAATTTTCAATAATGGCTGAATGTCAAATAGGTCGGTGCCTTCGATGCCTAACCTGTCGAGAAATTACAAAATGGCGGACAAAAGTTTGATATGTCATCGTATTTAAGAATTATTTCGCTTATAATTTAGTTTTTTCTTCGCAAGTGAGATGAAAAACATTGTGTGTGACTCCGGGGGTAAGAATATTGCAAACTCGGGCCTTTAATTCCCTCCAGCCTGCGGCTGTCGGGAATTACCACCCTCTTATCCAAAACTTCAGTTACCCCCCTCGTTGCACAATGTACTATTTTTCTACTTACGGAAATGGCTTGATAGACTATAAATACTTACATTACACTAAAAATGAATGGGGAAATTACACTTAAACATGAGAAACATATGAAGCAACTAATACTTTTGCATACCTAAAGATGTACAATGTACTTATATGTAAACATTAGCAAATGAATCAGCAGTCAGATAAATTTATTTAACCTACAACCGCAATACATTCGTCATATAATTCAGGTTAAATGGCGTGTCGAAAAATAACATCCGAATCGAAAAACTTCACCCTCCTTTGCTTATTAGTCGGTTATAAATGTGGGTTTGTTCCCGATGTTTAACTAGGACGGACTCATTAAAAGTACTGATAGACACTCACCCATTAAATTCATGCAAACATTTGAACAGTGTTCAAGCGTTTTGGGACGCTTTAAGACGGAAAAGGTTACTTTAAGTACCTATGCGCTAATTTAGGAGGCGGTATTAACACAACGCTCTTAAGAGCCACACGGGCTTAGCTGGCGTCATAAAATCGAATTAAGCTCTCATTTTAAAACGACATTCCGATATAATATGACATTTTAGACCCGGGCATGTCCTTAACCTTTTGAACGCCAAGAACACCTAAAGGCGTCGTTACTAGTTGTGCCCACAGCGCCAAGGACAACCATAGGTGTTATGACGGAAGCTGTTAAAGTATTCTTCACACTTTTGAGTAAGATTTACATTAGCTCCCTTGCGCCCGGGAGCTTGGCGTTTGAGTGATGTTTGTGTTTATGACATAAAGCGTTCAAAGGGTTAAACTACGTCCAAAAGAAAGGTATGGGCACTGTGAATGTCATCTCGCTTTGTGTGGTAGGATACAGCACAGCAGATGTCATTCCAGATCTAGAGCGGAACCCGACTGGGGAATACCTCCTTATATAAATAATAATAATAAGGCGTAGGGATGTGACGACCCCATCGCCCGCTGGTTTTACCAGTGCAATCAGTCAACGCAGGGCAGCTTGTGGCGAGCTGTTGGGGAGTAGCGACCTCACGTACCCGAGTGCTCCTGGGGAGTTCTGTTAGCCGCAAGGAGGGTGGGTGGGACAGGATTCTCTGCCTCTGGCTTGCCTTAGCCGGCCAGCCAGAGTGGAGTCGTTAGAGCTATAAGGTCCAGGGGTGGAAGTGAAAAATTGCATAAGACGCGAGTTGGCACAGTGGCTGCTCGCAGCCACTGGGTAGAAAGCGGCGTACACCTCTCGACACCCCTGAGCCGCTCACACCGGTGTTGCCCTTGAGCCATCCTAGATGTCGCTTTTTGTGGGGGCCCATCTTGGGGGGCGAGTCACCGTCTGCCGGAAATAAAATTGAATACCGTTTTATTAGGCAGGCGTCCGGTTTTTTTATCCCATAGCCCAGTATTTAGTCCATCGCTTTCACCCAATAGCCCAGTTCATTTTAGATTCCATCAACCCTCAAATAGTCCTTACACCCTGGCGGGTGCTGCCACTGCGTGCGTCCCATGACACGGGCAAGGGCAACATCCGCTAGGTGTACCCCTTACATTTCATTAAAGTGTCAAAAGGGCCTCTACGTGTTGGCTTCGGCTCCGCGCACGCCTCCCAAAGGTCCGGAACACCATTGTTCCGTGATGGGAAAGACATACAATAATAATAATAAATATTATAGGACATTATTACACAAATTGACTAAGTCCCACAGTCAGCTCAATAAGGCTTGTGTTGAGGGTACTTAGACAACGATATATATAATATATAAATATTTATAAATACTTAAATACATAGAAAACACCCATGACTCAAGAACAAATATCCATACCATCACACGAATCAATGCCCTTACCAGGATTTGAACCCGGGATCATCAGCTTCGTAAAAGTAAAGTAAAAAAGGCATTATTCAAGTAGGATTTTACAATCTCTTTTGAATCGTAGGCAGGGCCACTACCCACTAGACCAAACCGGTCGTCAGATCCTCATATAAGTCAGTCCTTATATAAATATATCCTTACAGAAAACCGAAGCCAAATAACACTAGCCCTACCCATAGTGTTGTTTTCCTGCCGGTGAGTAAGGTTGCCAGAGCTCAACGAGGATGCGGAGTATTAGGGTCGGCAACGCATATGTAACTCCTCTGGAGTTGCAAGCGTGCATAGGCTACGAGGCTATGAGACAGACGAGCTGTATGCTTGTTTGCCACCGACGTAGTTTAAAAAAATACATGAAATACATGTAAGTACATACAAGTAACAATATAATAATATCTATGTCATGTACTACATAGTCTTCGTTACAAGTCATTGTAATCGATTAAAATTAGAGCTATTTTAGTACAAGTATTTCATACAAAACTCCTCAGTGCCCGAGGCCGGATACGATTCGGCGTCTTCTGCATTCGCGCCTGACGATATCATGAGAGATGGTGATAACTGATAAGATATACTGTATTATACTTTGACAGATAAAATCATTTGCCAAAAAACACTCGAATCATTTGGCCTTGATGCTTATCATGAAATTGGAATTGTTTACCAACTTATCGTAGTATCTTATCATTAGCTAACATATAGCGCAGTAAACTTGATATGTTTCACGACTGAAAGTCACGGCCGTTTGCCGGTATCGAGTGGAATCGGATCGGCATCAATTTAATAGGGTAAGTAATGAAACGTATACGTACTTATGGTATATTCCATAGAACATATAAACTCTAATAGTATAATATTTAAAAGTATAACATTCACTAAGAATAACGAGTATAACGAATAACAACCAAAATTATAATTTCATAATCAATAACATCCTGTAAGTATACTATCATTTATGATAAAATTCATGTAATATAATGTTGAATTAATATAACTTTAAAAATATATAACAACGATTACCAATAATAAGCTAAAAAAGTAACATACTAATAAACGCCTTACAATTCTCCAAAAATAAAAGTCAGTTCAATTAGCTCGCAGTTCACCTAACACGCTCCTCCTCGCTTCGCTCGTCGTCGCACCTATCTATACTCCTGTCAAACAATACTCTTCCGTGACATTATCTACACGCTCTGCTGCTTTATATTCAAATATTATTTAAAATGTTATTCGACATTTTGATATGTATACTAAATGTAGATTATTTCAAACGGAATTATTTCTTATGCTCCTTAGGTGAAACAATGATATATTTTATGTATGTTATATCATTATGAGCTTATACTTTTTGAAAATAGACAATTCGTACATTAAACTTAACGTTATTATACGTTATGAACGTTTGTAAAGTAAAATTATACCAAAAGTGCGTATACATTTCATGACGCACCCGATTTAATATTCACTGAGATCTGTAATTTATAAAAATCCCCTGAGATTTAAACACCATCGAGATATTCGAGTGACTAAATTAATCTAAGTCGATTGTGATGCAGTGAATTAGGTCCTTCGCCGAACACAGCTCGCAGAGCACACGGAGTCCGTCATGCGTGCCCAGGCTCGCAGATACTGCGCAGATATGGTTGTTACTAATTTGTGCCTTCTAGTTTTTTTTTTCTTCCTCGCGTTGTCCCGACATTTTGCCACGGTTCATGGGAGCCTGGGGTCCGCTTGGCAACTAATGTCAAGAATGAAAGCGACTGCCATCTGACCTTCCAACCCAGAGGGTAAACTAGGCCTATTAAACAAAATTAAATTACCACCACAATAAGCTATAAGATGTACCGTACTTACTTATTAATTAACTAGGCAATAAGCTAACCCATCTGTTTTTAAGGGAGTTCCCTCTGCCAACAAACTGTCTTACAGTTTGGCAGAAGAAAATAAAATTGTAAAATCAGGGTTTTTTTTTACCAGAATAAATGATTTATTTTTTTTTTTTTTTATTTAGGCCTTGTTGGGATTAGTCCGGTTACCTCACGATGTTTTCCTTCACCGAAAAGCGATTGCTAAATATCAAATGATATTTCGTACATAAGATCCTAAACTCATTGGTACGAGCCGGGGTTTGACCCCGCGACCTCCGGATTGCAAGTCGCACGCTCTTTATTACTTTTAGTTATTTAAAAAAAAAGAAATAAACGATGATTTCAGTCTAAAATAACATGATGCATTTAGTTCCGCAATGAACCATTGACCACAATTATTCTATTATATCTTTACAACGAAACTTGTGGTATTTTATATCGAAATGACATTGATAGAATAGAACATTTTGTCTCAAGGCCTGCATTTTCGGTTAGCAGTAGATACTTTATTTTAAATACTTTCTAGTAACAAATGAGTAAAATACGCGTTGTCCTTTTTATTTGGCCTTATTTCGTTGGTATTTGTGTAAAAAAATATTTTAGTTAAAATATAATCAGACTAGGTATATAATTCCGAGAAATTGACCACATAGCTACGTGTTTACTTAAGATTATTTCTTTACTTAATTTTTTTATTTAAACTTTATTGCAGAAAATTACAAATAAAGTACAAATGGCGAACTTAATGCCTAAATGTATTCTCTACCAGTCAACCATCAGGCTAAACAGAAAAGGTAGTACGTGCAGGCATTAAACAAAAGTAACTTAAAACAAGTAATATAGCGATAAATAATAAATAAATAATAAATATTATAGGACATCTTCTTCCTCCTGCCCTTATCCCACGTTATGTGGGGTCGGCACAACATGTTCTTCTCTTCCATTCTCCTCTATCTTTCGTCACCTCAGCACTCACTCCTTTCTTTCTCATATCCTCTTTCACACAATCCATCCATCGTTTTTTGGGTCTACCATCCGCTCTCCGTCCATCAACATTCATTCCTAACATTCTTTTTCCTATATGGCATTCATCCCTCCTCATTAAATGCCCATACCACGCTAACCTACCACTCCTTATCTTCTCCGCTACCGGTGCTACTTTCAAACTTCCCCTTATATACTCATTCTTAATTCGATCCTTTCTCGTCACTCCACACATCCATCTCAACATTCTCATTTCCGCTGCGTGCACTCTTCTTTCATCCGTCACTTTCGTCGCCCAGCATTCTGATCCATACATTACAACAGGTCTCACGATCGTCCTGTAGATTTTCCCCTTAAGTTTAAGGGGCATTCGTGGATCGCAAGTTGTTCCAGAGACCTGTCGCCATTTCATCCATCCCGCATTTATTCTATTTTTCACGTCACGGTCGATGTTGCCGTCACTTTGGATCAATGACCCAAGGTACCGGAAATCGGAGCAGACTGGTAGGGATACACCGTCTAAGGCAATATGGGAAAAACTGGATAGACCACCGAAATCGCAGAACATATGCTCCGTTTTGGTTCTGCTTATTTTCAGTCCCACACTTTCCAGCTTTTCTTGCCATTTTCCCAGTCTGCTCTGGACCTCAAGTGCATTTTCTCCGACAAGAACAATGTCGTCAGCAAACAGCATACACCAGGGTGCTTCCTCCTGTATGTTCGATGTCAGAGGACATCATTACACAAATTGACTAAGTCCCACAGTAAGCTCAATAAGGCTTGTTTTGAGGGTACTTAGACAACGATAATATATATAATATGTAAATATTTATAAATACTTAAATACATAGAAAACATCCATGACTCAGGAACAAATATCCGTGCTCATCACACTAATAAATGCCCTTACCAGGATTTGAACCCGGGACCATCGGCTTCATAAGCAGGGTCACTGCCCACTAGGCCAGATCGGTCGTCACTATAATATAAACGGTAATAAACTTACATAAATATACTATAATTAAATATATTTATGTATTTTGAGATGGTCCTGAAACGAACGACTTAAGGATGTTAAACATAGGTTTTTGTCACAAAACTGAAAGTAAGACAACTTATTTTAATTCTTAAGTTAATTTAAATATAAGGCAATGAGTAATTTGTTTATAATAATATGTTGATAAATAAATACCTAATTGCGGTAACCGATAAGGGCGACAAGTCAACGCAATTACTTTATTTTGTTGTTTTCAAGTTGATGTCATGTTGAGTGGCCACACTCGAGAGTCAAATCAACGAGAATAATCAAACAATGCCTCTTTAAGTGACATATGGTACTTTTCCGTAAATATTTACCGAAACTTGAGTCACACAAACCTAGCAGCCGGCTTATTTATAATCGAAGTTTCGAGTACGCTCGACGACTGCTCTGGCCTATTGGATAGTGACATTTAGTGATCCTCCCTATGAAGCCGATGGTCCCGGGTTCCTATCCCGGTAAGGGATTTTTATTTATTTATTAAGGGCATTTATTTGTGTGATGACTGATGAACACAGATAATGTTCCTGAGTCATGGATGTTTTCTATGTATATAAGTATGTATTAATCTATATACGTATGTACATCGTCACCTAGTATCCATAGTACAAGCTTTGCTTAGTGTGGGCATGGAGCTAGGTAGATCTCTGTAAGATTTTCCCCAGATATTTATTTCAAAACGACATCGGGTTCGTGTGACACTTAATGTCCATTTTTTCTATGGCGTTGTGACTTAATTCTACTTTAACCGAATTTACAGGGTTGAGTATTTTTATTCCTTTTAAATAACTCATTTAAGGCTCTGATAAGTGGTAAAAAAAATAGGTTCAGTTCTTGCTAGATGTATATGTCGTCCGCCGATAGTAAGATCAGGCAGGATCGTGAAATTCCTAGGCATATCTTGAAACGTGAAAATCTTTGTCTCGCTCCCTGAGTCGACTTACCGGGACCGTCAAAGCATTACACAGGAACATTACGATCTGCCTGACCTTACGATCGGCCGCCGACATACATACCTGCTAGACCTACTTCTATCAGAAATATTCTAAATAAGAGACCACCGCAATGTTACTCTATACATAAATCGTTATTTTATCAGTTCATGACATACCCTTTCTAATCTGAATGTAAAGCTATTTGGTTTCATATATTTAGCAATTTTCGAGTAAATGTTAAACCATAGATATTTCGATACTTTCCTCCAGGCCTGGTAACGTCATCAAATTCAGACGAATTTTAACTTAAGCACTGTATGTATAGAGTCCAGACTCTATTTAATATACCTGTATATGACATGGGGCCTCAGAAGGTTAAAAACGTTTTTTTTTTGTATATCGATCAATCAATGCGCAATCGATAATTTCGATGTAATTTTTCAATATAAGATATAATTACATTTCTCTTTATGTTACTTAAACCTTAACCTATTCGAGTAGACATGGTAATAAACTCTAATTGATTAATAAAATGCTCGTACAAGATTTACATCACTGACCGCAAAAGTCAGTGGTCATCTCAATTGCCAAACGCAAATGTCACTGACTTCATATCGGAATTGGTTGCTAAAAGCAATCTTCATGTCCGTTGGTGGATCTTATGCCTTTGAAATAAAGTTTACAATTGACAGATAACTGTGTCGGTAATGATACGAAGTTGTTGCATTTGTAAATATTTATGTAACGAAGGTACTGATCGGAACATAATTTTCGTTAGATTACGTACATAATTCACTGTATGATATTTGCTTAGGTTTAGCGTACAGTCCTGCATCAAAAGTATCTATTTCTAAGAGATTAACAAACGAGATGTCTCTGTTTGTAGAATAATGGACCCGGGTATGTTTTTTTTTTTTTATACTACGTCGGAGGCAAACAAGCATACGGCCCGCCTGATGGTAAGCAGTCTCCGTAGCCTATGTACGCCTGCAACTCCAGAGGAGTCACATGTGCGTTGCCGACCCTAGCATTCCCCCCTCGTTGAGCTCTGGCAACCTTACTCATCAGGAACACAACACTATGAGTAGTATGTCCTTAAACTACGTCCAAAAAAGAGGTATGGGCACTGTGATTGTCATCTCGCTGTGTGTGGTAGGGCACAGCACAGCGGATGTCATTCCAGATCTAGAGCAGAGCCCAACTGGGGAAGTACAACCTTACAGAAAACCGCAGCCGAATAACACTAGACCCTACTCAAGTACTCATAGTGTTGTATTCATATATAGTGTTGTGAGTAAGGTTGCTCAACTCAACTAGGGTGCGGAGTGTTAGGGTTTGAACGCGCATGTAACTACTCTGGAGTTGCAGGCGTACATAGGCTACGGAAACTACTTACCATCAGGCGAGCCGTACGATTTTTTGCCACCACGTAGTATTAAAAAAATTAAACTGCGGTGATTACTTTTGAGAATTAATTTTGTGTCTAGCATAAACGTCTGCTTACGATGCTATGAAGCTTAGAAACAATTGAAAAGTGGAAAAATTCACTGTCTTGGGTAGGACTTGAACCCACTAGATCGCTAGCCCAGTACTCTGCCATCTGAGCTACTAACACCTTACCCAATACACCGAATATTTCCACCATATATGAGCCTTAGGGAGGCCTTAGGGACATTTACTATAAGTGTTAACTCAACCAGCCGTATAAGAAGTATAACACTCTTACGGTAGATGTCGCTAGGGCCTCCCTAACGCTCATATATGGTGGAAATATTCGCTTTATTGGGTAAGATCTTGGTAGCTCAGATGGCAGAGTACTGGGCTAGTAATCCAGTGGTAGTGGGTTCAAGTCCCACCCAAGACAGTGAGTTTTTCCACTTTTAATTTGTTTATACAAATACAAAACTTTATTAATAACACCAAAGTTACAAGTCAAAATGTCTTAAAAATAGGTAGGTATAAGTTCACTTTGTAGAGATATATCTTTCTTTGGAAAAGTATTCCACGTTGGCCTACTTTTCACGCGTTAATTCCTCCGCTACAATTGTTGCTGACTATACTAGCTGGTAAAATATCGGTATGAGTGGAAATCAACGTATACACATACTTAAGCCTTAAGAATGCGCTTATGCAATA
The DNA here is from genome assembly GCF_033807575.1 of Cydia pomonella. NCBI lineage: Eukaryota > Metazoa > Arthropoda > Insecta > Lepidoptera > Tortricidae > Cydia > Cydia pomonella. The sequence goes on along the minus strand of NC_084710.1, from coordinate 3,371,165 downwards.
TTAGCTACCTACATTATTGTATCAAAACAAGCATACACCTATATGATACCTATTTGATAAAAAAAATCGTGTCACTCAGTTGCTCCTTATTACACACAGACTTATTTATACTACGTCGGTGGCAAACAAGCATACGGCCTGCGAGATAGTAAGCAGTCTCCGTAGCCTATGTACGCCAACAACTCCAGAGGAGTTACATCCGGGTTTCCAACCTTAACACCCCGCACCCTGGATGAGCTCTGGCAACCTTACTCACCGGAAGAAACACAACACTATGAGTAGGGTGTAGTGTTATTTGACTTCGGTCTTCTGTAAGGTTTATTAGGTAAGTAATATTCATAGACGTTTGTTTTATTTTAATTATCGAAGAAATTTCAAATTTTAGACTTGTTTTGTTTTATTGTCGCCTAATTTACATAAATATTTATATAGCGTCATAGACACACGGCCCGATTCGAAGAATGAGATACGATAACGATAAGTTCTCATTTAGATATCGTTTATATGACGTATAATTGTTAGAAGCAGCTCGATTCGGGCAACCAATGTCACTTTGACATTAGGCATATCGTAGATAGATCTTATTGGGATCGGAAATAAACGTCAATTTTGACATGCCGTTTAGCTATCAATCTTTTAGAGATCTTAAACGTGTCTTAATCATTCTTCGAATCGGGCCGACAGTCATATTTTATTGATAAGTGAATTTAATTACAACTAGCATTTATGTATATGGAATTGAAAAAGACACTTGTAAAGTACTCATGTAGATTAATATGTATGTATATTTCCTTATTAAGCTTGTATTACTAAACTAGGTGTGGTTTTGACGTCTTAAGAACATTTTATATGACATTTACTGACAACGCCCATTCGACACTTAAGTGCGAGTTGAACTCGCCCACCGAGGGTTCCGTAGCTCCTATACAAATTTATAGGTTCATATTACAAAAAGTTTAAAAAATTCTACAAAAAGATTTGGTCACCCATACAATTATAATTACAAATACAATGCAATACAAGTTTTCAGATTTTTCCCTGTATTTTTTTATTTTTGCGGTATACACGGCCGTATCTTTTTTACGTCAAATGACTGGTAGACCTGAGTATATGGTTTTAATTTCAACTCGATACGAACGCGTTCCCGAGATAAAGGGTCGTGACAGACAGACAGACGGACAGCAAAGAGATCCTACAAGGGTTCCGTCTTATTTATTTATTGAATCGAGTTATCATAACATTACAGCTTACGCCAAAGCGTTAGGTAGATTCATAACTTAAAAACTACTTATTTATTAACTAAAAACTATTTTCCTTTTAACGTACGGTACCCTAAAATGTAATGGCCAAAATGATTTCCTGCCTCAGCTAATTGAATTTGGAACCTAATTGAATATGCTAAAATAGTCCATTTGTCACAAATGGCATTCCGGCAGAGACAGGTTTGACATTTTCGAAATTTATTGACAGTAATGACTAATGATGGGATTAATTCAATCAAATTAACATGTCGCACATAGTTTTACGATGTTTGTTCATATTAATCGGAAAGTAAGAGTTAAATAACATCTAAAGCATAGTGCATATAGAATTGGCACATAATTAGCAATGCTTAAAAAATAATAATTCCATGGCGGGAAAAAATTGTCAATTACAGTTCAATCACCAACCTTCAAAGTATTAATGGTGAACATGTTATTTTCCTAGCTTTATGCTTTTTAAAGTTTCAATCATGAATAAAAATTAAATAAGACTAGTCAAATTGTCCAGGGTATCAATTCATTGCGATCTACAAGAAATCAACACGCCAAAAATGTCGACAAAAGTGTTGTGCAGAAAATGACGGGAGTCCATTATGAAAACAGTTCGTAATTATTTACATAACATAGATTTTTCTTTAATTTATACATATTTGAAAGCTACACATACATACACATACATACATACATTACTATTTAAAATTCACCATTCATAACTTTCTTATTTTATTAACTTAAAAAAAGATCAATATTTCTATGGTCACAGGTTCAAATCCCGCTGCTTGTGCCATATGCTCGCTCAGTGTGGACCCGGCTACTATCGAATAGTTCTTTTTACCCGACTGTCGATGGAGAGCATTTAAAAAAAGAATAAACCGCACACGATATTGAAGGACAGCAACATTCGCCATTTCTTTGAACAATTTTTCCACTCCATACTAGTTCGGCTCGCGTCCGGGTCATTACTAGAAATGCAACGAAATGAGGTTTTGGCCGAATACCGAATATGCGGCCACACTCTATTATATTTTACCGAATATACGGCCGAAGCGCCGAATATAAAATATTAAAATATGTGTACATTCTGGGTTACATTTACGAATATTATGAAGTCACCTACGAAGGACAATGTGTCAAGATTTAAGTCTTGTTGCTCATTGCGCCGTAGTTAGAGTCCAGCAAATTTAGCCTTTGATAAGAATAAAATCATTAGCAAATAACAAATAAAGATCGATTCGATGGCTGCTCATGGCCTTATGCGCAAGCTCGTTCGTCGTGATAAACATCAATTCGTTTAAACTGTCGATTTGTGTGCTCAAACCCTCGCTGTAGCCACTACAGTATCAGCTTACCAATGAAGTATTTCTCTCAAAAAAAAAATCCCTATCCGAGGGCGATTGTACATTTGGTACAAAACGACTGATCATTTAATTACTTCCCAAATTTATTTGTAGTTTTACATGTAAGTATGTAAAAAAGTATAATTGTTGGTAAGAATATTTACTTATTTACTTAAATATTTAAACAAAAGCCTAAATAGGTGCAATTGGTATTCGGTATTCGACCATATAGTACACACAATTTGGCCGAATAACGAATATTCTGCAATGTCGCCGAAAAGGCCGAATACCGAATAGTTGTCGTATATTCGTGGCATCTCTAGTCATTATATCCCAGCCCTACCAAGGACGCCCTACGGCCCACATCCGTGACCGAGCACAGGCTAAAATAAACCTTAACACGTCGACGTAATATCCTTGTCACATAAAACGTGATAAAGTAGATCGCTTCGTGTAATTAGTTTTGATTCAAAACTTTTGGCGTCCTATTGACGAATGACAACCTTATTTCGAAGTTGTCTGACATACCTTTATGAGTACTTCCTATTATGGTTTTTATGACTGTGAAATTAAGCCCTTATTTAACCTTGGCTAAAATATGTGAACAAGAAACGTAACTGAGTAAGAATCGAAACGTACGGCCCGATTCGAAGAATGATTAAGACACATCTAAGACCTGACCTTAGAAAGATCTTTAAAAGATCGATAACTAAACGACATGTCAAAATTGACGTTTATTTCGATTTCACTGTGATTCCTATAAGATGCTACGATATTTCTAACGTCAAAGTGATATTTGCTAGCACCAATAGATGAAACTTACTAGATAGATACTCAAGAGACAACAAAAATCACGTAAAAAAGTATGAAGGTAAAGTACAAAAATATCATAATAACTCACACGATACGCAATTAATCAATAAGTTAAATGACTAAAATGACATTTAAGCCTAGCAACAGCTATTAATATTGTCATTAAATAATAGCTACATTATCATTTTATCTCGCATCTTATAGGCACTAATATCACTATTATTCTCTGTCAGTATCGGCATCAAGCCTGGGACTCAGTTTTTACGATTTGTTGAAGTTATGATGTTGTTATGATATCACCTTGACGCCAATTCGAAATTACAGTTTGTTTTTTTATACTGCGTCGGTGTATGTGTCGGACGTCGGCAAACAAGCATACGGCCCGCCTGATGGTGAGCAGTTTACATAGCCTATGTACGTCTGCAACTCCCGCGTTGCCGACTCTAACACTCCGCAACCTCGTTGAACTCTGGCAAACTCACCGGCAGGAAGGCTGCAGTTTTCTGTAAGGTACTTCCCCAGTTGGGCTCTGCTCTAGATCTGGAATGACATCCGCTGTGTTGTGCCCTACCACATAAAGCGAGATGACATTCGCAGTGCCCATACCTCTCTTTTGGACGTAGTTTAAGGACGTGCTCTGGTCCAGTTTATATTAAAATCTCTCTCGCCCGCGCGTATGGACAAAATATACCTACGAGTAAAATGCACGCACGAACTGTCATTTGAATTGTTGTCACTAAATGGCATTATTTTGACATGAAAATATAAGTTTGAAATGTCCTAGCCACGACTTATATTGTATTTCGCTTGCATTTATTGGTGCGCGCGATGCCAAATAACACGACCAGTAGTAATTTCCGCGCGCACCAACCATCCCAAGCGTATCGTAATATTTTAATAAGAGAATGAATTTTATCTGGATTTGTTATGAATATAATCTGCCAGTGTCAAAATCTCTGGTTGAAAACTGTCACAAAAAAAAATCCAGATCAAATCAATAACCCGTTATTACAATCAGAATATGCTTCTAGTAACATAATCAAGTCACCTATAACAAAGGTCTGGGTACAACTTTTAAAAATGTCCTCGAATAAGACAACTAAAGATAAAAAAGGACCATTTTTATTCCACTGGACAATAAAACAAACTTTATACCTACTTATAAAATGATATAATTTTAGACGACCAGTCTGGCCTAGTGGGTAGTGACCCTGCCTATAAAACCAGTGGTCCTGGGTTCGAATTCCGGTAAGGTTCCTGAGTCATGAATGTTTTCTATATATTTAAGTATTTGTATATTATATACATCGCTGTCCGAGTACCCACTACACAAGCCTTCTTGAGCTTACCGTGGGACTTAGTCAATTTGTGTAAGAATGTCCCTATAATATTTATTTATTATTTATTTATTTACTATTGGAAATGGTCTCATATATAAGTCTTTATTGTACCGACTGAGTGCATAATGGCCATAATATATGATACATAATTGACACTTAGGTATGTGCCTAATCAATAATAGGAATTTAATCCCTGTTAATATATACTAAAGTACATGTTTTTTACCGGTTGGATTGTTATAATAAATAAATAAATAAATCTTTATTGTTCAAAACATTAATGGTACATATGCAGTTGGAGCCCTGGGGACTGCGTTAGTTTACACTGTGTTGCAGCCCCAGTGGTTGCCCGTATTACATGATTATTTGAAAGTTGAAAAGAACAATTACACTTAATTTTTAACATAAAAAGGTATTGACAAAAAAAGCCTTTTATATCTAGTTTCGGTACAAACAATACTAGTTTACTTATGTGACTGTTACATAATGTCAGGCATTAAAATACTAATGTTTTAATGCTTAATTATATACTGTTGGAGATTAGTCAAGCCCACTATTTATTAATGGCTCCCTCTTGTGAGTTTTGGCTGGAGGGATTTTGCCAATAACGATGTTTCAAGACGTACCACGCATGAAAAGAATGCTCGGTGTATAATATAATAAATTTTGATTTGGTAGAAGGACTTGTGGTAGGAACGTAAAACAAAAAAGAAACATTTATTGTTATGGACATTACAGGCAAGACAGGCAATATTTACAGTTTATTAGCCGTTAAAGTTTTATATTATTTTCTTGTATGTGTTTAAGAAGAATTCCATTGATAGGAGGATCCATGAAAGCCCACTATAATTTGGATCTTTTTAAATCGAGAGTGAATAGACGACTTTATAAATTTTGTGATTTTAGACGAAGGCTTTATAGAGTTAGAGCATGTAAAGTTAGATTTTATAGGATTAAAAGGTTGTTACTACGAGATCTGACTAATTTTGTGTCATCATGTTATTGGATGACACAACTCTAAAGGCCTATAACTATTACTGTACTTACTGCTGGACCAAGATGTACTTAGGCTTTATGATAGAGCATGTACAGTTAGGATTAACGGAGTAAAAGTCTTGGAGTTAAGAGATCTAATGACTCTACTGTGAAAACTATAGGCGCATGTTAGTCTTGGCAACACTTTACATGAAATGTTTTTGGTGGAACATTGTTTTTCCACTCGTTGACTGTAATAGTTGAAATAAGATTTATGAAGAAGATAAGAAATATTCGTATACCAAACTATAATTGCATACTTTTCATGTATGGGCTCCCAACTCAACTATAAGATTCATATCGATACGCTGTAGTCAACTATATAAAAAAAATACCAAACCGGCGCGAGTTCGCGCAGAGTCACGCATTTATTTGCACTACATTTTCGTCTACTGAGATACTTACCAAATTTCAATAATTATTTGGGTTTCCCAGTAAAAGAATATTGTTTTAGATGACTCGTAGAAAAAAGTATTGTATACAGTAGCGATATAATTTAGTTTTTTAATCTCGTACTTTACTTAGGCAACTCAGCAAGCTTCGTTAACACGGTGCTCGACTGAAAAGCTCTCTATTATATCACGATTGAATAAAATACTATTTTAAGTAGTTGACAAACTCTAATTTACGGGTTTTTATTTATAATTTCAATGGGCCATGCGCGTTTACGTTCTACGGGCGTTGTTACTTGTTATGTGTCAAATGTGAACTTAGATCTCTCGGACAATAAAAGCTCTCAGCATTGCGACATCTCACTCACGCTTATCAATTTCTCTAAAATAATTACCAATAAATATCTCGAAGGACGCCCGTATATGCACTAATATCTCAACTTACCATAGGTGAACCTTAAGCCTTTAAGCATAAGGTTCAAACATGTTCAATTAAGCGTGGACTATGGTACGTCTATAATCATAACATGTCACGACATTTTACAGGTTAATATATGCAAATATGCTTGCGTGTGGGTACCATCGTCGAACTAACCATTCGTGGACCTTATCGTGATGACATAGGGTATACTTTTGGTCAGTTATTTGTGTGTATAGGCGATAGGCTCGACACTGACCCACAAACCTATCTACTTTCAATTAACATTTACTTTTTTGAGCCCTTGAATGAGGAATTTAATCGATAATAGTGTGCCAATTAAAATAATTTTACGTAATGTTTATTCGGTAATAAGTACTTGATAATAATAAAGCGGGATTCCACCAGTGTGCGGTACTGTTCGGCATTTTTGTAAAGCATATGCTTGTATTTAATCATTGCGTTTAAATTTCATTATTTTACCTTTTATCTGACATTTCAGCCAGGTTGCAGCTATGGTCACGGAAGACTGAAGTCCCAGCAGAGTTTCAATGAAATTTAATCGCAGTAGACCCGTTAATAATATTAAATATGTGTACAAAATGCGAGAGTTTAAAGATGAATGAAGTTAAAAAATTCAAAAGTCAGAAAAAATATATTCGCGCCGTATATGGTATCCCACCAACTGAGTTTTGTAAAGAACATTTAATTAGACTTCGTGTACTGACTTTCCCATGCCTATATATTTATGAAATCGCATGTTATGTTAAGCAAAAAAAAATCCAAAGCCTTAATAGTGTACGTCAACAAGGGAAGGTTAACAATAACATCTCATTTAAAACGGCATTATTATCTTAAAGTGTTTTTGAAATGGCTTCAAAATTTTTCAATATTTTACCCAATGCCATTTTAAATACAGAAAACATAAGACTTTTTAAGAAACGTCTGTTTGCATTCTTATCAAACAAAGCGTATTACTCCATTGACGAATATAAAAGACGAATAAGAAACAGAGAGAACATTAATTTAATTTAATGCAATACTAAAAATTATATAGTGTTTAGAATAAGGTAAGATTTAAACATAATTTATTGTTAAAATTATTACCAACACAAAACAAAATTTGTACACCTAATGCTGGTAAGACATAGTGATACTAATAAGTACTAAATTGTAACATCTATGTACCTATGTCTAACAAATAAAAATATTAATTGAATGATCGATTGATTGAATGAATATGCTTGTCCCGCACAGTGCCGCACGCTGGTGGAATCCCGCCTTCAGACGTACATAGGTACTACAAACCTAGATCGTTTTTATTTTTACTTCATATACGTACTCAGAAAGAAACATTGGTTATGGTCAAGAATTATAAGTACTAGAATGAGTCTGGCAACACCTACCGACGAAAAGTTTACAAAATTGCGAATTTACCACATTAAAATTTTTCGAAAACTTTTCAAATTTTTGTATGGGAATCGACATTTATCGTTTCCAAAATGAATGCTTCCTTAATTTCATATTAAATTTACCTGAATTTTCTGTTGTCTGTACAACTGTACAGAATCTATCAATATGTACAGAACTGTGCTACTCTGACACAATGATAGTCTTATGTTATATCTCAATCTATCTCCATACCAATTGTCATGTACCTAAATCTGTTCAATAGCATAAGTGTAAAAACGTAACAGACAGACATTGATATTTATAATATTAATTAGTAGGGATGCGGCTGTGACCTCCGACTAAACCAAACAAAACCACACAACCACCTAATCGATAAACGAGATCAGCTATAATCAAAGCAAATTTAAACGTTTTTTTGCGTGCACACGCATAATGCATACATTATTGACCAATAATCGTAACAGCCTTGAAAATCTCTAATAACATAAGACGTTTTGAAAGTAAACATGTTGAATACAGGCCGCGCTAATAACTCAATTATATTCGATCCATTTGGCTAATAAACTTCCTGTCTTTGAGCAATCGAACGGCAAACAAAACGTATCCTTATTTGTGATTGCGAGAGCGAGATGGATATGCTTTAGGCGGTGGGTCTTTGTATATTTATCTACGGAATGTTTGGAAACAATAACACATGTATAACACCATATTCACCATCGTGATAGGGTTTTGTTAGTTACCATGGGCCCATTTCTCGAACGGTATTAGACTAATATTATTAGTCCATGAACTGTCAAGTCGTATGGGTTACCATGGCAACACTAATAATATTAGACTAATACCGTTCGAGAAATGGGCCCCATATGGGGCTCATATTATTAGTGTGTTGCCATGGTAACCCAAACGACGACTTCAGGTTCAGACTAGCGTATTTTTCTGCGCGTATACGGTCGGTACGTTTCGGCGTTACGAGCTTACGACTTACGTGCGTTACTTTTCCCTAAATTTGGTATATTTGAGCGTACGCGTACGTCCGTGCTCGTACGCGTATCAGAACGTAACATTTAACACAAATCTAAACACTACTGACACCGTTTTCACCCCCCTTATTCATAAAAATACAAGGTGCCCGTGAGCATTGCGAGACATTTTTCCTGGTAATATTTAGAAACTCATATAAAATTTTCTGGATTAGGCCTAGTTTCACAGATAATTAATTAAATGTTTTTTTTTTTATAATTTTTCGCCATAAGTCGGTACAAAACACATTTCTGACTGCGTTATTGCCACTTTGAGGTCTAGTCTGGACATACCTATTGATTGACATCGAAAAATTTAAAAAAATGTATTCGAGAGGCTATCCCCAAATAAAATAAAAAAACTTTTTAGTTAATTATAGGTTATGTGTTTATCAATAAAAATTACGTTTTATGTACAGGAGTGTTCAAAAAAGGGGGGAAAAAAACAAGTTTTTTTTTTTTGTCGTATTTCACAAATGTTGCATGCTCTCGCAATGCTCACTGGCACCTTGTATTTGTCTCTTTCTAACAAATAGAAATGTCATAATGACGGATAGGGACAAACGTTTATCAAGGTTAATTAGATTTGACAAACGTTTACGAATAACGCCATTAGAGTATACCTAAAAAGCAGGTTTCTATGTGGGCGTAGGACACTTAAAATAGCCTAAAATGTTTATTTAATGAAAATATATGCAAGTACAAGAATTTGAGCGTAAAATATTTACATTTTGTATCAGTATGTTAATGCAACATTTAGCCGGGTATATATCGCTCCTAATGTCACTTGACCAAAGTTCATCGAATATTTACAAAGAAATAATTTATTTTGTGAAAATATATTTTAACCTTTAACCACCCAAGTCAAAATATTCCAAGACAATTGCAAATTTTGACTGTCAAATTAAAGATTAAAAATATAATGGATTTTTTTCTACTCGTCGACTGTAATGGTTGAATTAAGATTTCGTATACCAAACTATAATTGCGTACTTTTCATGTATGGATTCCCAACTAGACTTTCGATACGCTGTAGTCAACTATAAAAAAATTTATCAAGCACGTGCTCCCGCGCTCCCATAGAAAATACGTGCCTTGACTCTTAATGTCGTGTTATTAAAGGTGAGATTTGATATATCTGCGCGTCTTCGTGTATGACACGAACTACATTTACTCGTAAGCAAAAAAAAGTTTTCACCAGAAATAGACACGACGAATGTCGTTGAAACGTACGCTCTAAAAATATTATTTAATACTTTTTCAACAGGCAAATAGCTTGCGAACCTACAAATATTTTCTTCAATTCCATTTTTATATACTAAGGGAAGTTGTGTTTTGCTGACGGCCGCGTTTGGTGCCGGTAAGAAATCAATCACTCGCTGACAACGCTCGAAAAATTGGAATAACGAACAAATACCTCATTTTTAGCCTTTGTTCAACTTACAACAAAATTCAGTGATTATAATATGAAAAGGAATTAAGGAAACAAAAAAACTCAATAAATTACGATGATTTACTTAAAAAGGGGGCGTTTGCATGATTCTTTCCGAAGAGTTCAAGTCGCCTGAAGTAATCCGTCTGTTCGGTGTGCGAACTGTGTGATATCTTTTACAAAATCGTTTGTAAGATTTTGCGAGAAAACCAGTTCCTTATTACTTAAATTTTTAAGTTCGTTTATTTTTTCTTTCAGTGTGAATCCTCTTTACTAAACTACGATCCTTTGACCTAATTACGATATTCAAACGTGATAAGCTAGCAAGAAATAACGAAAGTAATTTGTCATTCTCCTTCACCTGTCACCGGCATATGTCATCGACTCGAGAAGTTCACGGTCGAGGCGCGACCTTTACTCGCCTTTCAAACTCATTCGCGCTCTCTGCATACGAGCCACATTCCTATTTTAAACATCTCAAATTGATTTCATATGAATTTGAAATTTCTCGCATTGAATGTCGCATGGAAATCCCGGGAGTTTAGATGGCGGGAACCACGGAATATTATAATGAGTTTATTACTATTTCTTACTTTACTAGTTACCTTATTACCATTTTTCTGTGGCGGGGACCGGGCTTTCCTAGTTTCAGGACTGATTTTGTATAGAAAACAGTATGACTTTAACAGTAATTGATGAGAAAAAAGTGCAGCAAAAGCGGACATCAACTGTAGTTCGTTTTTTGAGCATTAGAAAAAAGCTAAGCGATCTTGACGTGTCTTTTTATTAAAAAAAAACACTTGAAAAAGAAGTCATAGCAAATATGAAACAATTATAAATCATATACGATTGCTTACATTCTTTTGCTTTCATAAGTAATATAAACTTATTTAATAAAAAGCGTTTATCAAAAACAATAAAAAAAAACAAGACGCCAAGACCCGTCAAAACACGTAATGACGAGTTTTGGTAGTGTAATGACACTCATTACTTTTTTTCTTAAACGAATTATTATATTAATACAACTAACTGGTCAAATAAACTGCATTATTAAATATCTCAAATTGACTTCGTGCTGGTGGCTCTCTGTGAGTTGTAGACCTCGCGAGTTACTTTACATAACTTAAAATTGAATAAATTAGGCATTAAGGGCCACTTGCACCATCCCACTATCCCGGGGTTAACCGGTTAAACCGTTAACGCAGCGTCAAATTGTACTGGTAATCATGGTAATTACAGGTTTAACTGGTTAACCCAGGGAAACCGGTTAACTGAGAAAAATTTCCATTCGATAAAAAAATTATATAATTTTTGAAACCCGCTTACAAAATTTTACGAAAATGCGATGAAAAATGTGTCCAGTAAAGACTTCAAGAGTTCGAATGATAATGCGTGAGGCAACAAATATCAGGTCATGCACGGTTACGACATTTGTAAGCGCACTTCGTCCTCTCGTGTCACTAATGATAGTGCCAGTGCCTCCAATACAAGCCTAAACCAACATTAGATCATTAAATATACACTTGACCAACGGCAATGACCCCTGACCAAAACCTTTGGCCAACGTTATGATATGGTTGACTTATGTCAAAAGTGATAAATTGACTTACATTTTTAAACCAGGGGTCGCAAACCGTGACACGTGAGCATGCGTCACTTTTGACGTATTGCTAATCTTACAAATAACAATTAAATTTAAAAAAACCTAGCGTCGGTTATAGGTCATAACTGTCATAGAATAATAAATCATTTGATGCCTCACATCATTTTGGAAAAGAGTAAACTGCTGGATCTAGTTTTATCAAACATGGAACCACCGTAAGGAAACTCGAATTCAGGTAAAATTAACGTACTGTAATTAGACCATCCGTTTGAGAGCTACGATGCCACCAGATACACAACACAGACAGACATTGGCGTCAAAATTATAACACTCGTCTTTTTAAAAAGTTACAAACATAAATTAAGCCTGTTTTGTAGTAACATTTATAATTCTTTAAAATTACTAGAACTTATAATTTTTATATCAGCTCTTTGCTTTAGTTACATATTTGTATACCTTTGTTTTTAAATCTATTTACAAAATATATAATATAAAAATGCACTAGTTGTTTGCATTATTTGTCTATTAAATATTAAGATAGTTTATTGGTATGTTGCAATGTTTTTGTCTTCTATTTAACAAACCTGTCATAAAATTAATAATTAATATACGTTATAATTTTTTTCAGGTACGTTTTCTCATGAAGAATATATTGCCGAGGGCGGTATGTCAACATGATAAAATATGTAGCACAGAATACGAAAATGGTGAAATGGTAAATATATTCTTAAGTTTATATTCTGTCCTTGTGTATTAGTAGATATGCTATATTATTTTGATATAATATGGTAATAACATAGATATATAGCAAAATATCGTTATTAATAATTCTGGCAAAATGATTTAAAATTGTTTTCATAGTCTTAGGTTTTGATTTTACAAAACAAATGAAATAAATTGCGGGTCACTTTATAGTTTGAGGACAATCAGAATACACTGACACTCCATCACAAACAAGAAACAGGAGAAAAAAAAACATAATAAATTTAACTCGTTATTTCCGACGCGATACGACCTTCAAGCCTTCAAAGAGAGCGCACTCTCATCTGAAAGGCCGCGGCAACGCACTTGCAACTCTGGTGTTGCATGTGTCCGTGGGAGACGGATAATTGCTTAACATCAGACGATTCCATTCGTTTGCCTCTTATAAACAAAAAAATAAAAAATATGAATATAAAAAAAACTAACATAAATTATAGTCAAGTTGAGTGGAAAGAGTTTGCATGCCTGTGACCTGTTTTTCAATCAATCTGCGTCTGTAAGTAACATCATAAGCTACAGCTTAGATAGTGAACACACTAAATTTCACATCATATTGAAGATAATTATCTTCCCAGTTTTGTACAGAACATGTTTAAACGAGAGGCAAATTTAAGAACTCAAGGTAAAAAGGTTGGATACCCCTGTATTACACAGCTCCTACTTCCAGGATTTGCCTTTAAAAGGGCCCAGGCCTTCAGGGATTTGTCTTTAAAAGTGATACATTCATAAAAGTTATTGTTTATTGGTTGAAATAACATTTGACACATGAAAGAGATACATGAATAAATACTTCATAATGTTATGTTAGAATTTCACTCTCTTTTTCAATACAATTCCCAATGTAATCGTAAACAAAATATAGTCATTTTACAACATTAGCGTACTATTTTAGATCCAATACAATTGTGTTAAGGTTCTTTTTAGTAATAATTGCGAATTCGACTTAATGCACTTTGGCTTTGGCGAGGTGTTGTACTCCCGTTGCGTAGCAACGCTACGTCGCAGGCTCCCGTAGGCGTAGGCGTCTACGCGTGACGTAGGCGGACTACGGGTGACGTAGTCGAAAATTTCAACCTTTTTGAAGGTCACAGTCTATATATTTAAAAATAAACTGCACATATATGTTGTGTAACAAAAACAAAGCATCCTTTCACGCGGCAAGGTCAGCTTTGTTACTAAAAATCGAAATCTGCGTGCAAAACGATAACGCGATACATTTTATCAAAACGTATCAAGACATTAGTGTTGAGATGGATATATACAGTTTTTACACGTGTGAGCGGGACGGAGTTGTAGCAACAAGTCGCGTTCGCGTTATCGGTAGTGACGTCACGACCCTTTCACTGGCGCGAGCATTCTCACGACGTCAGTCCACGCGGCTCGGTCACGGCGTCCGCCCGTCTCGCTGTGTTCCTAAAACGACTGACGCGCGTTCCACATTTAAAAATTTAAAAAGTTTTAACGGACCTGGATTCTAAAGAATTTCGCCATGGGTGTTATCAAGGTGTCCCCCGATACTGCGTCTCTGATCTCCGTGTGTGACATGCTCGACGACATGAAGGTGAGTGCGAATCATGTGATGATTGGCTATGGCGCGCGGCCAATTCCGTATTAGTGAAAAGTTTAGTTTTTATTTGCGATGGTGTAAAATAAGCGTACCAATAAAAAATGGAATTCTACTTAAGTAATAGCGGCTTAGGCGCTTGCGATTTTGTGTTCAAGAGTCTCTGATCCTTTAAATTTCGATAAGGAACAAATGCAGGTTTCTCGCCATCAACCAAATTTACTGACAAGAACACTACATATTATAATTTACATATCCGGCTTCTATCGAGTTCCTGTAATTGACTCTGTTGTTATTAAAAAAGTTAAATGTAAAGTTTATAGCTGTCGGAATTTCTTGTGTAAATTAATAAAATAAACATATACAATATGCTGATCTATAAAATAATTTGTAGTTCGTATAGTACGGTTGTGTAGGCGTTATGTCGCAAATTCTCGACATTTTGCGCCGTACTGTGTCCTTCGGTGTCCAATTGTTTTATTCTTACCCACATAGTGACAAAAGATTGTGTAAATCGATTCGTGGTCGATTTAAGTGTGCTTTGTGTGTTTGTCCGTTGTTTTATCAGCTTTTTACATCTATATGACACCAATTAAATTAATCATGATTGATTGTAAAGCAAAACTTGTTATACATATATCTTGAATAATAAATCTTCGTTTCCAAGGTTATCGGTGTGATATTATGTTTTCTCAATGTATTATTTTATTGATATTTTATTTAATTAAAGCGATAAAAAACCAATATATCTAGAACATAACATAACTATACTAACTGTTTTTTGCACAATTAAATGTTAAAATTACAATAATCATCGAGTAGAAGAGGTTATAGACGTTTTTATTGCTAATGCGTAATTTCTTCCAAATAATCTTTTGGTGGTTTTTTTTGTGTATTTATATTTATCAAAACAAATTATCGGAATTAAG
The DNA here is from genome assembly GCF_033807575.1 of Cydia pomonella. NCBI lineage: Eukaryota > Metazoa > Arthropoda > Insecta > Lepidoptera > Tortricidae > Cydia > Cydia pomonella. The sequence goes on along the minus strand of NC_084710.1, from coordinate 3,355,846 downwards.
TGATACGAATAAGAACACATACAAATAGAACTTATACAGAATAGGAATTGGCTGTTTTGCTTTCGAGTGGCACTTTCTGAAATGTAAAAAAAAAATATTAGGGTCATTGCGCTAGTTTTCGTCCAGCTCCTCTTTTCGTCTACTTTATAAAGTTTAAATATAAAAATATCTTGCACAAATTTGGACTTATTTCAATCCTTAATATTTAAACGATAGATCTACTTAGAAAATGGTATTTCGCAAGTGATGATGTTTTCGTATCTTTTGACGGCTAAACAACTTAATTTATACAATAAACTAAACTAGGTATTTCAAACTCCTAGGAATTCATATAGATGAGTGAGTAGCTGCGCGTTACGTCAGGGTTTCCCGCCATGTTTGAAGTCCGATTGTTTTTCGTCGGTTACGCGGAAGTCGGCCTTTTTCGTGTTTTTTCGCGATCTCCAAACATGGTAGCTTCTATGTTTAATGCATTTTCCGGACGTGTCGCCGAATTTTATCGACTTCCACGAACTTTCGTCTGTGCGTTTCGTGATACGTAAGACCCAAACCAATTTTTGCGCTTTTGAATTTGGAACTTTCTTTTATTTCCATGTAATTTCAAAACTCGAATTTAATTTTTATAGGTCATGTCATCTACGATGGCGCGCAGATTTGTCAAATCTAACCTTTAATGACACGACAATAGGAGTCAAGGCACGCGTCTTCGTGAATGTCACGATCTATACTAGTTCAAGTACGCCGCGACTGACGAGGACATGTTTATTTTGTGCGTACATAGGTCACTAGATAAGTTTTGCAATAGACAAATATGAAACATAGAGGTGGCCTATCACATACTTATTAAAACTATATTTCCATAGACAATGATTGGCCGGAAAACATTTTATTTTTAAATTTTCTTATTAAAAAATCTAAACTTTCTATGGAATTAAAATGTCGAATATAATATGCGTAAAACGTCCTTAGTCCACGCCGACGTTTTCATTTTTTTTTTAATAAGTAAATTTAATACTAAAGTACATGTTTTTCGCCCAAATATTGTCTATGGAAATATAGTTTAAAAAAATATCTGACAGGACACCTCATTGTTTCATATTTGTCTATTGCAAAACTTATCTAGTGACCTTCGTACTATATATTTTGAACAGTGTAGTAGGTAAGTAGTTTTATAATGGATATGTCGCAAATTGAAAATATATAACAAATATGATTCTGCAACTTTATTTGCAATGTTTTTTGTGTTATTACGTTATTAGTTACGAGTTAAATAATAAAAGAGTTGTATATGAGCGGTTACTATTAGTATTTTTTCCATTCCTAGAAATTAACCCGATTTTTGATGGCTCAGAATTTTTGTGTTAATTTTGGACTGTGTAGACTTAAGGTTTACCTACCTTAAACTCTAAACAGGAGAAAAAGAGAGAAGTATCTTTTATTTATTATAAGTACATGATAATATTTATCTATTTATCACTTGTCTATCTATGCTTATTTAATGAAATATATTAGCGAAAAATGTACGATTCTAATTCGCGACCGGTAGAAAGTTTATACGAAACTCATTAGCGATTTAAAATTTGAAATGAGGTAACAAAGCAAATGTTGACTTTTACTTTACAAAGACTGGTATTTACTGATACCGGTACCCCTAGTGTAAGTTTTATCGACATCATAACGTGACGAACGCGTTTGCGTTAAGTGTCATTTTGTATAGGATTTTGAGTTTCCAAAACGTCCCGCTTGGCGCGCTCTTTCTAAATCCAATACAAAATGAGACTAAACGCAAACGCGTACGTCATGTTTCGAAATCGAATTTATTTACACTAGGGGTACGGTTCTGGTTAAGGTATATAATTGGTAATATCAAACGGTTTAAATTATTTCTTTTTTTACCCGTTTAAGAATAAATGATAATTTAATTAAACGAACAGATGTATCTTGGTCTAAACTGCGAATACGGATTTTATATCTGACGGATTATAATTATTAAATTTAGGAATTAATATTTTATACAATCGTTATATAATAGAGAGCTTATCAGTCGAGTACCGTGTTTAGGCAACGAAGCTTGCCGAGTTGCTTAAGGAGATTGAAAATTACAACTATTATAGGTAAAAAACTTAAGTAAGTCACCTGTTGTATGTAGTTGTGACGTGTTCGAATAGACATTTGTTTTGTTTGTGTGTGTCTTTTAAACATGTATTGTCTATTCGAACACATCACAACTACAATTACTACATACAACAGGTGACTTACTTAAGTTTTTTACCTATACACTTCTCTTTCTACGAGTCGTCTAAAATATTTTTTTTTACAAAAAAAAACCTAAATAAGTAATGAAAATTGGTAAGTATCTCAGCAGACAAAATGTGGTACAAAAGACATAAACGCGCGAAACGCCCCCGTTTAATCTTTTCTATGGGAGCGCGGCGGCACGTTATTGGACAAGTTTTTTTATAGTTGACAGCGTATCGAAATGAATATTATAGTTGAGTTCGGAGCCCATACATGAAAAGTATGCGATTATAGTTTGATATACGAAATCTTAATTCAACCATTACAGTCAACTAGTATGAAAACATTATAATAAGTGCTTTAGCATCATTTGTATCCACTAAAACGCTATTAATCAGTAGGTCGAAGATGGTCGCTGCTTTATCGTCTGTCGCCATGCCTGTCACGTTCTAACAAGTATGTAAGTGCGAAAGAGACGCATGACATGGCAGGCGATAAAAAACGCGCCTTACTGCGACCGGAGGTGAATTTAGATTTTCTATTCCGGTATTTAAGCTTGTAACGATTTGTTAGTGGTAACTATCTTATACTAGGTCACACGGTTTTTTCTTCCGAATTGGCCAGACACATTACCCTCTATTTATATTTAATCTTCCTCTTTAAAAAGATTCATTTTATTACTTACCTTTGCGTTTGCGCGTCCATTTCGCTCGCAGTTGTTCGTATACGTATATTGTATTGGTGTGAGAGTCAAGGGCGAATGAATGAATGAAAGTTATTAATAAATAATAAGTGAATAATAACTAAGACATCATTTTGAGATCACAATGTCAATTTGAGTTGTCATGATTTACAAATTGTCAACAGTGTAGAGTAGACGATGGAACATTTAAAGAAGTAGATTGGATACCCTCGTGAGGAGCCTAGTAACTAGATCGAAGCGATGGCATGCTTTGAATTATTCATTATATTACTTATATACTTAGTTATGTCACCTAAGGTTACAGAAGTTAAATGAAAGTTGTTCAAGTGTTTTACTAAAGTTTGATGAGCGAAAATTTAATTTATTTTAATACTTTCGTAGACTTACATAATCGTACGTAATAAACACATATGAAGAAAATGATACACCTATGAAGGTTCCGTATATTCGTACCGTAATGCATTACGATACGGGTACGAAAACTAAAATTCGCAAATTTAAACACCGAAAGTATAGTAAAAGTTCTTTATTCGTATGAAATATGATACGATGATGGTAGTAAGTGAAAATTCCGGTACAAAAACTAATTTTGCAACACAACATGTTACAACAATTTTTTTTTATACTACGTGTGTGGCAAACAAGCAAACGGCCCGCCTGATGGTAAGCAGTATCCGTAGCCTATGTACGCCTGCAACTCCAGAGGAGTTACATGCGCGTTGCCGACCCTAACCCCCTCCCGCCCCTGGTTGAGCTCTGGCAACCTTACTCACCGGCAGGAACACAACACTATGAGATTATCAATATGAATATCAATATCATGCAAAGTAATCTCCAAGTCCTGAATAAGCTACTTGCCACTTATCTGACGAATAAAGTCATCGTTGGTGTATACGAGTAAAGTGCTAAGTTTTGTAGGATTTTTTATCTGGCAGTCAATTTATTTGTTAATTAGCTATCTAATACTACACTCGTGAGCTCGTAACATATATAAATAAATAAATATTATAGGACATTATTACACAAATTGACTAAGTCCCACAGTAAGCTCAATAAGGCAAAGGGTACTTAGACACAACGATATATACAATATATAAATATTTATAAATACTTAAATACATAGAAAACACCCATGACTCAGGAACAAAATATCCATGCTCATCACACGAATAAATGCCCTTACCAGGATTTGAACCCAGGACCATCAGCTTCGTAGGCAGGGTCACTACCCACTAGGCCAAACCGGTCGTTAATATATTATATGTACTAACATTTTCCCAAATTAGTCCAAACAATCTGTCATTGCAGTACCTATAAAATTGGTGCAACTAAGTTACTTGGGTAGTAACTTAGCAACCTGATCTGTCATTTTAGTATCTGACCGCTTAGCTCGTCTTGTGTTGTCGCGCGACTCCATACTTGAAGTCGCGTTTGACACAAAGTATATAAGCAGCATTAACAGCCAAACAGATTGTCCAAAATTATTATATGATATGTAAATAAGAATATGTGTAGATAATTTCGAACACTTCGCCCGCTGACTATAATTAAATCGTAATAAGAGAAGGGCCCCTCCCAAAAAATATCTTTTTAGGGCGTTGTCATACGAAAAAAACTTTAACCCGGTTATCGTTTTTCAAGCACTTGTTTATTGTTATTTTCGTTCCGTCACGTGACTTGCCGGGTGTTAACGATAATGGCGTTATTAATTGCCAATATCGTTTGTCGGTGACGCCAGCAAGGAAGATAACAATAACGTTATTATACTACATGTTTGTTTACTGGAAAGTTAAAATAATATGTACGATAAATAAACTAATGCGTTTAATTATTCCTAACAATAACAAAAAAATAATATAATGAAATGAATAAATGAAAGTTGTTGTTATATCTAAACAACTTATCTTTTTAATTATGCATTGATCAACTATCGTCCGATTATCGTTATAGTATTATTTACTTTATAACAATTGGATTAGATATGGCCGATAATTTAATCATTTCGTATTTCGTTTAGTTACACAGATAAATATAACATAGTTTGGAAGTTTTGGACTTTGGACGTTCTTAGATTTTAGCGTGGCAAAGCTCAATATTTCATAAAATATTTACTGGCCTCTAAGACAATAAGTCCGTGTAGATATATTTTTAGAACGTTGCCTCGTAAAGATATTTTGTGCACTCGACCGTAGGTAGCATAACAACAACCAGCCAACGACAACATTGTAAGTGAAATAGTGCGGATGTGGTACCCTTATCGCTGAGCGTATTGTATCTGTGGCTAGCCACTTGCTATTAAAAAAAATGTCATGTTTTATTGGCAATATTCTTATGTCTTTAGGAGCAAATTGGTCGTTTGTTAATGGCACATTCGTGTCTGAAATCAAAAATGCCTCAAATAGTAGTCATTTTCTCTTTACTCCAGGGTTTCCCAATCTTTTTCAACCTGCGGCGCAGTTACAAGTGTAGTATTTTGCAACGGCGCCCTTGTAAATTTAAAATCACGGTCGAAAAAGAGTGACACGACGCTATATTATTTACCGATGCGAGCGCTCAAATAGGTACCCGCGAATATTTGTGGTTTCGGATAATGATAGAACTCACGGCGCCCCTCTTTACTTTCTACGGCGCACCAGGGCGCCGCGGCGCACACTTTGGGAACCCCTGCTTTACTCTATTTTATTCTGCGTAGATAGTTCTAAACCGATGTATCCTCCTATAACATCAGTCATTGTAAAACTATAAGTATAAGGTAGAAGTACTAGTGCTCGACGCTGCACTAGTACTCGACATGGGCACTTTATGTCAAAGTGACAAGGATTAAGTTCGAATACAGAAAAATCTACGTTGTTCAAATTTAACCTTTATTTCCATGAAATAAAGTGCCCATGTCGGTGACTAGTGCAGCGTTGAGCAGTAGTACTTCTACCTTACCTAACATACCTGAATCATTATACTCTCATTCCCCTGGAATCTCATTTCCCTGACTATACCTATTCGCAAATTCCCAGGAGATTCCGCTTAGCTCTTTTGGTTGTAGATTGAACTTGGCACGTGTTACTCAGTCACCAAAAATTAGATGCTAATAAAGCGAATATTCCTGGGAATTTGCAAATATATAAATCATTTCTTTCAAGTAACTTTTTTACAGACTTCTGTATTTCAAAAACGTTAGGATTCTTAAGTTGTAGTTTTATCATATAGGTGATTTATAAAAAAAAGTAACTAAACTACAAAACTAAATCCTAGATCTAAAAATAAAGAATACTAGTCTTAAAATAAAATACTAAAAACTATCCCCCTGCGACATAGTACCGTAGAAGCTAGCAGCATTTCCTCGCTGTATCGCAAGAGTAACTCTTTGAGCGAGGAAGCTGCCAGCTTTGCGGTCATCGGTGACCTCTGTAATCCTTTTGGATAGTTCCTTACAGACTCATAGTTGTTGTTAATAAGTATGGCCAGGGGAATGAGATTATATATTGTAGAATGACCCACCTACCTACTCTATGCTTAGGCGAGCGATAATCTACATCACGAAACGAGAGACCGCGTATAAGCAAACTCTTCCTCGGTCAACTATGTTACCAAGAATACCTATTGCACTATCAAGTCAATATAAGAAATCCCAATTTCCTTATTATATTTGTCAACACAAATATTTGGCAACTGTGCCTACAGCAACACAGTATTTCTTTGTTGGAGAGGGAAAACCCCAATTATTTGGACTGACCATCATGCTGTTCAGTTGAGCAATTTGTTGAAACATGTGCCTACAAATAATTTAGAATAATTATTGCCTTGACACAACTAATTTTATGCTTTGTGAAAGCTGTCATTGTTGTCCTTGGGGGACGCCTGGCCCGCATTATCTCGGCTGAAATGACTTTGATGAGCAATGGAATTTTTACGATTAAACGTTAAGCAGAATCCAATACGTTCCTTTTAATTACCTAATGATTTCTTGATTGCGACTTGCTATCCGGAGGTCGCGCGTTCAAACCCCGGCTCGTACCAATGAATTTTCGGAACTTATGTACTAGATATCATTTGATATTTACTAGTCACTTTTCAGTGAAAGAGAACATCATGAGGAAACCGAACGAATCCCAATAAGGCCTAGTTTACCCTCTGGGTTGGAAGGGCAGATGGCAGTCGATTTCATAAAAACTAGTGCCTACGCCAATTCTTGGGATTAGTTGCCAAGCGGACACCAGGCTCCCATGAGCCGTGGCAAAATGCCGGTACAACGCGAGGAAGATGAAGAAAGATGATGACAACTTAGAAATAAATCAAGTTATTGTTATTAAATATTTTGATTAGTGTTTTTTAGTAATCACACTACTGTATAATAGCCGTGGAAGTTAAAGACACCAGTTCTAGTCCGGCCTCAGACACTGGAGAGCTTCGAGCAGCACCGGCTTCCGACACGTCGGAAGGATGCAGTGCAGCCCAAGCGATTTCTCACCGTACAAATCGTTCTGCCATTTTTTGCGGGGGGAAACGTGCACACACACACACAGTCGCCCTTCTCACTCATTACATACAAAATCCAATCTGTAATGACGACACATATACATAGAAAATGACACACGTCAAAGACAAATCTTGCACACCTCGATCTCTTTTTGTCTATGGACGAGTCACAACATGCACCGCCATAGGTACAGTTGTACCTATGCTTCGGCAGAAGGGAAATAGTACGAAAGCCGTCTCCCTTCCCGGCGTTGCTCGAAGCTTAACAGTTTGGTCACTCTTTATTTAGTACTGCTAAGTTATGAAAGTTATGAAAAAAAAAAGAAATCTCCTTGATAGATAACTCACGCATTTTATTGAAACGTTTTTCGATTGAAATTCAACGATATGAGTAACGTTCGTTCCGAATTACATCACTTGAATAATAACTCTGTGCGTAAATGGTCGAATTTACATTTTTGTCGGCGTGCGAGGATGTTTACACGGGTTAACAAAGAATTGGAGCATCTTCGTGCCTTGTTTATTACGAACAATGTTTTTATTGTCTTATCTATGTTTACTTTGATATGAATGTACTTGATTTTTTACTTGCAGCGGTTTTAATTGTTATAATCAGGTTAGTTAAGTACTTCAATAATTTTTCATACTTAAAAATAAAATTCAAAAACTAGACTACCTAAAACTGTTATAAATCTTTGTTATCAGACCAGTTTTTTTTTTTTTTTACGGAGGATAGGCAGGCGTTTGACCACGATCTCACCTGATGGTAAGTGATGATGCGGTCTACGGTGGAGCACGCTTACCTACAAGATACTTATTTACTCTAGCCTTGAAGATATCCAGATTGTACTCATGCGGAAACACAGACTAGAGCCGGCAGTCCACGCCTTGGCATTTCGCATAAGCTAAATAAAACTAAAGTATAGTATAATTATATTTAGCAAACCTTTTATCGTTATAAAATTTTTGGAAACTATGAGCTAAATGTTTAACACCTTAAGTATGATTATTGCTTGCTCATCCTCAATTGAGATAATAAGACCATGATTCAACTGCACTTAAGTACCTTATTATATACAGGAAAAAGTGTGTTTTTCTACGACTCATCTTTGACGTTTTACCGTACCTAACTTAAATTACTAATCCAGTCATGTGGCGAAGTTTTTACTGACCAATTTGCTTCGGTACGTTACATCGTTTTGGCTTATGGCTTTCATTATCTGTGATAAGGTCAATGCTGCCGCCGGATACTAAAAGGCAGTCTTAGAACATTTGTTCACAGCAGTCTGCCTTTTAAATCCGACCGAAATTACCAATAGCAATAACCTCATTATAATATTCCGTGATTTCAGACTAGCGGTTTACATGACCATACGCGAAAGAAAACGCACGCGTAAGCTGGCAAACAAGGAATGTAGGGAAATGTGATGTGCGTATACGCTCATACCGCCGAAACGACCGTATATATGCGTAAAGGCTTGTCTGAAACCGCCCTAAGTGTGTCTGCGGGGTAAATGTGGCTAGTTTTCACATTAAGACGAAAGTGGAGGACTCGTGTGAAATCACCTTCTGGCCTTATCCCATTTTTATTTGGGGTCGGCTCTCCTAATCAATTTTCTCCAGTTATATCTGTTCCGGGTCGTCGTTGGGTCTATATTCTTATTCTCTAGGTCTTTCTTAACTTCGGAAATCCATGTAAGTCGGGGTCGTCCACTCTTTTTCGGTTCTTTCATACATTCGAGCACCTTTCTAGTCATGTGGTCCTCCGGCCTTCTCATGACATGCCCATACCATCGGAGTCGTGTTTCTGTTAGCTTGTCCTGTATGGGTCTTATTTTGAACGAGCCTCTGATGTAACGGTTCGGTACTTTGTCCATGAGTGTCACTCCTGCAGACCACCTAAGCATTCGCATTTCAGCGACGTGAAGTTGGTCGGATTGTTGCTTCTTGAGAGGCCAACATTCTGCACCATATAACATTGCTAGTCTGACAGCAGTTTTGTACACTTTGCCCTTTATGCGGATAGGCATGCTCGGGTCACAGAGTACTCCTGTAAGCTCCCTCCACTTTTGCCAGCCCGTACTTTTACGATGCCTAGGTACTTAAAGTTTTGTACGGTTTTAAGCGCAGTATTTTGCAGGTGTAAAGTGTGTTGGGAGTTACTGTTGGCAAACTTGCAGTGCATATATTCAGTTTCTCTGGATATTAACATAATTCAAAATATTTTGACACAATTTAATGTATATCAATCAGCTATGCCCATACGTTTGATTTTTTTTAGAATTTTTAAATATTATAAGAGTTATAAGAGCATTTAAAAATTTGTATGAAATCTGTTTTACGCTCCTAATTTTTACAATAATCACACAATTAAAATACATCAAATTATGTAAAAATATTTTTTATAATGTCTATATCCAGAGAGCTGATGCGGATTACGTTTGTATGGAGAAGGGAGAAGCGGCCGTCCCCTTTCCTCTTAAGGCCTGTTTACATATTGATTAGTGATTACCTCAAGTTAATACATTTGCTACCTACGTTTAGTAGCCGCACTTACCCGCATTGACCTACTGCAATCTCATGTAAGAGACTTGTGATTTCTTGATTTACGATGATACATAATTGTTTTGCTAACTGTACATGAAAAATGTACAGTTATTAACCTAGAAAATGAAACACAACGTTGAAAGACTTCCTAAATATTCTACATGCCACTAAAATTTATCAAGTAATAAGGTAGAAGTACTAGTGCTCGACGCTGCACTAGTACTCGACATGGGCACTTTATGTCAAAGTGACAAGGATTAAGTTCGAATACAGAAAAATCTTCGTTGTTCAAATTTAACCTATATTTCCATGAAATAAAGTGCCCATGTCGGTGACTAGTGCAGCGTCGAGCACTAGTACTTCTACAGGTTTTTACAGAAAGAAAAACTACAAAAAGTGACCAACAGCTGTTACTAAATATTTTCTTGATACATCTACTTCACACCTGTCAAATGTTGCGTATAACGTAACGAAACCTACTCTAATACCAATCTTCGCATTCAAATACATTATGCACAATATGGCGCATCATGTTTATAAATTCAATATCTAACTCAAATTGAACTTTAAAACCGAAGAATAAAACTGACGTTGCAGTGGCACGTATTTGCTTTTTTAACAAGTCACATTTTCGTTACGTCGTAATAGTTTAATGGTGGCGATTCATGACTCATGAAGTTGAAACTGAAATGGTTCCAACTCATATTTCTGCGTCATTCTAATTTTGACTTTATTTTTACGTGTTTAAAGTTTATATTCGTTCTTTATCTTGATTGCGATCTAAATCCATATGTTATCAAATGCCTGGCCTGTGAACTCTGACTGTGGACAATGTATTGCGAAATAAGAGTACTATTTCCACACGTGCATGGCTACTGTTTCTTTCTAATAGCTAAAGTGTGATTGAGATGGACGATTTTCTAAGTCTCTGTTTAATTACATAGTTACGCTTGAAATGTCGAGCTCGCAATTTCTTGTATGTAATAATAGTTATTTACGATACAATGTGCAGAAAACAGGAAATGAAATTCGCACGTGTATCGAATGAACAATAGGATAAGGTATATAATTAGTTTATGTAGCTTCAGATACCATTATTAAAAAAATTACAGCGAATTTAAGTTTTTCATACAAAACTTGTTTTTGCTCTATTTCATTTGTTTTATAAGCTGGAGCTATATAAACTAATTACGGACATAGATATTCCTTAATGCCGTTGTATGTGCAAAGTTTCATTACAATCCAACGTGTAGTTTTAAAATGAGAACAAAACTGCGTTTATATGGGAAGGTGAAATTCGGCCGAGCTTGCTGCGGACTCTTGAAATGTGATCCAAATTCTTTATCAAGAACACTCGAATGATAATTATCATTTCCACAAGCATAGTTATTAACACACGACCCGATTCGAAGAATGAAATACGACAAAGATAAGTTCTCATTCAGATATCGTTTGTATGTCGTATAATTGACAGAAGCAGCTCGATTCGGGTAACCAATGTCACTTAGACGTTAGAAATATCGTAGATAGATCTTATTGGGATCACAGGGGAATCGAAAGAAACGTGAATTTTGACATGTCGTTTAGTTATCGATCTTTCCAAGATCTTAAACGTGTCTTAATAATTCTTCGAATGGGGCCGAAAATCTAAATTTAAAGGTAACTATAACGTGTGCGTCGTCGAGTCTCGTGACGTAAATTTTGAACCATTATCGTTTTCGAACGTCAAACGTTATGTAACGTACGGTTTTGTCAATATTTTTAAACTTTAAACGCTCGGCTGACCTTGCTCGTTGATAACGGCCATTATTAATTTATCCGAGAATAACTGAGACAGAAATAAAATGGAGGTTCATTGTTTTATCTTTTACAATACAAATATTTGTATTTTTCTTAGCTTCTTCCCGTGACAGCATGAAAGGTTAATGATGTTTTATAAAAACTATAGTTCGCGTCATTCATGATGACGCGCAGATTTGTCAAATTCAACCTTTAAAAGCGGCCAAGTGCAAGTCGGACTCGCCCATGAAGGGTTCCGTACCATTTATGACGTATTAAAAAAACTACTTACTAGATCTGGTTCAAACCAATTTTCGTTGGAAGTTTGCATGGTAATGTATATCATATATTTTTTTTAGATTTTTCATTCCGTTATTTTAGAAGTTACAGGGGGGGGACATACTTTTTTTCACTTTGGAAGTGTCTCTCGCGCAAACTATTCAGTTTAGAAAAAAATGATATTAGAAACCTAAATACCATTTTTAAAGACCTATCCATAGATACCCCACACGTATGGGTTTGATGAAAAAAGATTTTTTGAGTTTCAGTTCTAAGTATGGGGAACCCCCAAAATTTATAGTTTTTTTTTCTATTTTTGTGTAAACATCTTAATGCGGTTCATAGAATACATCTACTTACCAAGTTTGAACAGTATAGCTCTTATAGTTTCGGAAAAAAGTGGCTGTGACATAATCGGACAGACAGACGGACATGACGAATCTATAAGGGTTCCGTTTTTTGCCATTTGGCCACGGAACCCTAAAAACGTGATAATTCGAATCAAGGCATGCGTCTACGTGAATGACACGACCTGTATAATTTGTCCTTTCTCGGGTCTCAAACTGTCTCCATACAAATTTTATCTAAATCTATTCAGCGGTGTAAGCGTGCAAAGGTAAGACAGACAAAATTACTTGCGCATTTATAATAAATAATTATAAATTATTGGTAATATTAGTAGGGAGTAGTGGGATAGAACAGTGTTGCCATGTGTGGAAAAGTGCCTAAAATGTACGAGAACGGCACGATAGATAGACGAGTAGTTAGCTTGAAAAGTTGCTGTTTTTGGCACCTAAACTGGACTTGGACAGAGTACCTATCATCAAAATGGAAGATAGATTAGTCCCCTGCCGTAATACCTATGAAGATTCCTATCTGATTATTCATATCTTATCAATTTATAAGAACTATACAATACGTTATCGGATTGTTAATTCTCTGCATATCGTTATTCTTTCTCACCTGAGACGAGAATATATTTTCTGGAATATTTAAGCAAAAAATGTACTTCTCGTGGAAAAATCATTGAAATTATGTAATATCGTGTAGAAATGGATTCCTCGTTTCAAAGTATGCCCACATATATTGCTTATTTTTTTGATAGGTTACTGATAAATTGGGTAGTTTACCCCACTGTTCTATATTGTCGAACAAACCAAATTACAAGCGCAACGAATCAACAAATTCGGCAACAATGTAAAGAAAAGCGTAAACATATTGTAAAAGTAATGTGTAGACATCGCGCGCATGTCGGTGCGCGCACGCGACATTTTCACTGCACGCTGCGCGCGCGTGGACTTTACGTTTTCATTGCGCGTAAAAATCACGTCGGAAGGTAGGTTGAGTTACGTACACTCGTCAGAATTGGAGTAAACTGACTGCGGGTGTGTACTTCATGAGACTAACGGTGTTACATTGATATTAACTTTAACGATTTTCACACTGAGTCGTGGAATCGTCCGAGTGGCATCTGTAGTGATCTTAACAATCATAACGTTCAAGTTAATACGATTCCGCTGTGATCCCAATAAGATCTATCTACGATATTTCTAACGTCAACGTGACATAGGTTGCCCGAATTGAGCTGCTTCTGTCAATTATACGGCATACAAACGATATCTAAATGAGAACTTATCTAAACCAGAACTTATCATTATTGTATCTCATTCTTCGAATCGGGCGGCAAGTACGGGTAGTTCAAAAAACTCAACTTTAGCCAGTCAGACCACGGGGACCACGCCGTCCTCGAAACGTCAAAACTTAATTATACGCAATTAAGTTCCATTTTATAATTAATAATTAACGGCGTTATTTGTATAAATCTTACACTTTTCATGACTAAAAGTTACTTTATACGTTATTGATAAAATATTCAAACGATCTTCTGGGCGACGTAGACCGACCTACCTACGAGCATTATCACTTGTATGTAAATGTGTCATGAATGGACTATGGACAGCTGACATACGTCAGCGGAGCTGTCAGCATGTTTTTTACAACCGCAGCAAATTGTAACACAATTAGGTACTTCATTCGCTTTTCGGCCCGATTTTGTTTGAATAAACGTCAATTTTGACACTGACATGTCTAATCCATATCGTATCTTTGACGTATTTTAAAGTTCGAATCAGGCAATAATAATCTTCCCGTGAATAATAATGACTTTGCAATCCCGACTGTCTTCTGTCTAGAGGCCAATTCCACCGGTTTTGTCCCTGATACGATACATTTTTTCATTTCCGTATCGTATCCCATACATTTTTGTCGCACTTTATTTGTAATACGGTAATATTTTTAAGATTTTTTGACAGAGAATTTAAGAGGTACAGTCGCCATCAGATATATCGGAGCGGCAAAGGTGTTCAAAAATATCTAAACACGCACTCGAACGTCTTAAGAATAGAAGCATGTTGAAATATTTGCGAACACTTTGGCTGTGAGTGAATGTGCACTGGAACTTCGACAGGAACAACACTTAATTCGACTTACTAAATCGCATAAAATGCTATCTGAATTTCTACCAATATTAAATGTTCGCGACAGGTAGTAACAGCGTATGTTTCATTCATGAGCGCCGTGCATTCTGCTCTAAATATAGAATCGCATGTATGATAGATTCCACGAACGATATAAAATGTTACATTAATATCGATGTTATTCATTTGTAGAAGATTTATAAAGCCTAAGAACAATTTGTACTTCGAATTTCACATATAGATGGCGTTGTACGCTAAGGGCCAGTAGCAGCATCCACATTTTATAGACTGATCAACGTCTGGCAGTTAACAATAAAATTTAGAGAACGCTTTAACGCTGACAGATAGTTTAAGGAACGACCCTAATTTGTCAAAAGCTATGTTTGGCAATCCAGATGCCGCAAAACATACTGAATCGTGCAGCGCCATCTCTCAAACTCAGGGCGCGATTTTATCTTACACACAAATGTATCTCTGCGTAAAACTCCATTTGAAATTATGTTTATCACAACCATGGAATATTTATATCTTGAAATTATCTCTGTCAAAGTGTATCATAGTAAAACACTTCAAGCAACACCAGCTTCCGACACGTCGGAAGGGAGGAGCCCAAGCGATATCTTACCGTACAAATCATTCTGTCATTTTTTGCGGGGGGAAACGTGCACACAGTCGCACTTCTCACTCACTACATGCTAAATCCAATCTGTAATTACACATACGTAGAAAATGACATGTCAAAGACAAATCTTGCACACCTAGGGATTGCAATCCGGTCCGGCGGATCCGGTAATCCGGCCGGATCCGGCACTTTTCAGGAGCTACCGGATCCGGTAAAAATCACCGGATCCGGACCGGATCCGGTATAATAAAAAAAACGCCTAAATACAGCACGCGCTGTGCGTTTCAGATGAAGAAAAGGCAACGGATACGAGGTATGAAGAACAGAACAAAAAACGAATGAAAAAGTTTAAATTTAGTAATATAAAAATATATTTATTATGACGATGACTGGGAACAGAAGAGGATTTCTTCTTCTTTCATGTTGGTGGCACGATATGACGATTACATAAATACTGTAATAGAAGGAAAAATGAAAGGATGGAGATGCCATGAATGGCATTTGTAATTTATGCTAAAGAGAAGGTTCATGTCGTGTCATAATGTTGTGATAGGAGATTAACCGACTACTATAATATTGATAATCTTTAGTTTTCTCCGATATATGTATAATTGTATATATATGATAAAATATAGATTCTTTTCCATTCAAATTTAAGAGAGAATCTTTTGTCTTTACAATTTCATCCAATGCAATTTCCTTCATCTCCTGGTACATGCTACTCTACGTCCAGCCAATTCTTTATTTGATCTATGTAACTTTCCCTTTCCGCGATGGTTTTCAATCCTACATTCTATTATTTTGCGCATGAGATCGTCGTGTCGTGTGTTGTTCCTTATAATTTGACCAATATACTTCTCCATAAATTAAAAAAAGTACTATTTTTTTAAGTCATACAGTCTACTACTTTTTCGGACAAATAAATTAGAGCAAGATAATACTAGAGCGCATTTAATATCATAATTGGTTAAAAGTAATAAATAATAGTAAGCGTAGGAGTTGAAAATAGAGTTCCGGTTACTCTGGTTATAATATTAGCGGAAAATCGTTGAGCATTAGACTTTTTGTTTGCCGCGATATCTATTATCGAGTAGCAGTCCTGAGAGTTCCGCTACTCGATGCTAGATGTCGACTATGAAAATAATAAGCGTTTTGGTACCAAAACTGATGTATGGAGTGAGCAATCTATGTAATTCTTATTTCTCTATGCTAGAATGGATGTCAACGTTAGAGTTTGAGAGGAAAGAGAAGAGTCGTGGAATGTATGGGGCCCAATACATTCCACGACTCTTCTCTTTCCGAACAGACTCTACAAAGAATTCAATCAAAGAACAGTTACGAAAACTTGTCCTTTCAAGGAGCTCCAATTCCCACCCCACATCCCATCATCAGGCTTTCGAAACTAAGCAAATTTATAATTGTAAACGAAAATTTGAGCCCTTTTGAATGGTTAAATATAATAAATTACCGATTTAAAATTTTTGTTTTCAAAATGATATTGACATTGTGACACTTTTTACTACCAAGTTCTATTTTATTGTTAAGAAGTTATTTATTAACTTCAAATTATAGATTTAGGAATACGTATTACGCAAAAAACTAGAAAAATATGTCATTTAATTAACTTTTATATCCCTATACCAAACCGGATCCGGTCCGGCCGGATCCGGCCGGACTACGGCCAAAATTCGGCCGGATCCGGCCGGATTGAAAACCAATCCGGATTGCAATCCCTATGCACACCCCAATCTCTTTTTGTGCACGGACGAGTCGGAACTCGCACCGCCATAAGTACAGTTGTACCATCAGTTTCAAATTTGCATGAACAATTTATGACTGATTTCATTCATAACTTATCCATACACTTTTGAACCCTACTGTACCTTTGCTTCGGCAGAGGGGAAATAGTACGAATGCCGTCTCTTTTCCCGGTGTGGTCACTTTTGGAAAAAAAATTATGCTTATTTTTGCACACCTGCAAATATTGTCTGGCACGTGCCGAATACGTATTCTCACGCGATGATATATAGTCTGTATCTTTAGGTATTTAAAAAAAAGGTAAACAAAATTTACCCTCAAATGGCTCCTTAAGGCAGCTGAGGGTAGATAAAAACATTACATGATCAAATAATGTAGGTTTAAAGTCAGGTCGTTCAGTGACAGATCCAGGCGGTTTTGTATTTGGTTGGTTAACCAATAAATATTAAAACTACCCGAAAATGTACAAATTGTTTGTTTACCTTTTTTTAAATACCTAAAGATACAGACATAGGAAAAGGGACAAGATAAGAAATTGACGATATAGTGATGTGGACGGGTTACGAAGGTGACGAATTTAGGAATTGTATGTTGACAACATGGCACTGTGGACGATTTAAAAAGGTGACGAAATAGGATTGTGGACGAATTCACCCCAACAACACATAATCGTGAGCAACATGTAACCTAACAGTACCAAGGCTAACTCTACTCTTAATTAAATCTGGTCTGAGCCGCCGCCATCTTACCTAATCGTCGTGAGCGTTGCATCCTTGATATTAACAAGTGTAGCATTTTCGGTGGCCCACATTGCATTCCGACGCAAGGATTTCAATGAAAGTTATACGTATTCAAACTTGATATTCATTTGTTATTAACTCGCAGTGTATCGTGCGCGTTACACACCAAGTTAGTATCAAGTTAATACTGTTAATAGATTAGATTAAATTATTTTATTTCATGATATAAATTTCAATACAAATTTGCCTAAGCCAAAATTATAAGAATTCACATCACGATCGTCAAAAACTAGAAACTAACATGCAAGAATTCCATAAAAACCATCAAGTAATTTAATATTTTATCTCCTAAAAATTGTCAGGGTACAATTAACAAAAAATAGAAATATGAAATAAATTAAAAATTTCTAAATTGTAATTTCTTAAATTAGTTAAAAAATGGATAGCAAAAATATGTCCGTTGTATAATGCAATAAAATTCATTTTGAGCAAAAGTAAAATCCATAAATTCCTTCACTAATAGCCATATTATATTAAAAATATAAATATGAAAGTTGAAATACGAATAAACATCAAAATTTAAACTATAAAACTCCCATAAAGCTCAAATCTAAGTAGGTACATATGTAGTTAGAATGAATCGTTCAATATGTTTCGGCTCTCTGGTAGATGCTCGTAATCGATCAAAGCATACTGATATTTGACCTAAATTACGTGAGTGACGTTTTTTTAATAGTTTGAACAGTGTTCGAATATGAATTAAATTTTCCATTAAATAGTTATATTTTGTCAAAACAAATCATTATTCAATAAAATACGTACGCCATCCAATTTAATATGTTTTGTTAAATCTTAATTTATTTTCAGGTAATTTCGATCACCGGTCGAGTGATCCAAAAACGTTTTATTGAAAACAAAATCGCTTCTTAATTCGATCAATCAACTCTTAATTTTAATTTTCCGTCCCTTTTATATTTAGGCCAGTTAACCATTATCGTTCCAAATTCAAATAAGATTTCCATCAACAGGTCCTAAAATGCAGCCAAAGTATTAGCAAGTAAAGAAACTGAACAGAGTAACATTTCTAAACGATCTAGTGTCCTGCCGATGTTTCGATTTCGGTTTCGGCATTAGAAAAACATGTTTCGATCGAAGGTTAATTCGGTTTTGTCCAAAAAACTGGCGAACCTTTCGGCCGAACCTGTATTTTTGGTAGTATCCGACCGATATTTCGGTAGGTTTTAACATAAATAGGTAAACAAATAATTTTTTTTTTGGCCAACAATCAGAGACAAAGAAAACACATACGAAATTACAATTATAATAAATGTTGAACATTAAATTTAATTAAATTATTAAACAGTAATTAAAACAAACACAGGATTTACATATATTCAATGCAGTGAGAGTTCAACAATAAAACTTTAATTATCGCTCGTACACGTACACGAATGTCCAGTGGACAGTTTACGAAACATTATTTGTCAGACTATCATTTACAAACCTTTGTGTAGCTAGAACAAAAGGAACTCAAATGCGTGATAATAGACACTTGCTTGTAGCAAAAAAACTGCAGGTGGCTGTGAATGCTGTGATATTAAGTGACCCTTTCATAGTCATTTGTAGGGTTCCGTAGTTTATAACTCTTGCTGTTATAAAACAACGTGAGTAAGTTAATAATTGCTAAACACTTTCATTTCCGCATTACATAAAGGCTAACCTTTGCTTCATTTTCAATGTATCAAAAACATAGTGAAAAGAAAAGTAGTTAACCAGCAACTGATATATTCCGAACCTGGCCCCGCTCAAACGGTATCACCAGGCTAGGGGTCGTAGGGTGACATCCATCCATTTTTCGAAGATTACGATCGGAGACAGGCAATACAGCTGCCTAATATGAGGTTACTTAACCGTGCGCTTTTAATAGGCTGGTATGTCTGAGGGTCTACGGCTAACATGAAAAAACCTGCCTTATATCTGCCGCTCTTTCGCTCGAATGGGTAAGAGCGATAGAGAAGCAGATAACGATTTTAAATTTTTCGATGTTGGCGGTACACTGTTTGTGTTATTGGTAATCTGTTACTCTGCTCATTTTACCGGCTCCCGTGGTCTCAGCGTATGTAAATTAAAATAGCAGATGGGTCCTTTGAGGGAGATTTTAGTATGCGAAGCGGCGGGCGCCCTATAATAAATTATTCAGGCTATTATTAATATTCTCCGTGCGTTTGTTTACTTTGGCTGTGAAAAATGTTCGATATAAGTAAATTTAATTTTAAATGGGATAAGTACGGGGTTCGAATCTCGACCTCTTGTTTGAAGGCCGCTTGCTCCACTGCTTGGATTTGTAAACATTTTAGTAATGTCCGACCGAAGTTTTGGTTTCGGTAGGTTTCGGTATAAAAATCATATTACAGCCGGAGTCGGTTTTGACTAAAAAATTGCCTAACTCTTCGGGAGCGCCGAAACCTACACGATTGTATTTTCGGTAGCATCCAACCGAAGTTTCGGATTCGGCAGGTTTCGGCGTAAAAATTATGTTTCGGCTGAAGGTTCGGTTTTCGCCTAACTTGAGCAAAACCGCACCTTCGGTCACAATTTTAGGGGATGTTAAAAAAAATCTTGTAGCCAATAAGGAAAAAAATTGACGCGCTGTCTAAATACAGTCAATATTATGTATATTATATTACAATATATGACATCAAACACATTTCAACTTACATAATATTACCAAATGTCCATATGACAGTTAAAGCTTGATAAAAAATGTGAACATTGCTTAGTTATCAGGGTCAAAAAGAATGCACTTCTACATAACACGGATAAAACATTTCATAACAAATTTAGATGTTATACAAGAGAGGTCAATATTACGATTATTAACAGTAATTTGGTCATCATCACCAGCTCGTACCAAGTGTATCCCAGCTCCTACTGCTGGGCACAGGCCCCGCTTCAACCTTACTTAGTAATAAATAATAAGTGATATATGTAATGTCTCACGGAAGTTTTATTAGCATATATTATACAGAGTGTAAACATAGTCACCTGCAATAATTTACGATCATAGTAGGTCATACTGAGCAACTTTTATTATTGAGCCAACCTCAAAATCGTGAAATTTTTTTTTTATTTGCCATAGAAAATGTCAACGTCAGACTATCCAAAATCTATGGAAGAGCCAAATTATTTTCCATGATTTCGCGGTTGGTCTCATAGTAAAAGTTGTTCAGTATGACTTATATATTCACACTGTAAATTATTGCGGGGGTCTAAATTTACACCCTGTATAAATCAAGAACTTAGAATTATTTCCTTCTAGCTTCTTTTAGTTGTAAATCATGAGGTCAATTCAATTAAACAAACTAAATAATGATAGTCTTGAGAGAGTAGGTAGTAGAATGTAGGCCAGTGAGTTTAGTAAGAGTTATCGTACTTACCGCAATCATGGCACGTAGGGCCTTTTAATAGTTTACTGTAACAGTGTTGGGCAAAACTGATTAATACATTACATAGTCAAATTACGTCTAAAGGCGTCCTCGTTATTCCACCTCGTTTATGTCTTACTTCAACAATAAAATTACAATAATTACTTACGATACAAGTGCGAAAAAGTAGGAAAACGAGTGGTGAATAATTAAAACACTATAAATTGACACCAGTTGCTGCGAATTGCCTATTTGCACGTGTATCGTACAACGTTTTACAGTACATATGGTTCTTTAAAGTTTTGACATATGCACGGAAAGTGCTCATTCCCGCACGAGTGCGGGAAAGTAGCACCATATGTACTGTAAACGTTATTTAATTTATTTATACTTCGGCAACCCAACTTGGCAATAGATAAAGGCGAGAAATTCCAATTTTTGGTTTTTTTACTGCCCAAGCTGCAAGCTGGCTTGTCAGACGTGTTTGTTGAGGTGCATTTTGATTTGATTTGGTCTGAGTTTATTAAATACTTTTTTTCTTTTACAGGTAAATTGTCTGCTGTTGTCGCCTTTCGGCATAAAAACTTGTCATCAGTATTGAAACAGGTTTGATAGATTATCAAATATTGACGCTAAAACTTATTTTGGGCTTCTTATATTTTGTATAACTTTATTTCATTTAATAAAGACGAGTCAATAATCACTAACCACCAGTTAGCAACTTAGTTTAATAAATTTGATAGAAGTTAAACGGGTATATAGTTTGTACCTTGTATATTTCGTTATATTCTAGAACATAATAAAATTATGCTCCTTCAATCAACATCCTATATTTGAAGTAAGTTAATTTAATTCGAGAATTGATGAAGAACATTAAGTTATAGGTACGGTCGAGGAATTTAATTTCAGTACCATTTCGTATCTGATGACAGTGACAATATGTCCATATAGATCATGTCATTCACGACGACGCACACCTTGACTCGTATGGGCATATTGTTAAAGGTTATATTCGACAAATCTGCGCGTCATCGCGGATGACACGAACTATAGCGACGTTCTTATTGATTATCACTGTAACAAGGCCCAAAATTATTCTGAAATTTAATTCTTTAAATGTAAATAAAGCTTCGGTGACCTGTGAAAAGGTTAAAAAACCCTGACATACAATTTTTTTGTATGCTTATAGTAGGTACAATTTGGCCGTAACTATTTTATCACTATACATTTTCTCGCATAGCGTTATCAGTGATAACCGGCACTAATGGCCCCTCGGGAAACCTTATCAACTTCCGTTGTGATAACAACACTTTTCCATAACAACACGTTAAATAATTATGCCAAGTGCGGGGCGATAACGCTGAGTATGCAAAGTAGGTATATGCGTTGCAAATTAAAAGTAAAGAATTTTTTTCTGAAAATTGATAATTTTTTCTGCAATTTGTGGAGAGTATCATGGAGATTTCTATTTTGGAACAATGGTTTGTAACTCTGGATAGGTTAAGGCGTTCCAAAATTAAAGCGCTTACTTTGTGACAAATTGTACAAGTCGCCTTTAGTTACACCTGGGCTAGCGAGAAATATGCACGTAATAACCGAGCTCCCGCTTACCGAAAGAGAAAGAGACAAGCTTATGTTTAACAACTAGTATGACAAAGATTAATGGAATGCGAAAATTAATCAAAAATAACAGATTTCTTCGTAGGTATAGAACGAGCTCAACGAGAGTGCGGAGTGTTTAGGCTCGGCAACGCGCATGTAACTCATCTGGAGTTGCAGGCGTACATAGGCTACGGAGACTGCTTACCACCAGGCGGGCCGTATGCTTGTTTACCACCGACGTAGTATTAAAAAAGGTATAGAAATAAATATGGAAGTAAATCTATCTACCTATAGTTATATAATATCATTGGATGAGTATAGTTTTTTTTTTTTTCTTATTTACTGACAAACAGTGTTTGCCAGGCTATAACTGACAACATGGTCATTGTTGTAATTCAGAGACAAAGCATTAAGTACAGAAGTAAACATCCTTAAGGCTGTAAAGCCGTATTTCATCAATAACGATTCCATTTTGCCTCGAGCCCGGGTCCGTAAAACGATGTCCTCGCAGTCCCCAAACAACCTTCACCTAATTTCCTCCCAAGGCTCTGTTAGGCTGATTTTGTCACTTAAATCACGGTTTCTGACTGATTCTCAAAATTCCCTTTTATGTTGTCTCAAGAGACCCGTATTATAAGAAGACCCTCAAATTATCTATTTTTTGTTTGTATTATATTACCAGGATATATTTTGATTTGCGGATCTTCAATGTTTGTTGTTTGTTGGGTTTCATCAAAACTGGATAGATATTAGGCCAAGGTCGAAAAATAGTAGGTATCTTAAAAGGAGTTTAAACACTGTAATATTATGCTTAGCGCGTTTAATATGTGATAAAAACTGATAAAAACACGTGTTTTCAAATACGGAATTTCCACATAAACAATATCACTGTTAATATGTCAATATATCTGAAAAATATTTGTACAGTTTTACTGCCACTGCAAATAATTGCAGCACAAATAAGTTTTATTTTTGTTATGTCGTAATGTGTATTATTATAATGTTAATATTGTTGATGTCTCACTATTTGCGAACTTTACAAACACTATATACATGTTTAACAACTCGTTTATACACGAAAACACTACTGCTGTCTCCATTGACATACATCTAAGGACAGGCCTTAAGGGTAATAAGAATGGGGCCAGTACAGTGGTGTCACGCACACGAATTCGAGCTAATCGTGCAGTCTAACACCACAACGCCCACTAAACAAACACCTATTAACCCTACGTGTTACAGATAGCCCACTCTGCAGGGCGTGCATGGAGGCAGAGGAGACAGCCCACGTCATTCTTGAATGCCCAGGGTTGGCAGAGTACCGGGCACGATACCTCGGTTCGCCGGGGTCTCTCCCAGAAGTCGTCGGCAACATCAAGGGTCTGCTAGGCTTCTTGGTAGAGTTGGGTTGGCAAGAGTAGTGCCGACAAGCCACCACGCAAAATAGACGCGATAATATGATGTCGAGCTGCGGAAACCAAGCCCGCGAATACCTATAACCTATAACCACAACGCGATTGGTTGATGAGTTCGCATCACGCGCGTGATTGGTCGCAAGTGGCAACTAGTTGCGTTAGACTGCACGATTGGCTCGAATTCGTGAGTGACACCGCTGACCTAGCACCATTCGTAGTGCCCGTAAAGCCCGTCTTTAGATATATGTCAATGGCTGTCTCACTTTTTATACTACGTCGGTGGCAAACAAGCATACGGCCCGCCAGATGGTAACCAGTTTACGTAGCCTATGGACGCCGACAACTCCAGAGGAGTTACATGCGGGTACTGACCCTAACACTCCACACCTTCGTTGAGCTCTGGCAACCTTAACAGCTGGAACACAACACTATGAGTAGGGTCTAGTGTTACTTTTAAATGGCGAGAAAGCTTACGACATTCCGCGTCAAATAACGAACTATGAAAATATTTCTGATTGGTAACAGATTATGGCAATAAAAATTATACTGTACTTTACATTGGCTGGGCTGGGTACATCACTCACGAGACCGGGCCAAGGATAGGGTCGCCGCGCGCATACAAACGGCGTCCTAGAGCTCTGAGGCAACGCAACGCTTGGCACCGCTCGACTCAAGATCAAACGTGCCACTGACAACCCTGGAGGCGTGTTCTGAGAGTTGAAATGTTATGCTCGTTTTATTGAACCATACCAGTGGAATGAATCTGCCGAGGTTTTCTCAAGGGACTATCGTGTGTGGTTCCTCAGAAAAGGGTAGGTTTTTAAAATAGGGTAACGCGCATTTGATACTCCTTATTTGACATACAATAACTGCGCAGCACATTTTCAATTCAGATACTTGAACCTCAGGTAAAGGCCAAGTCGTGAGACCAACGTCAGCCCCATATAAGCCAAATTTCGGCCAGCGTGAATTTATCAAAAATAAATATTATAGGACATTATTACACAAATTTACTAAGTCCCACAGTAAACTCAATAAGGCTTGTGTTGAGGGTACTTAGACAACGATATATATTATATATAAATATTTATAAATACTTAAATACATAGAAAACACCCATGACTCAGGAACATTAATATCCATGCTCATCACAGGAATAAATGCCCTTACCAGGATTTGAACCCGGGACCATCAGCTTCGTAGGCAGGGTCACTACCCACTAGGCCAAACCGGTCGTCAAAAGGCACCGGTAGTGTGCCGGGTCCAAATCTTTGGACCCGGCATTATTATTTGAAAATAACAGCAAAAAGACATACGCGTACATAATGTAACGTTTTTTCGGACTATGGGATGAGATAAATATGTATGGGGCCAAATACCCAAGCAAGTTACCTCTTTCCTATACAGAACATACCATCGTCCACACTCTTAATTAGTGTTGCAGGTGGACACCTGCGTCGCACATGGACATGTGCGACGGTAATCGCTTACCACCAGACGATTCGTCAGCTCGTTTGCCTCCTTTATCATAAAAAACTGACAATCCATAAACCTTATCTCAAAGACATAAAATCCAAAATTAATCAATTGTAGCCCATTTAAAAATGCCACAAAGTAGTTAAATAAAAATAAAATAAAATTCTTTTATTTCAGACAGAGTTCATAAACATCTTACAGTTAAAACTACAAATGAAATAAAATAAAATAAAAATCACAATTACAAATTAGACCAATTAGTTAAGAAAAATGTTTTTTTTATCAATGAAAGTTATTGAAAGCTAACTCACGTGTACGCAACGTGAACGAGAATATCCAGTTACAATTAGTACACGATTTAACCTTCATATGCTCAACTTGCTAAGTATATAAATTATGCAATCGACATTCAACCTTAAGCTGATACACTGAAAACAAAGACACATGTTATTGACACCTGAGACAGTTGAATGAGATAATGGTCATTAAACAGTGTTTAAAAACACGTGAGAGATATAGATCGTGTCATTCACGAAGACGTGCGCCTTGACTCGTAATGTTATGTACTTAAAGGTTAGATTTGACAAATCTGCGCGCCATATTGAATGACACGAACTATACAATAAAATTATTACTGTTTATTATGGTTCATTAATAAGACCGAATTAGATACGAATTCAAATTTGTGAAATCCTATTTTACAATACATGTGGTGCTACTTTACCGCACTAGTGCAGTAATTAACTCATTACGTGCCTATGTCGAAAATTTAAAGGGCCATATATACTGTAAAACATTTTACAGTACATATGGGGCTACTTTATAGCACTAGTGCGAGAAGTAGCATATTACGTTACTGTGTCGAACATTTAAAGGGCCATATGTACTGTAAAACGTTGTACGATACATGTGCGAATAGGTAATTCGCAACTCGTGTCGATTTAAAACACTCCCTTCGGTCGTGTTTTAATTTATCGCCACTCGTTTCGAATTTCCTATTTTTCGCACTTGTATCGTAATGTACTATTACGATACACGTGCCAATAAGAAATATATCCCTTCGGTGGTGTTTTAATTTATTGCCACTCGTTGCGAATTTTCTTTTTTTCGCACTTGTATCGTAACGAGGTTTTTCCGAGGGTCTACAGTATGGGATTCTTCGAAAAAGGAAGTGTACATGTTTTTAAAGGGTCGGCAACGCGCATGTAACACCTCTGGAGTTACAGGTGTCCATAGGCTACGGTGACTACTTACCATAAGGCGGGCCGTATGCTTATTTGCCACCGACGTGGTATTTAAAAAAGACACCATATTAACATTTGGTTTCTAGACTTTTTTAGTGACAGAAAGAGAGAAAAATCTCTATTTTGAGAAAATAAGTGAGAAGTGAATAAAAAAAGGGTATTTGGATTTGATTGCGTTCGAATATTGACCTCACGATATGTGTCGACCAGGTCAGAGATGCGTTTCGATAAAAGGCCTATTATTCTACCATTAAACAATAAAACGTTTCGCAATCGGTCACCATCTTCGCTCGTGCAAATAAAAAGTAAAAGGTTACTGACATCTGCACGTTGAAACGCAACGCGGGCGCTGAACAAAACGCCCGTGGAGCGTGAAACAGTTTTCCGACGTTAAAAAAGGTTGTTTCCATGAAAGGATCTAAACCAGTGATTCGCAACCTTTTTTACCCTGAGATGATAAGTTCCCTTTTGTTATTTTTTAAAGTATCTTGTTGTTGTTTGGCTGTCCCGTAGAAATCAGAGGCATCACATCAACTAGAATGTATGAAACAGACAATTTTTTTTTCGCGATTTTGGCATTGGTCCCATTATAAAAGTTTTTCAGTATGACCTATAAATGAAAAAAAAAGAATAAACTACGCTGGTGAAAAAATAAAACAACCAGATAGGTATCTTTTCTTTTTCGGAATTGCAATTGTATGAACTATGTACCCCTTTATCTGTATCTATTTCGATATTCATAAATCGAATGCGTAGTCATGTTGCTTTGGCCGTTTAGGAACTCTTGATTTTAATATAGTTGAAAATTTTATGAACAAAATTTAAAAAAGTAATGTCGAATATGATCCATGCTATTTACGAACAATAAAATAATGCTCACAAAGCGTGAAACGAACGTCAAACGCGAAAAAAAAAAGATTTGTGCGATATAAATATCCTTTATTATCTTCAGTTTAACCTGTGTGATAATAATTTTTACGTTCACGGCCATGCAACAGGCCACCCATTAGTGTAAGGCCGGAGTGGACGCTCGAAGCGGAGCGTTCGGCGGGGCGTGCAGCGTGGCGTCGGGCTCAAGTGATGTGAGCAGCGTGCACTAAGGCCGCTCCTATACGTTTGCATTTGTCGCCCCGCCCCGCTGCACGCCCAACTCGAGCGTCCACCCAGGTTATGGTTGATACCAGATGAAATATAATGTAATTAAACCCCATAAATGCGTCCTAAAGATTTGCCATGGTCTGTAATGTATTAGTGTAAGGCCTGAGTGGACGCTCGAGTTGGGCGTGCGGCGTGCATGTTAAACAAATGCAAATGCATAGGAGCGGCCTTAATGCACGCCGCTCACATCACTTGTGAGTCCGACGCCACGCTGCACGCCCCGCCGAACGCTCCGCTTCGAGCGTCCACTCGGGCCTTACAGGGTGCCTAGCCAAGGAAACGCTTTGTCTCTCTATCACTCTCTTCTGTATTAGTGCAATAGTGACAGTTGCGTTTGGTTCGCTGTGGAGTGTACACACTCTGGTCTCGTCCGTATGATGCTTATAATTTTGGTAAGAGATGAGTTGAGTTTTTTTACTAGAGAAGCAGCAAAACTACTAGTGTGCGGGAAATTTACAAAATTGCGAAATTTTATCATGGAACATTTTTTTTGTGTGGAGATCGAAATTTTCCTTTTCCAATATTAATTTTTCCTTTTCTTCCTGTGATATTTTCTAGAAATTTCCGAAACTTTTTGGAAAATGTCCGCAACTTGCACACTTGTCTCCGTCGCACTGATATGGAAGTATGGAAGAGTGATAGAGAGACATTACCGTTTCGTTCGCTAGAACGCAAACTATTGGCATCTTGGCCAGGCGCTAAGCAAATCGCAGCGCTGTAAATAAAAACAACCGTCAGATCGACACTTTTGTGTTAATATCGCCTCTATTGATTCGCCACGCATTTTTTTCGATACCTAAGGCATACGGCCTGATTCGAACTTTAAGATTCGGCAAATATTAGATCTAGATACGATATGGATTGGATATGCAAGTGTCCAAAGGGACATTTTTGTTTGAAGAACCGTCACTTTTGACACTGACATATCCGATCCATATCGCACCTAGACCTAATATTTGACGTATCCTAAAGAACGAATCGGACCGATAGTTTGTACATATGCATTATGAAGCTTTATCATTTTTTTAATTTAAACTGTTGCGAATAAGGAATCAATTTAGTTTATGATTAGTTCCAGTTCATATACCATCATACGTACAAAGTTTTTTAATATCAAACAACATTAAAAGCAGCTAATTTGTACGTCGCTTAAGATATTTTTGACAATACAGTAAACGCTTGTCGTTTTATGTCACCTTTTATTTAATCGACCACAAATTGTAATTTAACTTGCTACATATTACTAGTTATGCATTTAAAAACTCGTTAAAGCTTTAAAAACGTCTTATTTGTGTTTTATTTGTTTAATATTGAGTTGCCGAGACCGTAAAAAAACTGGTCCATATCCATATTATAGCCTCAGGTAGTAAGGTCTTAATTGCCTTTTTCATTTCATTGTGATTTAAAGTCTAAAACTTTGAACATAAAGTCGTTTTTACAATGAATCTCTGCATTCTCCACCATCGATTGCGTTACCACACCAGATATCAAGGTCAACGTATATTGTTTACTCCGTACTCACAAAGAATGTTTCGAGTTAATTATATATGTTCTTATTTTAATTATATCGTGCGTTTACGAACGTGTTTGGGTATTGACAAGGAAGATAGAGGTCTACTTGTCTATAAAATTTTGAATTAATTAACTTATCCGACATTTCATCCAAAATATCTACGATAAAAATAAAAATAAACTTTTAAAAAGTTTGGAGAAAAACATCTCGGAGATATCTACGGAATGCTTATGTTTATCTACTAAATTATGTATAGGTAAAGATTTAAGTCTAAAATTCCTATGCGATGACGAAGGATGAGTAGGACTTGCAATATCGATTACAACAGACACATTCCACAACCTTTAGCTCAAACAACACTGACATTAATACTGATCGGACCCAACGTTCTTTAGGTGTTAATTTCCCCGAGACCCTTCAAATAAAACATCGTAACCTAAATAGAAACATAGCGATAGTTACGACCTTTTTAAAATTAAACGTCGAACAGCTGACTCGCACGCCGTCTGCATAAATCAGTCGAATTTAGAACGCTCAAATAATTTAAAAGAAAGTGAAAATGGCTTCCTTCCCGAGTTGAGAACGCCGAACGCTCCCGCGCGCAGTTCCGTTACGCGCGCGTATGCTTGGCCCATGTTAATTAATTACGAGCGGCACGAAATCGAAAGTAGTCGTAGAATGGAACGTTACGTTTCTTTGGAAATGTGACCTAATGAGAAATATTTTGAGTTCAATCGAACGTGGACGGGTAACATGCAAATAGGAAATCTATGGGCTCTTTTGTAATTTATTTGCTCACCAACACTGTACCTATCAGAATGGTTCTTAACTGGTGGTGGAACCGATATTATTCCGTCGAAACAGAGTGATCCGATTTTATAAACAAAATACCTAAGTGGATTGATAATACGTACTTACCTATTTGTTTGCGATGCAACTTGATTGTGCTCGTACGGTAATATGTATACACTATCCTAATATATGGGCCATAAAGTATATTTTTGGCACTTGGATCGTGTCGATGTTTCAGACGACTGTATAAGGTCATTTTTGATTAACATCAAATCACTAATTTATTTCTGTTATACCTATCCACAATTCACTAATGTAGGTATTTGATAGCGTTTAAAAATGTCACCGGTTTAATTAATTCAGAACGCGCGCAGCCGGTTCGTGCCATTGATGCCGTATCACCGTATTGCGCAGATAAAATTGCTATTCGGAAATATGATATTGAGTACTGACCTTTCCCATCGATATTCCTGACGCTTGTCCACTAATGGAATTCGATATCGAAATCGTAAACGTCTCTCGAACTTCCACAAAATCGTTTCTAATACGAGAGTTAGCGGATTTCCGAATGGAATTGCGTAATTCATTCGAGTGGTTCAGGTTTCCGAACGCGATCAAGGTCGCCGGTGTCAAGTACACATGCCATTGTTGTGGCGGGAAAACAGATTGTTTACCGCTTTTTTTATAGCAAAAAAACTGTATGAATGGAATGATGCAAGCTTTACAAAATAGTGTTTATACCTACTCTTATGTTACTTATTCAAATACTAATAACTTAAGTACAATATAAACAGCGTTAGTTTTTGTCTTTATATTAGTGTTACAGAAGACAATGTGCATAAATATCCCTAAGTATATTTTATTTTCTATTTATCCTCCATTAGAGTCTACGTATAGTCACAATTTAAATTAGATTAGATTTATTTATTTCATGATATGAAATTACAATATAAATTATATTAAACTAATCTATATGAATTTCCTAACCTCAAATAGGTACTACATTGTTCCAACAATGTTTCGGTAATCATTTTCGATATTCGATTGTTTCAATCGAGTGATATCCGATACCGGCGGAGCGTGAAGCTCGATTCCAATGCATATTCATGTACATTAGCATAAACATTCTGAACGCACCCTCTCCGTGGAAAAACGTCACAAGCGTCTTCAAACTTCGTATATTCTTGTGGCGTTTCGTTTTTGACGGAACGAGCGGACGTTCGCGATTTCGTTTTCGTCATAACTCCAGTTTATTCATTGAGGACATGTTTAATTGTCGTGCTTAGGAATGCACTGAGATGTATAGCGAATATCAGTGAAGTGGCTGACGATGGCATTCTTAGCTTCAAGTCATTCATCTATAGATTTGAGAGTTACACCAAGCTAACTTTACAGCGAATTCGATAGCGCAGAACGTGGAAGTGGTATCATAAACGTCACATGTTTATAAAATTATAACTTTAGAAATAACACTTCCACAGTCCGTGCTATCAAACACGCTGCAGAGTTAGCTTGGACCGACTCTAGTCATTTTTAACGTTTCTTTCCCTGATTCCAGCTTGCCTGATTTGAGCATGATTGATTGCCTACGACACTATAACTTTTCAACGGATACGTATACCTTATTTTTTAAATAGCTCGGGTATGGTGTCAGCTGTCCACTGACAAATGTACTAAACAGCTGTCACCTCAATCCATTTTAAGGTTTTAAGGTTATAAATTGTATGGAGATGGGAGATGATAGATGCCACCGTACCCTATGTGAAGAAGACCCGGGACCATCAGCTTCGTAGGCAGGGTCGGATGAGACGATTATATTTTATTTAAATGAATCATTCAATACTTACTGTTTGAATTGTGTATAGCATATAGCATGTTGAAAGTCCATCATTGTTACTCAATGCAACACAGTTAATTGTATCTTTCAGTTCGCAGTCTGAGCGTAATATTATTGCGATTTTTTCATTTGTATGTGAATCATTAAATTTTATCGAAAACAAGATAATTGCGTAGATAAAGATAAGAGTCGACTTCCTCCATTAAGTATATTATTTAGTTTTTAAATAGGTACATGGTAATTAAAGTTCTTGCGTCACTATTTAGTGACGTTTTGACATGTTTTTAGGGTTCCGTAGCCAAATGGCAAAAAACCGGAACCCTTATAGATTCGTCATGTCCGTCTGTCTGTCCGATTATGTCACAGCCACTTTTTTTTATGAAGGTATTTTACGATGACGCCTTCCTAGTTGGTCTAATATTAACTAATGACATCGGTACTCGGAACTAAAAGATTCATGTGTTTACAGCGATGAATGAAATTAATTCATAAAGTGGTTATGCTCTTTTGCGGCTAAGAGGCAAGGGGACGGCCGCATCTCCAGACAAACGTAGTCCTCAGTCCTCTGAATATTAAACATAATTGAAAATATTTTGACACAATTTGATGTATATCAACTACAGTTATGCTTACGCTTGACTTTTAGTCGATTTTTTGATTATTGTAAAAATTTGATGCGAAAAACAGATTTCATACAAATTTTTAATGCTCCTAACTCTTATTAAAAAATCGAAAAAATCAAAGTTAGGGGCATAGCTGTGGTTGATATACAACAAACTGTATCAAAATATTTTCAATAAAGTTAATATCCAGAAAGGAAAATGAGGACTACATTTGTATGAAACGGCGATTTCGCACGGGTTTTCCATTTAAAACCACTAAAAACTTGCCTTAAGGGGCCCACAGATTACCAATTTTTCGCGCTTATCGTTTTTGCGAATAACTGACAGGCCTATATCGTCCGGCGAACAGTGCCCCTAGTGTAAATTTGATCGACATCATAACGTGACGAACGCGTTTGCGTTAAGTCTCATTTTGTATAGGATTTTGAGTTTCCAAAACGTCCCGCTTGGCGCGCTCTTTCTAAATCCAATACAAAATGAGACTAAACGCAAACGCGTACGTCACGTTTCAAAATCGAATTTATTTACACTAGGGGTACTGATGGTAATTAGTGGGCTTCTTAGCCATACTCTGCGAAGAGAATGCGTTAGCAACTTCGAATTTGAAAAAGGCGTTCTTGTCATACATTTCATCTGATTGAACAATTTCCAATTACCGTCGCCTATGGACACCTGCAACACCAGAAGGATTGCAAGTACGTTACTGGCCTTTAATATAGGATTACGCCCTTTTGTTAAAGGTTTGTACGTAGGTATTTAGGTAATATTTCAAACGTAAAGTCACTAAAGACTTTTTCGTCACAGCGGAGTCGTCTAGGCTCCGTTCAGCAGACGATAGCGACCGAGAAGAGCGAAAAGCGTGACGTACCATAGTCGACGGTTAATTGACTGTTTTTGGACCTTATTACTAACGATATAAGGTCCATATTCAGCTAAGTACAGCAGTTGGTACGCCGGCTGACACTGGGTAACGAATGAAATCCGGTACATAATTTTTACTTCTGTACAAAAAATACGCATGTACGACACGTTGGATTTTTCATGTTTGGATAGAAATAGGTAGTGGCTGTGGCGCCTGCGGCGAATGTGTTACTTACTTACTTACTGCTGTGGCGCAGCGACTCGAAGTGGATCTTGGCCTCCGACACCAAAGACCGCCATGCTTCTCTGTCCAAAACCGTTTCTGTCCAGTCGACGGCGCCGAGTTCGCTAAGGTCTTTTTGCACTTCGTCTCTCCAGCGGTACCTAGGGCGTCCAGACGGTCTTCGGCCATTTGGAACTCCAGAGCGAATGTGTTACAAACAAATAATTTCTGCCGTCTTATATTGTCAACTCTGTGTTGAACTCCACTTCAGTAAAAAAAGAAGAGCTTGTTACATGGTAGGTATAATTAGAGATATCATAA
This sequence comes from Cydia pomonella, assembly GCF_033807575.1. Taxonomy (NCBI): domain Eukaryota; kingdom Metazoa; phylum Arthropoda; class Insecta; order Lepidoptera; family Tortricidae; genus Cydia; species Cydia pomonella. Next base: position 3,321,740 of record NC_084710.1, on the reverse strand, counting down.
TGTTTATGTGCTGTTTGAACAGTGTGGAATCGGTGTACTCCCATTGGCCCCGCCCACATGACTGGCAAAATTAGTAGTCCTTAACTGTGCGTTTCTCCAGAAACTTTCTACCTCGCACAGCTACGCATAGGTCTCGTATTTCCGGACCGATACCACCTTCAAAGAAAAGAGTACTTCTATCTTAAATCCGGCAACGCACTTACAACCCCTCTGGTGTTGCGGGTGTCCATGGGCACCGGTAATTGCTTACCATCATGATAAGTCTGCTCGTTTGCCTCATATATCATTAAAAAAATCCCGTTTTGAAAATAAACGCGCTCATAATCATACCAACACAATAAGTCGAGTTGTCAATTCAATTCAAACAGCTTTGTCTTTCTGTAATGTAAATAGAAAGACAATGTCGTATAAATGTTTAGTTTATTTGTATTTGAACAGCAGGAGAGAAATATGTTTTTTCATATGTAGGTATAAGTAAGTCCAACAACATATAATTTTTGATTCGGATCGCTAAGTTATTTTATTTACTATAATGAAATGCTGAAATTTATTATGTTCCTATTATTCTGAGATTGCAGTAGGTATAATTTACCAGGTGTTGCCTGTAACACGAGCAAGAAATTTAACTGTAGGCTGTAAATATTTGTTCAGCGACTTTTGAAACTTATGAATTCTTTAGTCTTTCTATTTTTCATACAAATTAAATATTACCTTCAATGTACGCTGTCATCAGTGTAATTGACGTTTATTGTCACGCTTAAAACGTAACAAAATTCGCAATACATTGCGTCTTAGAATAAACTTTAAAGTGTTCTAAAAATCAAACTAATTTTAAAAGTTGCTGAACAAATGTTGGTCAGTTTGAGGAGCCTACAGTTTAATTTTTTGCTCCTGTTACAAACCACACCCGGTATAAGAAAATAAATTGGTCTTATGTCTATACAAAAAAGTGACGTAGCCCTCCAGAGTGGCCGGCTTCTTTACTTTTACTTTAGTTTATGGTATATGACGTCTCTTTCAGTTTATGCTTTATTTGTAGGTAGTAGTGTGCTACTTATAATATAAATAGCACCTAACTATAGCTTCGTAATGCGTAAGGTCCTATAGGACTTATACAGTTCGATGAAATTTAAATCATATTCAATTCAAACAGAGTTGCATTTGTTTTGTTTCGATCAATTTTAAAACAAAATATAATCAACTCTTTTCTTTGCATTATAGGTTGAAATTTCAGTGGCATATTTTGGATTTTTCATTTGTATTGGGTCTTAGGATAGTCAACTAAATATGGTGCACAAGTTCAACACTTAAAGTACTAATAACAGTGTTATTTTTAGCATTTGAGGATTTTTAATTAACTGTGTAACATTAACGGCTGGTTAGCAATCGTCATAAAACTGAAGGTTAATGTCAAATCCCGTACATTCTGTTAGGAATGTGACGGTTAGGCGTTACTGGAATAAGACTTAAGTCGCGTTTTAATGTACAGGTTTCTAGCCTCAGACCGAAATAATTCATATAATAGTATGTAGGGCAAACCTGGGCTATTCGATGATACTTAGTTATTCAGTGATAGTCAGTTTTATTGTCTTTTAGCCGAGTTGCCCTGTAATTTTATTGCTTAAAACGATGTCTAAGAAATATCACGAATGTGGCTAATGTGGTGTAATATGGTTCCAAGTCATAAAATTACCAGGTAACTTGGCTAAAAGACATTAAAACTGACTATCACCGAATAACTATGTATCACCAAATAGCCAAGGTTTGCCCTATGTATGTCACTTTATTGCACATGAACAGGTCACACATAAACCAAGATATTCGAGTTAGATTTTTGGCATAGTTGGGAAATTTTGGACGTTCGTTTTTTTACCAATTTATTGAAAAACACTTTTGAATAATTCACGGCAAATATGTTATTACGACATTTACATTCTTTTGCTTTCATAAGTAATAGTTAAGTACTGATTTTTTTAAAGAGTTTTTCAATAAAAGAACATATTTCAAGATTGTTTACCTTTTTCCGATGCTAAAAAAACGTATAAATAGTTAGGTGGTATTATGTAGGTGAAATAGTTGAACTAAAAACTCGTATTTGTCAAATCACAATGATTCAAAGTAAATTAACCACGATTGGTTAACAATGGGTGTCGTCATAACTTGGAGGAACCGCTGGGACAGTCCTATTACACATTATCATTCAATGAGTTTATATTGTCAACGGTCTCACTACGTGATTTCTGTCTTTTTTATACACTTAAATATTTAGCTACACTGCGTATATTTATATATATATGTTGTATGTATGCTTCAAATCTTGTTTGTCATCATAGTATGCTAACATGGAGATGATCTGATGCTAATGTTGGAAGTTAGCCAAAGGAGCTCCTCAATGGAAAAACAAAAAACAAATAGGAACCTTTGGGGACCCCGACACTGGTCTTCGGTGGAGACCCTTCCGAGAGAGCGCAACTACAAGCTATACAAATTAAATAGAATACTACAAACTATAAGAAGAAGTACAGTCACCAATAAAAGTGTGTGTCACATTTCTTAGGATTCTGTACCTCAAAAAGAAAAACGGGAACCCTTAGATGATGACTTTGTTGTCCGACCGTCCGTCCGTCTGTCTGTCAAGCCCTTTTATCTCGGGAATGCGTGAAAGTATCTAGTTGATATTCAAACAATACACTCAGATCTGCAGTCCCATGAAAAGTTTCGGGTTGAAATCCTGGTAAGGGCATTTATTCGTATGATGAGCATGGATATTTGTTCCTGAGTCACCCTCAACACGAGCCGTATTGAGCTTATTGTGGGACTTTGTCAATTTGTGTAATAATGTCCTATAATATTTATTTATGAAGTGGTAAACTGCCGCTAAGCTCAAATGGGACTGCGCAGGCCACGTCTGCCGTATGCCGGATTACCTGTGGGCCAAAACAGCCAGCTGTTGGGTCCCACAGGTTGTAAGGCGTCACGGTAGACCTCGTCGGAGATGGCGGGATGAACTTGACGCCTTTGACAGAGACTGGTGGGAGACTTCCGAGGATAGGGCACGTGGAAGAATAAGAGGGAGGCCTTTGCCCAGCAGTGGGACAATATGGGCTTATAATAATAAATAATGATATAAAAAATCAATCTTTATACGAATGATCTGTCAAAACGTCCTTATGGCAAGCGACAAAGTGAGTCTTTGCTTGGCATTAAAGTTGACAGTTCGAACAACTGACAGGCCGATACCGTCCGGCGGGCTGTTAATCAGTGGGTACCTTAAGATGAGGAAAAGTACTTATAAAATAGCTAAAAACACTCACGAAGAGCATCACGTAAAATTCATGCTAAACCAGTTGATTTTTGTAAATATCCAAGTAAAATGTAAAGCAGTGAGTTGATAGGTATTATCATAAAATGACGCGTTTCTACCTATTATTATTGTAATTTGTGTTTGCGCAGGTTTTGTGAAACAGGCAACGAACCAGCAGATTGACTTGTCGAATCTGAGGAACTACATTCTATTAACCAATTAAACATTTAGGTACGGTCAAGGAATTTAATTCCTGTACACTTGCTCTCACCGGAGCTTGTCACAGTGACTTTCATATTGAATGTCATTGTGACAATGTACGAAATGGTACCGAAATTTAATTCTTTGACTGCACATCATTACCTGGTCTAAAATTTCATTTTTAAAACGTGTAAATCAATGCCTGCTTCAATGCCAACTTTTTCGCATTTAAAATCCTTTTTTATGATATTTTAAATAACCAAATATACATACTTATGGCAGTTAATAATTAATATTAATGGGATTGTAACATTTCATCTAAGAAACTAGGATATTATTGTATCCTGACGGGACAGAAGGACGTATAAGTTGATCTAACCACCTAGAATTCTAACCTCTCTTAAAACATTCATCGAGACGGTTTTAAACAAACTCAAACTTTCTTCACCTTCCTAAAGCCACCATGTTCTCGTCTCTATCACCGTCACCGATCATAAGTATACCGCATTTATTTGAGCTCAACCGAACGTCACTAATTGTCATTTATCCTCCAACACATATACTAAATAACATGGAATGTCAAATAAAAACTTATAATTATTGTCCTTATTATACTCTCAAAAACAATAACAGTTGGTCACTTGCAATGTTACCACCAAAACCTAAACACGTCAAAAACTAAGATCACTGGTCAACAAAAATGCGTATGACGAAACGGCGATTATAATTGTTGCCATAATATTTATGGGCCTTTTAATTCAAAGTTGTGTACTGTATGTGTGTATACTCGTATTATGGCCCATGCCTAGCTACACTTTTTTTAGATATGGGGATTTTTATCTTATTCTACTCTACGAGCTCTCGACCCCAATAGGAGAATAAAGGTGTCCCAAAACTTTAATACATTTTTCGTTCCTTTAGTTATTTAGTTCCTTACAATCTGTTACATATACAAAGTCTATGAAAAATGGTAACGGAATGGAAATAAAAATCTAGAACATGACAGTTCCCAAATATGAATAAAATGAAGTAGGTATACGATTCCTTAGATCCATAAATTGTTAGTTTCAAGACACTTATAAAACTACATTGGTTAACTAAATAAAATGGCCCGTATATTACTTAAATGTCTTAAAATAGCATGAACATGTGGTATTGTATACTATATTTATTTGAGTAACATTAAGTTGCAATTATTAGCATAAATATGACAACAATGAACACATCTTTGTCTAAAACATAAAAATAATTTATTACATATATTAATGGAATGTATACACATATAGTCGGCGCAACGTAACAACCACAGACAGGGTATCAGTTAAACTGTAGGTCTTAGCTTCATATTTGTAAGGTTCAATTCATAACTGTCAAATAATGGTTCTTACGTTTCGTCAACTATAGCAATCAATGCTACAAAGACGTATAAGTAAATAATGTTTAACAGTAAACAACTTTAATGTGAATGCTTCTTTCAATGAACCAAAAATAAATACTTAATTATTTATTATTTTTGTTCTTTCATTTCATTTCAATTGGCCTTAAGTAAATAGGGTACATGAAATAGAGCGAAAGATGATTATTATTTATTTTAAAATTTGAATCAGGAAATAAGGCCCAAATTACGGATACCTTAGACTAACATACATACATACATTTACATAGGTACACATAAATTTCATCATTAATACCGGCTCATAATTTTATTTTACTTTCTGCTGTTATTAATTATTATGTACCCATGTTAACATTATTTACTTAATAATTAACCTTCAGGTATATGTACTGTTTCTTAGGTATGTTAAGTACTAGTCATTGTACTACAAATCCATTTGTATAAGTGACTGTTTGTGTTCCAAATAAAATAAAAAAAAACATTATTTTGGCGACAGAACGGCGTGAATGAATTGAATCCGTTCATGTTCTTGCAAGTAATTCATTAGAAGCAGAAAATGGTGGCGTTATGTTTGAGGCATGGGTTTTCGCGTCTAAAGCCATAAAATACGGGCGTACAGAACTGTGACCTTGGTCCAGTCAAAATGTATCTTTCTCGCTGCGTACTTATATAGTGGACGTTCGGCGGGCCACCTTAAATACACGATCGAACAGGCCTTGTACCGGACCAAGGTCGCGGTCCGGTACGCCTGTCTGTACATAGCATTAAGCGTATTTATTGGTCGATAAATTTAAAAAAATCGAGGTGAGCAGGATATAGGTACATACCTAAATTATACCTAATTTAGTTTTAAGTATTGCTTGAGCAACTTTGTTAGCCTACTATGTAAAGTACAGGAATGTGAACAAATTAGTTTCAACAGCCTGGCCTTCCGCCCGGATTTCCTGCGATGATCTAAAAACTCTTGACTAAAAGAATAATAACGTCATTAAAGTTTCGTGATCTTACATCACGATTTATTTAGTACACTTAACTTGAAGTATAGTAGGCTTTAATAATACATTACGATACAAGTGCGAAAAATAGGAAATTCGCAACGAGTGGGGATAAATTAAAACACGACCGAAGGAGTGTTTTAAATCGACACGAATTGGCTATTCGCACATATCGTAGGTACAGCATTTTTTAATACATATGGCCTTTTAAATTTTTGACATTACGGAATGTGCTAATTATCGCACTAGTGCAGTAAAGTTGCACCATATGTACTGTAAAAATATTTACGTAAAGTAAAAAGTAAAAATATTTAGGTTAAATTGCACCATATGTACTGTAAAAATATTTATGTAATTAAACTAGCCGTTTTAACTAATACTTAAACTGCGTCTAATAAAATAATATTACATAATTTTGTGTTTAGAAAGCCAAAAAATTGTATTTAACCTAGCCTAGGACTTGCACAACTCTAATTTAGGCTTACAGCAATAACCTAAACTTAACCGATAGCACCTTGACCTCGAGGAATTCCTAAACCATCGATAAAACCGAGCTCGAGTACCGCATCGACTAACCGATTAATTTCTATTGCTTATTGTTCTAAAAAACACGCAAAGGCTGACCTTGCCTCGGGATTTCTCCTAGAAAACTAGAGAACAAAGCGTCCACGTAAACTCTTACGGCATTAACAGAAAGTCTATTTTACCTTGATTATTCGGTAACGTTTTTGTGGTTGACAGTCTGGTTGAAAAGTCCATGATCGATTGTTTCGATTTGTCGGGAATTATACAAACGACATAACGAGGACGTCTCCTTGGCCGTGACACTGGCCGTTTGTGGCGTTTCAGAAGAAATATATTTAAAACTATAATAGCTGCTAACAGATGTCATTCGTGAATAATAAAATAACTGAAGAATAGTCACTAAAGGAGTTCATTTCTCGAACGCTTTAGACTAATAATATTAGTCCACTAACTGTTAAGTCGTATGGGTTACCATGGCAACACACTGTGAATATTAGACTAATACCGTTCGAGAAATAGCCACCAGAGCGCTCTAGAGGGAAAAACTTCGCTTTGAGAGTCACACGAAGGAACTTAGGGGCCGATTTTTAAATTTCTAGCATGCGATTTCGTCACTCGAAAATCTGAGGAAGACGGGAGAGCTGATATTTTAAAAATACGCGCAATAGAAATTAGGAATTTAGTGGTATTGACCACTAGTTTTCGATTTTATTAGTAGAATTCAAAAATCGGTCCCTCCGGCCGCCGTCACCACACAATTGGAATTACGCTCTCATTTTTAGAATAACATGCTTAAATTAGATGAAACTTGGCATGAATGAACATTTTTAAAGTACGTAGCATATATCTCTGGTACTATTATACTCTTATTATATGTCTACTACTATTTTGCGTTGCTAAATTTTTTACACATAGAAAAATGAGCGAATAAGTAGTTTTGTATGTGAAAGTTCATGACAAATTTCACGTTATAGTCTGTCAAACAACTTTGTCAGTAGGAAAACGCGCGATATTAAAATTTTCTATAGAGCGATAACCCTTTTTAAATTTGCAGCTTTTTCCTAATGACGGAAATGGCTTGACAAACTATATTTCAGAATGTCGTTAGTTCGATTGTATGGAGGCGGTAAGGTTCGTGTGACTATAAACAGTACCTACAAAATGCATTTTTTTCATAGGATATCTTACTGTACTATGGGTACTAGTACTAGGCGACGATAAACACATACTTATATAGATAAATAAATACTTATATACATAGAAACTCCCATGACTCAGGAACAAATACCTATTCATCATACAAATGAATGCCTTTGCCGGGATTCGAACCCAGGACCATCCGCTTCATAGGCAGGGTCACTACCCACTAGGCCAGACAGGTCGTCAAAAGAGACACATATTCGCACAGGAGATATTTTCTGAGAATAGCCGGTTTGATTCACATCCTGATCGCAGTCAGATAAATGTTTATTGAGAAGTTATGTCCATTGTCAGAATAAGTGACCGTAATAAACATACTTTAAATCCGGCATACCATAACTTCAATGTAAAATTTCTTTATTATCTTTTAATTTTTATCCTTACACTGCACCGTGGGACCTATACGGTTTCAGAGGAATTTCGTCACGCGTACACTTCGGCTGTGGAATAAGCTACTCGTATTGAGGTTAAAACCTCACCACCATTATGAATATTTAAAATTGTCAAGCCAGACATTAAAGAATTGTCCAACGTAATTTATTGTTGGATCGACACGTTACAGTGAAATCCGTAAATGTATCGCTTTGATTACAAAATGTTTTTCATTAAGACACCAACTAAAGACTTTTAATTAAATAAATAAATAAATCCAATTTTCAATTTGTTCACTCTATATTATTTTATGTCTTTTTCCTTCTTGTCTGTTACCTTTCGTGATTTTTCTCACTTGATGGTCTCATGGGAAGATCAGCGCTGGAAGCCACCAGCAACATGCTGAGATGAGGCCATTTCGTGGCACTTCATACTTTCTTTGTTTTTGTTATATTATGTAATATGTAATATAATGTGTCTTGTTTGTGTTTGGGTACTTAGACAACGTATATCGTATACCCCGAAATCACGAAATAAAATTTGGCTATGTCGTACATTTTGGCTAATCTCACGTTGATTTTTTCTATGGGACAGTAAATTTTTTTTTTCGCGGGTTGGCCCCATGATAATTGTTGCTTAGTATGACCTAAATATTAACGGGTTAGTAAATGGTTTAAAGTTTAGTTAATTTATATACTGTATAATATATAAATACTTAAATACATAGAAAACACCCATGACTCAGGAACAAATATCCGTGCTCATCACACGAATAAATGTCATTACCAGGATTGAAGATGACCCACTAGGCCAGACGGGACGATAGGTCGTCCATTAGTCCTGACACATAAATTGCTTAAAAGAATAGGTAACGAAAATCTCAAGACCTCTTGAATTAAACACATCCTCCTTTGCGTTGCGTTGTCGGGTAAAAAATAGCGTATACAAGATTTTAAAGGGCTCTTCCTTAATCAGGTAGGCTTTACGCTTATTTGCTACCAACATGGTGTGATAAACAATGTTTTATTTCGTGTTTTATATCTGATATTCAGATACGTGTTAATTGGAACAAAGTTACGTCCATTGTACTTTACCGTAATAACCATAAATCCGGCATACGGTAACTTCGCTATAAATTTCTTTTAACATTTAACTTGGTGCGGTTACCATCCTTCGAGGTGACGTTAAGCATTTCGACCTCGTGCAAAGGCCACAAAAGAGAATAATAAAGTGTATAGACTGGTATTCTGTACATATCACGCTCCTCATCAAAATATAAAATAGCGCGTAAATCGAAATTTCGTTACTCTATCACTTCTTATAGCTAGGGTTGCCATAATTATTTGCTTAGTCGAGCGATATAGAGGCAGATATAACGAAATTTCGACCTTCGATTTTCGCGGTAGACCCTTAGGTATTATATATAGAAAGGCCATTCAAACAACAATTTGCTGCGCAGATATGCATATCTATAAATAAAATTGTCAACATATTTATTATAATATCATGTACATAGGTGCCTATAACATACGTTTTTATTTTTATTTCTTTTTAAAATGCCATGTCTTTCGAGTTCCGATTCGAAAGTTCTTTCTAAAATATAGTATATTTAGTTGTTTCTGTGATTTTTCCTGAGTTTAAAGCTGTTATGTCATCTAATAAATCAAGTTATGGCCACTTTAATAATAGTTTTAATAACATGGCAATCAAAATATTTAATAAGTTAAACCAAGACATTAAGGATTGTAAAGATTTTAGATTATTTGACAAAAAAGTAAAAGACTTCTTTATTAATAGGCCGTATTACACAATTAATGAATATTTCGCGAATTCACTTGACTAATTACTCCTCACATTATCATGATTGATTATTATTTTTACTTAGTCCTACGGAATGACATGTACGTACCCCTTAATTTTAAAATGCATAACCCCATACATACCTAACCTTAGAATAATCAGTTTTAGCATGTAAGTACTTAAGAGTATATTTTACAATTGTATTTGCATGTATTTATACGTGAAAGCAAATAAATGTTCTGATTCTGAATAAGCTCAGAAGCAACTTCGTCTTGTAATTAAGATGAAGGTTAACGAACGATACAAAATAGGAGCTCGCTAATATCACCCCAATGATAATTAAGACACAGTATTTATAATCCTCATTAGTTATATGTCTCTGGCTCAAGCGCAATACACTTTTATCACAAGTCCGGTTTACAAGAAAACAGAACTAGTTGTTTGACATATCCTATTGTCCTAGTTCGTTGGTCATTGAAAACTAAGCCTTGAGTGTTTGTCAATACGGATGTTTTTAACTTGGTCAGGGTATTCCTGTATTGTCTGTGGACTTGATTGGGGGCAATTTGGTACAAGATCACAGAATACGGAACTCAAACCGGAAGTTTTTGTAAATAGAACAGGATATAGGGAATTAATCGTCGATCGTTTGACTACTGGAGGCATATTAAGAATTTAAAAACTACAACTGAATTTGTTATTGATGTAATACGTGTACGAATATGACACGTCTCGCAGTACAATTGACACGCACTAAATAAAGGTATGTCAGGATCGTAGCAAGTGGAAATCCGTGGTCTCTGCCTACCCCTTCGGGAAATAGGCGTGATTATATGTATTATATGTATGTATGTATAAATAAAGTTGGATTTCTAAATTTCGTATAAGTCACTGGTCCTCCCAAAAAAGACGGTACACAATTGATACTGGAATTGTACCTGTCGTAAAACAATAATAGAGCAAAACCTTACTTATTTTCTTATGAATAAAATTTATGGGATAATATAGTGTTAGTATGTATTTGTAATGTCTGTATACTTGCTATATTGGCCCGACGGCCATTTGTCCGGTACAAGGTGCTAAAGGTAGGTAAAAATATTACAAACTTTTCTTAAATTCTCATGGCTAATTTTTCGGTATGTTTGAGAAAATATTGTTAAAAATTGATAATCAACATTGCCAGACTATTTCCGCCGGCGGTAACTTTTACCAGATGCTTTAAAGCTGTCAAAAAAATACTGTTATTTTACTTATATTCTCACTCTTGATTTTGATATATGATACTCGAGAAACTATTACAAAACATTTTGTAACTACCCACACTAATTGGAGGGTCCCATATAAAGTTTATATGGGCCCCTCCCCCAGACACATATAAAGTTTATATGTGTGTCTGTGTGAAACTACTATAAGTGTATAAAAATGTGAACTAATTATTTTTGTTGTTTTGAACATTCATTATTAAAAAATAAAAATAAATACAACAAGTATGTACTTGTGTAGCATATAGCTATTTATAAATTTTTTACCATATATCCAACGTAAAGTACAATTACATTTTTGACGTTATCAATTGTACCAAAGAAAATCCTTTAGTAATCAATTGTAAACTCTATGCCGTTGATATAAGGTCCTTCAGTACTCAATAATCGGCACATTTCTGCGGCAACACTCGGTCTTCGTTACTTACGATCTTTAGTAACGAAGAACCATATTGTAGATCAATTCCAGAGCCATTGCTTCTGGTCGTTGAACTTTTGAAGAATTCATTAATGACATCTGTGAGTTCTCCAGAAACTTCCTGTCTCACACAGCTAAACTGTTGAATGAACTGTCGTCCGCGATATTTCCGGACCGATACGACCTTCAAACCTTCAGGAAAATAGCGTACTCCCATCTTAAAGGCTCGCAACGCACTTGTAATCCCTATGGTGTTGCAGGTGTCCACGGGCATCGGTAATTGCTTACCATCAAGCGATTCGTCTGCTTCTTTACCTCCTATGTCATAAAAAATCTATACCTCTTGTCTATTGACCCAGCACAGAGCTCCGTCAGCTTCGACTCCAACAGACAAACAAATACGTTCACATTTATAAGTATTATTGCTAGGTTTAAAAAATTCTTGGCTGACATCCTCTCCTCCTCTCTCACTGAGCGATGACATCTGCTTTGATCCTCTAAGTGTATCTTATTTGCGAGGTTAAATCTTTACAATGTATAGTTTATTGCTCTTTTATTAATGTTTAGACATTTATTTGTTCTCTGATATTGATATGGTGTTAAATTAATTTGCAACATTTCCGCTTACTTGCAATTCTTGCAAAGCATGCTGTGTAGACTTGTTTTGGATATCGTGCTAGTTTTTAAGCCATAATATACAATTGTATGTTTCTGTTTCTCATGATATTGTACGATATTTGTTTAGTGTACTAATAAGTAAATAAAATATTAATATTATTTTCGGAACGCGTGTGCGTCAGGACATGTTCACGGGTAATAATTTGCGCGTCTTATTTCCACAAGTGCAATTGACGTAAATTGAATTTAATTACTTTAAAAAATATCCAAAAATAAGGAATATCTTACACAATATTAATTTATAAATCGAAATCTTTATTGATCAAATCTAGAGGGTGATAAGAGCTATACGGCCCACTGCTGGGCACACCTCTCACGCGCAAGAGGGCTTTAGGTATAGTTCCCACGCTGGCCAATTCGGGTTGGGGACAACATAAACACCTTTGAATTTCGTTGAAGATGTATGCAGGTTTCATCACGATGCGAGATGTTTTCCTTCACCGATAGTGGTAGGTAAATATCAGATTACATTTTCCGAAAAACTTTTAGGTACGATTCAGAATTTGGAACTGGGACCTCGGGAAGTCGGGATTGAAAGTCGGACGTCAGAACCACTCGGCCACCACCGCCCCCAACAAAATTCATATTTAACAATATTTATTTTAATCAGCAACAAGAAATATTCCGATTCTTAGATTAAAATCGTGTAGGATGTATCCAATTTTAGCACCGCAATACAATCAAGTTGCATCTTATTTTGTTACTACGAATTTTTATTCAATTAAATATATCGGAGCGGCCGAGGTGCTCAAATATATCTGACCACGAATTCAAGCGCCTTGGCTGTAGAGGCGTGTTCAGATATTTATGAGCGCATTGGTTGCTCCAATATACCTGATGGCGATTATAACCATACATAACTTTTATTGCAATTTAAAGTTCTACTGCTAATAATGTACTTACTTTGTAGAGCCCAATCTATTATTAATGTTACTTAAGATAACAAGGCTTCTAAAAATAGAACGTACCTATAATAATCTTGCACAATTCAGTTTTTACAAGTCAACCTTGTGAGCAGTAAATGAGTACAATAATGTCCTAATAATAGGACATCGGGCATTACCGAGTATTTCTACGTTTAAACACAAATACATCGCGTAAGCAACGATTCCATGCCCTAAGTATATTGTTTATGTATAGTTACAAACCATGGATCTGCCTCTATAAAACCTCATTTAGACTGTTCAAGAAAGTTCTTGAATGAATGCATGTACATGCAGTATTCAATACATTGTTAACTACAAAGTACAATGAATTCAGTCGATCGTCTAAATACCGAAATGTAACGAAACACGTATGCAATTTCTTGATCCGTCTTAATGGGGCGTCTTAATAAACACGATATTTTCATATGATTTTTTGCGTTTATGATGATAATTCAACACTCTCCCACTGCAGTGCAGCTTGAATTGGATTTCGTCAATATTTTTTTACAAACTGGGCAGTAGCTCTGATAGGAGTGATAGGCAATAAGCCAAACAAACAACACTTGACAAGTTTGTTTAGCTCTATTTTGGCCTCGATTAATTCAGAATTCTACCAGATTACTCGATAACGCTAGTTAAACAAGAATATACACGTCAAAACATCCGTTACAAATTGAAATTGTTTCCTCTTATTTGTGTCATAACAACTTATGATGATATCGTTAAGCCAGGAAGCACGTTTTCAAGAGTGACATTCGTAGAAAATAGCATTTCTCGCAAATATACGTATACAAATGTTAGAAGGCGTTACGTGCTCCCTGCTGAGGTTTCCCCGAGGGTATACAGTATGGGGCTCTTCAAAAAATGAGTGTACAGGTTTTTAAAGGGTCGGCAACGCGCATGTCTGGAGTTGCAGGCGTCCATAGGCTATGGTGACTGCTTACAATCAGGCGGGCCGTATGCTTGTTTACACCAACGTGGTATATATAAAAAATCGTATCGCGTGACATTACAATACCTACCAGGTGAATTATCGTTGTGTGGTAGACAATCATTGAATTATTGTGTTAAAAAGCCTTCTAAATATTTATTTATTACATAAATAATCGAGCGAGTTTTCCACTTGTCCGAAATACTAATTGGATAAATTGTCGGTCAGATAACCACGAAGTGGGAAACCCACGAGTCGAACCGAGGAGCCGGTAAACCTCGTCGGCGATGGCAGAATAACTTCTACTCCGTTTTGAGAGACTGGCCAAAATCAGCACCAATCCAAGATGAGTGGAAATGAGGGGGAGGCCGTTGCCCAATAGTGGGGCACAGTGGGCTCTCATTGTAATGGGCTTATCTCGAAAAGATGCCTTCTAATACGCATATTACAATTTATTATCAAATGTACCTACCAATCTATCTACTTTCTCAAAGGTAAGATAGGTAAGAAAATAGACGGTGATGGCGACTGACTAATAACGATCTGCCAAGTCTGTGCTTCATTCTGTTTCGAACTACGCTTCATTCCAAAATTTGCATAACAATTTACGAGGAATCGGAAAATACCTATTCCTATGTTTACTTAAAAAATATCGTTCTTGAACCCGCTGTTACAAATCACTTTGTTTTCAAATCGATACTCGTTTCAAACAGCTTCAAAGAGCTGGCAAATCTTTGAAAAGCGTAAACGGATTGTTTCATTTTCGTGTGACAGTAACATGTGTTTCTCGGAAACTACCATGACACTCGACAGTGTAAAAAAGCAAATACAATGCTTCAGAATCTTCAATTGTTATTTATTTGTACCTTAGTATTGGTGTCCGTAAAATAACTAATGGTTTTACCGATTGCGGTTATAAATTATACTGACAGACTTAGATGATTTCTACGAACGCATTAACTCTTACGTATGCTGTCGTACATAATTAGTTTTCCACAGTTAGTTACAACATTATGCATAATAACGTTACAATCCTCCTCTCCCTACAGCATAGCACTAGATTACTCGTATTTTCGTACCCTATCTAATGTTGTTTCGTTTGGTTGTTACAGAGCGAGTCGAGCTACACATCATCGGAGGAGGGATGCGGCGGCGGCGAGCGGCACGCCGTGCTGAGCTACGAGCAGGTGTCGCGGCTCAACGACGTCATGGACGAGGTGGTGGCCATCCACGGCCGCGGCAACTACCCCACGCTGCACGTGCGGCTGCGGGAGCTGGTGGCCGGCGTGCGGGCGAGGCTCGAAGCCCCCCAAGCCGCTGGCGGCGCCGGCGTCGCCGTCCGCGACGTCCGTCTAAACGGCGGAGCGGCTTCTCACGTTCTCGCCGATCGCCCCCAGCCCTACTCCGACATCGACCTCATTTTCACCGCCGACCTCCCCACCGCACGCCACTGCGACCGCGTGAAGGCCGCCGTGCTCGGCCACCTCTCCACTCTCCTACCCCCGGCCACCCCTCGCCGTCGCGCCTCCACGGCCGGCCTAAAAGAAGCCTACGTCTCCAAAATGGTTCGCGTCAACTCTGACGGCGACCGCTGGTCGCTCATATCCCTCGGAAACTCCCGCGGACACAAATCCGTGGAGCTCAAGTTCGTGGACACCATGCGACGTCAGTTTGAGTTTTCCGTGGACTCGTTCCAGATCGCGTTAGATTCGCTACTCGCGTTCCACGAGTGCGCGGCGCTGCCCATTGGCGAGAACTTCTACCCGACCGTAGTCGGCGAGTCAGTGTATGGAGATTTTCGCGAAGCTCTGATCCACCTAACAGAGAAGTTGATCGCGACACGCCAGCCCGAGGAAATCCGCGGCGGCGGCCTGCTTAAGTATTGCGCGTTGCTGGCTAAAGGATACAGGGCCGCGCGGCCGGATCGCATCAAAACGCTAGAGCGATATATGTGCTCGCGGTTCTTCATCGACTTCCCCGAGCTCGGCCAGCAGCGCGCCAAGCTCGAGGCGTATCTACGGAATCACTTCGTTGGGCGCGAGGAAGAGGCCCTCAAACACCGCTATTTAACGCTACTGCACGGTGTAGTTCGCGAGTCGACAGTGTGCCTCATGGGCCACGAGCGGCGGCAGACGTTGGCGCTGATCGAGCACCTGGCTTGCCGAGAGCTGTGCGCGCGGACACCGGTGCTGCTGGCGCCGGGCGTGGGCGTGGGCGTGGGCGTAGGAGTGGGCGGCTACTACGTGTGCGTGTGCGCGGCGTGTGCGGCGTGCGCGGCGTGCCCCGCCTGCGCCGCGTCCTACTGCCAGTGCTGCCGCCCGCAGCTGTGCCCCGCGTGACCGCGCTAGACCGCCGTGATCAGAGACACGTGATTCTTACCTTCTTTATCGATCGATGAATTTAGTGCCAAATGTATATAATAAAAAATATATGTATATGTATGATTCACTGTCCTATAGGCGAGTGTATATAATGTGTAATACGCTTCGTATTCTTGGCTGGATTTTTATTAGGAAAAAATGGGAAACACCAAAGCGAAAAAGACAGGCCGGTAGACTTACGCTTCTTTGGCGATTGCGAATATTTCAGTAGATAGAATTGAGTGGCTCTCGAGTACTGTCGCCGAGCCAGCTCGACTTGCCATTGAACCTCGCGGCCTTCTGAGCCATATCGGTAGCTTCATGTGGAGACAATTTACCTTGTGTCAATTCGAAGTTGCTCACTTTACTAGTACACAGATCAATTCTCACCAGTCAATTCTCCCGCAAGGCCTCCACGGTAGTATCCTGGAATCTACTAGCTAGTCACTACTGATCACCAAAGCTTGGTGAAGAGTTTATCTAACTCTGATTGGTTATGATGGCAGTATTACTGACTATTAGTGCCCTAGACTACCCACCCCGCACTCGTTTGCTAATAATCTAATCAACTATTGTAATGTTAGCTAGAGAACTAAGCAGAACGTATTTAGCCAACGCTTGAGGTCAAACGTGAAATAATTTCTAGTCGTACTCCTTTCGTGTTGATAAGTTAATATGTTAGCAGTACGAAAATTATTTTCCACGAAATATAATGGACGCATTGTTAGGAATAAGTCCGAGTCGATGGTCTGCCTATAAAAAAGACTAGTTAATTATTATTAAGCTTTTTATGTATAAAATTGTCTCCATAAATAATTATAGTGGCATGTCTCTCAAAAAAAACCCCGCTCAAATGTCAAAGGCGTAACTTTGACTCGAGCTTCAACTAGGACTGCTTTGGAAGATAACGATAATTCAATGTAGCTACTAAAAGCTAAATAGAAACAAGTCCGGCCTTGTCGTTGGCCTTTAGAAACGTTTAGTCGGGTTTAGGGACGTACGAACGTTGTTAAACAAATGCAGACAAGGAATTAGGCATAGACTGTCCCCGCGGGGACGGCAGGCGCGGCCGGGACGCACCTTGCTGTCGCAGTCTGTTAAATTCGTGAAGCGTAAAGCAAAGGTAGAAGAGTTCAGTGCGCGCCCGGCTGCCACGCGAGATGTACTGAAGACGTATTTTATTACTATGTATTTATATAATATAACGTGTATACATTTGTCTTGATCGCTCTAGTATTGTATACGGCTTGGCATACGAGAGTAACAAATTAAGTTAATTATAAAAACAAAAAAGAGAAAAAGCAAAAAAAAAGACTAAGGTGTGTACAATATTAAAGTCCACTCTTGTTATTGATAGAGATCCATTTATGAATATTTTAAGAACATTTACAAGTCACGTCGAAAGCGTACTTATGGCGTTTCAACTTTTAACATTTCATCAATTACAGTAAATATTGTAGGTGGTATGAAAACATGTGATTTAATTGTTGTAGAGTAACATACTGTTGTCGATGATTATACTTACATACATTATAATGTAGATTAAATCCAATAGAGAGATGTACTATTATTGTTGTATTTTAATGATATATAGATATACGAATGATTGTGTAAACTGTGTCCGGCCAAACGTGCATGTCTTAGATATTTGCCAATGCATATTCAGATAAAAAATATATGTATACACAATTATTGCATGGAACTCTTGAATAGGAAATAAGATGTTTACATATTTTTGATTAGTCGAAACGACATCCAGAGGAATCAAGTACAATGGCTCCTAGAGTCACTAATGTTTCGGGCCTACTCAACATGGACGAATCCGACTTGCTCACTATCGAACCAAAATTTGAGATCTCATTTTTTTTATTCCCTCAAAATATTTCGGAAATGTAAGAACATGTTCAATTTATTTTTAACTCGTACTTTGTACTGTTCGCGGCCCTTATCAGGGTCAGCACTGGATTCATGAACTTTCAACCCTTCGTTTTAATGTGGTACCTATCTCTTAGGGCGTCCGCTGGCTGGCGCGCTAGCACGGAGCGGAGAGCGGGTTAACAAAAAATAGTATGAGCACCGCTAAGTGGCGCGGACGCGTGTGATGGATTTTACCTACAAACCTATCTGCACCCGCGCCAGCGAGGGGGGCGCCCTTAGAAGTTAGAGTAAAAGCTGTAATCACATCAGAACGGAGGGAAATTTACACACTGATAATACCCATCAGGCATACCTAACGATACCAAAACTTAGAATGTCATCGAATCCAGTGTCCTGTGGCTTTTGCTCTTGACATGACTTAAGAATCACGAATTATAAAACGCTTTTCGAATTCTCAACATTTTAATTAACGAGAGGTGTATTGATATTATAATATATCAAATATTTAGAAACGTGTCTATTTCCTAAGTCATTGAGGGCGAAGAGGAGGAAAAAGGTCCGGTGTCTCCACGTGTTCGTGTCAGTTCTCAAGTCTGAAATGTCATTTATATAGGTAATGATAAGATTTCAGGTTAACTTCAAAATGGCGGAGGCGTTTCGAGAATATTTTTTGCTCATGAATGTTGTTTAATGTGTACTATTGATAGCTTATTACATATGTATGTGTGCAGCTAATGAAAATTTAATCTTGAAACGCGTCCACTCCTTAATCAACACCCGGCAATCCAGCTACCATTTTATTTAGAGCAATCACCGTACAAAGTCATGCACACTTTTGAAATCGGCGAAATCGGTATATAAATTTGGTAGATCAAATTTGACGCTGGCACAATTGTCCCACTGGACAGATGCCATTTTTCTTACTGGTCTGATCTAGGTAATGATAATTTCATTACGAAGTATCTTAGACTAATAGACGAACGCAGTGGGACGCCGGACTAGTATGTACTTAGAAATAAAAGAAGTACATAATTATAACTAACGAAATCTAAACCATATTCCATTTGTACCTAATAAGTAAGAGTGAACGTAAGGTAATTATCACTAGTTATACCTCTCGGAATCGAGACAGGCGTCTAAGTTGTGATTTGTAGTCTTTTCGACAGGTCTTTTAACGTTATCTATATTGAATATTATCATATTTTAAATAACTGTGATTATTATATCTATATTGTAATCTATTATTGGCAGTACCCGGTATGAACTACCTCCTCGCTTGAACTAAAATTCTGATAAATCGTGCTTGTATTGTATTAGAAAATATATTTTATTACCGCTGTACAGACTCAGATGATTATTCCATACATTGTAGGTTTGAAATAGTACAACTTCAATCTTCTTGGTATGGCAAAGTGAAATTGTAATGCAGTGCAAAAAATATCAATTGCTACATAGTTTGACCCGATTTAGAGAAACGTTTATATCCAGGAACTACTGTTGTTTAACAGAAAATATTGTATTTTAAATTATATCAAAAAGAACAAGTAATTGTGGTATTTTTGATTAGATGAATGAATTTGCGAACGGCGATGTCAATGCCATTGTTCAAATAAAAAAAGAAAATACAAATTATTCGGCCAGTATTTTTAAAACTGAACTTTATCACTTTGACTTAAAAATGATTACATTCTGTAATACATGTTGTGAATGTTGATTACAGTAATCAACTTTCAAGGTCATATCTGGCACTTCGCACTAGATTAATTTCAGCAATAGCTCTTCCGTGGAAATATTTCGTGACGCTTCCATGAAATAGTCTAAATGTTTTGGAAATGTTTTTGCAAACGAGAGACATTGCGGTTTATTATAGGGTTTTATTTTTCTAAAGTTACCATCAGTTTTCAGCTAGCCTTTCTGTGTAATGGTTAATTTTATATTGTGCACGTCACGGGGCGTCTGCGTACTGAGTTTGTTTGACTATTTGTATATATTGTAGGGGTAGAAAGAGATGAGGCAACATTTTGTTTGATCTAATGTGAGACGAATTGTTTTTGTCGATTTCCTTTTAAAATGGATTGTCCGTTCTGAATGAATTCATTTTCGACAATCTACGTCTTTATATTTGATTATAAACTTCAAATTAATCACGAATTTTACTGTAAAAGTAATATTCCATATGATATTCTCCTGATCTGTGTCGTAATATAAAGCCGTACTTTGTAACGCAAGCACGTTTGACGTGTAAACCCGGTTTTGCATTTAAAGTAATATGATATACGATGGAAAACGCCATTAGCTCCTTAACCGATGCATTTATATCATTTGCTCATTTCGCAATTGAAAGCTTTGCAATTCAAATTTAGAATTCTCATTACCTATAATTTAAAAATATAAAAGCCAGTTTTTGGGCTGATTTGGATGGTATTTGATCTGTTGGGACCCGATTTAAGAAGGCTATAAATGATGAATGTGTCTAAATCCGCTAGGTAGATTCGGTATTGGGTTAAGGAAGGGTTTGCGAGTTGTAAAAGTATTCTTTAGTAGTGTAGAGTACGCAGGCGCCTATACAAAGGCGTGCCTTAGTGGATTTCTTGATTGAAACAAATGGCAGGGACACGGTGAAATGCCACTTTGTTGAAGACATGGCATAGATCGTATCGCTGCCATTTGTCACCTTGGTTGGGTTATTCGTACTACTTTTTTGGTAATGTTGCCACAGTTAAGGTCAGCCAGGGCTTTTACAACTAGGGGACAAATTCAACTACTCTAAAAAATACAAGAAGTTAGTCTAGAGCTAGAGAGAGCCAAGTTCCAAGGGTGAACTCTCTTTTATGACTGGCGAAAGTGTGCCATGAATACTCTAGCGCTAGACTTCTTGTATGTTTAGAATAGTTGAATTTGCCCCATAGCTGTCAATTGCCCTGGCTAAGATTACCGATTACTGTCCCAAGTTTGAGTATAAAGTTAAACTTTTGGTCTTGCCAATCTTGGGGTGTTATCGGAGATAGGAGTGGTACAGGTAATCGATTAACATAATCAATGAATACAAAGTTTGTATCATTCGTGTTAGATCGAGAATTCTTGATCTTTTTTTTTGTGTGGGTGTTTTTTTACAATATCTTTAAAACGTAAAATAGCATTTCATTAAATGCAGGTATTATTGTAATATTCTTGGTTTAAAACTTTCCTACGCCTCGATTCGAACTTTAAGATACGTCAAATATTACGTCTAGATACGATATGGATAGGGTATGTCATACATATGCGATCCATATTGTATCTGTCGTATTTGATTATATCTTAAAGTTAAATCGGTTCTATTCAAATCGCAAATATTCCCTTCAGCGTTTCTTTAAAAAAAGTAGCATCGAAAGTTACTGTTACTCTAACCTTCTTGAAACCTTACAGATTGTACTCTTATATGCAAATGATCTTTAAAATTATTTTACTACTACATTAAACCGCCCTTTTCATCCTTAACACATTGCAAATATAATTGTTATATACAAATGGCATATTCTGTTTTTCACTAAATCTGATGAATAAAATTATTTTTTAACCTACGGATCAAGAAAGCCCCAATTCTCGATGAACTCACACGGAGGCGTACTCTGATTATAATAACAGGTTATGTATTGGATCTGGTAAAATATGATTGTGAAAAGTGACGTTCAAAGGTTGAATAAATGTCACTTTTGACATTGAGAGAGAATCCATAACAAAACCAGTCCAAAATCATAACCGGTTACTAAATCAAACGCCTTAAGGGGCCCATTTCTCGAGCGGTATTAGTCTAACATTATTAGTGCGTTGCCATGGTAACCCATACAACTTGACAGGGGCCTATTTCTCGATCGGTATTAGTCTAATATTATTACTGTGTTACCATGGTAAACCATACGACTTGACAGTTAGTGGACTAATAATATTAGTCTAATATCGTTCTAGAAATGGGCCCCAGTTCGTGGACTAATAAAATATTAGTCTAATATTATTAGTGCGTTGCCATGGTAACCCATACAACTTGACAGGAGCCTATTTCTCGAACGGTATTAGTCTAATATTATTACTGTGTTACCATGGTAAACCATACGACTTGACAGTTAGTGGACTAATAATATTAGTCTAATATCGTTCTAGAAATGGGCCCCAGTTCGTGGACTAATAAAATATTAGTCTAATATTATTAGTGCGTTGCCATGGTAACCCATACAACTTGACAGGAGCCTATTTCTCGAACGGTATTAGTCTAATATTATTACTGTGTTACCATGGTAAACCATACGACTTGACAGTTAGTGGACTAATAATATTAGTCTAATATCGTTCTAGAAATGGGCCCCAGTTCGTGGACTAATAAAATATTAGTCTAATACCGTTCGAGAAATGGGCCCAAGGTCTTGTTTGTCATAGGATTTTTAAAAGTACGGATAACCCAACTCGGTGGTTCCACAAGCACGCAATGCCGACTAGTCGCTCATATGTTACCCGCGACGGTCGGCATACGGACTCTCTTTAAGATACGAGTAGCCTAGCACGTAGCCTAGTTTTATCAAATATATTTACATAGTTATTACTTTCTTCCGTCGCCCACTCCGGGCCGAGCTACACTGTTGTTGCGATGTTTAATATAAGTACTATATTTGTGAGGAGTTTTAAGATTGTAAATTTTACAGAAAATTAAATAAAAATGTTGTGAAAATAAATTATAAAAAAGTGATAAACAGTGATGATTGTCTTTTATTTTTATCCCAGATACAAAGGAGCTTCTTACGAATGTAATTATAAAGTACTTACATACTAATTACCTTCAGTTTAATTATGCGCTGTAATCGGTTCTGTTTACATATTTTTTCTTCATAATAAGCTCCTAAAACGATAATAATAACAATGAACTTAAAAAGTATAAGTAAATAAAGCGTAGGTACTGTAATGAAACCTGACCTGACCTAAAATGTTGTTTGTGCAAAAAAACACATACGTGTTAATTAAGCATTTACCTTATCTAATCTCAATAATACGTATAAATTACATACACAGTAAATAATAATAAAATGTAGGTCATATAGTTAAAAAAACTTAATGTTTTTAATGCATATAAGGTGAACGTCCCAGCGCTCGCTAGCTCCGAATTATGTATATAGAAGCGAAGATATATTGATTAAGATGCGTAAAATTTAAGACATTTTCGTACTTCGAATTTGACAAGGAAACAAGATGGTGCTGTACAGCTCCATACATTCCATCTGTTGTGGATGTCAAAATTAGGAGCACATTTTTTTTACGCCGCACCTCCACCATGTAAAGGGATACGGTATATCTGAGGTGGGGAATGTAAACACTCGAGGTAGATTTCTGATAATATTTAATTTTATTCTTTCTTCAAACTAGTAACAAATATCGTTGTTGCTTGCCACCTTCAGAATGAATGGCCTGCAGATCTTTATTCTTTCAGTAGGGCGACAGTACTGAATTCAAATAATCGTTGTCCGTGATAACCGTGTCCGTATTTGTATTGTATTGATAGGGAGGTAGATATACCTCCCTATCAATACAATACAAATACTCTTTACAGTACATATGGTGCTACTTTACCGCATTAGTGCGAAAATTAGCATATTACGTTACTGTGTCGAACATTTAAAGGGCCATATGTACTGAAAAACGTTGTACGATTGTGGTACCCGCGGTTGTACCCGTGTTATTAGGACGAAATTTCATATGTGCGTTTGACTTGCAACTAAGTACCAATTACTGTAATAATTTACAAAATCTCGATTTGGGAGATCAATTTAAAAACAAATATACCAAATTATTTTCAGACGAATTAGGTGAATTTAACAAATATAAAATAACCTTAAAAATTAAACCCGATAGTACATTGAAATTTTTTAAACCACGTCCGGTGCCCTTAGCTCTTAAACCAAAAGTGGAGGCAGAGTTGCAGCGATTAGTCGAGTTAGGTATACTGGAGAAAATAATCCCATCCTCGTCGCCAATTTGTGGTATTTAGGCTAGGAAACGATATTGAAACACGGAGCTCACGTTAACAGTTTAATCTATAATTACAGACTGCCTGAGGGTAGGGGTATAAATCCCAACTACCGACGACATATGCCATAACGATACATGTGCGAATAGGTAATTCGCAACTCGTGTCGATTTAAAACACTCCCTTCGGTCGTGTTTTAATTTATCGCCACTCATTTCGAATTTCCTATTTTTCGCACTTGTATCGTAATGTACTATTATTGCACACCTCAATAAAAAACAATACAGAGAGAAAACAGCATCAGAAGTAAACAACAGGCGCTCTTATCGGTAAAAAGCGATCTCTTCTAGACAACCTAACAATATTCTCTTATATTATTATTTAGACAATATTCTCTTTGATAGAAGAAAATCGATTATGCTGATTGTATAGCCGGCATTAAAAGTACCAGAATTATGCGTTAAGGACCATTTTAGCGTAGTTATACGTTACTTTTGATGTTTTAATAGTTTAACAAAAATAGATAGGTGTTAAAATGTCTCAATAGTGTGTGTAAATTAAAAAAAAAATTAAATGGTAGTTAGCATAGGACCTAATGACGGTTGACAAGTTGATGACATTAAGCCCGTTAGTATTGTTTCGATAGGTTCGATGAGTGTTAGTGTTAGTTGACAGCTGAAAGAAAAATAGGGACAATGTACAATTAGCGTCGCCTTTTTTTTTATTAACACGCGGTACTTATTTATACCTAACCTATATGAACATTGTTAACTTGAAATCATACATTTATATACTTAGGTTCGCAGTTTAATTCTATGTAACGCTAGGTCACGATAGGGTAGGGTCGCGGGTTAACGGTGGTTCCGTATTTAATATTATGGTAACGCGTACACTTACTTAGAGTGCGACGTTACATCTAGTAGTTAGGTATCTAGTTTCGGTTATCTTTACAGTTCTAACCTAACAGTTACGATAACGTAGCTATTTACGTGTCGTTATAAACGTCATATTTTTGACCGAGCGTTAGCGAAGATCTGTGTTTCAGCTTGGGCAAAAATGCTTCCGTATGTCCAGATGTTCTTTACAGCCCGCGTAGCCAACGTTACAATCGTTAACGCTCCGTAGCGTAGCGTAGTCATCTCTCTCTATCACTCTTCCATATTAGTGCGACTGTGACAGTTGCGTTTCGTTCGCCACGGAGCGTGAACGATATGCACGTTGGATACGCGGGCTGGTCGGAATTCTCAACCGATAGTCGTGAAATTTTGTGAGCAGGTTCGATAGTTAACATAATAGATTTTTATCGATTCATTTTTGGATTTTATTCGGGCCATACGTCAGTACGTCAAACATTAGCCAAAGCTACGATGTGTTTATTAAAAAAACGTCACTTTTGACACTGACATATCCAATCCACATCGTATCTTTAGGAATTTTTTGACGTATCTTAAAGTTCGAATAAATAAATAAATAATATACTTAGGACATTATTACACAAATTGACTAAGTCCCACAGTAAGCTCAATAAGGCTTGTGTTGAGGGTACTTAGACAACGATATATATAATATATAAATATTTATAAATACTTAAATACATAGAAAACACCCATGACTCAGGAACAAATATCAATGCTCATCACACGAATAAATGCCCTTACCAGGATTTGAAACCCGGACCATCGGCTTCAAAGGCAGGGTCACTACCCACAAGGCCAGACAGAAACATTTTCTACGAAATCCACCAGCATTATCCACAAATATATCGATATCATGACCCTCAACAGCCATCATATTTAGTTACGTCAGCCGTGGGCGCGTTATCAGTGTGCCGGGCGCAGCCACGCGAACAAGCGGCGACGGCGCCGCGGCGGCAGCGTCACATAGTATGACATATTGGAATTGGACCCATGTTCTTTCACTGATATGGTGATATGTGTTAATTATCAAACGGTGTCGCCATCTACTCAAGTATAAGCTAAAGGTATATCGCCATCTGTTCGAACGTAAATTTTCTTGATTTTTCGACGCACGTTTTTGTCTTTATTTATCTTAAACGGAGTTATCTATATCTTTCGTCCTAATCTATCACGGTAATAATCGAAAATAATTCTGGGTACAAGAACTTTGTATAAATGATATTTACAAACATCGTGTATTTAATTTGTTTTTTTATTGCTATACCTACTTTACGTCATTGTCATCCATACTTTTATGATTTTTGTATCCAAATTGGTCTTTCAAGGCATTCCAGAAAAATGTTGGGTCTATAGCCGATTAAATAAGTATGTACCTATGTTAAAGGCAACAATCATGGGACATTTAAGAGAATATTTGGAGTATTTTTGATATTTCACCGACACCTGTAAAATGTCTATCGCTTTACGCTTTAAAAGTTGAATGACCAATTCATCCTTTATGTTTTCTATATATTTAAGGACAGCTATTGCAGTTGCTTTCAATATTATTAACCAATTAAAACTATGTATTTTTGCTCCAGTCATGGGATGTACGGCGCCATTCATTTTCAAACTAACAAATATTCATGAAAAATTAAACTTAAGCAGCTCTTTGGCTCTTGTTTATGGTAAAATGTTGCCAGCCATTAAAAATTTATGGTAAATACCTGTTTTACAGGATTTGTCTATACCATCCCATTACTGGTGCCTGTTCCATTATAGGGGTGTTTACTATTATGTACGTGACGTTACTTTTTAACACTTCTGATAAAGCTAAGAACCCGATCTTTGGCATGATAACATTTGATTACCTTAGCTTTAAATTCAACAAATACTTTCTGCGTGTTATTAAGATAGCTTCCCTACGCGTCACGTTGCCGACAAAGTATTTTTTTATACTACGTCCGTGGCAGACAAGCATACGGCTGATGGTAAGCAGTCTCCGTTACAGAGGTAACCTATGATCTAACACTCGGCACCCTCGTTGAGCTCTGGCAACCTTACTCACCGACAGGAACACAAATATGAGACCTTAAAAGTAAAACTTTTTGTGGAATTTCCCTTTCAATTTAGCCTTAAAATAGAGTTCAGCTAGTCCATAACTCCTCTAGAAAAGTTCCACAAACTAAGACCAAAACAACCCGGTGAATACCAAATGCAACTTATGTTCGCTCGTTGCATAAACGGTTCAGTGACGTCAACTCGCCTATTTGGTGGCCGATCGGAATACGGTGAATAAACATGTCAACGGGACCACGGCCTAAATACAAAATGCAATAGCTATGAGCTTAGGACGAGTATGTTGGCACGTAGCAGCCAGGCGAGATTAAGATAATTTTACGGATGAGGTATTTTTAAGTCACTCTCGCGACATGTTTCGAAGAAGTCTCACTTTTCATGAACTAACAGTTTTTTTTATTATTTATTTATTTATCAAGGAGATAAAACAGAAACATGGAATGTGCAGGTACAATAAAATGTTTGTTAAATATTTGAGTACAGATGTTTCCTTAGTTGGTCACGATAGCCCCGTTTCGACAACATGTCGCGGGAGTGACTAAAAATACGTTCAAATTAACTTTCCATTTCTCATGCTCTGAAAGAGGGTCATTGTTGCAACAAAAAGTGCGCAGAAAGTGGTACGTTTATGCACTAGGCCATTTTACTTTCCAAGTACTTTTTTTACGATAAGCAGTTGAAATTTGGTTTTAAATGGATTTGTTATGCGATTCCCATTCAGATGTTTAACGCTTAGTTTTTGTTAATATTACGTCGCTGGCAAACAAGCATACGGCCCGCCTTACGGTAAGCAGTCTCCAGAGGAGTTACATGCGGGTTGCCGACCCTAACAGACCTCACCTCCAGCCTTTCACCTCTAGGTTAACAATTTACTAATAATCATAGTATGACTCGCAACACTTCAAATTCAACTCAGCTGATAATAATGGGATTTTCAGAGCTAGTTTCCCATTTTCCTCTCTACATTATTGTAACTAATATTTTGACGCAATTTGATGTAAATCAACCACAGCTATGCCCTGCTGTAAGTAATAATAAAACGAAGGGGCATAGTATGGGCGTACATCAAATTATGAAAAATATATTTAAATTTTTCAATATCCAAATGGGAACTACGTACAAATGGAGAATCGACCGTCCTCTTTCCTCTTAACATACAAATAGCCATGTCAGATAAACGTCAGTCCGTACAATACATATGATGACCGAGGTTTTCGAAAGAGGGGTAAGCTCATAGTGTTGTGTTCCTGCCAGTGAGTAAGGTTGCCAGAGCTCAACGAGGGGGGAGGGGGTTAGGGTCGGCAACGCGCATGTAAGTCCTCTGGAGTTGCAGGCGTAGATAGGCTACGGATACTGCTTACCATGAAGTGGGCCGTATGCCTGTTTGCCACCGACGTAGTATAAAAAAAAAGCTCTTAAAGCGAAAGTTGTTAAATCCTCCAAGTATGGAGTGTGGAATTAAGCGGAGTGACATCTCTTATGGTAGAACTGTTGCAAAAGTGTCCAGCTGTCAGCTATAAATAGTTCCAAATCTCTCCAGAGTAGCGCTAAAGTAGCTAAGAACCTAGGCGCTATTGACGGAGTGAAGTGCGCAGTCTATGATTTGATTTTTTTGTACAAGTATTCTAGGTATTGTAGCGCCACTTATTTAAGGTTTTTTGATGACACTTTTGGGTACATGGAGATTTATTTCCTTACCTCCACCTTCCGTACCTCCAAGTCTATAAAGGTATACTTTAGTAAATGTTTCATTATCTATGTATTTCCCCGTCTATTATGTTCGAGCTAGCTTGACCAATCAGGACCATTTCTGGAACGTATTAAGTGAAAAAAATATTGCATTATACATCAGGAAAAAAGATTATGGCATATTTAGTGGATTTTCGGTTCAGGTTCAATGTTCTTTTACAAAACACGGAACGGTTCTGTTCGGTGACATTTGGCACGGGCTCCAGATAAATATTAAAGTTGATCGTGAAATATTTTTGAGGAAAAGTGAACATCTACGCAGTAACATTTCAGTCTGTTATTAACATTGGAGTTGCCAAAATTCTTAAGGCTGATTATGTAGATTTATTTAGGGATTGGAGATTTGAACTACCTAATAGAAGAAATTTGGTTGGAGAAAATTTGAGTCCCATTGAAGGACATAGGATAGTTATAGTTAAGTCGGCGGCAGGTGCTATATATACATTTCAGGGCCATGAATTGTTTTTTTTTTAAGTTTTTTTTTTAATTTAGCCTGCCAGAGTGCAAATATCTTTTGAAAGTTATCCGTACTGCAATTTATTGCCATCACTTGTGATAGTTGTGACGTTTCGACATTAAGTGCCACGTTTTGAATAATCTATATTAATAATTCCGTCGAGGTTTACGGTAAACCCGAATGAAATTATACTCAAATGAAAGAGCGTTAAAAAATAAGGCTTTGAATCGACTACATATATTGGCAATATTCGGATTATCGCGTATTTTGCATTTAAAAGTGTTAATTTAATGACAAACACATTTTGAAAGGTAGGCCGTATTAAATTTGGAAAATGACAGCGACGGCTGCGTTCGCAAATTGTGAATACGTTTGCGACGGCATGTTGGTTGGCACCCAATGTGTAGATGCACAAACTTTTTTTAAAGAATCACTACCTAAATGATGTATAAAGTAAGGCGCGGTAAATAAAATTTTCTATGGTAGGACAACCCTTCACGCCTAGATTTTATAACCGCATTTTTCTACTGACTAACTGAGTGTGCCAGAGTTATTATTTTACAAAGCCGGGTTTTCGTCTAGTAACATTATAATAAATGTTGTATTTTTGAGTAGTAAGATAATTCGTTTGGACCTACACGAACCACCCTTAGAATATCTGGCCCAGGGGTCACCAAATGGCGGACCGAGGTCCGGATCTGGACCGCCGACGTGTGCATTACATTTGCTTATTTAATAAACTCAATTGGAAACGGACTGCGATGGTCATTTTATTTTTAATTTGGATCTCTGTAGAAACTAATTAGCGATCCCTGAATTCTGTCCGTATCAAAAATACACGCTGTATGAATTCGCATACGTGCGTACAGTCGCGTCTGAAAATATCGATACGGACAAAGTGCCAAAAATATGTATACACTGCCTTAATACATGGACAACAAGGTCGTGTATACATATTATTTGGCACTTAGTCCGTATCGATATTTTTAAACGTGACTGTACAAAGCGAGCTACCAAATACAACTCCAATCTAATTTCAGCACTTCAAACCCCAAAATATAGCCTATTTGGCGTGAAATTGTAATTAGAATAAAACGTTTATTTCAGGTACGGAAATAACGATCGCAACACCAATTAATTGACCTTTACATGGTTGATAGGCGAATCAGATGGCGATAACGAACACGAGTTTGTATTTGTAATAACAAACACTTCCACTAATCACGCTAAATTCAATCTTATCTGCTTCGCCACATGGCACACAGGCGGATTTTCCTAAATTTCTGGCCAAAAGTCCAATGTACCAAATCAACGATAATAGTCACGTGACTTTATTTTTTGTATCTGTATCGTTCCTATGATTTAATGACAACCCTCATAACAATTTAAACTAACGTTTTCATAACTACCCACATTAACGAAGTATCGACTTCTGACCAAAGGCTAATTACTTGTTAAAATTAAGTGTATTTATATAACTTATTCTATTGTTTTGGAGTTGTTTGGTGTGATTTATATAATGGATTGTGAAGCTGGAGGTATGTAACTATATATTTAACATGAATGTTCATACTTTTCAGTTTGTTTATACACAGGAAAAAAAAAGTTAATTTACAATCGAATTTTTACCTGTTGGTTACTTATATTAGTGTATAAAGTTCAATATTCAATAGAATCTGACTACTGAATGAATATTATAGTAAAGACAAACATATTAGCTAAACTATTTTGATAGTTTAGGTTGCTAATACGTGCTAATCTGTTTTTTATTAGACAATTATCAGTTGGAAGTAAAAATCACGAAAACAGTTTTTTTTTTTTTTTTCTTTGTTTTTGGGTTCATCTTCTGAGAATATCATTATAAGTCGTCAATAATTGCTTGAATATTATAGAACGTGCAATTCGAAAGATAATAATGAAAAACTTAACAATCTTTTTAACCAAGTAGCAAGTTTCTTAGGTGTTGAGGATGGTCTCACAAATGACTCAAAACAATTATTATCTAAGTTCGTATTCGACTACAAACAAAAGTGGGCATCTGTTAGAAGAAACAATGCCTATTACAAAAAAAAATTATATATCGCTTTCTTATAATCCTTTTGGCACTTACAAGTACGTTTCTAATTAATGCAAATAAATTTAAAATTTATTGCTGCAAGACAGCTGTTGTCTTTATCAAACATTATCCATGGGGGTACCCCCTACCAACAACTGTACATAAAATCTTATTTCATGGCCATGAAATAATGAAAAATTGTATAGTGCCTTTGGGGTTACTTTCAAAAGAAGCTCAAGAATCCAGAAATAAAGACATAAAAATGTACAGAGACAGTTATTCGAGAAAATTTAGTCGGATCCAAAATGTAGAGGATGTGTTTAATAACCTTCTTGTATCATCTGATCCTTACATAAAAGGATTTAAAAGTAAATGATTATCCAGTATTTACTGGACATGTAAGAAAAAAACTAATAAAATAAATATAGAAACAGTGAATTGACCTTAAATAAAGTTGTAGTTTAATTTAAATATGTTTTTATTTGATTCCTAAAGCGTTTCTAACTTTTAATTCAATCCATTAGTTTTGGCCAGAAATTTAGGAAAATCCGCCTGTGTGCATGGTCGGGATTCGGTTTACGTATTGTGAATAAACAACAACAACGGAGCATCGCCTGAAACTTGGCCTGTGCGTTATCGTATGAAAAAATAATGAAAGTGCCTGTTGTCGTATTAACCCGATAGATGGCGTTGACTTTCGACGTGTCAATATAACTTGAACTGTATTATATTATAATATAGATGGGTGGCACCCGGGGTGAATAGAGATGGCGGGGTGAATAGAGATGGCGGGGTGAATATGGATAAAAACTGAGAATTACATATACCTGATAATTTCTTAAAAACTAGCTAGAAAAATTGTACCATACAAAATCTACTATTATTTTCAATCACATGATACAATTTGTGTAATTAGTTTTTAAGAAATTATTAGATAACCGTCAAGC
Source organism: Cydia pomonella (assembly GCF_033807575.1). Lineage (NCBI taxonomy): Eukaryota > Metazoa > Arthropoda > Insecta > Lepidoptera > Tortricidae > Cydia > Cydia pomonella. Next base: position 3,289,318 of record NC_084710.1, on the reverse strand, counting down.
CAATGTGATATATTGCATTACCTGCTATATGGGAAATAAGCCTTTCCATTTAATTTCAATATATTATTTATCTTTATTAATACATGGAAATCGTACCATAAAAGGGGTCTTCACTTGCATCAAATCGGGCAGTTCTGATTTTTTTATATGTTGTATGTAATGAGGTGGTAATGACAAATATAATTTTTCCACCTCGAAATCCCTCCGAAACATTGTAAAATTCATGAAAAACCATTAAATTTTGGAGCATTTTTCAGTTTTTGCCATTTTTACCACCAAGGACCTGTTTTACGGTAGTAGTCATATAAATTATTTTAAAGAAGACTAAATTTGCAACAAAATGAGAATAGTTGGGTCTCGATAAGCTGAATAGTTTCAAAGATACAGCTGTTCAAATGTTTGCAAAATTTCTTAAATAATACAATTTAGAGTTTAGGGTGTCTGTCAAAAATATTTTTCTACTAAAGGTGTGCTTTTTATTATTTTTATATATAGTATAGGGTATATAATTATTTATAATAAAAAAAACAAAACCATAATCTTTTCCGTAGTTAAAAATAGTTCTTCCAAGTTACGCTGTGGCAGCCAATCATAAATCGATGTTCCCAAACAATATTTTTCACTACATTATGCATCCCTGTTGTTATCGAGTGAGGTTAGAAATCCTGAAATGGGAGCTTGGTCTGTACTATACTATAAAGATTGTTTTTGTGACCAGCAAACGAGCGCGAGATTTCCTGCAACTGCAAAAAAGGTTGTACCAGCAGCTGTGGTTGCAGAAAAGCAGGACTCAAATGCTCGGCTGTTTGCAACCACTGCAGCGGCCAATCTTGTGATAACAAACCAGACCTGATGTGTGATGACATTGATGAACCTACCATCGATGACCCACCATCAGATGACGATTTCGACCTACCTGAGCTGGTCGTTGACGAAATGCTACCGAAGCAAGCTCCCAAAAGGTGTACCGTCAATCAAAGATATACAAGAAAAACTAATAATACAACTCCTGTGACGACCTCAACTTCAACCGCCACATGCAAAGATAATATGTATAACACAGTCTTTAAATTTTTATGCTGTAATTATTTCTTTTTAAAATTATAATGCTTATTTCATAAGTCGTATTTCATTTTGTTTACTCACCTCAGCAACTTTGAACAGCTGTAGCTAGGGAACTATCAGATCTTAATACATCAAATTGGTCTCGTTTTGTTAAAAAAATTGTCTTCTTTAAAAACGTATATGAATTTATGCCGTGAAATAGATCAATAATTGACCACATTGACGAGAACAAGTAAAAACTCGAAAAAAATTTTTTTTTTGAAATTTTGCAAACATTTGAACAGCTGTATCTTTGAAACTATTCAGCTTATCGAGACCCAACTATTCTCATTTTGTTGCAAATTTAGTCTACTTTAAAAGAATTCATAGTGACTTCTACCGTAAAACAGGTCCTTGGTGGTAAAAAATGGCAAAAACTGAAAAATGATCTAAAATTTAATGGCTTTTCATGAATTTTACAATGTTCCGGAAGGCTTTCGAGGTGGAAAAATTATATTTGTCATTACCACCTCATTATATACAACATATAAAAAAATCAGAACTGCCCCATTTGATGCAACTCAAAATGTACCAATTCCATGGATTATATATATTTACGAGATTTTGAATAGCTTTTGTCTTCTAATTTACACCATAACAAATGAATTTTAAAATCTATGGGCATATTTTTATCAATGCATCCACAAAATACGCGTAAGTAAGTACCTGCTGCATTTTTGTTGTTTTCAAAGTTACCATCGCTAAGCGTAGGTGTTGCAAGAGCTACACATTGACATAACACACTAAAATGGTACAAATCCGGACCCAGCTTTAAATGTATCTTTGATTTAAAATCTCAAGTTAAAAATTAATACCAGCGACGGAATATACATAGACAAAGCTCTTAGTACATTTATGACTACGAAAAACGGTGTATATGACTGACACTAAACTTATCTGACACATATCACTGAAAGGTATCCTTTCTCCATACCCACCCGCAGTTTTAAATATTAATGAACACACAAGTTTTCTCTCCTGTGGTCAATAGTTAACAGCTTATAGGCATATAGGTAATGATTTTATCATACTTATCCATAATTTTAGTTGAGGCTTAAATAAAAGGAGTACCTTTTCATGTGGATAAGGGTTAAAATAAGAAAATTAACCTTTATAGCCCTTAATGGGTATGTCTACAGGAAAGACAGTTTTGAGTTTGACCCCAATACAGTTACCGCTATAAAAAAAAGTTGAGACGGTCAATAAAAGTTTAGATTAGCAAAAATAAAATTATATTTGTCAAAACTGCCTTATTGAGGCCGTGGGACTTAATCAATTTAAGTGATAATGTTCTAGCTAGCTTAGCTATTTAAAAGTCTTGTGCGCCTTTAGAATATTGGACATTGTCAAGTTGGGCGCCGTACAGTTATGTCACTCACGGCACAATTCCCGTGGATTCATTTTTGAGCTCTGGTCTGACTTCTATACTTAGTTATTCTAGTTTGATAATAATACAAACTGATCACTGTTATTGTGATCCAGAATGGAACATAAAAAAGGCGTGAATATCCGTAGTTACCTCCATTTTCATGATCATCGCGTGTTCAACAGAGAGTTGCGTTCCACCCCACAATATGATGCCTTAAGTACAAATCAACTAACAAATTGCGTAATACAGCCCATGCAACATTCGCGCTATGACAGCTCTATAAATTATTGACAAGCCTTACAAGGAAGGATTTGGAAATTTTGGGTCTTTCAACTTTCAACGTCTGTTGTCAAAAAGTACTCCTTGCCGGTAATAATGATTTGTTTTACAATTGGGGGCAAAATTGCCACCGAATGAGGAAGATACTAACTGTAAAATATCAAACAGAATCAAATCCAAATGAACGTTATTAAATATATATACATACATAATGGATATATACAGATGATTACTATAACTAGCTTATATCTAAAATAGGCCCTTGAGGCATTGTACCAAGGATGCTGGCGGCATTTCCTCGTTGTATCGCAATACTGATACGTTGTGCGAGGAAGCCGCCAGCTCTTCGGTCACCAGTTACGTCAACCAGACGTTTCGCGATTTCTCCAAAAAACTAAAAATCAATTTTGCCAGCCAACATAAGGAAACAACTCAAAATTTGCATCTGATTACTTTGCCCCGCATGTGGATAAAATGCAACTTTCTCATTTATTATTGAACAACCTCTTGCCAGTTGGTGTGGTGAAAAATATAGAATAGAATAGAATAGATTTTATTTGTATTGATTGTACATCGTCATATTACCTAAAACTACTTTTTAGTTTTTACACGTAACAGTGAGCAACACAATAATAAATTATAAATATGAAGTATACTGAAAACAAATTAAACTAAACATTCTTTTCATTAAATTGAATTATAGAAACAAATTACAAATATTAGTATGTACCACTGAAAAATCGCAACATGGCCAAGGCCAAATAGAATCTTGTCAGGCTATATACGGTATTACAGTGTCTTAGCTCAGCAGCCACGTTTCTCTGAAGGAATACATGAATAAAAAACTATCAATTGTAACTTTTTCAATTTTCCATCACCCGTTAACAAGGTTCGAGTTTAATATAAAATAATAAAATAAATAAAATTTTATTTTCAGGCATCATGTACATTAGTACACTCATATCACACTAAAGAGAATTGCTTAAAACTAATATACCTATGTAAAGTAGGTAACACTGAAAGTTCTTAGAAAGGGCCACTTAGAGATCATTAAACCCTTTTCTTGGTAATGTGTCTTACACAGAATACATAATTTTACTTAAGGCTTGAACTCACGAGTTTTTTATTTATTTGCCGAGATAAGAAATAACAAAAACAAGCTTATAAATAAATAAATAAATTTACTCTTTATACATTTTGAGTTATACCCAAGTCAATCGGTTGTATTTCAGGATTGCTGGCAATTTTAAAATTGTATGTCGAGCGTTAATCCAGTTGACCCGAGAAATTTTTCGTGTCATTTGTACGATTTTCATTGTGAGCTCAGCCAACAATAGAGATAAAATAAACTTCAGATATATTTTCACTTTAAAGCCCAGATCTCTTACTACATCGCAGTTGTGCGATTAATAAAAAATACCTACCGCCTAAAAGATGCATATCAGCAGATTTTAACATCCTTCAATATTTCTATGATATCAGTAAAAAAAAACTTCCATGAATATTTCTACCTAAAAAACTTTAATCCCGATGTGTACAAAACTTTTGAGAATCCAAAATTGACATACAAAAAGGGTTTTGGGAGTATGAGTCGTGTGTGATTTAATTAGGTTGATCCTATTACTAATGAAATTTTTACGCGTGATCAGAAAGAATTAAAGGATGCATTAAAATAAAGACTGACGGCCTAATTACTTCTATAGTTTTCTCTGTTCTAAAAACTTTCAGTTTGCTCCTCATATTCTCCAAGTTTCCTGGACAGCACCTTGTCGTGATTAGGCGCTAGGCACACTGAATCCGATTCACACGTCGCTTCAACGTGCGAGCGGGATGTTGCTATAATACGTGCATAGCATTGTCTGGTTCAAACATCTGAGCGACGTGCGAATCGGACCCATTGTGCTAAGCACCTTAGAGCGACAAACGCGACTAACCAACGTGGCTAGCGACGACTGCAACATCGAACATAGCTTCAAGGTTACTGCACGGTTTTGTGACATTTGCGACAGTATTCGCTCGTGTGGTACCTACCAACCTATCAACCTATCAACCTGCTAACCTACCAACCTACCAACCTGCCAACCTGCCACCCTACCAACCTACCAACCTGCCAACCTACCAACTATGGAAGGTAGAGTTAAGGAACGCAATCTCCATAGGCAGAACTTATGCAAAAGTGTCCAGTGGTCAGCTATAAATAATAGTTCCAAATCTCTCCAGATTAGCGTTAGAGTAGCTAAGCACCTAGGCGTTATTGACGGAGTGAAGTGCGCTGTCTATGATTTGATTTTTTTTTCAAGTATTCTAGGTATTGTAGCGCCACCTATAAGGTTTTTTGATGACACTTTTTGGTATATGGAGATTCCATTCCTTATCTCCACCTTCCGTACTACCAACCAACCTCCCAACTAGCAAAATAGGTGCTTATAGTATTCTTCGAGAGTACTTCTTTTGTACTTATAAGATACCTGTGCTTTGCTACAAACCTGGATTTGGGCACAGTTATAGGAGCATTCCTTGCTTATAATGATCTTATAATCAACTTGCAGAATGTTACTAAGCCTTATAATACACTTACAGAAGCGCAATTACTCCTATAATGTTCTGAGGCTATGCCTATTTAAACACAAATACTCTTATTAATAACTGACATAAGTATGTTATAAAACAATCGTGTATATATAATGCACTAGTAATGTTCTTAGTTATTAGTTATAAGTACATTTTATACTTACACTTCTCTCCGTTCGTGCAGTTGTTTTGTGATAAACAATTACTTAGGGTCTCCCCAAACCAGTCGACGCGGAGTCGGCTTTCGCCGAGTGTTTTACACCACACTATTCGCATTTAGCCGATCGACCGTCTCCGCGGTTGGACACCTGCGTTTAGCAGTCTCATCCTCCTTGCGGCCGTAGAGACGCCCGATCGCCTGCGACTTGCTATCGCAACAGTTGTAAAGCGACGGTCGGCTCTCCCGTGCTCCGTCCTGCCGTCGAGACGTCAGACAGCACACGTACAGCCGTTGAGTCCGACGAACAGATGTAGGACAGCGGGTGATCGGCAATCGTAAATCTCATTTTTGGAGACTGGTTGTTAGTAACAACCTGAGTTTTAAATTGAACAGACCTGTAAGATTATTTTCCTTGGTAATTGTTACATATTATATAATAACCTGTGATGATGGATATTTTACGTAGACGGGCATGGAAAAAAAGGCTTACCAGCATTTTTATCGTAGCCTACTTGTTGGAAGAGATAGAACAGCAGCAAAAGCGGAGGCGACCGTGGGTTGATTCTTTGTGGCAATATAGATTTGAGACTCGATCCAAAAATGTTCTACGATTATTATGGCCGTCATCGGCTCTGTTCGGCCGTCGTCAGCTATGTTCGGCCGTCGAAGACGCTGATCGGCTTCCGCCAGCTCTGACCGGTCCTTATCGTAGGTACTCGGCCGTGATCGGAGCCGTTCAACTCTTTCCGGCACCGTACGGCGGTATAAGGAGATTTATGAATGCGAACGTGTGCGGTAGGCTGCAAACAGCGTCGTACGAATGCGAACAGCTTTACGGCAAAACGCCGTTTTCCCGTCGAAAGACGTCGTTTCGCGTGGGCCGAGCCGATTTACGACTTATTCGCTCTTATTGCGTTGACATAAAGCTTTTTCCGTACGCGATTTGCCGAAACGGCGTCGACTAGTTTGGGGAGACCCTTAAAAACCAAACTTAGGAAAGTTCATATGGCTTATTAATGAAACCATCATAATTTGTTTCACTTTAGAACATACATAAGCATGGTAAAATATTGTGTACATGGTGTGTAAACTCACCGGGGAAGTCATTTTTATTGTAAATGTCTACCAAAATGTGTTTAATTTCTCAATGCGCTTCGAAAATGAGCTCATAGAATATTTATTATTAAAATAATATTCATACAATTATTACGAATATCCGCCATGTTTATGAAATATTCTGCATCAAGTGTGTTATGGGACAATTATAGGTACATTTGCACTTATAGCAGTTTCAATCCAGATAACTCGCCTCCATATTAAAATATATTAGGGTTCCTCGCGAAATCTCCTCGTACCGTACCTACTACAATCTATAAATCCTAACAACATTAATTTAATTATATTTTATCATTTTAGTTCTTTTCGCGTAGGTGGCATTTTTAAATGTTAACTGCTTTTTAAAATATGTCTTTGTTAAAACGCAACGAGTGTATGATACCACATTTCCTATATGAAACGATTCCATGAATCAAGATTGCCCAGTTTTATAGACATCCATGGATCTTACAAATTTTTTTTCATACCTACTCAGTATTTTTTTAAATTGTAGTTGCATTCTTCTAAAACTTATCAAACTTTTTCCTTTGAAAATCAAAAAATAATTTAATTACGGAACCCTCGTTTACATCACCTGTTTTAGCACAGAATTGAATCAGAACACAATGACAAACGTTTACTTGTAAAGTGATTGATCGAGTATCATACATGGTTGTTTAATCTAATATCGCTCTAATAAAGTACGAATACATTTAAAAGAATCTTGAATAAGTCTATTAACGAAGCAAACTTATAATAATCCCAGCTTAGTGTATTATTATATCTTGTGGTTTTACAGAATACTACTATAGGATCAAATATTATTCAAGACTATTTGATCTTCCTGCATACTATTATAGGATACGTATACTTAATAGAGCCTTATAAGGATAATCTTGTAAGAAACTAGAATACTGTGATATAAAAACAAATGATCTTGAGAGTATTTACGCTTGTGAAATGCTACTATTAGTAACAATATCTTGTAACTGTTTTGTGCGCTTGTCTTGTAGCAAACTACAGGAGTGTGAAATAAAAACAAATGATCTTGAGAGTATTTGCGCTTGTAAAATGCTACTATTAGTAACAGTATCTTGTAACTGTTTTGTGCGCTTCTCTTGTAGCAAACTACAGGAATGTGAAATAAAAACAAACGATCTTGAGAGTATTTGCGCTTGTAAAATGCTACTATTAGTAACAGTATCTTGTAACTGTTTTGTGCGCTTCTCTTGTAGCAAACTACAGGAATGTGAAATAAAAACAAACGATCTTGAGAGTATTTACACTTATGAAATGCTACTATTAGTAACAGTATCTTGTAACTGTTTTGTGCGCTTATCTTTTAGCAAACTATAGCACAAATATATAAGAATGAATGCTCTTGAGTATGTTACAGCTTATCGCATGCTATTATAAGTAAAATACTCTAAAACAATGCCTTTATAAGAACGTTATTAGTAGATAATTACTAATAATATTGAATTGTAGGATCACTTTGCTAGTTGGGCTACGACGTCAACAAGAGACTAAGTGATTCATTGACATAGGTCGTGTCATTCACGACGATGCGTGCCTTGCCTCGTATTGTCATGTCATGAAAAGGTTACATTTAACAAATCGGCGCGGCATCGTGGATGACACGAACATATTTACGAAATAAGTATCATGCTGACCACAAAACTCCACTGCCAACCTACCAAAAAAAGAACCTAATAAAACCAGTGTTCTTGACTTTTTTACATGTAGGTACAGTACAGTCAGCAACAATAGCAGCGGATGAAACAGCACACCAAAATTTTCTGCCACCCTGAAATATTATTTCAAATAGTTATATTAATATATTCCAGAATATGTGTTTCCCACAGGTGCGCATGTGGTAAGAGCGTGGACCAACTGGGCCGCCATCTCTCTTGTGCAAAAAGCGCCAGCCGTCTATATCGCCACGGCACTATTAACAATTTGGTCCGTCGCGCGCTTACCACCGTCTCTGTGCCTGCAATTTTAGAACCATTGGGCATAGTGGGCGACGACGCACTAGCCGCTCGGGAATACCTCGGCAGGAAACTCATTCCACAGCCGAAGTGTTCGCGGGAGGAAATTCCTCTTAAACCGCACGGTACGCGACCATTTAGGTTCTATAGTGTGTGAGGATGTACAACCTGCCGACGGCGAGCGATGATAGAAAGCGGCCGTTGGCATCATGTCAAACAATTCTTCAGAGCACAGCCCATTGTACAAGCGGTAGAACACACACAAGGAGGCAAAGTCTCTCCTTAGGCTTAAAGGTTCAATACCGCTTGTGAGTTTGGGATCGTCGACGATTCCTACAGCGCGCCTTTGGACTAAATCGAATGCTCCAAGCTGGCATGCAGGTGCTCCTGCCCAAAGGTGACAGAAATACTCCATATGGGGTCTGTCTTGCGATTTAATGTATGGGCAACTTTTTTAGTAATATGCTGAGTCTCCTACTGTAATTAACAGTATTCCATTGCACTATTTATCATATCAACTAACCTATATTTATATTGTTTACTATATATAGTATATAGTTATATTTATATTGTTACCAGTTCCTATAAAAATACACAAAGGTGATATATGACTGGCCAGTACTGTACATCAAAAGGTCACCTAATGACAATATAACTTCTCGTACGTCGTCTCTACCTATAGGCAAAGCGTAAAAAAGACGTGACAAAAACCATTAAACAAAGGAAAACAAAACTCAGGCATTACTATTTAATTTACTTTTAGTCGTAATTGGGCTCTTCATTTGGTTTCATTAATTTGAAACAACTCGGAGGTAGACAGGACAGGCGTGGGTGGACCTTTATTTTTAAAAGATTACCGTAAACTGGGATTACTTTGGTTCGCGGGGTAACATTGTTCAAAAGAATATTATGTGTTTGGCATGCTTGACACATAATTTATTTATTTAAGCTTTATTGCACAATACATGAAGAGTACAAATGGCGGACTTAATGCCAGAAGGCATTCTCTACCAGTCAACCATGGGCTAAACCGAACGATCTAGTTGGTGCAGGGTCAGAATACAGTTACAGTAAAATGGAATGAAAGCGTTCAGAAACGATTTTCTCCAATTTCACCCCACGAATTAAAGTAACCCCAGTTTACCGAATATAGAAATTCGTTGGTTTTCTGTGAATTAAAACCCTGGATTCGGTCTGAACTATTTGACGTTACTGCATTGGTCTAATTTCGATGTTATTTAAGGCATGTAGCAAGTAATGGCTTAAGGTTCAGTACGTTCAGGAAACGGAGTTTAAAAAAAGTCGTAGTTCTTTTTTCTCACAATACGGCTGGTATAAATTTAATTTGCAATCTTGAGGCCTTTCTCAAGTGACTGTATTGATTCCAATCCTGAGTTTCTGACTTTCGCTCTATAGAAGAAAATCACGAACGTATGTGTCTAAAATGCACTTTACGAATTTGGAACGAATTACGCAACTAAAGCTAAAAATATGACAATTGCTCCAGAAATCTGCAATATTGTTTTCACTCAAACATACCGATTATTTTATTTTATTAAAACTGTAAAAAAAAATTGTGTGTTTTTACCCTCGACGGAACGGAGACGTTTGGAGTGAGAGGATATTTGTACAAACCAATGTTGCCATTTTTCTCAAAAACTACTAGTCCGATTTTGATGCGGTTTTCAGTTATGGGTTCGGGTTTGATTGGTGCATGTTCTTAGATAGGTGTTACGGTGACAACTCACCAGGGGGCGCTGCAGTAAACATTTAATTTGTGCAAAATCACAACTAGGAGTCCGATTTTGGTGCCGTTTTTCAGTGATGAGTTCAACGCAGATTGAGAAGACCAACATTTAAATCAGTATGAAACTTTAATCCTTAATACAAATTAATTTCGCATAATTAGCATTTATTAAAAAAAATCTAAGCGAGTACATAATCGAAAGTTGGCCGAAGGTCGTAAAGTCCGGGGAAGCCTTCGCAGTCTGGTTTCGGTAAAGTAATGAATTTCACTTCCAACTTGTCGAATCAAATTATAAAGTTCAGCCGTCTAAACACGGGCTTTCGTGGTATTTTGTGTATTATTATTAATGGTGGCTTTTTTTATGGAAACAGGTTTAGTTTACCTTAAGCTATTTATCTTTATCTATATTCCGACGAAAATTAAAATTTACAACCATGGTACAGTCATCATCAGATATAACGGATCGGCCGAGGTACTCACAAATATCTGAACACGCACTCTAACGATCACAATCTGTAAATTAAGGAAAAGCGGTGTTGCCCAATACAGGCAAATTTTGCGGTAAGCACTATCCCCTACTATATACACACCTGTATATTTTACGAAAATAAATAATTTTAATTTAATTTAACGCCTTTACAATAGAGGCGTGTTCAGATATTTGTGAGCGCCTTGGCCGCACCGATATATCTGATAGCGACTACAACCGGCGTCTCTCTTGCACTTACACATTGCTAGTATAATTAAAGCAAGGTAAGTAATAAATAAAGTAGTAGGTAGTTTGGAGTGGATTGGAGCCCAGCACCTTCGAATTGACAGTCGGACGCCTAAAACCAGAGATGTGACTTATTTGAAATACTTGTATTTGAAATGCGAATACAAAATGCAAAATACCTATTTTGTATTTTACAAAATATTTTACAAATCTAAATTATTGCTTTTAAAAATTGACCGTTAAAAACCATGACTTAAAATTCCAACCAACCGATTAACATGAGGAAACAAAAACAACACGAATTTTGCACTCTAGAGGACTGATTGACATTGACACACTGTTTTTAACGAATAAAGAAAGACTTTTCAATTTCAACTTGTAAATTCCGACTAATACTTTTAAATTCAGAGTAGATATTCACTATTCAAGAGTACCCTTTATCGCAAAGTATTTGTATTTAAAAAAAGTATTTTCAAAATACCGATTTTGTACTTAGTATTTTAAATACAAATACGAAAACTATTTAGTATTTTGCATTTGAAATATCTAGTATATCAAGGAAGTATTTGTATTTGATTTTATTCTTTATTTACAATATCAATATACATAATGAATATATACAGAGGAATACTATACTAGCTTCTATCTAAAATAGGCCCTTGAGGCATCGTATTTTGTATTTAAATACTTTTTATAAAATATTTTTCACATTTCGCCACTTTCATTTATAAGAATACTGTACAGCTTAACATATCAATAAACTTTGGTATTTATTCCATTTTAATATTACTTACATATCAACAGAGATGCGATTTATTTGAAATACTTCTATTTCAAATGCAAATATAAAATGCAAAATACCTATTTTGTATTTTGCATTTAAATGCCTTTCAGTAAAAAACATTTTGTATTTTATTTGAAATACCTTTCGATATGTATTTTGCATTTTTAATATTCATTTCAAAATGCAAAATACTTTGTGATTAAGTTTAGCCAACATTAGCAGTCAAACAAAATGAATTGAACGAATGACGCTTGTATTGCCGAATTTGACCGTTAGAGGCGCCTGAGGGCCTACCGCGAACCACGTTCGACGTGTTGCCTCCCTGTCACACTTACGTACGAATTTACAAGTGCGACAGAGAGGCAAAACGTCGAACGTGGTTCGCGGTAGGCCCCTGATAGCCATGCGTGCCCTTTTTTACTTCTTTAGTGCGCGCCTTATGTCGGACTAGTGTCAATGTCAAAAGAAAACTACGAACATTATCTATGGCTATAAAAACGTAACGCCACTGACGCCGACGATTCGATTTCACGGATTTATTGTTTGCTGGTGCTGGTGAAGTGGTTACTGATTTAATTTGATTACCTACTTTTATGATATTGAAGTGTTGTTGTTATCCCTACAATACTGAAACGGCTATGTACTGTACTGCAAGATAATTTAGATAATGTAAACAGACGTGACGTGGTGGATTTGGTGTGTGGTGCTGGTGTTTAACAATTCTAGCAAAAAAAATGTAAGTACTTACTGAAATACAAATAAAATAGGTAAATAGTATAAACAAATAAAATACATACTAAAAAGAAAAGACGTCAACTAACTTAAATTGATTTTAAGCTTTATAAATTATAATAGTTCAGTTAGTGTTAATATCTACTGTACAAGTAGCAACATACAAAGCCTACTTTCATTTTTAGTTGGAAGGTAAAGTATTGTATTTTCAGTTGTGTTTTGTGTCAACGTGTCACCATTCACCAACAAAATAATGAATGTCAAACCAGTAAAGCTAATGAATAACAGCTATAGTATTAGATTCAATAAATAATTCGTGTTTGATTGTATTTCAGGGATAACCCTAATCTACCATTTATATTAAGGCACTGTTTTAAAGACGTGAAGAAGGAGGCTGATCATGAAAGCAATATAAGTGCTGTTTGCAAGATATGTTCAAAAACATTGAAGGGAAGTCTGCACGCAACAACAAACTTCTTAAACCATATTAAAGTAAGTGTAACCTATGAAAACTCGCTTTTGTATGATATGATATAATAACATAGCTATAGGATACCTATTAGTTACTATTAAAATTAACGAACTATTAATTAAGAATAGGTAATGATGTAATTTTTTCTGCGTTAATAAATAATTAACCTGGTTGTTGTTTTTTCTTTAGAGAAAAGGCCATGACGATCTTCTGAAAGAGTATGAAGAATTGAAACCCCAACATACAAAGAAAAGAAAGTGTAGTGTTGCAGAATCTGACAACAATAGTACCGCAAGTACGGCAAAAAAAATGAAACAAAGTATTCTTACAAATGCTTTACAGAAGTCAATAAATCTGGATAAATTAATAATAAACTTTGTTGTTGACACAATGTCACCTATGTCTATAGTAGAAAATAAGTCATTTAGAGCTTTAATTGAGGGAGCTCAACAACTTACACGTCCACCAAAATTGATGTGCCGCCGTACATGCAATAATAAAATTGCTGATGCATACACACAATATAAAGGTAATCTAAAACATAAATTGAAGGCTGCTCAATACGTCTGTACCACAGCAGATATTTGGTCATCTTCGAGACGCAGTTACTTAGGTATGACTGTTCATTGGATAGATTCGGACACATTTGCAAGGAACAGTTCTTCTCTTGCCTGCAGAAGATTCAAAGGATCCCACACATTCGATAAGATAGTGAACTCATAATTGAAATACATGAAGAATATGACTTAAGATTGTCCAAAATAACTAAAACAGTAATGGACAATGGCTCCAACATGGTAAAAGCTTTTAAAATATTTGGGAAACCTGATCTAGAAACTGATACAAGTGGTGGACCCCTGTTGAATGTTGATTTAGAAATTTTGAAGGGAACATAAATGAAAACCTTGACAATAACAATCAGCAAGATGATGATGATAATGATGATATATTAGCCCTGCATGAGTTTCCTGAACCTCAAGAAAATGATTTATACCTTCTGCCCAACCATGAGAGATGTGCAACCCATACCTTACATCTGATTCCGGCACGGGACATTGATAAAGCCAGACATAAAAATAATTCATACCGGAAACTACATGATGCAGCTATGGCTAAATGTCAGGCTGTTTGGAATATATGCTCTAGGTCACCGAAAGCATCTGAAATTTACTTGGAAGTTACTGGTAAGTCTCCAACTAGCCCCTGCCCAACTCGGTGGAATTCATATTACAATTGTATAACAGATATATTACAAGTCCAAGAAACCATAAATGAAGCTTTAAGAAAACTGGGATTATCAGTCCTGAAAGAAATTGAAATACAGTTCTTGGTTGAATATGTTAGAACTTCCAAAGCTGAGGCCATAAGGAGCTTGGAAGGTGACAAAGAGATATATTATGGATGTCTACAACCTGAATTGATAAGAATGCATAAAATATTAGCTTCATTAGAAATGGACAACCCAGTATATTGTGGACCGTTGATTGAAATAATAAAGGAAAGTATTGAAAAGCGTTTCGAAAAATTTGATTTAGAAGACCCAAGATCCAAGGACAGCATTCTGGCAGCAGTATCGTATCTAAAAGATACAACGCCATTGAGGTCAGAAGCAAAACTCATTTATTTCCAAACTACCTTCAGCTGTCATTACAATTCAATCCTGCAAGTACCTATCTAAATACATAACATACCTTTCCACCATAATCAACAAGTCTAAATCAACACTATTAATTACAAAATCATTATACAATTAATAATCATTAGGTATTCCTATGATGTCGGGCCATAACTCTGGCGGTGGTATTTCAATAGGAGGATCTTCTGTTGTCGACTGAGATCCAAATTCAAGCGGTTGTTGGTCCCCAGTAGGAGCTTCCACCGACTGTCTCAATGCTCGAGCTATGATTTGATCAACATGACGACGATGCAGCTCTCCATCTTCCGTTCTTACCACATAAGTACTGGGTCCCTCTATTGCCTCAATCTCGCCTTTTGCCCACTTAGTTCCTGGCGTGTACATTCGCACGAGCACAGGTTGATGCAGATGGAATGCACGCACGCACGGCCGCTGCGCTGCCTGTTCTAGCTGTTGTTCGGCACGGCTCGGTGTGCTCTCCGGGTGCAAACTTGATATGGCTGTTCTATATTTGCGTCCATTAAGCATTTCCGCTGGTGTTTTATTGGTAGAGCTGTTAGGGACGGTACGCAAAGCGTATAAAGCTTTCGCCAGTTTTTCACTCCAAGGCATGTTTGTGGCAGCCATTTTCTTCAATTTATTTTTAAATGTCTGCACAGCCCTTTCTATTTGGCCATTGGTCGCTGGGTGGTAGGGCGGAGTAAATATGTGCCTGATATGGTTCCTCCTCAAAAATGAATTGAAATCTTCGGACGTAAATGTCCTGCCGTTGTCGGACACCAAGACATCAGGCAAACCTTGTGAGGCAAAGATGCGTCTCAAAATTGTAATTATAGTATCCGAGCTCATAGATGCAACAATTTCTGCCTCTATCCACTTGCTGTAAGAATCGATTAATAGCAAGAAGGTTTTTCCCTGGAAGGGACCAGCAAAATCGATATGGACTCGACTCCAAGGTTTGTCCGGCATTATCCATATTTGCGGATCTTTAGGTGGGTTGTTTCTCACAGACTGGCAGTCCTCGCACTCAGCCACCACCTTCTCGATATCCTTGTCCATGCCAGCCCACCAAAGGTACCCTCTAGCGTATGCTTTGGTCTGTACAATCCCGGCATGTGGAGCATGTAGCAATTTAAGTACCTTTTTGTGGAGCGAAGTAGGTATGACGACTCTGTTACACCACAATAAACAATCTTTATTGTGTGAAAGAGCATCTCTGCGGATCCAATATGGTTGCATTTCAGGATCTGTATTGGAGCGCGGCCACCCATGGAGTACGTTAAATAGCACCTTCTGTAGCATCTGATCTTTCTTGGTTTCTTCAGCAATTGCTTTTACATCCAGGTTCCATCCCAGTGGTTGCTCTTCTAGCAAAAGTACCTCGCCTAGACAGTCTACATTTGGGTTTACAGAAGACGTCTCCGGTTCTGTCCACCTGCTTAAAGCGTCCGCATTGCCAATCAACTTGCCTGGCCGATATTTGATAGAATAACTGTACCCGTTAAGTTTTAGCGACCACCGTAACATTCTAGGCGATATTTGGTCAGGAATTGGTTTCTCCGGGTTGAACAGACCAACTAAGGGTTTGTGGTCAGTGATGATGCAAAATTTCCGTCCGGCCAGGAATTGATGATACTTAGTTAGGCCGAACATTATCGCGAGGGCTTCTTTGTCAATTTGCCCGTAGCGTCTCTCATGTGGTTGTAATGTCCGAGACGCCATCATCACTGGACGTTCGGATCCATCTTCCATGATGTGGACCAACGCGGCTCCCAAACCATAATCTGACGAGTCGCAAACCAGTAACAAATCTTTATTTAGGTCATATCCGACTAATGTACAATCCGACGACAAAAGATTCTTAGCTTTATTAAACGCAGCTTGTTCCTTCTCACCCCAAGTCCACGGTGATTTCCCTTCCAGCAACCGGTACAATGGTTCAAGCAATGTTGCTTTGTCAGGCAAGAATTTCTCGTAGTACGTGTATAGTCCCAAAAATGCTCTTAATGTCTCTTTATTTGTGGGCGCTGGTTTACCCTGAATCTCTTCTACTTTGTCCGGTGTCGGATGAAGCCCCTCGGCGTCCAGCATATGGCCCAAAAAGGTGATACTCCGTGAAGCAAACACGCATTTATTAACGTTTAGTCGAAAACCCAGATCTTGCAGCTTTTTCAGTACTGCGTTCAATCTCTGGTTATGCTCTTCCATATTTCTCCCTGTGACGGCCACATCGTCTAGAAGACACGCGACTCCTTCCATGTCTGCCAGGGTGGTAGACATAAGCCTCTGGAAGATGCCCGGCGCAGCGCTCACCCCGTAAGCTAAACGATTCACCTTCATTAGTCCAATGGGTGTATTTAGTGTTAGCAGCGTCGCGGTATCATCGTCCACCTTGAGCTGGGTGTACGCCTGCTTCAAGTCCAATTTGCTAAATATGCTTCCCCCGCTAAGCTTCACGAATGCCTCTGTCGATGTAGGGAGCGGGTATGAGTCAGCATCTATTGATGCGTTAACCGTAGAACGATAGTCTCCACAGATACGCAAAGATCCATTATCTTTCTTAACAATTCTTAAGGGAGTTGCCCACTTTGAATATTTGATTGGTGTTAATACACCGTCCTTAATCATCTGACGCAGCTCATCCTCCACTTGCTGTTTTAGTGGGAATGGTACAGGTCTCGCTTTCATGAATCGTGGCGCGGTCCCGGGTCGCACATGCAGTGACACTGGTGGCCCGGTGTACTCTCCCAAACCCTCCATAAACAAATCTGGGTATTTATTCTTCCATTCAGCTACTTCCTCTTCTGACCAGCCCACGCCATCCACTTGCAGCCCCAGCTTCTTAAACCAGTTCCTACCGAGCAAGCTCGGTCCGCAGCCCGCGACCACCAACAGTTCACATTGAGCCTCCTTGTCGCCTAAAACTACTCGTACGTGTAACAACCCTAAAACTCTTAAAGGGGCACGGCTCCACGTAACTAGTTTCACATTTGTGGTATTTAATGGGGGCGGGTTGAACCACAACTTTTTAAATGTCTCCTCGGATATTATAGATCTCGAGGCTCCGGAGTCTATTTCCATTAATAATTTGGTTCCATTAATATCCACATTTGCTCTAATCGGTTC
Source organism: Cydia pomonella (assembly GCF_033807575.1). Lineage (NCBI taxonomy): Eukaryota > Metazoa > Arthropoda > Insecta > Lepidoptera > Tortricidae > Cydia > Cydia pomonella. Next base: position 3,271,537 of record NC_084710.1, on the reverse strand, counting down.
ACAGTAATCCTCCGCGCAGACATAAATTCCATTCATCATGTCTTCCTGGTCAGAGTTGGAGTTGCATGAACACTTGTCATCAGTCAGATGGACCTTACCTAGTTTCTTATTGCAAGCCGAAGCAATATGCCCATGTCGCTTACAATAATAACACTGAGCCTTACTGAAAGGGCACCGCTCATTCGGTTTGTGAACCCGGGCACAATGTTTGCAATTCACTATTGACTGTATTTTATCAATTTCCATCTGGTCACTTTCGTTATGTGGAGTTTGCTTAGATGTACTAGCACGCGCTTCAGGGTACAAGTCTGGGAACGTCGCCTGGTAGTTAAGACAATACTGAACGGCCCCCGTATACGTGAGGTCCTTGGTCTTCAACAATTCGCGGCGCAGGCGCTCGTCGCGCACCCCCAGTACTAGTCTATCTCTCAACTGTCGCTTAAGATCGGCAAAGTTACATTTAGCACCGAGTAAACTTATCGCGCCGATGAACTCTTGCACGCTCTCTTGTTGTAATTGTATGCGTTTATGAAACTTTCCCGCTTGTAAAATTTCATTTACTTCCGGCTCAAAAAACTGATCCAAAACACGGATAATGTCCTCAAATGAAGCACTTGTTGGCCTCTGCGGGACCAGAAGTGATGCAATGAGCGAATAAGTGTCCTTGCCACACTGGGACAGAAACAACGAGCGCGCCCGAGCCGGGTCCTGCGCTACGCCCGCCACGTCCAATGCACATAATAATTGTTCCTTATAATCACACCACTTGTCAGTTTTTGGGTTGAATTGTCCGAGAAGCACCACATTTGAAAGATTACTGTTCATTTTGCACACAAATTACATTAATTTACCATAGTCGCCAATAAAAGATACAACGCCATTGAGGTCAGAAGCAAAACTCATTTATTTCCAAACTACCTTCAGCTGTCATTACAATTCAATCCTGCAAGTACCTATCTAAATACATAACAGTATCCATTCTTCAAATTAAAGTGGGTGCCTAAAAATAAGACGGAGCACGTTAAGGAGCTGTTTATCACAGAAGTCAGGAAATTTAAAAATGAAAATGTAAAAAGTGGCCTCCAATCACAGACATCAGAAAGAAAAAAAGAAAAAAGCGAGTCTTACTACATGTTCCAGGATTCAGACTCCTCTGCAACCAGTGAGGGTGGTAGTGCCAATACTACAATAGACCTGGAAACCCTACAATATTTAAAGGATGAGTGCACAAGTCTGGAGATGCTAAACGCTTATCCTACAATAGAAAAAGTATTTTTAAAATACAACACATCCTTACCAAGTTCAGCACCAGTAGAAAAACTGTTTTCGTACGGTGGGATGATTATGAGACCTCACAGAAGAAAAATGAGTGATGATGTATTCGAACAACTGGTATTGTTAAAAAGCGTAATAAATAAAAATTGATGTTTATTTTTTTCACTTTTTAACAATACCAGTCCAATTGTTATTAATAAAAGAAAAGTGTAATAATAATAAAATAAGAACTAGATGCACAATCAACCGAAATAAATGGCAACACAATTCACAAAATGGAGCCATGGCTATCTTTTCGTTAGTCTAGTTTTTTACATTATTTTAAGTGAGTATTATTATTATTAATAACATAACAGAATTTATTGATACGCATACCGACAAATATGACCATAAGGTCATGCATAAGGTGCCATTTAGCTCGGCATTGTATCTCTATTCTATTTCTCATGATAAAAACCTAAAATAAATAAAAATATCGTTCGATTTGGTCAAAAGGTATTTTATTTTGAAAAAGTATTTTGAAAATACCTATTTTGCATTTAGCATTTGAAATACAAAACGCAAAACTATTTGGTATTTTGCATTTGAAATAGTAAATCTGAAAAGTATTTTGCATTTTGTATTTAAATGCTTTTTTAAAACCATTTTGTACATCTCTGCATATCAAACGATTGCACTTACAGAATAATTTGATAGCGGTGAATAATAGTTGTTAGGTAGGTTCGGTACGGTAAATTGCTCTTATTATGTTTTTATAAACACTTCAATAGTTTATAGATAATGAAACTTGATTTGTAACTATTAGATACATTCAAATTAATTGTTAAGAGTGTTTATAAAATTCCTATAAACAATGAGTGCATATTTGAAGGTAAAATGGGGTAAATATGCTAAATAAAAATAAAAATTATGTCATACGTCAATATTTTATTAACGTATGACATCATTTTAGAATAGTATATACAAAATATATCACACAAAATATTATCCATCTAAATTAAATATCTAGTCCGCCTTTTGTAGGTGCGATAAGTTTTGTGCAATAAAGTTTAAATAAGTAAATAAATAACTCTGTCTAGTGGTCTTAATTAAAGTGGTAATCAGTGGGCAATTACCAGTACCCCTAGTGTAAATAAATTCGATTTCGAAACGTGACGTACGCGTTTGCGTTTAGTCTCATTTTGTATGTGATTTAGAAAGAGCGCGCCAAGCGGGACGTTTTGGAAACTCAAAATCCTATACAAAATGACACTTAACGCAAACGCGTTCGTCACGTTATGATGTCGATAAAACTTACACTAGGGGTACTGTTCGCCGGACGATATCGGCCTGTCAGTTATTCGCAAAAACTGACAATCGCGAATAACTGGCAGGCCGATATCGTCCAGCGAACTGGTAATCAGTGGGCCCCTTAGAGCAAACAAATAAATCCATGGTAACTGTGTTTTGTCACACATTTATTTCGCTTTAATGCGTATATCAGATTTTTTTATTAAGATCGTTGTATAGATAGCACGTTACTGTTGACGTTTAATCCTAAACCAACTTTTAATAGTACGATGGCTACAATATCTACAACGAACATTTCTTATTAACTGAATTTAACTCTTCATATATTCATTTCGACACACGTATTAGAACGACCAAATTCCGTACCTATGGACCCAGATAGACTTCCCCGGGCACTGATGCTGAGTGAAATTGCATACGCAAAAAAACTGTCGGACGCCCGATGCTTCGCTTGAAAGATTCCTGCGAGCGGGACATGTTGTCCTTTGGCATCGACCCAAACACCTGGGAAACGGAAGCCCTTAAAAGAGAATGGCGTAACTTTTTACATGACGGCATAGCGAAGCATGACGAAGTCTGGCTCGATGATTTGAAGCAGAAAAGACTTCGGACTTGATAGGAACCATCAAGAGATTCGTGCTTCAACTGCGATCTTTGTGCCGTCCTACGATTGAACTTTACATCCACAGGAAAAGATGTGCCGCACCTCCGATCCCCGACGGCGCCCGGACCTCTTCCCTTCCGGATATTCTTCTTCTTAATAAACTGTCGCTTCAACAATCATCTGTCAATATGCTGTGGCCAATGAAGATAATGATGATGATTTATAGATAGCACGTTATTGTTGATGTCCTAAAGCAACTTTTAACAGCATGTTGGCTACAATATTCTACAATGAACCTTTCCTTATTAACTCTTCATAGAATCATTTCGACACACATTGTATTAGAACGACCAAGTTCCTCGCAAGTTTCCGAAACAATGGCTGGGAACATTACTCTTACTATAATGTATCAATTTAGAACAATGGAGGGTGTTCTAACAATCTAACACACATTACAAGTTTGTTTTATATTTCCGATACAGAACAAGAGCGCTATTCATATTTTTCAATTTATAAAGGTTTTGATACGTATTTATGTAGGGGAGACCGAGTGATAAGCAGCCGTGGCCGATCTGGAAAGCCTTAAATAGATTGCGTTCCCAGGTCGGCCGCAGCAAGGAGAATCTTCTGAAGTGGGGCGCTCTAGGCAGCTCAGACAGCCAATACCCATGTGGGACGACTCGACAAACAATGGAACACATGCTGTTCTGCCCAGCGTGCTCGTATGCCTGCTCTGAGCAGGACCTCCGTGATACGACGGACAGGGCGATAAATATCGTTATGTCGCTACCTTCTGAAAGTTTGAAACCATCGACACGAGAAGAAGAAGACCGAGTTAAAACAGCGACAATTTGCGGTATCTTGGTATATACAGGTTGAAATTTTAACCACCAGCCATACTCTGCGTAGGTCATACTGAACAACTTTTATTATAGGACCAATGTCGAAATCGCAGAAAAAAATTTGGCTGTCCCATAGAACTCAGCGGCATCCAAATTTTGGTTGTTTCAACTTACCTCTGTTTCAATACACCTCGGTCTCGACATGTCAATTTATTGCACATAAACAAAGGCGAACTTATCCCTAAAAGAGATCTCTTTCAGCTAACCTTGATATTGATAGTAAGTATACGAAGTTGGATAAATAAAATAAAAGCCTAATAGGCCAATTTCAACGTACACTGATAGCAGAATCTACATTGATATCACATCTAAATGATGTCATTCAAATATCGTGCAATTCGCTCGTTCTTGTCCGTACACGTATTGATGAGAACGAGAAGCGCAATAACTTACTGTATTATTCTGATGTCAGTGTACAGCATAGGTACATTCGCATTGATCTGTAAGTGTAACCGATTGTATAATTTTTTTTTGAACACAATATAATTTTATAATATCAGTATCAAAACCTTAACAGATTTTTTAAATCGGAATAATGCTTCAAAGCATATCCAAATATATGCTAATTACAATTAGCATATATTTAAAAAAGTTCTAATTATAAATAACTTTGTAAGTAACTTGACTAAGGACTTTTTGCTTTTAAGACAGGATTGCGAACAATGCGAACAGACTTGTATGTAAATGACGGTATTTAAGTAACTACAAATGTTTCAGATTTTTTGAATGTATTATAATGTATTCCGTACTTGACAAAGCGAAAAACTCTTAAACCTATGTTTAGTAGGTAAGAATAAGAAACATATTATGTTCTAAGTTCTAGACGATATATTTAATACATGGAAATCGTACAAAATAATTTTTAAGAAAAAAAACCGACTTCAATGAGGGCGACCGGTGAAAGAAAGATTATTATATAATATTAAAAAAGTCTTGAAAATCTAATTTACTAACAAACACAGCGAAGAGGACAAATCGCCAATCGTGAACTATGCGTCGTTGAAGAGTTCCATTCTGATCAGCATCAGCAGTCCCACTTCATCAAATGTCACTTTTTTAAATGTAAATGCTTGATTTGTAAAAGAAAATACAAAAATCACTATATGTATGCCTTTAACATTTGAGGAGTTTTTTCGATTCCTCATAGATTCAACATTCAACCATCAGATCTCGAGCTTGACAAAAATGTATCTTGAAAACCTAATTTGCCTAACAAACATAAAGAGGATGACAAGTCGCCAAGCGGGAACTATGCACCGTTGAAGTGTTCCATTCTGAGCAGCATCAGCAGTTCCACTTTATCAAATGTCACTTTTTTAAATGGGAATGTTTGATTTGTTGATGAAAATACAAAAATCACTATATGTGTGCCTTTCACATTTGAAGAGTTCCCTCGATTCCTCATAGATTCTACCATCAGATCTCGGGCTTGAACAAAAATTTGTCTCGAAAACCTAATTTGCCTAACAAACATAAGGAAGACGATAAATCGCCAAGCGGGAACTATGCGTCGTTGAAGAGTTCCATTCTGATCAGCATCAGCAGTTCCACTTCACCAAATGTCACTTTTTAAATGTAAATGCTTGATTTGCAGATGAAAATATAAAAATCTCTATATGTATGCCTTTCACATTTGAAGAGTGCCCTCGATTCCTCATGGATACCATCATCAGAACTAAGTTTTGACAAAAACGGGACCAATCTGTATATAAATTCAATCAAATAAATAATTTTCGAAATCGGTCCAGAAATGACGGAGTTATGAAGTAACAAAAATTAAAAAAAAAGAAAAAAATATATACTTACACCCGAATTGATAAGCTCCTCCTTTAGAAATCTTGAAGTCGGTTAAAAAGAGGTGTTGCCTTACATCAAATGAGGTAGTTCTGTTGTTTTTTTAACGGTAGTGTTGAAATAATAATAAATTCAAGTTTTCCACCTCGAAAGACCTTCGGGTCATTGTACAGTCAGCGTCAAATACTTTGTATCAGTCAAAGTGGCCAAATAGTTCGGTACACCATACTAAATATATAGAAATAGAAATAGAAATAGAATTTGTTTTATTCATAAACACACAAACAGTAATAGACAGACATAAAAGAGAACATAGTGAGAGTAAAGTGTCACGAAATGGCCTCATCTCAGCATGTTGCTGGCGACTTCCAGCTTGCTGCGGCTTGTTGTAGCTTGTAGCTTGGCGGTAGTGGTGTACCGAACTATTTGGCCACTTTGGTTGCTACAAAGTATTTGACGCTGACTGTACATATAATATACGGGACAATGAGGGAAATTGTTATAACTCGTATCACTTGTATATCTTTGACGGACCAGGCTGGTCCTCTGAATCCACAGCACTCCTCTTGTGTGCAGCTTGCTTTAGTAGCATTTCTTCCATCAACCTGATCAGGCAGGTCAAAATCGGCATCTGATGGTTGTTCATGAATGAATGGTTTAGCAATGTCGGCACACATTATAAGTCTGTATCTTTAGGTATTTAAAAAAAGGTAAACAAAATCTACCCTCAAATGGCTCCTTAAGGCAGTTGAGTAGATGAAAACATTACATGATCAAATAATGTAGGTTTAAAGTCAGGTCGTTCAGTGACAGATCCAGGCGGTTTTGTATTTGGTTGGTTAACCAATAAATATTAAAACTACCCGAACATGTACAAATTGTTTGTTTACCTTTTTTTAAATACCTAAAGATACAGACTTATAGGTTTTGTATATTCTTGCAGGATTGGCAATTGCTGTAGGTGCAAACAGCTGAGCATTTGAGTCCTGCTTTCCTGCAACCACAACTGCTGGTCCAACCTTTTTTGCAGTTAAAGTCAAAATTCACCTGTCACGCCATGCGTCTCTTACACACTTACATACTTGTTAAAATGTGATAGGCATGGTGATAAATGATAAAGAGCCGACCATATTAGCCCTACTGATCACCAACTCTCAGTATAGGTAAGTGGAAGCAACATTTAATACGATTTTACATACAAAACTCGCTAAAATCAAGGTTTAGTGCTCAGAATTCACACTTAAACGCCTAATTACAATCGTGACTAAGTCTCATACTTAGCACTGGGAAGTGTCCAAGGCCCCAAAATGTGCGTAAATGTGGCGCCCGATAGTTACCAACTACGTTTATAAAAAAATTAAAACAAAGAAATCGGGTCAGACCAGTAATTTTCCATTAGTACCTGCACTACAATATGTTCGCTAAATGAGAGCGCGTTAAAATGTTAAATTACTATTTATATTTATTGCTCTAACTGTATTCTGACCCTGCACCAACTAGATCTTTCAGTTTAGCTCATGGTCGACTGGTAGAGAATGCCTTCTGGCATTAAGTCCGCCATTTATACTCTTCATGTATTGTGCAATAAAGTTTAAATAAATAAATAAATTACATTAATAAGCAGGTAAAATGCATGTCTGCAGATTATACTCTTCGCAGGCCGCAAAAATATGTTGCACAGTCGTACAAAGAAGATCGTGTTAGATATTTTTGCGGCCTTCGTTGTGTAACATCATTTTGCAGGTTGTACGGTGCAAATTCACTTCGTGGTTTGTTATTGCTCTGCGTCGCTGCGTCACTAGGAAAGGCATGCAAATAGCGCCCGGCGCAGATCACGAAGTTAACTCACTTCGTGATCTGTGTCGCCTACTACACTGAACGACCTATACACGGCTACCACGATACTGCGTGAACTCGAACGCATTCCCTCTGTATCGCACTAATCCATCGATCGAGTTTATGCAGTCGCTAACATAAACGTCAAGTACGAGTATCAACTTATGGTACGGCTTTTGCTTTATTCTGTTTCGTCGCGAGTAAAAAACCATTGCACCTTGTTTTAGCGCACGCGCAGTACAGCCGGCAAGGTCGTTCAAGGCAGGCCGGTGCGCACGTGGGAACGCTCTCTCGCCGGCCGCAGCCGCAGCCTTTCTGTTTTACCATTCACAACACTATCAGTACAGCCGCTATAGTCGAACCGGAGGCAAATCTGACCGTCTAGCATGAGTTACGTTCTCGCGCGCGAGTCTATATTTGAAGTCGCACAAGATGTATGGAGGGAGTCGCGCGCGAGTACGCATCGCTTGCTAGCCAGGTCAGCCTAACTTAATCTAAACATAATGTATCTTTCTTCTTCTTCTTCAGGCCTTATTCCCATCTCTATTTGGGGTCGGCTTTCCTAATCCTTACTCTCCAGAGTGGTCTTTTCTGGGTCGTCTCTGGGTCCGTATTGGAGTTTTTGAGGTCTTTCTATATGACGGATATTCACGTAGTTCGAGATCACCCACGATGCCTTGGTTTCGGTTCAAGTTCTAGCACTTTTCTTGTCACGTGGTCAGCAGGCCTCCTCATGACATGACCATACCAGCGAATTCGTGTTTCTTATTTTGAGACTGTCATGGATATACCGGTTAGGTACCTTGCCAATAAGTGTAGGTATACCATGACGTCCACCTCAGTATTCTCATTTCAGTAACGTGAAGCTTGTCGATTTGTTGACTTTATAACCCAGTTAAAAGCAAACGTTGATTGCAGTTATGCGATTGAAAGGGATAAACAAAAAATTTTACGCCCTTTTGACATGCGCTCCGGCGCTTGCATCCACTTTATCAATGCCTACTTCAATTGGACAACATTATAAATCGCTATTTATCATCTCGGTACCTACTCTTTATTGTGAATTCGGCCGTCCACTGCTATCAGAATGAATCTAACTTATGCTGATGTCATTAAGTCATCGTGCAATTCGCTCGTCTTCTCCTGACATGTGTTACCTGTATTGGCGCGGGCGAGACGCACGATAACTAAATAACATGATTCAATTTGATGTCAATACATCAGAATGATATTTGAACGTACAGTCAGCGTCAAATACTTCGTAGCAGTCAAAGTAGCCAAATAGTTCGGTACACCATATATTTACTATGGTGTACCGAACTATTTGGCCACTTTGACTGCTACGATGTATTTGACGCTGACTGTACACTGGTACGTTCGAATAAGCCCGTTAATGTGTACAGAGGTACGCTTACAGTGGTTTAGTTGTAACGAGCTCTCACTTGAGTCTTGAATACGTCCGTAATAAAAGCCTTGCGCGCCACAGCGATTGGTAAATCGCCTAGTTTAATATACGCCCGAAATAGTTAAGGGCCATATTTTATTTTAGTTACATAGTTGTGTATGTGTCTATTCCAACTCTTAGAGCTATAAGTAAAATACTTAGCTTAAGCTCATCTTGCATGCAGTTGTATACAGTTTACAAAAAGGCATCTTTAAAAAAAAAATTATAAGTCGACAGGATTAACAAAAGTTCTAAGCTAAGTAAAATACGCCTGCAGAATTTCAAATATGCAACGTCGAAGACTTCACTACTTAAAGAGGTGTAAGTAAGCTAAGATTGTAGCTAATACTGACTAAGGAACCATGTAAAACAAACTTGTAACTAAATTAACAGAAATCTGTCATTATTGTTTAACATTTTATTTGTTGTCAACTCTTTATCTTGTCTCGTACTTTGGCACGCTTTATACTAATTTACGTATCTTTCGACCAGTAACAATTTATCTGAGATAATAAGTTAAGCTCTAAATAAGTATAGTTATCTAGATATAAGTGACAATCTCCAAGTAAAGTGACATAAATGTTTAATTCATAAAGAACATTTTTTTATTTGTAACCGCTTTGTAATTATTATTTACAAATGGTTTGTAACTACAGTCACCGATTGGTACAAAATTTATATGTTGAAGGAGAGTATGGTATTTGTGTCCTTGCGTAATAATACCTTTAGTTATACCCCATTCTCTTTTTTCATAATTGGGATAGATTGTAACTTCTAAATTTTTGATCCAGGTTTCTACTTTCCAATCTTTGTTTTTTTTTTCATTACTCGTTTTATCAATGATTGATTGATTCAGTAATAATATTATCACCAATAAGTCCGATTATTTACTTATCTATAATGCGTGTTCGGACTTCCAGAAACTTCTTTTTAGGGTTCCGTAGTCAACTAGGAACCCTTATAGTTTCGCCATGTCCGTCTGTCTGTCTGTCTGTCTGTCTGTCCGAGGCTTTGCTCCGTGGTCGTTAGTGCTAGAAAGCTGAAATTCGGCATGGATATATAAATCAATAAAGCCGACAAAGTCGTACAATATTTTTTTTTTGAGGGTACCTCCCCTACACGTAAAGTGGGGGTGAATTATTTTTTTTTTCTTCAACCCTACAGTGTGGGGTATCGTTAGAAAGGTCTTTCAAAACTAATAGGGGTCTTCGACAAACATTTTTTGATAAAGTGAATATATTCGGAGATAATCGCTCCGAAAGAGAAAAAAAATGTGTCCCCCCCCCCCCCTCTAACTTTTGAACTATAGGTCCAAAAATATGAAAAAAATTGTGGAAGTAGAGCTTAAGAAAGACATTAAATGAAAACTATAGCGGACATGATCAGTTTAGCTGTTCATGTCCGCTATAGTTTTCATTGCTGTGAGTTATCGCAAAAAGTTTCTCCCATAGTAAAAAGACTTACTTTAATTAGGTACTGATTATGCAAATTTGCCTATTTATTTAACTCGCGTGAAAGGTACCGTTTCATCCCTTGGTTAACAATTTACTATACTTTAAGCTCCAGTTTAGCTTATTGTGACGGAAGAGTAACTACGGAACCCTACACTGAGCGTGGCCGTGCACATGCTCTTGGCCGGTTTTTTTTACAATTTCTATTAACGTATAAGTTTCGCTTTTATTTTAAACTAGGTGTTTTAAGGTGGTGAATAATAATTATATAAATGAAAATACTTAATAGAAATTTCACTTGTTACTTGAGGTTCTTCTTTATTTGTCTTGTAGTAAAATATAAGACAACTACTGTATAATGGAGTGATTGAAGCTATTTATTTATTTTTACTGCCTTTTTTGAAGAATCTTCCGGAAAAATAATTTATTCTGTAGTTGTTTCGAATATGATAGTTTCAGTTGTTGTTTCCATTTCAGTATTTAATGAAACACCAGCTTCAGCTATTTCTTCCATTATAGGCTCAGCTGAAGCAGCATTTGTTGTTACATCACTGAAATTCTCAGTAGAATCTACATCTGGTGGAATATCTTTCGAAATTTCACTTGTTGCTTGAGATATGTCTTCACCTGTCTCAGAAATATTATCTATTACTGACTGATCGATACTGACAGCCGTTACTGATTTATTTTCTGAATCATCCAAAGATATAATTGTTTTTGTAGTTTCTTGGACGGTATCAGATGTGTCTGATGTTTCACTCTTAGCATTTTCACTTAAAACTGCTGGGACGTTAGTTATGTTGTCGTCTGTTGTGATCTCAGGTGAAGTAACTTTATTTGTTGCAATATTAAAAGAGGTTTTCGAAAGAATATTGAACAAATTTTCTGTATTCATGTTCTTCGTTTTTATTTGTTCTTGTTCAATATCATTTAGTTTAATTTCTGTACTAGTAACTGGAGAGTGGTCATCCAAGGGAAGTATATTTTTCTTTTCAGGTGGTAAAATAGTGCCTACATTTGTAATTTCTTGATTATCCAATGATTTTGCCATTGCATTTCTTCTAACACTTTTAGGCGAGAATTCATCATTTTCAACAACAATCGTGTCTTCATTCATAAATATGGAATTTGGTAACAAATCAGCCTCTGAATGTTTAGGGTCTAAAATATTATCCATCCTATAAATTCTCCATTTGCTGTCGGCCCATCTAGGGTACAATACAACTTCGATTCTCGGTCTACCTTCATCGTCAACAACTTTCATAATTACAAGACCTTCATTGTTTGTCGTACGCTTCTCATTAATTGATCTTCTACCTTTTGACGTTATTTCTTCGTTGAACGTATTATCCTAGAAAAAAAAACAACTAATGAATACCCCTAGAAATAAGTATACAAAATTGAGAGCAAAAAACCCGTCTAGTAAGTTTGTTATACACAGGGCTTATCGCCAACATTCTAAAGTCAAAAATTGTTATCTGTCTCTCTATCGGTCTTGCGTATTCGAGCGACAGAGAGGAAGATAACGTTTTTAGATTTTTTTTACGTTGCGCCGCAGTAGGCCCTGTGTCCTTTTACGCCTTTCACTCTGGCGTCCAGCTATCGTCCAGCGATGAACAGCTGTCACCTGAACCCAGTAATAATAGTAGTATAGCAAACCAACTTACTAGTTACTATCCAATTTGTCCAACTACTACCGTAGTTAGACAAATTGGACACCTTTTTTATTAAGGTGGCGGGTTCAGCCAGTAGTTTTTGAAAAATCGTAGCGCTTTTTAGACCATAATACGGTTTAAAAAAAGTTTTACCGATGATTTAATGTGTATATTTACTTACTGATTTTGTAGTTAAATCCATAAACCTCCTAAGTATTCCGTCAGGAGCAGGTGTAGGGGCTTCGGTTTCAGGACTTTCAGTGGGTGGTTCAGTCGAGGAGTTCGAGTCCCGAGGCGGGTTCACGGTCGTCATTAGAAACACGAAAACTACGAACAGAATTAATACGGCTGCAGCGAAGCTGAAAAATATCGCCCTCAGTTTATTAACCATTGATAAATGAAATATAAAACGTAAAATAAATAAAATCACTATAGAAAAAATGAGTATGTAAAATGTTGGTGACATCAAAATAAATATTAATAATCAGTTCATAATGTCAAAAATGTGTACCATAAATCTAGAAGGGCTGATAGAAGTAAACTCTATCGCGAAAATCGAAATTTGCTTTTCGTTTCTCTGCCTCTCTATCACTTAAATACTCGAGAGCGACAGAGAGGCAGATAAAGAAATTTAGTGTTTAGATAGAGCCTCTGGAATGAAAGTACAACCTTTTATCAACGTTATCGCGTTTTGTCTTTGGATATATTCATTAATGTCAGCGATTCTGTCAACATAAGCTTGACATCCATGATTTTTATTAAGTTTTAAAAATTCAAATTAAATATAAACGATAACCAAAACTTGTGTTGGTAAGTTGGTAAGTTTAAGTGTTATATTTTATGAATTATAATATTATAGGACATTATTACACAAATTGACTAAGTCCCGCAGTAAGCTCAATAAGGCATTGTACTTAGACAACGATATATACAATATATAAATATTTATAAATAATAGAAAACACCCATGACTCAGGAACAAATATCCATGCACATCACACGAATAAATGCCATTACCAGGATTTGAACCGAGGACCATCAGCTTCGTAGGCAGGGTCACTACCCACTAGGCCAAACCGGTCGTCAAAAATGAATGAATTCTTTTTATGATATCTATACTTCGCTTGAATTTTTCTAGATTGGAGAAATTGCACCGCGCAGAGTTGTGGTCGTTTCCTCCTCGAAGAATATGACTAGCGTTCATCCCTTATTATGATACATCAAAGTATCATTTTTTATTTATATTCAAATAAAGCATGTCCATAAACAAATTATTAGGTTATAGTCTTAGGTAAGACTAGCTTAAGCCTAGTCAAAAAGTCCCCCTCGAGTTGTACCCAGCGCAAAGGTACCCATCAACCATCAAGTGTGATGGGTATGCGGCTAGTGAGCCGCGTTACCACGTTGAATGGCGATGGACAACCTCTGCACCAGGTACGAAGTGTACGAACCTACGCGGGCGACAAGCCCCCTCCCTAATTCTACGTCCCACTTCCCTAATGAAGGCAATAGCCTCCGACCCCCAGCACCCAGTAGTCCCAAATGCGAGGGGTACAAAATAATAATTACCGCTAATAATTATTATAAATTGGGTATATCAAATTAGGTATAAAATCGATCCCACCATTACAGACTTGTGAGGTACTTACTGAAAGAGACTATGTTTATACTTGGAACTATTCTATCGCCGGACACTTTGCTAAATACCTTGCGACTAAGAGGGACAGGGACACAACATAATACCTATATGACTTTCTCTGCAGAATGTGTCCGAATGGGGGGTATTCTACAAAAAGGTCTACTTTGTTGGGGGGACGTGACGCGCATGGCCTTAAATAACATGCCAGGGATCGGAACCGGTTTTTTGGAAAAACTTTGAAATAAACATATATTTCGGTTTATTTTATACTCCAAATATAGGACTCGGTTGTGGTTTTTGATAACGACTTCGTATTATTAGATTGCCCAATTAGAAATGAAATAATTAACAAAGAACGAAAAAATACCGTTTTCCTTCCCATACAAAAAATAATACCGTTGAATTTAAAACGATGTTATCAAACGTTACCTATTACGCCATATACAAATATTTTTTAGCTTTAGCAGAAGTGTTAAAAAATCCCTTTTTGGAATGCCACAAGGACTGATATAAGCAACTGTGACGTGTTCCAGCCATGACCAAGGACTCAAGCCACAGCGACGACGGCTCGGACTCCGACCTCGAGTCCGTCCGTTCCAACCGCGTCAACAAACTAGGCGCCATATTATGCCCCGCCATATGCGCCTTGTTCCTCGTGTGCATATTCGCTGTCTCTTTCATCGGCACTAAGATGGCGTACGAGCAATATGATTCCGTGTGCAGAACCCGCTACAGCGTATTGCGACTCAGGAAGTATTTAACCAAGTTTAATATCACCGAGCCGAAGCCTGGCGATGTTGTTTTAGTAAGCACCATTGGGCCATAGTTGTTTTTTTTTTCGATAAATTGTTAACACCACAAGTTTCTTTTTAATTTAATTTCCGAACCCCGTTTTTCATGTCGCAGTTCATTGAAAATAAGGGTTGGCAATAATACACAACATTCGACAGCCACGTCCAGTCACGTATAGTCGACGCCTAATTACAAAGAAGTCAGGTGCATACATTTTGGCTGGCTGATGAGCTGATGTTGATATTATAATGTACCTATGGGAGAGTCCATTTTTTTTCGCGATTTCGGGGTTGGTTCCATAGTGAATGATGCTCAGTATGACCTATATTATATTCACCCCGTAAATTATTGCATGTCATATGCATTTACATATATTTTACATTCTGTATAGGGAGCGTGCATGAACTGTAGGAGGCAGCACAGGAGCCGTCAGAATTTTGGCGCGAGGCGTAAATGTGATGTTTATTGTTCCGATGAAGCCCACAAGATGGCAGAACTTACTATGCACAAGAAAACACGTGACGTGTAAATGTACATGTTTATGGTTCCGATTCAGGCCACAAGATGGCAGACCCTCCAACGCGCACGGTCCCTATAATGTTCTATAAATATGACGTTTATAAAGTACCGCTTTCAGTTCGAACTGTAGACAGCAGCACAGAAGCTCTCTATTCATTGGCGCGAAGCATTATGTCAAGTTTTATTTTTAGATTTAAGCCACTAATAGATGGCAGAATGGCAGACTCTTCCATGCGAAATAGAGCCATCATGAAGTGTAGGGGGCAGCACCAGCTTAGAAGCGTGAATTGTTGTCGTTTTCGATTCCAGGCCCTCCAATACGCACGGTCTCTATAACCCGTTTTATTTTGATGATGATATTGATGATGCCCACATAAGAGTGTAAGCGTTTTCAAATGTTGAGTTTAGCGACATCTGTTAAATCTCCCTAGAACTAACAGAGATCGAATTTCTTAAATACTTACTTGCATATCTTCTGAATGCGTGATCACTGTTGCTGCTGTTGGAAGTTCGTATAAAATCCCCTAGATGCCGCTTCGATATACTCTTAAAGCTTTATATCACGTTTTAATTTTACTTTCGATATAAAAGTAACTACTTTCAATAAGTATATTTTAAAATAATACCATTGCTCATGCTAATAATATTAATCCCGCCTATTCTAATCGGGCACAATTTCTAAACGAAACCAACTGTGTTTTCTCCCCTGGCAACAATAAATAACTTGAGAACTTGACAGTAACAAAATGGGCGGCCGATAATCCCTGTCGCTTCTTCTAAGTAGTTTTTTCCCTCGTATTAGTAGTGTAAAAAGCCTGTGTTTGTATTCCTTAAAGTAGATTCTTAGTGCCGGTGCTAGTTTCTTCAACTTCCCTGTCACAACATGTGAGTATTACTTGTGTTTGACTTATAAATTACAGTGCGAGTTGTATTGATTGTTACTACGAAAGGCCAATGTCAACTCCGGTACTCGGTTTTCTATGTTCGTGTTACGATTGAAAGTGAATTTGGTACACACATATAGAAAATATTATACAATTTTCTCTATTAGTTTACAGTTTCTACTGATAACTTCTTCGTCATCACTCGAAAGAGATTCTAATAAGAATGTCGCTCTTTCGAAAAAAAAAATTGTTTATAATTTTTTTTTAATTCTTTCACAGCCGATTTCGGAAGCAGGAGTTAAGGAATTAATTCCCAACCACAAAATTGTACACATTTGGTTATTTATAAAAAAAATATTAAATATGCTTATTCAGAGAGACATATTGTCTTTTTCCTATTACGATATGTAGTATGTAGATATAGATAGATGAGGTACCTACATAGATAGGTATCTCCTGAAAGGTATGGTAAATAAATCTAAATTCAATATCCATGTGTAACTTGAAAAGGGCATCACACGGAACAGGCTTAATCTATTAGGAAATTAACAATACTGCATTTTTTTTGATATTTAAGATACATTCTGTAGAATGTTACTCTGAAAGTTTTTCAAATTTCATTCATTTTCACTTAACTGGAAGACAGGATGTGTACGGGTAAATCTGATGTCAAATTGTCGAGTTTCTGCTCCCCAAAGGTTGTCCCAGAAGAGATCATTCTTTTGCAATAAGATTGTGTAGACTCAAATTTATTGTCTTTGTTTATGTTTCTGTGTAACTTCCTGAGCCACTGGGAAACCTTTTTACATTCACTATGTGATTGGCTTTGAATAGGCAGAACTGTTGCAAGTGTCCAGATGTCAGCTATAAATAATAGTTCCCAAACTCTCCAGAGTAGCTAAGGACATAGGCGTTATTGACAGAGTGAAGTGCGCTGTCTATGATTTGTTTTTTTTTTTCAAATATTTTAGGTATTGTAGTGCCTCTTTTTGGTACATGGAGATTTCATTCCTTACCTCTACCTTCCATATATGGTGAGTCACAAATCAGTTTGATTGTACAGTGAACTGCAAAATTGCATGAGAAATTATGAATGAATACATGATAAAGCTGCCATGCACTTTTACGGCTGATGGTAATGTAACTTCACAGCTAACTACATATTATTAATGTGTAAGCTGTGCAATAAAGAGTTGTATTGTATTTTGAAATTCAGTTATGGTTCCATCATGAGGCCAATTAGAACATACACTGATGACAGGATGATATATATCTGACTGAATGACGTCATTTTGGTATACATTATCGCATTACAATATATGTAATATATATATCTGTGGCCCTAGTGAAAAAGGGTACAAGTCTCTGGCAGTTTAGGTGTATAAGGGCATAAGTGTTACGTGGAACTTACACCCCTTTACACCTGCGCTGCCAGAGACTTGTACCCTTTTTCACTAGGGCCACAGATATATAATTTTACATATAAAGTTTTGACAGCGGGTTGATAGTTGATATGACTCTTAAAGCTTGGAATAAACTCAAAATGCCACACAGACTATAGGAAAAAGTATTTTATATTATGTGCATCTGCATGCCCTGAAGAGGAGGCTTACGCAGGGTTGTAGTTTTTATATTGAATTTTTGCATATTTTGATGCCATGAAACAATGGACACGGAAACTAGACTATATGTATTTGCAGGGGCAGACTTCAGCCAAAACGTTAAAAGTTAAAAGTTGGCTAAATATAAAAAATCACAAGAACATATCTTCAACCGGGGTGAATAGGGACAAAACTTAAAATGTTATTTACCTGATAACCTGATTGAAAGTATAGTAGATATTGTATGATACCATTTGTGTGGGTATTTTCTAAGAAATTGTCAGCTAAATCACATTTCAAGTTTTGTCCCTATTCACCCCAGCCGTCCCTATTCACCCCGGTTGACAGTGTCTAATTTTAATTTATTTTCAGTTCTATACCATAGCAGTATAATATTAGTATAAAATTCCTAATGACATGGCCCAGCTAAATTTTAAACTGAAGTATTTTTTCAGATTGCAATTGTGATAAGGAAAACCCGCGTAATGGCCATATTAACAATTGCGCAATTTCTGTTTCCTTCATATTTTTTGTTTCCTTCTAATTTCTTAGTTATATATCTCTCAAGGGTATGGGTGGGACACATTAGTTATTTTATGGTTTACAGCTATCGAAAAGTATAAGAGTTCTGTCCCAGGATAGTTCACATTTTTCTCACGCCGCACATTATCGTCTTTATTGCACTTTGTAAAGCCAATTTTATCAAAACCGCTAGTCCGAAAAGGCTTCTGTGCCGCTCGAAATCGTCATATCTTTTAGAAAGAACTACTGAAAAGACACATGCACACAAAGGTCCCTTTTTCAATGCGAAAGTGTGTCATTTCGCGACGCCACACGAGCTTTTCATCAAGCTTAAGGCGGAGTAGGTTCAAACTAAGGTAAAATAAGGGACTCAGATGGAAACTTCATTTCACGAAAACTACAAAAAATTTAATTGGTATTTATTTTTCTCTTTATGATATCTCAAGATACCTAAGTATATTCTGTGGAAATCGATACAATATTTAATTAATTTGCCTAATAGATATAAAAAGTCGCAAAGTAATCTCTAAAATGTTTTTTTTTTCTTAAAAAGCTAAACCATTTCATTATCACTTAGTTATTATTATTTATTTATTTTTATTTTTTTATTTTTTTTTATTTTTTTTAGAAAACAAACAGCCTTTTACAAATATATTTAAAATAAATGAACTAAAAATAGGCCTAAAGTTTCCTACATTACTAAGAAACTATTACATAGAAATGTAAATTACGCAATTATAAATTACCGGTTTAGTTGTGTACTACATGCCAGTAAGGTAAGAAAACATACAAAAGTATGAAAAATATGACTGGAACCAAATTGATCAATTTCTAGAAAACAAGATTTGCCGAACTTTGTTCTTGAACACGGACAAACTATGAACAAAAATATCTATATTATTATTATTAATACGAGTATAAAAAGCTGTGCTGAGATTTTTTTGAACACTTGTAAAATATTTAAGTTAAAAGTGTAAAAGAACGTTCGGGTCAGGCCCGGATTTAAATTCTGAGTAGGGGCCACCTTAAGGCGACGTCTATCCGCTTTAGTTGCGTATTTAATTTGAATGTGGTCACGCAATGCCCTAAAAGTCGAAAAATCATTAATTATACCATTGGCAGAATGACCGTGTCACGAGTTTAGTTAGTTTACCTGTAGTTAAGTATGTCAAAAGAAATGAAAATTGGTGGCTTTGTTATTAATTTCTATAAACGTAATGTATCTATCCATAGTGAATTCTATAAGTGGATACATTCTTGTTTTACTATTGTATTGACACAGTGGAATTCGAATCGATAGCATCTAGGAATAAATGGCAAATAAAAGTCTTGTTTTTTTTTGCGTAGGTAATCCTAAGCGTAATTACTGTGTCGCTGTTCCTTCGAGTCCCTTGTCAGTAGGTATCGACTCTCAGATTTATTCAAAAGAAAAGTCTTCTTCTTCCGTACATGTCGAGGTTCCCGATTCATGCGGTGTTGACAGCCCTGGCTGTCGCGTCCCTCAGATCCAGCACCGAACAGTGATACGGGCATGTGGAGCACGCCTGTAGATGTGCCATGGTTTGCGTTGCTGTGTCGCAGGTACATTGGGTTGAGGGGCTACGGAGCAGTCCCCATTTGGCCGTGTTTTGCTTACAGGGACTAACTTGAGACCTGAGCCTGTTTAAGGACTTCCAAATTTGCCATGGTTCTTTATGGCCAGGCGGTACTTGCTCCAAAGCCTGCAAGTACACGTCTGGTGGAGGGCACCGGGTCTGCCAAGGCAGCGGTGCTCCGCATGAAACTCCTGTGACTTTTAAGACGAGCAGGTGGCGGGATGTGGCAGGGCACAGCACAGCGGATGTCATTCCAGATCTACAGCAAAGCCCAACTGGGGAAGTAGGTACCTCCACCTTACAGAAAACCGCAGCCAAATAATACTAGACCCTACTCATAGTGTTGTGTTCCTGCCGGTTAGTAAGGTTGCCAGAACTCAATCAGGGTGCGGGGTGTTAGGGTCGGCAACGCGCATGTAATGTAACTTCTCCGGAGTTGCAGGCGTCCATAGACTACGGTAACCGCTTACCACCAGGCGGACCGTATGCTTGTTTCCCACCGACGTAGTATAAAAAATAAATAAGGGTTGAAAGTAGAGTTCAAACAGTGTGCTCTCTTCAACTTTTGTGACTCAGGGCTTAACTTAAAGACGGGACATTTGGGACATGCTAAAAATCATCCTTACTTTGATTGAAATTTTATTAAATAAAAAGCTTAATAAGCTATTAGTAAAATGCTTTAAAATCAAAATATTTAGAACTGGCTAAATATTTTTTTATAAAACACTGTTCTTTTTCATTATATCACTGAAACTGAGAGTATCGATCAGTCGATTACCAATACCTATTGTTTCCTACCGTGAAATATTGTGTATTCAACATAATAATACCCTTTGGTATTATTGTTTTTGGCCCAAATTCTTATTCATGAAGGACATGTGTAGGTAAAAATAAGAATTTGGGCCAAAAACAATGCCGCATATGTTATGCCTTACTTGCCTCGCCTCAAACTCAAACTCTCTCTCTTCATTAAGTAAATAGGAGATTTATTCACAAAACATTGTTATGGTAAACTCGCGCCTGAAGTGTGTCCACGATAAAATGAGTTGAATAAGATAAAAATTGTGTACTAGCCGTAGGTATTGATGTATATCCCAGCACTAGCACCGATTCCTTTCACATTTTATATGTACTATGGTCGATATTAAAACAAAAGACTCTTGGCTTTATCTATTTATAAGGGCCTTAGTGATTGTCTGTGAATTAACAATAAAGTGTGGATTAAAAAATATTATCCTGTACGTAGACAGCCTTAAGAGCACTACTACTAGCTCACCATATGCAATTTTAGAGGTGAAAACGAGGTTCAGGTAAGAAATATAATACGAGTAATCAACAAAAAGTCCGACTATAATGGTCCACCCGTGACAGTGGCAGTACGCGTTCCGAATAACAGCACAGAACAATGAAGGCGACGCCAACAAACCCACAATGTGTGGCATTCCGCTTTGTTCTAACCTCAACACACTTAACTAATCGTAAGTAAACCTTATGTCGTTGCAATAGGCCTTATGAATCGTCAGTCGACGTTGGTTCTCGCCTCAATGCACGGTCCAGTCACCTTTCCACCCATTTTCCGCGGGAACGTTTACCGAAGCCCGTGCAGAATTAGGTGAGGCTGTGTGTAAATATTTACTGCCTTTTGAGTTCCGTTGGACAAAGACTTTATTTCTTTGACAGTAAAAACAGCACATGTAATGTGTAATTACAAACGTAATTGTCCAAGCAGACACGACTTATAGACGATGCCCTGGCCCTGCGTCCTTGCACTCCTGCGTCTCTCGACCGTCAAAACCTACTCATGGTCCCATTGCAGGAGCAAGAATCGTATTAGGCAGCTAATCCACTAGAATAAGATCGAATACCTAACTTTCTCACTCTAAGCTGCCTTCTGCTCTTGTAGGGTAACAAGCAGGAGAGTGAGTCACATACCAAACTTGAGTACTAGTACTAGGTTTTTCAAGGCAAATCAATTTTAATAGTAGATTGTTAACCAAGGAATGAAAGGCATCATTTCTTAAAAGATATCTTGGCTCCAAAAGAAGTGAAAGCGCCAATAGTTAGAGTCAGAATGGGAGCCTTTTACCCGAGTTAAACACTCTACATACATTTCAAATACAAGGAAAACGTAATATTGATTATACGCACGTTAAAAATATGAAAAAACCTATACTTATGTACCGGGAAAGTAAATCTTCACTTTCAGAGCATGGGATATTAAAAGAATTTTGACATGTCAGGACCAATTCCACATGTATTATTAAAGTGTAATCAACTTTATCGATAAAGGTTGTCTCTCGAGATGCAGTATTTTATCTGCAGTGCAAAGACGAGGCTTGGAACAATGGCTCGCCAAAGTAATCCTTTGTGCACCCGCGATTGAGATCTGGAGCATGCTCTAATCTCTCGAAGATGCCTCGAGATGAGTCACGTACGTGGTTCTGGCTGTCTTTGTGCCGGTACTGGTGTATACATGAACTTTGTGTTTGGAACAGAAAATGTATTAGGGCTCATTTACACGATGCGAGAACTCGCATGCGAGTTTCATTACATTGCGGTATTTGATCGGTCGTCCGAATTGGTAAACCTCAATAGTCCGCAATGTAACTAAAATCGCATGCGAGTTCGCGAGCCGTCTAAATCTCTAAATCAGTCCTTAGGGGGCGTCCATAAATTACGTGAGGCGTTCAAGGGGGGGAGGGGGTTAAGCTTAATCTTACCAAATCTCACTCGGGGGGGAGGGGCGTTTTTAGCAAATATCACGTACTTTTTTTCTTAGTGGAAAAAAGTGTAAAAGAGTAGAATCGGAATAAAAAAATTTTTTAGAAAAAAATAGCAAATTTCACAAAATAGTGTTTGCCGTATCTGCCGGGACTCCGCAGAGCAGCACAGTAGCCCTTCGATTGTTTAACAGTTATCGACCAGCCGTATCGACACGTGTGACAAACGACGCAGCGTAAAGAGCCGAGTAATAGCGATGCTCGTACAAGTTTTGACCTGCTTCGTTTACCCGAGTAAATATTTCACTTAATAACCATTCTAGAGACGTTTTTAATGATTCAGAACTTCCGAGAATATTATAATGCTTACGTTAAAAGACACGTCTACAAGACAAAAATATGCTGTCAAGAAGAAATGGTAAAATTATGGAATACAGCAAAACAAAAGTTCCCGATGAAGAGGATTTGGTTAAACTTGTTCAACATGAGGTTAATCAGCTTCTTAGAGAAGCAGAGGAAAGAAAGGCCCGAAATACTCTGGCGTTCCTCTTTAAAGTAGGTTTAATATCTTCATAAATTTATATTATAAATTTGATTCTATGTGCAAAACATTTTAAGATCGCGGTGCAGAAAAATAAACTCAAGCACTTTCAATAGATGTGTAAGTTTTTTATAAATTTCATCTCCAGAAATTGTCACAAAAAAAAAAGAAATGTAGGCCTGAAAGTGAAATTTTTAATTTAGATATGCTAAAAATACAGATTAAACGTATTAATGCACCTTTATTTATTATTATTATCAATTCATTATTTTTTTTATAATTATTATTATTTATTAGTATTTTATTATTATAATTATTTAATTTTATCGCATCGATTTTCAACTACCGCAATACTCTGAATCTCAATTACTAGTCTTTGCTAGTCTTGAATAAAAGTAATAATATGAATTAAAGTTTTGCTTATTTTTTTATAATCCATCGCGATTACAGCCTGTACACAAATTTAAAAAATCTCACGTGAGATTAGGAGGGGGGGGGGGGGGGGGCTTAAGAAAAACATGACGAAATCTCACCAGGGGGGGTGGGGGGGTCAAAAAATTCTCAAAAAAGCCTCACGTAATTTATGGACGCCCTTAGGTACGTGAAAAGTCTATTAAATTCTTTGCACGTTTTCATTTTCATAAGTATGCTATATGTAAGCCTTTGAATATAATTTAGTGGCAGGTTTTTTGTCTAGGTTTGTTTGTAGGGAATCATTGTGGTTACTCTCAAAAAAGTTGCATTCGTAAACCCTAATGCCAAGTGTCTCCTAATGAAAACAATTTGTTTTACTATTTTTTTAATACTACGTCGGTGGCAAACATGCATACGGCCCGCGTGATGGTAAGCAGTCTCCGAAGCCTATGTACGCCTGCAACTCCAGAGGAGTTACATGTGAGTTGCTGACCCTAACACTCCGCACCCTCGTTGAGCTCTGGCAACCTTACTCACCGATAGGAACACAACAGTATGAGTAGGGTCGTGTTATTTGGCTGCGGTTTTCTGTAAGGTGGAGGTACTTCCCCAGTTGGGCTCTGCTCTAGATCTGGAATGACATCCGCTGTGCTGTGCTCTACTACAAACAGCAAGACTACTAGATTTAAGAGTTTATTTATTTATTTTTCTTTAATTTTCTGGCGTCTAACGTAGCTAATAAATTTTGGCACCCTTAAATATGTAGGAAAATGCAATGACATTGAAGTTGTAATTTAGAGAAAATACAGCTTTGTTAACTCTGTAATATAATAACGCAACGCAAATCATCATTTTTGTATCGTCAGAATCCTCATGGTCATGGACTATTCATGAGCATAGCCCATGATGGTCTATCTATCCATGGACTATTCGGCCGGAATATACATATGTCTATCTGTGTATACGTTTCCGCCAATAATGACGATGATGAATTGATGATTTCTCTTAAATCATAATTTCGCTGAACATAAATGGGGTCAAATGGTTTGCTCTTTAGGGTCTTCTATAATTGGCCTTCGTTTGATCCGAACTGAAAGTGGCTCGGTATACAAGGCCTGTGAATGAACACGCTCCAAGCTTCCACTCTTTTTGTCTTTTTAATTAAAGGGTGTGTCTGTTTACGCAAGACTTGGTGCTTTGAGGCGGATTATAACAGGTCTTAGTTTTTTAAGCTCCGTTATCGTCGCCGTCACACCTTCAAAGCCAATTAGATCACGGATAGTATACCTATGGCTTAACGTCGTTATGAAAACGGATTTTACAGCCAGTATTAATATAAGTCTTTAAAAACGATGTGTTTCACGGTTTTAACATCTTTAGACGCCCTGTATGTTCTGAATGTTCAGTTCCTTTCCTTAAACAGCATCATCATCATAATGGCGGCCTTTTGGTGTCCAATCTTGGATGTAGGCCTCTTCCCTCTTCTTCCACTCCTGTCGATCTTGTGGATTCATCCAGTCCCGACCTCCGTGTCGTCGGATGTCGTCCACCCAGCGCTGCGGTGGCCTACCGCTCCCTCGAGTGTCCGCTCTGGGCCTTCATTCAAGGACTCGTCTTGTCCTCTGCTCCATGCAACTTTGGTCCATTCTGCAATGTGCCCCGCCCATGCCCACTTTCTCTGCGCTATGACGGCCATGATGTCTCTAACTTTGGTCTTGCTTCGGATCCAATCGTTACGTTTCCGGTCTCGTTGGGCGATCCCGAGCATCGCTCTCTCATCGCGTAAACTTACAGCATAAAAATACTTTAAACACAAGTGCACACTTTACTTAACAAAAAAGACTTCTGTTTTAAACCAATAATAATTTATCTTACTTACAGACCTAGTTTCGGAACCAAAGGATACAATATGTATACAATTTTATGTTATTATTACACTCGCCTTTTAATTTTAATAATTTTTGTGGATTCGTTAATCTTCAATACTTAAAATACATACATCCGCAATTTTTTTTCTTCCAAATGCCTCTTTAGATTTCCACTCCCCATTGCCCATATAAACAAAATTCGGAACGAAACGGAAACACTTTATACACTTAACCCTAAACTTTTCCCCAGAACCCTTCCCGCGCCTGCAGGCTTAAATCCACTTACCATCCGGCCTTTAAAAATAAATTCCATACCCGACGCCATTCATGCACTTTGCATTCTTCGGCCTTCAATGAATGAAATAGTGGTCTATTTTTAGCTGCGCCTGGATTAAAGCTGAATGGGACACACCCCCTCCCCCCCATTAAATAGGTCACTGTGTCAGCTGTGACGTCACAGTAACACCGTGACGTCACGAACGCATCCCAGGTGAACCGGCAACGGCAAGTGGGTCACACAGGAAACGGAAGGAAACGGGCTTTGTTTTAATTAATTCCGGTGGAATAATAAGGGATTTTTTTCTGAGCGTTTGAGGATAATTCCTTTGTCAGATAGCCCTGCAAATGTCCCGTACTTTTAAGTGCTTGGTGGAATTAGGGAGCGAAAAAGATCTGACATGGGCCATCTGGCCAGTGTATTTTTTTTGAAATCAACAAAGACACATATTTAAGTAAATTGTTCACACGAAATTTAAGGAATATTCATTTATTGTATTCATTGAGACCCACTCGTGAATTTCCAGGGGTCGGCATAATCAATCACACTTTTAAGAAAAGCATATCAGAAGTATTCTTCTTTTATTTACTGGTATCCCGGCGTGTGACATTTAGTTTTGTAGTGGTACTTTTTTCCTCGAGATATTTGGCGAATTCTTTCACTCTAAAACAACAACAATATAACTTAGTAAGGAATTCCTCAGAAAACTGCCACAAAGCTACGTTAAACATGGAAAGATTAGACAGTCCACAAATATAGTTATCAGTAACTCATTATTTGCACTGTTACAAACAGCATTAAATATTTCCCCGTAACAATAGACGGTCCGCAAACAAACCTCATGTGTGGTTAAAATGCATTTTTTGCCACACATTTTGCAGCCCATAAAGATTAAGATTAAGTTAGCAGCCCATAAAAGTTAAGTTTATTTTTGAAGTAGGTATATTAAAATGCGCTTATGAGCGTCATCGTCAAATATAGCTACACCGGCTCTAACCCTACACCTCTGCCCGAGAAGATTTAAGTCCATCCTAAAATGGAGGAGGGTACCAATCCCAATATGCCAATCCAAACCAATCCGATAACTCTTCATTTCACGAATATAATATAATACCTGGAACCTGTTAGAATCGGACCAACCTATACTTCATTCCAGATATTATTAGACTCTAGAAGATCACATAAGCAGAGATTCTAAACCTTTTCTGTGAAGTTGTACTGCAAAGAACTTCGATTTAGATACAAGCAAATTGTAGACAGTGACAGTAATGACACCTAACATCGACTGTTGTTGACCTCCGCCTCTTGAGAGTTTAGGTGTTTTTTTATTCGGAAACTTGTGGTGGCAAGAATGGCAAGAACAGTTGGACTGAAAAGAATATCAACGAAGAAGTTCTACATATAGTAGGAGAGAGGAGGACTTTAATAAGAACTATAGATAATAGAAGAAGAAAGAAGCTTGGACACCTGTTAGTTACGACACGACGAATTAATTTAAAACATAGAAGGGAGAGTTCAAGCAAAGAGGAAGAAGGGAAGACCAAAGAGAGCGTACATAAATCAAATAAAGGAAAACTAAACGTCGTATCGTATCAGGCTATCAAAGAGAAGGCAGAGGACTGCCATACATGGAAATTGCTCCACCGACAAGGGTCGTACTCTTAAAAATTATGGTGATGACGATACGAAAACTTTATTTATGTATTGTAAACTACAATTACAATTATTGTTTTACTTAAAAATTATGATGTAAATCTCTTCAAAATGATTGGTAATTATATACCATCATATCATTAAAAAAAGGATTTTATTTACGAAAAATTCCTACTAACTACAGACAGTACTGCAGAAGTAAATGGAATTCCAGATATGCAAGTGTTTTTTAATGATTGCGCAATTGTTGACATTACATATTTGCACTAGCTATTTAAATTAGCGATGCATCGTTTGGGTCAGATGAGTCATGGCTTATGGAAATTCGTGGTATTCCTCTGGTTTTGTTTTGGAAAATAACTAATAATAAAATGCTGGGCGACGAAAGTGACGGATGAAAGAAGAGTGCATGCAGCGGAAATGAGAATGTTGAGATGGATGTGTGGAGTGACGAGAAAGGATCGAATTAAGAATGAGTATATAAGGGGAAGTTTGAAAGTAGCACCGGTAGCGGAGAAGATAAGGAGTGGTAGGTTAGCGTGGTATGGGCATTTAATGAGGAGGGATGAATGCCATATAGGAAAAAGAATGTTAGGAATGAATGTTGATGGACGGAGAGCGGATGGTAGACCCAAAAAACGATGGATGGATTGTGTGAAAGAGGATATGTGAAAGAAAGGAGTGAGTGCTGAGGTGACGAAAGATAGAGGAGAATGGAAGAGAAGAACATGTTGTGCCGACCCCACATAACGTGGGATAAGGGCAGGAGGAAGATTTAACTACGAAAAACCTCGAAACACCAAAACAAAAGGAATTAAAATATTTGGATTCGAGAACGGCACAGCTTTAGATATGATATAGGTAGTCGGACCAAGCTAACTCTGCATAGAATTGGCAATGTCATTATTGTCAAATTTCTATGAAATGTATACAGTGTGTATTTTTGATATAACCACAAACTTAGACGTACGTTTTAGTGCTATAAAACAATTCTGAAAGTTTTTTTAACTTAGTTATACTACGTGGCAGGCCATACAAAAAGAGAAAAGGTTTTGTAACAATGAAAAACTAGATTTATAGGTTTTCCTTTTTTCATAATTTACAAAATAATAAAAATTAGATTTTTTTAAAGCGAAACCTATACACATATAATGAAAATAATAATTTAAAATCAAAGTGATTTGTTAAGATTTAGTTAGTGGAAAACGTTTTCTTTCGAAATGGAATTTCATAAAAAAGTACCGTTATTTCGTTAGGATAGGTTTCGAGTTAAAACGAATTAAGGTAGAAGTACTAGTGCTCGACGCTGCACTAGTACTCGACATGGGCACTTTATGTCAATGTGACACGGATTAAGTTCGAATACAGAAAAATCTTCGGTGTTCAAATTTAACCTATATTTCCATGAAATAAAGTGCCCATGTCGATGACTAGTGCAGCGTCGAGTACTAGTACCTACCTACCTAGTAGTAGTAGTAGTACCTTATTGTATATGGAAAAATAAAATTCGTAAATTTTTCTATGTGCAGTTGTTCCTAGAAACAAGATACTTTTTTATACCACACTGGTGGTAAATAAGCATACGGCCTGCCTGACGGTAAGTGGTTTATGGTACCGCTACCGTAGCCTATGGACGCCTGCAACTTCAAGGGGTCTAGCCAAGATGCCAATCGTTTACGCCGTAGCGAGCGAAACGCTAATGTCTCTCTGTCGCACTTATATGGAAGGGAAGAGTGATAGAGAGACATTACCTTACCATTTAGTTCGCTACGGTGCAAAGGATTGGCATCTTGGCTAGACCATTGCCGACCCAACAGAGTATAATAGTGAAATAGCAGGCAAAAGTATATCATCCATAATAGTACATTTCCATGCTTAAGCGAGTGACAAGACTCGGGACGAGTGAAGAATGACATTTCCGCACGTGTATCGAACGACGTTTTAATAGTTGCGAAAAAATAGAAAAACAAGAAGTAATTTTTTTATGCAAGTTCTATAAACAGAAACAATTGTAAATATAAAACATTGTACTATTATTACCTAAGTATCGTTATTTACGATTATTTGTGTATCGTATATTTAAATTGTATAAAAACAATATCGAATATTGCCTTTGGAAACTTAAAACATGGTTGCAGTAAGAAAAAACGCCTCTTCTTTGACAGGCGCTTCGGCAGCTATTCCGTTCCATTCAGACAACATATTAAAAAGAGGTTTTCAATATTCAATATTAAAAAATAAACGTGTTATAATAAAGTAATAAAATATGTATATTTTTATTATTCTTACATTAACAGTAGGTTTTTACTCGTATGTTCATTACGACTTTTAAAGGAAACTAACATCCACACTCACTCATCAATAAGTAGTCATGAATAGGAACAAATATAAATTTTAAAAAATTAGAAAAATGAAAAACACTAGTTCGCGAAAACCAACTTTCCGCACGCTAAACAGCTACGTAAAGTATCACTTTTTGAGCAACTGTATTAAAAAATACGTTTCAGTACATATGTGACCTACATTTGTCGAAAATTTAAAGGACCATATGTACTGTAAAACATTGTACATTATACGCGCGAATAGGTAATTCGCAGCTCGTTTCGAATCCGTCTCCCTTCGATCGTGTTTCAATTTATAAGCACTCGTTGTGAATTTCCTACTGTCCGCACTTCTATCGTAAATAACTATGAATAAACCGTTTTTTCTGTACCACACTGCCCGTTATAGAACAATGTCGTAAACCTACGCGTAAAACTGCGGCGTGTCAAAGGTCAGTGCTCACACGCCATAAACGAATGAGGCCATACAAGAGCTGCCCACACCGGCTTGAGGTAGAATATCACTTTATTCCCGTGTTAATGTTTTCAGACAGTAGGTAATGATATGTATCGGTGCTTCGCAACCTTTGTATAAAATACACCATGTTTTTATTAAATTCCGTTAATTCCGGGGTATGGGTAAGTACGTTTAAGAAAACTAAATGGCATAGTTAATTTTCAAAAAAAGTTTTTTTCTATTTTTATTTTTTTATAAAAAGTAATTAAATGTTGCTTTGTTGTAACACGGGCATTACATTTAATTCACCCAAAAAATTGAAAACTGTGACACACCAATGTCATTTTCAACATCAATCATCCGAGATGTTACTTAAGTTTTGTAGCAAATGTATACACTCGTACCAAACAAGGGCCTTATAAGATAAAAATATATTATTGATTATCCCCGAAATGGAGTTCACTAGAATACCGGTGTATTTGAGAAAGTTACTTAATTTAAGCTCAGGAATGCACTCTTGAAATTAACGGAAATCAAAAAAACATGACCGACCGATATTTTATCTAGATTTTTTTTTCTTATTTCGACTAATAATTTCACGGTCAAAGCATTTATTAGTATATCAATTCGTTTGTAAATTTACAGGCTAAAGTTGACGATATTATCGGCAATATTTTGCAGAATGCAGTAAACTGGTCACGATGCCGAAATTAGATATTGCGCTAGTCATGATCTAGTTAGCTAGTCAGATCATGCAATGTCTAGTAGACATTGCATGATCAAAAAGGAGATAGCAACAAAAGTTATTACCGATCGATCTTAATGTTTTAGTATATGCTAGTAAACAGTTTTGCTTGAATTTTACAAACGTAGCATGTGATTTTGGCGCGAGCGTTTTCCTGCAATTTGTCTCTACCTTATTATCTCCCGTCTACTGCTGAAATCGATAGTGCTCGTGATTCGGAGTAGAAATAACCCAAAATTCGTTGGGTTTTTGAAAAAGAGTACAGGGTATTTTTTTTTTCTTAAAATGCCCCTAGACGTAATATAGTCGCATTATAATGACATAACCCTTTCTAGACTTCAAATCAAACCCGGGACTTCCAGCTTCGCAGACAGGATCACTACTATCTGTGCTAGAGGGCGTTAAACCTACCTAATTAATTACATATCTACTATTGTACCTAATTACCAGGGCCCGTACTTTTCATGCCGTTGACAAAAAAAGACGTCACACTACATAGAGTATGATTCCAATTAGTATTTTTGTAATAATTAATCATTTATCAACCTATTTAGGTAAGTTATACATATACTTGACAATCAGTACAGAAACGTCTAACTGACTTTCATTTTATTGTCACTCAAATAAATAATAGATTATTAATTTATTAAATTATATATATTTTTGATTTTTAACAGCGTAACAAGCTTTTATTCTCGTAACAAATATTTATTTTGATACCCGTCAATAAGTAAATTATCTAAATTTGTAGTATTGTAAAACAACTCCCTGTATGTTAAATTACGTCATTTTTGCGTAAAAGTACGGGCCCTGCTAATTACGTACTATCTCTACCACCGTCTGTCTGTCTACGTCTGTCTACACTACACCTACATTTGTCGTTTCTACGATCAATATGGACATTAGCCTGTCTACTCAATATAAACAAAAATTGTAGCATTTGTGCAACTGTGCCAACATATACACACACACATGTGCCACAAGCGCATACATATATGGGTATATATAAGATTGATAACCTTAAAATTTGTTATATTGTTCTTTAAATTTAAAAAGAGTTTTTCTCACTTTTATTCATTGATCAATCCTTATGTTTATGTAACTTAATCTTGGACGAATGCTGTGATTATTTATTGTTGTTGTATTTTCTTTGATATTAGTGCCACCTAATTCTAGTTTTAGTTTTAGTCTTACCAGGTTTAACTGAAAATCAGCGTCACGTATTGTGTTCTAGGACTCACTTCACACACAAGCTGAGTGAGGACCTTTTAGCGCAATTCTCTATTCGTTTAAATATAAAATTGTGTATTATTTTCTTTTTGTGCTAATAAATACTTCTTATCTTATTCGCACTTTAGCTCGCCATCCGATGGACTACATTCCTACAACTTTGTGCCTATCTCTGGACCACTCGATCAACACTAACTAACCAAACTTGCCCGTCTCAGAAACCGGCTTCGACTTGCTATCTCAAACCAACTTTGCGATGTAAATGAGCTGCAATCTGCAGCCTGCATTCCTCTCGCACCTACTTAAATTATTCACGTTTACTAAGTTCAGTTAATGTCATGAATATGATATGAAAAGAATAAGCTTGTCCAATAGTACAATGTGCAACGAGGGGGGTAAGTGAAATCCCATCAAGAACATAAATGTGAAATGAGAGCTAAGTTCATTAGTTCAATATTCAGAATATGCTTCGTTGTTGACTTCGCCGTGAAAAGAATTGAGATCTATATATGGAGGCCAAGTTCTAGTTTACTAGTACTTGTTCAGGATTTGACTTGGCTGGTTTTTACGTACAGGGTATATTATATTTTTTGTGTATACTACTTTTCTAAAATTTAGTTTGTCGGTATAAAACCTAGCTTACACAAATCCAGTTTAATTACAGTTGAGAATCAATTTTTTTCTTTGCTGTCTAAGCTAACCCTGCATTGACTAGATTTTTCATAGGAATTTAACAATTATAACGGTGCCAGCTTTGTCACTTGTTATACATAGTATGCACATTTTTAGCTTCATCGGAAACCAAAAAAGGGGTGAAAATCACACAATCAGACAACGGGACACGTGAAACTAAAAAACCTTGTAAAAAGTCTTACTTCTGAATGAGGTAGCAATGCCAGTTTCGGTCCGGTCCATGGAACCTGTTCCAAGGGTCATTTACTTGCACTAACGGTACTCAAGTACTCAACCAGATGTATTTATATCTGAACACTTTGTAGCAAAACGAGAAAGAATCAAATGATCAGTCAGTATTAGTATCTAAGTACAATGAGTAAATAATGTAGGTGTTGCGAGAAATGTTATGTTATGTGAATGCGAACCTTTCCATTGTTTATCAGATACATACTAAACAAATGGTTCCTAATTAAGTAATTAGGTTCAGGTATAGCTGATTTAAATCCTATTTTCAAGTTCTACGTCCTAAACTAACAGTTCATCGCTCAGTTGGGCAAAAACTAGGTTGAAGGTTGTGGTCAAGAAATGTGTGAATAGTATAATCCTACTTCTAAATTCATAGTAAAGATACATAATAAGTTAATAAGTAATAGTACAGAAGAAAAACTTCCTAGACAACAGAAGTTTGACAGCGATTCAGGGACGAATCGTGCTGTCCCATTCTAATGTATGGCACTATCCCTTTTGGCTATTGAGGGTTGTCAAAATTCAAGTCATCTTATCTGTGGTTGGGTACACAAAGGGACGTCAAGTTGTGCCAACCCTAATAATTGCTCGTAGCAATGCTGAGCCGAACGGAGCCGACAATGCCCGAAAGGATCAGTTTCGCCTTTATCCGGCGCTGAATGTTTATAAAAACATAGACAGATTAGTAACAACTTCGTGTCACCTTTTAGATTAATGAATAGTCGGTGTACTTTTATTTAAATTAAAATGCTATTAGTAAAACCATTATTTATCGTAGTATTTATATTTCGAGTTTTTTATAGACTATGTTATTATCCTTAACCTCTATTAGTTATTTTAAACCTCAATTAATTCTTCATCCCTCTCTTATACATATAATATAAGTATGTAAAAATTACAGATGAAGGCTGTTACAAATTAGCGCGGTTTTAATAAAGATGCAATGCCAATCCGTAACATACTGGATCGAGCATAAATATCTACACTCGCCGGTAACAAGCGATACAACAAGAGAAATTCAGTCCAACAGGATTATCATGCACGGGACTAACCTGAGGTTGCAGCAATGGTGGAATCCTCTCGATGTGACTGGTTCTTCTTACGTCCTTTTCTTCTTTCACACGCCGGCCGGCGGTACGGTTAACAGTCTTAGGCCTTTTGTCACGCGCGATAGAACACTAAAATACTTAGGTTTGGTTGCTTAATCCATAAAAAACGATTTAAATCGGTAGCGGTCGATCCGCACGCCTTGTGCGTTTCGTTAGTTCTCTCTTTCTCGTTTAAAACTAAACGTTAAGAACGGAACAAAGGCAAACAATTAATATGATAGCTACATAACTGAGGCGTGTAGCGCGTTTATGAATAACACTAGTTGCTGTATACTTCACCATTAACTTCATCTCGTGCGTTAGCATTCTGATTCTGTCACAGAACGAAGAATTTTAATTTGCAGCTAATACCAATTACAGCAAGGCGTGGGCAGACAGCCTACGCTGCCCGTTCAATTAAATATAGACGCAGTGTTTTCACAGATAAGAATAGTTTTCCTTTGTCAATGAAGTCATTAAGTACCTGAGTGCACCTTGTCAGCGTCAGTGCTTAACTGAACTCGGCGAGAGACAGACGTTGCGCGTGTTTAGCTCAAGTAGTTTCGACCAAACTTTGCGAGTGCATTATCTGTGTGTGGGTGTTTCGTTTAAAAGTTACTTAACTCAGTCACCCTGGATTTCGATCTTGATGGTAAGTTTAAGTTTATTCATACTTAAGTAAGTTGTAAATAATAACTTTGTTCGTCTTCTCCGCTACTCGAATCTCGTTCGTGATCGCTCAAGGCCTTCTATTATTTTGTTACTCATAAAAAACCAAAATACTTAACAGCGGGTTTTTTACATTTGTCATGGTAGAGTTAGCAAACGCAAAAAACTTAGCTCCTTTTTAAAGCGAACGATGACCTCAATTTCCTTTAAACAATTGGTGATATACACGTAACTATATGGCATAGGTCCGTTATCAGTGAAATAAGTAATGCTGCCATTTGTATGCAAAAACGATAGTCGGTGCCATCCGGTGCACAGTCGACCGGCGAAATGTAATTGGCATGAAATACATACCATGGAAAAAGAAAAATAAACACGCTATTTTTAAAAAGAATTTTCATCAAGCATTTTCTGATGTCTTGTTTTGCACGCCAGCAACACATATGGCCGCGTATTGCATCTTTGCTTAGGTAATTTGGCAACAAAAATGACTCAGCCGCATTACGTGAATCAGGGACCGAAAACCCGTTCGTTGGCTTCAAAAGTTGACTATTTAAAAGTCTCAAGTATCTACTTGTGTTTACATCGGATTGAGTTTACATCGGACGTTTGATCGATTGAGTTTACATCGGATTGACTTAAGAGTTAAACTTTTTGACTAAGTTAAGCATAAAGAGCCAAAAAGTTAGTTCTGATACAGTGTTGGAAGCATTGTTTACGTACTTAATTATTTTGGCGGTTATCACTCTGCTCCGCACTTCAGAACGGCGTCCGGTGCTGCGGTTCTTAAGAGTCCATACCAAAAGAGATTTTTTTTACTCCACTTCTAAATAGTTTCCAGTCTCCATGATTGTTTAGTATGTTATAGACACAATGAAAAACTAGGTTTAAAGTTTTTCGATCTTTTTTTTCAAAATTTGCAATACATAAAAAACATTTCCAGCATAGAATAAATAAATTATTTGTTGTGCAACTTACCAACTGTTTGATACTTGCGGTTCTTCGCGTTCGTGACACAGGTCATTCCATGACCATTCAGAGCTAAGTTGCATATATGTATAAATTGTATAATCGTTTTTATCCGACAACGGCAGTAGGCTAGATGACAAGTTATTTTATCGTTACAGTCGATCCGGTTTGGTATGAGGATCAAGTCTATATGGGAGCCACTAAAACAAAGAATTCACAAAACGTCCCTTATTAACCTCTTGAACGCCAGACAGCGAAGGAACTTGCCGTGCCCCGGACGCAGGCGATCACGATTATTTAAACGAAATTGAACTTTACGGAGTCCCTCGTTAGTTCCTATTGCATTGGCGAAACTGTCGGCTGTAGCCGTCGTTGGCGTCCTTGGCAAGTATTTCCGATGTCGGCCATAGCCGACGGTGGCGGTCAAAAGGTTAAACGGTACGTGTTCATGAAGAGCCGCCTTGAACTATGAAGACAAGATTTTTTTATGTAGGTTTTAGAATATAAGGAAACGAATGGTACCATGTTTAGGGTTCCGTACCTAAAAAGGAACAGAACCTTTATAGGATCACTTTGTTGTCCATCCGTCCGTCTGTCAAAAGTTCAAGACCCTTGTTGTCGGAAACGCGTGGAGGTATCGGGCTGAAATTGAAACCACACACTACAGTCCCTTGAAGCTGTGAAAAAATTAAACTTCTAAGTTAAAGTAAAAAAGATAAGGCCGTTTATGCCGCAAAAAAACGTATTATTTCGACACTCAAGGAAATCAAAATTTATAGGGTACTTCCCGTTGACCTAGAACTATGAAGTTTGGCAAGTAATACCGTCTTACATTCATTACAAGCACAGGAAAAAATCTGACAGCTCCAATTTTTTTAAATAAAAATAAATGTTAAATTAGTACCCTCGATGGGTGAGTCCGACTCGTACTTGTCCGGTTTTTTTTTCATTTTGGAAGTTTAAAAACCTAAATTTTAATCTTTGAGGTCTTGTAACCTTTTGCTTACTGTGTGAGTAGCTCATTTTCAATATATTTAACCAGATTTCGATGTAAATGTTTTTTTAATACAGTTGGTCAAAAAGTGCTACTTTACGTAGCTGTTTAGCGTGCGGAAAGTTGGATTTCGCGAACTAGTGCTTTTTACTTTCCACTTGTTCCAATTCATGAGTACTTATTGATGAGTGTTAATGTTAGTTTCCTTTAAAAGTCGTAATCAACATAAAAACCTACTGTTAATATAAAAATAATAAATATAAGCATATTTCATATTTTATTACTTACCTCTTCATCACTATAACACGTTTATTTTTAGGGTTCCGTACCAAAAAGGTACAAAAGGAACCCTTATGGTGCGACTCTGTCCGTCCGTCCGTCTGTCTGTCTGTCTGTCACATCGCTAAATATCTCGAGAACCACTTAAGCTATCGATTTGAAATTTGACATTAAAAGTATATTTTAATTTTTTTTTTTATTAAAAATTGAAAATGCCCGATATAAAGGGGGACAAAATTTCAATGTCTAGTAACTAGGTCAAGTGGGGTATCATTTGAAAGAGCACGACTTGTACATTCCAAAACATTTTTTTATATTTTTTTCATAGAGAAAAAAAATGGATTTATAAAGGAAAATGTGAAAAAAATACCGCCTCCCCCCCCCCTTATCTCCGAAGTTTACCGACGAAATATTATGAAATTTTTACATAATATTAACATTACTATAAATTTTACAGGAAAAATATAATCAGACCTTTATCTTGGTAACTTTTATTTTAATTAACAAAAAACCTTTCCGATTTCAGTTTGCAATTTAACCAACTTTACGTGCGTTTATTACATCTAAAATTTCTATGATTACATAAATACACGTTTTTTCAAATAAAAGATCAATTTTGGAAATCGGTCCACATTATAGAGAATTATCCTAGAAAAATCAACAACATACGTGCATTACGTCGCGCAAATTAGTTAGACAATTTGCCGATAGATGGCGCTGTGTACATTAATACTTAGTATAGGTACTTCTGTTGAAAAGTCTTTCGCCTTTATAGTTACACGAGATAATTCAAAGTTTGCACGGAACCCTCGGTGCGCGAGTATAACGAACTCGCTCTTGACTGGTTTTTTAAATATTGAATATTGAAAAACCGTTCTTAATATAATATATTGTCTGAATGGAACGGAATAGCTGCCGAAACGCCTGTCAAAGCAGAGGCGTTTTTTCTTATTGCAAGGATGTTTTAAGTTTCCAAAGGCGACATTCGATATTGTTTTCATACAATTTAAATATACGATACATAAATAATCGTAAATAACCATACTTAGGTAATAATAGTATAATATTTTATATTTACAATTGTTTGTCTTATAGAACATGCATAAAAAGTACTTGTTGTTTTTCTTATTTTTTCGCAACTGTATTAAAAAAACGTCGTTCTGTGCACGTGCGGAAATGTCATTCTTTCCGCACTAGCATTGAAATGCACTATTTTAGAAACCAGCATCACAATAAACTATACAGGATGTTTATTTAGTCATCTGCAATAATTTATGGGGTGAATATATAGGTCATACTGAGCAACTTTTTCTCTTCCATAGAAAATGTCACGGTCAAACAGCCAAAATGTATGAAACAGCCAATAATTTTTTTCGCGATTTCGCGATTTGTCCCATAGTAAAAGTAGCTCAGTTTGACCTATATATTCACCCCATACATTATTGCAGGTGATTAAATAAACACCCTGTTTCAAAAATTCCCTAGTACCCTATTACTTAGTCATAACAAGCTCCTATGCAACAAAATACCTACAAATAAAGTAGTTAAACAGACACTCGATAAGATTACTACTGCGGTCTTCAGGTTATCTGTCCATTCACAATCGGTATGGCGCACCTAAACTTGGTAGGTTTCATAAACAAGATAAAAAAACTTATGTTATGACTTTGAGTTTAAGATACGCGGTCTATTAAATATTTCATACAATCACTAGGGCTAATTACAGAGTCGACGGCTACCCGACAGACAAACTCTCTAGGGAGTTATAGCTTTTTTTTCACAATCCATAACTCCCACGGGAACAAAATAGGCCTTTGTCCTTCAGCACACCTGCATGAAATAAGATCTTTTTCGAGCAAGTGTGATGAAAAAACTAACAAAATTGAGTTAAATTGAATGAGACTATAAGTAGGTGACACAGTTCAGGTAAATTACGGACCTAAATTGTATTGTTAAAGTAATGCATGTTAATTATAATTTTGCAATTGCTAGCACGTCACTACCTGCACCTTCTTTTACCATAAAGAGCCATATCTGCCAGTCTCCCTCGCCTAACTGTCTTTGCGTCCCTCTCACCCAAGCCTCCACTATTAAATACTTAGGTGTAACAATTGACCAAAAATTAGACTGGCACACTCATATCGACTGTCTGACTTCCCGTGTTAGGAAACTTATGTTCGTTTTTAAGAAATTGCGTCACTCTGCTGACTTTAAAACTTTAATGATGGCATATTCGTCCCTTTCTCAATCACTCGTCACCTACTGTATTCCAGTGTGGGGGGCCGCTGGCAAAACAGCTATGCTTAAGTTAGAGCGCGCTCAGCGTGCCGTACTAAAGGTTGCTTCGTCAAAACCGTACAGATATCCGACAACACAACTGTACTATGAATGTAGTGTTCTGTCTGTTAGACAGCTGTACATCCATCGTACCATTTTACGTAGACACCGACATCTACCATTTTCCGCGAAAGCAAGTAGCAAGCGAAATAAACAAACTGTCTGTCCTGTGGTACTCCAAAGGACGACTTTCGCCAGCCGTCAGTACGTAGCAATGAGTGCTCGTATTTACAATAAAGTAAATAAACACCTAAACATCTATGCACTAAATAGCTATGACTGTAAGTCTAAATTACAAACATGGCTTAAATCACAGACCTATCAAGAAACGGAATCACTATTAAACACTATCAAATGAGTCATTTTACTAACCTTAGCCCTATATGTATAATTTTTTCCCTTTTTTAAAACATAGAACTGTACAGACACACACACACACACGCGCATACGCGCACACGCACACACACACACACACACACACACACACAGACACACACACACACACACGTCAGCCGTTTTTCTTCTCTTTATATAATATTTAGATTTTTTACATTGTCATTTTCTATCTTAGTATTATTATTGTGTTTTCACTTCTTCTTAAAGTACCTGTTCACTAAACAACCTGTACCAATTTCTCCGGAGGAATCGCTGAATCCTGAGTCACAGGCTTTGTCCTAGTTCAGGAAACAGAGGCTCAATCCAAATGGAACTGTTACAAACCTAAAATAAGCTTATTTTGTAATTTAATGTAGGTAAGCCTCACATTTTGTATTAGGTTTCAAGTAAATAAAGATTTTATTATTTATTATTTTATTATAAGATGTTTGTAATGTTTTGAAAAGATGTGTCCCGCCGAATTTCTTTCCGGTCTCACATCATATTTAGAATATTGTGATACCCTCCTCTAACTTAGGAGGGATTTAAATCTTCTCGGGCAGAGGTGGACGGTTACACTATGGGTTACGGCTACGGTTATACACTATTTTTATACAATTATTTGAATGAGACAGCATGGACATGAATAAATTAAGTAAGCTAAAATTACGGTTTAACTCAATGTTAGTGCTTGAAAATTGAGATATATTAGACTCTCCGAAACATGTCGCGCGAGTGACTAAAATACGTGAGTAAACTGTGAACTTAGCTTAATGTCGGTATATGACTCACGTCAGTTTAAATTAGGTATACTATACAAAAACCTTTTTCCGGACATTACCCCTAACATGTTTGGAATGACACGTAGTAATGAATTTATTATGTCGGCGCCAAACGCTCAACGAGGGGGGGGGGGGGGTGGTCGGGGTTAACTCCTCTAGAGCTGCAGGCGTACATAGGCTACGGAGACTGCTTACCATCAGGCGGGCCATATGCTTGTTTGCCACCGACGCAGTATAAAAAAAAAACTTTACTGGTTACTGATGACGTAACACAGTGTATTTCGTAATGACGTACGTAAAGGACAAAATCGGCGTGATTACTTATTACTATTATACTTACTACTGCGTATAAGAGTTACCACAATAGCATTATATTGTATTAAGTATGCTGATGCAATCGCGACCGGAAAAACTTGGGAAACCACTGAGGTACAGTAAGTACTTGAAATTCAGAAGAGAATGACTAACTTTAGGAATGACGCTGGCAACACTTTTATAAGCATACCTGTCAGTTTGATGACCGGTCTTACCTAATGGATAGTGACCCTGCGTATGAAGCAGATGGTCCTTGGTTCGAATCCTGCTAGCGCATTTAGTTATGTGATAAGCACAGATATTTGTTCTTGAGCTTACCGTGGGACTTGTCGATTTGTGTAAGAATGTCGCTATAATATTTATTTATTTATCAATAAAACTTGATTGCCATCACTTGCTTAATTTGTAGCCATCTAATAAGTGCTGTGGCGTACGCTGTCAAACTAACCTTCTCATTTTCAATTAAAGTTTACATTAGCTCACTTGCGTCCGTGACGTTGGCGTGTGAGTAACGGTTTTGTTTAACGTAAAGTAACGTAAAACTCATCTCAATTGGCTCCGGGTTCCCAACGAATATTTTGACAATGGTAACTTTACAATTCACAATATCTTTCTTATTTTTATGGTTGTGGTAAAAAAGCGCGCAGTCAGGGAAATTTGGCGATCGATACATGTCTTTCTGACAGGCGGAAATTATATTTACCGCCTTCGCCTTCAAATTTGTATCGATTCTAGAGTATACCTACTTAAAGCTGGATTTCCACCAGAGATGTGCGAGGATGCGTAGCGAGGGATGTGTTTGTTAAGAACCTATAGAATCACTTGAATCACTTCATTTGTTTTCCTCGCTCAGTGTGTAGTGATTCTATTAGTTCTTAACAAACATATCCCTCGCTACGCATCCTCGCACATCTCTGGTAGAAACGCAGTCTTATACCTACTTTATGTGCTATACAAATTGGCTCAGCTACTCCCACTGACTCTTACTATAGTGAAAGTCTGTCTCCATTTCTAATACCTCGCTCAACATACTCGACGAGTGGTATGGGAAGTAGCGAGGGAAGTATGCAGGGCAGTATGTGGTCAAACTCGAGTAACGTGGCCACACTACGTCTCTGCCTACTTCCCTCGTAACTTCCCATGCCACTCGTAGTGTGTGGCCTAGGCATATGGTACTTATATTAATCGAGCGATCGAAGGTCAAATATAGACAATTTTTCGAATTTCGATGTTCGTAGTAGCCCCCTGACCGTTAAACTAACAATCATTGTACAGTTCATAATAAACTATCTAAAATTCCGTATAATCTAAGTTCTAGACACCCAGGGTTATTAACCCCCTAGTCTGGTTAATAACCGAACCATAGAGCATGTTTTATTCCTAATGACATCCCGAGCTGAATGCCTGACCCGGTCTCAGAGATTAACGGACTTTATAGTGACGTCTGTGAATACAGATGGCGCATTTAAAACTGGAGTGTGCAGCGTAGGTTGCACTATAAGGCAATATGAAGAGAAATACAGTTAGCTGAACACGAAGTCAATCATCTGTCCACAATTTAACTAGTAGTTAATCCGTGTGCTAATAATAGAAATCAACGAGTGCAATTCTATAAAGGTTAAAAGTGACACGTATTACCATTTATTACCTAATAAATTATATACTGTTAGCTAAAATGTCAACCAAAAACAGTTTCCGTTCATAAAACAGTTTTAATATTAATTACCACTCATTATAAATATCGTCCCCGCAAAATCAAGTTAAATTTGCCGGAAACGGCTGCAATCAAATTACCATTATAATATAATATGCAATGGAAATTCGCCGCCAGCCCTAGTGGTGGCGGTGGCCAATCACAGACGTGTGCAGCATTAATTGGCAGCCCTATTAACAGAGCAAGTTTACAGAGTAGTCTATCTTCAGTTCACAAACATCTTTACAAGCCAAAGTTTCAAAAATACATGTACACGCCTCTAAAACACTGACAATGAGGTCGTATAAACACATTTTTGAAACATTGCCTTGTAAAAATGTTCGTGATCTCGAGCGTAATCAAGGAATTGGGCTCATGTGTCACTTCGTAGTTTGTCACAGTGACAATCAATAGAAAGCCGCTACGGATTTCGTATTATCGTCACTGAAACAGTTACGCAATGGCAAAATTGGCAAACAAAAAATTCGAACTTAAATGAACGCAGCTTTGTCAATTTTCTCCCTACATTATATGGTGCCTCAGAAAGTAGTATAGGTTTCTAAAGCTTCTTCGCCTGCAAACTACGGTAACCGCTTATGCTTGTTTGCCACTAACGTGCCAAAAAATGTGTTTGCGCACCCGTATAATCTGTTCATTGGAGGGCAGAGGGGGTTGTGTGAAACTAACCGAATGTGCTGAAATTATCTTCCGTACAATCTGTATTTGGATTGCAAACCCTGGAAAAGGCGCATTTATTTTACGATTGCTTCAAGATGCAGTAGTTTTAGCCAGCAGAGTTTTTGAAAAATCGTTGCGCTTCATTAGATACGGTTGCCAAAACATTAATTAGCAATCTTGAGTCATTTGTCTAGTAACTTCATCGATTCGAAACCTGATTTCTTGACTTAAAAAATCGATAGAAAAAAATCACGAACATAAAAAAACACACCTTAAAAATATACGTACTTACTTAATATAAAGAGTTAATTCCTGAATGTTTTAAGATAGGTTACTGTCCTGCCCATCCACTGTGCTGTTACGCTGTAAATATGTATGTCCATTAGTGGA
This sequence comes from Cydia pomonella, assembly GCF_033807575.1. Lineage (NCBI taxonomy): Eukaryota > Metazoa > Arthropoda > Insecta > Lepidoptera > Tortricidae > Cydia > Cydia pomonella. Next base: position 3,228,018 of record NC_084710.1, on the reverse strand, counting down.
CGCCATTTGCAATTCGCTGGTGACGTTGCCTGCATTTGCGCGCTTTTCAATTTAAATAATGCCTTCCGTCAGTTTTTGGAGTAACACGTACACGGTGTTCTATTTAAAACTTACGCTGCAATCCAAAAGTATGTAAATAAAAACCGGACAAGTGCGAGTCGGACTCGCCCACATAGGGTTCCGTACTTTTTAGTATTTGTTGTTTGTTGTTATAGCGGCAACAGAAATACATCATCTGTGATTTTTTTTATATGTCTAGCTATCACGGTTCATGCGATACAGCCTGGTGGCAGACGGACGGACGGACAGCGGAGTCTTAGTAATAGGGTTCGTTTTACCCTTTGGGTACGGAACTTGTTCTAGCTTAAAAAACATTTTCGTATATGATCTTTTACACATTGGACTACTAAGTATGCTTATGTTTATGTTAAATTTGATATATATTACTTTGATAAAATGTGTACCTACACAATTCAATTGGAAGCGGTGGTGGCCGAGTGAATCTGACTTTCATGCCGGACGTCGCGGGTTCATATCCTTTCTCGTATCAATGAGTTTTTCGGAATTTATTGCGGAATATCATTTGACATTTACAGTGAAGGAAATCAACAACGAAACCTGGATACATCCGCGAAAGAATTGAAAGGTGTATGTAAAGTCCCCAACCTGCATTGGGCCAGCGAGGGAACTGATAGCACAAACCCTCTCGCGCATGAGGGGAGGCCTGGGTGTGTGCGCATGAGTGGGACGTATATAGGTTGAATTATTTGATAAAATCACAACTCAATTTCACACATTGTAAATCCACCATTGCTAATTTGCCACCACGCTGCCATTAAGTACCAGAGTTGCTAAAATGTTGCAAAGAGCAGAAGGCAGCTCTCTGCTAGAATATGTAACAGGCATAGACATAAACAGAGCAACGCCTGCCTTTTAGGTCTAGCCCGCGCGACATAGATAGAACACAGGTTCCGTTTAAATTTACCGTACGTTGTTCTTCAACGTCGTAAAGTGCACTTTATTAAGATAAACTTATACCTTTCAGACATCATCGCCATTGCACACGGCCGAGATAGGACACGTTCCCGTGAGCTTAAATGTTAGGATTTACGTACTGACGTAGGGAGAGTAAGTTAAGCCTCTAGTCTAGCATATAGCCTGAAAATTGTTAAAAATTCTCAGAATAGCGATGTAAATGGGTATCTCACCAAAAACATTCTGTAAAAAACTAGCCAGGTCTCGATGGAGCTGCTTGTTTATCTCTATAAAGTAATGAAATCTAGACAAAGTCGTGCCAAGTCTAAGGTTCCTTACTGCGATTTCTTTTTTTTTATAGTTAATGTTGTGTGACTTGGCCGTTGAAGGGTACACAAGGGTACAAAACCAGGTGCTCCATGACACCATTGCACCAATCTGTCGCCAGAACCGCTACCCATTGACGATGGAAAATTGCCACTTGGGAAACGTTGAGTCTATTAATGATTAGAAGTCCGTCTGTACTGGAAATCATTTTTTATACTATTTGTTTCAGGCTCGCCTATACATAAGTATTATTGAAATACGCAGCTTTATCAAGAATTGACTGGTTATTGAATCAACGTTTCCCAAGTGGCAATTTTCCATCTTCAATGGGTAGCGGTTCTGGCGACAGATTGGTGGAATGGTGTCATAGAGCACCTGGTTTTGTACCCTTGTGTACCCTTCAACGGCCAAGTCACATTTTTTTTAATTCCGCGATGTTTTAACTTTTAGGAAACGTTTGTTGACTTATCGTCATTGTATTAACAATGACGATAAGTCAACAAACGTAGATAATTATATCCAGCCGCAAATGTCTACATAAAACGGCGTTATGATATACCGTTTAAAACCAGTTGCAACAGGTTATTTGCAATTTTACACTCTATTTTTTCTTTTCGTGTTTTAAACATATTCGGTAAACTTATAAACTAATTATAATACGCCAAGGAGTCGTATTCTGACTGCAATAACAGGTAATGATTTTTATCTACCCAGATATATTGTTAGGGATATGAAACCACGGTTTGTTTGACATTGTTATTCAATTTGTGATCGAAATAATTGTACGATTAAACAAATGCTAATGAAGCACAGCTCATTTACACCAATACGTCCTAAGCCGTCTATATCAATGCCAGCATTACTGAAACGCCACTCCAGCTTCGGTCCTGTCGGGCTAAATCCGGGACGTCGCTGTCCAACTTGTCGAACGACAGGACATGACGTGTTAATGCAGTTGATCGATCGGCCCAACGGTCGTGCAACTATCAGAAGATCACAACATAATACTATACTCTAGCTGCCCACAAGATTAGACCTAAGGCAAATTCTATTTTAATATACGCGTAATTAAAATGCAATGGAACGGAGGGCCTTTTACAGGACTCTGGATAGCTAACAATACAACAAAAATATCAAACAAAGAAGATAACACACACAGATGTTATGTTAAATTTATCACGTTTAGTGCAGACTCCAAAACCTTTAATCAACAGGAACACAGTGCTCGAGCAAAGTATGAAGTGGTTAATTTTGTTGGGGTTTATACTTATAAAAATATCCAAAATACGGGCATTTGAGCGTAGGCAGAAAGGTAATTTGAGCGAGATGAAATTCCGCCGTACCTCATTTACAAGGTGAAATTTAAAACAGATTTGCCAACGCCACGTTAAACCTAACACTGTAATTTCCACGTGACCAGTTCCATAAATTAGTTCACGGTATCAAGTAACAAGTAGAAACAGATTCAGTGCAGCGGATCGTGGGCAGTGGCCCGTGAATTGCACCGCTTTGTGATACCGTTACAAGCGAGATGGATTCCTGTGGTACAGACTAGTATAGATGAGTCCAACGGTCAGGAATTCCCAGAACTATTGTGATCTAAAGTAATGAGTAAAAACATTCAGTTCAGAGGATATTGGCCGATAGCTTATGAGGTACACTGCTTAGTGATATCGTTACAGTGAGATAGTATATTCCTGTAGTACATACAAGTCTAAGGTTCACTTATACCAGGGTCACTATGATCTCATGTAACAAGTAGGGAGAAGGAGAGCTTCAGAGCATTTTCTATCGCATGTATAACGGGGAGCGCTCTGAAGAATTGTTCGGCCCCGACTCTTCTTTCCTCCTTCGCTCTACGCGACATTCCCATCTTCACCACTTAGATGGTTGGCAGTCCTACACCTGTGCGTTTCTCTAGAAACTTCTTGCCTCGCACAGCTAAATTCCAATCCGACCGTCAATAAAAGAGCGTACTCCCACCTTAAAGGCCGGCAATGCACTTATAACCCCTCTGGTGTTGCGGGTGCCCATGGGCGACGGTAATTGCTTGCGTGCCCCGTGAGCTTCAGCTCGTTGTGATACCGTTACAGCGAGCTAGTACAGTCAAGATATTAAATATCGGCACGGACAAAGTGCCAAAAATATTAGCATACATTAAGGTAGTGTGTACATATTTTTGGCACTTTGTCCGTATCGATATTAAATACATAGAATGCGCTTTACGCGAATCGGGCAGAACAAAATAAACAATTGTGTCCCAAAAAATCGCATCCGGCATCGCAACAACTCGGCACTTTTGATCAAGATTGGTGAGAGCTAGGTCTGACCGGGACACCTGGAAAAGGAGGAGAGAGCCCTTTGCCAGTGGGACATGCTAGGTTAATATAAATACCAAAAAATATATATACTTGGTAACTTGAGACCTGATGGCCTGGGCTCAGTAGACGATCGGAATAACACCGCTAGTTTGAACTTGTCAAGCAAATTCTACCTCTAAAACTACTCGATAAGGGCTAGAAGCGTTAACGTGGAACTAATGAATAGATCGTGCATTAAGGTCATTGCTAATTTGATGGCAATAAAGATAACCTTTGGATAACTAGGAGAGTTGACGCTGTTTATAGTCTCAAATAGTTTTTGTATGTTCCAGAAAGCATAGCACATTACACACCTACAAAGTGCAAAATACTAACTATTCTTATACACTGCCACCAATATACAAGTACGGACATTGACTGACGGAAATCTTCAAATGACCACTCCAGAGTAAAATTAAGTCCTAATATGCTGCTTCAGTGGGCCTTCCGCAAAAGTTGAAAATCGAATTTTCGTAATTTGTGTCATAATAATAAATATTATAGGACATTATTACACAAATTGACTAAGTCCCACAGTAAGCTCAATAAGGCTTGTGTTGAGGGTACTTAGACAACGATATATATAATATATAAATATTTATAAATACTTAAATACATAGAAAACACCCATGACTCAGGAACAAATATCCATGCTCATCACAAGAATAAATGCCCTTACCAGGATTTGAACCGGGGACCATCAGCTTCGTAAGCAGGGTCACTACCCACTAGGCCAAACCGGTCGTCATTCTTGTATATTCGAACTATAGGCCATACAATGTATGTATGAGAAGTAACATATGCTGTATTTTGTAGATAATTTCTCGATCCACACATAAAAAAACAATACGGTACGAAACAATTCTTATACAGTGGAACCTCGATAGCACGAGTCTCAAGGGAAACGCTAAAAACTTCGTGTTAATGAGGTTTCGCTTATAGATGGCATCGACTTATAGGTTCTTATAGGTTTTTGTTCGTCTTCGAGTTACGAGTTTCGAATTACAGAGGTGAAATGCATAAAAAAATCGTGCTCGAGAGTGTAGAGAGGTATACAATACAACCGAATAAAGTACAGTCATATCTACTTTTTCGAGTAACAGAGGTTTGTTAACCTTTAACTTATAGATATAGAGGTGGTAAAACAACCTTCTTCTTCTTCTCTTCTTGCTGTCTTCGGAGTATACTAAACATAATGGAAAGACAGGGTTACTAACGAAACTGTGCTGAAGGTTGCTCAGCTTCCTAGCATTACCGCGCTACTCAAACACAGACGCTTGCGGTGGCTAGGGCATGTGCAGCGCATGGACTGTGCTCGTTCGTTTGCCCAGACAGACCATGCTGAGCCAAATTGCATTAGGCAAACGCAACGTGGGTCGCCCTTTACTCCGCTTTAAGGACTGCGTAAAGCGCGACATGGTTACGTTTAACATAAATTGCGACTCATGGGAAGACCTCGCAACAAACAGCGTTGAGTGGAAGAACAGCCTTTTAAGAGGTCGCGAAACCCATGATAGGTCCTGGTTTCAAGAATTGGCCCGAAAACGGGCATTAAACAGATGTGCGATGAGGGTCCCGTCGGTGCGGACCCTCAGTTTATTTGCTATAAATGATAATAATTTATATAAATTATTAAGATTATGAAATTTATCAATGTCTTTTGCAATGAAGACAAATTATCATTAAACACTTCAATGATTAACTGATTCAAACAATATTCAGTGTCACCTATTTACAGTTTCATGGTTTTATTTAATTACGTGGTAATGATGTTAATTGATAATGGCTCCTCTACACGATGGCCCAGCGTAGGCCAGTCCTAGGGACGCATTTATGCGTTAGAGGGAGCAAGTGATATTACATTTCACCGCATAGCTGCGTCCCTTAAACTGGCCTACGCTCGACCATCGTTAGAGGAGCCCCAACACGTAGCTAATATTAAAAAAATGATGAATTATTCACAAGGAGAGAAATTGAATTGGGTATTGTTCTATAATGTAAATCGCAATGAAGAACACGAAACAGTTAAACGACCGACCTTAAGCTCGATAATACCATGTAACGTTGTGTTCATATTAATGTTTTGACGTAATAGTAGGACTGTTTGTGTAATCTCCGAATATTATATTACTTATCGATCGGATAATGAGGTTAAGGGGATTGAAACAATTCCTGTGGCATATGAGGTATAAATAGAAGAAACGGCGTAATAAAGTTCTAGACAATTTGTATCTGGAGGAGGGGGAGGAGGAATTTGTATCTGCGACAAATCTCCCGGTTGATAACAAGGCATTTTCACTAGTTGGTTGTCGTTCCAAATCAACTAAGTCTGCCTGTAGAACAAAGCATGATAAAGGCGAAATAGGTACTGAAAATTTGTGGATTAGTGACCTAAATTATATAAAAGCTAAATTAAATTATTTTACATTAAAAACAGGGTATCTAAGATGGAATAGAATAGCACTTGAGGATAAAAATACCTCGGTAATTCGACTCAGTCGCATTAACTAATACGCTTACGCTTGCTAATGAGTTTACCGCACTATGCAGTTCAACAGCTGAATATACAAATGTTGATTTATCTTAACAGTCAGGGTTCTGGTTTTAGTAATTATCAGCAAATCGCCAAACTTTAGATAGCAAGGCAATTATTTCAAAGAGTTGCGATTCAAAAGGTAACAGGAAAAGAAGACCCTAACAGTAAACGTTGATGCAGATTGTCCGCCATCAAGGGCGCTCTTGATTCCACCTTCTAAGCCGCCGCATTAATTCGTCGTGGGGCTTCCCTCACGGCCGGGAAGCCCTGCCGATTTGCGTGGATATCCTATTTCTGGACACCGTGCGTTTTACCTCAGATCTGTGGCATTCGTGTTCCGCTGGATACTAAACTCCATAAGGAGAGTGTGGGAAACGAATACAAGTAAATAATTTAGTATGTATATGTAATTGTTATAGTTCCATAAAACACGTGATAGTGAACTTGACATAAATATGAGATGAAGCAAACTTAAAAGGTTCACCACAAGCGCTCTTTCTCTCACGTTCACACCACTAGCAAAACTAGTAAGCCTAAAATTGTAAAAAGAAGGAATATTGTCTTACTGTATATCTATAAATGACAAAAATATGCTTTGTGTTCAGTATGAAAGGTTCAAAATGATGAGATACAAGAGCATGCATGAGTTTACCGCATGGTTCGTTTATGAAGTTCTTCCATATTTTTTACTGATATGTTTATGACAATCTTGAAGTTATCAGTAAAAAAGCAATTAACCTGTCCTAAAAACCGGATGATTTAAAACGTTACTCGTTAGAGATCGTCGCAAGCAGCGCTAGCAGTTAGCCTTAATAACTAAATTGGTTTTGAATATTTTGTGAAGCGTCGACATTTGCCCTTAGCCGTTATCCGCAAACCTACTTGCTGCTACATTTGTGGCTTACACAATTTACACATAATGGAAAAAAAATGTACTTATATTCTTAATATTCTTATAGGCTGGCAATCCAATTTTGTCAGTAATAGTAGAATAAATATTAATAAATCAACAAGCAACAAGTCTGAAGAAATTTGTACCCTGAACTAATCCATATTGACACCAATAAAATATAGAGCAAATAATGACTACATTCAGAATTTTCACTGGGTATGTCACAAGGAAGTATTCTTAGCCCATCACTTAAAATTTCATACAACATTTTTTTTTGTTGTGCAGTCGAGGAAATTGATTCTTTAGCAATATACGGTTCTAGTAAATGTGATTGTATTGTAAACTGCTAAAGAATCAATTTCCTCGGCTGTAGATTAACGATCTAGGTTACTTAAGACATAGTGTAATAATTGAGATTAAGATTTAGTATTTTTTATAATGATGTAAGTGGTGCTCCGGCAAATGTCTATATGTTTTTCTTTTGTACAAAACACTAAGATAAACTTTACTTAATTACAAACACGAACCCTAGGGTACTGCTTTCCAATTCTAATCGATATGCCATTACCTAATCGAGAATATGTCATTTGAATTCCCGCCACGAGTGACTGTTTCCTTAATGACTGTTTCCGATAACGCCTGCGGCATATTGATGCGTTTGCACGTGGTGCTGTGCTTGTTTTAACGTTATGTTTTCCGAAATTAGTTTTAAAGACTTTCAACAGATGGCGGTGTTCAGACTGAATCACACTATTGATATATTTTGCAGTGTGTATACATTCTTTTTAATATTTCTGTCTTTTTTTCTTGTATTGCCCTTATATGAGGCAAAGATGTCCCGGACATGTACCTACAATCTACATGGACCTGGAAAAAGGTACACGTACCATTTAGTTGGTGATAAGTTAAAGGACATTTGGGAAATATTCTTTTCATTGTAGTTGATAGGTAGGTAGAGGTATATGGAAACCTAACCGTGTCATGAGATAAATTTAGAATTTTTTTCAAAGATATCAGTATACAGAGGACAATGAAAACAGAATTATTATTGAATATCTAAGGTAATCAATCGACCAATATATGTTATATTTTAATACAGATAGTTTCATGTTCAATCAGAATTGGTGGAAATGCTATGAATCTTTAATTTACTTAGTACTTATTAAATATCCATAAAGCCTCAGTAAGCGCGTATATACTTAGTAACTAATCGATCAACACTGTACGTCTAACTGTTAAGTCATTTACAAACCAGGAGGTCAATTCAAACTTAAATTTTGATGTCATATTATTATCATTCGCGCGTTCATTTCGTTCGTAACACATATATTGGCGTGAGTAAAACGCACGGGCGAATAGTAACAAAATGACATAATTTAGTTAACAAAGTATAAGTGCGAAGGTCGAATTGGCGTCTAGTATTCATGTTTTTCTGCTGTCCATGTTTATCTTGCAATGCATGTTTATCCTTGACCAACAATGCATTTGCAGCTGACTTTTTAAGTGCACAGACAAATAAACGCAATGTTATGATTACGCCAAACTACAATCCCACGATACGACATCATATCGAGACGAGACAAGTAGTTAGGTCGTTGAAATCTACTTAACTTACATCATGCGCCGTAAAAAAAGAGACACGTCCTATAAAGGAAGTAATTTTAGGAAAAGGAAACAAACCACAAAACTGACGATCAACTTTCTGTCATAAAGCAAATTCATTCATTAGAATGTCAAATTAGTGTCTGCGTAAGTTATGACCATAACACGTAGAAATATCAAGGTCATGAAATCTTGGTACTTAGAAGGAAGCTATATATTAGTAGATACTCACTATATCGCGTCCAGGTCCAGAAAGACCCAGAGTTTTATAATCATTGTAAACAAGTCATTACAGCTTAGGCGTGGCTTAGTTATCATTACTGCTTTATTCGTTTGTTGAGATATCCATGTGTAAGACTAATTGGTGCTAATGACTTAAAGTAAACAGAATAAGTTTCCTTTTCTGATCCCAAGAACGTGCAACATCAATTTGCTAACACTGTCGGACTGTTTAATATTTTTTTAACTGTGGTAATAAAATTGCATTTGAATATGAATAGCTCTTTGTATATCTCTAATTAGCTAACAGAATGGACATGCGTCGGTAAAGGCGATATTAGACGGTTCAATAGAATCAATTTCACTTCAGAGAATGTTTCCCTTTTCTTTCATTCAATGTTGACACTGCTTAGCCGGAATGATACAGAAATGAATGTTCACTTTGTTAACCGACTTCAAGATTTCAAAAGGAGGAGGTAATCAATTCGGTGTGTGTGTGTTTTTTTTTTATTGTTTGTTACTTCATAACTCCGTCATTTCTGAACCGATTATAAAAATTATTTTTTTGTTTGAATCTATACAGATTGGTCCCGTTTTTGTCAAAACTCAGTTCTGATGATGGGATCCATGAGGAATTGAGGGAACTCTTCAAATGTGAAAGGCATACATGTAGTGATTTTTGTAGTTTCTTTAACAAATCAAGCATTTACATTTTAAAAAGTGACATTTGATGAAGTGGAACTGCTGATGATGATCAGAATGGAACTCTTCAACGACGCACACTTTGGCGATTTGTCCTCTTCGCTGTGTTTGTTAAGCAAATTAGATTTTCAAGACAATTTTTTGTCAAGTTCGAGTTCTGACGATGGGGTCCATGAGGAATCGAGGGAAGGCATATATCTACATATATGCCTTTAACATTTGAGGAGTTCCCTCGATTTCTTTGCATGTTTGTCAAGCAGTTAGGTTTTCAAGATACATTTTTGTCGAGCTTGAGTTTTGATGATGGATTCCATGAGGAATTGAGGGCACTTCTCAACTCTTTTATGCAAACTTATAGCCAATTTTAAAAAATAGTCCAATACCCTATTGCGGGTATTTTACCAGTCTATTTAATTTGATTGTATGAAATCCAAAATCAACAATAATCTTTCTTTCACAGTCTCCCTCATTGAAGTCGGTTTTTTTTTTCTTAGAAATTATTTTATTTCATATAGCGGCAAATGAAGGCGTGTGTTGAATTAAGTTTAATTTTGTGATTACCTACTCAAAAAGTAAAGAAAAAAGGAGCAGTAAAAGTATAGACAGTGGTAGGTGCTACTCTGCGACCATGGATTGAAAGAAGAACTATATTTCGCGCCTCAGACATTTAGATGCATTACTGTTCAAGGGTCTGACGGGCTTATAGCAAAAAAAAACTCCAATAATATAAAATGAAAACGTGTAATCTGTCTTGTGGTAACAGGAATAAAAAAAAAGTGACATGCAAATTTTGAATAGACTTAATTTTCTATATGAGCGGCGATTGGCCTGTCTGACGTTTTGCGCGTTGATTTTGTGTAGGCGCTCCGTGACCCAGGTCATCATGCAAACATGCCCCCGGGCGTTGGAAGCTGGCCTTTCAACCAGACTCATTTGTTGTTATTGGGAGCGGACAAATCTTACTGAAGGACCTGCGAACTAAACCTCCTGCGGTCCTTATATCTGCCACTCTGGTAACTCCGTCGCTTCCAGGATGGACGGCGACGATACGACCCAGTTTCCACTTCAAGGGTGGCAAGTTGTCCTCCTTAATGAGCACCAAGGTGTTCAACTGTAGCACCTCATTGTTAGTGCGCCATTTTGTCCTGACTTGAAGCTCCGAGACGTATTCTTTGCTCCATCTGCCCCAGAAATGCTGCCGCAATTGCTCAATGCGTTGGTAACGGTTGAGGTAATTGTATTCATGCTCTCTGATGTCCTTGACCGGCAACGAGGTTAGAGGACGCCCAATGAGAAAATGCCCTGGAGTGAGCGGCAGCAGGTCTTGCGCGTCCGACGACATGGGAGTTAGTGGCCGAGAGTTCAAAACCGCTTCAATCTGGACCAGCACAGTGTTAAGTAACTCGTACGTTAAATTACAATCTCCCAGCACTCTTTTTAAATGAAATTTAGTCGATTTGACCCCAGCTTCCCAAAGACCTCCTGAATGTGGAGAATATGCCGGAATGAAATGGAAATTAATTTTTTCGTGAGCTGCAGCCTCAGCCAGCGAATCACAGTTGCTTTTTAAGAATTTTGATAGCTCATTGTATGCACCCACGAATGATGTGCCGTTGTCAGAATAAATGTCGGTTGGCAGACCCCTACGAGACACAAAACGACGCAATGCTGACAAGTAACTGTCACTGGTCAAATCGCCAACTAACTCCAGATGCACTGCTTTGGTGGTGAAACATACGAAAATGGCAATATACACCTTCACAAGTCTACATCCACGACCCTGACGACTAGCAGAAGTCAGAGGGCCCGCATAATCGACACCAACGGTTTTGAATGGCATACCAGGGATCAGACGCGAGGCGGGTAAGTTTCCCATTAACGGTGCTATAACTTGGCCTCTCATACGAACACATTTAAGGCATTTCTGGAAACAAGCTTTCGCTAAGTTAGTCCCACCGATTGGCCAGTATTCATCCTTAACTGAGGATAATAACAATTGCGGGCCTGCGTGCATTAACCTCTTATGCTCCGATTCAAACAATAATTTCGTGAATGGGTGCTTAGCATGAATCACAATCGGATGTTTTTTCTCGAATGAAAAATTAGAGTTATCGATTCGACCTCCTACGCGTATTATTTTCTTGTCATCCAAGAATACGTTAAGTTTAAGCAAAGGGCTCTTTTTTGGAAGAGGCTGACTGCTCAACAGAATATTGTATTCTGAGAATGATTCTGTCTGTGAGACTCTGATAGCTATAGTTAATGCGGTTCTCAGCTCGCTATCAGTTAAGTAAACTGTTGAGGCAATTTGCTTTCTACACAAACTCGCGAAGCGCACAACACAGGAGACTGTTCGAATAAGCCGTGATAAATTAGAGAACCGAGAAAAATCAATTAAGCCGTCACCGTTTTCTTCTCCCCGGTTGTTTGTAACGTTTGCGTGCAGTACAACTTCAGATCGAATTTCAGGTAGCGTTTCCACTACTACCGAACTTACCGGCCATAGTGATTTATCCTGTTGTAAAAAGGTAGGACCAGACCACCATATATCGAGAGACTTAAGGAGACTAGCAGGTATCCCACGAGAAACGTGGTCAGCAGGGTTTTCCTGTGTCGGCACGTGCCGCCATGTGCAGTTCCCCGTCTTTTCTAATATCTCCGCTACACGGTTGCGAACAAAAGGTTGTAACTTGCTAGGCAACATCCGCAACCATCCTAACACAATTGTGGAGTCTGTCCAAAACGTTATACTCTTAAAACTGATTCTTAATGAATCTACTACCTTTTCATATAACCTAACTCCAGCTAGCGCACCGGAAAGTTCAAGCCTCGGGATTGTCGTGGGTTTAATGGGAGCCACGCGGCTTTTGGCTAATAGCAGCCTAACCAGCACGTCCCCTTTCCTATTAGTGCTCCGCAAATATAAGCAAGCGCCATACGCCCGCTCGGACGCATCTGTGAAAATATGACATTCGACTTCCTCGTATGATTCACATAAAACTAACCGTGGGATACGGATATCATTGAGACAAGGTAGATCACGGACAATACCCTCCCAAATCTTGCTGATCTCAGGAGTTAACTTCTGATCCCATGAAAGTTTCTGTAGCCATAAATTCTGCAATAGCATTTTCATGAGGATAACACAAGGAGCCAGCACACCAGTGGGGTCGAATATTTGAGCCACTGCTGATAGCAAATCCCGTTTTGTTTTGCCGGCAACGGAACATTGACCAACAGGGAAACACAACTCATCAGACCCCGGCCTCCAGCTGAGTCCCAGGGTTTTACTAGGTTCAGTGCCAATATTCAAATCCAATTGAGACGAGTCAGAGTCCACCATGAGTTGAGGTTCATTTGATTTCCATTTTCTCAAATTCATACCCGCTGATGCTAGAGTAGAAGTAACCTGACTCTTAATAGAAAGCACTTGTTGCAAGTCATCCCCGCCAGTGAGCAGGTCATCGACGTAAAAGTCATGAATAATGACCTCGCGAACGACCTCATCCTTACACTCAAGACCCAGCTGTTTTAAACACCGTGTTGCCAAGAAAGGTGCACTGGCAGTTCCATATGTAACCGTGTTTAACTCAAAAATCTTTAAAGGTTTAGATGAATCATCCCGCCACAGGATCCGCTGCAGATACGTGTCATCAGGATGAACTACTATTTGCCTATACATTTTCTCTACATCCGCTGAAATAATGTACTTGTGCTGTCTGAATCGAAGCAGTATAGACAAAAGGTCATCCTGTACAATGGGCCCTACCATCTGAATCTTATTCAGGGATACCCCAGAGCTGGTGGGAGCGCTGGCATTAAAAACTACCCTCAATTTTGTAGTAGAACTCTCCCTTAAAATTCCATGATGGGGTATATAGTATGCTCCATACTTTAACTGAGACTCTTTGCACTCAGTCATGTGATTCAGTGACTCGTATTCCGCCATAAACTCCTTATACATGTCCCTGAAATTTGGACGTAAATCGATTCTACGTTCTAGTGATAAAAAACACTGCCTAGCGCGATTAAACGAATTCCCTAAAATGCTAGGATCCTCCTTCAACGGTAACCGTACGCAGAATTGTCCATTTTCTAGCCTAGTGACCGTTTCAGTGAAGTGCTTCTCACACGACTTTTCCTCAAGAGAATATTGAGAGTCTTTAGGACAGACCTCTTCTAGTTGCCAAAACCGTGCAAGTTGGGTTTGAACCTCATCATTAATCAAATCGGCACTTGTGTTAGAAATGACGTTCGCAAAATTACATTTGATTGCATGCGACGACGTCGATGCGTGACCGCTAATTAACGGACCTGCGACTATGTATCCTAATTTAGTCTCGCATAGCACCGTTCGCCCATCACCTAACTCAATTTTGTGTGACCCCAACAATCCCCAAAATAGATCACCCCCGATCAAAATATCAATTTCAGATGGGGTGTGAAAGTTGGGATCAGCCAAGCACAAATCGGACGGGATATTTAATCGCGATATATCGCGAGAGTCGATCTGATGATAAGGCGTGGGTTCAGTTATAGATGGCAGCACAGAACATATTAAACGAGTGGAGTAAGTATCATCCAACGATTTCATCGGTACTTGACATATTTTACCTACGGGCGTCTTCAACTTATTTACTCCTACAATCGATCTATCTACCTGATCAGCGTGTAAATTTAACTGACGGCACATCTTCTCAGTCATAATACTGGTCGCGCTACCATTATCCAACACCGCTTTTACTATAAATTCGCGGTTATTATGCCCATAGACCTTAATTAGTGCAGTTGCTAGTAGCACGACACCTTGCTTAGATGCGCACGATTGAGACGCTGCCGTGCTCATGCTAGCAGATAACGTAGTCACAGTCGCGCTCCCCGCCACCTGCGCCGGCGCAGTTCTTGTCTGTGCTCCAGACCGCTCGCACGAACTCGGTCCCGTTTTTAGGTTATGCTCTGCGACATGAATAAGCGAGTTATGTTTGCGCTTACATAACTTACAGCCGGCCTTCTTGCATTGGTTTGCATAGTGGCCGCTTCGAAAACAATTGAAACATATCTTATAAGACGGTAACAAGTTAAGCCGCTCGGCATTACTTAAAGCAAGAAACTGACCGCAGCTATTTAAATTGTGGTCACCATTACATTTCGGACACGGCTTAGACGACGAAGTGACACAGTGTTTAGTGGTTTGTGTAGAAAGCAAAGTCCTATGTTTCGACGCGATTTTAGCCGGCTGACTCGACTGACCGGCGCCCGAGGCGCTCGATAACTCCAAAGTTTCAATTAAGTCTGCACGATTACGCATGAAAGTGATAAAATTATCAAACGAAATAGGTACACTTTTATCTAAGCTTCCTTTGTGTTCCTCCCACTCACGATATGTCTTAGTGTCTAACTTGTTACTAATAATATGAATAAGAAGTGTGTCCCAGTGCTTGACAGGCTCACCTAGGGATTCTAAACATCTTAGATTTTTGTTTACATGATCTACAAGCCGTTTTAATTGCACGGACGACTCCTTTGTAATCGGCTCGACGTTAAACAGTGCAGATACATGATTTTGCAGTAGTAACCTTTTGTTATCATACCGCTCACATAGGAGTGTCCATGCGACCTCATAGTTGCTTCCAGAGAACTCAATAGAATGAATAACCAAGGCCGCAGAACCCTCCAACGATGCTCTCAAATAATGAAATTTATTAATGTTATCAATATCATCGTTGGAATGAATCAGACTTGTGAAAGTGTCTCGGAAACCTAGCCAGTTCTCGTATGAGCCTTGAAATTTGGGTAACTGAATAGTTGGCAGCTTGACCAGTTTACGATTACCTGAACCACTTTGCGACCCACGATTGCTACATAACTCAAATTCGTCACGTTTTTTATTAAAATTGTTGAGCATATCCTGGGCCCGCGAGAGTACGGAGAAATAATTATTTTGGAACTCGTCTCGCTCTGCGATATGTGCGTCCAAATTGTCACTGCTGCACTCTAACTGTGTCTGTACATCATCGTAAAGCTCATACAATGCCTCAATCTTACCTATGCGCATCTGCAACTGACTAGCCTCAGCTTGACTTAATGTCGATTCCTTCACTGTGCCTAGGTATGTAGTAAATAGGGTTAGTTGACCTTTGTAACTGCCTCTTTTGCGGATTAAATCCTTTTCATCGACCATTTTTGGGAAGCTGGTGTACGTAGACCTTGAATGTAAACAATTAATAGATGTAAGCACGATTATTGTAAATAATTTTATAATTAAAATTACACTTTGTGTTCAGTTTAGTCAATAAGCTAAAATAGTCTAGTTCGTAAGATTTTTCAATAAAATTGTATAATAAATAATTCGAAATCAGAAATAAATGTAAATAATTGATTGATTTGTGTAAAATAATGTTAAATATACTAAACTATTATCTTATTGTACCTATTAACAAAGAACATCCATTCGGAAATTATCATTCATATAAAATTATTCAATTTAAAATGCAATTATTATTTAAAATCCCTAATTCCTGTTAAAAAATCAATCCACAATACAAATAAATTAAAGCTAATGACTAGTCTCAAGTGAATACACGAATAACGGCAAGTTAACGGCCAAAGGTTAAGTTGACAAATTAAGGTGAGTTATTTAAACAATCAATGTAAATTCAATTAATTGCGTGTTATAACTTTACTAGCACATCAAAATAATAAATAATTGATTAGATTAATATCACGTTTACAAAAATACAACGACCTGAATTGCAATTTTAACTGACCTTAACTACCAATATAATTAATAAAATATCCACTAACCTGGAGTTCACTATAAATCCTAATACCTATATATACTACCTTTATAAGAGTGCTGGCCCTAATAACACCTAACACACTTAACACTGGTGGATTCCGACGTCCTGGTGATCTTCCTCAACAGAGCCTCGGCAGTTCGATGATATCCCCAGTGATAAATTAGTATTTTATACGTATTTCCCTTGGGTCCTCCAATAAATTGTGGTTCCTCTAATTATCTCCGGTTCGAAGGACCATGTTCAAGGGTCTGACGGGCTTATAGCAAAAAAAAACTCCAATAATATAAAATGAAAACGTGTAATCTGTCTTGTGGTAACAGGAATAAAAAAAAAGTGACATGCAAATTTTGAATAGACTTAATTTTCTATATGAGCGGCGATTGGCCTGTCTGACGTTTTGCGCGTTGATTTTGTGTAGGCGCTCCGTGACCCAGGTCATCATGCAAACAATTACTGAATTTACTGACAGCAACAGCCGACGAAGAATATGAGACAGAGAGCGAGTGAATGATGAAGAATAAAAAATATCCAACATTGTTGGATCGTAAACTTAGGAGATAGTTTGGATGGATTTTTTTTTACATTTTCCCTCATATTTATTTCATTGTAAAAAAACGTTTTCAATCCTATAATTTAAACTTTTTCAAACGATACCCCACGTGACCTAGTAGGTAACTAGACTTTTAAATTTTGGACCGCTCTCAAATTGAGCATATCCCATAGTAAATAAAAAATATCTCTTTCAATGCGTTCGGCTTAGCCTTGTTCATAACTATTCCAAAATACAAATAGATTGAGCAGGACATAGTCGCACGATAAGGGTTCCTTTTACTTTTTTGGTACGGAACCCTAATAAAATTTTTTAGAGTTTAAAAATATGAATGAATACCTACCTGTTTTTAATTTAATACATATTTCATGTATAACCAGTTTATGTCATTAATGTGTTATTTTGTTGTTACAGGTATGTATTTCCAGTAGAACGCCTCATATCATTGTCATGCATTGTCTACAGTATGTATGCCAACAGTACTTGTCTACCCTAAAATAATATTTTTCAATGTTATACTTCAGTCAATGTAATTATGCTCAGCATTATAAGCTCTGTAGGGCTAAGATGGTCGGCTCTTTATCATTTGTCACCATGGCTGTCACGTTCTAAAAAGTATGTATAAGCGCGAAAGTGACAGGCATAGTGACAAGTGATAAAAATGGAACCATGCTGCCACTGCAGGTCAGTATACCGATATTGAGAATCTGAGAGTATGGAAGCGTCACCTCCCTAACCCTCAAATTCTTCTGAAAATATTGGGTACGTTGCTGGCAACATAACCGTCAAAATACTCTGAAAATTGACGCGCCGCTGCACTTAGTCAGTGCCAGAGAACTTACCGGTAAAAACGTAAATCGAAAGTTCATTATATGCCTCTCTATCGCTCTTGCATATTCGAGCGATAGAGAGGCTGATAAAGAAATTTCGATTCTCGTTTTTCGCGGTAGGGCCTCAGGTCGCTGCAGAATAAGCTTTGACGGACGCTACATTTAGAATGTTGTGACACTGAGCCTATACTTAGCGCAAACTTTCCACTTTGTCCAAGCCATTTACCTACATAGTTTAACTGTTCCAACATCTATTAAAAGGTACTTTAAATAGATGCTTACATAATGTATGAATTGCTTCAAGGCATCGACCTCAGTGTTTATAAACAGATTGTTATAAGCCTACGGCTTTAAACTAAGATATAGCAGTACATACAGTAGGCGACAATGTTTATTTTGACTAAACGTGTATTATAAATATATCTAATTGCTCTAGGTAAGTATAAAATGGAGATGCCTCTTTAACTTTGCTCAACCCGTTACCATCAAGATGTCGTCTCTTTGACGTCCCCAATCCAAGTGTACGAGTCTGTACTCCACTCTCTTTAGCTTCCACTTACCACTGCCACTTGCTAACTCAAGTATTGCCAGGGAAGTCATTAAACATTACCCATCACCCTGATATTAAACTTAGGTATTTTAAGAATGTTGCCGAGTAAAATTCATATTTGCATACACTATTTGGTGCAATTACTAAAAAATCATGACACGTGTACTGTGTACTAACATTTTGATGGTGTTCATAATAATATGATGGTGTGTTATGTTTTGAGATATCCTTGTCACATAATTCGATCTGGAGAGTCTGCCGAGTGTATGGCTCATTATGATATTCCTCTCAGGATTCTAACATTAATTCAAAATAAATTAAACTTAAGTAACATCAATGAAATTCAACGTTTTATTAGCTACAGGTAGTAAACGAAAACAAATATCAAATGACCTACAATTACACAAGTAATTCATTATTGTTGTAGCATTGGTTCAATGTGACCCATAATTCGATTTTGTTTGAACGTTCATGCACCAGTTTGGTCTGCTTTGTCAACTATACAAACAAGTCAGTTCGACCGTTATTGATTTCAATTATCCTATTCACGAAATTTCCACCTAGTTCTGCTACCCATTACAATAAGGGTTGTCAAACCCTCACACAAAGTAATAATTGTGTTCTAAGATAGGTTATTTTATCATATGTATAAAGTACAGATAATATCATTATTGCCATGAACTTTATTCACTGAGGGTCTGAGGCGTCATTCATACTAAGACGTAAGACGATTTAGGGAGGGAGGAGGTCGAACATGTCTTATTTATTCTTACAAGGGAGTGGGAGGGGGTTTTCATAGTTCTTACGTAAGATCACAAGGGTTTTTTTTTAATTTCAACGAAGTAATGTTTAAAATAATACTATCACACTCTATGCTATCAAACACGGTACAGAGTTAGCTTAGACGGGCTCGAGTACCTTTGTAGGTACAAGGTAATGTTTCAAAAATGTTTTAATAAACACTAAAACTAACCAAACGTGTATTTATTTTTCCTTTGGATTCTTACGTTATACGAGTATAGGGGGCGGGGGACGGCCTATTCTTTTGTTTTCTTACACCCGTAAGACGTAAGGGGAGGGTGTCAAAAACTGGCAAAAATCGTCTTGCGTAATAAATTAATGTCGCCTGACCAGAGCAAAATCCGCAACGCAGGTTTCTTCCAAAGTTCACAAAGAACACCCGTAAAGTTTGTCCAATATTTCTCAAAAGTAGAATTAGCCACGGGCATCGTCACATAGCATCATTGAAAATTAAAGCAGATACAAAACACAATATCGTCGTTAAAAGTTACAGCAACTTATTTATAAATCAAAAATGAAACAAAAATATAGATAAGTAAATCTCATGATATGAAAAAGATCTGACATATTTCTTACTTTATATGATATTTTCGGACCGGCCGCGTTGGAGGATCTAATCGAAAAATTAAACTTGACATTGACATTGACAGTTCTCACAAATAAGTAGGTAGATGCTGCCCTCTGCTGTTTTACGCACTATGGTCAGTGAAAAACAAACATGTGTGTTTGTTAACTATCCTGACATCATCATAGCGGCTAGTAGCAATTTGTGTTGTAAACTTAAAATCTTTTAAAGGCAGATAGATATCCATAAAATCCTGCCAAAAAAATGCCCCATCTAGAGTTCAACTTAAATCAAGATTGAATACAATCGGCTCGTACTTACTACTCGTACGTACTAAGTAGCATAGACACAACATGTTAGTTTTAACGGGGTCAATGAAAACAATAGACCGGCATACGTCATCAATGAGTCACTAACATACGATAATCCCACCATCAGTTGGCTCTATCTTTTCGAAACAATAACGTGCTTTACGTACGGAATGGGAATCGGGATCTTGATATCGAGTTCGGCTCTGTTCATCATCATTCGCTTGCCCTTATCTCATTCATTTGGGGTCGGCGCAGCATGTCTTTTTCTTCCATACCTCTCTCTCGCTCGTCATCTCATCATTCACTCGGCTCAGTTGCAATGTAAAAAGAGGACCTCTCATCTTCAAACACTTTTGACTTTACGTCTTCCGATTTTATTGTATTGTATATCTTTATTTGCTAGAATCATGGTTAACACAGATGTTACATCAAAATGTTAGTCCAGCACAATTCTGCCGACTTACGGCGTGCAAATTTTACTATAAATACTTAATGACTAACATGCGTTTACTCTATATTTACATTTCATGGATTAATTATTACTTAATAATGTCAATATTTATAATTTGTTAGTTACAAAAAAAAATTAAAAACAAAATGAGTATGATAATTAACAAATGTCCTACAGAATACATTACATTAATTAAATTATAATTAGGTACAAACATTTTAAATACAATTAAATTTACAGCTCTTTATTGCGCGTAATTATTAAATCTACAGTTGGTTTCTTTTAAGAATTCTTTCACTGAGTAAAAGCACTGCTCTATCAACCATAAACTAAGTTTTTTGCAAAAACTGTTATAATCCATATCCGTAATTTGTTTTGGTATCGAGTTATAGATCAAACAAGCCATGTAGTAGCAGTTTTTACGGTACAGTTTTAGTTTTGGGGCGGGCATGATTAAATTAACTTGAGTTTCAGCTCTCCGGTTGAAATTGTCGTTTGGCTTAAATAGTGACATATTTGCCTTAACTACTTTAGCTGTTTCAAAGATTAACAAATGAATAGCAATGTTAATTATACATATTATGTGTGATAAAGAATTATTGACGACCGTACTATGAGGACCGTTCTGGCCTAGTGGGCAATGACCCTGCCTATGAAGCCGATGGTTCTAGGTTCAAGTCCCGGTAAGGGCATTTATTTGTGTGATGAACACGGATTTTTGTTCCTGAGTTTTGGGCGTTTTCTATGTAAGTGGTTAAAGTGTTTATATATTATATAATTTATATATATATCGTTATCTGAGTACCCACAACACAAGCCGTCATGAGCTTACTGTGGGGCTTAGTAATTTCATTTCATCATCATCATATACTCAAACCAGCCATTAACCAGCAATTTGCCTGAGCATCACTTTCTTTAGGAGTTAGAAGATTAAGTAATATTCTAGTACTTTGGAGGATAATTTCTCTCAATAGGTTGAGTTTGGGCAGCTAAAAAAAAATCGTAGTATTTTTTTTTTAGCTGCCCAAACTCAACCTATTGAGAGAAATTGTCCTCCAAAGTACTAGAATATTACTACCAGGAAAGGTACCAAACTGTCTGGTACCGATTTGATTTATATTTATAAGTGTCTATAAATCTAAACTGTATATATTAGACACAAGCATCCTATGTTTCTCTTAATGCACTTTGAAGGCCGTGATAGTGCAACAGCAACAAACCATATTGTTTACCTTGATGGTAATCCACGCAAACAAGATTATCGAGAACAAAAGCGGGGCTAAGCTGCATTAAGATAAGTGGAGTTACAGGAGATGAAAGCATGTGTCGTGTAATGTAATATGACGCTAATGGGTTTGCATTGAAGTGAAGTGTCCTTTGTACGGGGTACGGAATTTTATAATCTAAATCTGTTATGAAAGAAAAAGGTGTCATGTTTAGATGTTAGGTACGGATTTTGATGAACGTTGCAATGAAGATAGCTTTTTTTATAGCTTAGAGTGTCCCACTGCTGGCCAAAGGGCTTCCCCTGCACTTTTATAAACAATGCTGATTCAGGTACACAAATGTTGACCAGTTGAGAAATGCGTTTAGAGCGTCCAATGTCGCTCCTTAAGTAGGTTAGCTCTTAGGAAGATAGTTCATGACCAGGACATAAACTATACTTTTTTATTCTGGGAAGGGTTGAAATAAGAGATAAATGTAAAGGGGCCCACTGATTGCCAGTTCGCCGGACGATATCGGCCTGTCAGTTTTTCGCGATTAGTCATCTGTTGCGCATAACTGACAAGCCGATATCGTCCGGCGAACTGGTAATCAGTGGGCCCCTTTAGTACGAAATGACTCGTCATTTGTTTTTCGGTGGAGGAAAATATAAGTGATGTAACCTCACCAAACGGGCCGAGTCGGAACTCGTCGAAGTGCATTTTACATTGAGTCCATTAGGATACCTCTCGCCGCTTGCGCCACTGCCACTACCCCCGGTGTCTTTAGTTAGTTTTGCGAACCGTAGACCTCTAAAATTTCCAGCAATCCTTATACTTAACTGATATAGATCAATGATGAGAGTTATATATATTTTGTCGTGTTTCAAACTATTTCGAAATGTTTTACGAGTATTCATCATGATGGCATATAGTATTTCCTATGAACACTTATTGTTGTGTGAGCTAATCCAAAGGACAAATGCAATAAGGACTCATTCATAGGCCATAACATAATAAAGTATGTCAGCGCGCCAATCTCCGCCCATACCTACACTCATAGTAATAAACCTCGATTGCTCACTCGCTTCATCCACGCAAATAGCTGGAGCGATAAGAACTGAGCAATAAAATAAGCAATCGCACTCGTACCTCGTTATGTCGCGCGTGAGCCATGGTAAGATAATAACATTAATAACTGTGCGAGACTGCGAGATTTCCCCGGACATAGTCAGGATTTTTCGGCCTTTGTCAGGATTGCGGGGGGACTTGAGAGTGTCAGGGTTTTTCAGAAAGCTCAACTAACCACTAGAAGTTGGCGAAAAGTTTGGAGTTGGACAGCGGAAAGGGAAGGCTCTACTACATAGCTACAACAACAAAATATTATGGCGAGTTAAAGGGGCTAATTCTCTACGAAAGGTTTTAGAATAAAGTATATAATGGTCGGATTTTTGGACAAATGACGGTCTTGTAACGACGTTTATCTTACTATCTCACTCTATCCTATAACTTGATATGATAGCTGACAAAGTCGTGTAGACGCGGCCCGCGGCTTTATAAACATAATTGGCTGTTTGGATTTTTCTTACTAGTTAATTTTTTTAAGTAAAAAACAATACAGTAATTAACTACCCGTCCGCTAAAGCAGGACATTAATGGTTTGAATTTCACCATAAAGAAGAACTTCCCGTACTATTTTTGATACAATAAGGGGAACATTTCCGAGCATATTGGATGTTTTTGGTGACAACACCTACCCGCTTAGCAATTTCTACAACCGATGGTATGCTTAAATCGATTTTTTTTATTAGATGTTTGATCGACAGAACTTTATGTAATCGTGTGTGACTAGTTAGTTATTTCGCTCGATCGGAACCTCAACCTAGGGACTTTACTTAATAATTACAAAATTACATAAAGTTCGCTTGATAGACAATATAATAGAAAATACGAGTAGAAAGGCTAGGAATCCACACCATCGGTTTCTGTGTGAAAACTAAGAAAAAATACTGTATTTACAAGTTTTATCTAAGTGTATAAAGTACGATAATAAATGGCTCTTCTTCTTCTCTCGTGTCGAGGTTCCCCTAAACAGTGGATGCCCAGAAAGCAGCCAGCTGATGATTGACAGATGCACAAATAAATGGCTCCGTGGACCATCAACTTGCAAGGATAGCATCATTTCATGTGTTAGCGTGTCATGCCTAAAAAAACACTTGTTTCCATATTAGAAAGACTGTGCACATCCAGTTTTAAGGATCCAATTGATTTTAGAACTTCATTTTTAGAATCGCGTGAGTGTGAAAGAGACTGATGGTTTATTTCCTGCGATATAGTTAATTATACCTCTGAAATCAGAACGGACACCGAAAAGCCAAGCCTATAAAACTATTGACACTCAATAAAACCTCCTGAAATAGTCACAATAGGAAACGGCGGCATTTCAACGATAGCTTGAATACCTAACATTATACTGACTAGAACTAATCGGTTAAGTGAAACTAACTCATGAAATGAAGCTAAGTAATTATGCTTATTGATTAATCACTTCAGCAATTTATCTAATTGGACATAATTAGTTTTTAACGTTAGATCGACACATGCAAAAAATAGAATGAAGACGTTAATAAGTACCCAAGTATTAGGTTCGTCATCTTTTTCTAACCAAATGTTTTGGTATTTCCATTAAAACTCAGAATGGGTCTAAGTGGTCTAACCACCTACACTATTTAGGTACATATATCAAATAGGTGCAAAAGAAAAGAAGAATTTTCTTATTCGAAATCATTGACATTTCGAAGGCATAAATAAATACATTTCACGCATGTCAGTGGAATTCGATGCTACGTATCACTATGGTCCTCTTTAGTGTTTCAATATTATCCAGATTATTTACTTTTTCCTAGATTGAGGGAAAAATCTAGGTGAATAAAAATAACTCTTAATTTTACTTCAAAAATAACGTCATTTTCCAGGCACAGTTTTAAATAGTCGACGGATAGACTATGATAGCCGAGCATACATTATGAAGTATTATTGACTGCCCTACTAGCTTACATACTGATGTGTCAGTGTCATTGCGGTTACTTGCGAAAGAAACGCGGTTTCATCCGCACCAATCAAGGGCTTGAATGAAATGTGTTTCAGTAACTTGAGAAGAAGTAAGCAAAATATATCTAAATGCTAATCTAAATCTCAAGTCTCATCGTCAGTGGGATTAAAGGAAATTGACTTTTTAAAATGGGTTTAGAATTTTACACAGAAACAGTCTTACGGTCAAGCTGTATATTCTTTACCTGACCCTAGGGTCACACCCTATGTCATGTTTTGATGCGACCGGGCTGCATGATTTAAGCAGCGTCTGTACGCAAGGGACAACGTCTCTCGTGGCTGTATAAATAAGTTTGCGACCGCATTTGAGGCAGTTGAGTAAAGGGTCATGTGCCTGATAGTGTCTCCTTGCGCGATTTCGGGAACCTTATTCAACGAATCGTATGATTTCGTAGTAAGATCAATGTTATTCAGACATGTTTAGTCTCTATTACTAAGTACCTATTTAATTGTCCGAGTGTCATCGTCACGGATACGTCTGGGAGGACATCGTCAAATCTCATTTCTGTCCAATCGGGGCTTAAAAATAGGTTCTAAAAACAATTCGAGGAAGTGGGAGTGTGCGTCTTGTAATCTTGTTGCTCCAAGCGCGAGGGCATTAGGAAAGGCAATAGCTGGCCAGAATTTTACAGCTATATGCCTACAACAGTCCAGCATGTTCAATTTCTTGTTTTATGGACGCAGCAGTACGCACCATGAAAATTAGTATCATGTTTTGTAACTGGTCCCAGATCTGTCATCACCCGCGTCCGCAAACTTGAACAAGCGTGAAATAGCGATTATCCTTCATTGTTCCATTCCGTCCGTTTTATTGTTCTCTTGTCAACGCTCGTGTATTTACTATTTACTTAGCTAGAATGAGGACAATGCCAAAGAACGCCAACTATTATTCCGTGGATTGTATACTCCGCGATTGTTCAGAAGCGTACCGGTGTTATAATAGGTTAAGTCATTTGTCACACAGAAATTGCACGTTTGTCCGTTCGTTACATATGAATGTAGATGCCGATTATTGAACATATTTCAGCTATTTTTCATCGCCGTCCAAGTTGATTAATAAGCAGGCGAGAGATCATGATCTGTCAATTTGTTTCATCGCTAAATTACCTTTGGTCATCTCCACAAACAACTAATAACTTTCATGGTTCCATTTTAGATTTGATTTCTACACATGTAGGTTCTTACATCTGTTAGAACTTCGATACAACCCTAGAACAGTCATTGTGACTTATTCTACCTTTCCACTGAACCAATAGCATTGATTGCAATTCATTAGAGCGGAGAAGAAATGTGGATTTCAACCAATGCTATTTATTTCCGCACGTCTCTCATCTCCGCCTTCTGAGGCGATCGAAAGGCAGTCTATTAGGCTGGTATCATCATTTCATTAGTGTTTGCGAAGCATTTGAAATTCTTGATCGTTCTTCCTAGTCATTATCATTACTGTATTGGGACGAAGTTCCTTATTGCACGGTACGGACTTGGCGGATGGGGGCTAAACGAAAAAAAAATCAAGTTTTCCGTCATGACCCTTTCTTAACTTCATTCCAACCGAGTGTTCCACGACTCACGCATTTTTTTTATTTGATTTATTTATTTACTACTTTGTCTGATTTCAAGTAGTTGTCCCAAATCCCATTTCACATAAATCTGTATAAATTTATAATGGAAAATACTTGGCTAACATAGTTTCAGACGGCTACTCGTTCTAGTATTAACTTACCAGAATGAGGGCGTTGGCAGCGTTACAAACAGCGTTGGTAATGTATTATACTGTGAAATCCAACCCATACTAGGATATAAATAACCTAAAGGATTCCGTTGGGTATCATTCGAGATAGTTAAAAAAAGTGTTTCATTATAAGTATAGTTAGTTGGTATCTTGGTATGCAACATAAAGATATAAAGAAATGTAGACCGGACATCTAATCGGCTAACTATTCATATATGTTTGCGGTCGCGTTTAATTACGAAAACCTTTACAAGTATAACGTGTATAAAAATACACGTTATACTGAGACAGTAGTATTTTCCGCAGACCGCAAACGTATTTTCTGAGAATGATCGCAGAAATGTTAATTCAAATGTGTCATCAGACGGTCAATCACAATACGATTTTTCTGTGTTAAGGTTACATTCGGATTCAGACTGCACCTTCGTTACTAATTACTGCTGCTTTTGCTGTGGATTGCATTACTGCATTGCAGATGTAGATTTCCTTAAATTATTTTAACATTCACATCGTGTTTTCGTGTATGCTTGTTTGCCACCGACGTGGTATAATATAAAAATATTAATACATACAATTCACACGCGTCTTCTGTAAATAGTATTATTTTTTATAATATGTAAGTCTTAATCAAGGGCAATTTTGATGTTTCCGTGTTTTTAAGCTTTTCATTCGAAAGCTAACAACAAAAATGACTATAATATTTCGTACTCATTCAGACTGCAACTTCACAGGCATATTCGAACGTACACTGACATCAAAATTTTCTCGTGCAATTTGCTCGCACTGTCCGTACATGTATTGGCGCGAGGGAAACGCACGATCACTAAATAATATCATTCAGATATCATTCTAAAGTCAGTGCCCGTTCGAATTGGCCTGTTTGTTATGATAGTTAGTACCTGCACGTTAAGAGTTTCTCACGTTTCCGTCGTAATTATTACCGAAACAAAAGTCAAATGCAAAACAGTGGTGCAATGCCGTGTAAATGACACTGGTGTCGTAATAGGCGTAATGTTTTAAGGCGACGAGTTGGAAAATGAAAACTTAGAACAATTTAGATTTGTTTAACTGTTCTGTTAATTCACTAAAAAGTGCTTTTCGGTAAAAAAATTTTTCATTATTTATGATACTTTGCGATAAATATGTACACTTAAACTTTATTATCAATACTTATGTACCTATGCTATGGGACAGGTCGATTCACGAAAATGGGCGAGGATTTCTTATAAAATAAATTTGACTGAATTGTACACAAAACGTGCACCGCCGGCTCTCGTGAGTCTACCTATACCTTCAAACTTAACTACCTAGTGCCTATTTTTGTTTGTTATTTTATAGACTACAATTTATATACAATAAGGAAACTCCAGGTCTTCATTTAAGAAATATTCTTGTAAAATTATTTGTAAACGACTGTTTGTTTCTTAATTAAATAAATAAATTTACCTTATTCATACAAGTTTATAAGCCTGAATTCCCTAGTTAATTAACTACATATAAAAGAGCAAAAATGACAGCGTATTAGCTAACTGGGGTTTATGAATAACGCCATATGGTAAGCTTTGACATGAAAGAACATGTCTTCATATTTTACGCGACTTATTTAGGTTAGGTTCGTCACGTCATCATTGTCCTTCAAAAAAAATTTTTTTTTCATCTAACATTTTTTGTCATTGTGTCAAAAGACCCTGTTTCTACACGGGACCAAATTTGTATTTGGTAAGTCCTCTATGCCAATTTTGCGCAACGCAGTTGTCTGCGTTGCGCAAAATTGGCATAGAGGACTTAAGCATATATAAATAGCGTCTATGAGTATGACGCATATGACCATTGTGAGTTCACTGTGACGACTCGACGAACTAAGTATTTTTCACTTTCATATTTTCTAAGCTTAACGTGAGGTCTACAGCCCATAGAGTCACTAGTACTAATGTTCCTTACCGCTCAAAAGATAATTTTAAAAATTTGTGATTTCAAATTATTTTCTGTCAAAACCATAATTTTTTGAAATTAAATAAATTGGAATGATAGGTCTCATTTTAATTATAAGCGGCGTGCAACTCTAAGTATAGTTCAATTTGTGCGTACAATTCATTCAACCGCTAATGCATACATGGTAGGATCGTATAGATGTTAGTATACGCGTGCGCCTGTGAGGGACAGAACATACGCAATGCGACAAAATTAAAAACGCGTTTTAAAATTTCTGACAACAGTGACAACATACCAAAAACAACCTACGTAATTTGTTCGGGTTATTTGTTGCCCACCATAAACCGTACTGAAATTCTTTATTCTTTATTCATTCATAACAATAAAATATTGTGTTGAACATAGCTTAAAATTAAAACATTATGTGCATAAATGTACGGTTGGGAAAAAAAACTGTGATAAGGACAAACGCTTTCTCTGGTACTCTTACTGAAAGATACATAAGACTATCCCGTTCTGTCAGTTCCCCCCACCATCACTCATGCCCAATCCAGTCACAATCCACTTTTTCCAAGACCCTCACCATGAGCAGGCTACATACGCAGCCTTAAACGCTAATAGCGACTGTGTCAACTAAACTCAATGCATTTAGCTTGAATCCATTTTTAGTACGAGGGAGACGCATTATGAGTTAGTTTACGCAGTTACTAGCGAATATGTCAGTGTCAATTTCGTGGTAAGGGTGCTTGAACTTGAAAATAATACTATTTATTTTCCATAAACTTTCCGACCCGACAGACTTGACATTGCATTTACCAAGGAATTGTTGCAAAGTTAAATAAGAAAACTAAATCCAATACTTAGAGCGTATGCGAAGGAACAATAATGGTGGGCCGAGTAGGGTGACAATATGTTATTTCCAAAAAAGGTTTTTTTTTATATTTAGAAACCAAACAGTCGTATAAACATATCAACAATGCAATACAAACGATGTACCACAACAAAAGGAAAATACAACAAAAAGACCTGGAGGTTCATAAATTATGTTAACTGAAATAAATAATATAGTTATATAGCTAATCTATAAACACTGATTTAAACTTTCAAGATTTTTACACATTAATCACATTATTAATTACGCCCTCGGATCTTTATCGCGTATTTACGTTTTAAAATTACCTCCGACGTTTCGAGGACAGGCAATATCCCCGTGGTCTCGGGAAAAGGCTAGTTTTTCGAACTACCCACACTTGGTCTTGTTTATTTATTTATTTATTTATTTATTTAAACTTTATTGCACACATAAAGAAAAATGTACAAATGGCGAACTTAATGCCAAAAGGCATTCTCTACCAGTCAACCATTGGGTCAAACAGAGACATTTGTGTATGTTGGTGCAGGAAAAAATAATAACAAATAATAAGGAAAAAATTAAACGTGAAGTCAAATAATATTAAAAATATATAAATAGTTAAATACTACTACTTATATAATGTATAAAAGAGCCTAATACATATAATTATGTACATATACATGATGGTAAACCTTATTTAAGTTCTTCTGACAGAAGATGCTTGCGAAGTAGTCGTTTGAAAACGGTTTATCAACTTGAACGTTATGCACTACTAAAAGGTAAAAGTAATTTTTAATCTTCATTTTACGCGATTAAGTCCCGTTGTCGTAATTAATAAGATGCATAAGCCGCCCACAATCTCTGCTTTGCCTAAAGGTTGACTGGTAGAGAATGCCTCATGGCATTAAGTCTGCTTTTTGTAGTATAAGGTTTTCTTTTGTGCAATAAAGGTTACATAAAAAATAAATAAATAAGTCCTTTATTGTTTAAGGAAAATCGTTTTTGTTTTGCGGCACCAGCGCGCGGGGTGCGATTTTTAAACAATAATTTAAGCTAAAGCTAAGCTTAATATGAAATTTTAACTTATCGATGTTATTTTTATTTATTTTTGGACATTTTATTATTTCATTTTCAAATTGTTACAAGTGGATGTTTTTTTTTATTATGAAAAATTTAGCCACTGTTTTATTTTCTTAATTTTTCTATATTGATATATTTTATGTTAAATTTATCAATTATTTGCATGTCGTGTCTTCGAATGAATACTAACCCTTACATGTAAAACCTTTTACAGTACATATGGTGCTACCTTCCCGCACTAGTGCGAAAATTAGCATATTACGTTACTGTGTCGAACATTTAAAGGGCCATATGTACTGTAAAACGTTGTACGATACATGTGCGGATAGGTAATTCGCAACTCGTGTCGATTTAAAACACTCCCTTCGGTCGTGTTTTAATTTATCGCCACTCGTCCGAATTTCCTATTTTTCGCACTTGTATCGTAATGTACTATTCTGTTATCATCTTTTACCATACGTATTCTGGCAAATGAAGAAATTCTATTGTATTCTAAATAAAATATCCGTCACGAATCGTACCTGGCTCAAATGTCCCCATCACACTTGCAGCGTTTCCACGCTGAATGGCCAATGAGATTGGACTAGGTACAATCCGGACCGAGGGTCGCACCCCTTCTCCCTCAGCCACCGATCCAAATCCCTTAAGAAGTACTTCGCCTCCAAAGCCCGTGCAAGGTCCCGCAGTCTCGATTGCAACTGGTACAAAGTACGCATGCCACAAGAAACAACGACCCTTCTGCCATGGAACCAATGTCAGACCACCAGGTCTCTTTCCATCTGTGCGGCACAACCCTGGAGGTTCCAAAACGCAAGGAACGTTGGCCGTCATAGTATACAGTCAACAATCCCATTGGACTTACACCCTATTGTCCTTGTGTTTTTTTTTTTTGTTCGTTGCTGTATGTTTTTTGCGACAATAAATGACTTTCTTTATTTAAATATATTTTGACCTGAAAATTCCTAAAGTCTGGTGTACCTACTCGTTCACAAGTTGGAAAAGTCGGGCGCTATCTGCCGGCGACAGGAACTTAGTTACAATAAACAACTTATCAGGTGAAGGTTACGATAGACTGCGAGGAAACCAAAAGACGATGATAAAATTGATCCTAACACTATTCAAACCCTGTAAATAAAAATAATATAACAATGTGTATTCAATTTCACGTGATGTATTATTACTCGTTCACAAGTTGGAAAAGTCGGACGCTATCTACCGGCGACAGGAACTTTGTTACAATAAACAACTTATCAGGTGAAGGTATAGACTGCGGGGAAACCTAAAGACGATGATAATTGATCCTAACACTATTCAAACTCTGTAAATAAAAATAATATAACAATGTTTATTCAATTTGACGTGATGTATTATTAATTTTATATTTTATTTTATTATTTAATATTTTGTATTTTTGTTTAACATGTAAATGAGATGTACATTCATCAATAAATCATCTGAAATCTAAATCTGATTAAAAAAAAAAAGGTTTTTTTAAAATGAAAAATGCTTTAATACTTCTGCCAAACTACAATACGCTTTGAGTCTATGAATCGTTATATTACTGCCGAACTTTTCTATAAGATAGGTATCTACTCTAACTTGATCATAATAAACGATTTATCAGGTGAAGGTCTCTCACACTCTCTCAGTGAATCATGATACACTGTGAGAAAACTTAGTTTTTTTTAAAATAATGTTCTTTTACACAAAACATGCTTAAGGTCCCGTAGATTCGTGTTCTTCTCTCACTCTCACTGAGCGTATAAGCATGAGCGTAAGCGAGATAGATGTGCGTGTTCGGGACCGCGGATATCATGTTTATGAATTTTAATTCGTTGTAAGCTTTTTTGCATGAAATGTTACAAAATTTTAGAATCGCTGAAGTCCCTAGAATAAATCCTCGAGATTGCTAACAAATTTTTGTCAAAAATTTCAGTGGTTCAAATTTAACTTGCAAGATTTGTCCCATACATACTAACAGGGCAAGTTAAATAAAAGCTTGTAAAAATATTTATTGGTACAAGCTTTTCTCGCTGACTGTACTTTTCTTACCACGGGCAACTAATACTCATCGAGACAATTCTAATAATCCCAAACACAAGACTTCCTATGGCCACCTCCTGTCTCTATCATCAAATCAGCTTGATGGTGCGTACCAGTCCGTAACATTACATTGTCACCCGACTCACATTTGTATTCATATTTTCAGCTCAATCGGAAATTGGGAAGTGGATCAAATTTTCAAGATTTGACACTAACAAAATAACACAGGAACGGTACATACTGGGCAAGTTAAATAAAAGCTTGTAAAAATGCAGTACGATTTTTAAAAACTGGTCTCTAAACCTACGGCACCTTAACTCATAAAAACTAAATTACATACTTGTGCCAAACCACAATGCGGTTTGTGAGCAGACGAGTGTGAAAAAGTAATCGAGTCCGTCTAAACTTACTTTGCATTACCAGAACAAAGTGAGGCGGTATCATTAAATACTTACGTCATATTTTCATAGATATTTTACTGATGTTTTTTTTAAATACATGAATCAACCTAATTCTAAATTAGAACAAGCTTTGCTCTCTACGTAGATTCTCAAATAAATTAATACATTATTTAGAACGTGGCCAGTATTTGGACACGAACACCTGTCGAGTTAATACTATTTACACAAGTATGAATTACCAGAACCCCTAGTGTAAATTTATTCGATAGCGTAACGTGACGTACGCGTTTGCGTTAAGTCTCATTTTGTATGGGATTTAGAAACAGCGCGCCAAGCGGGACGTTTTGGAAACTCAAAATCCCATATAAAATGAGACTTAACGCAAAGGCGTACTTCACGTTTCGCTATCGAATAAATTTACACTAGGGGTACAGGTCTCAATTATTTATTGTAAATGAAAACATAATAGAAGTTACTTATAATTAGGAGAATCCATAACCATCATCTAAATCCACAGCGTAGTCAGTTCGTCAAAAGTACTAAACAAACTCCGCAACAAACTTACCGGGACACGTACCCGGCCCAAAAGTTACAAAAATACTGGCCGCATTACCGCGCTGTACTGCCAGTGATATTTGCTGGACCAGGTATGAGCCAGAACGGGAACCCAAACCTCGGTCTTCGCTTCCGAACACCAGAGTCCACCAGTTTCCACTGCAACCGGGACAAAGTCGTAAACTGGTTCCAATACATAAATTCTCAATTTCAGTACCGCCTGCTTCAAAAGCAACTAGGTTAAACCGGTCTTTAAATAATTAACAACAGCTCATAGCGCAGCCTGCTTCTCTCCGTCCCATCAGCTTCTACAAAATTTTACAACACTTTATTTACTTTTCAAGCTGTCCTACTCTGGAACTCCTTACCCGTTGGCATTAGATGCGCTCAATCTCTTGCTGTGTTTAAAAAATCACTCAAAGAACATTATTTATCTCTCCCTTAGTGTTTATATAGTACATAGTTATTTTTACTGTGGCTGACATGCTGCTGTCATATTTAACTATGTTTCGGTTAATTTTATACATATTTATATGTATGTTTATGTATGTCTATTTGTATTCCTTATATGTGTATGTTTATTCACTGTAATTGTGTGTGTGAATGTAGGCTTCATAACGGTTTAGCAACACCTACTTTTTCGATTAACTTCTCTATTTCCGCTACCCAAAGGTTGTCTGGAAGAGATCGCTTTTTAGCGATAAGACCGCCTGTTGTCTGCCTCTAAATTTAATCAATGGTTTATTTTTCTTGTATATTTTTACTGAGGTGTGCCAATAAAGAGTATTCTATCTATCTATCTATCTATCTATCTCATATAATTATAACCTGAACACAACTACCATCCTACATATACATACATCGCAAGTCCCTTCATGCCTCTAGAGAGTTCCCCTTTCACCAAAGGTTTGTTACTTTCAATACCGGTTTGCATCATGTTTCCATAGTAGGTATCGGGCGAGAAATCACAACACATTTAACCTCATGTCTTGTATAATAATAAAGCTCCTGACCGATTTTTTGTCATCTTCTTGCACGATTTTTGAATACCTACCATACACATATGCAACATTAAACCACTCCTTTGTTTCCATTGGACACAGTAGTAGATTCGTAATTTGTTTATCGCTGCGCTGTGTAAACCTACGAATACAACAAGATCAAGTGGGGGGTGGGGGGGGGGGGGATCAATTATAAATGTGCTCTTTTAGTATGTAAATTATAGTATGTAAATTGTATCTTCTGTTGGTGATCCTAATAAACAAATAAACAAATAATAAACAAATAAACAAAAATTGACTACATTTTTTTTTTCATTGCAAGTTTGACAAAATCACTATACAAGTCTCGGCGAGAAACAGGGTTGCCGGCTGTGTATCCCTGTCTGTCTATATCTACTTAGCCTGCAATACAACCCTTCATTTCCCGGCTTCTATAGTAATGTACTATTTAAAGTTGTATCAGCAGGTAAAGGAACTCATTTCTTCACGAATGTAAAAAAGTTAAGTGATACAGGTACCGCAGACAAAGTACAGCTCAATGAAAATAACGAAACAAAACATTTAGACCTTTTTAGGTTTCCGAAACACGCTTAAGGCGAAGAAAATTAACAAAGGAATTGTTCACAACTTTTTAACAAACACGAAACAACTCACAATTCGCCCAGAAAGGCATTGGCATGTTT
The DNA here is from genome assembly GCF_033807575.1 of Cydia pomonella. NCBI lineage: Eukaryota > Metazoa > Arthropoda > Insecta > Lepidoptera > Tortricidae > Cydia > Cydia pomonella. The sequence goes on along the minus strand of NC_084710.1, from coordinate 3,192,954 downwards.
TCAAACCATAGAGGTATTAATGTGGCTTGACGAAGTTTTGAAATTTTCATTCCCATGACAACGAACCATGTAATAAGTTAAGGGTTTATCCATTAATTACGTCACACGAATATCGAGGTTTTTTGACCCCTCCCCCCCCCCTCCTTGTCACACTTGGTCACATTTGGCGAACCCCTCCCCCCTGGTGTGACGTCACATTTTTAACAATTTTGTTTACAACGAAATCGGCAAATCGAATTAGGTATTATTAATATATTTTCAAAATATTTTTGATGAAAGAGATATTAGTAATTTTTCCTACTCCTCTACTGTTATCTGTCATTTATGCATTCATTAACACGAATATAAGAACATACATAAAAGATTTCAAGAAAAGTCTATATTGTCTATTCCTCATAAAAGCTCTTGTGCTTTTATACGCTATAACGTTACTGCGATTAATGGCTACCAACCTAACAAAACCAAAACGAATACGGTTTTAAACTAAGTGCATTGATGCCAACTTACAAAATATTCATTTGGTTGCATAGTAAAAATAATTACTTCATAAGTCAGAAACACGCATGTGACACCCGTAATATAGCAACACCCATAGACTACGAAGACCGCTTAGCGTTGCTTGTTAGTCTCCGTAGGCTACGGTGGCCAAAATTGAGAAAAAACTGTCCAAAAAAATAATTTAGCAAGTAGCAAGTACCAGGGCCTCATGAGTTACGAGGAGGTGTCGCCGACCGGCCGGCCGCGGCCCGGGGCGGGCCGGGCGCGTAACAAGGTATGCTCGCGCGTCTTGGCTATATACTTTTGCTGTAAACTGTTTACCTAAATTAAGATTTATTTTTGTTGACCCGTAGGAAAAATATTGTATGCAACGTTGTATAAGTAGGTCAAAAAATTCTCGTGGCGTATTCCTTTACAATTTTGTAACTCACGCCACTCGCCTTTTTTGACCCTTCTTATACAACTGATGCATAAAATACTATTACAGTACATATGGGGCTACTTTATAGCACTAGTGCGAGAAGTAGCATATTACGTTACTGTGTCGAACATTTAAAGGGCCATATGTACTGTAAAACGTTGTACGATACATGTGCGAATAGGTAATTCGCAACTCGTGTCGATTTAAAACACTCCCTTCGGTTGTGTTTTAATTTATCGCCACTCGTTTCGAATTTCCTATTTTTCGCACTTGTATCGTAATGTACTATTATAACACAGAAACACAAAACCGATTAGGAAAGAAAATTAAACGAATAAAAATGATTATCGTTCCAAAAACTCGTTATATAAGTGCACAGCGATTTAAAAAAAACTGGGTTACTGATAAAGTTAAAGTAACGTCACAAAGTTTGTGACTCCCCCCTCCTCCTTGTCACAACATGTCACATTTTCTTGACCCCCTCCCTCCCCCTAAACGTGTGATGTAATTAATGGATGACCCCTAAACTCGAATAGCATCACCATCCTTCGTTACGTTAGGTAGACGAACTTTGCTTTAAACGCGGATACAGTTAGATAAGCTATTTTAATAATTTAAGTTTCAATTGGGAAAAATATGACACAGATACCTACTCAGAAACTTGGGAATTCGGGATGAACACACATATTACCTTACCGGGATTCGAATCCAGGGCCTCCGACTTCGAAGGCAAGGCAACTACCTATAACAATTAGACTAGAAGCCCATTAATATATTTTAAGAAAACCTAGAAAAACTTCTGGTCACGAATACTGTCACGGACATTAATTGTTGACCCACTTATGGTTCAAGCTAATTTGGTTGTCAGTACTAACCCTACGACATATCCAATGTAAAATAAACCCTCAATGGCTCAAGAATTAAAGTCCGTGACTGTACGGTCATGTCTGAAATATCGATACGCAAAAAGTGCCAAAAATATGTATACATGACTTCATTGCCCATATATTAAGGTAGTGTACACATATTTTAGGCACATTTTTCGTATCGATATTTTCAGACGTGACTGTACCTATATCATGTTTTGCCAGTCATTTGATAAATTGACTAGATTAGACCGTAAGCTAAAACAAAAGGCCTATCAACCTTTACTGATCACATAAACTTAAGTGTGCGTGCCGTTTTTCCAATATGGCGACGGAAAACAGGGGCAGTGTATTTTCTAAGGCATGTTCCTTAATCTACATGAGTGGTGGCCTGGTACCAATGAGTGTTCGGAATTTGAACTTAACCACATTTGCTAATTTTATCACATTTTATTTACAATAACAATATACATAATTGATATATACAGAGGATTACTATAATTAGCTTAAATCTAAAATAGGCCCTTGAGGCATTGTACCAAGGATGCTGGCGGCATTTCCTCGTTGTATCGCAATATTGATACGTTGTGCGAGGCAACCGCCAGTTCGTCGGTCATCTATTACTTCAACCAGACGCTTTACGATTTCGGCAAAAAACTTGGACGCGCTGGGACCCCATGGACCTAGAGTTTCAACGCCAAATGGACGAAATGGTACTCTCTATCGAGGCTTTTATATTTATTACGTTTCAAAATTTCGTCGCTTTTCGCCGCTGCGCACGCTTTTACATTAGTCCGTTGGAGGTGGGACAGTGCCAGTGTGTCTCCCACACTAACATCCGTCCTCCCAAGCTCCAAGATAATTTTATATTTAGTAGTCAAGTGCACCCCGGGCTTTGCTTCTGAGTGAAATAACGATACTTATAAAAATTTTGATATCGAGGAACCTACATTTATTTTCAAGCTCTTTCAGTGCGCATTATGCGTCTACGATTTTTTTTTACTATAAAGCAAGAAACCTGTGCTACGAGCTACAGCGTAGCATTCATAGCACTTTAACACTATCATTGATTGATTTACTGCTAACCCAACTAACATGACAGCGTCAAAATAGCCTACATATCACTGTTATAATGCTCTCATTTGAGAATTAAGAGTATTAAGAATACCTGTAGTAGGTTGGTAGAGGACTCTATACCACCCTTATAACCACGAATCAGGCCCCACTTTTTACAGGTAAAGGTGTCAGGAAGCCTATACAACAGTGTTACTTAAGGGTTAGAAGTACTTAGAAGGGAGTTAATTCACCCTCAGCTATTACTTTAGCCGGTTCTACGTTCTCATAGAATCATTAGCTAACACAATAGGTGTGAGACAACCCTCAGTTAAGAATTTTAAACTTGTTAAACCTATAAGAGAGAGTGGGTTAACGATTTAACGCGTACTAGATATCTAAAACATTCTCAATTAAATATGTGACCGCTTTTTGAGAACTCTTTTTGTACTGTTTTTATGTATTAGCTTCAAAGAAATCCAAAACGATCAAACTTATAAAATAAATGATACAAAGAAAATAAAACTTATCACAGCAACATTTAATGGCGATCTGCTCGCAAGTTTTTATTAGGAAGAAGAAGTTTTATCGTGTGAAAAGTGAAAAAGTGCTGCGCCTGCGATTTTACGGTAAGTGTATACCATGTTTTCCATCTTAATTTTAACGCGCTCCGGATTAATTAAAGATTTAAAGTAAAACTTATGCTTAATAAAATAGACGCCTTAAAGTTTTATCAGCAACTTGTTCTTTTTGTCGGCCATTGGCAAGTAAAGTTACGTGGCATCGATAGAATGATAAAATAAAAATTATTAATGGAGTATTGTGTACATAAATATTGATCAAACAAGTACATTTTTAGGTTACTTTACTAAAACAATGGCGAACTTGCTATTACAGCTTTAGCTCTCCCTTAACGCATCATTTACACTTTTTGAGATACAGCATCTTTAGTCGAGAGTATTGTGCAGTCTTTAGTATACATAAGAGTGTAATAATAGACTCAAACAAAGCGTTTAACTATATAGAAGACAATACAACCGGCTAAGCATTTTTAAACCTGATAGAATTAGAGGGTTCTTTGACAAAGTAATCAAAACCTGATAGTAAAAAAATAATCACTATAAAAATACATACCTATATATTCAGCAAAGTTCATTATTATTATTGTCTGATTGTGTAATCTTTTCATTTTAATGTAACTAATTAAAGCTCGGTAAAATATTTTCTTTAGGTTTGTTATAATATTATAAAATATGCTTTTAATAACTTATTCGCGTAATTTATATTAAAATTGACATGTATCCCTTTGGATTCCTTGAGTTCTTATACTGTGTTAACTCACATCATTACCTTTAGAATGTCATTAAAATGCACTTACTTAACACAATGTGCATTCGTAAAATCAACGTTACAGCTTAAACCTGCAAAAATTAGATGATCCAAACTTTTGGCATCTTCTTTAATTTTCGTATTACTACACTCTTGACAAACTCTGTTCATTACACCATTGCCTGTAGAAAGCCTTCAAAAAGGTACTCGGCTAATACAATTAGCATAAGCAAAACTTACGTTAAAGCTTGAAACTTCATAAGAGAGTTATGCAACGTTTTTAGTATCTGGTGTTACGACACACTTGACTAACTCTTTTATGCAACCCATGCCTGCAGCTTAAAGTTATCACAACACCTAAAGATATATAAGATACTTCACAGTAACCATTAAGTAACAATAAACATCAGTAAGTGTCAGCGGGCGCTGTTGTAAAGATTTAAGTGTTACAAACAGGTTAAAGCTATAAAGCTTGACTCCAGTAGCTGTAATTAACACTATTATTACTCTCAATTCTGCATAACATCATCCATTGTAGCTCTAGAACCACTGTTGGAGTGGAATTTATTTCTTAACTCCTCTATAACGTTCCAAGCTATAACTGAGATTATTATAACGCCGTTCAAAAGATTAAAGTTTTAAAGAAGCCTGTAACTGACGGTATAATGTTTGTTGGGAAGCTACGCTCGTAGCGCTACGCCGTAGCCTGTAACATAGTTTTTCCGGTGTAAAACAAAAGTGATTCGTAAAGGCGTAACTGCAGTAACGAGAACGAGGCTTTGCGAGCCTGAATTATTTACATTATGTTTTATCCCTTTCTTACAAATACATAAGTTAAAGTGACATATAAGCGCTGGTAGCGGTAAGTCGCACGCGACTTGTAATCTGGAGGTCGCGGGTTCAAACGCCGGCTCGTACCAATGAGTTTTCAGAACTTATGTACGAAATATCATTTGATATTCACCAGTCGCTTTTCGGTGAAGGAAAACATCGTGAGGAAACCGGACTAATCCCAACAAGGCCTAGTTTTACCCTCTGGGTTGGAAGGTCAGATGGCAGTCACTTTTGTAAAAACTAGTGCCTACGCCAAATCTTGGATTAGTTGTCAAGCGGACCCCGGCAAAGAGCCGTAGCAATATGACGCTAAGAAGAAGAAGAAGACATAAGTCAAAATGACGGAGACAAACGATTCATCGATTCATAGCTAATTCGGGCTTGTAATGCGTTTATGAATAACGCTAAAACAATTTCAGTACCATTTCGTACCTTGTCACAGTGACAATCAATATGAAAGTCGCTAGAGACCTCATACCATTGTCACTGTTATAACTTATAAGTTACGAAATGGTACTGAAATTAAATTCCTTGGCCATACATAGCTAGCAAATACGACACAAAAATCTTATCAAATATCAAACATTTATTCAGCAAATAGGCCACAAGCACTTTTACATGTCCATTTTTACAAACAATAAAAATTAAAAAAAAAAGCGGCCAAGTGCGAGTCGGACTCGCGCATGAAGGGTTCCGTATCATTTAAGACGTATTAAAAAAAAATCTACTTACTAGATTTTGTTCAACATTTTACCACTTTGGAAGTGTTTCTCGCGCAAACTATTCAGTTTAGAAAAAAATGATATTAGGAACCTAAATATCATTTTTGAAGACCTATCCATAAATACCCCACACGTATGGGTTTGATGAAAAAAAAATTTTTTTAATTATATGACGTTTAAAAAAAAAACTACTCACTAGATCTCGTTCAAACCAATTTTCGTTGAAAGTTTGCATGGTAATGTATATCATATATTTTTTTTAGATTTTTCATTCTGTTATTTTAGAAGTTACGGGGGGGGGACACACATTTTTTCACTTTGGAAGTGTCTCTCGCGCAAACTATTCAGTTTAGAAAAAAATGATATTAGAAACCTAAATATCATTTTTGAAGACCTATCCATAGATACCCCACACGTATGGGTTTGATGAAAAAATTTTTTTTTTTAAATTTTATGACTTATTAAAAAAAAAACTACTCACTAGATCTCGTTCAAACCAATTTTCGTTGGAAGTTTGCATGGTAATGTATATCATATATATTTTTTAGATTTTTCATTCTGTTATTTTAGAAGTTACGGGGGGGGGGGACACACATTTTTTCACTTTGGAAGTGTCTCTCGCGCAAACTATTCAGTTTAGAAAAAAATGATATTAGAAACCTAAATATCATTTTTGAAGACCTATCCATAGATACCCCACACGTATGGGTTTGATGAAAAAAAAATTTTTTTTAAATTTTATGACTTATTAAAAAAAAAAACTACTTACTAGATCTCGTTCAAACCAATTTTCGGTGGAAGTTTGCATGACAATGTATATCATATATTTTTTTTAGATTTTTCATTCTGTTATTTTATAATTTACGGGGGGGGGGACACACATTTTACCACTTTGGAAGTGTCTCTCGCGCAAACTATTCACTTTAGAAAAAAATTATATTAGAAACCTCAATATCATTTTTGAAGACCTATCCATAGATACCCCACACGTATGGGTTTGACGAAAAAAGATTTTTTGAGTTTCAGTTCTAAGTATGGGGAACCCCCAAAATTTATTGTTTTTTTTCTATTTTTGTGTGAACATCTTAATGCGGTTCATAGAATACATCCACTTACTAAGTTTGAACAGTATAGCTCTTATAGTTTCGGAAAAAAGTGGCTGTGACAGAATCGGACAGACAGACGGACATGACGAATCTATAAGGGTTCCGTTTTTTGCCATTTGGCTACGGAACCCTAAAAACAATTACAAATATGGAATCGATGAAATAATAAATACTTTATTAGAGATGTATACTGTCTATAAATGTCAAATTACACAAAAAAACTATGATAAAAAAAAAACATAAAATACTAAAATTCTTTAGAGATGTATAAGTCTCTAAGTGTCAGAGATAAAATATAAAAAAAAGATATTAAATTATCCTTAGAGATGTAGAGGGTCGCCAAGGCTTGAATTCTTATATAAATAATTAAAAGACAAAACATTAAAACAGACAAGAACCGAATTTAATTTTTTTTTTACATGAGGGCACCTCGCTCGATCTGTGAATTCTGTGATTAAACTCAGACTTTTAAGATCGAATAGGTATCTGGCAACTTAACCGGCTGTTGATACATTTGAAGAGTATATCGGCGTCGACAGAATGCTGAATATTTGACAAAATGGCTGCATACTGCAGATTCTTGACGATGTTGACTGTATAAGTTCTTTCGCGTCTTACACGAAATAAACCACTAAACAATTATTGAAAAATCATAAACTACTGAATGAATGAAGTTTTGAATTTCGAATTTAAAAGCTGTCGGTTAATCCCAGCTGTCACCAAATGCAGGCAAGGGTCGAGTATTTGTCGTAGACGTTTGGATATGCGGGCGCGGGATCAGTTTTTCGAGTTTGGGATAATCCAAGCCATTCGGAAACCCTTCGTGTCCGGAAATCCCGGGTGCGATACCCAGTCCTATTTACACATAAAATAGCAATGGGTTGATATTGACAAATTGTTCTAGTATATACAATCAATAACACTGGTATATATGTAAATGAAAAAAATCTGTGTTTTGTCAGCGAAATGTTTTGTGAAGTAGATGGGCAGTTACTCGTATTTTTATGCAGTTGTCAATCGATTCCAGTTAGACACAGTTTAACAGACACCTTAATTATTAATAACAAGGTTGTATTACGGAATTTTGACTCTTAAGAGACTCTATACATCTCTAAGGATAATTTGATAAAAGTCATTTAGTTCTGACATTTAGAGATATTTACACCTCTAAATAATTTTAGTTTTTTTTTTGTATCTGTTTGTTATTTTTAATTATTATTATTTTAGTTATTTTTTGTAATTGTATTTTATACTTAATTGTTGATGTGCTTGTTTTTGTTTGTATGTAAATTCCATGTTGACGTGTAAAAGTGCCCTTGTGGCCTATTTGCTAAATAAATGTTGAAGTTGAAGAAGTTGAAGTATAATACTCTTACTTAATGTCTAAAAGGCACCTTAAATAAACTAAAAAGCCAAGCATTATCAGGTCTGAGGACCTGAATTTTAGTTGTAATTTTTAGTACACAAAAGTCTCTAACCAAACTTCTCAACACGTCATCCTCTTAAATTCGGAAGGCTCTATCTATTCTACGACGTTTTGGTTCCTTAACCTACCCATGCCGACTCACTTCAAAAAAATTCTAGCCCTCAGTTAGGTAATCTCACATCCCGTAACACAAGGGTTCGAGATCGACCACTCCGATCTCCTCGTGACCCAGTTCCGAGGTTCGTCGACCGTGTGACGTCACTCCCCCATCACCCTGGGGGTGTGTTTCGTTTGGAGGCCACACTCCGCGTCCGTCCGCCGTCCGGGACTATCGTGCGCGTTGAACGGTTTTAAAGTGCGTGAAACGGAACGGAATGACGATCAAAGGTAGGATTCTAATTTTAAATTGTTTTTTAAACTGTCGTGTTTAAACAGATGGTGCAGGGATGGGCTTATTGCAAATTTTATTTTGAAATGAAAAGTAAGTAGGTACTTGTTTTTTGGAATGAATTTAAATTCGCGATAAACAAATTCTGCTCGCCTGAAATTTTTGCAATACTTTTTTATTTATTTAACGATGGCCTTCGGTGTAACCTTGAGAAGAAACGTTTTTTCACAACTTACGTAATTTAGCTGTGCGTGTTTTTTCGGCTTAGATTTTGTCACGATAAGACTATTATGCAGTAGTATAATTATGATTTATGATTTTATTGTTCATAAAAGGATTTCTATAGATTTGCATATAATTCATATCACAATGCGGTAGGTACGTAGTACAATCGATGTATAATAGGTCCATCCATTGCCTATTAATTTAAGTACCTACTTTTATAATGGGTCTTTTGTTCTTTTGTATTTCTAAAGCACATAAATAATTAACAACGATTATGACCATTTTATAGTACATGTGTATGTACTTTATCTTTGAAATTGTTATCATTCATGCATAATTTTAGAACTATACGTACATTTTAAAGTGGTCATGAGAATAAGCCCTGAATTGAAATATATTTCACACACTGAGCTGAATGAATATTCCATCTCTTTCTTTCGCTTCGACTCGAGCGAAAAAGGACTAATGCAAGCGATGACGTCACGGGAGTGTTCCCGACGTCAGATATTCACACATACAATACAACTACATTATCACACAAAGGCTTCATTAAATATGACGCGTGTACTCCGTGCTCCTGTCTCCCTGGTAAAGTCACCATCGAATATATCAGGCCAAGATACTCAAAGTGCACTTTACCTTCTTGATAGAGGCTTTTGTTGAGATATTTGTGAACACCTTGGCCGCTCCGATATATCTGACGGCGACTACCTCGGGTATATTTGGGTCAATCTTGTTAGCGATTCTCTATGACCGATGCTATTTGGAGTTTGTCTAATGGGGTGAATAGGGTAGGGTATTGCCGAAAATGGAGATTTCCGGCGATTTCACCCTATTTTGAGGAAATGCCATCGTTAGAACACGAAAACTTTTAATGAAAATAACAGACTATTGGACTCTTTAACTGGAACGTCGAACGGTTGTCGCAAGTTAGGTTGCCAAAGCTCCCGTACTAAATATACTCGCAAATTAATGAGTGTATCTTTTTTTAACGATTTTTAAAGTAGCAAATTCGGTTATAGAGACGGTGGATGGAACCTCGTTGTATAACTTCATTGTATGCACCTTTATTACTCGCTCATAGTAGCAAATGTAATAATAAAATAACCGTTTTCAAGGTTCATAAAGAAGAGCTGATTTAACCTTTTAGATTAGGTACTAAGGCAACTGTGCAATGTATGTAATATAAGTTATCGTTAAATATGTAATATCCTCCTGCATTTTCACCTTATTTTGAAGACGTTATGCCACCTTAAATCTGAAAGTTGAAACGAAAATAATTCCGCTCAAGTTCTCTCGTCTTACGTTTCGTTTTACAAGTGCACTCGCTTTAAACGAGGATGCTCAACTGCCGGCCGCGGCTTGACACGCTCCCGTTTATCATTTTCATGTTTTTTTTTAAATAAAAAGTCTACTGGTAAAGCTTGCAGCTTTCAAGCCGGCTTGTGAGTTCGAACCCTGACTCACAGCAATGAGTTTCTCAAAACTTACGTCCGGAAAAACAATTACTATTTTCCTGTTACTGATCGGTGAAGGACGTGATGAACTGAACTAATCCCAATAAGGCCTAAGGCAATTTTGTGAACACTGGTGCCTGTGCCAAATCTTGGAATAGGGTTGCTAAGCGGACCTCACGTGTCGTTTAGCTAGTCGTGGCAAAGCCGGGACAACGTTAATTAACTGTCTTCCCTTACTATAGACTATACATACTTGAAAATGGTTAAGTATTGGAGTGTTCGTTTGTCGCGACATTCGCGACATCTAGTGATGGCGAAAAAAAGCAGTATTATAGCTACAAGCATGTCAAGGGGATGAGCCGTCTACGTATTATTAGTCTTTGCCCTTACGTAAGTTTCGGTTGACTACATCGATCCGTCTAGAAATAACCTTGCGTCGTCTGTAAAACAAGCGTCTTTCATTACCAGACCTAGCATGTAAAGTATTAGATATCTTCGTAAAACCTAGCTTTAGCTACCCTTTGTGCACGGAACCACGTTAATGAGAGAATGGCGTGACCACAGTTTATAAAGAGTTGAGCTCGATAATTATAATTGTATCTTTTGATCAGCTGTGCCAGTTCGATGATTGAGTGCTTGTAAAAAATATATTCAGAATGCAAGCTTTTGAGTAGTCGTAGTAGTAAAAAACTTTATTGTACAAAAAGAAACATAAAACAGGAAAAACACATCATTTGTACAAAGGCAAACTGTTTTTGTGAACTTTGTACAAGTTAGTATTTTTTGTACTTAAGACTGATGCTTGATGTTTTAATTATTTGTCATTTTCACACGTCGCGCTGAAACTCAAAAAGTAATTGTCTATGTTATATTTCGTAACGTTTTAACATTTTTGTGTCAAAAATATTATTTTAATTATAATCCCTGTATTACTTGATACGTTTACAATTAATAAAATCTTTATTTTAAAGAAGGTAGTTGTTCTTTCTTTTTTAGTTTCGTTTTTGACGTCTGATAGCACGGCGGTAACTTTGTTAGTCCTTGGTTTTGGGACGGGTTAGTATAACTATGCTAAGAAATAGATACCGATACTCGTAATATATTTTTGAATAAGTAACTTAAAACTTGACTAACACACCACAGCCTAAAAACTTATAAACACTAAATAACATTCCCCGTCTCCATTTTCCAGAGCCTCTCGTAATGCGTGCGCCCGCAAGCGCGCGCGGTGCGGGAGTGCGCGGCGCCAGTGTGCCGCGGTGGGGCGACGCACCCGCGCCGCCGGCCACCGACTATTCCACGCTTGCGGCTCCGCAATGCGCGCAGCCGCTGTATCCGTTCGACGAGCAGATCAACCAGCGGTTCGCGATATGGTGAGTTATTTTGTTTTGTTTGTTTAGTTTATTAGCAATGCTGCAGTTTACACGGTCTATCGATAGCTGCAACTCGCCCAGCCGTCACTGTATATTTTCAAGTGAACATGCGTATCCACAAGGTATTTCCAAAAATAATCGTTCCGAGTAACGTGAATCGTAAAGTAAAAATGTATCGGAATGTCAGATGCGAACGAAAAATCACCTGGGTGCGTAGCCAAGATGCCAATCGTTCGCTCCGTGGCTAACGATACGGTAGTCTCTCTCTATCACTCTACCATACGAGTATTAGTGCGACAGAGACATTGGCATTTCGTTCGCTACGGTTCGAAAGCGGTTGGCATCTTGGCTAAGCACTCAGATCATTTCCCTATATTATTTAAGTTTCGATTACCTTTTTCTAAGTAGATATAAGCGATTGTTACTTGGCGACGCCTCCAAATCAATCAGTGCTTTGCAATATGGTTAGAAGTCCAGTTAAATAAAAAATAAAAATAAAACATTTATTCTGAATAAATATGGCCCATTTTACAAAACAACACTTCTGCCAAGCCGCAGGACAGTTTGTTGGCAGAGGGACTCCATTAAAACATAGATCGGTAGACTTAGCTAAATCGCTAGTTACTTGTTAAATACATGTTATTGCTTATGATGGTAACTTCAATTTGATTTCGCTTAAGAGAAACAGTTACCTAGGGTCTTCTTTTTCTTTGTCGTTGTACATCAGACGCAGATGTTGCTTGCCGTACGATTTCTCGCCATTTTTCGCGGTTGGCGTCATTCTGGCAAATGCGTTCAGGGGTCCCTACATGGCAGATTTGATTTGGTCAGTCTATCGCATAGGTGGCCTGTTACGCGTCTTTTTCCGTTTGCTCTACCCTGCTCTACCTACAAAAAAGGCAGTATTGGTATGTAGTTCTCAAGTGGATTAAATCCTAAATCTAAGTATGATGGACGACCCTAAAACGAGCAAACCGTAAATCTTCAATAATACCTAATCCTGTTTAACGTCACCGAACTCGTTAGTTTTATCGATACCTACCAATAACCGAGTCCGTGACGCTCGTTCTGACGTCAAACAGGTTTCCTAATCTTTTTGTGCATATAATAACGGACCATATACCATAAAAATAAGTTTTTACTGCACCAGCTCGTAAGGCTCTCTTTATTGTTCAAAAACTGATGAGAAAGTTGCATTTATTCAACAAGAGTGACAAAGTAATTTAATGCAAATTATGAATTGTTTCCTTATGTTGACTGGTCGAATTGACTTTTGAATGATAACTATTTCCTCTTCTTCTTCTTTTCATCCTGTTACCCCCTGCTGGGGTGTAGGGCTCGCTCGAACCATTTTCTTCCACTGACTCCGGTCCTGGGCAGCTTGGGTAACCTCCTCCCACCCCATCCCCAATACACCCAACTCTTGCTCCACGGAACGGCGCCAAGTAGATTTAGGGCGACCATGTTTCCGTTTTCCGGGCATCATCCAGGTCAGGGCCACCTTGGATAGGATAACTATTTAATAAAGTTGATTTGGATTTGATTTTGTTTGATGTTTTTTAACAGTTAGTGTTCGCGTTGGTGTGGTAAAAAATTGAGTGAAACACAAGATGGCAAAATTACAACACTCGAAACCGTCCTTACTCCTTTTTAATGAGGCTAAAAGTGTAAACATATGTTTGACGTCAACTGTACAGAATAGTACTTCCGCAGTTGAGGCTCAAGATTCTAGTGAGTTTCCAGTATTTTTTACAAATTAGTCTATTATGGCAATACTTATTTGGTTTACGAGGGGGTAAAGTTGTTGTTTAACTGCTCGTCCTAATATTGCTGCCCGAGCAAGCGTAAGATCCCAAACTTGAACCACGAGCGCGTAGCGAGTAGTTTGCATAGTAGCACGACATCTTAGACTTTCCTCATCTAACACAATTAATAAATCTTTCCCGTAAATTTCGGCGCAACCGGAAATGGGAAAACTAATTCAATTTATTCGCAAGATTAAATTTAAACAAATTAATAAACACAATGTAACATAAAATAAATCTTTTTCTTTCAATAAACGCAAGCTTATCACTTTTCAGGCAAGGTGACATCACAAGCCTTGAGGTCGACGCGATCACGAACACAACAGACGAAACGCTGTCAGAATGCAATGCTGTCAGCGAGCGGATCATGTCAGCGTGTGGCGCCGAACTGAAGGAAGAGATTGTGACGAGAGGCCATGGTAAGTATCTTCTTATCAACATAGGGCTAGGTTACCTACTCAAGCAGGGTGTCTTGCCTAGAACACGTTTCATCATAAGATTTTTGGACCCGGGTACGTCCTTAAACTTCGTCCAAAAGAGAGGTATGGGCATTGTGAATGTCATCTCGCTTTGTGTGGTAGGGCACAGCCAGTGGATTTCATTCCAGATCTAGAGCAGAGCCCAACTGGGGAAGTACCTCCATCTTACAGAAAACAGCAGCCAAATAACACTATACCCTAGTCATGGTGTTGTGTTCCTGCCGGTGAGTAAGGTTGCCAGAGCTCAATGAGGGAGGGCGGGTTTAGGGACGGCAACGCGCATGTAACTCCTCTGGAGTAGAACGCAATCATAAACAATGAATCGCTGCCATGCATTGGGGTCAGCGAGAAGATCATGTTAGCTTGCGGCGCCGAGCTGAAGGAGGAAATTGTGATTGAGAGGCCATTGTGAGTCCATATATGTAGAGTTAGATATTCACCTCTCAAGACAGACAACGCTGAAAGAACAGACGATGAAACGCTGTCAGGATGCAACGCGATCAGCGAGCGGATCTGTCAGCTTGCTAACGAAGGAAAAGATTGTGATGAAGAGGCCATGCTGAGCTCATATAGAATTGATTAGATATTCATGTCTCAAGTTAGACATAACAAGCCTGGATGACAAGATCACGGCTGATGAAACGCCGTCAGAAACGAAATTGTGAAAAATTACAAAAAAAATTACGATATTGACATATAGGTCACTTGATTCACAATATTATTTCACATTCTCACTGCAACAACCGTCCATTATCAACCACAAACATGCTGTGATGCTGTATGCCTTCTCATTGGCATCGTACAAAACCATGTCAGCAATAGCCTTTCTGACCGCGACCTTCCTAGAGGACTCGGTTTTTCTCTTAGTTTTAACCCCTGCGACCCCCATACCTACCCCCACCCATGTTAACGAGGCTTAAGTAGGTATTGCATTCACTATCACTTTATCAGGTCCCAATTATTTAGCCAAAGCTTTATTTGTAACACAAACGTGTTAATGACACGATTTTTTTTTTCAGAGTGCCGTACGGGCGAGGTGGTAGTGACTCCCGGCTTCAACCTCCGCTGCCGGCACATACTGCACACAGTGAGCCCCTCGTACAGCCCGCAGTACCACACCGCGGCCGAGACAACACTCCACAACTGTTATCAGTAAGAACACAATACTTGCGGCACAACAGCAATTAATACTTGTGTAGGGCTGCTAGCGACATCTAGTATCAAAAGTGGAAACTGTTCTAACATTCAACAGATGGCACCATCGTTGACGCACTCGTTTTCCTCGCTCATATGCAATATGGGTGCTGGGATAGGATCTAATGAGGGTCTGTAAGCTTTATTCAATGTGGTCTACTTCGAAATTAGAAAGAAGTTCTCGAATATTATTCTCGAATATTATTTAATGTTACCTATAACAATTTTTTTTCTTACTTGATGAAGGCTCGTTTGTGCTGAAAGTCTTTTTGACTTTAGCGGCCTTGTGTACATATAGAGAGATGAGGAGGACCTCATGAGATTTCGATGACAGCGACCCCAGCAAATTATGGAGTATGCCTGTTATGGGTTCTAATGAGGTTGGCCAGGCCAAACTTGGTCTTAAAGACCCTTTTACAGGCGTTACAAGAGAGATGACGGCGCATTGTACGTATATGCGTAGGAGGGCTTTTATGTATAATTGACGTGTAAAATGCGAGCCCATACACCGAATTAGTTTTTGGCTGAATTATACTTGGCCGTTGTCGCCTAATTTCGCCTGATGGAATCAAACGCCTACATGCGTTTGATTTCATTGTGCGAGCTTTAAAATGTTATGGATGCTTTATTAATGGAATTCATTTATAAATTGGCCATGCATGTACTATTGCAGCTGGGTGTACCTATAAGATGAACATGCGGAATGCGAACAGTGCCAGTCTGCCATTGATCAGAGGGCCTACCGCGAATACCGAAGTTCGCAAATTACGTGCTTCTTTCTCTTTTACTCCAATTAAGGCGTAATTAGAGTGACAGAGAAAGATTCCCGCAATTTGTGAAGTTCGATGTTGGCGGTAGGCCCACTGGTGTTTGCCACTGATTGGCGTAGAATTGCAAGAATCACTGTAATTTACGCATCATCGGATGATGTCGATTGTGACATTAATGATAATGACGTATATGGGTATTGGGTATGTAGATTATTTTGTACCTACATACGTACGTTTGAATCAATCGGCCGAGTTTAGATGACGGCTTGCGAGTATAATTCGACTAAACGGATACAGTTAGCTTCAAGACGTAGATTTATTTTTATTAAACAGTATAAACTGTAGGAGCAATGGACAATTAGTATTTTGTTATATTAATCATGGTAAATTTGTTTGCAGGAACGTGCTGTGCTGCGCGGGCTCACTGCGCGTGCGGACACTGGCGCTGTGCGTGGTGGACACGCCGCGCCGGGGCTTCCCGCCCGACCTGGCCGCGCACACTGCACTACGTACGTTGTATTGTTGGATCACTGTGTAGCTATAGTACTGTGCTGCGCTCGCTGGCGCTGTGCGTGGTGGACACGCCGCGCCGGGGCTTCCCGCCCGACCTGGCCGCGCACACTGCACTACGTACGTTGTATTGTTGGATCACTGTGTAGCTATAGTACTGTGCTGCGCTCGCTGGCGCTGTGCGTGGTGGACACGCCGCGCCGGGGCTTCCCGCCCGACCTGGCCGCGCACACTGCACTACGTACGTTGTATTGTTGGATCACTGTGTAGCTATAGTACTGTGCTGCGCTCGCTGGCGCTGTGCGTGGTGGACACGCCGCGCCGGGGCTTCCCGCCCGACCTGGCCGCGCACACTGCACTACGTACGTTGTATTGTTGGATCACTGTGTAGCTATAGTACTGTGCTGCGCTCGCTGGCGCTGTGCGTGGTGGACACGCCGCGCCGGGGCTTCCCGCCCGACCTGGCCGCGCACACTGCACTACGTACGTTGTATTGTTGGATCACTGTGTAGCTATAGTACTGTGCTGCGCTCGCTGGCGCTGTGCGTGGTGGACACGCCGCGCCGGGGCTTCCCGCCCGACCTGGCCGCGCACACTGCACTACGTACGTTGTATTGTTGGATCACTGTGTAGCTATAGTACTGTGCTGCGCTCGCTGGCGCTGTGCGTGGTGGACACGCCGCGCCGGGGCTTCCCGCCCGACCTGGCCGCGCACACTGCACTACGTACGTTGTATTGTTGGATCACTGTGTAGCTATAGTACTGTGCTGCGCTCGCTGGCGCTGTGCGTGGTGGACACGCCGCGCCGGGGCTTCCCGCCCGACCTGGCCGCGCACACTGCACTACGTACGTTGTATTGTTGGATCACTGTGTAGCTATAGTACTGTGCTGCGCTCGCTGGCGCTGTGCGTGGTGGACACGCCGCGCCGGGGCTTCCCGCCCGACCTGGCCGCGCACACTGCACTACGTACGTTGTATTGTTGGATCACTGTGTAGCTATAGTACTGTGCTGCGCTCGCTGGCGCTGTGCGTGGTGGACACGCCGCGCCGGGGCTTCCCGCCCGACCTGGCCGCGCACACTGCACTACGTACGTTGTATTGTTGGATCACTGTGTAGCTATAGTACTGTGCTGCGCTCGCTGGCGCTGTGCGTGGTGGACACGCCGCGCCGGGGCTTCCCGCCCGACCTGGCCGCGCACACTGCACTACGTACGTTGTATTGTTGGATCACTGTGTAGCTATAGTACTGTGCTGCGCTCGCTGGCGCTGTGCGTGGTGGACACGCCGCGCCGGGGCTTCCCGCCCGACCTGGCCGCGCACACTGCACTACGTACGTTGTATTGTTGGATCACTGTGTAGCTATAGTACTGTGCTGCGCTCGCTGGCGCTGTGCGTGGTGGACACGCCGCGCCGGGGCTTCCCGCCCGACCTGGCCGCGCACACTGCACTACGTACGTTGTATTGTTGGATCACTGTGTAGCTATAGTACTGTGCTGCGCTCGCTGGCGCTGTGCGTGGTGGACACGCCGCGCCGGGGCTTCCCGCCCGACCTGGCCGCGCACACTGCACTACGTACGTTGTATTGTTGGATCACTGTGTAGCTATAGTACTGTGCTGCGCTCGCTGGCGCTGTGCGTGGTGGACACGCCGCGCCGGGGCTTCCCGCCCGACCTGGCCGCGCACACTGCACTACGTACGTTGTATTGTTGGATCACTGTGTAGCTATAGTACTGTGCTGCGCTCGCTGGCGCTGTGCGTGGTGGACACGCCGCGCCGGGGCTTCCCGCCCGACCTGGCCGCGCACACTGCACTACGTACGTTGTATTGTTGGATCACTGTGTAGCTATAGTACTGTGCTGCGCTCGCTGGCGCTGTGCGTGGTGGACACGCCGCGCCGGGGCTTCCCGCCCGACCTGGCCGCGCACACTGCACTACGTACGTTGTATTGTTGGATCACTGTGTAGCTATAGTACTGTGCTGCGCTCGCTGGCGCTGTGCGTGGTGGACACGCCGCGCCGGGGCTTCCCGCCCGACCTGGCCGCGCACACTGCACTACGTACGTTGTATTGTTGGATCACTGTGTAGCTATAGTACTGTGCTGCGCTCGCTGGCGCTGTGCGTGGTGGACACGCCGCGCCGGGGCTTCCCGCCCGACCTGGCCGCGCACACTGCACTACGTACGTTGTATTGTTGGATCACTGTGTAGCTATAGTACTGTGCTGCGCTCGCTGGCGCTGTGCGTGGTGGACACGCCGCGCCGGGGCTTCCCGCCCGACCTGGCCGCGCACACTGCACTACGTACGTTGTATTGTTGGATCACTGTGTAGCTATAGTACTGTGCTGCGCTCGCTGGCGCTGTGCGTGGTGGACACGCCGCGCCGGGGCTTCCCGCCCGACCTGGCCGCGCACACTGCACTACGTACGTTGTATTGTTGGATCACTGTGTAGCTATAGTACTGTGCTGCGCTCGCTGGCGCTGTGCGTGGTGGACACGCCGCGCCGGGGCTTCCCGCCCGACCTGGCCGCGCACACTGCACTACGTACGTTGTATTGTTGGATCACTGTGTAGCTGTAGTACATTACTATAGAGGACGGAACAGGCCAAGTAGATATAGTCATACGCGGCCGGCAACCCCGTTTGTCGCCGAGATTTGTTTTGTAAAGTAGCAAAAATAATCAAATTTTAAGTAATAATAATAATAAAACACAAAAAAGAAAATAAGTGTAATGACGTGCGCCGTAGCGCTAAAATAATAACATTTTTATTCCCCTTCAATACCCGACGCACTGAATAACCTATCACATTAGGACATGAAACAGTCATCATCATCACCATCCTATTTTTTATTATTATTTCATTACAAGTTTGAGAAACATTCATTATGCAAGGAGATTAGAAGGAGTTAAGTCAAATGTCGTAAATATCACGATTTTTTTTCCGGGAAAAAATATGAATATCAGATTCATTTAAAGTCAAATATCAAAAAAGCGTCTAAATCGTCTCGTCTAATTATTGGTCATCCCATAATGTTAGCAATCGCGAGAATGTAAATAGGCATAATATAATTAGGACCTTCCTATCATACTAATAGCAATATTCGTAGTCTAACATAACCGATGCTCGACAGCAAACTTCATCCTCCTTAACGCATGAGTAACGATGCGTTCTCTCTCCTGCTTCTATGACTATGATACGTTAGTACACTATTCTCTGGTATTTTGATACAAGTTTGGTTATTTCCAGGTACGATCCGTCGCCACCTCGAGCAGAACAAGAGCCCGCAGCTGGTGGTGGTGGCGTGCGCGTGCGGCCCCGACGCGGCGCTGCTGGCGGCCCTCGCGCCGCTCTACTTCCCGCGCAGCGCGCGCGAGGCCGACGCGGCGCGGATGCGGCTGTCGGACCCGACGCCCAACGAACGTCGGATACGGATCATACATAACCCGCACGAACATAATGAGGATAGTGGTAAGTAATACTACCTATAAAAAAGTTTTTCTACTGTACTGTTATCTGTCATTTATACATTCATGAATACTAATACAAGAACAAACATAATAGGTTTGGAGAAAGGTGTATATTGTATAATCCTCATAACATCTAAATCGTTACTGCGATTAATGGCTACCAACCTAACAAAATCAAAGTTAATACAGTTTCAAACTAAGTGTATTGCTGACAACTTACAAAATATTCATTAGGTTGTATAGTAGGAACAATTGCCTCATAAGTCAAAAACGCGCACGTGACGCCCTTAATATAGCAACATCCATAGACTACGAAGACCGCTTAGCGTTGCTTGTTAGGCGCCATAGGCTACTGTGACAAAAATCGAGAAAAAAAAAACTGTTCAAAAAATTTATTTTACACGGAGCAGGTACCAGGGCCTCATGAGTTACGAGAAGGTGTCGCTGACCGGCCGGCCGCGTGAAAAGTATGCTCGCGTATCTTAGCTGTATACTTTTGGTTTGTTTTGACCTATAGTTTCTACTACTTTATAGTATTATTTTGCATAACTCGCATAAACGCAACTACGAGTGATTTTAAAAAAAATCATTGCCTCTGTGTCCACGCCTTCTCAATAAGAAGCCCTTGACCCTCTAGATATTACAGTGTTACCTAATACATTGCCTTCGCTTTTCGTCAGGCGCTAATTTAACTTATTTTTCTTTGTAATTTATATTATACGTAAAATAAGTTAACAAATCTTGTATTCTATATAAATTAATTACTATACGATGCGTCGTATTCATAAACATAGTAAAGAATTTAAATTTATTTATTTCAAAATGTTAAATTGCAAATATTGCAATATACATTATTTTAAACCAATCTATACGAATTTATATTAGGTCGTCTTAGAAACACAATACACACATACAATTATTTAATGTCTAGAAAAATACAATACAAGTAATGATCAAAAATAAAAAAACTTAATAAAGTCTTCACAATGTCAAACAATAAAATATGTAATAGCAAATTATGGAAAAATTTACACTATCTCTTTTTTTTTTTAATACCACGTTGGTAAACAAGCATACGGTCCGCCTGATAGTAAGCAGTCTCCGTAGCCTATGGATGCCTGCAACTCCAGGCGTGTTACATGCGCGTTGCCGACCCTTTAAAAACCTGTACAATCCTTTTTTGAAGAACCCCATACTGTATACCCTCGGGAAAACCTCGGCAGGGAGCTCATTCCACAGCCGGAGCGTCCGCGGGAGGAAATTCCTCTTGAATCGTACACACTACCACAGTACGCGACCATTCAGGTTCTAGGGTGTGAGGATGAACCCCCTGCCGACGGCGAGCGGTGCGGGGATAGAAAGCGGCCGTGGGCATCATGTCAAACAATTTTTCAGAGCACAGCCCATTGTACAAGCGGTAGAACACACACAAGGAGGCAAAGTCTCTCCTTAGACTTAAAGGTTCAATGCCGCTTGTGTCTCGTTATGATCGTCAAATTAAATTGAAGTAGGTACGAAGCATTTAAAAATAATAATGCAAATTAATTAAATTCATAGTATTTATAGTATTAAATGTCATTTCCATATATTCAATTACAGAATATAATGGATTATCCAATAAAAAGGATCTCATTTGGCGTTCAAATGCTTCGTCAGATGGTTCGGTTCGCAATTTTGCAGGTAGACGCTCGCCCTCGGATTTTCAACTGAAAGTGCTATGCGACGCGGAACTGTGCGTGGCACTTATTTATGCAAACACATATTTTGAATTCAATTGAATTTAGACGGATGCCTTAGACTCCGGCCAGTAATCGAATAGCTCGTTTTTAAAGTATTAAGACTCGCTTGGCGTTAGTAGAATTTTCACATATCAACGTACTCGTACCATAGGATATTAAGGAATTGATATGGGAAAAATATACAGCTTTTACTGAATTTCACACCTTGACAGACGAGATTATGTAAGGTCACCATCGGTATCCCTAAATATACCCATCTGATACCACTATGAAACCAATTCCAATCGGTAGGTATGTACCTAGCTTGGTGACCTAGCTTACATAATCTCGTCTGTCAAGGTGTTTCGGCAGGAAAAGCCTTGGCAAACAAATATTCATAAAATGAGGATTCATACCTACTGACTGGAATTAATTTCATGGTGGTATCAGATGGATATATTTAGGGAAACTTCTATGGGAAACCATTGTGCATTTCATCGCAGTATCAAGTCGGTACGAAGTTTTGCAGGCGGCTTTTCTACCATATTATTTAGCCGCTGCAGTTATTTCGTCACTTAGCAGGTGTTTAGGCCATCACTATAGGTATTGTTAATCACAAACACGACAAAGAAAATTACTCATACTAGCACAGAGATTATTCCTGATTTCATCGATTACATTGTCCTCATTTTAATCATCGATATCACACTTTTAATATCACGTATGTATTTATGTTTAGTTGTCTCTATGTATAGCATTTAATTTTCTCTGTGTAAGAAGTACAAATTGTAGTCAATTCTATTCTATTCCTTCTGGGCACCCTACCAAGCGGTCTCTACTTGGTACATTTTTTTTATTTATAAGTTTTTAATTGTGTTTCCACCCATTTGTGTTGAAATTCTACAAAATAATACTATATTTAGAAAGGATATCTTGTTTACTTACACTAGTAACCAGACAGTACATAATATTTAGTTATTTATAGGCGATGTTTTACCGTTGAAAAAGGCCACATACACAACATCAGTGGCGTATAATCATGACTCGTGAAACTTTATATTTTTCTCCGTACTATTTTCATCTATTTCTGTCTCCTCGTAATTACTAATATGGTGTAAGTTGGAGTGAAACTAGTTCACCTCAATAGTGTCCATAATCTTATCTTCGGAAGATAACAATAAATCGTTAAGTTATCTAGTATTGACGCATTTAGTAGAATCGATACCCGGCTTACACCCGCGTTTTAGTGACAGTGTTGTTTGAACAAAAAACTAATATTGAATTTTAAAAAAAAATGGCGGATGTTGTGAGTGTGTCAGTTAATATGGAGTTGAAATCAAGACCCACTGGTTGGTATTGTTTGTTTTCTGTTTTGTGATAGTTACTTGTTTGCTTTTAATCGTGTGCTAGGGATAACTTTTATTTTTTTCGATCCCTAGGACCCGTTACATGAAAGCTTCTTATTGTTATACGAACCATAGCTTCTTTTTTACTTTTTTACAAGCTTTTATTTAACTTGCAATGTATGTTTGTATGAGTCAAATCTTGCAAGTTTTTGCCTCACTTCCCCGTTCCGGAGAAGCTAAAAATTTGCATACGTATGTAAATTAGATGACAAATTGCCAATGCAATATTATGGTACCATCGATCTGAACTGATGATGGAGACAGGAGGTGGCCATGGGAACTCTGCGATAAAACAACTTATACTATACTATTTGTGTCTGGAGTTGTTAGAATTGTCTCGATGAGTATTAGTTGCCTGTGGAAAGAAAAGTACAGTCAGCGATAAAATCTTGTAGCAAAACTTTTTTTTTTTTACCAAAAACTTATTTCGATATCGTCACTCCAACAGGGTTTTGAAACAGTAAGGCTTGCTTTGATTTCAATCATGGTCTCCAACTATTGGCTGGGGATAGATTCATTAGTATTCATTACCTACTATAAGAGTTATCCAATTTCTCTAAAAACCTGAAGTACCTCACATAAGGCCCAGTTTGTCGTACGTGAAGGCGTTTTTATGTTTGTGAAAGCATAGGTCTCGATCGCCATCTCTTTTTCGTCTCGATAGCTCCTTGATAGCTCAGTATAGCATGCGCCTGCACACGTCCTGTGGTTGACACACAATCGCAAGTTGTGTGTGTATTATGTATGCAACAAACGTAAGTTATATCTGAGCGAACGTAATAATAGTTATGCTGTTGGCTGTTGCTTACTTCTAAGCTTTAGTGTGAGTATGATTTTACCCATGGCAATGTTATAAACACTAAGTTGTTAAAAAGTTTATAATGAGCGCCTATAGCTCACTAAACTGTATTAATTTATTGTTATTACTGTCTAGGATGGAAATGTACACTAGATTAAGTAATTACATTGTACTAAATTATGCAGTGCCGGATTAAGAAATTTTGATGCCCTAAACATTTCTAGATCTTGGTGCCCCCTCTGCCTAGGCTCATCCAGATTACATTGACAACATTATTTTTTTTGGTAAACTAAGTGACGTTCATGGTCGGATTACTGCTGCAATTTGTATTTTCAATCCATTACTTATGTTATCAAGGAAATTGACAGTGCTGCGGCAGTAACGTTGCAACAGTAATGCTGGTGCAGTCGCCATCCTAATGCCATCCTAATGGCATATATATTATCAAAGCATGCGTGAACTAAATGACTGAAATTACCTATATCTATGATTGTATACTTGCCTTTCCGGTTAACTATGTGATTAAAACCTGCTTTGGTTCACTTCACAAATAAACCCTAGAAGTAACATGACCAAAAGTAACCTGAAAGTTACATAAGGACTGATGAGGCCCAGAGGCAATTGTACATTCGTATGTGCGACAGGGAGACATCACGTCGAACGTGGTTCGCGGTTGACCCTCAGTTGTTTCTACCGTGGCGGGCAATCGAGCGAGGCCGAAGGCCGTACTGCAGGATAGCTGTGCTTGGAATTGAACCAATGATGGCAATAGTCAAAAAACGAATCCAACGGCCATGCTCATAAGGTTGAAGATCCGGAGTGCCCACTTGGCGCTTCCGAACAAGACCTAAAGGCGGAGTTGCGAGAGAGCTGGGTTTTGTGACTGAAAAAATACCCAGTGTAAGCGAGGACTAAGGCCGAGCTCCACACAGGGTTGAAAAGAGAGCTTTTCTGAGAAGCGCATTCATGTGAGGCCTAAGGTTGAGCTTCAGTAGGGCCGAACTCTGGCAAGGATCTATGGCCAAGTGTCTTAAAAAACTAAGTCGAAAGCTGAGCTCTTCATAAGGCTTAAAGCGCGGTCCGATCGGTGCTTTTACATATGAGGCCAAAGGCCACGCTGCAAGAAAGCCGAACTTGGAATTGATAAATTGTGTGAATGAGGCCGAAGGCTGAGGTCCTCATAAGGTTAGACGCCCGGAGAGTCTGATGGCGGCGCGCTATAAAAAATCAATGGCCAATTGTAAACAAGGCATAATGCTTAGCCGCGAGAGACGAAAGCCTGGATTTGGACACATGGCCAAATTTATGTGAGGCTTAAGGCTAACTTTTGCATAAAGTAAAAAGCCGAGTATGAATAAGACCTAACGAAATCGAACCAATGTGATCATGGCACTCCTGCTGCTCCGCATTTTGCCTCGCTCAAAAGGGCACTTGATTAGAGTTAGTTGCAGCCGATGAAATAGGCGTTTCGAACCGAAGATTTCCTTTGGCAGGATTGGCCTCTAGGAGTTAGGACCCAAGGGTTGATTTAGTTAAGAAGTGGAGCCACCAAGTTTTGTAGTGTACATTTTTAGAGGAGGGGGTGGGCTCTCAACTTTATCTTGTTATCTACATCAGTTAAGCTATGGCTATATATGTAGGCTATGTTTGGTATCGTTTTCGTATAAATCGGGAATGCCGAACTCATTTACGAGTATGGTATCACATTGACACCATTCCGAAGTGGAAACATGTAAACTTTTTTTTTTTTAATATTCCTCTTCACGCTTCAACCGCTGAACCAATTTAGTTGAAATTCGGTATAGATATAATTAGTTTAGTCTCAAGAAAGGACAGGATAGTTTTAATCTAAAAAATCATCGCTAAGGATGTGTAAAGGAGGGTGGAAGTTTATGTGGGGAATCAATAACCGCTGCACCTATTTGAATGAAATTTGGTATAATCTACATTTAAGATTTTGTCGAAAATGATACCAAACGTAACTTAGAACCTAATCTTAAACAGTTACTGACCTCCGACTGACCGACTTCGCCGAAGCTGAAATAAACCTGATTCAAAAATCTGGGTGGCATCACTTTTTAATTACATCTTAGGAAAACAAAGATTAATTATGCTAAAGGAAACCTTTGGTTCAAATAAAACCGTATGCTTTTGGTTTTCGACCTTCGTGGGGCCCCAAACCTGCACTTTAGCCTTTGATTACGTCATCAGTTTTTTTTATAATAAAACTGACAATTAGTTCGCACGATCGCGGCTCTGCAGCTTGGCCGTGTGCAATACGTCGCAAACCAATCTGGTGTGCAAAAGCTCGGGCAGCATGAGTGACAAATTCCGATCCTCGAAAATCTGTTAAGACTTCGGTGCGCAGCCGAAGGCCGAGTTGCAAGAGAGCGAAATTCGGACACGGCATAATTATAAATTAAGACAAAAGTGTAGATCTACTATTAAATTCGACACTCCGAGAAGGCTGAAGAACAAGCTCCACGTAGGGTTGAAGACAAGTAGCTTTCTAAAACTGAGCTCTACGTTGGGTGTAAGGCCTTTTGGCCCAAAGGCTATACGTTGGGTGTAAGGCCTTTTGGCCCAAAGGCTAACAGATTTGCAGAATACTGGAAATCAAAAATCAACCACGAACCAATCAATGGGTAAAGTATGAGGAAAAAATCAGTATCGTCGTTGCGCTTTCCAAATCTGATAAGTGCGCGATTTTAATTAAATGAATTAATACCTTATGTGTATTGTTGCTAGGTAACTATTTGTCAATCAAAAATCGAGCACATATCAGCTTTGGACAGCGCAACGACGATATTGCAAGCCTGATGGAATTGGCCTCCTCGTAGGGGCAAAGGCCTGCGTTGGAGACGCGCTTACGTGCCTTATACACGACGCACAAAGGTTCATGTACAAACTATCCGTTTTTTTTGCCAACGATTTTGGTGCCCCCCTAGACGTGGTGCCCTAAGCAAGTGCTTATTTTGCTTAATGGTTAATCCGGCACTGCAATTATGTCAAATAAAGAACTCATACAAAAAGTCGTGCTAAGCGGTCAGTCCTCATCACCAAAACACCAAAGAAGCTAATAATTATATAAGACAAGAAGCGTTACGAATAGAAATCTCCTGTTCGATTCATTCACTCCAGCATTAGTGAATCAACTTGCATCTCAAATATTTGCGAATTATTAAGTATTTCGGAACTAGATAATAATATTTCATTTTAGATAATGGAACCATACTTAGTTATAATTCATAATATTTATGATTTCTTAGAAATTATGACAGAAATGAGTACAATGAGGCATCATTTATTATTTACCGTGAATTGAGGATGGTCTCTGTTCTCGTCAATTCGAGCTGATCTAATCTGCAATCAATCATTAGTATATTTTACTCTCTTATCTAACAACGCGACTGTTAATACTTAATACCAACTTACTTCTGAAAATGAAGCTAATCCATCGAAGAATGCCCCTTAAAGAAACGATTGTCGTGATGTTTATATATGATATGATATTATCATCTATTTTATATTATAGTAGTCCGCTAATAATATTTTCGTATCTCCTAAGCGGTCTTAAGTTATTTATATTCCTAAAATCACAGAGTTAATTTTTAGTTGTAATTGATAGTAATTTGTATCGTTAATTTTGTAATAAAATCAATGCAGATAAAAAGGTAATAGGTATTGAGTTAATTATGTTATTTCTTATCTTTTCCAAGCAAACACAAAAGCCACACTAAAAAGAAGTTATTAGCCTATTTAGCCTTCACATATATGTTCAGTACCCCTAGTGTAAATTTAGTCGATAGCGAAACGTGACGTACGCGTTTGCGTTAAGTCTTATTTTGTATGGGTTTTTAAACAGCGCGCCAAGCGGGACGTTTTGGAAAGTCAAAAATCTCATACAAAATGACACTTAACGCAAACGCGTACGTCACGTTTCGCTGTCGAAAATATTTACACTAGGGGTACAGTTCCCTAAACTTAGAGGGTGCTAACGCAAAACAGTAGTAGTTATTTTTAATTTAAGTAATTTAATAACAAGTTTCAGTCATGGGCAAATCACAACCTTAAAAGTTTAGAGTTTTCTCTATAGATAAAAAAACACTAATACATGTCTAATTTTCATTTATTTTTATTTGTAGGTATGTCGTTATCCTGCATACAATAACAGGATAATTTTAATATAAAATAGCTGCTAGTGATATAATTGCAGTGTATATTGCAGTTTATGTAATTGCATGACTTCTATAGTAAACTAAATTGTATTTTTTCTTAATTTATAACATGTAATGTTTTGAAAAGATGTGTCCCGCCGAGTTTCTTGCCGGTCCATATTGGGATAACCTCCTCCAATTGAGGGGGGGATTTAAATCTTCTCGAGTGTAGGGTTAGAGCCGGTGTAGCTTTATTTGACGTTCATAAGCGCATTGTAATATACCTACTTGAATAATAAAATTATCTATATCTTTATGGCCGAGAGATCTGACGAGCATCTTATACAGAAGTATATTTTCAGAGTAGCAAAGAGAATTTGAAATAGAGGTGAATTGTCAAAAAAATCTTTGTAGCCACAGTAAATTTACTGCCATCTTTCGACACATGATTAAAACTTACAAAACTCCATTTGACTTTGATCCTTATTCTTTCCCTGGTATGTGTAAAAAATTTAAATTTAAAAAAGTATATATTTAACAAATTTTACGCAATATCTTATACCTTTAAACGAGCAATTCTTGTATATATATATATATATATATTATTTCCGGGATCTCGGAAACGGCTCTAACGATTTTGCTGAAATTTGGTATATGGGGGTTTTTGGGAGTAAACAATCGATCTAGATTAGTCTTATGTTTGGGAAAACGCGTGTTTTCGAGTTTTCATGCGTTTTTCTTCCGACGCAGAATATGGTCGCTAATACGTATTGCCGGCCACTGTCCGTCTGGTCCAGCGGGTTAAGATGCGGACTGCTAAACGAGTGTTACGGGTTCGAATCTCACCCGGTGACTAACTTTTTTTTTTATATGTTCAAGTTTATATATAATTTTTTAATTTTTATTGTTTTAGACAAGTTTAATTTAGTAAAAAAATGTAGTTAAGATTATCACCTATACACCACCATATTACAACAAATAGTTATAACCGAGCTAAGCTCGGTCGCCCAGGTACTAAAATAAAAACCCGTGTGACGGCCATATCTTCTATCAAGAAGTTCTTATTTTCGGGTTTTGCAATACAATGAATTCCTCGTCGGTTCGACTCTAGACTCGACTTGCGGAAAATGACAAAATAAAACAAGCCATATTTTTTCCAATGACATATTTTTATCTTGCAAACGGACCGCTGTGTACATAAAGCGGCGTTCATATTAACGTTGTTTAATTTTGTGTGTTGCGATATTATGTATCTTTCATCTTTCAGACGTATATCAAAATGACAAGTCAAATTAATTACTTTTATCGATATCTCAAATCTTTCAGAACAATCTTTTGTTTTAATTATTATTAATCAACGTCGACTCAGATTCAAAATATTATTTATTCAAGTAAACCTAGCAACAAGCACTTTTGAATAATAATTACTTCATTTATGTAATGAATCATGTCTTTGAGTAGATATTTACGATATTCCAGTTTTTAAATGCAACTTAAATCATTTAGATTCACTTAGATTGAAAGTAGACAGGCTGAAGTTACCTAAATTTATTTCTAGATAGTAGCCACAGGCAAGTCGAGATCCCAACGTTACAAATTCTTAAACAATATATTTTTTTACCAAAATCAGGTTCGTCAGGTGACAACCAAAAACTCACTAATTGCAAAACGAAATATCACCCTAGTTTTGGTACAGTCGCCATCAGATATATCGGAGCGGCCAAGGTGCTCACAAATATCTGAACACGCCTCTATTATCAAGGCGTTAGAATTCGTGTTCAGAAATTTTTGAGCACCTCGGCCGGTCCTGATTTATCTGATGGTGACTGTACTAGCGTTGGCCTCTTAGCATGTGATAGTAATTAGTGAGTTTCGGTTGTCACCTGACGATTTATGGTATCAAAACTTGTCCTTATAAATAACATGCAGTTATCTGTGTGAACATGACTTTATTACACCACGTTGCCCAAGATAATGTTAACACAATATTTTTTTTAACAAGCAGTTTTTTCTAACCAATCGGCGGCATCACAGTTTTATGTTATATCTCCTGCTTTGCATACAATAGACCATAATCTAGGACTTAATAGTGTACACTAGCACAGTCTAGGTCAGTACTGTAGTGTGTTGTATCAGAAAGATATTTATTTCATTCAAAGTTTTAGTCCTTGAACGAAAGTTCTACGTAATTTCTATACCTAACAGTGTTCAAAAGAGGTTCGAATAATGCAATTGTTTACATATCGGACGCATTCGACGTTTAGCGAGTGACATTGACAGTTGTTTTCCGCCATGTTTTGTTTTGGGTGCGTTCAGAAACTGATATAATGCTGAATCCGGCGTTCGTGTACGACCGTAAGTGACATGATGTTTAGTGTGAATGTTTGTTGTCAATTCTATACGTATTTGGTTAGTAGAATGAAATGTCTTATCAGTGTTCTATTATGCTGTCCGTATTGGGAACAATGAACTGCAACGTACAAGATATTTTAATTACTAAAGTTTTTTTTTAATACTACGGCGGTGGCAAACAAGCATTCGGCCCGCCTGATAATGGTAAGCAGTCTCCGTAGCGTATGGCCGTCTGCTACTTCAGAAGTGTTACATGTACGTTGCCGAGCCTAACACTCCTCACCCTCATTGAGCTATGGCAACCTTACTCACCGGCAGGAACACAACACTATGAGTAGGGTCTAGTGTTATTTAGCTGTAAGGCGGAGGTACTTCCCCAGTTGGGCTCTGCTCTAGATCTGGAATGCCATCCGCTGTGCTGTGCCCTACCACACAAAGCGAAATCACATTCACAGTGCCCATACCTCTCTTTTGGACGTAGTTTAAGGATGTCCTTAAACTACGTCCAAAAGAGATTTACCCTGCGTGTATGTACCCTGGCCCAAAAGTGGTAGTGGTACTTATCTTCATTAACTGCGGCCGACCCCAAGTAAATGGGACTACTGGTCCAGGGAAGAAGAAGAAGAACTGCATATTTATAAGGACAAGTTTTAATACCATAAATCGTCAGGTGACAACCAAAACTCACTAATTACATGCTGTGTACCGCCAATGCTAGTACCAAAACAAGGGTAATATTTCGTTTTGCAATTAGTGAGTTTTGGTTCTGACGAAATAGTAAAAAATGATATGTACGACAGCTTGATAGTAATTACTATCACAAGCTAAGAGCTACAGTGAACCGCACAAGTTGATTTTTTGTTGTGCAATTAATGGGTTTCGGTTGTCAACTTGTCACCTGACGATATAGTGTAAATTAAAATTTACTACAGCTTGATATAGGTAAAAAACTTAAGTAAGTCACCTGTTGTATGTAGTTGTTGCGTGTTCGAATAGATAATACATGTTTAAAAGACACACACAAACAAAACAAATGTGTATTCAAACACGTCACAACTACATACAACAGGTGACTTACTTAAGTTTTTTACCTATACTCATCTTTTGTTTTTGAAAAGGCAAAGCAAGGAATGAATATATTATAGTATTTTTATGGAACCGTTGTATAAGAAGGGTCAAAAATGGCGAGTGGCGCGGGTTACAATGTGAGCCGGAGCTGCAGGCATAGCATAGGCGAACATTGTAAAAAAATACGCCACGAGCATTTTTTTACCTACTTTTATAACGTTGCATACAATGCTTTTTCTACGACTAAAGACTTATTAATAAATAAATATTCGGGAACAATCTTACACAGATCGAATTTGGTAAACTTTTTTTTATAGACGTTCACTAGACGGCGATGATATTAAAAAAAAATAGTTTTTGTAAGTTGGCAGCAATGCACTTAGTTTGAAAACTTTATTAATTTTGATTTTGATAGGTTGGCAGCCAATAATCGAAGTATTATTTCAGCGATTGTATTGCACAAGTGTGGGGAATTGACAATATAGACTTTTCTTCAAACCTATTACTTATGTAAGTTCTTATATTAGCGTTCATGAATGTTTAAATGACAGATAACAGTAGAGAAGTAGAAAAAATATTTTATAATAATATAATAATCTTCAAGATAAAATTTATGTGTACCTCCTGTGGCGTTTACTATTGCAAATAAAACACTAATATTTAAGTGCACAATAACACCGTAAGTTATCACATATGTATATACAATCTCAGATAAGAAGAAAGACACGCGTTTAGTAATGTTTAAACAGTTCTTAACCTCAACTGCCTATCTCTAATCAAACACCGGGATACCGTGTCATATCAGTGGCGCATTGCAGGTTTTGACACTAATTGTTTACTTGAAATTAATTTTATCTCCCACATTATTATTGCGGAAATAAAATGAAATAACTTTTTATTTGTATAATTTTGTGACCTTATGTTAAGCCCTATTAAGCTTAGTCGAACTACGTAAGAATATCGTCCTAGATTTCGTTTGGGGGGAAAAGTTTAGCTATAAAAATCCTATGTCGATCCCGGTTTCAATCTATCTCCATGCCAAATTTTATCTAAATCGATTAAGCGATTGTCAGAAAGGACAGCCAGTTTTTTTTATTTCTAATATTGGTATTAATGGACCCAACCTTAAATTCACAAAAGGCGTTGTTTTTGCAGCGGAAGATGACACTTCGCTATGCGACGACGAGGCCGCGGCCGAAGCGGCCGAGGCGGCGGCGGCCTTCGCGCGCGCCTGCGCCCCCGACACGCAGCGCCTGCTGGCGCCCAGCCCCGCCGCCGTGCGCCGCCGGCTAGATGACCACGAGCAGTAAGTACCATCTTTGCTTTTTTTTCTCTAGAACCGCATGTCACTCTTTTAAGGTACGACGTTCGCCTCTTCGACTTGAGGAAGAGAGACTTAAAAATTGAACACTTCTTAAACCACTGAACAATATTTGCGGCTCTTTAAAATTACTAACTGATGAAGGTTAAAATTGTTGGCTCTTCTTCTCAAAAGTTTGCCGGCTCCTGGTTTCGGTTCACTCGAAGACGTGCTAAATGTCAGAATTGCCGAGTCGGAGATAATATCAATCGAGTCATAATCAAACTCAACGCCATCTGTTGGTTTGGGGTGGTATTTGATTTTAGAAGGAGAGTTGCCTATAAAAATCAAGCCTACAACAATATACTCCGCGGAGTATATACAATATACTCCGCGTCGACCAAATGATCCCGCCGTCGTTCGCCGCCCGCTATATGATCACGAGGAGGAGAGTACACGTCTTTGTTTAGTTTTGCTCGAGGACATGGTGAATGCCAACATGGCAGGATAGGAGATAACTAATTTTAACGGCATCTATTGACTTGGGCTACAGTTGGATTACCAGAAGTAGTAATGCACTGGCCATTTGCTCAAAAAATCGATTCCTACGTTAAATATTTGTGACAAATCACGTCATCTTACAGGTCTCGAAAGAACAGAACAAGGTATGTAAAAAAATCTCCGGTTTGACTTGATAGACGGACTTTGTTTGCTACACTTTACAATAGGCATATGCTGTGCTGTGGACTTACGAGAGAACCAGGAAGTCTCAGTTTAAACCAAAAACCTGTTCCTCCTATGGCAATATGTTTAAAGCAGATATTTAATATTTTTGACGACCGCTCTGGCCTAGTGGGTAGTGACCCTGCCTATGAAACCGTTGGTCCCAGGTTCAAATCCTGGTAAGGGCATTTATTTGTGTGATGAGCATGGATATTTGTTCCTGAGTCATGGGTGTAATCTATGTATTTAAGTATTTATAAATATTTATATATTATATATACCGTTGTCTAAGTACCCTCAACACAAGCCTTATTGAGCTTACTGTGGGACTTAGTCAATTTGTGTAATAATCTCCTATAATATTTATTTCTTTATTGAACATACATCAAGTGGCACATACTTAACTTTTGTACCAATAAGCCGTGAAGCCAATAACATGTTCCTAGTAATGCCATAGAGTTCAAACAGTACATTGGTTTGAAAGTTAGTATTTTTGATTTTCCGACTTTTCCGATTGCTATCATTGTGGTGTCACCACTCATCTCCAGGAAATGTCAATTAAGGCATTCTTTGGACACATCCCAAATATTTCGTATCCCTAACGAAAATTATTCATAAACTCCGGTGAACAAAGAAATGAAAAATAACTCATCTAGATTAAAATATCGCTCATTATTAGTTATTCATATTTCAGTTTAATTTGGCTCATCAAAGCGTCTCAATTAGAAATAATTATGGTTTCTCGCGAAACGCTCAGCGTAAAGCAAATATTTGTTCCCCGGAAATATCCACTCGCGCGCACGTGACGACGAATCCGGCTCGAAGGACCATAATGGTGGATATACATGAGCGCTATTTTATTATAAATATGTATTTTATTTTAATATACATGGAAAACCAACAGCGCTATATATATACGCAAATTACAAAACCAATTATAGATACATATGCGTTTAGTTGTATAATTAATACAATAGGACATGGTCTAATTACAACGAATGTCATGAGATATATCGGAGCAGCCAAAGTGGTAACAAATATCTGTACACGCCTCTAATGTCAAGGCGTTAGAGTGAATGTTCAGATATTTTTGAGCACCTCGGCCATTCCGATATATCTGATGGCGACTGTACAGTCGGTGCTCTAACATACGTATCTACTTTTCTATACAGCTGGTCTGGGGAGGTGGTATTCTTAACTGAGCGTCAGTGGACCTTATGCCTTTGCAATAAGCTTTAATAGACCGATGGTATATATATTTCCAATATTTTCCAAACTTATCCTTTAACTGATATTCATATTGGATGTTGCCTTCAGTGCCCTATATGCGCACGTAGTGTTGTCTCTTTCGCACACCGGAGCGGCAACCGGGCCCGCGTCATCATCAGTGTGAAGTATGGTAAACCCCTTTAGTTACGCTTTGCGGGTGCTAGATGTCATGTTTGTTTGTGTAATCTACCAGGTTGCGCGCGCGTCTATTTTGAACAAATTTATACGAAGTAGAACCATATTTTCGTGACATAGTTATGCAGTAAATTTGATATATAGCACCGATTTAATTGAGTTGTTTATTTTTGTTTCATGTAAATATAGCGCTATTTGTGATTTCTGAATTTACTGAGCTATGTATTTATGTGCATATTTCTCCATTTGGGAGAGGATTAAAACAACTCCTAATACATGTTTAAATTTAATTTTTCGCTAAAACAAAACTGTTATACAGTTTGGCGGTAGTTGTATACTGTTTCATTAATAAATATTTTACTTTTTTTATACTCGTATTTATTTAAGGATGCGAATCATTCCATTCCTTCCTTTTTTACACACCTTAGGGAGGCGCATAGCAACATCTATTATGTTGTATCTTAACGGCACCCGAGTCTCAAGTTATGTTGGAAATTCACCAGTATGTTGTGAAACCACCAAACCATCCAATCATACTATATTAAACATTTATAGAATCGCTGGCAGGCTTGTTTAATAAAAAAAAAATAGTTTACTACAATAAGGGCCAGTTGCACCATGCCCATTTGATGTACTGATCATGTGTAAAAATGGCGCTAGCGAATGCTAACTGCATATTTGCGTTGCACCACGCTATGTGTCCGTTAAAAAGTTACGCTGCCCTTAACCGGTGGTAGACCACTGGTTAACAGCAAAGTCGTTCGATAAATATGGCGGCGCTTTTTGGAAATTGTCCGTATTTCACGAATTTATGTTTGATTATTAAAGAATTTGAGTAAAAAAGTAATGTAAATTATTAAAAATATATTTATAACGATAAAAAGGTGGAAATATCTAAACGCAAAAACGTGTGATAGTTGACATAATGGTATTAAATGTCATTTTAGTTGCGAGACGACTCGTGTTTCATAAAATGCATTAATTTGTTCTGGATATTCAAAGAAAAGGTGTGTTTTAAATTGAAATCGAGTGCAGAATGAGTTTAAGTTGAGGATAAAACCAGATTGATGCTATCACAGGTTAAAAAATACGTCCCATAAAGTGAAATTCGACGGCATGTAATGAACACTATTTATCTACAGACTGGTCATTAAAATCAATTTAAAACGCTCTCTGTTTATTGGAATGAAGATAAGAATGTTATATCCCTTGGAAATATTAGTGGACTAACTAAGATATTCGAAAACAGCGAGATGACAACTATAAACATATACAAAGTCGGCCTCTGAAAATCGTAACCCACAACAGAAGTGAACTATATTTATAACTATAAACGCACATAAAACAAGATGCTACATATGAAATCAAGTATTTTAGTGTGAAGAAAATGTATTGGACAATTCCAGACCAGTCTGCATAATAGGTTAAAG
Source organism: Cydia pomonella (assembly GCF_033807575.1). Classification (NCBI taxonomy): domain Eukaryota; kingdom Metazoa; phylum Arthropoda; class Insecta; order Lepidoptera; family Tortricidae; genus Cydia; species Cydia pomonella. The sequence goes on along the minus strand of NC_084710.1, from coordinate 3,156,676 downwards.
TGGGCAAAATGTGTACCTAATGTAAAACTGATTATAATACTTCAATTCATACATACTTGCTTGTGTTTTATTTGCTTTTACAACATATCTTATTCATTAACCCTAGAAACAACAACTTTGTAAGTAATGAACTAAAAACAGTTTTATTTATGGTGATATTTATATTTAAATTAATATTTATTAGAATACAAAGTTACAATTAGATTTACCAATTAACAGCTCCAAAAATCTACAGTTATTTTGAGTGTGGGCTACCTGGGTATCTCTTATCTTCAATTATTACATTATACCTATTATAGGGTCCCACACCCGTTAGCGACATGGCATGGCAGGGTGTCCTTCAGCATATTGCCGAGGCATCCCTACACATTGAGCTCTGCTTGTGAATGTCAAGGTATCCCTCTGGAATTTTCAGGTTTACCAAAGTGTCTTAGACATGCCAGATGTTCTTAGCATTTATTTGTGTGAGGGATGCCTCGGCATGCCCTGACATACTTACCTTGATACTATGCCAAAGGATCTCTTACTGTGTCTAGACAATAGTGGCCTCCGAGCCTAATAAAGTAATTCTTCTGGAAATATCGAATATACATGAGAACAACTGAGTAGTTTAATAGGTATAAGTATAACCTGCGGTGGCAGCATGGTTCCATTTTTATCACTTGTCACTATACCTGTCACTTTTGAGCTTACATACTTGTTAGAACGTGACAGGCATGGTGGCAAATGATAAAGAGCTGACCATCTTAATTGTTTCCTTTCATACTGGATAACATTTATAAATATAACAGCCAATACCTGGGTTAGATAAAATATAACATGGCCTCCCTTCTGTCACCTGAATTTTACTTGTGTTCAACCAGTCATACAGTGGAGTCTCATATAAATAAATGACAATGTAACAATTATATGTAACCCTAGCCATGTATTGGAAATAACATAACAGTAAATTAGTAAAAATATAATCCATAGGTCTTAATTTGCAAAAGAGCATTACAACATACTTTAGAGAATGTGTAAACCCATTATTTTTAAACCTGACTACACATTTATTATACACAACTGACTACTGACAATACCCTACCTACATATTAACCTACCAGTCCCTATAAATCATCATTTAAAACCTAACATACCTAAATAGCTCTAAATTCAGTCATAATACCAGTTTTTCAACAGCCCATGCATGTTTCATAAATGATTTATATCATGATCATCCCAATAAAGAAAAAAAAAATAATAGTTGGAATAAACAAATGAAGTCACCAGTATGACAGAAAATATAATAAGTAGGCACTTAAATCTAATTGTGAAATAATATATTATATGTCAATGAGTTGTTGATTTCTCTCCGGATAACCTTTTACCTCCATTAGTCACTACCTAAAAAGGATTTAGTGTAAGATAGAAAATAAAGTAAGATAAGGTAACTAAAAATTTATTTTATTATCATCAATGAAATTCAGATACTATTTATAATACTTTATTTTTTGCGACAAGTTTTTCCAGTTAATCTAGTGTATGACTCTTTGATTTCTTGAATCGATTCACTTGTGTGTAACTTTCCTCTTGTATTCCATATCAAATGGTGTATATCAAACCTGAAAAGAAAGTAACATGAAATTATTATGCATAAAAATATATTGTGATCCGTTTCAACCATTGGCAAAAAGAAAATGCTTAGATCAAGCAGGTTTAAATTAAAGTACAAAAGTAACTTGAATACCTGCTACTAACAGAACTAACAGTTATGTATTATTGTGTCAACAATATATGTAATTGGAAATAATGGAAATGTTACTCCAACTGTCGGTATTTGGGTCATAGTCGTAGATAGCGTAGGTAATTCCTTGTGCTTAAGGCTCTGAAAGTAGTTAGGGATACGTATTAAACTAATAAGATAACTTACCAGGCAATGCAGCTCCTCGTTTGATTCGGCTTTGCAGCTTGGAAAGCACTTGGCCACTGAACAATCGTAGTCATAGTCAGCAGTTTTACTTTAAAGTGCCATGAAGATACATTGTTTTTAATATAATCATAAGTAAATATATAGAAGATTGGCATGGCATAACTTGTGTAGTATTTAGATTTAAAACCTGAAAAGAAACTAGTTCGCGCCTACAAAAGTTTTCTCGTTGTTGAAAAATTTGACAACTTTGACATTTATGACTGGGTTGCTATATGAAAAAATAATTCTACCATAAAAATTTTGGTAGGAACGCGTTCATAGTATGGCCACACGATTAGCGACGACATTCTGTTATTTTATAGTTGGTGCAACGCATTTTATTTAGCAATCGATAAGACCCCCACGTAAGCGTTAAAATTTAGCGAACTGTGCTTACGTTAGCAGGTGGTTTGGTGCAACTGGCCCTTACTCTCAAAATAGTTATCTAAAGTTACCATTTTTGTTTGCTATCCAGTGTAGTGTAACATCTACGCATTATTTTTCATGCGGAAAGCAAATATGTTTACTTACGCTACGCTGTAGATCGATGATTTATGGCTGTTTAATAATTTTTCAGCTGTTTGCAATCGATTTCCTACGTTAAGTATATAATTCCAAGTAAATACGACGTTCTTTTTTTTATCTTCAATCTCTGTCTATCCACACTATTGATATACAGTATACTTATAAAACAAATTGAAACAATAACGTTTATGTGTCTTAAAATAAGTAAAAGTAGGGAAATAGTAAAACGTACAAAAAAGATTACCCCGATTTTTGTCGCATAAGTACCCTATAACCATCTTTTTTAAGTAAATAATTTAGACTGCTCAAAGTTTTAAGTTATGCCATAAAGTCGAATCTATTAACATCGGCTCAGCAGTTCTGATGCTTCGCTGAACACACGACGAAGTCCCCAAATCGTAACGTAAATCTAAGGTAAAATATACATAGCTACGTACAAACAAAACACCCAAGCCACCAACTCTGTACGTAATGCGTAAATATCCGGCTACTTTCACCAAATTCCACGCGCTCTATATTTTGATCCCGTTTATTTATATTAAATTATATTTAACCAACAAACAAACGAAGGCGCCTTATTCGCTCATCAATACATTATTTATGGGTACTCTACTCCCACACCATTCCGTGCATTCTCGAGTGATGAATGTGGAACTAAAAACTTGATTGTTTACATAACTATTTAAATGAGCCACGGGATTAAATATAATGTTGGCTTTAAATGCATTCGTTCTTACGCAGAGACCGCAGAGTATTGGCACTTGAAAATGTAGGAGATGTACTAGTAGTTCATTCCTTAAATTAAATATAGGTCATGATATCAATATTTTAATGGACAGTTGTTTTCAATGTTAAGAGATCGAATTCTGTAGGTATCCCTCGTAATGCAAGGCCTTGAAATTTACATATGGACGTAAAAATAAAGACAAACATTGTTGACCGCTCGACATTTCTTGACAAATTCAATCTTAAGAAAATAAGTAAATGTGATAGGAAATTATTACACAAATTGACTTAAGTCCCACAGTATAGCTTAATGGGGTTGTTTTGTGGGTACTTAGAAATGATATATTATATAAATACTTAAATATATAGAAAGTACCCATGACTCAGGAATAAATATCCGTGTTCATTACACAAATAAATGCCCTTACCAGGATTTGGACCCAGGACCATCGGCTTCATAGGCAAGGTCACTACCCACTAAGCCAGACAAACCAACCAAACAGAACGTCAAACGTCAAGGTAGTACAAATGTGATCTTTCTTCTACACACTGCGATTTAAGAAGTTCAAACTTTTTTCTATAAATAAGTCAAGAACCACTCAAGAGGAAAGCATCGTCAACTCCACGTCATACTTATAATGATCTCAAATATATACAATTTCCTCGAATTTTCGTTCGTTAAAATAGAAGACCTCCAAGTGATCGCATACGGTGCGGTTTCAGAAGAATTTCCTTCCGAAAATTCAATGGAATCTGAGTAAGTAACAAAATCATTTCTTGTGAATCACACAGTGATGAATAAAAAGTACTAAAAATTTATCACAAAGATCAAATAGGTGAGAACCTTACGTAAAATAGGTGAGGATATTAGTTTATTATTGACCGGTTTGGCCTAGTGGGTAGTGACCCTGCTTGCGAAGCTGATGGTCCCGGGTTCAAATCCTGGTAAGGGCATTTATTCGTGTGATGAGCATGGATATTTGTTCCTGAGTCATGGGTGTTTTCTATGTATTTAAGTATTTATAAATATTAATAAATTATATATATCGTTGTCTAAGTACCCTCAACACAAGCCTTACTGAGCTTACTGTGGGACTTAGTCAATTTGTGTAATAATGTCCTATAATATTTATTATTATTTATTATTAAAATGTATTATTTATAGGCTCAATATTAGACATCTTTACTACTGTAAATACAGGATTTTCAGTGAGCAAATATATAAATATACATCAATAAACTTTAATCATATACAACACTTTAGTAAGAACACGCGGTCTTATCTCTTAAAACCGTTTTCTTTCAAGGGTAGCAGCTAAACTAAGAACTATTTGGACAATATCTTTTCGATAATATGATGAAAATATAAGATAATAAGAAGTTGAAAATCGATAAAACTCAAAATTACCAAACTACTTCTCGACTTTTTCTTAAGAGACACAGTACGCAGTTTTTCGAAAATAAATGCAGAGGGAGAAGCGTACATTGACAAATTAACTTACCATCAAACGGGCTTCATGCTAATTTGCCACCGACGTGATAAACTGAGTGTCTCGTATTGTCTCTTTGCATCTCATACGCGAGTAATGTTTCAAGGAGATCCACTTGCCTGCACTTTTTGTTCTGAGATGACTGAGATGGACAGTATTGTTTCCGCCCTTTGTCTAAGATCGCAGCTAGCATGCCGCAATGCACAGCCTTTAAGCGGGTCAAAGTAATAAATCGGTATAGTTCGTGTCACCCACGATGACGCGCAGATTTGTGAAATCTAATCTTTAATAATATGACAATACGATTCAAAGCACGCGTCCTCGTGAATGACACAATCTATACTAAAGAACTGTCTGGATAAACATAGAAAATTTTATTCATTTCATTCAATGACCATTTTAAAAGTTTTGTTCGGAATCCCGCGGTGTGGCATCGTCCGTGCCGATCACTGCATATTACGCTGGAAACTTATAACTAACAGATATTTTACAACTAATGCTATTATGCTACTCCTTGTACCGTTCCATTCATTAATATAAATGCTGCAAGACCTGTCTTTGTTATGTTATCTGATGTAGAAAATAAATGCTAACTCAACATTATTTGACTAAGTCTCGTGATGAATAGAAAAACAACGAGTTGATGAGCTATGATGAAGAAAGATATTAATGATAAGGAATTTATTACGCATTTGCATGTTTATTTACGGTATGTCCTAGATACCAAATGAGGCAGAAAACCTTTGTGTCTGCTGATGCCTTAATATAAAAAAAGACAACATAGTACCAGCAGGTTTATGTAGACCATCGAATTTTTGACCTATATTGAAATTAAAAACAGGCTGTTAAGGTTCTTATATACAACGTGTCCCAAAACTCAACGATAAGCCGGCACCAGAGGATGGAGCTGCTTATGATTAGTCGAGAAAAAATAAGGAAAAAAATATATCTCAATTATTTTAGAAATTACAGAAAAAAAATGAAATTCATTGAAAATCGACATCCCTAATGGTATTTTTAACGACCATGTCTACAAATATTCAAATATTACTGTTTTTTATTTTGTTTTTGGAAACTTCAGTAGCCCTGCTATCTAACACAGTTCTTAAAAATACCAAAATACATGTAGTTTTTACACAAAAAATAATCAAAATTCATTTTGTCCCTACAATTTTGAAAGATTGTTTCTTACAGTCCACTTTCAATCATCATGGTGTAAAAAAATAGTATCGACACCACTATGGCAATTATTTTTAAAAGTTGACGCAACTAACCAAGATTCCAAAATGGTATAATACTTTGGGAAACCTAGTCACAACAAAAAACAACGAATTTTTAAACAAGAACCGACATTTTTAAATGTTGATATTAATCACTTTTGAAAAGGGTTGTTGTTGCAAGTTTTAAAATTTCAATGGAAAATGTGGGTAGTTAATACAATTTTCAAGTCAGTACACTCTGATCCTTTGTTCGCTGTGCACCGTTCCGTATTAATTGATGTGGCTCTCATACTAACAACTCTTGGCTTTGCTTTTTGGACTGGTGATCTGCAAACTGTACTGACCTGGCATTATTTTGGACTGTGATTGTGTTTTGTGTATTGGACTTTTTCCGTATTCTGTAATTAAAAAAAAAGGAAAAAAAATTGTACCATTTCTTTGCATTTATTCAACATTTTTCAACAACAAAAATCCTTTTTTGGGTACAGTAAAAGTGATTACCGCCAACATTAAATAATGTCGATTCTTGTTTAAAAATTCGTTGTTTTTTTTTGTGACTAGGTTTCCTAAAGTATTATACCATTTTGGAATCTTGGTTAGTTGCGTCAACTTTTAAAAATAATTGCCATACTGGTGTCGATACTATTTTTTTACACCATGATGATTGAAAGTGGACTGTAAGAAAAAATCTTTCAAAATTGTAGGGACAAAATGAATTTTGATTATTTTTTGTGTAAAAACTACATGTATTATGGTATTTTTAAGAACTGTGTTGATAGCAGGGCTACTTAAGTTTCCAAAAACAAAAAAAAAAAAACAGTAATATTTGAATATTTGTGACATGGTCGTTAAAAATACCATTAGGGATGTCGATTTTCGATGAATTTCATTTTTTTTTCTGTAATTTCTAAAATAATTGAGATATATTTTTTTCCTTATTTTTTCTCGACTAATCATAAGCAGCTCCATCCTCTGGTGCCTGCTTATCGTTGAGTTTTGGGACACGTTGTATATTCCTGTAAAGATGTTCTATATTTTGTCTAATATCGAGCCTCTTACGGGTAATAAAATATAATAGTAAACATCTTCGTGCCCCAAATTAGCACATATACAAATAAATAACTAATTAGTAATTACCCTCCTTAACAATTTTAAACATATCTCCCTGTACTATTAACGCATACCTCCACTGACAAGCGCTTTCCAGATACGGCTATCTTGTCACCAGCCTGGCAGTTTCAGGTCTTATCACTTATCGCGTACCATGTCCCGTGACATCTATTTTGGCATGGGACGGTAGCGTGCTAATTTGATTAGCTGTTGACAGTTGGAGGGTTTGTTTACGTGTTGCGGGGTTCTGTAACTCGAAAAACGTGAAACCAGACAATTTTGATATACAGGCCAATTCGAACGTACATGTATTGGCGCAGGCGAGACGCACGATAGCTTAAAAACATAATTCAGATATCATTCTGATGTCAGTACGTTCGAATTAGCCTGACGGCGAAGACACACTGAAAGTATAAACATTAAAAAATAAGATAATTATAAGGGGATTTATAATAGGTTTATAGGCGTGGCGTCTAGAATTGGTCATTCTATGAAATTTCAATACGGAATGCAATAAAACTACCAAATAGGGTTGTTTTCTATGTAAACTACAGAGTATGTTCTATGTATCTATGTAAATATACGGAAATATACTGAAATAATAGGATTAAACATGTTTTTCGCTTTCAATTACTTTCAAATTAACAAAAACGCATTAAAAAGAGGTGACATGTCACATTCATAATAACAAATAATTATGACGTTTCATAAAGAGTACTTAGCTGATTTTACTGGATAGTACACTACCCTATTGCATATTCAATTAAGAAACGTCCATTTAAAATTATAATTTATTCGCGCAAAAGCAGCCATTGTCCACAAACCGCAGTGTTTATGTATGTATTTATCGCGTGATCGTTTCAAGCAGCTAATTTGCACTAACCATCAGCAATTTAAACGTGTTATCGTGTTTAATGACATCGTTAAAATGACGTGACAGTCCTACATACATTCATGTTTGATAGATGAACTGTATGATACAGCTATCATGAATTTCAGACACGTTAACTTAATTGGGGTAGGTCGTTATAACCAGGTTATAACGATCATATTCTATGGCCTGTTTTATATAAGCTACTTGCCACTTATCTGGCGAATAAAGTCATCGTTGGCATATCGCAATGTTTAAATAAGTTTAACTGGTAGATATTGTGCTAAGTATTGCGGGAAGTTTTGTCTGGCAGTTAATTTATTTGTTAATTAGATATCCAATACTTGGACATTGTGAAACAGGGCCTTATTATTATTACAGGCCCATAGTATCCCACTGCTTGGTCAAAAAAGGGTACCTAATATTTCTGGTTTTGGACGTACGGCCGTCGGCCAGTCGTTGAGATATACGTTTAAGCTACTCCGTCATCTCCACCTAGGGTTACCATTTCTCAGGATCTTCCGTGACATGTCAGGATTGCCAGGGTTTTTCAAAAAGTTCAACTAAACATCAGAAGCTAGCTAAAAGTTTGAAGTTGAGCAGAGTATAGGAAAGGTTATGGTGGCGTTAACGGACTAGTGACCACAAATATTTTGGAATATGGAATTAAATGGACGCTTTTATATGTAAGTACTTTAAATTATGGTGATGGTAAATTGTTGAAAAAATCATCGTCCAGGATAACCAGCCTGCCAGTTGTCTGACTTAACCTCGCTCATCTATCGGCCCCTTCCTCTTGGCTAATTTTAATAGAAAAAGTTTTGGATAATTCCAAAACCTAAAAGTAAAAAATAGCACGTGCGGTTTTACAAATAGACAATTGGGCCAACTTGAAAGCTATCGACGACTATGTATATCTCACCTGTACATTTAGTGTAAATTTGATCGACATCATAACGTGACGAACGCGTTTGCGTTAAGTCTCATTTTGTATAGGATTTTGAGTTTCCAAAACGTCCCGCTTGGCGCGCTCTTTCTAAATCCAATACAAAATGAGACTAAACGCAAACGCGTACGTCACGTTTCGAAATCGAATTTATTTACACTAGGGGTACTGAAAGGTATGTAGTCTTAGTCACAATTAAACACAACACATTTTGCTATTATTATTGTTGCTTTTGTCAACAAATGAAAATGACGTTTATTTACATACGTCACGTACGTACATGAGTTAACACGGTCTTAGTATAATTAATAACATCCCTTTGCAAACAAATTGATAACATCAAAAAATATTTACAGCGGAACAAAAAAGCTTAAAATAAAACCAGTAGGTATTATGTACAATATATGTCACATATTACCATGTACGCATCGTACGCGATGCATGTAGTCACGGATTTTAATTATTGATCGATTTAGCGTTTACTGTAAGTTGGACATTTCATACCGTTAGTAGTGGTGGTAGTATTGAATACCCAACTGGCGTGAAGTGGCGCAGAATAGGGCAGAGTGGCGCTCTCTTGTGTAAGAGGCCAAGATCCTGTTTGGGTCACTGAGCCAGGGAAGTAAGTATTGACAACTAAATGATCCAACAATTAATGTCCGTGACTGTACACTGGTACAGCGAGCTGCGAAATTTTTTACTACTTATTTGGAACAAGAACTGTGCGTTTCTCCTCGCACAGCTAAACTGTCGGAATGAACTGTCACCCGCAGTATTTTCGGACCGATACGACCATCAAACTTTCAAGAAAAGTGCGTACTCCCAAGGTGTCCATGGGTGACAGTAATTGGTACCCTCGGCTCAGGCGATATATCATTAAAAAATAAAAAAATCCTCGTATCATTAAAAAATACAAACCGGCCAAGTGCGAGTCGGACTCGTGCACCGAGGGTTCCGTACAAAACTGTAGTGATGTAACCAAAATTTATGGTTTTGGCAATTTTTCCTTTATCTGTGCTATACCACTGTACCAATTTTCAAGAATCTGAGTTCACGGGAAACAGGGTACTTCCCAGGTTTTGATTCCCTTACGAGTGTCGAAATTTGCGGCATAAATGGCTGGATCTTTTGATTGCGTTGGCTTAGAAGTTTGATTTTTTCACAGCTCCAAGGGACAGTAGACCTGAGTATTTGATATAAATTCCAGCTTGATACCTCCACGCGTTCCTCACAAAAAGGGTCTTGACAGACAGACAGACGGACGGACGGACAACAAAGTAATGCTATAAGGGTTCCGTGTTTTCCTTTCGAGGTACGGAATCCTAAAAATTAAATATTTCCTGCCCTGGGCACTGAAGGCCTTGGTATTTTACACTCCGATGCAAAAAGACTATAGATAGAGAATATGTTTGACCCAAATGTCCGTCTGTCTGTCATCGTAGTGGCATCGTAGCTCTCCAACGGATGGACCGACTTCGATGCGGTTTTTTTTGTTTGCTAGTTTTTTTTCAAAATGATTACTTAATTAGTAGTTATTTTTATAACATCCATTTTAGTGTCCTTACATTCATTATATAATATTATAGGTTCATTTCGTTTGTAGCACAACAGGAATTAAATAAGGTACAGTGGAGTGTTTACCTAGATAATGTACCATTATTGGATTATGAGATTAAATTAAACAGCTCGGGTCGCGTTCTAACGCCGGATTAGTATACAGAACGTATATGGATTGTACTTCAGTACACATATTCAGTACCTACCCCGAAGACGCGAGAAAAAAAATTGGCTGTTTCATACATTTTGGCTGGTCCATGTTCTATGGGATGGAAAATTTTTTTTTTTCGCGATTTCGGAGATCGTCCCCTATCCACGCACGTGCTTGATATTTTTCAGTGACTTCTATTATTATAATCAAATAAGTGTGACAGCTGGTAACTACAGTTACCAAAAGCAAGTGAGTGGATAGTAAAAGTTACTCAGTATGATCTCAAAACCTCCCTGGCAACGGGAATGCAGTTATTTTTTAGCCACCGTGTATAAAGAAATTTTGTGCAATCCTTTATATAAATCAAATTTAGATGTAGATAGAAAAATGGATACAAAATCTGAACTCAAGCCTTCGTTTCTCGACCCAAATACAAGTTGCACACGTGTCAAAGTAAATGGAACACAGTAAACTCGCCAGCGACTCCATTAGTGGAGCATTCATGTCGCTGCCATGTTGTCGGCTTGTTTCCGAGCGCTAACACTGTTCTCATAACGAAGGCTGAAGCTTTGTTCAGATTTACACAATTTGTTACGAGGTTTTGATACGACCCTGAAGATCGTTCACGATGATTGTTACAGTCACGGACTTTGATTGAAACGTATAGGGTTCAAGCCAATTTGGTTGTAAAAACTAACGGTATTGAAATGTCAAATATAAAGTAAACCCTAAAGTTCCTAATTAGGGTTTACTAAACATTTTTATTTTTCATGGGACATTTCATACCGTTAGTATTTAAAACCAAATTAGCTTGAACCCTAAATGGCTCAGCAATTACTTAAGTTTTCTCTTGAAATAAAATAATAATAATTAAAAAAAAATTAAAGTCCGTGACTGTGTACGTGCGGAATGACGTGACGTGTCGTGCGTGTGATGCGCGCCAATTACCAAGGTCGTGTCTAAATCAGTTCAAAACCATATCAAATTATTATCTGAATCGGGCTCCTAACTGCGACACAATTAGATTTAACTAAACTCCTTCCTTGCGTTGTCCCGGCATTTTTGCCACGGCTCATGGGAATTGTTTTTGTTAAAGCTGTGTGTTACTGAGGTGTGCCAATAAAGAGTATTCTATATCTATATCAACACAAGCCTTATTGAGCTTACTGTGGGACTTAGTCAATTTGTGTAATAATGTCCTATAATATTTATTATTATTTATTTATATATTTATATATCTATCTATACCTTAACCTATACAAAATTTAATTTTTCTAATGAATTACCCTTAAAACAATCATAAATCCACAATTTGGAATTAAATATTTGGATAAGAAAATGTGAATTTATCAACTAAATACCATATACATACAAACAAATTCTCACTTTCCCAATGAAATACCCTTAAAACAATAATAAATATTAATACACACAGTGCGAGAAAATAAATATTATTCGGATAGGTATTTTTATCATTAAATCATATCAAAAAATTACGTCAATCATAAAATAACGGGAAAATGAAAAATTCGTGCCTGTAATACGGGACAACCCGTAAAATACTGGAAATCTGATCACCCTACCTGTAGAGGATCGTCGAAATCTATACGTCGTTCATAAATTCACTATCAAAATACAACGGTGTATCCAACAAAAAAACACGAGGGTTTTTTTGAGTAAATTTCGAAGTTTGAATAAATTATAACACGTGTCTTCAGCACTACATAAAGTTCTAGTTTTTTATAAACCCATGTCTAACAGAGAAACAATGGACTGAAAAGAAGGCTCCATTGTCAAAATGGCATAAACGGAATCCTTCGTCATGTCCGTCTTCCGTCTGCCCGTCTGTCACCCGTTTTACTCGGAAACTTTAAGCTATATTTAAATAAAATTTCGGTGTATTGGGTGTAATTTGTGAGCCGTTACTCAGATTAGAAATTATAATTTAAAAATTGTGTTTGGGAGGGGGGGGGGGGGGCATTCCATACATGCAACTAAAAGTGAAATATATTAGACGTAAAAAAGTTGAGATTTTTTGCTTCATTGTAAATCCCGCCACGTATGCAATTTGCAAGTGTCGTGTACCACATGAACTTGCTTCGTAATTGATTCACAGCCAAGCCTTAAACTTCGTTAACCCATCCATCTTGTGATACTTCACATCCATTAACTACTGTCACTTAGAACCGTGACAAAAGGACCTTACCGCCGCTGAAAACCTTACAACATTACTGTCTTCCATATTAAAGTATATTCGTAGCACAATGACGTCATCGTGATGGATCACCCAACTCCTCGCCGGACTCGTCGGCAGATCGATCCTACTTGAGAAAACGGCATCGTTCACAAACAGCGCTATCACCTTCTAATACTCCACCCTCGTGAAGGATGGCATTAGTTGTATTGAATGAGGCGTCGCCCTGAGAGCGAGGGCGGGGGCTGAATTATTTTGTTTCAGCTGTTTTGGGGGGGAATTGATTTCCTTTATTCCGCGTTTGACATTTCCTTAAGGTTAAAGTTAACGGTTTTGACGTAAGCGTTTTTGAGTTCAGCGCCATCTGTGTTCTGAATTCGGGAAACAAAACCATATAAGTCTGTCTATGGGTCTTAAATTGAACTGACTGGCAAAGTTGAATTAAAACAAATAGGGACTGTATTTCAGTATAATTAAATAGTCTTTGTTTTGCGAGTTGATATCATTTTAAAATTCAAGCTAATTGCAATGGGTTCACAATCTTCAACTTAAATATACAACAGTAAAATACACAAATTTTAGAGACAAAATTCACAAAAATCTCCAGTAATTATTTCAAACCGAGCGAAGTTTTAAAAATACTTGAAAAGTTTTTCCCACTCTCTGTAAATTGATTAAGTATTACCCTAATAACGGGGTAATCTCCCCGTCGGTGGCGGCGTCCCCGCCCGCGATCAGTCACTACGCGACCACTGCGCAGGGCAGACGTCCTATCGACCGCGTAAACACTATTGTATGTTTTCATTCGTGGTGGCCAGTGATTTTGTGTACTCTTGTTGGTGATTCTATTCTTTTTTTTCTCCGGTTTGTATACGGCCAGTATTTTTAAGCCACGTCCATGTATACAACGTTCTGTTTTCAAATTTGACTGTCGTTTTTCACTGAAGCCGATTCCTAACCGGTCAATAATGCATCCAGATTTTTCTCATTGTTATTTCAAACAATATTTCAAATTAAATAGTACTTAAATTTGTTATAGTTTCTGTTGCTGTTTAATCATTACAACGTTCTATTATTATTAATTTATTTACCTCTTAGTCACTCTTAATTAGGTTAAATCAACCTCCGTTAAACTTTGTTTAGGTTGGTACAAGTTCTTTAAAATTAGTTAATTTCTGAAGAAAGAGTAAAACTAGCATTTAGAAACGTTAAACTTAGATATTTGATCGCTTTTATTAACCATGCACGCTCTTACTTGTTTATTACTTATGGAAATTAAATGGAAATCCCCTAGAAGGACTCCAGTACAAAAGAAAAGGTTTAAAAAATCGTTTATAGTCCAATGTTTGATGATACAATCCTTCATCAATAATTATTCCATTTAGTAACTCGCCAATGCTTTTGCAGAATTAAGGAAACTACTAACAAGTACCTAACAAAAATGTTAGTTATAAAAATATGATATTCTTGTATCTTAGACTTTAGATATATTGGAGAGGCCGAACTGCTCAAAATTGAACACGCACTTGACAATAAAGTATAGAGGCGTGTTCAGATATTGGTGAGCGCCTTGGCCGCTCCGATATATCTGCGGACGCATCTACACGTGGCCCATTCCATAGTGCGTGCTCTCAACCATCGCTTGGCCATCTCGCTGGTCCAGCGCTGGGCCATCATGTGGAAGAGCCATGATGGCGACTGTTACAAATTGCACACGTCTGATGCAGGAAGTGAGTTATCACTTTTACATCACTGTTTATCACACATCAAGTAGCACCAGATCGTTGCACTGATAACATGTGACTATGCAAACATAATGTGGTTTCGTTATCGGTAACCTCAGATTTCGTCTCATTTAACAACGTTTTTTAGTATTCAGTATATTTATTGCATCATGTTGTTCTTTATAAGGTGTTAAGTATGACATTTCTGGATCAGACATGTACCCTGCGAGGGCATAATAAATCTTATAATTAATATCTTATATCTAATAGTTTACATAATACAATTCTCGAATAAAAAATTAAAACAATAAAAATTACATTTCCACATATCACATTTAAATGTGACATTATCATTACCATTACCGCCCTGCGTACGCGGCGTTGTTTATAATATGGGAGCATCGTTGATAATGACGTAAGCGCCACCGACAATAAGGTCCCTTTTCATAGCTAATGTCACAAATTTGTTGCAAATTAGTACATTACGATACAAGTGCGAAAAATAGGAAATTCGAAACGAGTGGCGATAAATTAAAACACGACCGAAGGGAGTGTTTCAAATCGACACGAGTTGCGAATTACCTATTCGCACATGTATCGTACAACGTTTTACAGTACATATGGCCCCTTAAATGTTCGACACAGCAACGTAATATGCTACTTCTCGCACTAGTGCTATAAAGTAGCCCCATATGTACTGTAAAATATTTTAAAATAAATTTCTAACTACTTATTGGCTTACACTAGATTATACATTAATATTTGATGGAACATTCAAATTTGTCAAAATTTTAATTCTGATTATTGGATATAAAAAATTAGAGCACTGATATTTGCGCAGTTGCGCACGTGTATTTACTATTTAATGTAATCACCGTGTTTCTACGTTCGACCTTAAATATTTACACAAAAAAAGAAATCGTTAATCGCATAAATATTGAAAACCGCTCCCTGTTTATATAACTCCGCTGTCCGTCCGTCCGTCCGTCTGTCACCAGGCTGTATCTCATGAACCGTGATAGTTAGCCAGTTGAAATTTCTACAGATTACAACAAACACTAAAAACAGAATAAATAAATATTTAAGGCCCCCATACAAAAAAGTGACTTTTAGATAATGGTACAGAACCCTTCGTGCGCGAGTCCGACTCGCACTTGGCCGGTTTTTCTTTAATTACGCCTCGCGGCTGTAGCTCGGTCGCATTTTTATCGCCTATCACCATGCCTGTCACGTTCTAACAAGTATGTAAGTGCGAAAGTGACAGGCATAGTAACAAGCGATAACAATGCAATCATGCTGCCACCGCTGGACGGTAGTTATGAATAACAAGATGCAAATAAAGCAAAATGATATACTTTAATTAGGAGCTAAAAAAACGTTATTTGCAATCACGTCTGTTCGTTAACGAGTGACACCAGCTCGTTTATACATAATTATTATGACGCATGTGCCATGACGGCACGCTTTAGGTATCAAAATTGACAACAATGACCACATAGGTTTTATTAGGTATTAAAAATAATATAATACATCAGTTTAATCACTAACATTCCCTACGGTTGAATACGGTTTAAAAATGTTTGATAGCCCAAGTAGCACAGACCTGCTGTATAGTAGCTGAATTATTGTCCAGAACGGAACCCTTAGCTGTATAAACCAGCTTAATAAGAGTGTTAGAGGCGCTGTAAGTGCTGATATAACTCTATTTTGGGCACAAATTAATCAGCTGTCAGCTGAATAATTGGAAATATTGCACTATATCAGCATTATATCAGCATTACTAAAGGTAACAGTCACCCTAAGAGCTGAACATTGACTGATTAGTGGATCACGTGTTACCTATTTACAGCTTAATGGCTGATTAATAGAGTCCCTGTTGCCCTTTTTTCAGCACAAAGTACTTAAAAGGATTGATTTAACGCTTCTAAGGAGTTGAGAATGCATAATTGGGAAGATTGTGAATATTTATTGCTCCACTCCTTTATTATTTTCTTATATTGTTAGCATGAACTATTTCTTGACGTGATGTTTATAAAGAAGGTGCAATGATGGTGTAAACGTTAGTTTTGGTACCTAAGTACAACATTGATTTTATTCCCATGTGTGTGAATTTCAAATGGGAAAGAGATTTTATTGTCAAATACTATATGATTGTAGATAAATTTTACACGCGCCCCCAAAATATCACTGTTTACTTGAAATTTTTAGTATTAAATAAGTCGATGTTATGAACAAAGAATACTTTTTTATTCATAATACTCGTATACATTGACGATAAGCTGTTACTCATAAAATCATCCGGTTTCCTACACAAATCCGGTGTCGTTTTCGTTGGCTTAATTAGGATAAATGAATAATATATAACATTGAAATCTAAAAAAAATGGCAGATCACTAATGTGTACCGTATTAACCACGATAAAATGGTAGAAGCTATTTCAGTGTTCACTCGAGGTACATTGACTAGTACTGAACTGTCTAAGTGTCCACCCGTAGTACATAAGTTAGCAAAGAGCTGACACGGCGAGATCTTTTGTCAAACAAATCAGTTATTGATTTGTGTATAGCATAATTGTGGGCCGCATTGTACGCAAATAGTGGCACAGTTAGCAATGAACTACTAAACTCTCCGTACGAGTTTTAGGGATTTCAAAAATTCTCTATTAATTTTTCGGCGTATTCCGCCAGTTTTCCTTTTCTGTTTCCAGATCACAATATCGCCACGCTGGTGGCGAGTAACTAATAAATAACTATGAGGCGATAAAAATGTAGTCTATAAGATCTTATTTAACTACATTAGCAGATTAGTAGCCCACGCTGGTACAAGTATTCAGCTCCAATTGGGTTCACAAGCCACATGTGATCTAATAACCAGCAGGTTGCTGTAATTCAGAAGTATATGAATTCATCCAAAGCGATCATGGGGGCTTTATAACTGTTATTATAGGATTCCATGGAATAAGCTGATTAACACTACTAAAGTTCCACTATATGCAGCCAGGCGCATTATATCATTGTTAATTGATATCACTGAATAACTGATTGCAATATAGTAGTTCACATGTTCTTTCTTAAAATGCAAGCGTCTAAGGGTACACTTGTGGCGTCTTATTCAGAATATAGCTTAGTTAAAGCCCACAAAAATGCGCCAATACAGCTTACAGTTCCACATTTCAGCTCTCAGTTCCATTAATTGCTAAAAGCTGTATAATATAGAACTGTTTTCCCATATTAACGCTTGCAGCAATACAGTTGTGCAGTGGTGATGCGTAATAACGTTATTATACAGACGATAGCTTAATTTTCAGCTATTGCAGTTGGGATGTCATATTATAACTCTATATAAATGCTAAAGTTACCGACGTGAACAGTTTGTGACACCTTATAATGCAGTTTTGTGCTACTTGGGAGGTAATCTAATGCTCAATATGGATTCGTACAAATCAGTTATTGTCGTTTGGTAGAAAGTTGATACACCCATTTTTTCCTGTCATTAAATTTCGTAATGTGTTTTTAATATTTTTCATGTCTACATGTTCGTATTGCTCGTCGGTTTCAGTTACTCGTAACCTGACATTTCTTGAAAATTTCAATGTAGCCGAAGCAAAACGCCTGCCGAAATCTCTTCTTTCAAATGCCATGAAAGTTGTGCTTACATTATCAATGTCTGCGCAGTCGCTATCAGATATATCGGTGCGGCCAAGGTGGTCACAATTATCTGAACATGCAATTTAAGAGGAAAGGGGACGGTCGCTTCTCCATACAAACGTAGACCCCGATTTCCTCTCTGTTTGAAAAGGCGATTTCGCACGGGTGTTTTCGTCTTAATGTCATCGCAATGTTACATATGTAATATGGGGTAGACCTAAGTTTACATGCGCCGATTAGAGGGTGGTTTAACATTTTGTATGTCAGTCCCGAAATACACACGATTGAGCTCGCTCGGTTTTTCATTGCTGGTCCTGAATATACCGGAAGGACCTTTCCAATGTGACATACACAATAGACGATACGAGTAGAGGCTTTGATCAGATATTTACGAACACCTCAAAGGACCTTGAACCACGTTCTGTGCGTGTTTTCGAGAATTTACAATTTACGAATCGATCGTTACACGTGATAGCTAATGACGAAATTTCATCATTGCTGGTTAAATAATTCCAGTGTATGACACTCGTAACTAATCTAATAAATATGTATGAATAATACAGCAACAAAAACAAAAAGCATATCCGGAAACGTATTGGAATTCATAGATAAATTATACAATTACACGTACTTGCATCAGAGTTTACTCATACGTAAAACAATAATTGACACAAACACTCATCGCATTACATTTCCTTTTGAAATTGAATTTTAAATGAACGGAATAAAGATCATTTTTAGTTCGGATTCAATGAAATACGAGCTTCCCAACGTTGTCATCTGATATGAGTAATGTTTTGAAGGAACCGACTAACCGTGCAAGAAGACTCGTAACTTGGTACAATATCAGAAACGTTCATGAATGGTACCAGTACACGATCTGGGTTGGTAGGAGTAGGTATATTTAATTTTAATCATTATTTACAGCAATAAATACCATTATATGTTATCGAAGTATAAAATTGATACACAAAATACCTACGGCCGGAAAGCTTTTAACACGAACTTGCGAAGTGTCCCGAAAACCAACCTTTTATGTCGAAGGTATACGAATAACTTATATATTTTTGTATTTCGTTGAATCTAATTTTAAGACTGTTTTGTGATGAATGGCGCATAGTCCCGAAATAATGTGTTTTCAACAATTTCAACCGAAAATACTGCGCGTTGTGGGTAAATTTAACTTTACGCTCACCATAATGATTACGGTTTTACCCTACCCACTGCCTGGTCGGTTACGAGTAAAACAACCGATACGCGAGATACTTTGACAGATCACTCTCTTCTTAAAAAGTTAAAATCCAGAACCTAAGGGTTTTATTTTCTGGGAAAGCGTCTTGCTAAATGCGTAATACGTTGTTGTTGTCCTAAGGGTCGACACTTGTATCATTTTGCCGATCAGGATCATGCGTATCGTATCGAGCTCGTGTATCCTAAGTATGGACGCTGACTTTGGACATGCCATATCACTAGCATCGTGGCATGAAAAATGCGTCCATACTAACCGTAGCGTATCAGCGTATCGTATCATAACGCCGTATCATTAAATATGGACGCGCACTAAGGCACCCCAGAGGTGCAAAGAGGTGCATGCCTTCCCATCTTCAACGACGTACGGTGGATGTAACACGTGGTGATATTTAAAAGAAGATGTACTCGGACATAAATAAATAAATTATAACAAGTATATCCGGTTAATAGAATGTTAAGTACGTCTGGTTCTCATTTTACGAATAGGTTATTTTGGCAACGGCGCCATAATTTTACGGCTATTTACCAAAATAAACTGACATTATATAAATATTCGCGTGCGGTCCTAAAGTTCTAAACAGCAATTTTGTTTATCATCAGCCGTTTTGTTTATAGTTTTACGCTACTTCAGAAACTCGCGAAAACCGCTGGTATTGCTATTGGCATGAAGGTCAAAGTTGTTTACGGTATGCTGATAAACACGGCGGGCTACGGTCGATATATCCATCCTTCTCACTGTACCTTTGAACACTTAAATATCTCCATGAACATACATTTCGTGTTTATTGTTTATTTTATGTGATTTATTATTACTACAACATTTTATTATTAACTAGTCTAACTACGAAATTAAACGTTTTTAGGGTTCCGTAGCTAAATGGCAAAAAACGGAACCCTTATGGATTCGTCATGTCCGTCTGTCTGACCGTTTATGTCACAGCCACTTTTTTCCGTAACTAAGAACTATACTGTTGAAACTTGGTAAGTAGATGTATTCTGTGAACCGCATTAAGATTTTCACACCAAAATAGAAAAAAGAAAACAATAAATTTTGGGGTTCCCCATACTTAGAACTGAAACTCGAATTTTTTTTTTTTTCATCAAACCCGTACGTGTGGGGTATCTATGGATAGGTCTTCTAAAATGATATTGAGGTTTCTTATATCATTTTTTTCTAACCTATGCGCGAGAGACACTTCCAAAGTGGTAAAACGTGCCCCCCCCCCCCCCCCCCCGTAACTTCTAAAATAAGAGAATGATAAAACTAAAAAAATATATAAATATATGATGTACATTACCATGCAAACTTCCACCGAAAATTGGTTTGAACGAGATCTAGAAAGTAGTTTTTTTTTAATACGTCATAAATGGTACGGAACCCTTCATGGGCGAGTCCGACTCGCACTTGGCCGCTTTTTTATATAGGCAAGTTAATAACTTTGAAGAGCGTTGTGATGAACATAAATTGAATAAAGAGGAAATCATTAATAAAATTTACTTTGTTCTCTGGGTAATATGTGAAGACTCTTGATTGAAGTGTTGTTTTCTACTACAAGGGTGAATCTAAACCTTTATGAGTCAGTTCGTTACTACTTCTGTTTCTTAGCTAAACTAGTACTTATTCCGATGATCAGTTCAAATCAAGATTTATGAATATCAACGTTTGTAAATTTAATTTAACCGTCTTGTAACCCCATTCCATAATCATCATCAGAATCTTGAATTTATCCTCTTATCGGTGAAGTAATCGCCATGTATTTCTTAGCCTTTTCCTTGACGGCATGATATCACACGACGTTCACTTTTTCCTTCACTTGATCCATGTATGCCCCTGTTTCCTTCGACTTTCCCTTCTGTATATAACCCTATTCCTGATTTATCTAAACACATTACAAGATACACGTTATATCGCGAGGACGTGAAACCCTAAAAGGGAGCCACGTGACAGCTACTACGTCGTCGGAAAATGATCGAACCGCTCCAACGTGTTTGTAAATGCACTTGCATTGTGGAAGTCTATGTTTCATTTCTCGCTTAAACACATATTTTGTCTGGCTCCATATATCCCACGAATTTGTCAGTCGTAAAATGCGGGAAATTTGAAAATTTAGGCGGGAAGGGGAGATCGTTTAAAGAAACTTTGAACGTATGAATCCCTTTTAATACTAACATGCACGTTAATTTTTTTATAAAAATCACAGTAACACTCTCAAGTTCAAATAAAAGTAGGTAGGTAAAGATGTATTGTCGTAAGCGTATATATGTACTAAACTACATAATAATAGCTATCCAACAAGGGAACCACGCGAAAATTAATCCCTTTTAATACTAACATGCACGTTAATTTTTTTATAAAAATCACAGTAACACTCTCAAGTTTAAATAAAAGTAGGTAGGTAAAGATGTATTGTCGTAAGCGTATATATGTACTAAACTACATAATAATAGCTATCCAACAAGGGAACCACGCGAAAATTCAATGACATCCGTAATTGAGCTGAGTCAATGTCATTGTCACGTTTTTTTATTATTTAAATTATTGTAAAACTTTGTTCCGTTTGCTCGAAATTACTACCTGTTTTAAATATACCTACAAAATGACATCATGCCTACCTATAGTTTGATGAGCAGCAGTCACTGAAAAATCTATCTTATATACTTTCACTACCTCTATAGATTTCGTATTCGTAATATAATCTCTCACATTTTCAGATACGCACGGCTACCCGTGCCTTTCTAATCTTCAATATGCCCCTCCCATCTTTCCAAAGTCGCCCGAACCCCTCAATATTCCGACCCCGTACTTCTGAAGTCGAGAGTTACTGATACTTATACATATATGTATAACATTGCCGTGATATATGTGTGGTATGCATATATTTTTACGTTCGAATGTCCGTAAAATAATCAGATAGAACGCCATAATAGTTTGCGATTCGACGCACGGAAAATTTTATTATACCTCAAAATCAATGTCACGCTAGTGCATCCTCGGAATAAAATATTAAAAGCTGAACATACAGAGTGTATTGAATTTTAACATACAACTGATTTCAATTCTCTCGGGTGTAAGTAGTTATATAATTTAGAATACTTGTAGAAATAAATTACATGCACGTTGCAAAGTTGCTCACTCAGTCACGTCGCGGTTTCATAAGTAATCCTTTTTGTTTTATCGAATTTTTGTATTACTCCGCCGCTGGGTAAATTCACTTTATTGTCTTCCTTTATTTCATTTTAAGCTGGAGTTTCCAATCGGGTGAGATCCTTTCTAAGAGGCGTATATATATATAGACGAATCCTTTATATGCACATTTTTACTACCAAAAATGATAATAGAGAGGGTATGACACGCAAAAAAAGATTGTGAACTCCTGCATAAATTAATTTATTTTTTTAGGGTTAAAGTATTTGTGAATTACTCGTACATTATAAGTACCTAGTACTTACATGTAAAGTAAGAAATTATTTTTTTATTGCCATAGTAGGTAATAAATTAAGTAGATTAGAATGATACTCGAAATTGTAAAAAAAAAAACCCACCAAAAGGATTTTCCGACCATAACCCATTAACAACTAACAACGCCCGCTTACAAATGAATACATTCGAGGGTCACTATTTATGTCCAACATAAACTTCCTGGACTTGCACAGTGTAAACCATCCTGGAACGTTTGAGTAAACATTTACATTTCGGCTTCACTTTACTATTGCTGTGGGAGTGTGCTTCCGCGTTGCGATTAGATCGTTGATCATTGGAATCTTGACTGTGTATATAAATATGTCCTTTAAGTACTCTTCAACTTGAAATAGATTATAATAAGCGGTTACCCAATGGAGGTAGAGTTAGATCAAGCTAAGTTGGCAGCGATGATAGCCTGGACTGTGCAAGTGTTATTTTCACGCCACAATGGCATAGAAGTTTGAGGTTTAAAATAAAACTTGCACAGTCTGGGCTATTGAAATAGCTTCCACCTTAGCTTGGTCTAACTCTAAACAGCTTGTTAAGACATGGACAAGTTGGCAATAAAAGAATTAATTCTGATCAAGGTTTCAGTTAGACCACAAATCTTAAGCTTTTGGTCTCCGGTTGAACGCGGACGCTGCGTAAAGCTTCAGGCTCTTCTCATATTTGGGCTACCTTTCCATTGAGGAGATGAGTGAGACGTACAGGAATCTACCACCTTCTCTTCTACGCTCCGTTGGATTGCTATTGGTTGATTTTACACGTCCCCTCCATTCCTTAGTGGAAAAACAGCTTTACAATATGAGACTATATGTCGCAAATGGCGTCAACTACAGACCAAAGTCTAAAGAGCGATTTATCTTAACTTTATTTGTGATAGAAACGTATTTTAGTTCAATCAACGGATGTTTTTCTCTAGTCAGAACTTACGAACTTTAGTTACCAAGTGAATGAGGTTACGTGTTATAGACAGTGTCAGTGAACAGTGATCATGGCTATGGACACTATGGCAGTGGAGCTGCCCGACCTTAACACGCTGGCGCCCCAGGTTCCAGTAGAGGAGACTGCTGAGGAAAAGTGAGTATGAGATTCAACACTGAGTCTGGGGCCTATTTCCCCATGCTGACATGCTGA
This sequence comes from Cydia pomonella, assembly GCF_033807575.1. Taxonomy (NCBI): domain Eukaryota; kingdom Metazoa; phylum Arthropoda; class Insecta; order Lepidoptera; family Tortricidae; genus Cydia; species Cydia pomonella. Next base: position 3,132,716 of record NC_084710.1, on the reverse strand, counting down.
TTCGTAATTGTTCACATTATTGTGCGTTATAGGAATTCTATTAAGGACATAGGACTGGACTGACACTAGAACATGTGTCTTTTGATATAAAAAAGTTCATTAAATAAAGTCAGATAAGCCAGAAAGACTCTGAATTATACTATGTAAATTTTGGTATTTAAATAAAAGTAAACAAACAATTTGTACATTTTCGGGTAGTTATAATATTTATTGGTTAACCAACCAAATACATAACCCACGACATGAATATTTGATAGCATCTGGGTGTCTATTGCAAGCTACATAAAATCTTGTAAAAGAGAGATCTTTAAAGTAATGCAGAGCAGACCCTAGTCTAGACTGCCTGCTGCCTAGTCGTTTATAATTCAAACCGGTCCAAGGCCAGGCACCGAAGAATCTCGACAATTACAAGTAGATTCACACGGCTCCTTTTTTCTCAGAATTTTCCACCAATGTTGTTTTCGTCGCATCTCGTATTGCGTAAAACGCAATATCGAGCCCTCGGCTGACCTGAAAAACGGGCTATTATTTATTCCCGGTGTAGTTTCGAGAAATTGGGTAATCTGATGGCCCTGAGAAAGTTGGACACAACAACTCTCTGCAGACTAGTGTCAGTTTTCCCTACCTAATAAATTTTAACCTAAATAACCTTAGCGTAAGGTTTCGAAAGTACGTTAATTATTATCGTTGACGTAGTTGAAGATGGTTTCTTCCGGAAGAAGCACAAAATTGGGAATTATATTGATGCAGGGCAGAAGGTTAGCACCGAGACACTCAAATTGGCTATTACCTAAACATTATTTTATTATTGACATAGAACAAATGCCTGTTATCTGTCTATTTTTTCCTACAAAATAAAATACAGTGGTACTAAATATTCGCCTGATTAATCTGTTATATTTGTGCGTATCGCTTGAAATTGAGGCATGTAAATGTAACAGGTTAGAATTGTTACGAAGTTCCTTTGATCCGGGCGATCAAGTTATTTCTTAAATCAAGGTTAGGTTTAAAATAAAAATAAAATTGAATAACATTTTAAAAGCTAACAACAGCGGCGCACAAAAAAGCAATTAAATGTTTAAAACCTCTTAATCTTTTTTACGTCGCAGTTCCGGTTTAAGGATTGTTTTAGAATTCCAATAGCGGGCGCCGGTTATTTTAAGAACTCATACGCTGCCTACTTCGTATTTGATATCAAAATTTACATATCTACATATACATGCTCTAATGCTATTGATTATAGATGAACATGATTATTCTTAGTCTTTGGTGCATCATCATCTAATCGTTCCCTACTGTGACTTTTAACACCACACGATTGAGAGTGACTGACAATGTCTTTATCCCGAACATTCGAATGATCATAATCTTAAAATGATGTAATATTACACAGTTGCATTTACTGTAACACCGGCGCACTTGATATTTTGTTGCGCGCGTAAAATTGATATATGACATAAAACTTTGATGGCCGGGACTACATTAGCAAGGGGAGCAATGTCGACGAAAAATTCCGATCGTAACATAAAATATAACTTTGGAAACATTGTAATGGTGTAGGAGCCCAAGAGGGGGTTTTTGTAGTTACTCGAGCGTGTCAGATTTAGATATGAGATAGATAGATAGAATAGATAGATAGAATACTCTTTATTGGCACACCTCAGTAAAAATATACAAGAAAATGAGTTTTATCTTGTTACCCGTGGATTCTACCTTAACCCCTTTTAGCCGTCTATGTTGACTAGATTGTGGATTTGGTTAGATAACTTGATGCTATACCTAATTGTGCTAATATATAATCTGACAATTATTAGATTTTCTCTTCTTCTTCTTCTCAGCATATTTGCGTCCACAGTTAACATATGCCTCTTTAATGGATTTCCATCGTTGTTCTGTATGCGGCGGTTCTATGCCAGGTCGTCGTCGAATTGGTCAGAATTATGGTAGTGACATAGGCTACTCGTATATAAATTTCGAAAATGGCGCCCTCAAATGAAAAAATTAGGTTTTTTTTCTTCAATATGGGTATCAAAGGAAAGCTAGTGAAAAGAGCATTGCAAAAATATACAAATTAACTAACACTAAAAAGTTTGTTTTCTCTTTTCAGTTCATTTTGTTTTGAAACAGTCCCGACTGTTATTTTTACATATAATAATTTGGGCATGTTTTTATGTTCATGTTCAGATGAAAAACAGCGACGCATGAAACCACCATAATACTATGATTATTGGCATTATCGTATGCGTTTAAATTGAAATTAAAATAATCTACTTAGAAAGAAATAGGTTAAAGAAAAATTTAGTCAGGTATTCATACTAAATAATGAAGTTGATAATCGTGTTATATAAAACCACGCATATAATTAAAGTAATCATTTGTAGTCTTACCAAATTCCCCGATTTTATTAAACCTCGTGCGTCATTTACGCAGGAAATCGTCCGGAAAATCCTGAAATATCAAATGAATATTGCGAATTCCGATTTCGAATTCAAATATAGAACACTACTGTAACCTTGTGCCGTTTTCTAGTTGTATTTTTAATTCACGACGTAGGCCCATTCATTATTATACCAGTTAACCTATTTCGAATGATTCTGGCGTCATTAGATTGGCAACACTGCATTCTGAAGCTTTCTTTGATGCGACTTTAAATCCTGGGAAATAGATATTTTGTGGGTCAATTGTGACACTATAATAAATTATTCTTAACTTGATACATTGGTCTATCTCAACACTTGTCACTTTTATATGTGCTATATGCTTATAACGAGGAAATTATGCGTTTGAAGTACCTAATCTTTTACATAGATAAATATCATTTATATATAAGTATTTTCTTAATCATTTTAAATGAAGTGGTTTAGAAAAACGAATAATAAAAAATACGGTTTAAATGTAGGTCGCATATCATTAAGATCGTTTCTGTTCATAAATAATACCGACAGTAATTCATTAATGTTTCTTTAGATTACTTAACTAAATGTGACGTGAAGTAAAACCGCAGAATAATAAGGTGGTCAAAAATATCTGAACATGCATTTTAACGTCTTGATAATAGAGGCTTTGTTCAGATATTTGTGAACATCTTGGCCGCTCCGATATATCTGATGGCTACTGTACATACTAAAGTACAGAAGGTTTTCTCACCTGTCGTTGACGTCTATAGTTATATTTAAACCATATAAATAGGATGGTGAAATTGCTTTTTAAATGGACATATTCTCGGTTCACGTATGACAGGTTCATTAGTAGTAGCAACCTCTGCATAAAATAAGAGTACATTACTATAGAGGCTGGGAAACGAAGGGTTGCAGGCCATAGACGGCCGAGCGTAGCGAGGTCGATTAGGGATACGCGGCCGGCAACCCCACCCCGTTTCTCGTCGAGATTTGTATGGTGCTTTTCTCAAACGTGCAATGAAATAAAAAAAATTGTAGTCAATTTGTTTTATTTGTACACAGCTGAAAACAAGTTACGAATCTACTACTATTTGTTGCTTTACAGGCCTAGGTGTGTAAGGCTGTATGAAATTCCGTTATGTATCATCTTCGCTCATCGCACCGGATACGTAGTATTTCCGGATGTAATTTGAAGTAAGTCATGTCTATACTTCATTGCTAGTTTGAGAAAATAACTTTATTGTTTAACAAATTAGGGTTTAAGCTCAAGAAATCCCGATATAATTCCAACTATAGTTTAATTTTGCTACAAAGTAAAAAGCGGAATGAAACCCGCCTGTTAACTAAGTGAGCGTAGACTTTTCATTGTTTGAGGCTGAAAAAGGAAAAATTTGTTTTAATTTATTACGCCCGCAGCGCAGTTCTCACGCGCCACCGACAATAACAATGAAACAGGCATTATCAGTTATAACGTGACTAAACTGAGATCTTGTACTTACTTATTATACGTGGCCGACTGGCCGTTGTCATGAGGATTTTTTACCTGACGTAGGTTTAACCTTTAGAGAGCAAGGGTTTGGCGAGACAAAAAACTAATGGTGCTTCCATATTAGCTGATTGAGACATGATAGTATTGATGGTGTTTTATGGTGTTGTCCCTGTCACTTGTTAATAGTATTGTATACGATCGTGGTATAATAAATAAATAATAAAATATAAATAAATATTATAGGACATTTTATTACACGAATTGACTAAGTTCCACAGTAAGCTCAATAAGGCTTGTGTTGTGGGTACTTAGACAACGATAAATATGATAGAGAGCTTTTCAGTCGAGTACCGTGTATATGGGAGCGCCGCGGCAAGTGATTGGTAATTTTATTATAGTTGACTACAGCGTATCGAAATGAATATTATAGTTGAGTTGGGAGCCCATACATGAAAAGTACGCAATTAAAGTTTGGTATACGACATTTTTATAACAGCTGAAGTATTAAGATAACATTTTATAACAGCTAATGTTGTATGTAAAGGGGCCCACTGATTAACAGTCCGCCGGACGGTATCGGCCTGTCAGTTAGAACAAAAAGTTGACAGCTCCGAACAAGTGAAAGAGTGGGCCCTTCGAGCAACACTGGCTTCCGACACGTCGGAAGGGAGGAGCCTAAGGTACAAATCATTCTGCCATTTTTTGCGGGGGGAAACGTGCACACAGTCGCACTTCTCACTCACCACATACAAAATCCAATCTGTAATGACGACACAAATATATAGAAAAAAAAAAATCTTGCACACCTCGATCTCTTTTTGTGCACGGACGAGTCACAACATGCATCGTCATAGGTACAACTGTACCTGTACCTATGCTTTGGCAGAGGGGAAATAGTATGATTGCCATCTCCCTTCCCTGTGTTGCTCGAAGAGTTAGACACGTCGTATTTAACATAATTTTATGATTGGATTGGACGGCCATTTGCTGCCAAATCCGTCTGCGGAAAATTCCGTACACGAGCGTATTTTTTCAAACGATAATACACGATTGTTAACAGCAGTTAAAAGCAGGTGATGAGCTCTATATCCTACGGTTAAAAAAAAAAACGCTCATGTACGCAATTTCCTACATACGGATTTGGCCACATTGTCCTTATGTTTAAAATGTAAGTTATAAATATATATTTCATTAACATGTATTATTCACAGTGGCGGGGCGCCCATAAAACTAGATTCTCACCGGCTTGCCTTATTTTTAGATAGTCCAGTTGAGATTTTCATGAAGAGAAGAAAAGCCATATTAGGTCCGGCTTGCATACGAATAATTTTGAACTCAAGATAAACCATAAAGTTGTCTTTAGTTTACACTCCACCCCTACTACCTAACGTAATAAACTTATGAATAACCTAGTGTTTTATGTGGTAATTTGAGCAGTATAATGAGTGATGAGATGACGTACGCGACTGGACATGTGGCCGGTTATGTCGCTCCACATTACCCCGCACTGGGTCAATGTTGCCCGTAAATTAATAATATACGAGTAAGCTTTGGAGAAACATTGTGTATATAAACATAACATGTTTCTAGTACTAGCCAGGTCAGGTTTTATGTCTAAGGTGTGTGCGGCCAAATACTTTAGCGGGATATTTAACCGCCTTAAAAAAGGAGGTTTTAAGTTTGACCCTTATGTTTTAAACGTATACGATATGCGTTTTCACTGCGACTCGATTGATTATAGCAACAAGTCTTTAGTTTCAACACTAACAGTCGAAAAACTAATAACGCTCTAGCCGCTCTGTAGTCAACGGTTTAAAACAACCTGGCTAAGTGTTAATCGGGTTCGCACCCCAGGGATTCCGTACCATTGTTGAGGTAGGAATTCCGAATCCTTGTTCAGACCGTTCATTGTTTTAATGACAGAACCCGTACAATTTATCGCAGTCGCAAAATTCCATGACGTGTGTGCTCTTTGGCAATCAGTGACGTCGTGAGATCTAGCGCGACACCGTGACACTCGCGAGTGAGGTCGCTCTGAGAGCCCTTTGCGCCCTATTTACATTTCGAGTGCTCGTAGGCAACACAGCTTTCTTGCTAGAAAGAATCGACTTAACAGACCTGGAGGCCTACCGCGAACCACGTTCGACGTGTTGCCTCTCTGTCGCACTAGTAAATTCGTACGTAAGCGTGATAGGGAGGTAACACGTCGAACGTGGTTCGCGGTAAGCCCTCAGGGGCTGCCGAGTCCTGACATTTATGATTTGTGTAAATGTTTTTTTTTTAATGCCCTCTTTGAATAATGTTGTCGTAAAAACCAGGAAATATCAAGAGTTTTGTATATGGGAAAACTGTTTGTGCTCGCCTTGACGTTTTGCTATTAGGGGGCTTGCTTACATAGTTTAGCCATCATGCTAAACACACGTCCCTAATGTGTTTATGATCGGCACTAAACCAGATGCTACATACATTACAATATGGATGTATTTGTACATACAGACCATTCGCTCCCTAAGTGGTCACTCGGGCGTCTGACGTCACAGGGCGGGCGCCGCGCCGCCGGACGACCTACGATGCAATTTTATTTCTAAATCCAACTTCAACCTTATACTGAAACATTCAGAGTCGAAACTCGAATAAAACCTGACTGAATTGCTTTTGTTTTGTGGCGTCACATGTTCTAAATATAGCGCCCGTATTAGAAGCATGTAGAGTTGAATTTAGGAAAACGTAAACAGATGTTCTTTTGTTTTGACGTTGTCGGGAATTGGTTCTTAAACTGGATGAAAAAAGTTCAAGGGAAAACATAACATAATTGTTAGCAGCCAAACCATCATTAAAGCCATTATATTTGTCAGTACAATAAGCCATATAAATATTACGCATATATTGCTACAGATTCCTACGCGGAATTCATAAAGATGACTCCTCTACTATTCAACACACTATATGGCGATTACAGAACTTACGAAACTACGATTTGTCTCTGTCTTCTCTCTAACGTTAGCAGTTCTCAAACTTTTTTGGTGACGGAACCCATTTGGAAAGTGAAATACTTGACCAAAGCCCCTAATTAAACATTTTCGTTCGCAACTGTGGACCAGACATGTAGAAGAGCTGGTTTTTGTTTTTTTTTTCTTTGCTTTGTGGAAAGCTAGGGACTCCTAGAATGGCTACTATAGCAATGATCAAATGGCAAGTAACAGAAATCGCTATGTATTGCACCATTTTAGATGTCCCTTCTTTTTCTGAAAGTGAAAAATAAGAACACCAAGGTTTACATTAGTTTATCACTTTTTAATTAACTTTTTATAGGGTTTATGTGAAAGTCATGTAAACCTTGGAGCAAGGAAAATAACATTTAAGCAATAAATGAAAGTGTTTCGTTATATATATTTAAAAAAATGCAGTTAGTCATGAGCGATGAAAACTGGAAGTATTTTCGTACACAAAGAAAATTATACGATGTGAATATGCGAGTTTCATACACAAAGAAAATTATATGATATAAATATGCGAGACTGCGAGTCAATGGTCGAGATGAACGAAACGGATGTATTTTATTATTTGCAAAACTGTGTTTGGAGTTTCTGGAGGAATTCAATACTTAAACAAAGTCTTGCATCAATATGAGAGTCAATACTCTCAGCAGACTTTTACGAGTCCCAACTTGGGATAAATGAGAAGAAGTATAATATTTGCAACTTTGGAGTTCTAACATTATTGGAGAGACCAACGCGGCTAGGGTTCAGTGGTACGGACACCTAGAGAATGGAAGAGGATGGTGCCGTGAAGAGAGCGTACTTGGGACAATCAAATGGGAAACGCCCGATTGGACGTCCTAGGTACCGCTGGAAAGACGTAGTAGGTAGTAGCTGAAAGCCTGCTAAACCTCTGCCATAGCGACTGGCGAGAGTTACCGCAAGACCGAGAGGCATGGTGTGATCTGGTGTCGGAGGCCAAGACTCACTTTGGGTCTTTGTGTTACCATTGTAGTAAGTTTGGAGGTCTGGTTTGAGTTACATATTAATATCATTGAGTAGGTACGGTCAACCAATTTGATTCCTAGGCCACTATAGAACCATGTCATAATGACTTCTACGACAGTGCTTATTGAGTGATGCATGTCATGTATAGAGTACTTAGTTAAAGCGACAAGGTTCTATAGTGGCCTAGGATTCAAATTGGTTGACTGTACGTTAGAGATGCTATTGACAGCGTGCATTACATTCGATGAGGCATAACTAAAAGCTACTTAAAGTACATATTCTATATTTTATTTTAATCGCAAGTAAAGGAAAACAGTAAGACATAAAAAATGCGTTTAATATAACTAGCATATTTATGACAAAAGAATCGTCTGACAATGCGACAACGATTATGTCTGAACGGAAAGTCAATCCTCTTCCTTTTTTTAATTTTATTATCGTCCTCATACATGACATGAACTGAATAAGAGTACATTGTCCATTGATAACGGTTTGAATGAGTTGGCAACACTTGTTGCTCGTCAGTTGAACGAACGCGCTATATTTACACGCGGTTTGGCACCCGCCAGCGACTATGCGCAAATATGGCACTATTGTGTAACATTGGTAATGATCGCGTAATGTACCTGCCATTGTAGTAGACTCGTTTGGTGATTGTGTTCTAGATGTTCGGTGGAGAAAAATATTGTAAGGAGGTTTTGACCGATAGTATGCGTTTTGATGACAATTAAAACACTAGCATCCCTTCTGCGATGCGGGTAAAGCAAGTAAACGTGCGTATTTCTGCCCACGGCTGCCTAAATAGTGGAAAAGACCGTAAATGGTTATAGAAATAAACTATTAGTAAATAAAACTAAAAATCATTTCCAAGTACGCTAATATTTCCGAAGTTATCAAATACCCGTATCGGTTTATGTTCTTTGATCCCAATTTAACCATTCATTCGACGATAAATATGTTACTCTTTCAATCGGTTGGAACAGACGAATACCTGCCCAGGAAGAAATCGGTTCAATTTATTACTCGTACTACAGTCTTCATCATAAACAAATGAAAGTACATACAAACTTTGCAATCAAACTGCAAAAAAATACCGAAGGAGAAACGCATCGCGCTTTCGACAGTTCCGACCATAAAGGCATTTTCCCGACACCACGCTTCGCGTTCTTAAGTTTTCCACTGCCTTCAGCACCTACGTCACCACTTTCGTGACCTCATTACTCTACTTACGTATCGAAGACAGAAATAACCGTCATTTCACGAGACTAAAATAGAATGGTTTTTAATTTAGCTTCCTAAGCTTCGATCGGACGTTAAAGTTTGATAAAGGACCTAACCAACGGCGGTGACTTTCCACGATATTCTTGATTCGTGATCCGCTAAAGGTCGATAAAGGTGAACGAAACCCATTCACACACCTGCCGACTGGGCCGGCTAACATTTCTGATAAAAGAACTCGTAATAACCTGGTAGTAGGTACAAGTGCCTACTATTTATCACGTCGTGGAAATAAATAAAAGTGATCGTCACGTTTGCCACGTACATTCACGTAGTAACAAGGAGATACATTTTCGGCTGTCACCGCTATAGATATGTAATATATATATATATATAGATAACAAAAATAGTGGGGATCGGATTTTTTTTCTGAAAATCAGAATTTTGATTAGGAAAAAGTTGATGTTTTTTTTTCTATAGCCTTAGCCCGTTCGTTTGCCAACCCTTCATACAAGGGCCAGAAATTGTTTTGTCAAAAAAAAATCTTCTAATTTTTCATAATTAGAACACGATATCCAACATGCTCTTAAACTGATCGCCACTATTTTTGTTACACCTGTATAAGTCACCTATATCAACTATCCACAATATAGCTTTCTCCTGAAATATCACACTTCTAAAAATTCAGGTTTAAAGCCCTATTTCGCAGTAGAAAATGGCGTCAAATTTTGAAAAATTAAATCGTGCTAAGTCGATTTTGAATTTCGGGCACTCCACACAAATGCTTTCCACTGATAAATTAGTTTGTCAGACTATAGTTCTCTTGTTTACGCTGACACGTGACTATTGATACAAATTTGCAAAAAGCTGTGAACTAGGTTTACGAGGTGTTCATAATGATCGATAAGACATTGACACGAATCTCGATCGTGGCAACGAGTTTCATTTCTCGGCACGAGGCACTAATGGGATGCTAACGTCACGGTGAAATTTATCTTGTGTGTCGCATCTGCCAGAAATGACAACTTATAATACTGAACTATTCGCTTTGTGCCTGACGGGTATGGGTAACATTAGTTATCGGGCAGTTTAGAGCTGTTCCATGAAATTCCACCTTTTTCTCATCCCGTGCGTTTTTCATTTTTTTGTATTTCCCCGCCAAGTACTTCGCACACATGTGCGTACATAACGCACGAAAGCCGCAGAGGCACAGGTAGGAACAGAATACCAGGACCTCAGGGGTGACAAGTTAGAGAAGGAAAGCCACGAATTTATAATAAGAATAAGAATAATTAATATTTATTGTCAGACACATACAAGAATACAAAGACGATAAAAGAAAAACAAACAAGTAGACACGTTGAATAGAATTTCTAAAGTCTATCCAAATTATGTAAACAATAGTGTGACAAAAGGGATGGACTCAGCATTTGCTGTGTTACAGACTGGCTGTCACAGCGCTGGTTTTCAGTTTATCGGACTAAAGATGCGAAGTACTCATCTAGTAGTAGCCTCAGATGAGCACTACTAATAGATGAGTACTTCGCACATATCCGATATTAAAGTGAGCGTTTCCAAAGTGATAAGCATAGCACATGACTCATAATGTATGTTAACTGTTGTCAAGCGATAGATGTCTTCTATTGTTTTTATCACGAGACAAACACGAACATGACTTACTAAGCCATCTGTCTTTCTTGTTCTTTACTATTAACATATTATTAAGTATAAATTGTCAATTTAGTTCGAAGGTAGATATTTTACGTTTCCTCTGTATGTATTTTAAGTGATACCCAGGGGCCCTAATAGCCAAGATGACAGTTCGCAAAGAAACTATCGAACTAATATGGAAAAGTGATAAAGAGACAATAGCGTTTCGTTTTCTGCAAACGATGTTCACCTTGGCTAGGTCCCCTGCTAAAGGGCTTATTACATCCATCCTTCCGGACGGATCCGACGTCGAGCCCGAGTAAGGGTCGTTTTCCTTTTCACGAAATATCAAATCATAAGCAAATTGTTATAGCATTTATTCTATCGTCGATGTCGATATTAGTCCTTTTTTATATACATAGGTATAGTGTCTATTCAAGAACGCTATCTATGATCGATTTACTTTTACCGGCGTTTCACAAATTTATAAACTTCCCCACGCACTTCGGCCATCGTTTGGTGTCGTATGTACAAATATTACGCGAAGGAGTCGATTAATCAAGAGCTGATAAACAATTCAGGCCATGTCGTAATGTTGATGGGCCGACGGACGGGACCTTGCCCTAAATACTAGAGAACTGAAGAATATTAGGGGTTGTGTTTCTATATACGTATGTAGTCCTAGGATTAAACTCTATTCGAAGAATTTTTTTTGAAGTGAATGTCGAGGTCTGGCATTTATACTAACTGTTTTAGGAGCTCGTCAGTCAGTCAGACTGTGTCAAATACGTATTTTTTATTAAATTTACTGTTAAACAGTTATTAATTACCTAGATACCAAACCAAAGAGTTATTAATTGCAGAGGGGATGTAAAGTTTGTATACGTGAATGGTCATAAGTCAACTTTTGGCAACCAAAGTTACCGCGTAATGTAACTTAGCTGTCAAAGAACGAATTTGTCTTAGAGTTTACACATTTATAAAATTAATGTAGTTCTTCAGTAGATTGAAGTGAATTTCTTTAACTCAAACAATATTGTTGTTGGAATTGAAACTCCGCATAGTCATAAACTTCTGACTAAACTTTTATGCTTTTTATCTAGCGATAAATCATGAAATTATTGCGAGTACGACATGCGACGTAACAATCGGCCTTCCGAGGAAATGACATTTATGTGGCTATAGTATATGAGTAATCAATAACAATAAACCATCTAATAATGGCTTCTTGCACGACCGCAGCGTCGCTTAACGTTGACACTTATGGGATATGTCAGGATTGTTAATTACATTAGGCACATTTGTTTTAAATAATATTTTTTTTGACTTCGTGTATACACCGTGTTTTTATTGAATTCCGTTAACTTCGGGGTATCGGTAAGTACGTTTAAGGAAACTAAATGGCATAGTTAATTTGCAAAAAAAAACACATTTTTTTGCAGTTTTTTAAGTATTTTTATTTTTATAAAAAGTAACTAAATGTTGCATATAGCGTTGTTGTTACACGGGCATTACATTTAACTCAACCAAACAATTGAAAACTGTTACATATCAATGTCATTTCGAACATCAATTGTCCGACATAGTATTTTACGTTTAGGAGCAAATGTATGAACTCGTACTGAACACTAATCAATATGTAAACAGGCCCTAAGGCAAGTGTACACGCTCGTAAGGGTCTTATAAGATAAAAATTAAATACTGATTATCTCCGAAATGGAGTTAAGTAGAATACCGGTGTCTTTGAGAAAGTTACTTAATTTAAGCTCAGGGATGCACCTGTGAAATTAACGGAAAAAAAAACACGGTGTATATGTAATTGTACCTATAAAAAAAAAAAACTACGATGAAAGACTGTAAAGAATTGTTAAAATATGATATTTTTGCCAAGGCTCACGCTGGTATCCTTTCTCTTTTCTACCCTGCTTGGACAAGACATTGGAATCGATTGAAGACGTGAGTCGTACTATGTTACAAAAACATAATTTGAAGTAAATCGCAGTCTTCTATTATTACGTTCCTTTGTGATGTTAAATCTATAAGAATTGTATCACTTCGTGTGTGACGCACTATTTGACCAACTATTTCAACAAATCCATAATCGTATTAATTGTTTATTCAATTACACATTATTCCTGTAGTACCTAATTTATGAAATTAAACAGCTGAGGCCTTGCGTTCTCATCCGTAACAGCCATTCATTATCTATTTATTCCTTCCTTTACACGGCAATACACTCTGTTGCCTTAGGAAAAGACCCAAAGTTGCTTGTAAGGAAAAATAATGACATCGTTATAACGTTTTAAACTATTTACACTACAAACAAATTTCGCTGCTTATCATAAAGGCTTAACAGACACGAGTACAGTACGAATATATTATTTCAAATAAGACTCTAACGTTATAATAGTAAGAACTAGATCAGCAACTTAAGCTCTCTTTTTCAAACTGATCCATTTTAGTGGTATTTTTCTTGTTTGCTTCAAGATTACCGTGATTCTTCATTGCTGAGCTAATTATACTTGTGCGTCGTTTTTAAAATAAATTATTATTATTATTATTTGTCTGTCTTACCATATCTCGGGACCATGGGGTCCCGGACCTTTGGGAGGCATGCGTGGGGCCGAAGCCAACAGCGCAGAGGCCCTTTAAGACAAATTAATCTACAAGCAAGGGATACACGTGGCGGATACCATCTCCGAGCGCACAATATGATACATCCGGAGATGGTCCCCGCCAGGTGCAAAGACTATTGCAGTGCAGCACTTCTGTGCTGCGATGGGATCTAAGGTCATAAGGCTATTGATTTGAAAGTTGGATGGACTGGATAATAGGCTATGGGAGGAGACTAGCGGACACCTGCCGTGACAATCAGTCTCGGAATTGTGTAAGACAGGCGGTGACTCGCCAACTCATTGAGTGGGCCCCACAACGGCCGCACGCACAGTGCGACAATAGGGCAACACTTTGGAGCGGCTGTGAGGTTGTCGAGAGGTGAGTCTGCGGAAGCCAGATCCCGGTAATCCGTTCAGCAGGCCGCCGGCGTTATGACATTTTACACTTCCAACCTGGAGCATAGGTCCCGCTCTTGCGACTCCACTCTGGCCGGCCGGTGAAGGCAAGCGCAGAGGCGAGGGCCTAATAAAAGGGCCCTCTGGAATAGGGGTCCGCGGTGTCGCCACTCACCGTCAGCTCGCCACAAGCTGCCCCCGCGGGTTATTATTATTATCTCCTTTATTTATTTTTCGTCTTAGGCTAGGTCATTTATAATATGAATATAAAAGTAAAATATAAAAACACTTCAAAAACAATACAAAAGATACAAACACATTATAAAAAACCTAACCTATTATTATTATATAATTATAGGCGAGCAGCTATTTAGCTGATGAGCCTATGTCACACAGTGTCCTGTATTATACAGTTCAAAGTTTGTAAAGTCGTATCACATCACTAAGTAACATCAGTCTAACTTATTGTTTAAAAGCCACTTGTCCAATTATGTTAAGATTATACCCATAAAGTCAGGATTTTCCTATCACTCGTGTCGCAAGTTGATGAATGACAGAACTAGTCACGTAATATTCTATTCTAAATAAGTATTCGCCTAAAGTTTGCTCCAAAAGTCAAACCTTGATAGGTACATTATTTTATAGAAATTATAAAGAGTACTTTTTCGGATTACAAGGTCAAACTTGGGTATGTTTGAGCTTTTAGAATCATGATCAGTGATCGGATTTTCCGGTGCAACACCGTGGGATACCAAGTAGAAAACGTAATATGGATAAAACCAAAATTCCCGGATTTCGTTTGAAAAAAAATATATCGATATGATAGGTATACTTAGATAGGCAGCTCAAATTACGAATATACTCGTAAACTTAATCTTTATCAACGCATTGAATATTCTTTACTTTAATTTAATGTAAACCTGTACACCTGTAGTATTTTTAATAGATATCCATATTATTTGTTATTATTATCACATATAACGGGGTTTATCAATACTTCAATAGGTTGTATAGTGTTTGTATGATTTTTTTTGTTTCGGTATTTTATTATTATATGCATAATATAAAAAACCTATACCTAAGAGTTACGATGACTAAAGAAAATACTAACGCTTATTAAATGCACAATGCACATACACTTATTTTCCGCAAATATTTATTTTACGCGACAAAATGTTACTAAAATTTACTATAGTCTGTCAAGCAAAGTCTGTCAGTAGCAATGTAAAGCAAACTGAAGTATGGCAACACTCACATAGCAGTATTGCGCTAAGAAAAGCAGCAATGTACATCGAACCGAAACATATTTTTTTCCGCTGAGCGCGCTCTTCGTACGTCAACTAAAATTGCCGCTCGCGGTTTATTGAAGCATTTGGAAATTGTTATTATTATGAGAGGGACAATTTAAACTGGAGTAAAAACGATGTCAATCAATATGATAAACGAGATGAAAATACCTATTTGCAAACGGACTATGCTGGAGAAAATAATGTTTGAATCAAATCATTGCTTCCGCAGGTAGCTGGATTTTAATATATTATCAGATTTCTCGGTTGGAATTCAATATTAAAGATATATCACGATAAAATGCAATACAAATGCTCCTTTATGCAACCTTCAAAAGCTAATTAGACATATTTAGGTAGGTACAATCGAAAAATATATCAATATATTGAATTAAAATAAAGGTTTGTATGCTTAGTAAAAGGTGGACGAAAAGGCGAGCGCTCGCATTCTTAACCTTTGGTATGCTTAGGAGCAGATCTGCTACATATATATTCAACTTAAACATGAAGATGTCATAGCTAAATAAATGTAAAGGTTAAGGCATTTGCACTTGAGTACTTTTTACCAAAACGAGCTGTTAGTAGGTACCTATACTACTGAATTTAACTAGAATAAAACAATCCATTGTTTTAATTAGGTA
Organism: Cydia pomonella; assembly: GCF_033807575.1. Lineage (NCBI taxonomy): Eukaryota > Metazoa > Arthropoda > Insecta > Lepidoptera > Tortricidae > Cydia > Cydia pomonella. The sequence continues at coordinate 3,117,036 of NC_084710.1, read as the reverse complement.
AATATTAAAACCTAGGTAAGTAACCCCTGAGCCATCACTGGCAGCGGTAGCCCTGGTAGGGTATCACTGTAACTATTCTTGTCACAATTGCAGGGCTTATTAAATATCAAATATCTGGACTATTTACATCATTTTGATATGGTTTTATTCTGTTTTAGCAAACTTAGAAGACAAATAGGGAGCAAAGAGAACATGAGCACCACGGTAGAAAGCTGTTTTTAACATCAGTTCAGAAACTGAAGAAGCCCAAAGAAAATAATTATGCCACTTGTTAATTGTAAATTAGTGTATTTCTCTTGAACAATGTCACATTCACATACCAGTGTAATTTTGAAATGGTTTTACAATATACTTATATAAATATACAGATTAAAAATAAATAAAACACAACTGCAGATATTTTGGTGTTCATTTAATTTCAAGGCAATTAAGATACGGATCACTTTAGCTTACTTACACTTAATTCAGGCCATTCATTGAAAAAATATCATTAAGTTACCAATGTTACTGGTCCACTCCAACCAAGCATCAGAATACTTTGTACCTAGTCACTTATTGCATCTTAAGCATAAAACAGATCTGTTTGAAAATTTGTAATTTCAAGTTTAAAGTTTCCATTCCAAGTTTCAAAATTTATTCAGTAGTAGTTACACATAAAACTTAGTCTTAAGCAATTTGCCTAATTTATAGTACAGAGATATTCCAATATCTCTGAGACCACTCTTACATGCTAGCTTGGTAAGGTTTTGCTCACACTACTGTTTTTATACAGGCTAAAAATGTTAGATATTTACATGTATCGGCTAGATCATATTTTATATGTAGATAATTAAAAAAGTCATTTAGATATCAGGAGAATGCTGTTAAGAAATTTTATTAACTTTCACATTAGTCTATTCAAGACTTGTCAGGAACTGACACAATTTCAGGTACTCAAAATATTAATAAAAGATACCTTGACAATGGAAACTTAACAACTTCCACTCATGTGAGTAATATGGAGTTATATCGTTTCTGGATAATAGAAGGTATGATTTAAATGTTAAAATATTTTTCTAAAATTATGCACACTGAATAAATTATTTTAATTTATTGAACAAACAGGTAAAGCGACTTAAAACTTCTCTTAAATAGGTACATACCGACTTCAGAAAGTATAAACTAGGATTTTCCATAGGTATACATGTGCAATAGCTGAGTGCATGAAACAAATCAGCCTAAATAATATATTTTCGTGATGATTAACAAACGGACAACTTTTACAATAATAATCTAAACTATTGTACCAATTTTTTTAGTTTTTTTAATTAACAAGTTTATTTTTCGTCTTGTTTGCGTTGTACACGTATGTACGTAAACCGCCGTAGGTAAGTTTTGTATGAAGAGAAACTTTTACGAACGCCTTATATTGGGAGAGTTTTAATCCTGCAACAAACATATGGAAGTATTAGGTAGATGTTGCGAAAGAAAGTAGGTATAATCAAGGTTCTTAAACGTCTTAAGATTGTTTAAAAAAGTTACCTTTGAAAATATTTGAGGACTTCATCTGTTGATATTGGGAACAATCGAATCAGTTGCGGTTTCGAGGGCACAATTCGTGGTCTTATTGGATATATTGAGGCATACGTTTTATCTTTATTTAAGCCTTTTAACCCTGAAACAGAAAAAACTGCACATTATCTTAAAAATTCTCCGGGATCTTGCAGTAATTATCATAACCTCAAAATTTTCTAATGGTTAAGATCAACGAGCATGATTTTACTTACATTGTAGGCATCTTGACTTTGCTTATGGTCATGCACAATATTATTTAATATATTGATATTTATTTTAATGCTGGGAGCAGAAATTTCTCTTGAATTAGCACCGATTCGGAATGTAAACAAACAAGATGGACGATCCACATTCTACAGATAAAACACAGATTACACGCGATTTTGGAATTATTCGAACACAGTGTTGCTAGCCCGCGATTTTTCAAATTTGCCGCGTTTTTCTACTGACAAGATTTGCTTGACCAACTATAAATGTAATATAGTCAGTAATTTATTCAACAATATAAGTTGTGGAATCCCGGGGTATACCCATATTAGTATAATGTTTGAGGTCATTCACCCCATGTTGCACCGGGAAATCCGATCACTGATCATGATCGAAAGTCGGAACGGTTGGTGGTGAGATGGTCAAAAAAGCTCTTGAGTTGCTGACGGATCTTTCCTTAGGGGGCAACTACACAAAAGATCCCTATGGGTCGAAGTGTATCCGCAAGGGCCCCCGAAAATTAGAAGATAAGCTTTGTGGGCACTAACAATAACCAAACACAAACCAAATTACGTACACACAGCTGTACATTGTTAATGGTATTCATTCAGCCATTTTAAAATTATGTTTATATTTGGTATGTGTTCTTCTTCCAACGTGATCGATTTTAACACAATAGTCATCACTTTCCTAAGGAAACGGTGACGTAATACCTATACTTATTAGGGGATATCTTTTCTCAGTGTAGATCCTAGCTCAAGCTCAACCTGGCTCAAGGTGTACCTAGTAATAGAGCGATTATCTTCATCTTAGTCGTATTACTCTTGTCTTGTCGTGGTCATTATGGTCGATGCACGGTATTTTACGAGTATATATATTGTTTTCTGCCATCCTTCTCTACTTAGTGCTTTTCGCACGCACAGATTTATGGATGACCCGATGAGACCTTCACTTGTTCGGCCCATCGCATTGAGAGGCGCAACCTGGGTCTTGTTGCAATTGTTACTCTACCCTGAACAACGAGACTCCATGGCGTCATCTTCTTTGCGCGTAACGTGGCCAAAATACTTCACCCTCACCAGATATGAGCCCTCACCAAATACTCTTTCTCACCAGATATGAACGGTTACTCCGACGAGCGAAAGCCGAGGACCTAAGCGAGGTGTCTGGCATCGGCTGCCTGTACCAGAGCGGCGTGGACCGGCTTGGGCGACCCGTCGTCGTGTTCATCGGAAAATGGTTCCCTATTGGCGATATCGACCTTGACAAAGTAAGTGCAATCTGACCTAACCTCCATAGGTCTCCCACTTGAACTAGATTTATACCCCATGAGTGAAAGCCGAGGATCTAAGCGAGGTGTCCGACATCGGCTGCCTGTGCCAGAGCGGCGTGGAGCAGGCTCGGGCGACTCGTTGTCGTGTTCATCGGCAATTCGTTCCGTACCGGCGATATCGACCTTGACAAAGTAAGTTTTGGCAACCTGACCTTAGCAAGGACTTAAAGCAACCATATAGTCAGGATGTATACCTAATATTCGGTGCGCACCTGCCTTTATGCGCAGCAATTCTAACATAAGTATTCTGTCTCTGCGAGGCTAACTTACCCAACACAGTAAACAGGGAGTACCAAACAACACAATAGGCTAACATCCGACATTTTTTACATTTTTTACTCCGATCCGATTCTCCAATTTACGTAGATACAATAAGCGAGGAAGACCTTCCTTGACCTAAAGTAGTCAATACTTATATAAATCTATCAGTAACGTGGTGTCTATAAAACTCGCTTTTTCCGAGAGACGTATTATTAGACAGGGCTTGAAGACAAATCAGGCAGTGAATTAAATAACAGTTAAGTATGTTTTGTCACGATGTCAAATACGTGAAAGTCGAAGCTTTTTTAACATGAATTTCCCCTATTTCAGGCACTACTGTACCTGATCAAGTTATTGGACCCCATCGTCCGCGGCGACTACGTGATCGCGTACTTCCACACACTCGCCTCCTCCGGCAACCACCCGCCCTTCTCCTGGCTGAAGGAGGTCTACACCGTGCTGCCTTACAAGTAAGTAGACTATAAGATAAGCTAGTAACGTGCTTTTTGAGGCCTGTTGCCTTGTACCAGCCGTCCTTCTACACCACTGGTCAACAAACCACGGTTATTTTTAGATACGAGTGCAGCTCTTCAAGTCACTCAAAATAATATTTTGTAGAGTTTCTAGGCCACTAAAAATTTTGTTCGACTCTGGGATCCCTAAATCTGGTAATTTCTACTTTCGTTGCCTCTACTGAAGTTTACCGACCCCTGTTCTAGACCCAAGCGCATAGGACGCTCCGGCTGTGAAATGAGCTCCCTTCAGAGGTTTTCCCGAAGGTCTACAGGATGGGGTTCTTCAAAAAGGGGTGTACAGGTTTTTAAAGGGTCAGCAACACGCATGTTCTGGAGTTCCTCTGGAGTTGCAGGCGTCCATAGGTTACAGCGACTGCTTCCCATCAGGCGGGCCGTATGCTTTTTTGCCACAGACGTGGTATAAAAAATAGGAGCGTTGTTAGAAAATTAATAACTCTGTAGTGTTATTTCGCAAGGGACAGGACACGATTGTTTTAGACACGTACTTTTACTTGGAAAGTGGTTTAGGAATTTTGCGACAATGTCCATCTGACTCAGATTTATCATAGATATTCTGTTTATTACAGTTTCATACCTTTACTAAACGTTATATTCGTTGCTATTTGTGAGAGAAGTTTTTTTTATAACTGTGTAATTATTCCATTATCTTTTTCAGATATAAGAAGAATCTGAAAGCGTTTTATATTGTACATCCCACATTCTGGACGAAGGTTAGTATTGTTTAGTTAGCATACCTACCTATCACTTTGCCCTGACATTTAAGCACAAAAGGTTGCGTTTGATAGCATCGAGGGGAGACCGAGGATTCTCTGTTATAAGTATATTCACAAACAGCCTTCATTTCTATTAGCGTATTTTTTTTATTTTGGGTTTGTTTTATGTGGAGTTCGTTGTGATAAAGAAAAAGCATACTTCTACTGAATAACTTTTACTATGGGTCCAATATCGAAATGAAAACAATTGCCTGCGCAACAGATAATATCTGAAATAGCTGGCAGGTATGAAATATTTGTTTTTCTCAATGTCAGGACTAGACACGTAGTAAAAGCTATTCACTATGATCTATATAGGTATTAGGTAATTAACCTTGCAGAATATGGCTTAACGTAAAAAAATACAGTAAATAAATAAATAAAAATTATAAGACATTATTACACAAATTGACTAAGAAGTCCCACAGTAAGCTTAATAAGGTTTGTGTTGAGGGTACCTACTTAGACAACGATATATATATAATATTTATAAATACTTAAATACATAGAAAACACCCATGACTCAGAAACAAATATTCATGCTCATCACGCGAATAAATGCCCTTACCAGGATTTGAACCTGGGACCATCGGCTTCATAGGTAGGGTCATTATGTCATTACCCACTAGGTCAGGCCGGTCGTAAAATTGCACTTAAGAGGGAAGCATAGCAAGTACTCGTCAATACAAAATAGGAAAATGTTTTTGCATTTTTAAATATGTTTCACTCCATGATTTTTTTAAACCATTTTCCAATGAAACTATTTTCTCCCGAAATGGAATTTCATATATAAAGTACCGTTATTTCGTTAGGATCGTAATGCTATTCCTCTTAAAACGTCATATTTTCACAGGATTTGACGTGTAAGCTGGCACTCTACACTCTATTACTGCAAAGTTTGCACAGAGCTTATCTCATTAACGCCTACACCCACTTTTGAGAACCCACCATTTTTCTAATGCTGTTAGGTAGATTTACCCGTACTAGCTGTAAGTGGGTACAATGGCCGTCAATGTGTCAGTCCGGGCGTAAGTATGTTTCCCAATATTTTTAGCGATTGGAATTAGAATACGTGGTTTATCGTGCAGATGATGACGTGGTGGTTCACGACGTTCATGGCGCCGGCCATCAAGGCCAAGGTGCACACGCTGCCGGGCGTGGAGTTCCTGTACGCCGTCATGGCGCGCGACCAGCTCGACGTGCCCGCCTTCGTCACCGAGCACGACATGACGGTGAGCGCCGTGCTGCTGCCTCCCACCCAGTGCCAGGAGAGGGAGGACGCTTAGCACAAACAATTTCTTCCCTATAGGAATAAGAATTGCGATAGGAATTATTGGTCCTAAGCGTAGTAAGCGTCCCTTCCTCGGAGACATGTGACAAATTTAAAAAATGTAGACGTATGAAAAATTTGGTCAATCACTCGTACGAAACTGTCTTAGGCCCATGGCACTAGCTCCACTAACGTACTTTAACGTGTTGCGCTTTAACTCCACTAAATTACTAACGTAGTCCGAACCGGCCTGTAGACTTAAGTAATATTCGGACTTGTTGTTAAAAGTCCAACTATATATAAAGAATATATTTATTTCAAGAATTTGGCATTACACGAGCAGCAGTACATTGATCCCCACACTACGCTCAACCTATAACGTGGGAATGTCAGAAAAGTATCGAAATGGTGCGGTTCTTATTTTAACAGAATATATTATTGTTAAAGCTAAATTATACATAAGATTTTTTATTATTATATAACTAACTATCAAATTAAGTAAAAAGACAGTTAAAAAGACCTAAATAAGTTGTATGTAAGTGAAAGTGTGTGAGGGTATGTATGTATATATGTGAGTACATATGTATGTATGAATATGTGCGTGTAAATAACTACGGAATGTGTGAGAAAAGAAAAGTAGCTGTACAAGTTCTTTCTTTTGGGATCAGACTTAATCGAAATTGTGGTCTACTACAACTATACATATTATCAATCAAACTATACTTCGTATAATCTACACGCCGACCTAGAGAGCGGTCGCGGACATGTACCCTATTTCCCCACCCAAATAAACGGATGAAAAATAATTTAAATTGATAAACTCCGAGATTTAAATAAATAATCTCTTTAACCTGTTTGTGTTTCAGATAAACGGTCTACATTACTTCCAGCCAGACACGAACAGCACGTAGACGTGAACTGCACGTGCGCGTGCTCACGTCTCGTGTCGCCACGTGTCTCACGTGCCTCGCGTCTCCACGTCGCCACGTCGCTCGTCTTCGCAGTTCACTACACATAGTACAATACGTTATGTGGTCAAGGTATCCAATAACGACACGGAACAAGTGCCAAATATATGCACACGCTACCTTGTGTATGGTCAATAAGGTGGTGAGTATATATGTGGGCGGCCGATCGTAAAATCAGGCAGATCATGAAATTCCTAGGCATATCGTGAATTGTCTAAATCATTGGCTCGTTCCCCGAGTCGACGAGGCTCCTATTTCTGGACAGTTTGCCCTTCGGGCATCTGAAGCAACCTATCTTTGGTTTAGTGAGACTACACAGGAACTTAACGATCGGCCTGATTTTACGATCGGCCGCCGACATATACATATTATTGGCACATTGTCCGAGTCGATGTTTATTACCTTGATTACCATCATCCACTCCGTTAACCGACTATTCGTATACAAACCTTAAAGACAAGACATAAAGGCCACCTTCAGTGAAGTGTTGTAGTTCCAGCAATCCCAGCATAGCAGAGATTTTTGTATTAATACTGCTAAAACAAAAAAAAAATACTGTGCTGTGAACAGTCACTAGATGACGCTCTTGGATTTGCCCCTTTCCGCCTTTAAAGAAATATTTGATGACTACGCTATTTATTATGTACAGTCGCCATCAGATATATCGGAGCGGCGGAGGTGCTCAAAAATATCTGAACACGCACTACGCTAACGCCTTGACAATAGAGGCGTGTTCAGATATTTGTGAGCACCTCGGCCGCTCCGATATATCTAATGGCATCTTTACTATCTTCACAATTTTTTGTTCGAGTGTATAGTAAAAACCAAGAATACATGTTACAACCATCAGCGAAACCTAAAAATAGTTTTTGAATATATTTTATTGTTAATATCGCTGCCTAGAAAAAGGTATAAAAGTAGTCGAAAATGTATGAATACCGAGAGAGACCTAATTTTTAATACATATGTAAAAAAGTTCGAAAAAGAGAGAGAAGAGTGTCTCTATAAAATTGTTCTCGTTATGTCAAGTTTAAAATCGTAACATCTGTAGGGCTAAGATGGTCGGTGTTTTATCATCTGTCATTATGCCTGTCACGTTCTAACAAGTATGTAAGTGCGAAAGTGATGCATGACATGAAAAGTGATAAAAATGCGACCATGATACCGCCGCTGTAAGGGTTAGCCTTGCCTATGATTGTCTGATCTGGCATAATTTGTTTCTGATAATTCCAATGATAATCTATAGGTAGAATAAGGAACACAAAAAAATACTTCCATATTTATTTCTAGACCTACGAAGAAATCTATTTTGATTCATTTTTGCATTCCATTCATAATTGTTGAACATTAGCTTCTCTCTTTCTGTGAGCGGGAACTCGTCAGCGCGTGTGCATTTCTCGCTTGCCCAGATGCGACTAAAGGAAACTTGTACAATTTGTCACAATAAGCGCTTCAATTTTGAAACGAAACTTTGAGTTATAATAAATAATTGGACAATTCTTTAAAACTTGCCATTTTTTTTCTGATAGATTTATGTTACCATAGATGTTGCGATTTAAATTCTGTCTTGTCTGTAGTTAGCTTTAAAAAAGACATTACTATGGTTTCTTAACTGCAAAGGTAAGATGACAACCATCGACATTATACTTCATTTTTGTAAGAAAAATTTAACAATCCTTATTTGTGTTTTATAAATTAAGTCAATAAAAATATAGAGTAGTTATCTAAATCAGAATTATGTTTGAAATATTGGCCTGTATTTTGTATCTCTTAAGAATTTTAGTGAAATCTGTAAATAATTTAATTATTTAAATATTTCACTGAACTCGTTTGTTAACACTGTATCTTGTAATCTATGTCTTAGTATTAGAGGTGCATTTTATAATTATTTAATGGTAATATGGTTGCCTGGTAATGTTCTTGTAGGGCGTGTACCTACTTAGATTTGTTGCTATAATGTGTACACGGCATTATAGATTTTTGGCACTATGCCCTTGTTCTTGAAACTTCTTTTTTTCAACGAGTCTAAGTACTGCATTTTTAAAATATGCCATTAAAAAAGAATTATACTGAATACGCAATGTAAAAAAAATCCTTTCAAAAAAACATGTGCCTATTTTTTTCACAACTTTCAATCTGTCCTATAGTAATTCGATCCTGCGACAGGGTATGTGCTTAAGCACATAGTTTATTTAAACGTCATAGATTTTATATTAGCTAAGCTTTACATAGACATCTTGTACCTAATGATGCAATTAGAAGCAGTGGGAGTAGAAAAGACTAACCTCAAAATTTTTAAGAATTAAAAAAAAATCGAATTCTTTACAATGTTGCCAACATACAATAACCATAGACAATTGTCGCGTTCACTACTCCTACGTTTTTACGTTGAAAGGTGCTTGATATTTTTTGCATATGAGATTTTATTTTTACATTACGTAGATAAGATATCGGGAGAAGTATAGAATTAAAATTGTATGTAAATATGCTGTTGACGTTTAAACAGTTTTGTGAGTTCACCGCCAATGTTAAATACAAAATATTAGATACACATAATCATAGATCGTAATGAAATTTGTAAAACTTAACTCCCACGATAGTAGAAAAATGTGACGTCGTTTGGAGAAAGCAATCTTATGCCGTTAAACATAAAGACATGTTTAGATTGTCATTTGTACATGGCAATATTATTTTATGATTGCCTTGTTGAACCACACAAGGTACCTACCAATTTAAGACATTGTACTGTGTTTTACACTTATATTGAAACATCTCAATGTCTGTTTATTTCTCATTTCTAACGAACCTAAAGCGATCTGTAGAAATATTGCCAATTACCAACCACTGCCTCCACGTCAGGTGAGATTGTAAATTCAGTGAGATTTCATAATATATCTGGTCTTAGATGAACGATATTTTTGTATTTATCAAATAGCACCAACAGTTTGTTATAATGTTTATAGCACTGACACCATGTGAAGTTAGATAGTGGCGCCGCCTAGCGTATGATTTAAACAATAGTATGCTCGCAAATTTGTTTTCTATCTCTTTCAAACAGTGTGTAATAGGCCTAAAACAGAAAAAAAAGAGATTTAATTAGGTTAATCCTAGTGTTACCAATGATAACAACTATTAACTGGTAATCTGGGAATAATAACAGATGGCGCTTTAAAAGCCTGATATATTTTGCATTCCTAGCGCTTTTGTAACGCCATCTAGTGACGTGAAACGTTTTATTTGGGCGAATCAACTTTTCGACCGACAGTTTTGAATCTCTTGCGTTACTCAAAATGTCTCTGGGGTTACCGAGAAATCGGGCTTCTAATATATATCGTTTCTGTTTATTGTTTCACAGTTGGGTCTTAGGGACTTTGAATGTTTTAACATACACCCAAAACTGAAACAGAACATTATAATTTGAATAATAAAATAAATTTTGACGACCGGTCTGGCCTAGTGGGTAGTGACCCTGCCTATGAAGCCGATGGTCCTGGGTTCAAATCCTGGTAAGGGCATTTATCCGTGTGATGAGCATGGATATTTGTTCCTGAGTCATGGGTGTTTTCTATGTATTTAAGTATTTATAAATATTTATATATTATATATATCGTTGTCTAAGTACCCTCAACACAAGCCTTATTGAGCTTACTGTGGGACTTAGTCAATTTGTGTAATAATGTCCTATAATATTTATTTATTTATTTATTATTTATTTAAATAAATAAATTATCGTCTGGTGACAAACAAACTCACTAATTACCACCACAAGTTAGCCATAATGAACCATATTACTACTGAAATAAGGTTGATTTTTTTGAAATTATTTTTTATTAATTAGTGAGATTTTCTTGTTACCTGACGATTTATTAAAGGTGAAATTTTACAACGAAATTTAAAAATTGTGGACAGATTTGTGTCGGTAAAAAAATTTGATTCGTCCATTTACTACTGCACTTACAGTAACTCAGAGTCGGACCAAACTAACTTTGCATTGAATTTACAATGGCAAAGTGTGCTTAATGTCAAAAGTAATAATATAATTTATAATTAATAGCTTATAGTGACACCTCTTCACTTTGTTTTGTTCAAATCGGTGCAAAGTTAGATTAGACGGACTCTACCCTCCTAAGGCTCCCTACCTATTGGACTTATTCAGTTCGATCAAATTTAAATCATATTCAATTGGAACAGAGTTGCATTTGTTTTGTTTCGTTCCATTTACAAACAAAACAAAATGAACTCTACAACGCACACTATAGGTTCAAATTTCAGTGGCAAATATTGGATTTTATAGCCTTAGGAGGCTACTAGAAAGAACAGAAGTCAAATATTTGCGGGCGAACTGTTGAGTAGCCTGCCCTACCACTCTATGTGCCACCTATATACTCTGGTTTGTTGCGTGTGTGTGAGAATGGTGTGTGGACGATGCAATATTATGTGTGTTTTATAGAGGTTGAGTATAGTAATGGCGGATGGGTGGCTTGTGTCCCGGTCGACAGATATCTGAGAAAAAAAAACTGTACACTCGACTTTATACACCTTCATCTAAAGCGAAATATAGATTTTTCTTAAATTTTTTATCTTATAATATCGAAATTTCAAAGTTGGTTGCTGAAAACTTGTAAAAAAATGGTAAACAAAGGATCATGTGACTTAGTTACGAGTCTAATAATTTAATTCTATAGATAGAGGTTTGTAGCTCATTGGGGAACGGCAGTCACATGTTTTTTTTTTAAATATTCGAATTAAGTAAAAAGATGTCTGACGATTGGGACACAGTCATATTGAATTGTTGTTGTATAAATAAAGTTAAATTTTTAATACAGTTGTAATCGTAAGACTTTTCCAACATACTGTTTCATATTTGTAAGCTCGGTGTCTTCTATAGTCTGTTTATAAGCAATTTTTAATGTCAAATGTAAGTTGATGCAATAATTTACTCGAAACTTACACCTGTAGCTTTTGTTAAATTAATATATTCACTATAGTTGAATCAAATACTCGCTGCACGCGAGTATGTAGTGTGCTCTCTGTCACATCTACCCGCCGTAGGTAAGTGTGACAGAGAGCACATTAACACATTCACTGCCAGACAAAAAACGGCGCACTACCCCAGAAACCGGTGGTCTATAGCTGCGTACAAAACAACCCGCTCAGTGGGTTGTCCGGCATCTGAACAAAGTTCACGAGCGCCCACCAGGTGGGTGGGCAGTGAATGTGTTAAGTATTCGAGTGCCATGAGTAGTAGATTCGACTTTAGCATAATGACTATGACATATATATTATATTATAGTCAGTATGCTAGTTCTTCAATGTAAATAGTGTAATCAGTATCACAATTTGTAAAGTGTCATGTAAGCATTATTTAAATTTCATAGAACTAGTTATTGAGGAGTTTTGCTCTGATGATAAAGTATCTGTCCAAGTCAATATACAACACACTTGGCAGATACACTGTCATGTACATCGTTCCACAGCAAAAGCATTTTGATTATTTTGTTTAAATAAAATATCTTTAACACATTCACTGCCAGACAAAAAACGGCGCACTACCTCAGCAACTGGCGGTCTATAGCTGCGTACAAAACAACCCGCCCAGCGGGTTGTCCGTTATCTGAACAAAGTTCACGAGCGCCCACCAGGTGGGTTCCCGGCAGTGAATGTGTTAATAGGGAAGGCTTTACCGGCGTAAAGTCGTCAATGCCATAAACAATGAAAATTTTCAATGAGAGATGCCTTCCTCATTTTATACAAATTTGTGGGAGAGATACATTGTCATCAAAGAAAACTTCCTAAAATATCAACAAGGCCTTAGCATGTTAAATATTGTTACTTTTTACAAAGTTTGGTTGCGAGTATATTACTGTTGATAGGACATGTTGCCATGGTCTGTGTTACATGCATAGTATAGGGTTTAATATAATGTGATCAATCAAGTTAAGTTTCATATTTTATTAATATAATGTAGACTATTATATAGGCTATGTAAATATTTAACAGAATACAAAAATAAAATTAATAATTTACTAATTAATGCAGTTTTCTTTTGAATGAAACCTACTTTTTTAATAACATGGTACAGTCACAGGACAAAGTGTCAAAAATACATGACCTTATTGCCTATACATTAAAGTAGTGTATACATATTTTTGGCACTTTGTCCGTGTTGATACTTAATAATTTGACTGTACAGTAAAGTACAAATAGAAACAACCAGTGAAACCACATACATATATTGTGCAACACACAGGATCAATACACATACAGTAGGTGCTCGGTAATCGAATACCGAATTTTTCCCCCTTTGCCAGATTGTTGGGACTGCCAGATTAGTGGATTTGTATGGGAAATGTGTTTTGTGAGAAAGATCGTAAAGTTTCATTTATTTTCGATAAAAGTTGCAGTAGTAATAAGGATACAACTGAAAGAAATAGGGGTACCTTTGAGATTTTTTTCTTCACTTATTTAAATTAAAATAGGTTTTCAGAAAAACCATATCATTTCTCATAATCTTGTAGATTGTTTTTTTCTGCTCAGAAAGTGTCATATTTAATATAAAAATTGGTTCAGATTATTACGGTATTTTGCGGGAGGAGGAGCCTTAAATGATCATTTTTTGTAGAGAGATTATTACTTGTAGTCTTAAAAAAATAAATTGATATACAAAGATGGTTTGACAATATCATGCTTATTTCCTCTTAGCAAAAACGCTTCTGTATCATTTGACGTTTACATATATGAACCTCCAGATCTGTTTTTATACTTTTTTTGTAAGTAATATCTATATTTTTATGTATGTGTTCTGAACAATAAATAAATAATAATAAAATATCATGAGTTGTTAATACCAACTGTTACAGTTATTGAACATGGCACAGTTTTTTGACACTGAGTCCTTTGGGATAACCAAATTTATTTATTTAATTATAATTGCTTATGTGCATGTTCATATATCACTTCTTCCAGTAACAATTGTTTCAATACATGATACCAGGTATGGCATTGACAGATGCTTATAAATAAGTACATTACTATTAACTATTTCCTATGCTTTTTCCTCATCTATATAGTACATTTGGTGGATATACTTAGTACAACCTGCTGCTGCAAGCTTCAACTCCCTAATAACAAGTAGGTGTGAAAGTGATTTATACAAGACTTGCATTGAATTTTTGTATTTATTCCACGGGTAGTCTTTGGCATAAATACAAATAAACAAGGAACAAGGTACCTCAGTTTGGTTTGGCTAGTTAAAACTCAGGAGTAAAGTCCATAAAACTTACTTGAAATTATTAAATGCTACATCTGTAATACTGTTTTAGAAATTATATCATCTTATATCAAATATAAAAAACAATAACACAACCTTTACTTCAAATGAACTTTGTTTAAAATATTTACAAGAAAATTCAGCGTTGGGTATTTTTGCGCAGCACTCAGTAATGCGACTTTCAAGACATTGAGAACATTTGAGAGCAGGTAACCCCCAATAGCCCCCAGGTAGCAGGGGATGGGCCACACCTGCCACGGCGTGTTCCAATCCAGAGGTATCACCACCGCGCCCAGCCACGCGCCGCACACCGTCAGCAGCGCGTTGTTCACCAACATCTCCAACACGCTGTCTTTTGCGAAGTTCTTCACTCCAAACAACAACTGCATTGATGTTTCCACTCCAGTGTGCGCGACCAACGGAAACACCGTCAAAAGCGTCAGCAAGCTCGACAACATCAGCGTCTCTTCATGACAATCCAACACTGGAGCTCCAAATAAAATTATTCCAATGAAAAAACAGAACATAACCCCTAAAAGGAAGCCAAATCCTTTCAGCATATCGCCCGCTCTATTCTTGCTCACTTTAGGTTTCTTCGCTAAGATATCGTTAGTTGAGTTTAGGTAGAATGATTTAAGTAATTCAGCGACGAAAATGAGGACCAAAATGTAGAATGAAGATCCGTTTCCCACGGAATAAAGTAAGCCCTTGTATGAAATCACTGTAACTATGCTCGGTAAGTAGATGCATGTTATTAGACTAGATATTGTCACTCTTCTTAACTCCAGTTGGTTGTGTAGAGTAAACATTATGAATGTTATCTTTTTCAATATAAATGCAAGAATTTTACACACATAAACCCGATTCAATGTTATCAAAACCTTTGTCACACTGACAGACAGAACAGATGACAGATTACAGATTTGCATGACGTGACACTGACATTTTGAAAAATATAAGTCGTACATTTAGAGACGGTTTTAACAGTCACTCAAACATTGCGTCGCGACTAGACCTTAGAAAATACACAGTTGAACACTGCAAAATAAGTTTTAGTTCGATATTTTTGTTACAAACACATCTTTAATTAACTATTTTGACCAAAACAAATTAATTCAGAACTAGGTTCTTTGACAATTTACAGAAATATGACATCACTGACAGTGTTTCCAACAATCTCTGCGTTTGTCAAAAATGTCAGTAACCACCAATAGCATTCGCGTAAAAGCGACACTGTGCTCGATGGTTCATACGTTGTCTTCCCATTCAATCTTGTGTTACTCTTTTACATTGCGAAAACAAGCTACAAATTCTACGTGTTGACTGTTCAGAAATCAGTGTGGAGCAATCGATATGACACAGACTTTATAAATGAAAGGCGCCGTCGTTCAAGACACCAGTTGAACTCCGGCCAGACCGCGAAACGTTCGGCTACAGTGCGAGCCAACGTTGACCTCAAAACATCGATCATTACTTAACTTAAGTTTATCGCAAGTATTTGTCGTGACCGTGTAATATATTACGTAAAGATGCCCTGTCCGTTCTTGGGATCGTTGAACCAGGCGTTCGTGAGGAACTATGGAGCCGCGCTGATGAAGCAATACGGGAACTACTGCCCCATCATCAGTCGCGGGTTCCGCTCGCTGGGCCAGGACGAGACCAAGTGCCCGTTCATCCAGGAGAACTCGATCGTGTCGGAGGCCCCGCGCGAGATGACCGAAGACATCGTCGACCGCAGCCCCTACCAGTACGATAAGTTCTTCCACGACCAAATCAATGCGAAGAAGAAGGATTACTCCTACCGTGTGTTCCGGAAAGTGTCGCGGCTGGCGGCTGAGGGCGCATACCCTCAAGCTTTGGAGGGTGCCGCCAACAACCGTGTCACCGTGTGGTGTGCCAATGACTACCTGGGTACATCCCGCCACCCTGCTGTGCAGGATGCCGCCGTGAGCGCCATCAAGGCCTATGGCACCGGGGCAGGAGGCACCCGCAACATTGCTGGCAACTCGCAGATGACTGAACAACTTGAGGCAGAAATCGCAAAGCTCCACAAAAAGCCAGCAGCCCTCATCTTCAGTTCTTGCTATGTTGCCAATGATGCAACACTTTCCACTTTAGGAAAACTTCTTCCAGGCTGCCACATCTATTCTGATGCTGGTAACCATGCGTCTATGATCCAGGGTATCCGGCACAGCCAAGCACCTAAGCATATATTTAGACACAATGACCCCAATCATCTCCGTGAGATGTTGGAGGCATCACCGATAGGTGTTCCTAAACTAGTCGTATTTGAGACTGTACACTCCATGAGTGGAGCAATCTGTCCTCTAGAGGAAATGTGTGAAATTGCACATGAATATGGAGCTTTAACATTTGTGGATGAGGTCCATGCAGTGGGCCTGTATGGGAAACATGGTGCTGGAATAGGTGAGGAGAGAGGAATAGAGCACATGATAGATATTGTATCTGGTACACTGGGTAAAGCTTTTGGAAATGTTGGTGGGTATATTGCGGGTTCTTCCTTGTTGGTGGACACTGTTAGATCACTTGCTCCTGGCTTCATCTTTACCACAGCATTGCCGCCGCCTGTGCTAGCAGGCTCTTTGGCATCTATTAGACTCCTTGCAAGCGAGGAAGGCCGAACGCTTAGAGCAAAACATCAGTCCATGGTACGGTACTTAAAGCTGTCTCTGCTAGTCGCCGGTCTTCCTCAGCTGCCATCAGTGAGCCACATAGTCCCTGTACCCATAAAGGGAGCAGATAAAGTGGCGTTGGTGGCAGAGTCCCTTATGAAGCGGGGACATTACGTGCAGGCGATTAACTACCCGACCGTAGCCCGCGGGGAGGAGAGACTGCGGTTCGCGCCCGGCCCGCACCACACGCCAGAAATGATCGACCAGCTAGTCACAGCCCTGACAGAAGCATTCCATGAAAACAACATAAGTTTCAACCAGTTTATAAAGAATGGTGCATGCCGCGAATGTAGCATGGAATATAAGTTCGACGTCATGTACGAGGAGCCCTACAAGCTGCCCTTAGCGGCTTAGCTTCCAGAGTCACTACAATGGATCCCCATGAAAATGAGAATGCTTAAAGCAAGGAAAAAAGAGAATATTAATGTTAAGTTACGTTCTGTGTAGTCTATGTCCTGTTTATCCTATTTATGGTTTATGGTAGGGGTTGGGGGGGTCAAATTAAAAAAGTGATCAAAGTTTTTCATTGTTTTATTATCTGCAGCCTTAATGATGAGTCAGTAATTAACCCTTTGACCGCCACCGTCGGCTATGGCCGACATCTGAAAGACTTGCCAAGGACGCCAACGACGGCTACAGCCGACAGTTTCGCCAATGCAATAGCGACTAACGCGGGATTCTGTAAAGTTCAATTTCGCTTAAATAATCGTGATAGCCAGCGTCCGGGGCACGGCATGTTCCTTTGTCGTCTGGCGTTCAAAAGGTTAACAACCGCTGGAATATCACTTGTAAATGCTCTGAATAACTGATAATGCAACTCTATGACAACTTAGTCCTTTAGACAGACCAGCATTGTTTAGATAATAAGGCAGCATTTTGCACTTATTTAAAACACTGAAGGTACATGTCCCAATGTTCCACGCATTCACAATAGTTGTCATACAAAATCGTAATTCAGTCATGGTCATGGCAATAATACATTTGTGACGAACGGGGTATCAATTATTGGAAATAAGGCGTCAAACAATGGGATGTTTACATTAAATAAATAACAATAGGTACGTAACATCAAGTGCCGTTCACAGCAATGTTAGTTTTCCGAAGGTCGGGCTCGAAGGGCCAAAATATACTACTACATTAAATATTTGGTAAGCATTAATTCACAAAGAGCGCAACTTATGGCGTAAAACGAAGCTTTCCGCTAATTTCAAAGTCTAACATCAGGTTAGTAACCTGTCTATAACTCCTATTTAACATATTCACGAGACCACGGAAAAACCCGTATGTAGCGAAAAACGCCTAAGAACAGAATCCGCCTAGCGGGTCGCTAAGCAATGCGGCACTTCAAACGTGAGTTCTATAATCAATAAATAAGACTGACATTCGATTGTCATTTTATTGTCAGCACGAAAAAGGGATACAGAAACTTCGAAGTTCTTAGCGATAGTGTCGAGTAATCAACAGGGGTGGGTTTTACCTGGTCTCCATACCTCACCGCGTTAGATAGTTGTACAGTCAAGATTAATAATTATAATTTATGGATGTCGACGAAACAATGAGTCGATGCGCAAATAAGTAGTAAATGCCTGTTAAGTCCTAAGAACCAACTGAAACATCAGGGGGCCTACCGCGAAAACCGAAATTTGCAAATTGCGGGGATCTTTCTCTTTTACTCTCACTAAGACGTAATTAGAGTGACAGAGAAAAATGCCCGCAATTGACGAATTACGATTTTCCCGGTAGCCGCCCAGAACTCGAATTGTTATAAAACACTAGATAGGTAGGCACCTGTTTAGACGACCCATTAATCTCCCTCTTTAGCGATTGCGTGAAAACTGATTGACAGTTGATGAGTTGACTAATAAGAAAAAACGGCCAAGAGCATGTCGGGCCATGCTCATTGTAGGGTTTCATACTTACCATTCTGTCAGAACTGGTCAAACGGGGGCTATTAATTAGTAAGTATTGTACATTACGAGCATAAGGGAGTATCTGAATATTTTTTTCGAGTATCTATCTTCGCAGCGCTTTGTACGCCTTTTTACTAAAAAGGTTTTTTTTTTGCAATAACTCAAAAACGTCTAGACCGACCATGTTCGCTATAGTTTTCATTAAAATTGTTTACTAAGCGTTTGTTTCACGATTTTTTTTTATATATATATTTTTTTTTTTATTATGTGGGGGAAGGTGCATTTTTTTTTCGGAACGATTATTGCCGAAAATATTGACTCGATCAAAATTAGATTTAAAAAGACCCGTATTCGTTTTTAAAGACCTATCCTACGATACCCCACACTATTGGGTCAAAGCATTTTTTTTTTGTAGTTTTATTTTACCGTTCTGTCGCCATGCATAATTTACGTATCCATGCCAAATTGCAGCTTCATAGCACTAACAATCACGGAGCAAAGCCGCGGACGGACAGACGGACATGGCGAAACTATAAGTGTTTTTAGTTGACTACGAAACCCTAAAAACGAATGACTATCATGGCTTAGGTTTGAAGCACCATAATATCTGTCTATACTAACAATGTGTCTTGTTATATCAGATGATAATACACAGTCATGTGTGTCGCTGTCGGCACATGCCTAGTTACATAAATAGCCACTCAATATTTTTCCACTTACGATCTCAGTTATAAGTGGACACGTATGACGTATAATGAGGGTTTAGATGTTCCTTTATTCTTAACAGTCCGCCGGACGGTATCAGTCTGTCAGTTGTTCGGAACTGTCCACTTTTTGTTCTAACTGACAAGCCGATACCGTCCGGCGGACTGTTAATCAGTCCCTTTAAATAGAAGGACACCTAAGTAGGTATATTGAGTTGAAATGAATGATAAAGTAAGTCTTGTAAATTAAATTATATTTAGAAATAGGTCTAAAATATTGAGTAACATCATTCTGTAGTCGATTGTACTATATACACAAAATTGCTCGTCATGAAAAAATTAAAGATCCAACGGTCACGTAAGTCAGTTCCTTAGAGTGAAATACAAAATAATTATAAAAATGCGATTCTGAATAAGAGATGTAGAACTGAAATTCACCTTATTCTTAAGAATCTTCTCTAGGTATACGTCTCAAATACGATTTTTTTCAACACTTGTAAAAGCGACTTTAAAATCCACGATCCTTATCACACTTCTTACAGAACGTTGTATTTCTAGTAGCTGTATTATGATGTGGAATGTTCTTCCCCAGTTCGACTGCTCTACTCTCGCAAGATGCCATTTCGCTGTGCCCTAGGTCTTTATGGTATTAAACACTCAAAAAAGGGTGATTTTGAACGAATCGAATTACGCAGCACTGAACTTAATTAACGATTATTCTTAAGCATCTCCCAAAAACTATTTTTTTAACACTTGTCACTCCTTTAGCACTTTAAAGTTCATCCCAGTAGATAAGTACTGACACCGTCCCATCCCGCCATAAGTCGCCGGATTGGCTCGCGTGGATGCCATAAAGCAGTTACACACACACACACGCCACGCCATTGTGAGCCATTCCCTTCTTCGTGCTCTTTCCGCAAAAAAAAATTATGGCTGGTTTTCTGTAAAGCGGAGGATTCTTTCCCAGTTTGACTGATAGAATAGCAAGATGTCATTTCGCTGTGCCCTACCTCTTTGTGGTATTAGACATTTTTCAATGCTCAAAAAGGGTGAATTTGAATTACGCAGCACTGAACTTAATTCACGATTATTCTTAAGAATCTCTCAAAAACTATATTTCTCAACAGTTGTAACTGCAACTTTAAAGTTCTTAATCCCAGTACTTGATGACACCATCCCAGCCCGCTGTGAGCAACCGACTTGGTTCGTGTGGGTGCCACAGCGCGGTGATGCAGACTCCATCGTGAGCCTTCCACTTCTTGTAGAGTTTCGTGCTCTTCCAGTCCCAGATGTAGCACTTTCCGTCGGCGTCGCCGGATACTAGGTAGCTGGAACAAGGGGAACATGATGAGTGGTATTGAACATTTTTAAGTTCTATAGTAAACCGACCACGCCACAGCGTAAAAGACGTTTGCGTCTGCTGCAACAGTTTGCTGTTTGGCGTTTACGTAGCAAAATGTATGGCGAAAACGAAAATAGATGCCGAGATTTCAGGCAACTAAGTCCCATAGACATACAGACTTAGACCTTAGACTTACTATCGGCCCGTTCCCTATAGAGATAACATATATAGAGGGGACTTGTTGTACAGTGCAAACTAATTATGTAGAGACTTCTAGTTCGTGTGCAGAGAGTGTTCGTTAGGACTATCAAAACAAGATGCCTGAGTGGCTGACAGTTTGTGCGGTTGATTTCAACCAATCTTAAAATGAACGCCGTCCCTCCGGCCAGAGTTTTTACTCTCTAAATGTGTCGATTGGTGGGCAAAAGTGTGCAGTCTGGAACCAATTTATACAAAATTATCCAAATCAGACAAATCATCTGTACAGTTCGGCGCAGAATTACAAAGCGCGTGCATTTAGAGAATGGTTTTACTCTTGGAGGATTTAACAACTGGAGACGCCTTGTCTATAATTTTCTGTACAGTCAGCGTCAAATACTTTGTAGCAGTCAAAGTGGCCAAATAGTTCGGTACACCATACTAAATATATGGTGTACCGAACTATTTGGCTACTTTGGTTGCTACAAAGTATTTGACGCTGACTGTACAAAACTGTCAGCCGAATTTTGGTAGGAGGGGCACGTCAAATGTATGGCTATTTGTCAGTCCATATAATACATATCACCATTAGCCGAGGTTTTCTAATGAGGGGTAAGCTCTTAAAGGCGACTCCAGCTGTTAAAAGGTTATACTCTACATTTACAAAATACATCCGCTTTAACAGAATCCTGATTGCGCATCCGTATACATCAAAGTCTACTTTCCATACCTGACGTTAGCTTTATCAATGTTGTCTATTTAAGTGGTAGTATTGTCAGATTGTCACCATGATAAGTTTATCTGGAGCGTTCAAAGTTAACGATGTCAATAATCACGATTAAAAGTCGTGTCCATTCCATAAAGCGTAAACAAAAACTACTATTACAACAAATATCACTATTATTACGTAGAAATAAGGATCATTGTTGTTTAATCTATGAGTTATGGGAAATAAAAACCAAGGTAATAGCAACTAATGATAGTGTAATAGATATAAAGATTTCCGTAATTAACAGATGGATAAGCGTAATATATTCAGTAAAGTACCTATTAGTAATAAGCTAATAATCATAATCATTATACAGTTATATAGGTGTTAGTAATATATCAATTGATTTCTACAGGGTTGCATAATTTAATGCAATTGAGTTCCTTAGCTTAATCCTATAGATCTCAAAGAAAATGTAGACAAAATGAACGGGTATTTCTTTTCGGGCCGACACTGGCAGTTAGACAGATATTTTTTTATTACTAATACTTCCGCATATATGCTCACTCGCTCATGCGACCGGATTTGCCGTCTACTATCATGGGTCCCCCCAATTTGCCCTTGCATTCTTGGCCTCAGTTCACGACCGCCAAGCCAACGTTTCTACGCTAATAATACTACAATACCAATAAGTCATATTTACTTAGGGATTCAAGAGTGACATACAACATTTTAGATTGCAGCGGATAATCATGCCATCCGTGCAATGTTATGACATCGCAACAAACTCGAGATCCCGCCCTTGATAACGAATGTCAATTGCTAAGCTAATCTCCTTTCATACATTTCTTGGCAAGGGCGTATCCAGCCAGTGAACTGAGGGTGGGGGGGGGGGGGTCATAAATATTTATCCTCCTAAGGACCACGGGCCTACCCATAGGACTAATTAATTCAATGCAATTAAAACTTTACGATTGGAACAGAGTTGCATTTCTTTTGTTTCATTTCATTCCAAAACAAAAGAAACTCAACCTTATTCCCTACACTATTGAGTTCAAATTCAAATAGTAATTTTTTGTATGGTGGGCCGCAGGTGGTTATTACTTTTGTTTACTGAGAGAACTAAATTTGCTCATCTTTGCCTATATGCAAGTACATAGTTTTAACTACATGTAATCAAATCTAAATAATTCAACTACATGTAATCCATTTTTTTTTTTATATTATAAAAATATTTATTGACAATAACAATATACATAATGGATATATACAGATGATTACTATAACTAGCTTATATCTAAAATAGGCCCTTGAGACATTGTACCAAGGATGCTGGCGGCATTTCCTCGTTGTATCGCAATACTGATACGTTGTGCGAGGAAGCCGCCAGCTCTTCGATCACCAGTTACGTCAACCAGACGTTTCGCGATTTCTCCAAAAAACTTGTGCACGCTGGGACCCCATGGACCGAGAGTTTCAACGCCAAATCAATTTGTAGTTAAAATTACACAAGTAATTGATTACGCCCAACACTGAATGATGGCAGATCTATATTAGATCAGTAGGTATCACATTATATTGTTGGAATTGTCTACAAATCAATAATACTTTATTGATAATACTTTATTGTATAAAATACAATGGTCCTTCGACGCAGACAGCCAATGTCAGTGGGCAAAGTCCGCGTGATATATTTTGAATGGAGTAGATTATGGAATAATCTAATTCATTTATCGCACCATACGTAACCTCGAGATTATGACGCCCTTCACGACATGATGAGATCATAGCTGAGCAAATATGTTTAGTATCACCCTATTGATCCGATCCAACGACGACCGGTTTGGCCTAGTGGGCTAGTGACCCTGCCTACGAAGCTGATGGTCCCGGGTTCAAATCCTGGTAAGGGCATTTATTCGTGTGATGAGCATGGATATTTGTTCCTGAGTCATGGGTGTTTTCTATGTATTTAAGTATTTATAAATATTTATATATTATATATATCGCTGTCTAAGTACCCTCAACACAAGCCTTATTGAGCTTACTGTGGGACTTAGTCAATTTGTGTAATAATGTCGTATAATATTTTATTTATTTATAAATTACCGTCGGACCCATTCCGTTATTCACAAAATTTAGCAATCCTTTATTAGATTTCCTCCCTTTCTAACAAATACAAATGTCAAAATGACAAAAAAGGATAAACGATCACATAGAGCTTAGACTTGACAGGCGTTTATGAATATCCCCGTTAGCCTATGGACTCAAAAAGTTAGCTCCAAAATATATCGGAATTTTGCTGACACATTATTTATTACACTGAAATTGAGTAGCAACTTGAGTATAGTTGGAATGGGTGTAAATTAACTCAAATATATCTGAACATGCATTTTAACATGATGACAATAGAGCGTTGGTCAGATATTTCTGAACATCATGGCCGCTCCGGTGTATCTGATGTGACTGTATAATTGATACCAATTTTCCAATTATCCGAAACAGTTTGAAGCCTCGTTCAATTAGCAATGAATCCAATACTTATTTAAGCAGATAGAACTGCGAAATGGAATGGAGCAATTTCTTTTATTGCCACACCCCGTGGAAACGGCAGTAACCGATTATTTTATATTGGATGCTTCCGGTATAAACGTTTCGCATGTGTATTGAAATATATACAGTAATGTTATCAAATTCAAGTAGTGAAGTGTCTGGTAATAGACTTATTTAATTTATCAGCAGACTTCCGCGTAGCGTAGGTACTCGTTTACGCTGAAAAGAAGTAGGAAGGGAAGTACCAATAACACTCCTTTTCAACTCACTTTTTTTATTTTATTTTAGGCTCATTACTCGTAAATATTAAACCCGCATGCTTTCTTCATTTTAATTATTCAACTTGTGCGGTAATATATGATAAACCGATTGATTTTATTTAAATTCTACATACAACAAACAACAACAATTGATACATATAGAATTATTTTTACCCTCGCAAGTGTGTTGAAAAACGTCATATGAAACACGTGTGCATTGGTCATTACACACATCGGCTTTCTTATTCGCACAATATCATCTCGAGTGTAATGACCAACGTAGCACACTTATATCATAATGTACTAATTCAACCGTAGACGATAAGCATCTCTGTTTTAATGCAGCAAATTGTTTTTTAAGATTACTATAATATTATATTTATCCTAGTGGTGACTGTTGTAAATGTATAAAAGTTGTTATGTGAGTATTTATCATGTATCTACAGGATATCACTGTTAATTATTTATTGACTTTTGAAAGAGCTCTTGAGGCCTACAAGCAGATTTTTATTTTATTAATTTTGTAAACCTTCGAAGCAGTCCGTTACAATGAGTTTTACTTGACCCTCGAAAAAATATAAAAGTAGATACTGCAGATAGTAATTTCTTGTTATAGGCCTTAAGGAGTGGATCATCTAAAGTGCAATTATTAAATCAATTAAGGTTGCGTTAAAATAATCACTGATTACCGGATTCAATCCATCATTTTGATGCTGGCATAATAATCTGTTTCATGTAATTATATCAAGATATAGGCGTGCAAAATTCCACTTCCAAACAGTCACGGAATGCATACCCCCGATTCTAGTGTAACAATTTTTTACTTGTTTTGATACGACTTTGGCGATAGCTTATGGGGGTCCAGGCAGGAGGAGTCAAAGTGTAAACAGCGGTATAGTCAGTTAAATAATGAACATTTATTGAAATGTATCGTCGTCGTATATACTATTCCTAAACCTACGAAAAAATAGAAAGATAGGTATCTTAGAACTACAGAATCTAATCTACCCTTTGACGTAAATCGCACCTCTCTAGAGTGCGATGGCATATCTTCTATCCCGCTCACAATCGCCGGTTGCATGAAGTGGGTAGTAGAAAATACAGCAATTCAGGACTACCGCAGAGAATGTCGCTTGCGAGAGTAGCACGCCCTGTCTTCCATCTCGCTCCAACCGCTGCATAAATACGCCGCCTGCGCGCGCCTCAGTTGCGTCCGGCCGTCGATGCGAGCGCATGTCCCATAAGCTCACGTTAATTAGGGCGAGCAAAATAACCTGGAAGTCGTGTCGTTAGGTATTTCGCTCGCAATTATTGCAACGCGTGAGACGCACTTCGTGTCGTGTCACGGTCTTCTCATAACAAGATCTTAGAATCGGCGTTCGAATTAATATTTCAATATAGGTATATTATATGCATATGCAAGCAATAAGCTTCCAAACAAGCACGGAATGCAGCCGGGCAAAATTCGGCGCCCTACTGAATCGGCCTACAATCTTATTAAGGTGAAGCGATAAGGTCAGCGGGCCGAAGGCCTGAATGGATATATCGTGTTATTATCGTAAAAAAATTGGCGTCTGATTATAGTGTGTATTTAATCGTTGAACTTGCAAACTAGTTTGACTTTGGCTGAATATATTGTATATTAAAGGAGGTGGCCGGAAGTTGTTGTGATATTGCAATTTCTAAAGGGGCCCCCCACTGATTAACAGTCTGCCGGACAGTATGGGCCTGTCAGTAGTTCGGAACTGTCAACTTTTTGTTCTAACTGACAGGCCGATACAGTCCGGCGGACTGTTAATCAGTGGGCCCCATTAATCTGTTAGTGTAAGCTCAGAACCGCTTTGTCCACAATCCTATTTAGTGAGGCGGCTATAGGAAAATGACAATAGAAGAATGTTGACGAATGAGAACAGTGGACCATATGAAAATAACGACAAGGTGACGAAATAGGATTGTGGGCAAAGCGGTCCTGAGCCAATCTGTTTACTGACTCGTATAACATAGCAACAGATAGGTGGATTATCAAAATACGAATAAAAACAGAAACAGTGCAGGTTTCTGTAGTTATCTACAGTAGATGTAGATATAGGTAATAAATATCATTTTAAGATTTTTACCTTTTGAATGCCAAGAACACCTAAAGGCGTCGTTACTAGTCGTGCCCACAGCGCCAAGGACATCTACAATAGGTGTTAAGGCAGACGCTGTTAAAGTATAACCTTCACACTTTCGGGTAAGGTTTATATAAACTCTCTTGCGCCCGGGAGCTTGGCGTTTGAGTGATGTTTGTGTTTATGATATAAATCAATAATATAAGTTCGCAGAATTTGCGCAAATACAGCACCGCTTCTTTGTTGGTTTTTATCTATATTATTATCTTTACTGTAGAGAGAGATGCATCAGTTGCAGGACAAAATCTGTTCAGATATTTAATATCTGTGCCGATATGGCAAAGTGAACTGCCATTATTTTAACTATCATGCTCCGACGGCGTGTTATTATAGACGTAACAAACATACAATACGGTATTTCAACAAGCGAACTCTTGCTACATACTCTGGGATTCGGTACACTTTCAAATTTACACATCTATTTTTAGCTCAAGATTAAAATTCGAAAGTTAAAGCTCAAAACTAAGGGAAAACTAGCAAATTAAATAAATAATTAGCACTATAATATAATGTAATCTCCCCCTGATCGCTCCAAAAATACAACGGTCACGATGCGAACTAAAAGCAGCGTACACTAGGCGACACACATTTATCACATTGTGCATTACTCCTGTATTAATAGGGGCGTATTTGGCAGCCTTTTGTTGGGCACTGTACAAACAAAGGTCAGCCGAGGACGTTCGGTTTACAAATACTACATGTCACGTGATTGCATCAGCTGATTGAGAGAATGTTATGACAACGAAAGGTGAGTGTACTTCGGAAGTGGGGCGAGAGAGGATAATAAAACGCTAATATAATTTAATGCGGAGCGCAAATCACGAAATGCAGTTGTCAAGGTCACCATATTTTTAAGATAGGTAATGAATGACTAATGAAAAACTCCATAAGTTGGCTTGCACACTTTCACTTATCCTCGCTCCCATAATATGAGTAGGTGTATAGGTATGCCACCGCCATCTTTGTAAAGCCAAAGGAACAGGCAACGAATGGCAATGTTGAAACATTGGACAAAACTTATTAGATGGACAAAAATGGATTGAAGACCCACATCAGGTTTCACACACATCAAATGACGATTTGACGACGGAAGCTTAATACGATCAAATTAATTTACAAAATGGAACGGCTTGTGGAAAATTTGAATTGACGTTTAAATTACGTCAGTACAAGGCTCTTCGTATACAATATAACAACGCCTTTAGGATGCTGATGGGACTACCCCGTTTCTGTAGTGCGTCGGGGATGGTCGAGGAGTCAAGGGTAGACTACAACGAGGAAACGCTGCACATCCCTGGTGCGCAGAGTTCGAGCTAGTTCCAACGACATCTTGAGGGAGTTCGCGGACAGGTTTGACTGCCATTACCTGAATCACTGTCATGTGATTCACGTTCTGATGTCCAAGCTTCTCTAAGGTTCAACTGGGCGTTATTGTTTTAGATTTAGATTATGTCAAAGTATAATAAGTATATTTATTTTTTATCATAATTCTAATATAATATGATCCAAAGTTAACCAAAAAAATAACCCAATAACTATTTGGAAGACCTGTACCCCTAGTGTAAATTTGATCGACATCATAACGTGACGAACGCGTTTGCGTTAAGTCTCATTTTGTATAGGATTTTGAGTTTCCAAAACGTCCCGCTTGGCGCGCTCTTTCTAAATCCAATACAAAATGAGACTAAACGCAAACGCGTACGTCACGTTTCGAAATCGAATTTATTTACACTACCCCTAGTGACTACTGACTTCGTTGTGAGGTTTATGAATAGTTAGTAAATTTTATTTCGTTCGTTATTAAAAACCTTGGTTCGTATTTCTAGACTATGTTTTAAAACTTTTGTTTGTTACATTTCATAAACAACATTGTATGCTAGATCTACAAATAATTCTAAAAGAAAAGCCTTACAAATTCAATGCAAAACACTTGTGCGAGTTCAGTGCCGGATTAAGACATTTTGGTGCCCTAAGCATTTCTAGACCATGGTGCCCCCTCATCAAGATTACATTGAATTTTCTTGGTAAATTGAGTGACGTTTATTGCCGCATTACTTCTGAGAATAGAATTTTCAATCCGTCACATCATTTTATCACGGAAATTGACAGAACTGCAGTATTAAGGTCAAGTGTAAGCAAATTCGAAGACCGTGCTTCGCATAAGTCCGGAGGCCAAGCCAACCATGGTCCAAGTGTAAGCGAAGACGTAAGACATAGGCAGTATTCCGCACAGGATTTTGGAACCTCTAGAGCTTTCCTGTGAAGCTCATTCATGTGAGGGCAAAGGCCGAGCTTCAGTAGGGGCTTAGCCATTGGCCATTGGTTTTTGTCAGAACAAGTACCAATGGCCACAAATGTTTTAAATAGCAAATTATTGTTTACGAAAACGGGACTTAATAGGGTAAGTTTTAAAATTACCTCTGACCCGACGTTTCAAGGACGGCGTTGTCCCCATGGTCTCGGAGAAGACTGTGTAAAGTCGACATCATTATCTTGACGTTGGAGGAAATTTTAGAACTTAATCAAACGCGAATAAGTCCCGTTTTCTTAAATAATAATGTGTCACAATTAGGCCAATACAATTAGATTTTTTCGACCTAAAAATACGTGTAATCCGAGTTTGCTCCACTCCAGGAGGTGTGCATAAATGTTTCCTCTTTTTCAGTTTTTTTGCTTGTAAATCGAAAACGGTACGGCCGACGGAAAATTTGTTCTAATTACAAGTATTATTAAAATTGATATCTGAGGATCCGAAATGTAATTTAACTATGTTCTTGCAATAAAATATATTGATTGATTGATTGATTGATTTAAGGTACCTTAATATGTATTCGTAGTACCTAAATTGTAAATTAGGTCGACATTTTTTATTTTTGGTAAAATCATGTTAATAATCCGAAAACGCTTTCTTACCAGTGTCTGATCCACTAAGTGCTATTGTAATTGATAGTGGGTTCCTTCTACATCGAGTGGTTTGGCAATCCAAAGGAAAAAATTATCTCCTAAGGATCCCAAAATGTATGCACACCTCCTAGGATAGAGCAAACTGGGATTACACGCATTTAGGACCAAATAAATGTATTAAACAATTTCCAGCTTGCTGGGAATTAATTCCTCAAAACGCTATTTTTGGATGTAATTTGATTGGCCTAAATCGTGAAGGTGTTTTTAAAGGCAAAGTCTAAGGCTGAATGCGCGGAGCATTCGATCAGCGCTTACGGATGAGGCCAAAGGTCGAGCTGGAAGAAAGCAAGGCTTGAATTTGACTAATGGCGAGGTATGAATAGCTGGACGTCCGCAGCGTCAGATCGCGGCGCGTTATCATATAATACAACTAATGGCGAGGTGTGAGCAAGGCAGCCCAGCTGCGAAAGAGGACAGCATGGATTTGGATCCATGACCAAGCGAAAGTGGGGCAGTTTGCATAAAGTAGAAGGCCTGGCGTCGCATGAGACCTAACGCCGAACTGCAAAAGAGTGGCTTGAAATCGAACCTATGTAATCACGGTCCTCCTACTGCTCGGCCTTTGCCTTAACTCGAAAGCGCAACTTGATAAGATGCTTTTGTTTTTCGGCCTTCGCAGGTTCCTTTATTACACTTTGACAATTAGGTCGCAGGATCGCGGCTCTGCAGCAACTCGGCCTGGCCGACACATCTGGTGTGCAAGAGACCAAAATACGCTACAAAATCGGTAATCTACGTCGAGAAAATCGGTTGGCCACAAGCCCGACGGTAAGATTTTTTGGCCATGAGCTTTGATGAAGGTCGGAGATGTGCTTACGTGTACTCACTCTCTTACGACCCTTCGTTATTAGATGGGTACTTGCACACGTATCAAAAAGTTTCGTGTACATAAGTGTAGTACACTACGACTGCGATGCTGATGCAGCCTGCGCGTTTTTTTTTCCTATGATTTTGGTGCCCCCCTAGATGTGGTGCCCTAAGCAAGTGCTTATTTTGCTTAATGGTTAATCCGGCACTGGCGAGTTGTGCGACAAACAACATGGTTATTGTATATTAATGCCGTATAATGCTGATTTTTACGTCAATTCCGACTTTCCGACTGGTTAGAGTTCAGGTATGTCACGAGGCGAGCAGCTGACTTTCATCGTTAAGTGGGTGACAATTGTTTTACTCATTATATTTTTATTTTTGTCGAAATTCTTAAGAAATTCGCAAGATAAATCAAGTACAAGCCATGGTGTAGTGGTACCATCATTGAAGCAATACGCATTTCTTGCTCATATTTTACTAATATCCAAGATATATGAAAAATTATAGTCACGTTGCTGTTTTGCTAGCCTTACTCTAACTTTATTTGACTGGATTTTGGGGCATGCCCAGTGCAAACCTTTAAGATGCCCGCCATGTTCTCTATTTGAAGGGAAGGCGTATACATAAACTATATAACGTATTTTTTCATACATATAAAATACTTGTTTTATACAATATTTACAAGTCGGTGCCTTGACCAGGATTAATCTATCGTAAACTGTATGTATCGTAAATTAATTTATGATTTTAAGTTTTGTAGGACGGGAGGTGAGGGCGAAGACGAAAAGCCGGCGTTTAGTTATATAAGCGCGTGTATTCCGAACTTACAGAGACTTTACTATAGTACTAGTACTTACTTGCCTAGCAAGGCCTAACTTGGTAAGCGCGAGCTAGACTAGTAAGTTGTACAACGGCACATACACTAAAATACTTCAGCTGGGGTGAAGGTATATAGCGTGCTGTACCGAAGCTCCTACTTGCATTTCTCGAATAAACCTCGGCAACGCTCCGAGGGTCATGTTTCTTCGTTGCACAGTCGTTAGCGAGATCTATCTCGATCTCAGCGCCATCTCTTGATAGCTGGCGTAAGCGGGGCCGACGATATGCATTTACTATAGCGCGGGCGAGACTACTAGCGGCATCTAGTAGCTTTGTGGCATATTCGTGTTACAACTCTCCCCCTATGTCCATGCAGTCGACCCGACAAATGTGACATTAATCTTAAAGTCTGGGTTTAGTGCGCGGTCTACCGCGGGGTCTAGCCACTGCTGCAGGCGCATCTTTCTTGCCAGAGGTTTCCTTTCTTGGCCTTCCCCTTTTCCTGATCGGTAGCGACGGCTCAGGAACAGTTGTGTCTTCAGATCGGTATCGAGTTAAGGCTGATGCATGATATACACCAACAGGGGTTTTCGAGTCCGTGCTTGCGACTTCGAATGAACTAGCACCGTGTCGTCGCACTATAACATACGGTCCATCGCGACGTGGGGCAAGCTTAGAGCTAAACCCTTGACTAGATTTACTCAATACGTGAGTAGCGACCAACACCAAGTCGCCAGGTTTGTAGTCAGGGCATGCTTGACGTTTCTGATCCACATACTCCTTCCTCTTCTCCTCCTTCTCCTCTTGTACTTCTCGAGCTCTGGCTAAGGTATCAGCCATCAAGAGTAAACGAGGGGTCAATTCTTTGACGAAGTTATCATTCGTCACTATCTCTCTGAGATCATGTTGGACGTCATCTGGTGTCCTAAGTTCACGTCCGAATGTCAGGTACGCTGGAGTCTGACCGGTTGAGCATGACGTTGCCGTATTCATTGCGAACCGAATGCTGGGCAATTTATCTGCCCACGTCGCATGGTTGTCCTCCACTAGTATGGCCAACTGTGTCTTTAGGTCTCTGTTCCTCCGTTCGACCGGGTTGGTTTCGGGATGGTATACCGGCGTAAAGCCATGTTGAATGTTGAGGCAGTAGGTTAACTGCTGCATAACATTGCTAACGAACTGTGTGCCGTTATCGCTGATGAACCGGCGAGGGGTTCCATATCTCAATATGATCTCTTCAAGCATTATTCTTGCACACTCTTCTGCTGTGGCTCGTTCAAGTGCAAATAATTCAACCCAACGCGTGGCAACATCCTCGATTATAAAAATCCAGTTGTGATTGCCAGCGGTTCGGGGTAGGGGTCCGAACAAGTCAAATGCTACTACTTCAAAGCGTTGGTTCTGCGCTGTGGTCTGAAGCAAGCCAGCGGGCTTCTGATTGGAGCACTTGTAACGTTGACATTGCAGACAATGGCGGACATAGGTTTCTATGTGCTTTCTCATTCCTTTCCAGAAGTAACGCTTTGCTATGCGTTCAAATGTCTTGTCTATCCCATAGTGTCCAGCAGTTGCGTCATTATGATAGGCAGCAAGAATATTTTCTTGTTCTTGTTTGGGAATGACCAACTGACTAGTTTCCCTGTCCGAGTCTGGTCCGTAGCGATACAACAAGCCATTGTTGCTAT
Source organism: Cydia pomonella (assembly GCF_033807575.1). NCBI lineage: Eukaryota > Metazoa > Arthropoda > Insecta > Lepidoptera > Tortricidae > Cydia > Cydia pomonella. The sequence goes on along the minus strand of NC_084710.1, from coordinate 3,084,070 downwards.
GATACCCTTTCCTACTCCAGTATCTAGCCTTCTCTTCGTCTGTGCTTTCCAGGCACTGTACTATTTTAGCAATATCTTCGTCCTTGTGTTGTTCTTCTCTTATAACCTCCTTGCTCTTTGCAGGCATGTCAACAACTACGGTGCAAACCCCACAGTCTTCTTCTGTTGCAGGTTCACAGCTAGGACGGGACAGAGAGTCGGCGACTACATTTGTTTTGCCGGAGATGTATTTTATACTTAGATCATATGGCTGTAGTAGAAGGGCCCATCGGGCCAGTCGACCAGTTGGCGACTTTAATGACATGAGCCATCGCAGGGCTTGATGATCAGTCAAAATGGTAATCTTAGCACCTTCAATGTAGCCTCGGAATTTGGCGACGGCCCACACAACGCCCAAAGCTTCACCTTTGAGTAACAGAGGTAGTTCACTCAAGGCTGTCACGTCACCCATGTCTGCAGAGCGTTTATAGATGTTTATTGCTGAGAGGAACGCCTCCACAACCTCAGCATCCTTTTCGCCACTATATGTGTACTTGCAGTTGATGAACGAGCCCCTGCTTGGTTGCGGTGCAACTGGCATCCTCTCTAAAAGTTGCGTGAACTGCTCTTGTGATATCATCTTGGTGTGTGTTCGCTTGATACGAGTAGTGGTAACACGGCCGGAACGCGTAACGAAGGTCGGACTTTTAATCTTCGAATGTTCACCCCTGCCGCTCATTAAAGTAGTAAGTAGGTCGGTCGTCTAGCGTAGCAACGTTCGTAGCAGGCCCGTGACGTCACGAATCCCGTAGCGGTCGTAGCACGCTGATGACGTCACGCGGCTCGTAGCAGTTCGTAGCGCTGATGACGTCACGTAGACGAGCCTCACAGAGGGCGCCACTTGTAGGACGGGAGGTGAGGGCGAAGACGAAAAGCCGGCGTTTAGTTATATAAGCGCGTGTATTCCGAACTTACAGAGACTTTACTATAGTACTAGTACTTACTTGCCTAGCAAGGCCTAACTTGGTAAGCGCGAGCTAGACTAGTAAGTTGTACAACGGCACATACACTAAAATACTTCAGCTGGGGTGAAGGTATATAGCGTGCTGTACCGAAGCTCCTACTTGCATTTCTCGAATAAACCTCGGCAACGCTCCGAGGGTCATGTTTCTTCGTTGCACAGTCGTTAGCGAGATCTATCTCGATCTCAGCGCCATCTCTTGATAGCTGGCGTAAGCGGGGCCGACGATATGCATTTACTATAGCGCGGGCGAGACTACTAGCGGCATCTAGTAGCTTTGTGGCATATTCGTGTTACAGTTTGTATTTTACCTTCATTCTCGATTTAAAGAAACATAATATTACCAATATAAAAAGAATAATAATGTCTTAATATCTAAAGTTTGACTTATATAATAAATTACAATTAAATAAAAACTAACTTAAAACTAACAAAAAAAAGTCCCCCAAATCTGTTCCCTGCGGAAGGGTGCCCATAATGATGGCTACATTCCCCGATTCCATTATTTAAATTTTAGATATTATTTCTGTTGAAATCAAATAGGTAGTTCTGGGTGCGTAGCCAACGTGCCGATCTTTATCGCTCCGTAGCGATCGAAACGCAACTGTCACTGTCGCACTAATACGGAAGAGTAATAGAGAGAGATGATTACGCTACGCTAAGGAGCGTTAATCGATAACGCACGTTAGCTAAGCATCCTGGTACCTACTTAAGAAAACGGCACAATCCGTGTTGATACCGTTACGGCAGAGAATTCATTTCAGCCGTTAACGAATTCTGGAAACCGTTATTATTCGATGCCGATACGCCGGTGAAAAAAAACTATCGAGCATTGATTAACAATATCATGTTATTTTTTACCATTGGCTAGTTGAAATTGAATACAAGGCTCAATTGGTTACAAATTAAGTACGTGACGTATCTAAATAAATGTTTTGTTAAACAACTATTTAAGTCAAAGTCATGGACTTGAGTCGATTCAAGAGATAAAAGTTGTAATATATACCTCGTAAAATACATATACGAGTAAGCCTATGGTAAGGATATTTTTAAGTTCGAACGATAATTTGTTTTCATAATTACTGTTACTCAACTTCCTCTTAAATACCAAAGTCAAGCAAATCTAAACAATCATGTTGTTTACAAAATATACTTGTTTGACAGCGCAGTGGCATCGGAATAAAACTAGTTTAGTAATGTTTTATATTCCAATAGATAAAAAAAACCTTTTATTTAACACACTACCTAATATTCCTTACGGTTTAAGGTCACTTTGTTAAAAATAAATGTTTGTGTTAAATATACCACCAGAACACCTCCGATGGCATATGGCCAAAACGTTCAGACGAAAATCTGTATTGTTTTAAGTAATTTCAGTTCATCATAATATAGCCGAATAGAAACGTTATACCTATCAAGTTTAAAATGGTTCTTTTATGATCTAATCATGGGTTGATATTCTCTTTGTTAAATTTCTTAATCTCTTTAATAATTTTAATGGTGTGAGATAGACATATATTGGAGAATAGACTCATCTAGATTATTTAGTTGAAGCAAGTTTTATAAAATAAATATTGTTAAACTTAAAAGAGAAGTTCGATTTAGACCACCGTCATTCCGGTAGCAATTTTGATAGGCCATCCGATGCAAGTGTTAAGTAAACGTCATAATTTCATAGAAGATTGACGATTAAAATAACACTTTCACTGTCTGGGCTGCCAAAATCGCTGCCAACTTATCTTGGTCTGACCCTAGCGATATTTTGAGTGTTTTCTCTAAAGGTGCATCCACCGCAGTTAACTTTTGTGGCGTAATACTGTGCAACAGTTAGTAACTAGGTAAGTTACCTAATTAAGTCGGCAGGGTGTTCTTCCTTACACCTTAGAACCTAAATAGTCACGTACTGAGCGGTTTAAGAGGAATTTCCGGCTGTGGAATAATCTCCCTTCTGAGGTTTTCCCGAAAAAGGAGTTTACGGGTTTTTAAAGGGTCGGCAACGTGCATGTAATAGCTCTGCAGTTGCAGGCGTCCATAGGCTACAGTGACTGCTTAGCATCAGACGAGCCATTTTCCACCGACGTGCTATAAAAAAAATTTTGGCCCATAGGAGTTAAATACGGTGTGGATGCATTACAAAAACTCTCGCTAGCAGTATTCACAGTTAGCGATTAAGATTATTATGGGTGAATCAACTTTTAGAACACTGATACCGTGTCCCTACTGTCGCTAGTAGACTCCCTGACGATTTTTCTTTGCTAGGGAGCCTAGGGACACGAAATCAGTGTTCTAAAAGTTGATTATATCTTTAATTTACTTTAAACAGGATTTATTTACAGAAACGTTTCTTGGGCGAGGAAATAATCGATTACCTGTCTATAGACATGAATAGGTCTGTACACACAGCACAGCACAAATGCAATATGAACCCGCATATGAACATGCAAGCAAGTTTTGGCACGTATTTCAAAGTGCGTGGTAAGGTCATAGGTGAAATCGCAATGCGGGAAAATCCTCATCTGTTCTTGTGGATCCATTGCCTGTTAGTGCTAGAAAGCTGAAATTTGGCCTGGATATGTAAATCAGTCACGCCGACAAAGTTGTAAAATAAAAACAAGAACAGAAAATGTTTTAGGATGAGATATCCTAAAACATTTAATTACCCTACATGAAAAGTGGTGATGATTTATTATTATTATTTTATTTAATACACTGGCAGCTCTTGGAGCTGATGCGTGTATATCACAGCACTTGTGTTTATTCAGCACTTTTTAATGGTCTAAAATGTGTATCTAGTCTATTTTTGAAAGAGTTCACTGACGGTGAACTAAAAACAGTTTCTGGTAGAGAGTTCCACACATTTACTACACGATTTGGCAAGAAGTGTTTCCTAGGGTTGCTAGCACATGGAGGTTTGACTAGTTTTTTAGTGTCCTCTTAACCTTACATTCTGGCTTGATATGTATAGGTCTTTAATATTTGGAACATTGTAGTGTCCAGACAAGACTTTGTATGTCTCAATAAGATCGCCTCGCTTCCTTCTGTCCTCCAATGTTGTAAGACCTAATTCCTGAAGCCGTTGGTTAATGATGGATTTTTTCGCGTCAGCCTTATGGATCAGGAGGTTTGTCAAAGCGAATGGCGGTCATCAAAACCATTTTTTTATGAGAATATTTTCGTAGCCATAAAATATTGAGAACCCAAAGTTTACACACATGTACTTGGTTCGTTAAATCGACGTGATCCGCGCTCGCAACACAAAACCTCAACAATTATAGTTATTTGGTTTGAACTCGATAACGTGAAGACTTTACGTACACATTGTATCTATACGTGTTCAGGCAAGGTTCATAATCATAAATAAGTAACTATAAATATTTAATATTATTTCAATGGATTTATTTAAACGATTATGTTATTATTTATGACCTATGGCTTTAGAGTACCAATCAATTCAATTTCAATTAATTGGAAAAAAATTAAATTAGCATTTCTGGACAGTTTCTTCGGGCTACTGAAGCAACCTAACGAACCTATCCTACCTATCTATTGCTTTAATGTGACTACCGTCAACACATTACACAGGAACTTTACGATTGGCCTGATTTTACGATCGACTGCCGAATTACGTACTGACAATCTGTACCTAATTACAAAGACGTAAAATTCACAGTAGGCCAGTAAAGAGTGCTGTTATGAACGAGTTTGCAATGTTTTAGATGACCGTACTGTAAACTAATTATGCACTTTAAAGAATAGATTTTTTTAAAGACATGTGTCTTTAAAAAAATCTGTCATTTTAAAGTTTAATAGGAAAAAAATACCCAAAATGTTTATACGTTTTTGTAACAAAAGAGGAAAAGAAAATTTGAGACATTTTAAAGACATATTTTATTAAAGACATAAGTGTCTTTAAAAAAATCTGTAATTTTAAAGTTTAATAGGAAAAAAATACCCAAAATGTTTATACGTTTTTTGTAACAAAAGAGGAAAAGAAAATTTGAGACATTGTAGTATGTCCTAATAGGGGCAATAGGGCCCGTAATTCCGAAAAGAATAAAAATTACGGAAAATAGCACAATAAAAAATAGGTAATATTTTAAAGAAATGCTTTCATTAATAAAATAAAGAGTATAAAAAATAGGTCTGGGGATAATACATGCAAATGTTGTCTGGAACTCTGGAGCCTGCTCTTGACCCGGCATGACGGGTATGGTAATATTATATTGGTAATTCACACTGCTCCTTGCGTCATCTTTTATTTATCTACCATGGCGCTTCCAGTTTCGCATAATAAGTATTACTGAATATTTGGACGGATGAAAATATCTATAGGTGTGTATAGTAGTTAGTTGTTTTAAACCGTCCAGGATTGTTTTGTACCCTAAGAGGCAAGAATAGCTAACGAAGTAACGGTAATTTATCTATGAAATCCATTTCGGGAGTAAACAATTTCCACTAACTAAATCTTAACAAATCACTGATTGTGATGTCGATCGCTTCAGCACAGTGAACGGAAATCGTTCACTGCTTCAGCATAATATGTTTGAAAAAACCCTACAGTACGGAGACGGTATAATTTACATTTAAGGTGAGAGGCTGTTCATTTGTGGATGGTTCTTATATATGTAAATAAATAAGTAAAAATAATAATTATAATATAACTTTTGTTTATTCGTAAGACATCGCAACGCAAGACCGGTTATTCGTGAACGTCCTTCGATTGACAAGATGATTAAGAGTCCTTATTCCTACAGACGAGCGTATTTTGTAAAATGCTTCCTTTTTCATTCAAGATTACGACGTAACTATTAGTATTTATTCAAAAACTGATAACGTACTTAAATAATCGTTTCCTAAACTAGGGGCTCCAACAGTTCAAATTTTCATTTTCTCTTTTAAACCTCTTTTTTAATGAGGTTTTTTGGGAGTCTTTTCCAAATTTTGCAGTGAGATGTGGCGTTTCGGTTCTCAATTTTGCTATAAAAAAGAATCATTTGGTACATGAATGACTACAATTTGATTCAACATATCTCGTACGAGGGGCTGGAATGATTAACAATCGAAAATTCATTTGAAAAAACTGATAAAATACCTTCCGAGTTTTCTTCATTTTTTTGGCGAAAACAGGGTTTTATTATATTTTATTTCCGCAAATTGTACGCATATTTTGCTTTAAAAATAATATTGTAGCAAACTGTAACTTTATGTTAACCTATAAAAAAAATCGTAACTATGGGACCTACATTGCCGTAAATTTATATTTTTTTAAAACACGTATAAATCACGCAGCAGCGACGCCCCGCTCTCAGTCCGCGCGGAGCGCGCTTAGAGGACGGACCTGTGCTCGATTGTCAGGCATTCGTTGCGATCGTAATCAGCTACGGAGTTCCGAGAAGTGCTATATACTGCGATTAGAAAATCTTAATAAAAGTTCATTTTTTACAGTATGCCAAACAGACTCGCTTATTGATGGATTTTCAGTGTTACTTTTTTTTAATACTAAGTCGGTGGCAAACAAGCATACGGCCCGCATATGTACGCCTGCAACTCCAGAGGAGTTACATGCGCGTTGCCGACCATAACCCCCTCCCGCCCCTCGTTGAGCTCTGGCAACCTTACTCACCGGCAGGAACACAACACTATGAGTAAGGTCTAGTGTTATTTGGCTGCGATTTTCTGAAAAACGCATTTTCACTTGAAATTACGTTAGGGTTTGCATTATTATTTTTGACCCGGATGAAGTCCAAGTTCTCATGATGGAGTCAGGAGTTGGTCACCAGAACTCCTAATCTACTAATTATAATCCCATCGTGTTTGGGCTCAAAAGATTTGCCCTGACGAACACCATCGATCTAGATGAGGTCCAGGGTCTCATGATGGAGTCAGGAGTTGGTCACTAGAACTCCTAATCTACTCATTATAATTCCATCGTGTTTGGGCTCAACAGAGTTGCCCTGACGAGCACCTTCAATCTAGATGAGGTCCAGGGTCTCATGATGGAGTCAGGAGCTGGTCACCAGAACTCCTAATGTACTCATCATAACTCCATCGTGTTTGGGTTCAATAGAGTTGCCCTGACGAGCACCATCAATCTAGATGAGGTCCAGGGTCTCATGATGGAGTCAGGAGCTGGTCACCAGAACTCCTAATCTACTCATCATAACTCCATCGTGTTTGGGCTCAATAGATTTGCCCTGATGAACACCATCGATCTAGATGAGGCCCAGGGTCTCATGATGGAGTCAGGAGTTGGTCACCAGAACTCCTAAACTACTCATCATAACCTCATCGTGTTCGGGCTCAATAGATTTGCCCTGACGAGCATCATCAATCTAGATAAAGTCCAGGGTCACATGATGGAGTCAGGAGTTGGTCACTAGAACTCCTAATCTACTCATCATAACTCCATCGTGTTTGGGTTCAATAGAGTTGCCCTGACGAGCACCATCAATCTAGATGAGGTCCAGGGTCTCATGATGGAGTCAGGAGCTGGTCACCAGAACTCCTAATCTACTCATCATAACTCCATCGTGTTTGGGCTCAAAAAATTTGCCCTGACGAGCACCATCGATCTAGATGAGGTCCAGGGTCTCATGATGGAGTCAGGAGTAGGTCACTAGAACTCCTAATCTACTCATTATAATTCCAACGTGTTTGGGCTCAAAAGATTTGCCCTGATGAGCACCATCGATCTAGATGAGGTCCAGGATCTCATGATGGAGTCAGGAGTAGGTCACCAGAACTCCTACTCTACTCATCATAACTCCATCGTGTTTGGGCTCAATAGATTTGCCCTGACGAGCATCATCAATCTAGATAAAGTCCAGGGTCTCATGATGGAGTCAGGAGTTGGTCACTAGAACTCCTAATCTACTCATTATAATTCCAACGTGTTTGGGCTCAAAAGATTTGCCCTGATGAGCACCATCGATCTAGATGAGGTCCAGGGTCTCATGATGGAGTCAGGAGTTGGTCACCAGAACTCCTAATCTACTCATCATAACTCCATCGTGTTTGGGCTCAATAGATTTGCCCTGATGAACACCATCGATCTAGATGAGGTCCAGGGTCTCATGATGGAGTCAGGAGTTGGTCACCAGAACTCCTAAACTACTCATCATAACCTCATCGTGTTTGGGCTCAATAGATTTGCCCTGACGAGCATCATCAATCTAGATAAAGTCCAGGGTCTCATGATGGAGTCAAGAGTTGGTCACTAGAACTCCTAATCTACTCATTATAATTCCAACGTGTTTGGGCTCATAAGATTTGCCCTGACGAGCACCATCGATCTAGATGAGGTCCAGGGTCTCATGATGGAGCCAGGAGTTGGTCACCAGAACTCCTAATCTACTCATCATAACTCCATCGTGTTTGGGCTCAATAGAGTTGCCCTGACGAGCACCATCAATCTAGATCAGGTCCAGGGTCTCATGATGGACTCTGGAGTTGATCACCAGAACTCCTAGTCTATTCATCATAACTCCATCGTGTTTGGGCTCAAAAGATTTGCCCTGACGAGTACCATCGATCTAGATTAAGTCGAGGGTCTCATGATGGACTCAGTAGTTGGTCACCAGAACTCCTAATCTATTCATCATAATGGTAATTTGATGGTGCTTGTCGGAGTAAATCTATTGAGCACAAACACGATGGAGTTATGATAAATAGATTAGGAGTTCTGGTGACAAACTCCTGACTCCATCATGAGACCCTGGACTTCATCTAGATCGATGGTACTCGTCAGGGCAAATCTTTTGAGCCCAAACACGATGGAATTATAATGAGTAGATTAGGAGTTCTAGTGACCAACTCCTGACTCCATCATGAGACCCTGGACTTTATCTAGATTGATGATGCTCGTCAGGGCAAATCTATTGAGCCCAAACACGATGAGGTTATGATGAGTAGTTTAGGAGTTCTGGTGACCAGCTCCTGACTCCATCATGAGACCCTGGACCTCATCTAGATTGATGGTGCTCGTCAGGGCAACTCTATTGAACCCAAACACGATGGAGTTATGATAAATAGATTACGAGTTCTGGTGACCAACTCCTGACTCCATCATGAGACCCTGGACTTCATCTAGATCGATGGTACTCGTCAGGGCAAATCTTTTGAGCCCAAACACGATGGAATTATAATGAGTAGATTAGGAGTTCTAGTGACCAACTCCTGACTCCATCATGAGACCCTGAACATCATCTAGATTGATGGTGCTCGTGAGGGCAAATCTATTGAGCCCAAACACGATGGAGTTATGATGAGTAGATTAGGAATTATGGTGACCAACTCCTGACTCCATCATGAGACCCTGGACTTCATCTAGATCGATGATACTCGTCAGGGCAAATCTTTTGAGCCCAAACACGATGGAATTATAATGAGTAGATTAGGAGTTCTGGTGACCAACTCCTGACTCCATCATGAGACCCTGGACTTCATCTAGATCGATGGTACTCGTCAGGGCAAATCTTTTGAGCCCAAACACGATGGAATTATAATGAGTAGATTAGGAGTGCTAGTGACCAACTCCTGACTCCATCATGAGACCCTGAACATCATCTAGATTGATGGTGCTCGTGAGGGCAAATCTATTGAGCCCAAACACGATGGAGTTATGATGAGTAGATTAGGAATTATGGTGACCAACTCCTGACTCCATCATGAGACCCTGGACTTCATCTAGATCGATGGTACTCGTCAGGGCAAATCTTTTGAGCCCAAACACGATGGAATTATAATGAGTAGATTAGGAGTTCTGGTGACCAACTCCTGACTCCATCATGAGACCCTGGACTTCATTTAGATCGATGGTACTCGTCAGGGCAAATCTATTGAGCTCAAATACGACGGAATTATAATGAGTAGATTAGGAGTTCTAGTGACCTACTCCTGACTCCATCATGAGACCTTGGCTAGTCACTATCATGGGTGCGTAGCCAACATGCCAATCGTTTACGATACGACAACGAAACACTACTCTCTCTCTATCGCACTAATATACGCAAACGATTGGTATTTTGGCTAGGCACTAAGCAAGTGTGTGGCCAACATGCCAATCGTTTACGATACGACAACGAAACACTATCTGTCTCTCTATCGCACTAATATACTTTATTTATACCTGCAGTCATTTACTAACTTCTTCATTTTCCATTGGTGTGAAAGAGACAGAATAAAGAGCAAGGGTTATAGTACACTCTGTAGTCTGTACACTTAGTAGTAGTGTACATAAAAAAAACTACTGTGCTTAAACAATAAAATAAAGAGTGCCCATATGATATCATATGACACTAAAATTAATGTTGCTTGAAATTATATTGACAACTATCAAGATTATTCTAGTCTGCATTGAAACGCGCGTCGCGTTGCCGGCGCTCGCGTACCGAGCGCCAACGCCATCTATCGAGCGTTATTTCGTGAAATCGGAGAACGCTCCAAGGATTAAGGGCTCTTAACGCATATTGACAATACACATAATTCAGTTGTTATCTTTCGTCATTCCTTTTCGGGTCAATTTGTTTGTTTGTTTGTTTGTTTGTTTAAACTTTATTGCACAAATTTACAAAAAGAGTACAAATGGCGGACTTAACGCCTTGAGGCAATATCTACCAGTCAACCATTGGGCTAAACAGAAATAGTTATATAGTTTGGTGCAGGATTGTAAAGAGTTGATATGGAAATAGACACAAGTCGAGACTACTATGATACTATACTTACACAAATATATATTTTAAATATACCTACATATATACATATTCAATATATATAAATAAACATACATATATATAATAATAATGTACCTATTAGTGTGAGATATCACGCAGACATTTAGTCACGAATGTTTTCAAATAAGTGCTTACGCAACTTGCTTTTGAAAGAAAGCTTGCTCTGAGCTTGTCTGATAGGCAGAGGGAGAGCATTCCACAGACGTATTGCTTGGCAAGTGAATGAGTTGGACAAGAATCCAGTCCGATGAGGGAGGACAGCCAGCTTCAGAGTTCGAGAAGCACGAAGAATTTGTGTAGAATTTGAGCAATTTGTGTAGTTTCTCAAAAGGATATAAGGTATAGCGGGGTCTTTGAAGATACCTACGGTTTATTACATACGACTAATTGATCTTTCCAACAAATTGTTTGTTCGAAATAACGATAAGAACCCTTATAAGTTCTGTTTTTTTTGTAATGCAGAAGCAAAAGAAGCTACATAAGGAAAAGTTTACTCGAATATTGTAGGAATTACCGGCAATTCAAAAAATCTTATTATATTACGTGTTCTTTAAGGAAATTGCTATGTTCGCAGATGGTTAAACACCTCCACAGGTTCGGAAGTGACATAATAAATTACAATTAAATAATTTTTACTTTGTCCAACTAGGATAGGTACAGCCATTAGGATGTATATTATGGTAAATCCGAGATGTTTTAATAATTTCCTTGGATAACCAATATATTTTGTCAATTTAATTTTGCAAGTATCCCTAGAAAATCCCATATACTTATTATGTATTTTATCCATTCATTCTAATAGCAATTTCATTCAAATGTCAAGCTGCTTCCTTTTTTGTGGCCTCACGCCGAGCTAGTCGACCTTCCTCTTAGGAAAAGCAACATATGCGAGTAACATATTTGACCATTCGTACTATTCGTAGATCTTATACACGTTAAAATAAGGTTTACGTATGTCAGTGAACTGTGTGGACGATGGTACAGCCCATCCTCAGGACTCAATACGAGGCCAGGCATAGTGAAAGTTCCTACAAATCGGTTTCCTTCAAACAAACGACGTCTAAACCACGCCACTTCAAATTCAAGCTTAATTCTGAAGGTTGAAGGTCGATTTTACAATGGATTAACATTGCAATTAATACATTTTTTGCGATTATACATAACATAAAAGATTACCTGACAGGCCGACCTCCTAAGCCGTGCGGAATAGGAGTTCCCGTACTGATTAGTATTTAGAATTTTTAGAACAGACTACTTGCGCTAGCAACTTAGCAGTGGAAATGTAGAAGCAGTAGGTAACTGTAGGTAGGTTGTCTGGAAGAGATCGCTCTTTAGCGGTAAGACCGCCTGTTGTCTGCCTCTACATATACTTCTGCCGTTCTCGAGAACGGCACAACTATTCCTCTACATTTTATCAATTGTTTCTTTTCTTATTTCATTCTTTACTCTTACTCTACTCCTAAAAAACGGCATGATTTCTGTATAGAAACCAAAGATACACTGATTGAGTAGATGTGTAAAATCTAAGACAATTTCCTGCTTCGACTTTGACAGGTAAACGAAATGTCGCTGTACAGCTCCATACATTATGCGGTATCTCTGAGTGTTAAAAGATGACATTTGACAATTAAGTGACCACAAAACATATGGCGCAGTACAGCGCCATCTGTTTTGGATGTCAATCAAAGGGGCACGTTTTTTTCTTTGCCTTTACTTCTGTATTTCAATAAATTATCTTTGATAGAAACTGATGTCCCTTCACCTTTATTAAGTCCACTAGTACAAAAGCTGCATAAGTCTACTTAATGAATTAATGCCATTCTCAAAGTGCCATACATGAAATTTAGCAACTCGCTTTACATCGAAGCATCACGGTACAGCTAAAATTGTCAAATTGTGACTGTACCTCATAGTGACAATAATATGAGATATTGATTGTCACTGTGATGTTAACAGTGACGAGGTACGAAAATGATGTGCCAATCAAATCCTTGACTTTATGTACAGGTCTGTAAGTAACAGCGAAACCGGTTAGCACGTGAGAAATTACGTCAGTAACCCCTCGAACCCGTGCGAATTCATAATCATAGTTAATCGACCTTTAACCCAGACGTGGTTATATGTATAAGCTGCGGTTTCCGCACTCAGCTCCTAAATACTCGTATCGTAGGGCGGTCGAAAATGCCCTGAATGGCTTCGAGAAAAGGATGGTACGGTCTTTTGTTTTTTTTTTTTTTAAATTTTGCATTTTTGTGTTTCCACATTATTGGGGTAAACTAGATGTGTTAATATCGGTTGAATGGTAATGGCGCAGAAGGCCCTTGCTTCGTATCCCGCTTTTTCGCAATAACATTCGTAAAAAATGTTTCTTCCCTCGAACAACTAGGCTATTTAATGAACTGAATGATATGCTCGATGTAGATTTGTTCCATAGTAAGATTAATATTGATAAAAATATTATTGTCAATAGATAGTTAACGATACCCGTCATAACTCTGCGTTCATAGTTTCTGGCCTGAATACTACCTATATAGTGTAATATTTGGCTATTTTGAGACCTTCATATGTGTGTTATTTAGCAGTATATATGTGGAAGCTTGTAATTTGCATTAACCTATGTATTTTAGAATGAGATAAAACAAAATAAATTTAAAGATTTTAATAGAACCGCGCATTTTAGAATATAAACCCATAATAATTTCACTAGCCTGAGGTGGTATAATAATGTATAAGTATAGTAAGTCTATGGAAAGATCCATGAATCCGGATCCGAATAATTTCATACATTTCGGATCCGGATTGCAAATGCTACGTATAAGAAATTGTTTAGTTGTTTAAAGGCCATGTTGTGTGTGTGTTCTCCCACAGCTAAAATTTAGAATAAAATACATACATTATACCTGAAAAAATTGGAGCGGTCTCTAACGTGAAAGTAAATAAATAAAAAAATTTAAAAGTTTAGTCACCATTTTTTTTTCGAAATCGGTTGGGTAGAAAAAAAATCTAAATAACAACGCGCAACTTCTCAAATTTAAAAAAAAAACATATTTCTTATTTTTTACTGAATTTTGTATTTTAATTACTTATGTAGAGCCAAACCACCCACAAAAAGTACAAGCCCGAACTCGATGGGGCAGGATCAGTTAGCTTATAGCAAGGCCTTTGACTACACATTTTACATACAACATTTTATAAGATCTTATTTATATGTCTTTCCCATCACGGAACAATGGTGTTCCGGACCTTTGGGAGGCGTGCGCGGAGCCGAAGCCAACACGTAGACGCCCTTTTGACACTTAATAATGAAATGTCCTGGACCCGGGTACGTCCTTAAACTACGTCCAAAAGAGAGGTATGGGCATTGTGAATGTCATCTCGCTTTGTGTGGTAGGGCACAGCCAGTGGATGTCATTCCAGATCTAGAGCAGAGCCCAACTGGAGAAGTACCTCCACCTTACAGAAAACAGCAGCCAAATAACACTAGACCCTACTCATAGTGTTGTGTTCCTGCCGGTGAGTAAGGTTGCCAGAGCTCAATGAGGGGGGGGGGGCGGGTTTAGGGTCGGCAACGCGCATGTAACTCCTCTGCTGCTTACCATCAGGCGGGCCGTATGCTTGTTTGCCACCGACGTAGTATAAAAAAAAAATGTAATATATAATAAAATGTAAGGGGTACACCTAGCGGATGTTGCCCTTGCCCGTGTCATGGGACGCACGCAGAGGCAGCACCCGCCAGGTTGTAAGGACTATTTGAGGGTTGATGGAATCTAAAATGAACTGGGCTATTGGGTGAAAGCGATGGACTAAATACTGGGCTATGGGATAAAAAACCGGACGCCTGCCTAATAAAACGGTATTCAATTTTATTTATATTGTTACCCTGTGGGTTTGCTCAATGATTTAATGATTTTTCTAGTTTGGAAATCCCGAGCGTGCATTTACACTTGTACGTGAATGACGCTGAGATTCATTTTATGAATGGACAAGGAGGAAGGAAATACTATAACAGAACATGTGTCGAGTGCATGGCGGGGAAACTAGCGGTGATCACACTCGAGTCACTCGACGTGGCGAATATCTGAGGGCCTACCTCGAACCACTTCATTCTTTCGTGCGTCTATTTGTCTTTAGTACTCGGCCTATTCGGCCACTTTGCCAAATATTCGGTATTCGGGCGAATGTCGGTTACTATCGAATACTGAATAATGTATTAATGTTGCACCTACGCACAACGAAAAAATACGCAATTGAAATAACCGAAAATATCTATATTAAATATTTAAGTAAGTTTTATAAGCATTTGTTGATTACAAATAACTTTATTTTTATCA
The DNA here is from genome assembly GCF_033807575.1 of Cydia pomonella. NCBI lineage: Eukaryota > Metazoa > Arthropoda > Insecta > Lepidoptera > Tortricidae > Cydia > Cydia pomonella. Next base: position 3,069,008 of record NC_084710.1, on the reverse strand, counting down.
TGGGTGTGATGTGATTTTATTGACTATAATCACATTCATGACTCTGAGCAACAAAAATGGAATCTTAGTAAACGTTCTGCTTTATTGGGGAACAGTTTTCATAATTATTGTGACTCAAAATGTTCGCATGTTATGCCGAATATTCGGCGCTTCGCCCTTGCGTATTCGAGCGATAGAGAGCCAAATAGACGAACGAAAGATCGAAGTGGTGGTGGCCCTCTGGGGGCACAGCAGTAATACACCCGCCAAGTCGAGCAAAAACAAACCGAAAGCACCCCCGCTCCATCCTTTTTCAAAGGTATTCACGGCATTTTCGACCGTTATGGATAAAGCCATAAGCATGAATTGTATAGACCGTAGTTATACTCACCATCTGTTTACGCAGGTTCATATTATTCACGTTTAATAGTTTTTGTTGTTTGTTTTACAAGGGGGCAAAGTTGTTGTTAAACCGCTCGTGCTAATATTGATACCCGAGCAAGCGAAAGATTCCAAAATTGAACCACAAGCGTAGCGAGTGGTTCGAGAAGTGGAATCTTGAGCGTTGCAAGGGTTTTAAGGCACGAGGGTTAAACAAACTTTGCCTCCGAGTGAAACGCAACATTTTTCGCCACACCAACGCGAGGAAAACACTAACTATGAAACACCAAAAAAAAAAAAAACCAAATCCAAATTAACTTAATTAAAAATTTATCATCGAAAATGATGAATCAATTCTACCAGCTAACATAAGGAAACGACTCAAAATTTGCATCTGATTACTTTGCCCCATATGTGGATAAAATGCAACTTTCTCATCAGTTTTTGAACAATCAAGAGGGCCTTTACCAGTTGGTGTGGTGAAAAATTATTTAACAAGTTGTATAATACAACAAAAAATGTTAGGTATCTTATAACTGCTAGCATTAGGAAACTAAAAAAAAGACTGGCAATCTTAAATTACAAAGTGCCGCAGAAATATGAAGAGTTTCTTCGATTCTGAATATTCGGATGAAGTCAAAGCGAGGTTTTAATGCTACAGATTTTATGTAAACATATATGTGACTTTCCATCAAAGAATGGTTCATTTGCACATGAAGCATAAGGACTCACGTATATTTTATGGGTAAAATATATATGTATTAATTGATAGTATCGCATTGAGTTAACTAGGTGGCGTGGTTCAATATAATTAAAAACCAAGTCTCAAAGTCAAACTGGTGCACATTGGTGTTGTGGTGGTGTTTCAACTGTTTCAAGTAAATATTATCGGAAAAAACGAAACACTTATCCGAACATTAGAGTTTAGGTCAAATTAAATTAAATTAAATATCATTTATTTTCAGGCAACTATGGCCCATATATACATACCTTACAGACTAACATACATACAATAATAAAAATCTTAAAATATAAATATCATTTTGACGACGCAGTTTTCGGTTGCGCCGCCTGTTCTGGTGCGGGATTCGACAGATTCCCACGAAACCGCCGAAATATCACACCTTTCGGCAAAATATAGTAACTTTAGAAGGAATTTTGTATGAAGATTAGCATTCTACTTTATGTAGTCGTCTCTTGTTTCACCATGTGCGGTAATCAGTTCCACGCTCATAAACAATAATCATACGATACTAGATTAAACCGGTATCCGCTTAATAGCCACGTTAATATGTTGATCTAACATGCAGTATTATATTGACAAGAAACTATGTACCTTAAAGTAATGTAATAAAGTTTAAAATGGAATAACACTGACGATATATGGTAGAATAGTTTATGTCGATGTAACATTATTCAAAGCCATATTAACAAGGAACTTTGTACCTTGAAGTAATGTGATAAAGTTTATAACTGAATGACACGGGGGATAGAACAGTGCAATTGAATCAGTCGTGATTTGATCTTGCAATGTCTCGAGGCTAGGAGTCAATGGACAGTTGAATAATGTGACACATGACTTGATAATCTACTTAAACAAACTCATTGTCTATGAACGAGAAAAATTTAGTGTTCTTAATTTGACTTCTGATTCGTAGAGGAAAATTCTATGTGAAACTTTATCTTAAGAGTCCGCATCAAGCTCGGTTCTCCATTGTACTATTACTATTATATTATACAATTTTTTTTATTCATTAAATTTTTGATTTATCAGAAAACGTTTGAGCCAAGGGGGTGCGCGAGTTCTACAACTCACAAAGCCACTTGTACTTTGTGTGATGTACGGTAGCGGCAAAAAATCTATCATTGTTTTTTTTTTGTAGCGTGAAATTAGACTTTATACAGAGTGTTTTTATAGGTCATACTGAGCAACTTTTACTATGGGACCAACCCCGAAATCGAGAAAAAAAATATTACTGTCCCATAGAAAATGTCAAGGTCCCACAGCCAAAATGTATAAAACAGACCTTTTTTTCGCTATTTCTGGATTGGTCCCGTTGTAAAAGTTGCTCAGTATGACCTATATATTCATCCCATACATTATTGCAGGTGACTAGGATTGGGGACTTCACACACACAAATGAATGTATGTTAAAAATATTGAATTTCTTATTTGAAAACACTCAAAGCGAATCATACCAACAATAAAACCATCCATCGATGTTTCACTCTCGTTAATAGCCTCTGGTTTGAAAATTAAATCGAATGATTACTTTACAATTCAATAACGGGTTTTCATACGCCTCTATATTGTAAATTTATAATGTAAATTACCGAATAAATATAAAAATCTTATTCTTATTCTAAAAATGTGTCTGAAAAAATATGATAGATTATTTGCCGCTAATGTAACAAAAAAATTATATCGTCAATTGCCTATCAGAACATAGTGGAGGATTCAGTGCCTTCATGGATTACATATAAATGCTTTTAAGGAGATATTAAAGTGATGATATTATTTATAAGCGTTTTTGGCTTCCTGCAAATGTGTGTGTACTCAGGAAATGTATTTTACCTAGGGATGAAACGTAGTAAAAAAAAAGCGCTGGTGGCCTAGCGGTAAGAGCGTGCGACTTGCAATCCGTAGGTCGCGGGTTCGAACCCCGGCTCGTACCAATGAGTTTTTCGGAACTTATGTACGAAATATCATTTGATATTTGCCAGTCGCTTTTCGGTGAAGGAAAACATTGTGAGGAAACCGGACTAATCCCAACAAGGCCTAGTTTACCCTCTAGGTTGGAAGGTCAGATGGCAGTCGCTTTCGTAAAAACTAGTGCCTACGCCAAATCTTGGGATTAGTTGTCAAGCGGACCCCAGGCTCCCATGAGCCGAGGCAAAATGCCGGGACAAGGCGAGGAAGAAGAAGAAGATGAAACGTAGTCAAATCGATTTCTCGTCTTCGATATAACTAAAAATAAATTGTTAATGTATGTATGTTATGTATCTATTATCAATTTTAGAAAATATAATATTGCTCATTTAATAAGACACGATTAAGAAATTAAGTAGTTCGAAGTTGTTTTATTGGCATGTCACGATTGTTTATATGCAATTATAAATGTTAAAGCATGACTGGCTGAATGAGAAACTGGTTCAATCATGATTACTTGTCATATTTTTTGTCATGTCACCAATACATGACAAACAAGACTGGATTCAAGATTTTTTTTATGAAACAGGAGGCAAACGAGCAGGCAGATCACCTGATGGTAAGCGATTACCGTCGCCCATGGACACCTGCAACACCAGAGGGGTTGTAAGTGCGTTGCCGGCCTTTAAGATGAGAGTACGCTCTTTTCTTGAAGGTTTGAAGGTCGTATCGGTACCTCATTACACTTAAAATCTTTCATAACAATAATATATTTTATTGGACCAATCTTACATTTTATAATAAGCCTAGGTAAGGAGATTTCCGCGTATTCCCAGTTGTACCCGCCGGGAACAGTTAAGAATAGTCGCTGCATAGAAATCATTCCCAGTTGTACCCGTGTCGCGGGCACAAATGGGAATACACCGAAATTTTAAAAGCAAGATCAAAATTCTTGAATAGGAATAGATAACATCTACACGTCAGGAAGAAATATCCACGGTATCACACAAAAAAAAAGTCCTTTATCGGGATTTTAACCCAAGACACCTCCAGGTACTTAGTGCTGCCTAAGCTTATTCATTATTAACTACGCTGAATTGGCGTTTAATGGTAAAAATGCATCTTTAAATTTTTGTTTGGTTGTTATCTGCAACTAAGTATACATAACGCATTGCATTATGTATATAAATGGACGCGCATATAAACATGTCAATAGGTACCAACTTAGAGGCAATTATTGTAAACACCTTTCTACGGCTTACTACATAAATTGCAAGATTTCACAGTCAACAAAGACATTTTCCCATCTAATAGAAACAACGTTTTCCGTTTAGTCACGTTTCCATTGCGCAATTCACGTAGATATGTAATTAAACACAAAGTCAATCAATTCCTATTTCTTCATTAGCGTTGCGACATTATATTCGGTTTGACGTAAAACGTTGATTTTATGCAGGTGTTCTATATCTCGCTTTGGTGCGTGTTTAGGAAACATTCAAATAAGTTACATTGTTATTTCTAATAATAATGCATCGAAGTGTTGATCTTTTAAACTAGGTATACAACAGGCAGTTAAGAGGGAAGAATATCTTTTTGAATCTAATGAAGTAGGAAATTCCATTTCGGCAGAAAACAAATACAAATAATCTTCATGCACACCTCAATACAGAAACAGTACAAATAATACAACACATAAAGAAGAGGTAAATAACAGGCGATCTTATCGCTAAAAATTGATCTCTTCCAGACAACCTTTAGGTAGCGGAATTAAAAAAAGAAAACGTTTTCCACTAACTAAATCTTAACAAATCACTTTGATTTTGATGTCGATCGCTTCAGCATAATATATTCTAGGTTTATACGTTTCGCTTTTTTTAATAATAATACTTTTTTTTTGATTAGCGTTTGGATATACGATGGTCATCTTGGTTACGGCTATAGGGTTCCTATATTCCTTTAGGGTTGAAGAAACTCTTACATAGGTACGATAAACTGTTATTAATAACCATAAAATTTTCAACATTTACACAAGAACTCATGTTCGGAGAGAAATCCACGATCAAGAATATCCCGCAACCATATGTCCAGTATAAGTTTATTTAGCGCGCTAAACACCGCAAGCTTATTGTCCATAGCTTGGCAGGCGAGTGATTTTTCGTTGGGCGCCAAAGTATAATCAAATTAATTATAAAAATGTATCTTACTTCAAAGCCGGAGAGAAATCCACTGAGCAAGCGTACCCAGCCACCATATATCCCGTAAAGGTCTTCTTGCGGTTCATCTAGAATTATTCAGCGCACTAAACACGACTGTGTTGTCCATAGATTGGCAGGCGAGCCATTTGCTGTTGGACGCCAATGAACAACTATTAAATATAGAAGTGTATTGTACCTCATATCCGGAGAGAAATCCACCAAGCAAGTGTACCCAGCCATCATATGTCCCGTAAAGGTCTTCTTGAGGTTCATCTTGAACCTATTCAACGCACTAAACACGACCTAATGGTCCATAGATTGGCAGGCGAGCGATTTGCTGTTGGGCGCCAATGAACAACAATTAAATATAGAAGTGTATCTTACCTCATATCCGGAGAGAAATCCACCGAGCAAGTGTACCCAGCCATCATATGTCCCGTAAAGGTCTTCTTGAGGGATCATCTTGAACCTATTCAACGCACTAAGCACAATCTAATGGTCCATAGATTGGCAGGCGAGCGATTTGCTGTTGGGCGCCAATGAACAACAATTAAATATAGAAGTGTATGTTACCTCATATCCGGAGAGAAATCCACCGAGCAAGCGTAGCCGGCCACCATATGTCCCTGGGATGTCTTCTTGTGGTACATCTTGAACCTATTCAACGCACTAAACACGATCTAATGGTCTATAGATTGGCAGGCGAGCGATTTGTTGTTGGGCGCCAATGAACAACAATTAAATATAGAAGTGTATGTTACCTCATATCCGGAGAGAAATCCACCGAGCAAGCGTAGCCGGCCACCATATGTCCCTGGAAGGTCTTCTTGCGGTTCATCTTGAAGCGGTTGAGCGCGCTGAAGACGACGACCTTGTTGTCCATGCTCTGGCAGGCGAGCCACTTGCCGTTGGGCGCGCGCGTCACGGCGGGCAGCGAGTGCATGGCCGGGTCCGCGATGTACTTCATGTCCACCGGGATGTCCCTGCGAGATAGTTTTTTATTTACTCTAACGGTACACGCTTACAGACAAAATTTATAATATCGCCACACTGTAACCAGTTGGCGAATGAAGTGCTCAATTAACATTTTCGAATCATGCACCTGAACAAAACAATTAACAGCTTAAAAACTAACATGCACAACTTCCTAATAAGTTTTTTTTTAAATTATGTTTTTTAGTTGTCAAGCGGACCCCAGGCTCCCATGAGCCGTGGCAAATGCCGGGACAACGCGAGGAAGAAGAGTCTGTTTTTACCATTACTGACAGGGTTCGCTCTTAAGTTTTAAAAAGAAAGGGGAGGAAGTCACGTGATCGCTTGTGCATAAAACTACGTTTGTATACTAACCCCATTTTCCTATCTGGGGATATTAATATTATAAAATATACAACTCACAGAGCCACTAATCCTAACTGACCTTTTAGCTTGGACAAAAATGCCTCCGTATATTTTTAAACTGGATCTATTACTAAAAAAAGTTCTCGTTAGATCCATCGGCCGGAAGTTGGATCTAACGAATAAAAAAATTCTCACTAGATCCATCTTGGATCTACTGGTTGGATCTATCGAGAATGAAGGTGCCTGTCTGTCCAGCTGTTATCCTCTGCAGGTTGCATTTCTCAACCGATACTAGTGAAATTTGGTGGACAGATTCGTAAAATATATGGATTTTATCGATTGGTGGAGCTACGATGATTTGCGAGGTCTACATCTCACAGAGTATTTGGGAAACAAAAAAGAGAGATTAGTGTAAGTACTGTGTAAATTGGTATAAATTCATATTGTACTGAATGCCAAGTTTCTTGCCGGTCCCATTCTAAGATACCCTCTTCCAATTTAGCGGGGATTTAGCAGAGCTTCTCGTGCAAAGGTGTAGAATTAAAGCCGGTGTAGCCGAAGCGGGGATTGTCGCCCACGAACGTGACGGTGTCGCCTCCGTACTGCGCGATCTGAACCTTATCACGGCCGCATAAGGTTCACAACGTGAGTGTCACTCACCACTCCCACACCCTCAGGCTCTTGTCGTCGGAGGTGGTGACGAAGCGGCGGTTGTCGTCCACGAACGTGATGGTGTTGACGGCCCCGAGATGCCGATCGTATTCTTGGGCAATTTCGCCCGTTCGTGTGTCCCACTGAGAAAAAAATATATTGTTAAATATATGGAAAGTTCATATCGTCAGGTAACAAACAAAACTCACTCATTACTATAACAAGTTAAGAGCCATATTGAACCGTGCTAGTGCCAAATTAAGGTTTGTGTAAGTGCCAATTTCTGATTTCAGAAAAACCTAACCTAGGGTGGCCAAGCTGCCGGTGGTCAGGGCCGCAGAGAGAGGAACCGGCGGACTATCCGCGCCGTGTCCAAGATCACCGCCTTCTGCATCTGACCCTTGATCCAACCACCTAGCGAGAGTCTCTCAAGTTTGGTCGAGACTCTTCGCTATGAGACCGTTCGCTGAAACGACTATCGGGACAATGATCGTCGAATCAACATCCCACATGGCGGTTATCTCGTGAGCCGAGTCTAGGTACTTACTGGACTTGTCCTTCTCGGCTTTCACGAGATTCTCATCGTGGGGAATGGTGATGTCGACGAGCACGGCGTACGGCACTGCGTGACAATACTCGTACGCTATGTGGGTGGTACTCACGCATATGATCTTCTTGTCCGAAGTGCCGGCTACGAATAAGTGCTGCTTGTCTTCATCGGGATGGAACTTGGCGCAGTACGGCACTTTGCGGGACGTGAAGCGGCCCGTGCACGCGCCGGTTTCCGTGTCCCATAGCTTAATGTAGCGATCGTATGCTGCGGAAATTTATATTATCTTATTAGTTACTAATAAATATAGAGAAAGAAACACAATTACTAGTAGGCCCCGGTCTTGGAACAATTTCTTTCTAGGCGAAAAATCGGTAAGTTGTTAAGAGAGACTGTTTGGGAATTATTTCATCTAGCAGCATTATACGTCAAATTTACATTCTGCCCTTTCTACCGGAATATGGAGTGTGGACTTAAGAGGAGAGAAATCTCTTATGATAGAACTGTTGCAAAAGTGTCCAGCTGTCATCTATAAATAATAGTTCCAAATCTCTCCAGAGTAGCGCTAGAATAGCTAAGAACCTAGGCGTTATTGACGGAGTGAAATGCGCTGTCTATGATTTGATTTTTTTGTTCAAGTACTCTAGGTATGGTATTGTAGCGCCACCTATTTAAGGTTTTTTGATGACACTTTTTGGTATATGAAGATGTCTTTCCTTACCTCCACCTTCCATATACCGGAATCCATCATTCGAAACGTCATTCAGTCAACTTCAACTTCAACATTTATTCAGCAAATAAGCCACAAGGGCACTTTTACACGTCAACATGGAATTTACATACAAACAAAAACAAACACATCAACAATTAAGTATAAAATACAATTACAAAAAAAAATAACTAGTATAATAATTTAAAAAAAAAAGTGGCGGTGACATAATCGGACAGACAGACGGACATGACGAATCTATAAGGGTTCCGTTTTTTGCCATTTGGCTACGGAACCCTAACAAACAGATACAAAAAAAAACTAAAATTAATGTCATGTTTTAGATTGAAGGAATATGACTTGACAAAAACCTATGCCTGCATTGAATTATATTTTAAAGTCAAAATATCAATCCCTTTCGACTTCGGGCCTTAAGCATTTTATTTTGTTGCGAGTGGACACTGACTGACATTGATTAGTAAGATAAAAAGAAAAACCAAGAAGATTAGAGAAAACATAGCGGGCCCACTCAACGAAGAAAACGCAAGTATATCCTACCGACCTAAGGTACTGTTCAAATTCTTTCTTATTACCGTTCTTTTTTATTATGGTCTTATCAGAGATATCTCGTGAATGTCAGCTGTCGATCCGTTGGCGGGTTGAGGATCAGTATCCGTTGCTCGCTCTAGTCCATAATTCGAGTTACAAATGTAAACACAAACTAAAGACATTTTTAGTCTCCTAGTGCCTAGTGACAGTTGGAAATCAAGTTAATCTGTGGGTATTTAACTTCGTTTAAAAACAGACCTTAGTGCTTGACAACCACGCATTTTTTAGCTTGGTACTCACCAGCAGAAAGGAATTGTTCCCCGGAATTGTTGAAGTTGATGTCGCGGACGGCCTGCCTGTGTCCGAAGTACGTCCGTATGCAGCGCCGCTCGCCGTACACCTCCCAGATCTAAAAATAACAATAACAGGTGTGAGGAATGCCCCAAGAGACGTTTTTCGGGAGGCATGAAAGATCTGCATGCAATAACCACGTATGCCAAGGATTGGCTGTCAAACCTAGATATTAATCTATAGATGTATATATAATGCAGCCCTCTGTAAACTTGATTTCAATAAAGCCATACGAAAATAATAATAACACAGGTGTCAGGTAGGATTGGTATCATTTTATAACAGGACCAATGCGTGATCTGGGCAGCGCAGCTTTGTTTGAAAAGCTAAAAGGGTTAATGTGTATAGTTAATAATTTTAATATTTATTGTATTTGTGACATAAGTGTTTGAAGTAGTTATTAGCAGTTTAGGTCATAAAATGACAAACCCTCGAATACCTAAAAAGCTTTAGGGGGCAGCACAGGAGCTCTCTACTCATTAGTATGAAGAGTAAATGTTAAGTAATTTTTTCAATAAAAAAAAATTGAAAAATTTACACATTCTGGCAGGACTCGAACCTGCGACCATTGAAAGACCGGTCTAACCGCTTTCCATTCCTTCCCTCAATGCCTTAGGGTGCCGTATACCGACCGACCGGTGTTCCAATGGTCGCAGGTTCGAGTCCTGCCGGAGGTGTACATTTTTCGATTAATTAAAAAAAATGTTGCAACGCTCGCAGCCATTTCTGCTTGATAAAAATTTGTTTAAATGTGAAGTAATCAAATATGCGGTCAATGTCAAGCAACTAGATATCCGTGCGCTTTTCTAAATCTGGACGTACCTTTAGAAAGTACAGCCGCCATCAGATATATCGGTGCAGCTAAGGTGTTTACAAATATCTGAACAAAGTTTTTATTATCAAGACGTTAAAGTGCATGTTCAGATATTTCTGAGCACCTTAGCCGCTCCGATATATCTGATGGCAACTGTTCTAACAGTAAAATTCCTAATTGACACTCCTAACTAGTTATTGATCAACGCTGGACCTTATATCTTCATAATAAGGTTGAAAATGGCACGTAGGGTCGACCGTTTATCAGTTAGCAACTAGTACACAAATAACCAAGCGAATATTTAGCGAACGCGACGTTGCCGCTCAGTTCAGCCAAGGGCATTAAATAGCTAAGCACCTGCCTGCCTCACTTCCCAGTCAACAGCTCGCTCCATCCATTATTGGACGAGTGAGAAAATAATTTCAATATCTAGTAAAAAGACTATCGGAAATAGAAGTGAAACTGTTTTTGCTTTATGGCTTTTTATGGTGTAAGTATTAGACGAATCATAATATTTTCAGTGCTTAGATGTATTATTCATCCCTAATTTAAAGTTTAAAAGCCAGGTCATGTGGCACTCCCGTCTATGCTAATGAGGCCCACGGTATACCCACTAAAAAGCGGCCAAGTGCGGGTCGGACTCGCCCATGAAGGGTTCCGTACCATTTATGACGTATTAAAAAAAACTACTTACTAGATCTGGTTCAAACCAATTTTCGGTGGAAGTTTGCATGGTAATGTATATCATATATTTTTTTTTTGATTTTTCATTCTGTTATTTTAGAAGTTACAGGGGGGGGGACACACATTTTTTCACTTTGGAAGTGTCTCTCGCGCAAACTATTCAGTTTAGAAAAAAATTATATTAGAGACCTAAATATCATTTTTGAAGACCTATCCCTAGATAGCCCACACGTATGGGTTTGATGAAAAAAGTTTTTTTGAGTTTCAGTTCCAGTATGGGGAACCCCCAAAATTTATTGTTTTTTTTTTCTATTTTTGTGTAAACATCATAATGCGGTTCATAGAATACATCTACTTACCAAGTTTGAACAGTATAGCTTTTATAGTTTCGGAAAAAAGTGGCTGTGACAGAATCGGACAGACAGACGGACATGACGAATCTATAAGGGTTCCGTTTTTTGCCATTTGGCTACGGAACCCTAAAAACCCCCCCATATGCCGCCTATTGGTCCACACCATTGATCCCGTAACCACTTACGGGAGCGCTTGCGTACTCATCCGCGACCACACCGGCAGCAGTCGCCCACGAGCGGCTCCTTCGCAGCCTCCCTCCCCCGAGACAAGGCGACAGATCAGGTCCATAGTTCTTCCGCAAAACCACAACTCGGCAGAGGATAGGGGGAACGGCACACCGTAACACCGACTCTCTTCCTCTGCAGCTCCACCAACGCCGCTACAGCGGAACGGCCCGGATAGGGGAGTGGCGCACCGTGGTACCATCACGCCTCTTCCCCTGCGATCTCACCTCGGCCGCTGAAGACAGGGAGAACGGGACACCGCAATACCGACACTCGTGTTCCTCGACGGTCTACCTCCATATCCTCCAACGCGTCACAAGCGCACTTGGAGCTGGTTGCCTTGTGTGTGTGTGTGTGTGTGTGTTTGTATGTGTGTATATGTGTGTGTCTGTGTGTGTGTGTGGTTGTGACCGCGGGCGACGCTGAGTCCCTACCTTGACTCGGCAGTCCATGCCGGCGGACAGCATGAGGTGCGCGGTGCCGGGGAACCAGCGCGCCGCCGCCACGCCCTTCGTGTGTCCCTTCCACGTGTGGATGTGCGCCTGTCGATAGGGGACACGAATTATTCATCGACAAAACCGATTTTTCCGGTCTCCGGTCTCTATAATTTTCCTTAAAGTCACAATGTCAAAAAAAAAAACAATGTATTGTTTCTCCATTTTCATTAGTCATAAATTCCTTTTTCTCAGAAACGCGTAACTTTTCATGATTGCCATAAAACAAACCTTTATTTAATTTTATTTTTACCCAGGGGGAATCCGTTATGGATCCCACTGGCACGGGAGAAGCCGAGTGGGTATGTCCGACTCCCACGGACTAAACCCCCTGGGGTGTTCCACCGCGCGCTTTGTGGACGGGGTTTCGGGAACGCGAATGTAGACTTCCGATACCCCGTCGGCGTTGCCATTACGGGCTCGACTTTTGTGGCTGCTGCAGCAGCCTACTCCGCTGAAGACGCCTCGGAACACTTGAGGGCCTTCCAGCTCGGAACCTCTTTAGGCGAATGATGGAACTCCCGGCCCATCACCCGCAGGTTCCCGTTAAGGCGGTATCATTCGGGCTGCGTATGCCCTTAGACGCCGACCTGGCCTCCTACGGCGCTGAGGGAGCGAATTCGCATCGTCCTCGCGCATTCTCTCTGCAGCCTCCTTTTTCGACAGGACGGTGACGCTAAAGGAGGCCACTGTCGCCCACGCTTCCTCACTGCTGAGCATGCGGCGTATTAGCGCCGGCAGCGAGAGGTCTCCTCCTATGGCCGAGGACAGGATAGCGCGAGGCTCCGCCCACGCAGGGCACTCTTCGCGCGTGTGTTGCGCCGTGTCCACGGCTCCTCCATCGCAATGATGGCACGCTGTCGTCGGCTCCCTTCCCAACCTCTCACACAGGTACCAGCCGAAACAGCCGTGCCCCGTTAGGAGCTGCGTGAGATGGAAGGAGGGTGCGCCATGCTTGCGTTCGACCCATTCTTTCAAAACGGGCCGAACAGCGGCCAGCAGGTCCCGGCTAGCTCCCGGGATTTCCAGACGCTCTGACCACTGCTGGTAGAGGACGTCTCGTGCCTCTTCACGCCACTGGCGGACCTCACGAGGGGCAGGCCAGTTCTCCTCCCTCCTTGCTGCTAGCACCCGCCAATAGACCGCGGACTGAACCTTGGCTTCAAGATCCCATGGCGGGCTCCCAGCTAGCAGGCCGGCTGCTGCGTGCGAGTTGTCGCGGTCCGCTCGAGCCACCCTGAGAGCTATGGCCCGCTGCGGCCGGCGCAATAGGGCCGCACTCCGAGGACTCAGGGTATCCGCCCATATTGGCGCCCCGTAGAGCGCCATTGAGCGCACCACACCCAGATATAGCCTCCTGCAGGCTCCTCCTGGACCGCCTAGATTTGGGAGGATCCGCCCAAGCGCTCCGGCTGCAGCCATCAATTTTGGAGCCAGGCGCTTGAAGTGCTCCTCAAACTTCCACCTACCGTCGAGAAAATCGATAAAACAAACCTAACCTAACTTATCTATACGATAACCTTACGAAAATCCTGAGAAGTTAACGGTTTCAGAATTATGAGACTAATAATAATCTGACATAAATTACATTATGTCAAAGGGATCCGTAGTTAATTATCTGAAACGCAGTTGGCGGACGAGTGGGAGCTGTCATACAAAGTGGACACATCTTTTTACCTTAAACCAACGAGCATAAAAGAAGTAAACTCAGTGATTAGGTCGCTCAAAAATAATAATTCTAGTGGAATAGATGGCTTTACAGGTAATACACTAAGAAGGGTATCAGATTATATAGTGCGCCCACTGACCCACGTTATTAACCTAAGCTTAAAAGCAGGTATGTTCCCTAAATCACTAAAGAAGACAGTGGTTATACCGATCTATAAAAAAGGGACAAAAACAAGTTTATCCAACTACCGCCCCATATCTCTTTTATCAAGTCTCTCAAAAATTTTTGAAAAAATTGTAAAGGCAAGGCTATGCTCTTATCTAGATAAAAATAATATACTCTTTGAGCATCAGCATGGCTTTAGAAAAGGGCATAGTACGAGTGATGCGGTAGCTGAATTAACAAAATTTGTAGTAGATCATACTGATAAAAAATGTAAAGTACTCTCAATTTTTGTGGATCTGGCAAAAGCCTTTGATACCATTTCGCATAAAATACTCTTGAAAAAGCTAAAAGCTTATGGAATCAATGGTAGAATGCTGCGCTGGTTTGAAAGTTACTTGTCTGATAGAAGTCAAGTTGTAAAGATTGATAATACTGTCAGCGAAATCAAAAGTATCGACTTTGGCGTGCCACAAGGCAGTGTATTAGGCCCAATATTATTTAGTATTTACCTAAACGATTTCAGTTCAATACTACAATCAGACACATGCCAGTGTATTTGTTTTGCTGACGACACAGTAATAAGTTTTGTGGGTAAATCTTGGGATGAAGTAGGTCTTAGAGCATCGGAGGGCTTATCAGTAATACAAAATTGGTATGAGAGAAATTTATTGAGTCTAAATATCTCAAAAACTAACTACATATGCTTCTCGCTAACCAAGACAGGACAACCTAAGCAAAACATCAGTTTAAAAATTCATAAATGTCGTTCTACTCCCGACGTTGCCTGTACATGCACTACAATTGATCAGGTACACTCAACAAAATACCTAGGTGTTGAAATTGATGAGAACTTAAAATGGGATCTACATTGCAAACATATTGCTAATAAAATTAGACAAACCGCGTATATATTTCTAGAACTTCGAAATATAATTGACCAGAGAACACTTGAAACTGTGTATTTTGCCCTAACCCAGACTATACTTTTGTATGGAATCATAGCGTGGGGTGCCTGTAGCGCAAAGAATATAGCAAACATAGAAATTGCACAGAAACTAATTTTAAAAATTATTAAAAGAAAACCAAGGCGTTTTTCTACTGAAGCAATCTATAGGTTAAGTAAAGTGCTAGCACCACGGCAACTATACATCTGGCAAGTAATTATGTATATGGGAAGACATATAGATGATATGGTATTAAATGTTAACCCAGCAAACCTTCGAAACACAAGAAGTAAATATAAGATACCAATTAAGAACAGCGCTGCAGCTAAGAGACACTACTTATATATTGGACCTAGGATTTTTGACAAATTACCAGGTGATCTACAGGACATACTGCAATCGAGCTATTCAAACGGGCCTACTCAAAATAATCAAAATTACGTGAATAGGCTAAATAAAGAAACGAAAGTGTTTCTCCAGAGTTTTTCCTTTACAGAATTTAAGGAATTCTACACTAAAATATTTCCCCAATAAATAGATTGCTACGTAACTCTGTGTCATAAGTATTTCTCCTTTCTTCCATAATATATATATATATGTCTCTGTATTGTATAACAAATACTATATATATCTACTTACATAATTTTAATACCCAATATACGTATGCAGTATGCTATATATGTAATAAAATAATAAGAAAACTACACTGTATATAGCCAGTAATGCATGGTTAATTAAATAATCGAGCTTTTTTCTTAGACTGAATACATTTTATATTAGGTATAGGAAAATTACTTATCCAAAATCCGATCGCTCTCTAAACTTGGGTCACATATATTGTAACTAGCCCTAGCACAGGCCTCGGTCTTTTTGGGCTGTTACTGCACACTATGTCTTTAAACGCTGGTTTCAATTCAAATGTATAATTAGATATAGTGAAAATTTTGCTGTACATATTTAATGAATAATAAATATAAATATAAATAAAATAAATAAATTAATTAGTGTCGGTCAAATCTTGCAAGGTAATTTTGATCCACTTCCCGAGTAAGCAAAAATTTTGCATACAAATGTAAATCGAATGACAACGCAATATTATGATGACATGGAGCTGGTGATGGAGACAGGAAGTGGCCATGGGAACTCTATGATAAAACAGCGCAAAATATTGTATTTGAGGTTGTTAAAACTTTCTCGATGAGCATTATACCAAAAATGTTAATTTTTGCCAAAAACTTATTTGTACACTGCAATATGAAACAAACCGTAAGTTTAGCTACACTCAAAAATTCTGACACTTCCTATTCGCCTGCTCAAAAATTTTCAATTTTGCGGCCAGTGTATGCGTCGCTTGACTCTTATTTCAAACACTCTCAAGTACCATTGAGGCTTCTCAGTAACACGACCTCAAATTGAAAAACATATGATTGAGAAAGTAGTAAAAGTATGTATGGTGGGCCTTGTTGCATGAGCAGTAAAATAAATGATAGATTACCTTCGGTAGGAAGCACTTGTCAGGCGGCGCGTCGCTGCGCAGCTGCGTCTCCGAGCGCGGCGCCGCCAGCCACGAGCGGCCCGCGTAGTCCGTCGCCTTGTCGACTGGAACATTTATTTGTAACTCAATAATAATAATTAAAAAAAAAAAAAAAAACAGCCTATATACGTCCCACTGCTGGGCACAGGCCTCCTCTCATGTGCGAGAGGGCTCGGGCTATAGTCCCCACGCTAGCCCAATGCGATTGAGGACTTCACATACACCTTTGAATTTCTTCGCAGATGTATGCAGGTTTCCTCACGATGTTTTCCTTCACCGAAAAGCTAGTGGTAAATATCAAATGATATTTCGTACATAAGTAAAACGTGAATTAATAAAACAAAAAATTACGACCACTAGCGCTATCTAGCCAGAACGCGAAGAAACTATACTTTTCTGAAGTCCACAAGATTGGTAATAGCCGAAATAGTCTAAGAAGGAAAATTCCCAAATATTATACTATCGCATCTGACAGAATCAACAAAACTTGGCAAGTTACACGAGCAGGCGCCCGCGCCAGTCCGGGCGTTTGCCTCACGAGGAAAAATCAGTTTTTTTTTTTCATCCATTTTAACAAATCCTAGCTCCATTTAGTGTAAGGCAGAAATCATAATAATACTTGAATACAGATATTCTAATTAACACTGTCAAACGTTCATAAATCAAATGCATATAACAAGCGACTTACTATGGAATACACTCTTCTCCTCCAGAGGCTTGTCTTCTTCCACTTTGCCTCGCTTCTGTCTCTTCGCTAATATTTCTTCCAGCTCCTTTGCCTCATCGCCTTCTGGCTTCATTACTCTGAAATAACAGAAAAATAAGAACATTAATGTAATGTTACCCCCCTATAAAAGTACTCAATGCTCAGTCATATAGTTATTTCTTTAATTTATTGTCATGCTTTGATAAGTATGTAGTCATATCAACCGTATTGATTGTCACTGTCTTTATGTGACAACTTGCAATTATATCCATGCGCGGATCCAGCGCGGGTAATGCTTGCACACTAAAGCAAGAAAAAGTATCGGAACCCAATCTTATTCGTAAAGCTATTAAAGTGTGACCCTTATTTTTAGTTTTGTTGTGCAAGATATTAATCCTCTATAATAACTGTACAACATCACTTTTTTCCCCTTTTATCATCCAAAGAAATAAATAAGATTGTGTTTATTTTCAAAGAAACCAAATTCAATTACCTTTGCTCTCCTACATATCCTCCCCAAGGCCCCAAAAATCCAGTAATGTCCTCAGGATTGTCATTTTTGTTCCTTTTCTTTTTATCTAGAGGTCTCTTCTTTATTGTCTCGAAAACTGTTTTGCCTTCCGCCTCCACAGGGGGCGCCACCATTGCAGACACTAGAATCATGGTAAGTTTTTGTTAGGATGGTTTTTACAAAATAAATAAATAAGCAAATAAAAAAATGGTTCATTTAATTTGTATTAAAAAACCTCACAAACAAAAACCTGCCTGAAAATGTAATTTTCACTTATGTTCAAAATAGAATAGAATGGAAGGCCTTTTTATAGGTCTCTGAGCAGATAGGAGATGATTAAAAAGAAATATTGTCGTAATATCAATGTATTTCTTACCAACAACAGCACAGGCCATCTCTGCATCACCATCAGTTGAGGGATCCATGGCATAACCGTAACTGGCAAAGGTTCTCCGCTGGTTCTCAAACTGGAACTCACTTATGTGAGCCTTCTCTACATAACCTGTAATACGAATGAATAACAAATGAAAAGTGTGTCAGAAAACAAATATTTTTTTTATTGAATAAGGTAAGCATTTGTTCACAATCTCACCTAATCGTTAATGACAATGACCTTGAGGAAGAGCATGCTAATCAAAAGAATTTTAAATAATGCAAGTACCTAATTAATAACTAAATATTTTTTTTGGCAAAAATTTCTTTTTTGGCACCCCTTTGGCTTTTATCACTAACTCTGGTATTTGTCTTTCCACAGGCATCTAATACTCATTGAGACAATTCTAAAAACCCCAAACACAATTAGGTTGCATTGTTCTATTACAGAGTTATCAGATCAGCTCAATGGTACCATAATATTGGATTGTCACCTAACCTACATAACATATGTATGCAAAATATCATCTCAATCAGAAACTGAAAAATGGGTCAAATTTTGCTTCTAATATTTGACCCTTACAAATATATTAACAGGGCAAATTTAAAAAAAAGCTTGTAATAAGAAGTGAAGAGTGAATATAAACAATGTGTATGTTCTTACTACCAAGAACACTATAATATTTCAATTTTTTTCGTAAAAACTCCATTTTTAATACAAGCTTCTTGCATGTTATCAGTGAATTTGTATGTTTACCAAATTTTTGTTCAATTAAGTCCTGTAAGGTTTATGCTTACATTTTTTATTCAGAATAATGCAAGGATTACAAAGGAAATAAGATATTGATCCTAATAAACTAAGGCTATTCAAGATGGCAAATACGATTCCTAAGTGCACTAACCTGCAAGAGTGTTCCTGTGCGCCTTCATTTGCTGTGTCTGGAATGGGTTCTCGGGTCCATATGTGGGAGCAAACAATTCTTCATATTTTGGATTATGCATCAACTCTCCGCCAGTAGGTATCAAAACACGAGTATCGTCATTATTCTGGAAATCATATTGTGAAATGTAACTGCATGGAATTTTGTATACAATTGATTATTGTTTAAAGACGTAGTTTTCTATATAAAAAATACTTACAGTAGGCATTACTACAGGTGCAGCAACTATTTGCATACTCTTAGCAACTGATAAACTGGGATCTATTGGTTTTAAATGCGTTAATAGCTTTTCGTTGGTCTCCACTTTGGTGCCTTCAGATTCATTGTCGTCGTCGTCTTCTGAGCTGCTACCGTAATTTTGTATGGATAGCATTATGTCAAAGTTACTGTTTTACACTAGAATTATTAGTTAAATGTTTCTCGGGGCTTAAAAATATTGCATATTGCGTGAAAATACGAAACACGTTATAGCGTCAACAGCAACAAGTAGAATGTCAAATTGACGTTATCGTCAATGGTTTTTTTTTTATTGACGTAATGCGTGTATATTTCTCTTCTATATTATATGAAAATAAAAGAAAAACCCATAGAATATTATTCCGTAGCGATAATAACTCCAATTGCTGAAAATTGGCTCTGGCCGTATTCTACAACTAAAATAATTTATCTTAGGTTGTTAGGTTTTAGAATGAATCTGTACCTTATGAATCTTAAAATTTTATAAAAACACAATTCTCACAAAAATACACCTCGACTCTTTCAGCTCCTTTTAAAACCGACCAAATCTTTACATTGAATAGTTTTCCATGAACAAATTGCGATACCAACCGCACAACAGAAAACCTATAATCAGTCAGGTGACGAGCCCCTTGTGACAGTTCCTCATCTCATTCTTCGCAAAATAATTTACAAAAATATCAGTATAAATCCTAAAAAATGGCCCTCCAATCCGCTATTAAGGGAAAACTGATCAGCGTCATCGGAGATGAGGTAATTTTAATGTCCTAACACTTAAAAGAAAATTGCATTTTGATAATGTTTTGGCTTCTGTTTGATTTCTTGTAGATATCTGTATTTAAGAGTTCCAAAATGTAAAAAGGAAATTGTTATGCTTTCAGGACACCTGCGTTGGATTCTTATTGGGTGGTATCGGTGAAATCAACAAGAACAGACACCCAAATTTCATGGTGGTCGACAAAAGTAAGTACCTACCTTTTGCTTTACAAAACACTTATTTATACTTTTGTCTATATAATATCAATGTTACAAAAAACCGGTTTATGTATATATCTAACTTAGAAATATTGTACCTATTAACCCTATTGTTTCCTCTTAAAGTATACAAGGTTCTAAACAACTAGTAGCTAGTTTTATTGTAAGTGTACGCAATTAAGTCCAGATTCAGTTTTATAAATTAGTAGCTAGTGATCACAGGACCAGGCTAAGGGTTGGTTGGACCAACTCGTCTGACACCAATAGCACTGCTGAAATAGTAGTTAGATAAAACATTTATTTACATGACTGACCCTGGTCATGTGATAAGGCTCAATGACGGGAGGTGAACAGGAAAGGTGATCAAATGGAAGGGACCTCTGGGCTCTAGAAAGAGAGGACATCCACTAGCCAAATGGCAGGACGAAATTGTTGCTGCTGCGGGTAGGGAATGGCAAAGCGCAGCAAAAGACAAAGACAGCTGGAGGAGGCTTTTACTCGGAAGGGGTCTACAGCAGAAAATTTATATTCAAATATATATATATATATATTATATATTAAACGATAAAATTCACTGTGGAATATCGAAGCTCTAATACACTACCGGTCAAAAATATATCACCTTTATGTTTTTTGTGTGAACATATTTATAGTAATCAATGTAGCTAAGATTTTAGAATATGTCTATTACTTTTAGCTTTACAAAATAATATATATGTTTCTTTGAAATAATGTAGAAGTAACAGTATACTCATCATATTACTTGAAACAATCACATCACAACAAAGTGAAGTTGGTTTTAATTACCAATAAAAAATAAAGAAGTATTAGTCGAACATAATATTTTATTATTATTAAATAAGCAGGCAGGCAGTTATGACAACTGATATGACCTGTATCCAGTATTCATAAAGATAGTTATCATGAACGAGTAGTAGATATAATATGCTTGTCTAATTTATTTTTAAACTGGTTCACATTTTGTGCTAAAACCACATATTTATTGAATATAATGTAACAACATTAATACTTTGTTGCAAAGCCTTTTGCATTGATCTCTGCTTCACAGCGTCTAGGCATAAACTCCACAAGAGCCTCAATAATAATAGTAGATTGAGGAACTTTTGATAGGCATTAGTGACTCTTTTACCATTTAACCGTCTTTCTACTTCTTCCCATAACGGTTCTATTATATTTAAGTCATTCCGCACCGTCAACCATTCCGTGACACGTTTCGCATGATGCTTTCGATCGTTATCCTGCTGAAACACGAATCCACGGCCCAAAAATCTTCGTGCATAACGTTGTCCAGAATGTCTAAGTATTTATTCTGGTCCATTATGCCCTCAATTCTGTAAAGTGGACCCATGCCTTTTTCGGAAAATGCAACCCACACCTTGACGGAACCTCCTCCGTGTTTTGCCGTAGGAAGTTGATACTCGGGATTGTATCCGGTACCAGTAGGATGACGAACCCACCTTATGCCATCACTACCAAACAACATAAATTTGCCTTCATCGCTCTTATGTTATTGGGCGAATAAATTATTTTTCTTCTTCTTCTTTCCAGACACTGCTGTCAGCGAGATAGAAGATTGCTTCAAGCGGTTCATCAAACGGGACGACATCGACATCATCCTCATCAACCAGAACGTGGCTGAGCTCATCAGACACGTCATTGATGGGCACACCGCGCCTGTACCTGCTGTGCTGGAGATCCCGTCCAAGGACCATCCTTATGATGCCAGCAAGGACTCGATCCTGCGCCGTGCTAAGGTAAGTTCATCTTGACAAACATACTGACACATCTATAACCATATTGCCCCCTTGTACCCGCTGTGCTGGAGATACCGTCCAAGGATTATCCTTATGATGCTAGCAATGACTCTATCCTGGGATTCCTGGGCCGCGCTAAGGTAAGTTCATCTTGACAAACATACACATCTAGAGAATATTGCCTTTCTGTACCCGCTGTGCTAGATATACCGTCCAAGGACCATCCTTATGATGCCAGCACGGACTCTATCCTGCGCCGCGCTAAGCTAAGTTCAACTTGACAAACATACTACACATCTATGGACATGTTGCCGCCACTGTACCCCGCTGTGCTGGAGATCCCGTGCGAGAACCATTTTTATGAAGCCAGCAAGGATTATCGTGCCCCGTGCTGAGGTAAGTTCAACAAGGGATACATTTACACATTCACTTTCTTTGTCCACACTCTTATCTGATAAGAAGAAACTGACAATAATATATGCCTTCTTCAGAACAAAACATTCTTTACCTCAATTTGTTATCTGTGAATACCGATAGTACAGTAGGACCCTTGCAAATTATTGCAAATATATATTAATGCACAACGAAACATGCATAAATATCTGACACAAAGGGTCTAGCAGGCTAAGCGAACTAGAGGTGCCCCCAATGACGGATTTGGTCATTCTTTCAGGTGGTGTACTGGCAAGTCCTAAGAACACCCTATGCTTAATATCAGTCCTCGATCTTCTTTTATTTTCGAGTTATTCAGGATAATGTAAAAAAATCAGCGTATCATTGAAAGTGGCATATTTTGTAAACTGTTCAAGTTAGATGAACGAAATAAAATTATATTTGACAACAATAAAACAGGGTACAAAATACACATTTTACACCCACGTCATGTACTTATACTTCATTGTTTAAAAAAACATTTTATTTTTCTTCAGATTTATTTTTTTACTTTTCGCGGAGGTACACCTCCAGAAAAAATATACATGGATAGCCACTAGTACCCGCTACATACACATATAAAAATATTTGCGTAAATCTTCGTGCGTCATGTCAAAAAAAAAACGAAAAAGTATAAGTATTTAAGAGTGGTATGGGCATTGTGAATGTCATCTCGCTTTGAGTGGTAGGGCACAGCCAGTGGATATCATTCCAGATCTAGAGCAGAGCCCAACTGGAGAAGTACCTCCACCTTACAGAAAACCGCAGCCCAATAACACTAGAACCTACTCATAGTGTTGTGTTCCTGCCGGTAAGTAAGGTTGCCAGAGCTCAACGAGGGGGGGGGGGGATTTAGGGTCGGCAACGCGTATGTAACTCCTCTGGAGTTGCAAGCGTACATAGGTTGTGGAGACTGCTTACCATGAGGCGGGCCGTATGCTTGTTTGCCACCGACGTTGTATTTAAAAAAAAGTATGTATAAGTTTCTCTATGGTTTACAATATGTGCTAGTGCTCTGGCGGTAGAACATTGCAATAATACTCTCTATTAAAGAACATTATAACCTCCTTGTGACACCTATCTTACCTTGTGATGTCTATCAAATTGCCACTGTATAATTATAATTTATAAGTAAAATAAAAATGTCACGCCAATGTAGTCATTAAATACCAGTCATAAAGTTAGTTTTATTATTTTCCCATAAATTATTTAATCATTAACGACCAGCAAGGGCCGATCGAAGATTACCACCCTTAGTTTTTTTATAAAAAAAAATTGCCCTCATTTTCCTGTGCCACATGTACTAGTAAAACGCTCCTATAGGATAAACAAGGTGATAACGAAGAACCCCAAAGATTTTAACCATCCATTTCTGAGGCTAAAAGGAAAAAAAAATATGTTAGGTCCATCATTCGGACTCTGTTGTTGATTTTTGACAAAAAACTTGGTTTTGTTTGTTTGCTTGAGGCTCTAAATTATAGTGCCGCCCATGACAAACCAAGTAGTCGGTCAAAAATCAACAACAAAGTCCGAATGATGGACCACTTGTACACTCTGCGACGAAGATCGTCTTATAAAAAGTATTTTTTTTCTGGACGACATGGGTTTAGATTTAAAGCTTTGGTTGGAAATAAGGCAATATACGAAATTACAATTATAATACGCAATTGTATTTTTTTCGTAGGGTTTTACGTTTTTATAAGAATTTCCGCAAGCTAGTTGAGCGATTTTCATGATATTTTTATTTACTTCCAATATTATTTTTTTAAGTAAAGGTTACAGTTAATTCTGAAATAATTTCAAGTAATACAGAAGAATTATATAAAAAGATCTAATATAATTGATCTAAAAAAAAAAAAAAAAATCTTTTATTTCGTGTAACAAGAGACAAGAGTTTTACCCTAATTTTCATTTTCTTATTGACTGCTATTATATTGCACACAACAGTACCTATATGCAATTTATAAACATAAAACTGAATCGTCAGGTCAGGTCTTGTGTCGGAATCTTTAAAGATTAACCCTTATTCATACAAGGTGCCCGTGAGCATTGTGAGAGATTTTAAGGGTGCATTCCTGATGGCAACAGAAGCAAAAAATGTTATAGGACTTTTTGTGAAATTCGACAAAAAAATTTTTTTTGTTTTTGTTTCCCTTTTTTTTAAACACTCCTGTACATAAAACGTAATTTTTATTGATCACCACTCCACAGCTCACTTTAGTCTCATCATGCTAAAAAAACTCTGAAGCCTGGTCATTATGAAAGATCAAGACTATAATTGAGGTTTCTAGCGCATTTACGAATGTCTTAATAAATTTCTAACCTTAATTTATTTCTTTCCAGGGAATGTTCAACCCCGAGGACCTGGTACGTTGAGTGTAACTTATTGCATGTTGTGTGCTGCTCGCGGCACCTGTATATACTCTAACGCCGAACACCCAAAGTTGACTTGTCAACTAACAGTGCAATCCGACATTAATACCGTTTTACATTCCATTTTTGAAAAAGTGTCATATTTTTTTTTTGTTAAATTGAACTGCCTCGATTCTGGATTCGCCGAATGTCGGTTGCCTCGGCGGTCGGCTATCGCTTACTTTAAGGCAACCGTATAACATGAAGAGTTTAAATGCTTTACAATAAACTCCGAAATCTCTATACGAAGTCACGTTTCTAAAGTGCCAATTACATCCACACTTTACCAGGCTCGAATTCGGGCCCGAGTAAGAGTAATTTTCCGTTTCACCAAATATCAGCACATCGTTTGCAATTTTTGAAATGTAAATAAATTGTTCATATGCAAAAATATTAAACATTTAATCTTTTTGGCAATTAGAGACAAAGTATATTTTTACATTTTAAATATTGTTAACGATGTGCTGATATTCCGTGAAACGGAAAACGATTATCAGGCCCGAAATCGGGACTGACTTCCGAAGTGTCGATGTAATTGGCGCTTAAAGATGTTAAAAAAAGTCTTTGAAATACGTAAAGTATGTATGGGGATTGCTAGTAATTTTTCTTTTCTTGAAGTATCAAGCGGTTTTGGTTATTAATAATTTTTATTTATGACACTTTTTCATTTCAAGCAGAAAAATGCAAATGATTTTATTTTTTTTCAAACTGTTGTACCGTTCTATAATATGGATCTATTTAAAAATAATTAATAAATTATGTAATAATTATTAAATCCTTGTATAGTTGTTGAAGTTGTATTATAGAATATATCATGAATTAAATACCAATGGAGTGTTTTATTTTCCTAACATGATTTTTGTTTGTGGGCATGTTTGGTCTTATTTGGAAGATTTGATTGATTTTACAATAAAACCTGAAATATTATGACTGTCAACTGTTCTATTTTTCTTTTGTGAATTCATGAAATGATCGTGTTGTTTTTTGATATGCCAGTGTTTTTTTTTTCAGAGAGTGTTGTGTTACTAAAAGTGTAAATAGTGCATTATGATATTTATGATGGTATGTATATTTTTTATTTATTTCTGAGACAACAATACTAATGCACTTTTTCTCTTTTTCAGTCGATGTTCGGATCTGAAAACTACAGTACCTAGATAACCAATTATTTTAGTTAATTATCTATTTATATATGTATAAATTGTTTATATTCCATGTATGTATTTAGTTAAAATAAAATGACAAAATATCAATCACTAGTTTATTAATACCTTATATAATAAATAATACTATTCACACATATACAATACTGTACACATAATAAATTATTCTAACATTAGTAGAACGACAGAAGACCCGTAGAGATTGCTTTAAAGTATAGTAGGTGATTTCCATTTGTTCCATAGAACTGAAAATTTGAATTCTTTTTTTTCCCTTAATTTAGAAGTCTGAAATATAATATGGTTTAAAACTGTCCATATTTGACAACAGATGTCGCTACTAGTTTATAATAGTTTCATATGAACAAGTAGCAGTGATTTCTTTTTTTTTTCTTTAAGAAGTTTAGCTACAAAGCTCAAGCAAGAGAAAATCGATGTCTAGTTTTATTGGCAGTTGCCATCAGATATAATGGAAATTGCAAATATCTAAACACGACTATGTATTGATAATGCTATAGACTGCATATTTAGATACCTTGAGCTTGAAATATTTCAGATTACAATCCACTAAAAAAACACGATTTAATGTAAACGTGCCTGAAGCTTTGACATTTAAGTGCTGCCATCTGGTATAAAATCCAAAGATGTAACGGTTCTATGGAACTAACAGCTAACATCCGTTTTTTATCTATTCATCGAAGTCGCCAACATCGTTGTCGGCTTTCTTGTGTCCGACCCAATCGTATTTGGAGTAGTGGAGCTTGGTCTTCTTGAACTTGGGGTTCTTGGAGGTGATGCGCACGAAAATTCGGCGGCCGAAGAGGGGCTGGAGCTGCCTGAAGTTGTCGACGAGGGGCAGGTTCAGGTTGGAGAGGAGACCGCGGAAGTTGTCCATCTGAAGAACATTTGAGTGTATTAATTTGTATGAACATTGGATTGTTCATCGAATGCGGTCACCGAATCAATGTAACTGACTGTGTTTGATTTGTCGTACCACCAAGATTTGGCAAACAACCCTAATTCTGCTTTTTTTACGTGATTGTGGTGGTAAACATGCGCTAAGGAGCCTAGAGATAAGGCGTGCAGCTTTTAACCGAACCTCGGCTCTTGCCAATGAACGTCCAGAAGTAATTGTACGAAATATAATTTGACACTTACCAATAACGCTTCGATAAAGGAAAACATTATCAGGAAATCGGACTCGTTAATCCCAATACCTAAGACCTTTTTTCCCATCTAAATTAGCAGGATGTAACCGGGAGAGGGCAAGAGGTTGCTGCTTGAGAAATCAATAAATATCATCAAACTTACCTGGAACACGGAGATCGGCAGATAATCAGAGAACACGATCCACGTAACGGCCTCAGCGCAAGGCGGGGTGGTCAGAGAGCCCTTGTACGTGTAGAACCGCTCGGAGTCCAGCCCAGATAGGATAGAAGAGAGGGAGAAGGTGTGCGGAAGCTGCATGCTGCTGTTGTAGGCCTCAATCATGGACAGGTTCTTCACCATGGGGCTGAGGAGCTTGGCGTCGAATTCCACCACCTAGAATGGTAAGTAAATAAGCTTTGAAGCTATCTCATGCTTCACTGCACGAATAAGTATACTTATTGGTCTCTATAACAAGCAGCCCTGAGTGATACGCTCTTCATCCACAATAAATGCTTGGAAAATGGATTATTTATGGTAATGTACAATCATTAAGATGGTAATTAAAATGTCCGTCACTGATTGTATTAATGAGAATGTTGACACTTGATAATTCTGCATCGCTTGCAATTAATGTTAGGTACCTATTTTGTAATATACGGACAGGCAAAATTGCTATTAAAGACAAATAAGGCTTTTACAAAGACCTTAATACCTAGACACAAATATGAAGCGTGTAGGTCCGTACCTGGTAAAAGAAAGCAAGGACGGCAACGCCATCAGGATGCTGCAGAGACTCAGCCAAGTTCCTGTATTTCTTGTTCCTGTGCACGATGTGCATCTCAAGAGGCAGCCTCATGTCATTAAGCGTATGCTCAGAACCACGGTTGTTCTTGTCACCCCAGTGGAAATGCAGGCCCTCAATTTCATACTCGTTGTCTAGCGGTCCGCCGAAGATGTAAGGTAGACGGAATCCTTTCTTCTCTTCCTCTGAGCTGTACTTCGGGATGGTTAGAGTGACTGAATGGCCGTTATTTGTTAAGGTGAGAGGGCCTGGTAGAGGGTTCTGGTAGCCGATGAGTTCCATGGCGGGGATGGAGATGGGGATGGCCTGGCGCGCCGCGATGGCGATGGGGGATTGTTGCCTGCCTCCGCAGGCGGGGTGGAGCACGGCCCAGCGCCGCTGGTCAGATGCGCGGTAACCCCAGCCGAAGGCAATGGAGGCTGAAAAAAAGTTACTTATGTTAAGTCTCTAAAGCCCACGGAGTGAGGATAAATTTAGCACGGCTCTTCGAACTTGGACGAGCCCACTGCTGTGTACTTAAATTATTGTTATGAATGTGTAAGATCTATAAATAATTCAATATAGGTACATGTAGTTGAGCCTTATAATCGTGAATTAATTGTTTGAAGTTGAATATCCGAAAAAAATACGTAAAATTAAAATTCTACAAAAACTGTCAAACCGATCTAATGCATTTTTATAACGTTTGAATGTGTTTAAGTATAATTAATTCTTTCCCAACCAATAAATTAGGAAAAGACGGCGTAAGTTATGTGACTATGGAATTCGTACGTGCCCCGAATTCAGACAAGCGTCGGGTAGAAAAATAATTGTTTAAAGCATTGATCTTAAATTCAGATCGCGATAGTGACGGTAATCATGGTTTTTTATTGCCATTCATACCAAATGTCGAATTATGCAAAACGATGCATACGATTACAGCCACAAGTTATTGCCGAAACGTAACGGAATATTAACACATACCTAGGTCTATCTATTCTTATATACTCTACATAGGTACAGATATATACCCAGTAAGAAACAGACAGAATACGTAAATAAAAAGGGGTATTTCAAATTGGGAAGCTAACCCGCCAGTGACACGATTATTCATTTTGATTAAGTATAAGTTGCCAAATGTGATTAAATATTAAGTTTTAGAATTAATAACGGGATTTTCACAAGCGCGCCAGTTACGATATTTGATACTCGCTAGATATTAAATTGTTTAATTCTAGTGTACTTATGCGGCAAATCGTTATTTACCAGCATATGTAAACGGTATTTGACATGATATGATATTATGCAATGTAATGACGGTCATGATGTCAATAGTATGAATATACGCACTAGCTATCAGTTTTATACAAAAACTATCGACTACAGAAAAAAATACATAATTGATTATTAATTAATGTCACTTGCTATTAGACAAAAAACCTTATCTATGCCTGGTTAGATTAAATCGTGACATTATCCAGTTCCTGAATCTGCAAACCGAATTATCGCATACGATAATGCATTTAAGATGAATAAGTAAATAATAGCTATCCTAAAGGCCGTTATTATTATCCATCTCTTTAGCGGACATGCAATAATTCGTGCAATATTATAGTTAGCATATTTAGGCGTACGAGATTGCTAGACAGAATTCCGTAGGAAATATAATAATAGTTCTGAATAAGAGATTAACTATATTAGGCGTCATATAGAGTAATAGTAAGTTGAAAAAACTAATAACTACGAAAGATTTGCGATAGCTACGCTATGCTATGTAAATAGCTACTTAATGTTGATTCAGTTGATGTTTTGAAATTACAACCAACCGTAGGGAATTTTGAATTCAAGCGTGAATATGGACTGGCAATGTCCTACATTTTATGCATTTTCTTTAAAGTATTTTGATTCGTGCTCCATTTTGCATTTGAAGCTCCTTAGAGATTATAAGAATTATATTATTTTGTTTTATAGTTGACCCGTTTTGGCTAAAATTACTAAAAAACAAACTTTTTTCTATGTGTACATTTGGATACAACGATTAAAATCTCCCGCGATATTTTTATGATTACAGTTTATATGCAGTGTTTTCTTCTATAAGTTTAAGTGTAGGTAAAGGAATTCCTGAAACCTAATACTTCAGCGAGTGCATGCTATGAATGGGTGAATGAAATGAAAGTGACAATATTTTGACGGATGTTTGCGAGTTTCAACGTTGCAAAGGAAAAATCTACGCGTTTCAAATTTTCTAGTTGTTATGTATTGCATCGAAGTAGGATTAATTTTTAACCGAGCAAAAGGGAAGGTCTTTCAGCTTATTCAAAAATGCTTTCGTATGTATGTTCTCCACTACAGCTTGTATCTCTGAATCGATTCTCGTGAAATTTTGTGAGCGGGTTAATTGCATAGGTACATATTTTTTGTTGGTTCCGTTTTTACAAATTTTCCAAAATGGCGAAATTGTGGAGGATTCTACTAGCGGGGTCTACAGTTCACAGAGTAACTAGTTTTTTTTGGTAGATATATGAGAGTAGATATGTTAGCAAATATATTTATAGTGGCTATTTGCTGTATAATGTTTATAGTTAAATCGTAAATAACATAACATTATAGTAAGTCACGAAGCCAATTACCTAAAGATAAAGGACCCACTTACATTGATACATATACTTGTATACTTTGTGGCAAGTTATGAATATTAGCAATGCTAATATTATTTTTAATTATTTTTGAGGCAAAAGAAGGTACTTGTAATTAAATTAAATTCTAGTTTTAAGGATTTTTATGATGATTTTTAAGTTCGACGAGTTTGATGTAATTTAATATTCATTATTTAATGTATGTTTTATTTTTCTTTTCTTTGGGCTCTTACTCCCGTATGTACCAATAAGCACTTCGCTCAAATTATTGTAAGTTTTTAAGTTTCAAAACTATTTTTTACTGATTAAAATAATATAGTAACCAATTCAATAGGATCTGTAACGGTTTCCAGGGTACCCAATATTTTTTTTGTATCTTCAAATGAAATATTGAACAATTTCAAAGGATAATTAAATTTATTTAATCCGATGCACTTCTATTTTTATAATTAACACGTATTTATTTTCAACTTACCGTTTGCCGCCAAAACGGCGAATACAACGAGGATATTTTTCGAATTCATGTTCTTTTTTTGATAAATATAAAAGATGAGATGACACGATTGCGATGCTTCCTGCCTCGGCCGCCGGCGTTTATATACTACTTGTGGACTTCTTTGCACGGTCCGTTTTCAATGGGCTGAAGCGTCATCGGTACGAATATTAACCCTCCGATGCTTGCAGATACCCCGGTCGCGTCAGTAACGACTGATTTTTTCTATATGGGTACCATTTTTACGTCTTACAATTCATATTAGATTACAATTAATACGCAATTGTGTAGTTACTACCTACTGGTGGCTCTATGAGCTTTATACCTCACGATCCCCCAATACTGCGCCGTTTAAAAAAAAAATAAAAAATCTTGGCTTTCCTCTCTTTCTCCTTCCTTCGACTTTCCCTTCTATGATGGTCTTGATGAATTCATCGTGTCGTAACAGGTGCTCCAATATATATCCTTTTCTGCTTTCGATGGTGCTCAATAGGCACCGCTTTTATTAAACTCTATTTAAGACCTCTTCGTTGGTTACTTTTTCTGTCCAGCTCATTTTCTCCATAACATATTATTAATATGCGTAGATCATCTATTGAAATAGGACAAAATGAGGGCAGGGGATTTTTATGGTCAGGGAGGTGAAAGCTATTCACGACTTTTACTCGTCTTCTACTCGGTTTAAGTAATTCATGCTAATAGAGGATGCAAAGTAATTTATTGCATAAAGCAGAAAATAGAGGACTAAAGAAACTAAAAAGATCCAGCAATGTGAGTTATAAGGAGCCTATTGTTACAATTTACAATCAAGGCAATTTGCAGAGCTTGCCATCGTGGTTGGTTGAATAGAGTTTGAGACTTGAGAAAATTAATAAATAGTACCTAAACTAGATATCGACAAAGCGCAGCGTACTTGCATTAAGTTCAAATTTGCGCTATGACCAATTTGGTCGAAAATACTTAATATCAAGTATTTTTTGTACTTAATTTTGATAATCTCAAGCAAAGACGCTTCTTAAAATGTTTCTTAAAACCATTTGTTTTCCGAGAACTTGGTGACTTGTTCAACGTTATATATATATACAACGATATTTGTCTAACTTATAATTTCACGGTTGCTATACGATGTACCTAATGTATACCGTTGAATACTTAATATCGACATTTCGGATAAAGTTAACCAAGCCAGAGGAAGGAGGCGGCTTTGAATACGCGCGAAAGATCGATTTCCGATATATTTTGAATTACGCGCCTTTTTCTACTGACAAAGTTTTTGAGTTTGCCGGAGTATATAATTATCTGCTTTATATGCCTACGTAAAATGCTCTTTCTAGAAGTACGCAACGAATAACTTTTTTGTCTTGATTTCCCCAGTGGATTGTGACATATTCCCGTAGCAATTCATCGAATGGGATTCTACAAATATTAAGTTCCTTTCACACTCACGAACTCGTGCTCTCGAGGGCTCCTGGCATTTTGCCCGTTGTACCTGTTTGTCTTGCCTAATAAATAATAAACTAAACAAATTAATATATTAGTAACGGCTTCCACGAGTCTGAGGTCGATAATATTTTTTTGTATTAGGATTTTTTTTAATAAATACTGTCAAATAAAGTAACGTTCGAATGCCAGGCGGTAGCCTGCGCTATAACCGCGAAAAACGAAGTTCGGAAATTGCGGGCATCTTTCTCTGTCACTCTAATTACGCCTTCATTGGAGTAAAAGAGAAAGATCCCCGCAATCAGCGAATTTCAGTTTTTGCGGAAGGCCCTCTGGCACCGTGCAGTCCACATGGATTATGGCCGCGCAAAATGAAGACAAATTACATGTGAAATTGTGGAGCGACAACGAAGAAGTAATGCAGTAAATTTTAACAATAATTAATGTTACTAATTATTACATTGAAATTAATTAAAAGTAATAAAGTTAAGCTACCGCGCGCATTAACAGGGTTAACGGAGAGGTGATCTCTTAACGCTATTGTCATCTGATGATGCAATTTATTCGGCTAGTTATTAAAACACACCATTGATTAGATCCATAACAATCAATATAACCAGATAGGTATAATAAACATATGTTTTATAAGGGTGTTATAGTGGTGATGTCAGGTCAGGTTTGACTTTCATTCAAAGATTAGCTTGGGCGGTGATTTTTTCCTATACAGTTGAGATCTTGGAAATGGTTGGCAAAGTATAAATTAGTCGTTGTGATATAAGTAAGTGGGTTAGAGATCCAGGAGACTGATTGGTGTGTTATTAAGACAAAAATCCGGAGTATTCCCAAAAAGTTACGATTACCTACACAGTTAAAACGTGGACAATATTAGTCAAAAGCTTTTGTGCTTATGTAGCATCTAATGATTTTACGACACATTTAAAATAAAAGTAGTGAAAACTTTACGTGGAAATGGATTCAATCAGAAAATTAGGCTTTTTTTTATAGCCTTTAATATTGGGTAGTTTGTGTAAGAGATGTGAACCTAGTTGTTGTGTATGGTATAACGGTATAATCCACCTGTCAATATGTTTATGGTGAATTACAGGAATTTACAATGAAGCCTGTTAGATAGTAGATGAGATGAAAGTGTAGATAGTTAGATAGAATACTCTTTATTGGCACACCTAAGTAAAAAGATACAAGAAAACAAAATAAACAATTTATTAAATGTAGAGACAGACAACAGGCGGTCTTATCGCTAAGAGCGATCTCTTCCAAACAACCTTTGGGTAGCGGAAACGGAGAAATTAATCAAAAAAGTGGGTGTTGCTAAATGTATTATATTGTATATTTACGGCTTTCTAATGAAAACGGTCACTATACCTCGCGCATCGAAAGACAGTTCCATTAAGTCTAATTTGGCGGGGCTTCACTGACAAAATAATTAAAGAAAGATGGGTTTACCGTATTTTCATTACTCAAACTTCATAAATACTTTCAGTGAAAACTATAGCGAACATAAAAAATCTTCTCTTAGTAAAAAGATGTACAAAGCGCTGCAAAGGTACTCCCTTATGCTTGTAACGTACATGATACTTACTAATATGTAGTCCCCGTTTGCCCTATTTTGACAGAATGGTAAATAAGAAACCTTACATTGAGCATGACCTGACATGATCTTGGCCGATTTATTAGTTAAAACTAAAAATTATTAATTAAGTAATCTGAGCTAACTACAGCTCTGAAGCTGAAGATCCCGGGCTTTCAAGCATCAAAACCCTGCCAATGGTTTCATTATCCCAAGTTCTAAAAAGTCTTATATCCCTATTTTACACCCAAGATATAACCCGACAGATTTTAACCACACATTTCTGAGGCCGTTAGGAGCAAAAAATATTATTTGACTTTTGGTCATAAAATCGTTACATAAATTCGGCATTTTGATTTACAGATCATTTTACTAGTTTCCTTTAAAACTTTAATGTCTGTCAATAGGTATGTTTAAATCAAGTCAAATAGTGGCGGCGTCGAAGCCAAAAAAGGGTTTTTGCCTGAGTTATTACAGAAACAAATTTTGACAAGAATTGAAGACCGATTTCAAAAAAACTTTATGTAACATTTTAATCTCTAAATGCGGTCAAGAATACACCATTAAATCTATCGGGTTATATGTACAGAGTGAGCAATGTGGGTTGGAAGAAATTTCAGAGGTCATTAACTTTGAGCCAACGAATCGGACGATTCTTAATACCAATTTTGAAATCCGATCGGCCCTCAATAGTGGAATTCCGTAATTAATACCGGTTATTGAAGATAACCATTTAAAAATCATTTTTTTAAGGTAACATCAGTTAAATAGTCATTCAAAATGGTCCGTTTTTAATATTTTGTTACGTTAACAGTATTTTTTTCATTTCATAATGTTGATAGTTATCGTAATAATTTTATTTTTATATAAAATTGAACTAAAAACATCCAATACCAAAATTCCGATAATTCGATATTGATCCTCTTCAATTCCGGTATAGAAATATCGTAAAAATCTGTTCGGTATTCGTATTTAGGAATTCCGGTATTCTTGTCCTAAATGTATCACAGACTGTGAGCCGAGAGCGTGTTCAAATTTTAATAACAGGTTCTGAATAAGATCTAAGTAATCCATAACTAATCCAGATCTAATTCTAACCTGTTATCAAAATCGGAATACGCCTGTAACATACTTTTCTAATGTTTAACTAGCGATTAATTCAGTAATTTTTATGGAAGGTGGAGTTAAGGAATGAAATCTCCATGTACCAAAAAGTGTTATCAAAAAATCTTAAATAGGTGGCGCTCTAGCTACCTAGAATACTTGGACAAAAAAATCAAATCATAGACAGCGCACTTCACTCCGTCAATACACCTAGTTTCTTAGCTACTCTAGCGCTACTCTGGAGAGATTTGGAACTATTATTTATAGCTGACAGCTGGACACTTTTGCAACAGTTCTGCCATAAGAGATTTCACTCCTTTTAATTCCACACTTCATAGTAATTTTGGAATTGTGCCACCCGCATACTGACATATGTCATTACATTACTAATAAGTAATGTTGATTTGAACTAAAATTTAAATGACGTTTGCAATAGTAATAGACAATAGAATATTAGGTTACATTTGTTTTTCATTAAAAAAAATAGCTTTATATGCAAACAGAGGCAAGAATAGCTTTTTGAATCTAACGAAGTAACGGTAATTTTTCTATGAAATGGATTTCGGGAGAAAACGGTTTACACTGACTAAATCTTAACAAATCACTTTGATTTTGATGTCGATCGCTATAATTCTAGGTTAGGTGTCGCTTTTTTGGAACAAAAAGTTTTTTTTGCAAATAAAAAAAAAGGAAATCCTATAAACCTAGTTTTTTTTAAATTGTGTCAATAACTTACTAAAAAATCATGGAGAATGGAAAATAGTGAGAAGTGGAAAAACATTTTCTCTTTTTGTATAGACAATCACGTGGTATACTTTCCTCTTAAGCATACCTCTCATAAGCATACCTCTCGTAAGCATACCTCTCATAAGCATACCTCTCATAAGCATACCTCTTATAAGCATAACTCTCATAAGCATACCTCTTCATAAGCTTTCCTCTTAATTAATTCATATTCATAGAAGGCTATGAATATGAATTAATTATTGTATTAAGAAGAAACCTTTTCAAACCATACCACAAAACTTGCAAATAAATTAAAAGTGGATTTTTTTAAACCGCAAATGATTCGTGTAAGTAATCCTTGTTTCAGCGTTTGTGCTACTTGAGAGGTCATCAGTTCATATCCGGGTCGAAGGACCATTGCCTAGGGCCAAAAGAGCCATGGCCCGGGGCGACAGGCTGCAAGGGGTGACAAAACAGGGTTTTTTCTTATATGAGATACAGTGAGCCGCGAAATTGCATGGAGCAATTATGAATGAATTCATTGATAAAGTCGCCATGCACTTTTAACTGCTGATATCATCACTAGACATATAAGTTTTTGTGGCAAAATAAAGTGATTGACAAAATCATATATCGACATGTCTACATATTATCGATGTTACCTTAGCGTTATAGATATTTTTAATATTGTTTAAAAAGATAGCTACCGCGAAATACACAACACGTTCGATATCTTCTTTGATACACCCATTCGTAGTTTTCTTATTTTTTGACACTATATTCTACAGTTTACGTTTTTATTTTTAAATACTTAATATATGTAATAAAGAAATTATAGTCGGATTTGTAATTTATTTGCTTTCTTAGAATTTCCCGGTAAATGAAAGCAACTAGAATTTTCATCTTTTAATTATTCATCTATGACTGACTTATCGATGTTTCATTTTCTCAATCACTCGTTTTTGCCACAAAAACTTCTATGTCTGCTCATCACTTAATGGGGCGGCGAATCTAACTGGCCCGGGTTGCCAAATCTTTAAAATACGCCGTTGCCTAAAGTGAGACCAGAGATCGTTACCGGTATAACTAAAAGAACACGTAGCATTCTAGTACTCTAAATATTTATAAAACTCCTGAGGCCGCAAACTTACAATCTCTTGGCAGTCCCAAGAAACTCTCAGGCCGTGCGAGCACTAAGTAAGACTCTTGAACCCGCTTCTGTCATGGGCACCAGAAAGTGATATTTTTGCAACTCCCTGTGCAAATATATGTCAGACATATCAGATGTATTGTGAAACTCTGGATGTCATTTGATTTTATTATGTTCCTGTTATTTCTTGTATATACTTTGTCTTCAATTAATTAATTTGTATAGTGCCTTAGTTTTCACTGGAATGCTGTACAAATTTTGTATGTAACAATAAATAATAATAAATAATTTCTGTGATATTCTAGATTGGTATTTAGGTAAGGACGATTTATCAAAATACCTCAATCAGCAAAATTGTACAACTTTTTAAATAATGAAATATATATATATCCCTCCACCTACAGAGAATGTAAAATTAAAATAAAAAAACTGGTTAAATACTAAAAACTATGTTGATATGGAAAATCTATTTAAATCATAATCTAATATAAATCAATCAATGCACCATTCCCTTAACACACACACACACATACTCACACACACACACATACTCACACACACACACACATACTCACACACACACACACACATGCGCGCAAAACACTTAAAAGTGGCTCTTATACTTGAACATTTAAAATTACATTAGTTACTTTGCTACTTGCATCTTAGTTTAGTATTACATAGTTTACTTACATATTAATTGTTTAGTTTATACTTTGTAGCCATCATAGTTTTGCTTTTAGCTTCTAGGTAATCACTAAGGAAGAGCGGTCTTCCTTAACACAGGTATTTCTATACTTAACTAGTTGACTACGGAACCCTAAAAAGGGACACCAACCTGTATTTTGTTAAATATGCTTGTGAGAGAATAAATCATTTTTCATTTTTTTTTTTCACCGAGATACCGACATTGAAAACCTGCTAATTTGTATGAAAAATAATATTAGGTAATACGAGTATTAGTATTCGATCCCTGAGTGTGACATTATTTACTAAAATTATGAAATCAAAAGCACTAGTGGCCTAGCGGTAAGATCGTGCGACTTTCAAATTCGTACCAATGAGTTTTTCGGAACTTATAAGTACAAAATATCATTTGAAATCATTGTGAGGAAACCAGTATAATCCCAACAGGGCCTAGTTTACCCTCTAGGTTGGAAGGTCAGATGTATATCGCTTTCGTAAAAACTAGTGCATACGCTAATTCTTGGGATTTATTGCCATGTGGACCCCAGGCTCCCATAAGCCAAGCCGTGGCAAAAAAAAAATGACAACGCGAGGAAGATGATTAAATCAAGAGCACCATATTACATTATTTTGTGCTATGGATATTTTACAGAATGGAAACTTACTTGCTCCCTTTTAATATTAATAATTGTATACCACGATGGTTGCAAACGAGAGCGTACAACAGGCTTGATCTGCAAGCTGTCATCACAGCATTCAGCTTGCAACTTCAATGATGTCGGTGTCACAAGCGCGTTGCCGATCCTCAGTAGTTAAGAGGGAAGAATAGCTTTTTGAATCGAAGGAAGTAACGGTATTTTTCTATGAAATTCCATTTCGGGAGATAACGGTTTCCACTTACTAAATCTTAACAAATCACTTTGATTTTGATGTCGATCGCTTCGGCATAATATATTGTAGGTTTCTAGGTTTCGCTTTTTTGAAAAAAAAATTTTTTTTTTTGTTTTGCAAATTTTGAAATAAAGGAAAACCTATAAACCGAGTTGTTCATTGTGTTAATAACATACAAAAAATTATAGAGAATGGAATATTTAGAAGTGGAAAACCGTTTTCGCTTTTTATATGGACTCGATGTCTCTTTCCGGTATAAGTACTTCCCAAAGTGCAAAGAACATATTGGACGAAATATTTATTTTGAAACAAACACACCTTGACTTTCGAAATAGCTTTGACATAAGTAAATATAAAATACACTAACCATACTGTGGATGATTTAACACATAACCACAGAACAAATAATCACATTATTACTTTGGCCCTTAAATTTTAAGAACCTTTATTACTAATATTATATAGGGACCGTGCGCGTTGGAAGGTCTGCCATCTTGTGGTCTGAATCGGAACCATAAACATGCACAATTACACGTCAAGTGTTTTCTTGTGCATAGTAGGTTCTGCCATCTTGTGGGCTACATCGGAACAATAAACATCACATTTACGCTTCGCGCCAAAAATCTGACAGCTCCTGTGCTGCCTCCTACAGTTCATGCACGCTCCCTATACGTGCACAAAATACGATTATCCACACCTGATAATACCACAAAGTAAAATTAAAAATATGTAGGTAAGTAAAAGGAAACACAATGGATATACCGGGTGTGGTCTGTAACAGGAGCAAAAAATTAAACTGTAGGCTGTTACTACTCAAACTGACCAACATTTGTTCAGCAACTTTTGAAAATAACTTTTATTTTTAGAAAACTTTAAAGTTTATTCTAAGACGCAATGTATTGCGAATTGTGTTATGTTTATCAACGTTCAACGTCAATTACACTGATGACAGCGTACATTGAAGGTAATATTTAATTTGTATGAAAAATAGGAAATCTAAAGAATTCATAATTTTCAAAAATCGCTGATCAAATGTTGGTAAGTTTGAGGAGTACAGCCTACAGTTAAATCTATTGCTCGTGTTATAGGCCACACCTGGTATACAGTGGTGTTATGGCTCCTCTACACGATGGCCCAGCGTAGGCCAGTCCAAGGGACGCATTTATGCGTTAGAGGGAGCAAGTGATATTGCTATCTCATTCCACCGCATAGCCGCGTCCCTTAGACTGGCCTACGCTGGGCCATCGTGTAGAGGAGCCCTTACAAAACTAGCTTAAATCTAAAATAGGCCCTTAAGGCATTGTACCAAGGATGCTGGCGGCATTTCCTCGTTATATCGCAATACTGATTACGTTGTCCAAGGAAGCCACCAGCTCTTCGGTCACCAATTACGTCAACCAGATGCTTCACGATTTCTGCAAAAAACTTGTGCTGGCTGGGACCCCATGGACCTAGAGTTTCAACGTACCTTATCCATACCTTAGTACGGAATCTTGAATCTGTTATCATTTCACTGTGTTTATACGTTTAAACCTTTTAAATACTATTCATTAGTCACCCCATTGTGACATTGTTTAATATTGTTGAAACTCTCCTGCCCGAATGACGGCTGACCGAAAACAAAAACTATATTTTTATTGATTTTTAACCGCTACAAATAATCATCGCTCTTCTCATTCGTTCAACGGCAAAAATTGCCGCCAAAAAAACCACGGTAAATATTCCGGGTTACGAATTTGAGCCTGTTGCTGTTACAACAGCCGGACCCTGGTGCAGCGAGGTGTGCGAGTTGTTCAGGGAACTGGGTCGGCTGCTGAAAGGGAGGAGTAACGATCCCCGTGGCTTGTCTGACTAGTCTTCGTCGCCATGGGGACTTTTGGACCGGGCATGGCATGGCACAGAACGGGTTTATGTTTACCTATTTGTAATGTATTCATTTTATTCAAATGAGTTATTGTTTTTATTAATTTTTATTAATAGGGTCGATCAACTTTTTTATGTCATCTCGTGTCTCAACAAAATAATAAATCATATCTTTCAAAACTATGCATTTTTGTAATTTATCAGATATATAATTGGGTGAATCAACTTTTTTTGTTTTGTTATCCTGTCCCGTTGTCCAAGGGACAACAGTGGCACAGTTTGTTTGAAGAGACGTTGTATGCCGTTCTATTAACATGCGTAGTAGAGGGCCCATTATGGACATTGGTTATAACGACCACAAAAACGCAAGTTTAATACATTTAAGTACCATAAAATCAGTATTTCAATGAACTTTTGTCCCCTGGACAACTAATCGTAACCATGGCAACGAGTGACGCTAAAAAGTTGATTCTCCCAATTATAAAAAAACTATTTGTGGGAAAGTATATTTTTATTTTTCCTTTATTATTTTATATAATTCGTTTTAAGTTGAGTATTATTTATTTTTAGATTTAGGCTTTAAGACTTTTAAGTCTCTATAAAAAACTATCATACATTTTTTTATAATGCCATTTCATATATGACATATGATTTTGTTATATTGTGATTTAAAATAAACTGTCATTGATATAATGCCTATTGTAAAATCATATTTTTGAACGAGTATGACCTAATACTTAATACAATTTTATCAAGTAAAAATACATATATCGTATAATGTCTTTTGTCATACCTATTTAATTTTATGATAAGTTTTACATATTTTTTGTAAAAAGTAATACGCAGACCGTATAATTAAGTACAGACTATCATCCCACCTTACCCAAATTTTCAAATCTTACGAAAACCACTTTTTTGCTAGGTATGTTATTCTACGGGGGGTCGAAGTTCTAACCTAACCTAACCCTCCTTTTGCTTGGTAGTTGGGCAACAATTATTTTCGTTTTCTTATTTCTGACCACTCTGTCACGCGTGTTTCTATGTCTTCTACCAATAAATAAAAAAAGTTGAGTTCTATTGCATGTCTTTCTAGCTGCAGCTGCAGATTACATTTTACATGAGAAAAATTAAAAATAAAATATAATTTCATACAAAAAGCTCCACTCCATCACCTTTTTTAGGGACAATAAACAAGACAACGAAACGCGTTGGTTCACTCATTCTGAGCTTAAAACGATGAAGTGCTTATCATATTATATTAGAATTTTAGTACAGGCTCCAAATAACTGAAAATATCTCTTGGCAAACTATATTTGTCTCTGAGAAAACTACGATGTCCCTAAATTACGTACATTTCGCATTTTTCTGAAGAAGATAAATAAATAAATTGGATTTTTATTATTTTTTCTCATCGTGTGATTGCATTGACATATCTTTAAGATAGAACATGCATGAATGCGTTTTTTAAATAATATAGAAACTTTCCATGGATTTAGTGTCATTAGTTACCCAGGAGAAGTATGATTACTAATTTACAGGATCTCCCCATTTTTGAATTACCATTTAATTTAAGAAAAGCGTTTGTGTTCTTTTATATAGTAGACAATCATTTCTCTCGATTAAATGAAGTTTTATTAGATAAATCGTGGGTAACCCAGGGGACACGCTTTGAGTCATCGCAACATAATAAACAGCAAAAGTTTTCAAAATAATAATGATGAATAATGAAATAATTATGAATGAACGGCATATTTGCATAGAAAAATGGAATTATAGTCAAATGTATAAAAACAAATAAGACTTCAAAAGTTTTTTTATTAATCGTTCTCAATGACATAAAAAAGTTGATCGGCCCAATACACATGTGTAACGTAAATAATCAGATTGACATATAAGTAGTAAGTAGATTGTAGTGATCAAATGTGTTGATGTTTTGCAAAATTGCAATGTTTTTACCTCGTTAAGAGGAAACAGGAGGGTCGATTATCCATAAAAATGTAGTCCCCATTTTCCTCTCTGGATATTGACATTTAAGGTTTTTTTTTACATAATTTGATGTATATTAACCATAGCTATGCCGCTACGTTTGACTTTTTTCGATTTTTGTATTATTATATAAATTAGGAGCGAAAAACAGATTTCATACAAAAATTTAAATGCTTCTAACTCCTATAATAATTAAAAAATCGAAAAAAAAAAACAAACGTAGGGGCATAGCTGTGGTTGATATACAACAAATCGTGTCAAAATATTTTCAATAATGCTAATATCCGGAGAGGAAAATGAGGACTAGGTTTGTATGAAAAAGTGATTTCGTCTTATTATTATTAGGTAATAATAATTAATTAATTAATAAAATCGTAATTTCGTCTAATTTAATTATTTTAATTGATGACGTCTTATGCAATTCAATAGCATATGCTTATCTGTTAGAAGACCATATTTATGACATGATGAATCTTTCTATTGTTTTCTATTTTTAGGGTTGGCATACCTCTAAACTTTTTTTTGACCGACTTTGATGTTGGTTGGTGACTTCAATTTTAATTTTGACCTCCGACTTGCAATAAAAGAAAATTGGAAAAAGAATGCGTGTCAAATATGTAAAGCCCTGTTTCTGTAGGTATACATAGTATCTTAATTACAGTTTTTTTATCGTTTTATATGTTGGGTTGACTGATTGATGATTAAGCTTGTTCAGTCGCCATCAAATTCAAATATAATGGAGCGACCAAGGTGCTTTAAAATATCTGAATATAATAGTGGATTTGTTGAGGTTAGGGGTGAGGGGGCCGGGACGCAACTGCGGCGGTGAAGCTGTTGGATCTGGGCAGCTCTGGCGCTAGGGAACAGCAGCCCTTCCGCCCTCGCGTGACGAAGCACGGTCACTACACTTGGCTCCGCAGCTTCGGCTTATACCTTGGCTGCTATATCACATGGCGACTGTACAAGTACATCTCCTAGTGCTATATGTATTGCACCTGCATGTTTCCGCCACGGCAGACGATTTGGTGAAATATGTTCGCCAGAAGACCCGTTACGAGCTGAAAGTGTTCCAGATGCGATCGCGTCATTTATTTATTTATAAAAAAAGTACAAAATAATAATTTACAAAAAAAAATACAAATGGCGAACTTAACGCCTTGAGGTATTCTCTAAACTAGTGTCTCGAAACAGTTAATATGGTGCAGGATTGTAGAGAGTTGATATGAAAATAGATACAAGTCGAGACTACTATGATACTATACTTACACAATTATACATTTTAAATATACCTACATGTATTAAAAAGCAATGTATAAAAAGCTATAATTCAATATTCGTTATAACATATACAATTTTATAGACAAGTTAATGAAAAAGTCTACAATTAATGATAAAAGTAAATTTAAAACAAGGGTTTTATGAAATCAATGTACTTATATAAATAAACATACAAATATATATTGAGATACAGAGATGTGACTTATTTAAAATACTTGTAATAGATCCAAATACAAAATACCTATTTTGTATTTAAATACCTTTTTTTTTAAACCATTTTGTATATTATATTTGAAATAGTTTATTGTTGTCCAGTGGCGGATTAACCGAACAGCAGAAAAAGCATATGCTAAGGGCCCCGCGCCTAAGGGGGGCCCCGCGCTCCGACCCTGACCATG
The DNA here is from genome assembly GCF_033807575.1 of Cydia pomonella. NCBI lineage: Eukaryota > Metazoa > Arthropoda > Insecta > Lepidoptera > Tortricidae > Cydia > Cydia pomonella. The sequence continues at coordinate 3,025,082 of NC_084710.1, read as the reverse complement.
CGATTTCGGCACGCGGAACCGGCCAAGTTCAAGTAGAACTCGCACTCCGCGGATCCTGTACTACCACATTTTATTTACAATGTATTTGTTTCGTAAGTCAGTAACAATATTGATCAATTATTATTATTTGTTATTATCCTGTAAATTTTTCTTTATGACGATACCAAATTTAAATAATTTTTAGGCTTACGCAAAGACCAAGAGCAGAGTTTAGCATTAAACCGAAGGTGCAGAGTGTCTCAAAACTTTTGTGCATGGCTAAGCTGCAGGAAACGGCAGAGCTCGTAAACGAACAAAAGAAGATACTTAAAAAGTACTACCCGTAGTAGGCCAAAGGACGCGGTCCTCTACGGCTGGCCGGGCGCCCGAAATATGCCGACTTGCTGCAAAGCCGTTATAAAAAGAAAACAGCGGGGCCCCTATGCAGGGCTTTGCATTCGCGTAGGCCGGATGTAAAGCCCTGCATAGGGCCCGATACCCAAATTATCCCAGCAAGTCGTACTTTCGAGCAAGAACTAAGGACAATACAATATTATCGACGATGATGATGAAAACCGAAGGTAAGGAGGAAACCTATATAAAAGATAGGAAATGTGATAAGATAACACATCTTCATTAAAATTAGGCTTTTTGAAAATGGCAAAAAAAGAAACAAATAAAAAAATCGGAATTCCTTAAAATAAATAAATAAGAAAAATACTATGGATTTTAAATGACATCATATACCTATAGTTCGTGTCATCCACGAAGACTCGCCCCGCCCTTCTTCCTAATCGCTTATAGTACAAATCTGCAACTTTTTGCCAATGTAGTAGTTATGTCTACCAATTAATGTGTATAGACAGAACTACTATTGTAGTAAGAGGTTGCATACCACACTTGTAAGTACTATAGTTTTCATTGAAAGTATATATTAAGCTTTAATTTTTTTCTTTCGGAGCGATTATTTCCGAAAATAATAACTTTGTAAAAAAAAAAGTTTTTGAAGACCGTTATTCGTTTTGAAAGACCTTATCCAACCATACGCCACACTGTAGGGTCAAAGCAAAAAAAAAATTTAGAAAAAACATCCTAATTTTTTTTATAAGTAGTTTTTATTTTACCGTACTGTCGCAATGCATAATTTATGTATCCATGCCAAATTACAGCTATCTAGCACTAACGATCACGGAGCAAACCCTCGGACAGACGGACATGGCGAAACTATAAGATACACTGCATAACATGTTACAAACTAATCAAGAACTAGTAAAAAAAAATTAAGACATCGTAAAAATGTTGTGATGGTACTGAATCCTCGGGGTGCGAGTCCGACTCGCACTTAATCTTTTTTTTTTCAAACCAGGGGGCCCCGCGAGCTATTGTGCTAAGGGCCCCGCGCCTTCTTAATCCGCCCCTGTTGTTGTCCTATTTTCTATTTTTAAAATACAAAATACTTCTTTACACGAGCTTATTGTCAGTGTCTTAGAGGCGTGTACATTTTTGGTATGTTGGTAATATTGTTGTTTTTGGTATGTATATTTGTTGACTCGACTTTACCATGCATTGAATTGAATTGAATGTGTATTACTGTGATTTATTTAATTGAATAAATAAACTATATGTATATACCTAAACATTTTTTCTACATTTAAGAAATCCTATAACTTGGCGAATCCAATACGCCAGTATAGGATTCTCAAGCCTCTCTGCAAATACCTCCAGGATTCTGTTGTTACTGCCGCTACGCCTGCCCATCGAGACGATTCTCTTTCGTATAGGTAACCGCGTGAAAATCGTCTGTATGGGTCTCGATGTTCTCGGCAAACGTGCGCGATCATTACACACATCGAAATTTAATAATTACTCGTAGTAACCATAACGTAATAAACAAGTAATTAAAAACATATTCACGTAAAATGTTATTTATTAATCAGTATAACTAAAACTCTCATTATTATTCTCATAGATGGAATGATCGATGCAAAAAAATCTATTCAAATGCCGAAGTTAAAGTTACTGTCGTAATTAACGTCAGTCGTCATAAATACTCTTAATTTTAATACAATGTGTTAAACATAAACACTGAATTGGGGGATGGTCTAAGAGACGGGTAAGAGCGAATTTAACGGAGGTACTTACAAACGTTTAACCTCATCAAAGTTATTAATAAAATAAAATAATTGAGCCCATTGTAACATCAGTGTGGAATGTGCCATGTCGTCTCGCCATCTCCTTTCCCTCCGCCTGCCCCCACGCTTGATACTATTTTACCTAAATCTGCATGACTTATTTAAGTCTAGATATATGGACCTGTATATATTAGCCTAAGATCTGTTAGTAATATATCTATTGCAAATAAAGATTTATGATAAAAAAGCGCCAGCGCCATCGTGTGAATAAATGCACAGGTATCCATTTGTGTCATACAAACGCAACACGCAACGCAACGAATACGTATCTCATAGGTAAGCGTGCTCCACCGTAGACCGCATCATCACTTACCATCAGATGTGATCGTGGTCAAACGCCTGCCTATCCTCCATAAAAAAAACGCGTTTTTAACGCACGTTAAGCGCTCGTGCGAATGAGGCTTTACTGATGCACAGTCTTGCTCCACAAAAGTTAACTGTCGTGGCAGTGTGCACCTTATGGTGTCCTTACGAGTATGTTACCACGTCACTCCGCTACCGCCTGTGCCTCGTTGAACTGATTAATTCCCATCATGCGCGCGCGGCGTCCGTCTTGGATCGCATAAATCTGGCCGTCAGATTGTTAATGCGTTAAGTTACGACTTGTCTGAAGGCGCTATGAGCCCTTTGGGGCGGGGCCCGACATGGTGGCTACTGACACAGTACGTTTTATTTTATTACACTTTGAATGATGAGATCGTTGGTAGCTTAGCTTTGGGCTGCTGAGGGCCTACCGCGAATCACGTTCGAAGTGTTGCCTCTCTGTCGCATTTGTAAATTCGTCCGTAAGTGTGACAGGAAGGCAACACGTTGAAGGTGTTTCGCGGTAGGCCCTCTGGCCGGTGGCCGCTTTCGGATGAAAGGAGCGCCTTAGCGTTCTTTAGCTCGTTGGGTGGACGATATTCGGAAGACTGCTACTTCTGAATCAGATTAGCACAGGGCCGGGGCAAAGTGAAGTACTTTAAAAGAGACCTGTGCTTAGCAGTGGACAATAATATGCTGATATGATGGTGATGGATATGAATATGAAATGAAGTAAGAAGTATCATTAAGTAGTGGACGGCGTACGAATCCATTCCAAAGAATAACCGCAAATAGATGTACTGTTTAGCCATTTCGCACACGTATACTAGAGGTCGAAACTAATTTTTTGACCCGTAGCTCTTAAAAAGAACCCTTAGGAGTGTTGAGTAATTTTTTTTTAATAAAACAAAAATATTTTTTAAAACGTACCAAGTTTAGATTCCTCCAGATACGATATGGCTATGGCTGCTTTTTTTTGTACAAAATACCACAAGTTATACTTGATATCCTCATATCTAACCCCATGAAGGCAATTTTGAAAATATAAATTAATTTAGTTTTTTTTTTTAATTAGATGATGGTAACTATTTTTTTTGTGGGAAACTATAAAGATTATTTAGAAAAAAAATACTATAGAGATTAAATATTCAGACCAGACAGTACAAAACTGCAAATAGTATATCTTAGGGAGGTCGCTCACGGCGTATGTATATGTATCAAGTATTGCGATGGTAACGGTGCAGAATCGTGTTTACGTTTGCGAGGGTATAGGATAAGACCAGCGACAGCATCGTGTCAGATGGCCTACCGCGAACCACGTTCGACGTGTTGCCTCCCTGTCACACTTACGTACAAATGTATAAGTGCGATAGAGAGCCAACACGTTCAACGTGTTTCGCGGTAGGCCCTCTGTATCGTAGCCTTTTTACGACTGCCCTCAGAGCGGTTTCAGCCTAGCGTTTTATACGAGCGTCTGCTAACGCGCGTGTACTGTAAACCAAATGCAGGGAAAAGTAACATGCGTGTAAGCTTGTAAAAATCAAATGTAGGTAAATATAACGTGCGTGTAAACTCGTACCACCGAAACTACCGTATACGCGCAGAAAAATACGCTAGACTGAAACCACCCGTAGTCTTTATTAGGTATCTTCAGCTGTCTTCTTTTCTTAGTGAAAGAGGGTCAGCTCCTAGAATTACGAGTATGCTTTTATTAGGCAAGTATATCTTCATTTCTGTAGTAACAGTGGCCAGTAAAAGATAGTTTTATGACTACAGTACTTACGCTCTTGAAATATCAAAGGAAGGGCACGTGTGTTCTGCATTTCGAAATAAGTACGATTATAAACGCACTAAAAGTTACGGCGCCGGTTAGATAGAAGTTTATTGCTAGTGTTGCTGATATTTGGGCATTCCAGGGATGACGGCAAGAAGCCCGACACTGACAGGGCCAGTGTGGACACTAATTTGAGTTGATACCCTGGCACCGTCCCACGTTCTAGGCATTAAAGTTAGTGCTGGTCGAACACCGCAAAAGTCTCAAAACCCGCCAATATGCCGCATTAGAAAGCTGTATTATATATTTATATACCTGCCTATATGCGGTGTTTGGTTTGGGGGTACTGCGCGTCGACACTAAAGATTTATCGGAGGCTTGTGGTGACCAGAAGTATCGGTAGTCAGCCAGGCAATACGGCTATACGGCCAGCCTTCTGCCTTTCTCGTTGACAGTGATCTCGGCCACCTTTAATTTAAGTTTTCTGTATTGTTTCGGTCATTCACCTGCTACCAATATGTATGGAGAAATAATAAGTAATATAAACTAAATTATAAAAATAAGAAACATAAATAACAATATTGAAAAACCCCCTCCTATGAAAAGTCCCCCAGGTCTGTCCCCTGCGGAAGGGTGTCCATAAGGCTGGCTACGTTCCCTCGTTGAATAGCGATGTCTATTCTCTGGCCTAGAAATGAGCTAGCCTTAGGGTCACCCGTAGTCTCAAGCAATTTTATTTAAAATTCTTGTCCCAGTCTGAAAAAAATATTGTCTAGTAAAGTTGCGTAATTTTGGGAGGGGAAAGCGTGGAGCCAGAAGCCAGATTAGTGTCGGGAAGAGGCAAGAAGGCGGGCTTTTCGTGTGCTGGATTGCGCTGAATTTAGAAACCAGTTTTGTACTTGGTGGCAGAGCGGTTCGTCCCAAAATCGCTGTATTCACTTTTCGGTCGGCATTTATAGGACAGGCCAAACGCCATGCATTTTCTGCTTCCGACAGGTACACTACCTCGAAGTCACGCAGTGTATTGTTTGATTTTTTTTCTCGTTAAGTAAGTATTCAAGACGTAACTTCACATATATTATAAACTAGTTTAGTCCGAAAACTCAGCTACTTTCTACTAAATATGTATTAGAAAGTACGAAAAATGGTTGTAGTACTTTTGAAAATTCAGCCCCTAATAACCCTAACCTAACCCTATAAGGGGTTTAAAGACTTTAAAGTGGGTTTCGGAAACAAATGCGCCGAAGTCGAACGCGGTCGAAGTCATGGGCTTCATGGGTTGGGGAAGTCATGGGTTTGAATGTAAATCAAACACCGACATCGTTTTGTACAAGCAGTGTTGTTGAGGATCATTTCACTTCATGCCATCATTACCTTACCTACCTCAAGTAAGTACCTCAACCAAAACAGACCAAAATAAACGCCTAGATTTGACGGAGAGATACGATACAATGATAATCCACATTCCAAATAAGCACGATCAAATTCATGCAACAAGATATATGTGTGCGATCTCGTATGGACGACGCGCAAGGCGCCAGACAGCTTTTAAATAAAAATATGGCCGTGTTACGCATGCTAAACTGGATTTAAGGGGAAATATATATGATAGATTTTCACCAAACTCTTTTTCCGTAGAAATGATACAAATTGAAAAACAAGTAAACTAGTGGCTATGTGAGCTATAGACCTCACGAGCATACACACACATCCTCCGCCGTGGGACTCTGCGCGCCTCGTGAGCACTTCCCAACTAGTTCGTCATAATTAATAGGTACATTGGGAAATATCCTCTGATGATAAAAATGCCAATGTAGACAAGCATATATTTTATCTCTTGAATAAGTTTTTGCCAAAAATATTTCGCTGATTGTACTTTTCTATCCCCTGGCAACGAAAAGGTACTCATCGAGACAATTCTAACAACCCCAAACACAATTACGTTGCGTTGTTTTATCACCGAGTTCCTATGGCTACCTCCTGTGTTCATCATCAGATCAGCTCGATGCCATAATGTTGCATTGTCACCGTACTTAATTTTCAGCATCTTCGGATACCAGGAAATGGGTCAAATTTAACTTGCAAGATTTGACCGGTACAGTCAGCATCAAAAGTAGCGGATCAAATAACGCTTCATAAGTATCTACTGTAATAGCTTAACAAAAAGTGATGTCTTTAATATAGAACAACTAAGACTGTAAAAGATATATTTTAGAAAGAAGATTTATTTATCTACATTTGGAAAAGATTATACGGAATATCAGATACTTTTGGCGCGTTATTTCATCCGCTGCTTCTGATGCTGACTGTACATACATGGGTACATTGCAAGTTTGTAAAAAGCTTCACTTGTTCCATATAAAGTTTGGTAACCGTTTTTCTGGACTCGATTGAAAATTATTTGACCAAGGTGGAAATTACATACTTTTATAGTCGTATTTTCAAAGTTTTGACTATTAACTGACTTATCAGCCGCTTTTTCAAAATCAATGATGACAAATCTTGACGACAAAGTTAATCCCTTCTACTAGCTCAGCTCGAATAATAAGGTAAATAATAATTTATTGTTTTTTTACAGTTTTTATCCTTATTTGTGCTGAAATGTTGACGTGTTATTATGTATGGCACCGTGGATAGTGTACATGCAGCTGTTGGAATATATTTGCTTGAATGGACCGTCCATAATCATGTAATTATTGTAGATGAGCATAAATAAGTAAATATTTTTTTGTCGTAGGTATATAATATGATCCTTCTATCTGTTATGTAGATCTTATCAATAAGTATCCATTTATTGATATCGTCCTCCTCCTCGATTTCCAAGTTTTCTCTGTTTTAAAGAGTACATCGTTTGGTTCAGAAATTTTCTTTTTTTTTGCCTGTATGATCTACTCGTACCTTAAATTTGAATTATTTGGTAAATATGGCAAAATTGCAGTGGTGGCACTTGCTTCACAATCCGAAATTATATGGCAAGGTTTCTTGGTGATATTTATTTTTGCATGGTCTTTAATGTCCTTATAGTGCTACCTCGACCTAAAACAATATGATAATTGTAGTAATATTTAAAGCGTGCCAAACTAATGGTTACAATGCAAAATAACAGCTACATACCTTTTCCCTAACTGAATCTGGTTTATGAGTATGTTCTTTTTCAGTTTTTGACACGTTAGTATGTACATTAATATCATTTTGGATCGTTGTGATACGTGCGTTTGCATTTATATTGCGGCTCTCTTCTCTAATTCACATTACCAGCAATGTTTATTTTCTTGTATTCTATTTTTCCAAAATCCAATTTTATTAATTTTTATGCCATCTCTACTCGTACTCGTTGTAAACACTTTGAGCTCGTTATTTTCCATGATAATTCGTTACAGTTTCCCAACACAACTTTATACGCACTATAAAACTGGACATGAATAATTATTGAATGTAAAATCACTGCTTCCTTACATTAGTAGTAGAGATAGAAGTAGAGAGAGATTTAGAGAATTTTCACGGATATAGCAGTATAAATGGAGTAGGTATATAAGGCCATTTAGGGAGTATACAGGGACGGATAAAGATCCTAAGCGTGCGTGCATGACATCGCTGACAAAATGCAGGAGAGTATATTTTGCGATGGTATGGTCGCGTAAAGCCTTCTGACTACGTAGGAAATTTGGCACTACAACTTTCCATCTCAGGTCGAAGATCCAGTGGCAGACCCAGAACAAGATGGAAAGATGTAGTGGTAAAGGAAATGAGTGAGTGCAAGTTATCCGTAGGACGATGTCGTGGACAGGGCGAAGTGGAGAAGGTTAAGCAGGAAAGCTGACACCACCACCATGTGGGATACATAGCTAAGGAAGAGAAAGAGGCAGGGTACACGAGAATTTAGGGCCTGAGGAATAACTTAGTCTAAAAGCCGTTTAATCGTTACCTACGTAGTTACCCAAATTGTTAGTTTGACGTCATATATTAATTCAGCCTATTATAAATGGAATACGTTAAAGCTTTTACGAGCATGTTGCATCATTGGGCGTGGCGTTAGTATTAACATGCACTGCGCCCACCCGTTTTACGAGTGTCCCGTCTATCTGTCAAGTTATTCGCTGTCGGAGATTTATGGCGCGGGGCGGGTGCTCCATTGTTGGCCCGGGCGATAGCAGAAATATTACGGGGTAGAAGAAGTGCTTCTCAATTCTCAGATTAGTTAATGACAAAATCGAAAAAACGCTTAGGTTACATACGCTTAGAGTCAAATTATTTTTCAAACATTTGTTAGGGCGATAATAATCTACTAAAATTGTTAACGCTACAAGGGCAGCCAGTGAAAGGGGGGGGGGGAGTTGATATCGCCTAGGGAGAGCAGACGCCGCAGAGGGGCATAAAATTTAGTTCTGGGGGGGGGGGGGGGGGGGGGCAGCTGCCCCTCTGTACCCGGTTACCTGAAATTACCTATATAAGTAAGACAATAGTTACGAAAAGTGAAGTGACTGTTTCCATACATTATTTAAGTTTATATAGCTGTCATCTTGACTAGGCCACACAGATTTCTAGGCCCCCTGGTAACAGAGGAACCAGTCCCGATTTACCCTATTACTAAAACTCCGCTGTCCGTCCATCTGTCTGTCTGTCCGTCTGTCACCAGGTATCTCATGAACCGTGATAGCTAAGACAGCTCGACAGTTGAAATTTTCAGAGATGATCTATTTCTGTTGCCGTTACAAATACTAAAAGGTACGGAACCCTCGGTGGGCGAGTCCGACTCGCACTTGTCCGGTTTTTGTTTTTCTTTAGTAGACAAGTATTTGATATTTTAGGTTTCCTACATACGATTCACGAACGTAATAAAACCGGTATTTTTTGTATGAAGAAAAAACCGGTTCCTTCCGAGCCTTGCTTGGGAGCCAGATTATCCACGGTAAAGGAAAACACCGAAGAAATCTGCGAAGAAATTCAATGGAGTGGAGTGTGAATGTAATCCGCATTGGGGACTATTATTAAGACGAAATTGGAGGACCCGCACGAAATCGCCTTTTCGTACACTTAGTCCTCGTTTTCTTCTCTGGATATTCACATTATTGAAAATATTCTACACATTTGTTGTATATGAACTACATTTTTTAGATTTTTTAATTGAGTATTATAAGAATTGGACCATTTAAAAACTTGTATGAAATCCTTTTTTCGCTAATAATTCAAATATCAAACATTTATTCAGCAAATAGGCCACAGGGGCACTTTTACATGTCCATTTTTACAAACAATAAATAAAATAAAAAAAACAATTACAAATATCGAATCTATGAAATAATAATTACTTTATTAGAGATGTATACTGTCTCTAAATGTCAAATTACACAAAAAAAAACTATGATAAAAAAATAAAACCATAAAATACTAAAATTCTTTAGAGATGTATAAGTCTCTAAGTGTCAGAGATAAAATATAAAAAATATATTAAATTATCCTTAGAGATGTAGAGGGTCGCCAAGGCTTGAATTCTTATATAAATAATTAAAAGACAAAAAAAATAAAACAGACAAGAACCGAATGAAGTGTCTCACGTTAATGTCACTCAAAAGTAAAGTTATATACTTTAACATAACCTGTACCTCGTGTAAGCTTAAACAGACCGGTCTCCACAAACAGCACCCGTTCACGAGTATGACGTGTATCTCAGCCATCGCCTCCCTCAACCTTCATTCGGGAAAGTGGCGACCCGATCAACGACGCCACCGTAAGTAAAGACTTTTTAGCGAGCATGACATGTTCAAGCTGCCGGGTTGTATTAATAAAAATATAATAAAAAATTGTGAGATACTACATTTGTGCTTGTAAGTTACATTAAAGACGGCATAGCGCCACATAAACGCGACTACATATTATTCATAAGGAGTGCCTACCTATAAAACTAAATTATAAATTTAAATTGACTTAGAGATGTACAGGTCTCTAAGTGTCCAAATCATTAAAATAGGTATTAAAATAAAATTGAATTTAAAATAAAATAAAATTTAAAATAAAATAAAATCTTAGAGGTGTATAAGGTCTCTAAGTGTCCAAAACTAAAATAATACAATCAAACGAGAACATGATGTTCTCTTGTGTCAGTTCTACTGGACGCTAGTATGGTTATTTCACAGAAAGAAAACGAAAACACTATTACTTACATTTTTATCATATTATCAAGATCAAGCTACTGGCTTAAAGGCATCCTTATCATCTATGAAATCATTCACAGCATAATACGCCTTACTTAACAAAGAGCTCTTAACGTGTGACTTAAATTTGTTAAGAGGCCAATTCACTATATCAGTGGGAACTTTGTTATAAAAACGTGTACAGTTCCCGACGAAAGACGTACTAACCTTACGGAGGCGGTGGGCGGGCACAGCAAGTTTATGCTTGTTTCTAGTGTTATAGTTATGGATATCACTGTTAAGCTTGAATTCGTTGATGTTTTTCCGAACGTACATAATATTCTCAAGTATGTATTGAGATGCAACGGTAAGAATGCTTGCATCTTTAAATTTCTCTCTTAGGGATACTCGAGCGCCCAGTCCATAGATGGAACGTACAGCTCGCTTTTGCAGTACAAATATTGTCTGAATGTCTGCCGCTTTTCCCCACAACAGAATTCGTACAATAATCAAAAGATCGGAAAAAGTCAAACGTAAGGGGCATAGGCATAGCTATGGTTAATATACATCAAATTATGTAAAAATATTTTCTATAATGTCTATATCTGGAGAGAAAATGGGGACTACGTTTCTATGGAGAAGCAGCCGACCCCTTTCGTCTTAAAATCCAAACCCTCTGAAAAAAGGAGCTGTGCCGGGTAGTGTGCGTGTGGGGCTGTGACGTAGGTATAATACGCTGGAGGTAATCAATAATGGTGACAAAAGAGAGGTATGGACATTGTGAATGTCATCTCATAGTGTTGTGTTCCTGCCGGTGAGTAAGGTTGCCAGAGCTGAACGAGGGTGCGGAGTGTTAGGGTCGGCAACGCGCATGTAACTCCTCTGGAGTTGCAGTCGTACATAGGCTACGGAGACTGCTTACCATCAGGCGGGCCGTATGATTGTTTGCTACCGACGTAGTATATAAAAAAAAACAATATTAATTTAGAAATTGAAAAATATAAATATATAAAAAAAAAACATACTATAAATAGTAGGTAAATAAAGCTTAGGAGAAGGGTAGCTAATGGTATGGAATTTGCATAGACAAAATCATTAGGTACCTGTCAAATTTCTATAAAAATTATGACGTTTATAAGGACAATCCCACTCCCACACTTTGTTCTGTTCAAGTTGGTGCAAAGTTACCAAGCTTAGACAGACGGACTCCAGATTGAAACATGGCCCCTGACTCTTCTGTGCTCTAGAACTAGATCAGCTGTGGACGCGCTACCTATATTGGATCGCTATAGATTCGCTGGCGCCGTCGTAAATGGAGGTAATTAAAATAAGTAGGTATAATAACAATATTACATACCTACCTAAACCATAGTTTGGAAGATGACAATAAACTTTGATCATTAAAGCTATTTGAAGGTATCCGGTGTTAAGGAGACAATGTATTTGTCTCTGGTTATTGTTAAGATAAGATGATCATCTCATTTATTTCATTTCAATTTTATTATATTATACACTTTTTGAATGCTATTATTATTATTTCCTACTCCTCTACTGTTATCTGTCATTTATGCATTCATTAACACGAATATAAGAACATACATAAAAGGTTTCAAGAAAAGTCTATATTGTCTATTCCTCATAACAGCTCTTGTGCTTTTAATCGCTATAACGTTACTGCGATTAATGGCTACCAACCTAACAAAATCAAAACGAATAGTTTTAAACTAAGTGCATTGCTGCCAACTTACAAAACATTCATTTGGTTGCATAGTAAAAACAATCACTTCATAAGTCAGAAACACGCATGTGACACCCGTAATATAGCAACACCCATAGACGAAGACCGCTTAGCGTTGCTTGTTAGTCTCCGTAGGCTACGGTGGCCAAAATCGAGAAAAAACTGTCCAAAATTTTAATTTAGCAAGTAGCAAGTACCAGGGTCTCATGAGTTACGAGAAGGTGCCAAGGTATGCTCGCGCGTCTTGGCTATATACTTTTGCTTTGTTTACCTAAATTAAGATTTATTTTTGTTGCCTCGTAGGAAAAGTATTGTATGCAACGTTGTATAAGTAGGTCAAAAAATGCTCGTGGCGTATTCCTTAACTCACGCGACTCGCCTTTTTTGACCCTTCTTATACAACTGTTGCATAAAATACTATAAGCAAATTGGCAGATAGTCTAAAACGTAAGCGGCCTATAAAGCAACTCGTCTAAAATCAACCCGATAAATAAGTAGTTTGTCCTAGTCACTTTAGCTACTTGCCTTAGGATCATCTAGACCAATTCACAAATAGGTTAAAAAGTAAAGCAACGCGTCTTAAATTTAATTCGTAGAAGTCGGTTATACTCAGAAGAGGTTTGTTACAAAATAATAATAAAAACATAATTGCTACAAGTAATTATTTATTTATTTAAATTTTATTGCACAAAAAAGTGTACAAATGGCGGACTTAGTGCCTAAAGGCATTCTCTACCAGTCAAGCATAGGGCTAAAGAGACATTGCAAATAGGTGCAGCCAAAAGGCACTAAAAGGAATAAAGGAAGTCTCAATTTCGGAAACGAAAAATTTCGATCCCCACACAAATATGTAAGAGGCTTCCGAAGTCATGAGGCTAGAAAATTTCTCAATATTGGAAACTCTCCACCGGCACATCATGATGAAGCTAAGCTAGCAACAATGGAGTTATCAACAAATCCGGAAAGACACAGAGTCCGAGTCAACGTCATGCAGTGAACATTTATTTTAGTTATTCCATTAAAACTAACTTAATCAAAAATCTTAACTTAAATAATTTTTACCGGATTTAAGGACGACTCAATTGATTTAAGACCGAGTTGCTTCTTGGGCGGCATGCTATTTAGACCACATACATTTTAGACGAATAGCTCTGTCGGCGACCAGCTATTTAGACCATATGCATGTAAGACGATTTGATAATACGACAGTAGACAGTATAAATTTGCCCAAATGATTTTTAGGTGAGTTGACCCTCTAGACGACCTGCGTTTTTGACCATATGATACTAACCCGATAAGTTGTAGGCATTATTTAGAAGAGCTAGATTTCTTATAGTTCCCTATTGCTCAATCCTTTCGAGCCGATGCGGACCCGTACGCTGCTCCGGTGTGTGAGCCAGACAGCGTCAACAGAATAAGTAATAGATATTATCATACCGGAGCGACGTGCGAATTTGCGTAAAAAGACTGTACGGCGTACGCTACTGACTGGGCAGGAATGGAGTCCAGTGTGATCGATATAGTTGTTCGAAAAAATAAGGCCGAAACTGGCCATGCCAGATGCATATTTAGGGTTTGCAATCCGGGTCAGAAATGGATTAAATTATCCAGATCTGGATCCGGATCTTCCCATACATTTCAGATCCGTCGTGCAAACCGTATGAATATTGAAATAAAATACTTAGGTATATCATTCTTAAAATTTATTCACAATCATAAGCCTAAATATTATCAGGTAATCTGTATTTTACACTAAAATGGCATAATTTGTACACTAAGTACTTAAACGTAAAATTTGACGTAAACGTAATTAAAGATAGACAATATTTAAGGCATGTAAGTTGTCGAGTACCTAAACAATAAAATACAATTCACCACGCCAACTGGTGAAAGTTGCATTTTATCCACATGTGGGGCAAAGTAAACTGATGCAAATTTTGAGTTCTTTCCTTATATGTAGGCTGGTAGACTTGACTTTTAAATGATGTTTTTGTATGATAAATATTTAATGACGTTCATTGTGATTTGATTTGAATTGATTTTGTTTTACAGTTAATATTTTCCTCGAGTTGGTGTGATGAAAAAATTGAGTTTCACTCGGGGGCAAAATTTGTTTAACCCTCGTGCCTTGAAACACCCGCATCGCTCAAGATTCCACAATTTTTGAATTTTTCGCTTGGTCGGGTATAGTTAGTCAGACCAAACTAAGTTGGCAACGATTTTGATAGAATACAGAATACTTGTCTTGGTGTGACTCTTATCAATTTTAGCACGAGCGGTTAAATAACAACATTGCCCCCTTGTAAAACAAATAACTATTTCCAGTCAACGTCAACAGTCAACGTGTACAGTTCGCATACGAGCAGCGTGCATCTAAGTCCTCAGGTCGTAACCGAGGTTCCCAAATTGCGGGCATATTTCTCAGTCACTCTATTTATGCCTAACTGGAGTAAAAGAGAAAGATGCCCGCAATTTGTGAACTTTTCGGTGGTCGCGGTAGTCCCTTGGATATTTTACACGCGCATGGAGCCTGGTATAGTTGCAGCTGACTGTACATTCTTGGCAAGACTTTTGGAAATAATAATTGCAAGTTGAATCAATAGAGCACTGAAGGCTAGTTCGAACATTATTAATGTAGTCGTGTGGCGAGCATTTGTGACTGCATGTCTTAAGGGTATATATGTGACATTATCTATGAACAGGGGCCTTATTGTCGGTGGTGCTTACGCCATTAACAACGATGCTCCCATATTATAAACAACGCCGCGCTACGCAGTGCGGCGTAAGCGCCATCGACAATAAGGTCCCTTTTCATAGATAATGTCACATATGCTGCACATGGAAAATAAAGGACATTAGACTAAATGACGATATCACCTAAGAAAACGCTAGTAAAATTATGTAAAAGCTACATAATTATGCCTGGGTACAAAACCTACTATGCATCCTAGTAAAATATAAACTTAGTTTTTGTCAAATTTAGTACAAATAATAAATAACACAATCGAGGTTATGCTATTATTTTAAAACTTAGCATGAATATTTACGTACCTATCATATTATTATATCTACGTGTCTATGTTTGGAATTGGAAGTTTTTTCATGATGTGACGACATTTTGAGATTATAACATTACTTCCATGGACGGCGTTAGGCGTAGGCGGCGTGGGCCACCGCCTACGGCTTCGCGGTCCGAGTAGCCTCGCACCCCAATGGTTTATGCTTGATTCGGCCCCCAGAGGGCCTCGCAAAATGTACCTTGCCCACATTAAATTTTGGATTTGGGCCAATGATTAATAATAAATAATAATAAATATTCTTTATTGTACACCACATGTTGAAAAGGAGAATACAAAGAGAACACAATTACAATTAGGTAACAACAGGCGGTCTTATCGCTAAAAAACGATCTCTTCCAGACAACCTTTGGGTAGCAGGAAACAATAACTTACAACAATAAACGGGTAGTGCCAATATGAGATTACGTAGATATTAGAACAGTATCACATATCACGCATAAAAATATAGTTTTAAGTTAAAAATATAAATATACATAAAAATACCACATATAATAAATACATATGATTACTTCCCTGTTTCATGTTATAATTTCAACATGTCGTTTTGAAATGAGAGCGTAATTTTATTTGAATACAGAGCCAGACCGTTTATATTGTTTCAAACACCAATAACTAGAATATTATTAATGTGAAACATTGTCTATTTAGTTATACTAATTTGATATTCATCTAATATAATTAACATGATTAATTATATTGTATAAATTAAGCTGATCTGCATATGTCTATGGCACATGACAAAGTATAGTCAATTTGATTTATAGGCTAAATAACTATGCATGACTTTAACAAGGTTCTATTTACGAAAGATTTCTGTGGATCGTTTTGTGACTTGTAAAATTAAAGAATTTAAATCTGTTTATTTCAACAGTTATAGTCAAAGAGGTAAGTTACAAAAATAAATCTGTGTTATGACATCTTCAATAGGCGGGTCCACACAGAGCGAGCCTACGTGCGAGGCAATTTCCTCGCGCACAAACCGGCCGAGGCACGTATACACTGCCCGCCTCGCACGTGTGCTCGCTCTGTGTGGACCCGCCTAATCATAATCAGCATCACTATTTGTCTATGTTCACGATAAACTGAACAGATTTTCATGCATTTTCCACCTATCAATAGAGCGATTCTCGAGGAAGGTTTAGGTGTACAATTCGTTAAGGTTTTGTGTAAACCGTGCGAAGCCTATACTCTGTATCTTTAGATATTTAAATAAAAGTAAAAAAAATCTACCCTCAAATGGCTACGCAAGCCAGTTAAGTATAGATGAAAACATTACATGATCAAATAATGTTGGTTAATGTCAGATCGTTCAGTGACAGATCCAGCCGGTTTTGTACTTGGTTGGTTAACTAATAAATGTTATAACTACCCGAAAATTTACAAATTGTTTGTTTACTTTTATTTAAATACTTAAAGATACAGAGTATCGGCTGGTCGCAAGTATTAAATAAGTTAAGAGTAGACATTGTAATGAAAATTTGGTGGCATATAATATAAATTATAAATGTCTATTCTATTAGGTACTTTACAGGGCAAGGCAAAGAAATCATTAGTAACTATAAGAGTTGTAAGTAAAACTAAATCTACCATGCACTAAAATATCACTTGAATGTACCACTTAAATTCTGTCTTAAGATTGTTTAAGAAAAAAAGTTTTGCTATTTGTTGAGAAATAAAATAGAAACAATCAACTATGAAAAAAGATAAAACATTGATAAGTGTGATTTCATTAAAAAATAATTTATAAATTAAAATTGTATACAGCTGAGAATAAAATCAAGTTATTTGTTTTAGATTAGATGTGTCTACCTCCTGAGACTCACATGCCTACCTATTATAAGGAAGAAGTCCTAGTGCTCGACGCTGCACTAGTACTGGACATGGGCACTTTATGTCAAAGTGACAAGGATTAAGTTTGAATACAGAAAAATCTTCGTTGTTCAAATTTAACCTATATATCCGTGAAATAAAGTGCCCATATCGTTAACTAGTGCAGCGTCAAGCACTAGTACTTTCACTAGTACTTAGTACTTATTAATAAGTTTGATGAAATATCTGCAATTGGAATAGAGTTGCATTTGTTTTGTTTCGTTAAATTTTCAAACAAAACAAAATCAACTTTATTTCTAGCATTATGGGTTCAAATTTCATTGGCAAATATTTTTTGCCTTAGGAGGCTATTCTTGGATTTTATTATTTTTGTGATATAGGGTGTATAGTTACCACCACAACTGGTAGCCTGTCTAGTTCACTGCCAACTGTATTGTATGATTGTATGGAAATAAAGTTCTAGGAATAACCCTACAAAATTAAGCTAAGAAAAATATAATTAGGTCACTGCATGCAAATTCTATACATAGGGACCCAGTTTGATTGCTCTGCTGAAGTAAATTTGTAAGGTATTTGACATCACAGTTATGTCCTACACTAATGTCTGTCCTAAACAGCAAGTATACTATTTGGTACTGTCATGAGTAATTTAAAATGTTGATGAAAAGAGCCATTATTGAATAGGCATTACAGTAAAGTCGGGTCTCCATTAATATGCATAAAGAGGAAGAAAGAGGCCAGCAACTGTATCATGTAATTTGTTTACAGTTAAAACAAATATAAAAGTTAGATAAGAAATGTTTTGATGATATCCTGTTATACCTGATCAGGAATCAACTTAATTACACTATAATAGAAACTTCTTAATCTTTTAACCGCTTAGGATTTTCCATCATGCATGCTCATATCACCACCGGTATGATGTTACATGAAGTTTTGTCTTATACTATGGCAAAATGAGCTGGATATTATATGTCTTATATATCAGACTACGGCGGAAAATGTTAAAAATAAATGTTATTATAAACCTCCTGCAGCCTGTAACTTCATTAGTTTGAGCATTTTGCTGGGCACAGGGACTCCAGAGTGGGCGGCTTTTGGTTTTCGGACCTTCTTGGCACTCTTGGTGACACTGCTGGGTGCGGGAGCCGGCTTCGACTCTTTAGACTTTGGCGTACAAGGCGGCGCCATACTGGAGCGGGTCTTTACTGTTGTGTTATTTACTGTAAGCACAAAATGATTGACTGTGATGTAAATAAATACCTAATTATGTAAATAAATACGTAATTAACAAAATAAATACCTTTAATTTGAGTTGCGTCCACTAGTTTCCTAGTAGCCATGGTCTTTTTGATGGTCGAAATAGGCGACGCCTTCGGTTTGGTCTTCGATACGGTGCGCTGCACCTTAGGAGTGGCTTTTATACTTTCTCGAGGGGCCATTGTTAGTTTTGTCACTATTAAGGAGCAATTACTTAATTGTTATTTGATAACTTGGTCTACAAAACAACAAAATTACTACGAAGAAAACACTTTTTGAAATAACGTTTTGCTGAGCAAACTGACGCGATTGACGCAACAATGACACTGACAAAGACAGACAATTGTAGTGAGTTCGAGTAGAAGGAAGTGACCAAATCTCTTACACAGTTTTGATGTTGAAATCTATTATAAACTGCGTCATTATTGTGAGAAATGACTTGGAAATTTTATGACTAATGCAGGCTATTAAGTGTTAGATGTAAAATGAGAAAAAAAAATGTTTTTATTACTATATAAAAGTGCCAGACACTGCCAGATGAGCAATGAAAATAAAGACAAGAAAGTCTTCTTGAACCGTCTAGATTGTTTAAGACAGTTTTAAAACCGTTGATCCGTTTAATATCATTATTACCAACAACATAATATTTTTTGAGGAATAGAAAAGTAGGGCCGTGTATTGCCAGATTAAAGATAAGATTGCTGCAGTAAATCGATCAAGTCTTAATCGATTACATAATTGTTTATAATATTTTTGGACAATATGTTCACCGTTTACGTATTTTGTTCTAAAGTACACACAATACAAAATTAAGATTTTTTTTTCTGTGATGATTTGAAATATTACTATTCAGCTGCAGCATTGTATTCAAAAGTTTAATTATAATATGTATAATTTTTTAAATAGATACCTAATCGATATTTTTAATACCTGTCAATCACTATCAAGTCCCGTAATCTCATTTTGACGTCCTGAATAACGGCAACATTGCTAATTCGCGTCCATCTTTACTTCGATGTGTTTCATTATTGTTGTTTTACGTAAATTATTACAAAAATATTATTATTCTTCCATATCATCAGATATCTAACAAAGCTCTTTTCACTGAGATTTTAGCAAGACCTTATTCTAGCAAATATTAACTTGGTACGTCCAATTCCCTCGGATGTTTATCATAAGTGTCACATAGTTCCATTATCGTTTGCTCCACTAATGTTTCGTATAATGCTTCGCTGTTGACCTAGGTGCTAATTTGGCGTAGTGGGGGTTGTTTTTATATTTTCTCTTGAGAGATGGATGGTAAAAAAGCAATCTTTTTTGTTTGGTATTAGAAGGCTAATTGATGTTATTGTTTAGTTTGCAGATGAAGTGTGGGAATGGATAGATTGAACCAATTGCGCGGCGGCGGCGCAGGCGGCTCGCGGGACTCGTCGCTGGACGGCTCCGGGGCCGGCGACTCCTTCCTCACGGCCAACGACACGCCCTCCAAGTACTACTCTCTCTCAGAAGACGACTCCTTTGACAACGACATCACCAAAGATGTGTCACTGGCGACGGCAAGCGCGGAGTCCAGTCTCAACGCTTCCGACTGCTTCTCCAATCTGTCTCCAATTGGAAAAATAGACTATAAGATTGGTAAACAAATTGAGGCTGCTAACATTCTGTCTGGTGGAGTCAACATCTTTGATGATAATGATAACTCATATGATGGCAATGAACTTGTGATAGATGATAATGTTGAAATTGACAAATCTCCCAACTTGAAGTCTCCTGAAAGTTCTGGTTTGCCGCTTAATGAGGTTGAAAAAGCTTCTACTTCGAAGGTGGAAAGTTCTAGTATATTGCAAGGTAAGGTTGGATCTGAAAAGCTACCAGAAAGTTGTCTTCCTTTGCAAGATAACAATGAGTTAAGTAAGCAATCAAGTTTAAAGCTACCAGCTGAAATTTCCATGGACAGGGTTGATGGGCAACCAATGGAGATTGCGCAACAGGTGGCAGACGAGCCCCCAGTCAATGCCGAGCCTTCATTAAACCCTGGTCTGTTAGGCCATGCCCTTGTTGAAGAGGTAGAGGCAAATATTCCAATTAATGGTGAAGAACAATTAGCAGAAATTGCTCATCTTCCTTTAGACAATGATGCAGAGCAGATTGCCAATCTTGACAACGAAGCAGAAATAGCAGAGGCCAATTTACCCAATGATAATGGCGAGGCGAATCTTCCAAATGATAACAGTGAAGAAAACATACCTGATAATAATGCAGAAGAAGATAGAACGGAGGTTGTTCTGCAAATTGATGGGAACAATGTGGCAGCTATAAGCATTGGGACCGGGTTGTACTTGTACCGGAAGGAGGGTCAGGATGAGCTGGCTGCGGTGCAGATAGTCAAGGAGCCGCAGGAGGAGGAGCCTAGCTTCAAGTTTCTTAAAGTCCGGTGAGTTTTGCATACTTATTAATGAATTTCAACCATTTCTTAAAAAGCAACAAAATAATAAATCCATGATGTGTAATTGTGTATGTAAGTAATAACTCATATTTTTAATCAAATTTTGATAACAAAGGTACTTTTACTAACAACATCTAATCATCCATCAGAGCTTGTAATTTGTGAATTTGATGAAACTGCATATTATTATTTAAATTATGTTCTCACACATCTCTTAGAAAATTGACTTTTCTTTTAATATATTTCTATGATGTGTGATCCCTTAAGGGTAAACGCCTCCTCCATCTTCCATTTTTCTTTGTCTTCAGCAGTATTTTCCCAATTCTTTCCTGCTATTGTTATTATGTCATTAACCCATCTCTTTCTTTATCTACCTAAGTTCTGTTTGTCCAGTGGACCTTTCCATTTGGCTGTTTGAATAGTCCACCTCTTGTCTTTGTATCTAGCCAAATGTCCAGCCCATCTCTATTTTTGTCTTAAACTAAACTGTAGTGTGTCTGTCAGTTTGGTTTTCTTATGGATATCTGTGTTTCTTACTTTATTTATTCTTCTTAATTTCAAAAGGCTTCTTACCATTGCATGTTGGCAAGATAAAATTTATTCTTTAACTTTCTCAGTGAAGACCCATGTCTGGCATCCGTAAGTTAAACTGGGGAGGATGCAGGAATCCATAATTATTTTCTTTATTTTTAAACTATAATTCGAAACTTTGCATATACAATGTTTAATCTCAATAATTATATTCTACTATACTCAAACTATGAGCTAAGGTGCAAATTTCGTTCTACTACATTTTAAACTTCGTATTACATGTTAAAATGACTATTTTTTGCAATACCAAAGGGAATGTGAAATAAAGGTGGATTTGAATAAACTTTGTATTGCTTGAAACGATGCCGCCATGCCTTTGGCCTATGCTCTATTAGATGGTGCCACTTTTGGATATTTAACACATCATTGAAAGAATGAGGAATAAAGTCAAATGGTGTTCTAAAATTTTAATCATGTGCCGAAAGATGGCAGTAAATTTTCTGTGGCTACAAAGTTTACTTTATCAATCCACCTCTATTTCAAATTCTCTTTGGCCAAACTGTTGAAGTCTTATTAAGTGTAACATTTACCTGTTTTTTTTTTTATTGATATAATATTTTATATTAGTAGGTATTGTTTTACTTATTAATTAATTTTGTTTATATTTAATTTTACTGGATAAAATATGTGCAGCACATTTTATAGCACTTAGCTATTGGATGTTTTGAATTGCATTGCTAGAAACCACAATGTATGTATTATATTCTTTCCATTTACATTTATTTTTATTTATTTATTTTGAAACATAATAATATACAGCATTACAGTCGAGACCACAGCACTGTAGAATTTAGATTATAAAATAGGATTACACAATAGGAAAACAGATCACAATCAACTTTCGTCCATCACCTCGCAATACCGCAAACATATCTGATACACAGCCGTCCATCGACTTGCAAACATATCACAATCTGGTGCCCATGACAGAAGAGAGGTCAACAGCCTTAGAGCCCGCACAGCTGGCGAGTTTTTATATGCTACAGTGCGTGTAATTGGGACGGCCAAAAGCTTGTGACTTCGCGGTCGCAGGAGATTTTTGGGCACAAATGGAATAGTGAGTCTAACAGTTCTTCCTACCAGTTCAGGACAGTCTGTCTCGCCACGTAAAACTCCACATGCTGTCACCAGGAGATTGCAATTGCGTCTTACCGCAAGGGAATTAAAACCTAATGATCCTAACAAGTACTTGGTCTGATATCGGACATATATCTAAGGACAGGCCTGCTAGTTAAGTTGTGTCACTCACGAATTCGAGCCAATCTGCAACTAACGCAACTAGTTGCGCCCAATCGCGCGCGTTATGCGAAGTCATCAACCAATCGCGTTGTGGCGTTAGACTGCACGATTGGCTTGAATTCGTGTGCGTGACACCGCTGTACTGGTCCCATTTTTATTGCCCGTAAGGCCTGTCCTCAGATATATGTCAATAGGCGAGGCAATCTCCTCGCGCACAAACCGGCCAGTGTAGACGTGCCTCAGCCAAGGCGACGCGCTCGGGCGAGGAACACGCACTCGCCGCCTCGGCCGAGGCACGTCTACAATGGCCGTATTGTGCGCGAGGAAATTGCCTCGCGCGTATGCTCGCTGTGTGGACCCGCCTAATGATTATGTCATACTCTTTTTATTTGTATACGGCACAATACACGTAGTCTGACATATATAGGTGTATATCTCCTGACTTTTCTAATACACAAACACACACATTTATCTGATATTTATTTACACAAGGTCAATAACCTTTCATGTGTCTGATAAAATCATCATAAATAATCCTGAACGAATAGTATGTCAAGAACCTTTCATTGAAAAATAAAGAAGTTAGAAACTTAACAAGTGGCAGTTATAATTAAACCAAGAAAAATATGGAAATACACATAATCACATACATCAACATGAGTAATGAAATATATGCATTGTTTTTACTTACTTTGTGACTGCTTGTGCATAGTAATGAGGAAACTTGATATTTCAGTATTTATTTGTTATGTTGTCAATCATTTTGATACCTGGAGCCACCATTTTAGTGTTTTTATTTAGGATAGGACATTTTTACACAAATTGACTAAGCACCACAATAAGCTCAAATATATATATATATATATATATATAAATACGAGATTGGACGACCGGTTTGGCCTAGTGGGTAGTGACCTTGCCTACAAAGCTGATGGTCCCGGGTTCAAATCCTGGCAAGGGCATGTATTTGTGTGATGAGCATGGATATTTGTTCCTGAGTCATGGGTGTTTTCTATGTATTTAAGTATTTATAAAATATTTATATATCATTGTCTAAGTACCCTCAACGCAAGCCTTATTGAGCTTACTGTGGGACTTAGTCAATTTGTGTTATAATGTCCTATAATATTTATTTATTTAAATACGTAACTACATAGAAAACACTCATAACTCAGAAACAAATATCCATGCCCATCACACAAATAAATAGCCTTTAACCAAGGACCACAGGGCTTTATAGGGTAACTACTGACTAGCCAAGACAAGTTGTCATCTTAATACTTCTGAGAATGCTGGGAAGCCATTCTGATTCCAATTTTCAATCTGATGGTAATCACATGGTTATGTTTAAAAAAATAATTAATTAAATTAATTTTCAGAATCTAAGTAATAAATAACTAAAATTAATAAGTAATAGCTTGAACACTCTTTGGAATGCACTGTGCAATTAACAATTGTGCATGTATGTGTATTTTCATATGTTTAATGTAAAAAGGGCACAAGTTTACTTAATTACATAAAAAAAAGACTAGGCAATATAAAAATCCCCATAAAAAGCAAAATACAACATCCAAAGAGTCCGATTTAAAACTAACCACACCTCTTTACCTCTTGTTTTATTTATTTCATTATTTTGTTTTAATTTTCTTTTTTTTCTGTTGTTATAGAGAAAACGCCGAAGGCAATTTAGAAGTTTACGAAGAAATACAAGAAGTAGTCATAGTGCCCCAAGAGACGGTAAGATATTTTGATAAAGTGTTATTGTGACAGCTGGGTCCACGCCGGGAGCGGCGCCGCGCGGAGCCGGCCGCGCGAGGCCGGCGCGCGGGCGCGGCGCGGCGCGCGGGCCTGCAGCGCGGCGGGGGGCCGCGCCGGCGGCTGCCCGGTGAGCTCCGTCCGAACGTTGAAAATCGAACTTTCGTGTAGTCGAATTTCAATTGTTGTGAGTCGTTACGCTAAATTTACGGTTTAACTTACGTATTTATAGTCAGTCACTCGCGCGACATGTACGCGGCGGCGCGCGGCTATCGTCAACGCTACAATGGAGACCTACAGGCATATTCAGGTTTTCAGTGATTCAATCTCATTCCAATGAGAGATCAGTATCATATTGGAATGAGATCGAATAACTAAGACTCGAATTGGCCTGCTAGGCTCTCCAAAAATAGCTTAATGTTACGTATTTGTCGAATTTCCCGAATTGGTTCGCAGTCTCGACCTACTCCCAGTAGGACTGGCCAATTAGGAATGTGATTCTGATAAGCCGCATGGTAACGCGCTCTCGCGTTTCTAGTGTGGCAAATTGTTATAATTTAATGATTGATTGACGAAATTTGATGATCCTCTGTTCCTCTCCTAACCTAATTACACTTGCGAGGTCTTTTTTTATGATAGAGGAGGCAAACGAGCAAACGGATCATGATAAGCGATGCCCATGGACACCTGCAACACCAGAGGGGTTGTAAGTGCGTTGCCGGCCTTTAAGATAGGAGTACGCTCTTTTCTTGAAGGTTTGAAGGTCGTATCGGTCCGGAAATACCGGAGGCGACAGTTCATTCCACAGTTTAGCTGTGCGAGGCAGAAAGTCCCTGAAGTAACGCACAGTTGAGGACTGCCAACCATCTAAGTGGTGAGGATGGAAATGTTGTCGCGTAGGGCGATGGCGAAAAGAAGCGGTAGGGATTAATCCGAACAATTCCTTGGAGCACTCCCCGTTATACATGAAAATGCAGAGCGAGGCCACATCGCCACGCAGCGCCAAGGAGTCAAGCCGATCCGAAATACGCTGGCAGTCGACAATTCGAGTCGTTCTTCGTTGGATGCGGTCCAGACGGAGAAGCTGGTACTGGGGTGCCCCTGCCCATAGATGAGAACAGTATTCCATGTGAGGCTGCGTTTATTGTCCTGCCTCAGTCCTCCTTCTCTTGGTGAGAATTCTCGTCCAATATACAGACAGGGGTATAGCAATAGTCCAATCTAATACAAATTGAATATCTGTTAATTCATAGTCATGAAAATATAACTTTTACAGTTACATATTTTTAATTTATCCAAATACCTATAAAAGGGGGTATTACTGCAATGTTCTGCCGCCATATAACCATAGATTAACTTAAATATACTATGCCTTTGAACAGTTTTTTGTCAAGTTTTCACTATGACTGATGCATCAAGGAATACAAGGAGATTTGTTTACAGAGAGACTACCGCGACACGCAAAAATCGAAATTGCGTAATCAGCCTCTATCGCTTGAATACGCTAGAGTAATAAAGAGGTAGATAACGATAGTTCGATTTTCGTGTTTCGCGGTAGGCTCTGTGTTTGTTCTAGTAACACCCTCTACACTGAGTTTTGAGTAATATTCCCTTTAGCCATTTACAGCAAGGTTTGGATGACATATACCTAACATATTTGTTTTCATCTTGCAGCCTATTAGAGAAAGACCAACACCAGCTGCCCCAAGCACGTCAAAAGACGACAACAAGCCGGTTGTTTGTGAACCAAGCACAAGCAAAAAAGGTGAAAAGAAGGATACTACAACTCACAAAGACGCTCCCGTTGCGTCCACATCTAAACAAGACACGGAGCCTAAAGAGTCACAAGCTGATAGAACAGAACGAAACATGAATGGAAAAATGGTCAAATTCAGCGAATCAAGGAAGTCCCCCCTCATGGTCCATTCCACTCCTAACAAGGAAGGGATTCCTTTAACTAAAACTATGGTAGACCAGCAACTACATCCTAATAGACATTCAGACAACATCAAGAAGACTATAGAAGTCCACACAGACAATTGCAAACAAAAGATTTTGGAATCACCCTCAACATCTAAAAATAAGGATGTTGCTAGTCCTGATAAAACAACTGATGAAACACCAGCTGTTAATAAACCAGTAGATAAGGACAGTCCTGACAAAAAGCATATTGGCATAGTCACAAAGGAAATAGTGCCTGATGTAATTGACAAGAAAACAGATGAAATCCCTTGCAGTTCTAATGTCAAAACTAGTGATAAAGTAGAGGTTGCGAAACTAAATGAAGATGAAGCGAAAGTTTTGATGATAGGAAAACTAATGGAATCAGTTAAAGTACCAATGAATAAGGACAAGGAAAAGATGAAAAAAGATGAACCTGAAAACAATTCTAAAAAACCAAATGCTCCAAGTACAAGTGAGGTTGAAATTTCAACCACAAGTATAAGTAAGGGTAATAAAACCGAAGAAAAGCAACCTTTAACCCCCAAGCAACCATTACCAACTACACGTACAGATGCAAAAGAAAAAGAAATATCAACTAGTTTTTCGTTTGCGCCTACTAGCGTACCTATGGAGATTGATAATTCC
Source organism: Cydia pomonella (assembly GCF_033807575.1). Classification (NCBI taxonomy): domain Eukaryota; kingdom Metazoa; phylum Arthropoda; class Insecta; order Lepidoptera; family Tortricidae; genus Cydia; species Cydia pomonella. The sequence goes on along the minus strand of NC_084710.1, from coordinate 2,998,175 downwards.
ATAGTTAAAACGTCCATAAATGATAAACCTGAAGTGAAGCCAGTGTCACCTACCGAAATCATTGAATCAGATGACATGGAAGTTGATGAAGATGCATTAGTTATAGAAGAGCAGATTATTGAAAGCCAACCTGATAAATGGGAATTACAGAAACCAGAAGTAGAAACAGTAGCGGCGGCTGTTGAAATGAAATCAACAATTATTAATAATCAAATGAAGAACGTTTTGGAAACAGGAGAAATCAAACCTACAACTTCCATCATAAAAAAAGAAAGTGTTGCAGAAACTATTCAGACAGGCAACTCGAGCTCGATAAATGCTACTGCAATAAATTTCACGACAGATCATAATATCGACAAGCGTAAACCTGATAAAACAGATACAACAATAGCAACATCTGTGAAGGATCTTAACACTAACACTATCAAAACTGATATGCCTACAACAGAACATAAACCTGGAACTGAACTAAAAACAAATAGTTTTAGTAAAATTGAAGTTAAAGGCACAAATCCTAAAGGTACTCAATTAAACCATAATATTAAAATAATACAAAACGAATTAATAAAGCAAACTACACCTCGAGAGAAATTAAATCAAAATATAGAAAAATCGTCGAATGTGAAAGAATCAGTTGTAATGAAACCTATTGAAAAGAATTTCACTGAAACAAAGTCAGCTGCCCTAGATCCATCGATCCCAACAGCTAAAGTAAATCATTTAATCGTCAATAACGTGCACAATAAACCAGAGAATGCAATAGCTAAATGGGAATCAACAGATAAGAAATTTGAAAAGAAAGAAGCATTACCTATCGCAGATACTGAAGATGTAAAAATCACGTCATTTTTACCCAGTAAAGAGCAACCACAAAGCAGGTTACCAATAAATACTCAAAGTTTAATCAAACCACAAATCAAATCAGATATCAAACCCCCAATTATAAATATTGCTGAAGCCAAAAGGGAAATTAACCATAAATTAACAAATGCAGTTGACTCAAAACCAAAGTCCATTAATAATAATCATGCACCAGTTCCCTTTGGCAAGTGGACTGAGGCGAATCGCCAAGACTTTTTAAACAAAATCAAAGAATCAAAGCCAGTCAATATCTCTAATGCAAACCAGATTAAGCAGCCAAATGATTTAAATAGAAGAGATGTCCTAAAGAAGATCGATAGTCAAAGGCAAACCTATAATGCGCATGTGAAAATTCAAGAGTCATTAAATAAAGGAAATATTAAAAACGAAGCGTTTGCGAGCAAAACGGCCCCTGCTACTTTAACTAAGATAGAACCTAAAGTTTATGTGAAACCTGAAGCCCCTGTTGTAAAACCTAAACCAATTGTTGAAAAGAAACCTGATCAAGAACCACAAAAGCTTCAGTTAGAGTCCATTGTCGCAGCAGCTGCGTCTAATACTACTAAAAAAGAACAAAGAAAGGAAATAAATAATCAACACCTAATTGATAAAACAATTGAAGGTATTATCAATAAAGCGGTAACCGGAAAAAGCCCTGAACCCATTATGCCTACTGTCACAGAAAAACCTATAATTGAGAAAGTTGATAAAAAGCCTGAACCAAAAACTAACAGTCAGCCTACTCTCTTGGACGCTATTGAAATGAAGATGAACGAACTACACGGAATACCTTTCGTGGAGAGGCCGCCACACGAATTGCCGCGGCCATACGTCACGGATTCTAAAATATTATCCAAAACTGAACCCCAGAGTATACCGCCGAAAGTTAGCAAGATTCCCAATCTGTTACCTCTGCCTAAATCTCAGCAGAAACTTAGCGAGGATGTTATAAATCTAGAAACTAAAGAAAAATCCTCGATTTCGTATTTAAGCTCGCCTAAAACGGCAGAGAAGTCGGTCCCGACCCACGAGGCGAACACGAGTAAAGACAAAATAATAACGGAAAAGGAATTCGACAAGTTTGCGAGACGCAATTCGGTCACTTATGAAGATCGTCTAACCATCACAGAGTCTCACCAAGTCATCCAAACGGTCGTGCCGAGGGACGTGCCACCGAAAAAGATTTCGCGAAACGAACAAATGCTTGCTGAAGCCAAAGCTAAGTCACCACACAAGCATCTACCGGTTAAGCAGTATCATCCGAGCAAAGCTGCCAGCAAGTATATTCCCGTGGAAACTAATAAGCAGTATCAATCGAAGCTTCAACTGGCATATCAGACGGCGATATCGGTGAGCGCGAAACGACGTATTGAAAGCCCGATCACTATCATAGAAGACAAGCCGGTCAAAGTTGTATACTTAGATTCAAACGTTTCTGAATTTAACAGTACTCAATTGAACGTCCAAGGCCGCGACTTATCTCCGGCCAAGCGTGCACCAGAACCGGACGCCGTCACCGTCGGAACTGGAGATTCTCTCGACTCGGACATGCTTGATGCTATAGACGACAGGCAGGAGGAGGTTAAAATTAAGAGCAAACATCAACGCAAGCAGGTGCTCACCCCTGTTGAGACCCCTGATTTAGAGTTGATCGAGCCTAGTGACCTGGGTATAGAGGTCTCGCCTAAAAAGAAGCGGAAAACTGAGGATAAGCCGGAGAGGAAGCAGAATCTCGTGCCGAAGAAGTCATACTTGCTCGGAAGGAGCGTCGAGGAACCTACAGAGATCCGACCGAATCCCATGCCTGCTGTTCTCCATACTGACCCAGTTTCGGCTATAGACAGCCTGGTGAAGGCGGCCGAGCTGCTCGATCAATCAGAGACCTTGAACGCTAGTGTTCAGAGTGTGGACAGTTCGCAGAGTACCCCCGTCAAACGCGGCCGTGGAAGGCCGAGGAAAAATCCTCTGCCCGATGCCGCGGTAGAAACTACAGTCAGTCCCCAGAAAAAGCCGAGACTCATCGATGCCAAAGTCGCTAAACATATCAGCAGTTCCGACGATTCTAGCGACGACGATTCCATGATCAAAGAGAACTGGACGATGGGAAAGATAAACGAAAAGATTGTCTGCCCCATCTGCAACAAGCTGTTCCGGTCAGAAAATGTCGTGTTCAAACACGTCAAGCACTGCACCGGGCCGTCCCCGAGTCGATCCGATTCCGAGAAACGCAGTCCGCGCCGCTCGCGGCTGTCGCGCGAGAGCGAAACAAAATCGCGAGACAGTGAATCCAAACAGCGAGATTCGAGACACGATCCCGATGAAGTGGATCTCTCCCCAGTCAGAAAAACTCCCAGTAAAAGAAAGTCGAAAGACTCTGGTAAATCATCTTCGAGCGACGACGTAATTCCGATCCAAACTGACGTCAAAGAAGATGAACCAAAAAAGACTGAACCCCGAAAGACCATCAAACCCAAACTTAACCCGAGGGCTAGTAGTCTCGTTTGCGAAATTTGCAACAAGAGCTTTAGACAGCTTTCGTACCTGGTCAGCCATAAGCTGCAGCATAAAAAAGAAGATAAGAAACTGACCAACGAACCCCAATCTACAGAAAAGTCAGTATTCAGCTGTGAGACGTGCAAGAAAGAATTTAGGAAACTACATCATTTGGTGCAACACAGGCTGATCCACAACCCGGTGCAGTCGAGGGCACTAAGGAAGACATCTTCTGAACAGAAGGAGCTTCCCAAAAACCTCGAAGCTTCAAAGATAGATGACCAGAGTGCAGGTTTCCGCTGCGAACCTTGCGACAAGTCGTTTAGAAAGTTACACCATCTCGTGGAGCACAGAGAAACCCATGATGGCATTAACCGGCAAAGATCCAACTCCATAACCCAGGAAAAGGAGAAAGAGAAGCCGACACCGCCGCCGCAGTGCGATATCTGCAAGAAAACCTTCAGAAAGCTCCACCATTTGATCGAACACAAAGAACAACATCTAGAGACCAGTTCCGAGAAATCCGATGATCAGAAGAGCGTAAAAAGTGCGTTATCCACTAAAGACATTATCCACGAATGCAATTTGTGCTACATGGTGTTCCCCAACGAGCATTCACTGAATAAACACACGGTCATTTGTCTGAGGAAAAAGAGACAATCGGCAGCCAAAAAAGCGGCAGCGCTTGAAGAAAAGAATGCTGAAGAGAGTTCTAAAGCAGAACTGCCAGAGGAAACTGAAGTAGAATCTGTCAAAGAGCCACACGTAGAAACAAAAGCCGTAGAGGAAAAAGTAGTAAAACCTCCCGAAAAACCAATTGATCTTCCAAAGGAAGTACCTCAGGTAAAGGAAGATCCTCCTAAACCGGCAATAGTACCAACAGTCGAGAAAGTTGATAAACAGATCGAGCCTAAAGCAGTTGAAAAGAAAGCACCGCCACCAGAAAATCCAACACCCAAAGTTGCAAAGTCTGTAGAAACTCCAGCTAAAGTCAAACAAGTAGAAGAGATCATAGTTATCGAAGATACGCCTAAGAAGAAAACTCCCGCTAAAGATAAAGTGGCGCCGAGTGTGACGAAGCGTCAGAAAGTCGCTCCGCCTACTGACGAGCGAACCGCGCCTTCCAGCGACGACGATGAAATCCGCTACATGTTCAACCCGTACTTTAAAGTTGTAGAGACGACTGAAAGCAAAACCTTCATGAAGATCCGCGCCAAAAAGCGCAGTTCCCTAACATTCGAGAAACCACATAAAGACGTAGTCAGTAGACGAACGTTACTCCAGCACCCGCCTAAAATCCCGCGTGTCCGCGCCAAAGCTGACGACGTTCCCTCTCCTCCCAAACCGGTGGTCAAACCCAAAATAACAGTAGAAGTGCCTTCAACAGACTCCGATGACAGCGACGTGAAGTACTCCTTCCCGAAGTCTGTTCCGGAGAAACCGGAAAAGCTACAGGCTCCGGCGGAAGATACGAAACGGAGGAAGACGATGGCGGAGAAAAGAAAGTCTCTTAGTGCGATAGCGAAGCGAAAGTCGCTAGGGAAGACCACCGTCAAGGCTAAACCTTCGTCTGCGAAACCAATTAAACGACGTAAGTAACAAACTTTGTTATAGGTAAAAATCTTACTGTAAATGTCATTTGACATAAAATAAACTTAAACTTTGGTAGATTTTATGCACAATACAGGAAAATTTAATATAAAAGCCCTTATCAAAACTAACTTCCTGTGCTAATAATGTAACAATACCAATATTGTCCTTAGATGTATTTGATCAGGTATAAATATCTGCTTGCAGTTTTATAAATATTTAAAATTGAAGCAAATTCTAATAACTTTTGTGCTTATGTGGTCGACCTAGTCACTCTTACCTAGAGGAGACCAAATTCTGTATCATCCTAAGGACCATCATACAAGAAAAAAATGTCAGTTCATTACGAAATCAATAGTGCAGGAAATATGATTGAATTTATTTTTGAAATCGAATTAAACAAAAGGAATGTAACCGTATTAAGTGGAAATAGGCGTATCAGGCGGGCCGTATGCTTGCTTGCCACCGTCGTGGTATAAAAAAAAATAGTATAGATTTTATTGAAGAAGTAGCTACTAGGGCTAGGACAGTGGGTCTTAGGACTATTAGACAAATCCCTTATTCGTTAGTTGTCACTAACAACTTTTGCTTTTACAGGAACAGAAGCGGCCGAGCACCGCTGCGACTGTGGCCAACTATTCAGTAGTGCTGCACTGCTCGCACGGCACGCCTCTCTCGCTCACACACCCCCGCGCGTGCGCCGACCGCGGGACATCGACGCAGCGCCGCCGAGCCGCAAGGCGACTGCCGACCTAACGAGGAAAGGTGTCGACCAGGTAAAAAAAAGTGTTAAGGATGTTGAGAAACCGAGGAAAAGTGTAGAGCAATCACGGAAAAGTGTCGAGCAATTACGAAAAAGTGTCCATCAGGTAAAAAAGAGTGGGAAAGACGCCAGCAGTAGTGTCGAGCACCCGCGGAAAAGTGTCGAGCAATCACGAAAAAGTGTCGATCAGGTAAAAAAGAGTGGGAAAGACGTTAGTGTCGAGCAAAAGAAAGTAGTCAGTGGTATGGACAGTGTTCGGAAATCGGTGAAGAAAACAGCTAGTGCGAGGAGCCGCGTACACACCGGCATTCCGCTGCCCGATAAGCGTCCGTCGAGGAAATAGAGCTCTTGTAACTACACGTTTTATGGGACCCTTGTTCGTGTTCAGTGAGTACTTTAAATTATAGTTAAAATTACTCATTGCTTGGGTGTTTTTAGCGGCCTAAAACTGAGACTTGGAACATTTTATTTGACTCTGACTGCCAAAGACGTCAGTTGACGAGGGCGTGCAGCCCAATAAGTATCAACTTTCACAATGACGCGCTGCTCACGACAGGCGTGGCATTAAAGTTGTACACATCACTATTTTGTTGAGTCTTGTTATCTACTCAGAATGATGAGCTCTTTCGACTCCCACAAGAGAAAAAACAGTCCCATTTTTTTCTTCCCGTTACCATTATTCATGGACTTTGTATGACGGTAACCAGAAAAAAATTAAAGAAAAAAATATGGAAAGCTTGAGACACTTTTTTTCTTAAAACAAAATCGTGTTTCTGAGTAGAAACAAAACAAAATCCAATTCAAATAATAAGGGGCGTGTAAAACTAGTACATTACGATACAAGTGCGAAAAATAGGAAATTCAAAACGAGTGGCGATAAATTAAAACACGACCGAAGGGAGTTGATGTTTTAAATTGACACGAGTGGCGAATTACTTATTCGCACATGTATCGTACAACGTTTTACAGTACATATGGCCCTTTAAATGTTTGACACAGTAACGTAATATGCTAATTTGCGCACTAGTGCGGTAAAGTAGCACCATATGTACTGTAAAATATATATTATTATGTATAAAATCACCACTAACTACATTCATAAGGAGCCGATAACACGTGTAGTTAACCCCTTTAGGTTTAGTTATAAGGGGCCTCTGCTCGCAAGGGTTCACTGTCGATTTGAAGGAAGCCTATTTCAGAATACTTAATCGATGTTCGAAGTTGTCTGATCTAATCTTATGCCGGCTGTACAGTCGCCATCAGATATATCGGAGCGGCCGAGGTGCTCACAAGTATCTGAACACACCTCTATTGTCAAGGCGTTAAAGTGCGTGTTCAGATATTTTTGAGCACCTCGGCAGCTCTGATATATCTGATGGCGACTGTAGATACTCGTCGAGAGGTTCTCACTGAGTCTCGGTCAAAATCCGACCCAATCAGACAAGGGCGAGACGAGTCGAGTAAGTGCGAGGCGAGAAAGGCAGTATGAATACATCAGCCTGTCTCGGGGTCTCTTGACGAGTGTGTACAGCCGGCATTAGTGGTAGTTGGTATAATTAAAGTTACATTGATCAAACTTGCCAACCAATTTCTAACCTCAAAATGTAAGTTTTAAATTATGATTCTACTCGACCAATCCGAAAAAGCATTTTGAACCAATTAATTTTTTTATGAAATGAAACATGAATTTTTTTGTTAAAAATAAGCATTTGGAGGTTACAAATTTTCAAGCAAATACCTTTAAGTGAAGTCAGATGTCTCGTCCAAGCTATTTTATAGATAGACACACTCAGTCACACTCAAAATATAATTTATTGTAATAAAGACGTAATGTGTAAGAAAACAAACGTACCCCTTAGTTTGACATCCAAAACAGATGACGCTGTATTGCGCCATATGTTTTGCGGTCACTGAATTGTCAAATGTCACATTTGACAATCAGAGTTACCGCAAAATGTATGGAGCAGTAGGGCTAAGATGGTCTGCTGTTTATCATTTGTCACCATGCCCGTCACGTTCTAACAAGTATGTAAGTGCGAAAGTGACGGGTATAGTGACAAGCGATAAAAATGGAACCATACTGCCACTGCTGCACAGCGCCATCTCGTTTATCTGTCAAATTCGTAGCATTAAACTGTCTTAGATTTTACACAACTTGGTCACACTGGTTTTGCATCACTCCTCACAGAGAGATGTGCAAAACGAGTGTGACGTCATTCACGATCTTAAATAATTTAGAAGCGACATCTACCTTGCATTAAATTCCATGGCCAAATGGAACAAATCAGAGATTGCACTGAAATGTCGAATCTTCATATCTGCAGTGGAAATCCTTCTAGTGCCTGAGCGTGGACCCAGACTGATAGGGCGGCTCCCCGTATAGCTGTAAGCAGTCGGAAGCTAGTTGGAACGCGAACCGGTTCACAAGCTAAGAAAAACCGGTTTTTCTGAACCTATAACCGGTTCGCGACTAGGACGCGCCACGCGCTCACAATAATGTAACGCACGGACCACTGTATAGAAATATTTTTACAATTTTGAAATATTTTGTTATTGTGGGCCGTCGTGTCTTGAGTGTTTATATTGTACATTTACTATTAAGATATATAAGTATATTTTGTCAATTTTAATTGTTGTAGTGTAAGAATAACTAATCTATTTATGTTGTTCGGTAGTTAAGAATTGATTTCCGACGTATGTTCCGTTGTGCAATCTCTATTGACAGTACTGTATTATAAATGCTAAGTACTGTTTAGCCCCCTTATTCATAACAGGGACTGAAAAACCGCAAAAGACCGGTAACCTAAAATAAAGGTATCAATTGAATAGGTATCCAAAGCTAAGGGTACCCGAATAAAATCGCAAAAGACCGATACCTAAGATAAGGGTATCAATTTAATAGGTATCCAAAGCTAACGGTACCCGAATAAAATCGCACAAGACCGATACCTAAACTAAGGGTATCAATTGAAAAGCTATACAACTGTAACGGTACCCGAATAAAATCGCAAACGACCGATACCTACACAAAGGGTATCAATTGAATAGGTATCCAAAGCTAACGGTACCCGAATAAAATCGCACAAGACCGATACCTAAACTAAGGGTATCAATTGAAAAACTATATAACTATAACGGTACCCGAATAAATAAAATGTAATAGGTACATTTTTCAAACGGTACCGCTACAGTTGAAAGGGTACCGTACGGTACCGTTTCAAGTAGACTTCTACTTTGGAATCCAAGATGGCGGCCGTGCACTCGTCATAAAAGTCGTCATGGATATCGTTTTATAGGTTTTAGGGAGTGCAGATTTCGAAAATGATGACCATTTTGGAATCCAAGATGGCGGCCGTGCATTCTGTCATAAAAGTCGTCATGGATATCGTTTTATAGGTTTTAGGGAGTGCAGATTTCAAAAATGATGACCATTTTGGAATCCAAGATGGCGGCCGTGCACTCTGTCATAAAAGTCGTCATGGATATCGTTTTATAGGTTTTAGGGAGTGCAGATTTCGAAAATGATGACCATTTTGGAATCCAAGATGGCGGCCGTGCATTCTGTCATAAAAGTCGTCATGGATATCGTTTTATAGGTTTTAGGGAGTGCAGATTTTAAAAATGATGACCATTTTGGAATCCAAGATGGCGGCCGTGCATTCTGTCATAAAAGTCGTCATGGATATCATTTTATAGGTTTTAGGGAGTGCAGATTTCGAAAATGATGACCATTTTGGAATCCAAGATGGCGGCCGCACGGTGGGCTGAAAATCGGCCTTCATAGAAATAGAAACCGAAGTATTAATTTTGAACTTTTTTTATTGGAATAGCTTTTGTTGGGTTTTATTATGTCCAAAAATTAATCTTGGCTAATTTGGTTGGAAAAATAATTAATAATATATTTTTTTTCAAAATCTTTGTATGGCGGGTATCAGAAAAATCGAGTTTTCTCCGAAAATAAAATTTAACCGTAATATCCTGACAGATGATTTTAAAACCAATTATTCTTGATTTTTCCACATAATTAGAATTATCCTACGGGGTGCACTTTTTTTTTAAATAGATGTATTTTTTTATATTTTTTTTGTATTTTATTTATTTTAATACGGTTATACTTGTTATTTTGACTACAAAAAATTAATTTGAGTTTGATCGAACCAATAATCTACGCGTAGTGAATTTTTGTTTTAATCAAATGTATGGAGCGTACGAGTAAAACGGTTTTTTTTTTTCAAAAATTAAAGGTATACCGTAATATTCTTGCAGGTGATTTAAGTACCAATTATTAAGGATATTTTGACATAACGCGAACTTTTCTACCGTATACACTGATTAAATAAAAACTTATTTTTTCATGTTGAAATAACTTTTGCACATTGTTTTAATTAAGTAGATAAATAATAAACATACAAGAGTTACATCCATCATTCACTACGCGTAAGTTATTGGTTCGATCAAACTCAAATTCATTTTTTGTAGTCAAAATAACGAGTATTAATACGGTTATTAAAATAAAATAAAAAAATATATCGATTTAAAAAAAAAGTGCACCCGTAGGAAAATTCTAATTATGTGGAAAAATCAAGAATAATTGGTTTTAAAATCATCTGTCAGGATATTACGGTTAAATTTTATTTTCGGAGAAAACTCGATTTTCTGATACGCGCCATAGAAAGATTTTGAAAAAAAAAAATATAACTAATTATTTTTCCAACCAAATTAGCTAAGATTTGAGCTATATGTTTGAGCTTTTTGGGGTGGAAACCCTTAGGCCGTGGGGACCTGGCGCTCACAACATTTTTAAAGAGCTTTCGATGCGCCTCGTGTAGGCAACGGGTGACAAGAGGGCTGGCTCTTACCTCGCACAACGCATTGGCATTGCTGTCCAGCGCGGCAATGCCGCCAGCCTTCTAGGCACCTTCCCACAAGGCACCCAGCTGGAGCCAATTTTTTACTTACAACTTTAGTTGTAGTTTTAGTTTTGAATTTATCTCCTTTTAAGCTTTACGTAGTTTTGTTTAAGGTATATTTGAATGTAGTTTTTATTTTTTATTTTTGAATAATATATTCTTAGACGCTACTTACGATAGACTAATTTTGGGACATAATAAAACCCAACAAAAGCTATTCCAATAAAAAAAGTTCAAATTTAAGACTTCGGGTTCTATTTCTATGAAGGCGGATTTTCAGCCCACCGTGCGCCGTTTTGTCACCTAACTAGTGACGGACGAACGGTCATTTTTTGGTAGGTACATGGAGATTGTATTCCTTACGCCCGACTTCCATATTTAAATTGTATCAATTTTATAGTGACATCTGGTGGCGTAGTTTGCATAATCGGAAGTCGACTTTAAGCAAAAGTTAGAGATGTCTCGATTCAATTAATATAAATCGCCTCCATTTTAACTAATGTTAACTACATTTCTAAGTGTCGCCCCATGAGGAAGACTGACACCGACAAGGCCAGAGTCGAAACGCGAGTGCAAGACATTCACCATGGAATTCGTGGATTTAAATAAAGTGAAAAGTATAAGTAAATTATGTTATATTCATAATATAGGTCCTCTGGGATCCTCAGATATCGATTTTCATCTCAATCTGAGCTTAAATGCCGAAATCAATAATGGCGTGCGTTTTCTAAAAATTTGACCTCAGATTCACAATAAAGGTCCTCTGGGATCCTCAGATATCGATTTTCATCTTAATCTGAGCTTAAATGCCGAAATTTAAAATGGCGTGCGTTTTCTAAAAATTTGACCTCAGAATCATAATAAAGGTCTTCTGGGATCCTCAGATATCGATTTTCATCTTAATCTGAGCTTAAATGCCGAAATTTAAAATGGCGTGCGTTTTCTAAAAATTTGACCTCGGAATCATAATAAAGGTCCTCTGGGATCCTCAGATATCGATTTTCATCTCAATCTGAGCTTAAATGCCGAAATCAAAAATGGCGTGCGTTTTCTAAAAATTTGACCTCAGATTCACAATAAAGGTCCTCTGGGATCCTCAGATATCGATTTTCATCTTAATCTGAGCTTAAATGCCGAAATTTAAAATGGCGTGCGTTTTCTAAAAATTTGACCTCAGAATCATAATAAAGGTCTCCTGGGATCCTCAGATATCGATTTTCATCTTAATCTGAGCTTAAATGCCGAAATTTAAAATGGCGTGCGTTTTCTAAAAATTTGACCTCGGAATCATAATAAAGGTCCTCTGGGATCCTCAGATATCGATTTTCATCTCAATCTGAGCTTAAATGCCGAAATCAAAAATGGCGTGCGTTTTCTAAAAATTTGACCTCAGATTCACAATAAAGGTCCTCTGGGATCCTCAGATATCGATTTTCATCTCAATCTGAGCTTAAATGCAGAAATTTAAAATGGCGTGCGTTTTCTAAAAATTTGAGCTCGGAATCATAATAAAGGTCCTCTGGGATCCTCAGATATCGATTTTCATCTCAATCGTAGCTTAAATGCCGAAATCAAAAATGGCGTGCGTTTTCTAAAAATTTGACCTCAGATTCACAATAAAGGTCCTCTGGGATCCTCAGATATCGATTTTCATCTTAATCTGAGCTTAAATGCCGAAATTTAAAATGGCGTGCGTTTTCTAAAAATTTGACCTCAGAATCATAATAAAGGTCCTCTGGGATCCTCAGATATCGATTTTCATCTCAATCGTAGCTTAAATGCCGAAATCAAAAATGGCGTGCGTTTTCTAAAAATTTGACCTCAGATTCACAATAAAGGTCCTCTGGGATCCTCAGATATCGATTTTCATCTTAATCTGAGCTTAAATGCCGAAATTTAAAATGGCGTGCGTTTTCATAAAATTTGACCTCAGATTCACAATAAAGGTCCTCTGGGATCCTCAGATATCGATTTTCATCTCAATCTGAGCTTAAATGCCGAAATCAAAAATGGCGTGCGTTTTCTAAAAATTTGACCTCAGATTCACAATAAAGGTCCTCTGGGATCCTCAGATATCGATTTTCATCTTAATCTGAGCTTAAATGCCGAAATTTAAAATGGCGTGCGTTTTCTAAAAATTTGACCTCAGATTCATAATAAAGGTCCTCTGGGATCCTCAGATATCGATTTTCATCTCAATCGTAGCTTAAATGCCGAAATCAAAAATGGCGTGCGTTTTCTAAAAATTTGACCTCAGATTCACAATAAAGGTCCTCTGGGATCCTCAGATATCGATTTTCATCTTAATCTGAGCTTAAATGCCGAAATTTAAAATGGCGTGCGTTTTCTAAAAATTTGACCTCAGAATCATAATAAAGGTCTCCTGGGATCCTCAGATATCGATTTTCATCTTAATCTGAGCTTAAATGCCGAAATTCAAAATGGCGTGCGTTTTCTAAAACTTTGACCTCAGATTCATAATAAAGGTCCTCTGGGATCCTCAGATATCGATTTTCATCTGAATCTGAGCTTAAATGCCGAAATCAAAAATGGCGTGCGTTTTCTACAAATTTGACCTCCGAATCACAATAAAGGTCCTCTGGGATCCTCAGATATCGATTTTCATCTCAATCTGAGCTTAAATGCCAAAATCAAAAATGGCGTGCGTTTTCTAAAAATTTGACCTCAGAATCACAATAAAGGTCCTCTGGGATCCTCAGATATCGATTTTCATCTTAATCTGAGCTTAAATGCCGAAATTTAAAATGGCGTGCGTTTTCTAAAAATTTGACCTCAGAATCATAATAAAGGTCCTCTGGGATCCTCAGATATCGATTTTCATCTCAATCTGAGCTTAAATGCCGAAATCAAAAATGGCGTGCGTTTTCTACAAATTTGACCTCAGATTCACAATAAAGGTCCTCTGGGATCCTCAGATATCGATTTTCATCTCAATCTGAGCTTAAATGCCGAAATCAAAATGGCGTGCGTTTTCTAAAAATTTGACCTCCGATTCACAATAAAGGTCCTCTGGGATCCTCAGATATCGATTTTCATCTCAATCTGAGCTTAAATGCCGAAATCAAAAATGGCGTGCGTTTTCTACAAATTTGACCTCAGATTCACAATAAAGGTCCTCTGGGATCCTCAGATATCGATTTTCATCTTAATCTGAGCTTAAATGCCGAAATTTAAAATGGCGTGCGTTTTCTAAAAATTTGACCTCAGGAATCATAATAAAGGTCCTCTGGGATCCTCAGATATCGATTTTCATCTCAATCTGAGCTTAAATGCCGAAATCAAAAATGGCGTGCGTTTTCTACAAATTTGACCTCAGAATCACAATAAAGGTCCTCTGGGATCCTCAGATATCGATTTTCATCTCAATCTGAGCTTAAATGCCAAAATCAAAAATGGCGTGCGTTTTCTAAAAATTTGACCTCAGATTCACAATAAAGGTCCTCTGGGATCCTCAGATATCGATTTTCATCTCAATCTGAGCTTAAATGCCGAAATCAAAAATGGCGTGCGTTTTCTACAAATTTGACCTCAGATTCACAATAAAGGTCCTCTGGGATCCTCAGATATCGATTTTCATCTTAATCTGAGCTTAAATGCCGAAATTTAAAATGGCGTGCGTTTTCTAAAAATTTGACCTCAGGAATCATAATAAAGGTCCTCTGGGATCCTCAGATATCGATTTTCATCTCAATCTGAGCTTAAATGCCGAAATTTAAAATGGCGTGCGTTTTCTACAAATTTGACCTCAGAATCACAATAAAGGTCCTCTGGGATCCTCAGATATCGATTTTCATCTCAATCTGAGCTTAAATGCCGAAATCAAAAATGGCGTGCGTTTTCTAAAAATTTGACCTCAGATTCACAATAAAGGTCCTCTGGGATCCTCAGATATCGATTTTCATCTCAATCTGAGCTTAAATGCCGAAATCAAAAATGGCGTGCGTTTTCTACAAATTTGACCTCAGATTCACAATAAAGGTCCTCTGGGATCCTCAGATATCGATTTTCATCTTAATCTGAGCTTAAATGCCGAAATTTAAAATGGCGTGCGTTTTCTAAAAATTTGACCTCGGAATCATAATAAAGGTCCTCTGGGATCCTCAGATATCGATTTTCATCTCAATCTGAGCTTAAATGCAGAAATCAAAAATGGCGTGCGTTTTCTAAAAATTTGACCTCAGATTCACAATAAAGGTCCTCTGGGATCCTCAGATATCGATTTTCATCTTAATCTGAGCTTAAATGCCGAAATTTAAAATGGCGTGCGTTTTCTAAAAATTTGACCTCGGAATCATAATAAAGGTCCTCTGGGGTCCTCAGATATCGATTTTCATCTCAATCGTAGCTTAAATGCCGAAATCAAAAATGGCGTGCGTTTTCTAAAAATTTGACCTCAGATTCACAATAAAGGTCCTCTGGGATCCTCAGATATCGATTTTCATCTTAATCTGAGCTTAAATGCCGAAATTTAAAATGGCGTGCGTTTTCTAAAAATTTGACCTCAGAATCATAATAAAGGTCTCCTGGGATCCTCAGATATCGATTTTTATCTTAATCTGAGCTTAAATGCCGAAATTTAAAATGGCGTGCGTTTTCTAAAACTTTGACCTCGGAATCATAATAAAGGTCCTCTGGGATCCTCAGATATCGATTTTCATCTCAATCTGAGCTTAAATGCCGAAATCAAAAATGGCGTGCGTTTTCTACAAATTTGACCTCAGATTCACAATAAAGGTCCTCTGGGATCCTCAGATATCGATTTTCATCTCAATCTGAGCTTAAATGCCAAAATCAAAAATGGCGTGCGTTTTCTAAAAATTTGACCTCAGAATCATAATAAAGGTCTTCTGGGATCCTCAGATATCGATTTTCATCTTAATCTGAGCTTAAATGCCGAAATTTAAAATGGCGTGCGTTTTCTAAAAATTTGACCTCAGGAATCATAATAAAGGTCCTCTGGGATCCTCAGATATCGATTTTCATCTCAATCTGAGCTTAAATGCCGAAATCAAAAATGGCGTGCGTTTTCTACAAATTTGACCTCAGATTCACAATAAAGGTCCTCTGGGATCCTCAGATATCGATTTTCATCTCAATCTGAGCTTAAATGCCAAAATCAAAAATGGCGTGCGTTTTCTAAAAATTTGACCTCAGATTCACAATAAAGGTCCTCTGGGATCCTCAGATATCGATTTTCATCTTAATCTGAGCTTAAATGCCGAAATTTAAAATGGCGTGCGTTTTCTAAAAATTTGACCTCGGAATCATAATAAAGGTCCTCTGGGATCCTCAGATATCGATTTTCATCTCAATCTGAGCTTAAATGCCGAAATCAAAAATGGCGTGCGTTTTCTACAAATTTGACCTCAGATTCACAATAAAGGTCCTCTGGGATCCTCAGATATCGATTTTCATCTTAATCTGAGCTTAAATGCCGAAATTTAAAATGGCGTGCGTTTTCTAAAAATTTGACCTCGGAATCATAATAAAGGTCCTCTGGGATCCTCAGATATCGATTTTCATCTCAATCTGAGCTTAAATGCCGAAATCAAAAATGGCGTGCGTTTTCTACAAATTTGACCTCAGATTCACAATAAAGGTCCTCTGGGATCCTCAGATATCGATTTTCATCTCAATCTGAGCTTAAATGCCAAAATCAAAAATGGCGTGCGTTTTCTAAAAATTTTACCTCGGAATCATAATAAAGGTCCTCTGGGATCCTCAGATATCGATTTTCATCTCAATCTGAGCTTAAATGCCGAAATCAAAAATGGCGTGCGTTTTCTAAAAATTTGACCTCAGATTCACAATAAAGGTCCTCTGGGATCCTCAGATATCGATTTTCATCTTAATCTGAGCTTAAATGCCGAAATTTAAAATGGCGTGCGTTTTCATAAAAATTTGACCTCGGAATCATAATAAAGGTCCTCTGGGATCCTCAGATATCGATTTTCATCTCAATCTGAGCTTAAATGCCAAAATCAAAAATGGCGTGCGTTTTCTAAAAATTTGACCTCAGATTCACAATAAAGGTCCTCTGGGATCCTCAGATATCGATTTTCATCTTAATCTGAGCTTAAATGCCGAAATTTAAAATGGCGTGCGTTTTCTAAAAATTTGACCTCAGAATCATAATAAAGGTCCTCTGGGGTCCTCAGATATCGATTTTCATCTCAATCGTAGCTTAAATGCCGAAATCAAAAATGGCGTGCGTTTTCTAAAAATTTGACCTCAGATTCACAATAAAGGTCCTCTGGGATCCTCAGATATCGATTTTCATCTTAATCTGAGCTTAAATGCCGAAATTTAAAATGGCGTGCGTTTTCTAAAAATTTGACCTCAGAATCATAATAAAGGTCTTCTGGGATCCTCAGATATCGATTTTCATCTCAATCTGAGCTTAAATGCCGAAATCAAAAATGGCGTGCGTTTTCTAAAAATTTGACCTCAGATTCACAATTAAGGTCCTCTGGGATCCTCAGATATCGATTTTCATCTTAATCTGAGCTTAAATGCCGAAATTTAAAATGGCGTGCGTTTTCTAAAAATTTGACCTCGGAATCATAATAAAGGTCCTCTGGGATCCTCAGATATCGATTTTCATCTCAATCTGAGCTTAAATGCAGAAATCAAAAATGGCGTGCGTTTTCTAAAAATTTGACCTCAGATTCACAATAAAGGTCCTCTGGGATCCTCAGATATCGATTTTCATCTTAATCTGAGCTTAAATGCCGAAATTTAAAATGGCGTGCGTTTTCTAAAAATTTGACCTCGGAATCATAATAAAGGTCCTCTGGGATCCTCAGATATCGATTTTCATCTCAATCTGAGCTTAAATGCCGAAATCAAAAATGGCGTGCGTTTTCTACAAATTTGACCTCAGATTCACAATAAAGGTCCTCTGGGATCCTCAGATATCGATTTTCATCTTAATCTGAGCTTAAATGCCGAAATTTAAAATGGCGTGCGTTTTCTAAAAATTTGACCTCGGAATCATAATAAAGGTCCTCTGGGATCCTCAGATATCGATTTTCATCTCAATCTGAGCTTAAATGCCGAAATCAAAAATGGCGTGCGTTTTCTACAAATTTGACCTCAGATTCACAATAAAGGTCCTCTGGGATCCTCAGATATCGATTTTCATCTCAATCTGAGCTTAAATGCCAAAATCAAAAATGGCGTGCGTTTTCTAAAAATTTGACCTCGGAATCATAATAAAGGTCCTCTGGGATCCTCAGATATCGATTTTCATCTCAATCTGAGCTTAAATGCCGAAATCAAAAATGGCGTGCGTTTTCTAAAAATTTGACCTCAGATTCACAATAAAGGTCCTCTGGGATCCTCAGATATCGATTTTCATCTCAATCTGAGCTTAAATGCCGAAATCAAAAATGGCGTGCGTTTTCTAAAAATTTGACCTCAGATTCACAATAAAGGTCCTCTGGGATCCTCAGATATCGATTTTCATCTTAATCTGAGCTTAAATGCCGAAATTTAAAATGGCGTGCGTTTTCATAAAATTTGACCTCGGAATCATAATAAAGGTCCTCTGGGATCCTCAGATATCGATTTTCATCTCAATCTGAGCTTAAATGCCAAAATCAAAAATGGCGTGCGTTTTCTAAAAATTTGACCTCAGATTCACAATAAAGGTCCTCTGGGATCCTCAGATATCGATTTTCATCTTAATCTGAGCTTAAATGCCGAAATTTAAAATGGCGTGCGTTTTCTAAAAATTTGACCTCGGAATCATAATAAAGGTCCTCTGGGGTCCTCAGATATCGATTTTCATCTCAATCGTAGCTTAAATGCCGAAATCAAAAATGGCGTGCGTTTTCTAAAAATTTGACCTCAGATTCACAATAAAGGTCCTCTGGGATCCTCAGATATCGATTTTCATCTTAATCTGAGCTTAAATGCCGAAATTTAAAATGGCGTGCGTTTTCTAAAAATTTGACCTCAGAATCATAATAAAGGTCTTCTGGGATCCTCAGATATCGATTTTCATCTCAATCTGAGCTTAAATGCCGAAATCAAAAATGGCGTGCGTTTTCTAAAAATTTGACCTCAGATTCACAATAAAGGTCCTCTGGGATCCTCAGATATCGATTTTCATCTTAATCTGAGCTTAAATGCCGAAATTTAAAATGGCGTGCGTTTTCTAAAAATTTGACCTCGGAATCATAATAAAGGTCCTCTGGGATCCTCAGATATCGATTTTCATCTCAATCTGAGCTTAAATGCAGAAATCAAAAATGGCGTGCGTTTTCTAAAAATTTGACCTCAGATTCACAATAAAGGTCCTCTGGGATCCTCAGATATCGATTTTCATCTTAATCTGAGCTTAAATGCCGAAATTTAAAATGGCGTGCGTTTTCTAAAAATTTGACCTCGGAATCATAATAAAGGTCCTCTGGGATCCTCAGATATCGATTTTCATCTCAATCTGAGCTTAAATGCCAAAATCAAAAATGGCGTGCGTTTTCTAAAAATTTGACCTCAGATTCACAATAAAGGTCCTCTGGGATCCTCAGATATCGATTTTCATCTCAATCTGAGCTTAAATGCAGAAATCAAAAATGGCGTGCGTTTTCTAATTATTTGACCTCAGAATCATAATAAAGATCCTCTGGGATCCTCAGATATCGATTTTCATCTCAATCTGAGCTTAAATGCCGAAATCAAAAATGGCGTGCGTTTTCTAATTATTTGACCTCAGAATCATAATAAAGATCCTCTGGGATCCTCAGATATCGATTTATATCTGAATCTGAGCTTAAATGCCGAAATCAAAAATGGCGTGCGTTTTCTAAAAATTTGACCTCAGAATCATAATAAAGATCCTCTGGGATCCTCAGATATTGGGTTTTCATCTTAATCTGAGCTTAAATGGCCAAATCCAAGATGGCGGGCGATCATTCAAATTGAGTGACCGGTTTGTATTGGGGTATCCGATCGCGTGGCAAGATACTTTTACTTAAGGGTACCGTTTGGACGGAAGCTTGTTTGGATATCCAAAGTATTGATATCGCTTCCGGAATGCTATTTTAACGGTCGGGTACCCTTTCAAAATTGTTTTAAAGTCTAAGGGTACCGTTTGAACGGAAGCTTGTTTGGATACCTAAAGTATTGATACCGCTTCCGTAATGCTATTTCAACGGTCGGGTACCGTTTCAAAATTGGTTTAAAGGTACTTTTATTTAAGGGTACCGTTTGGACGGAAGCTTATTTGGATACCCAAAGCGTTGATATCGGTACCGAAATGCTAGTTTAACGGTCGGGTACCCTTTAAAAAGACCGGTCAAAACCGTTTTTAAGGGTACCTTTTCAGTCTCTGATTCATAAACGTCTACTAAAGTTAACAAGCCGCTGATAATCGTTTGTCCCTTTCCAAAATACCGATACGTCGGAAAGGGACAAACGATTATTAGCGGCTTGACAACTTTAATAGACGTTTATGAATAAGGGGGTAAGTTTCTAATTATGGAAGATGAACGAATTTTGGTAAATAATCCGCGCTAACATCGACCCTATTTTCTAGACAAGAAAGTTTGAATTGCAAATTATACTGTTCATCTTAAATAATTCCAACTATAGATCGCGTCATTCACGATGACGCGTATTGTCATGTTATTAAAAGTTATTTGACAAATATGCGCGTCATCGTTAATGACACGAACTGTACATGTCTGTTTTAACACATAGAGTATAGAATGAAGATTTATTTAACGAGTAGGATTTAAGTTGCAGAGCCTAATGACCATTTTGGGTTGTTCAAGTGGCTGGATTAAGTTCTCATTATAATTAATGTGAAAATACCTCTCCTTGTAAGTTTCGCAACCACGTTAGTGGCAAGCGGGCAATCGAATAATAATTGAATATTTTTTTGCGATTATGTTTTTTAATTAGTTATGTTGGCGTTTAGGGTAAAGTGTCCTGACATCCGCCACCCCTCTTGATCATTACCGCTGCAGTGGTTGATGTTAGGGGGGCGACAAGACTTTAGGGCAGTTTACCCTGCTGCTATTTGCATCGTAAATCATAATCATTTGAGTAAGTATAGCGAATCACTTCACTTTTTTAACAAGTCAGTGAAATAATACGGTTTATTAACGTTTTGTTTCAATAATAACTTTATATTCTTAACGCAGAAGTAGCAAAGTTATTTTAATTTGGGATTATTGAATTGGAATAAAATTAAATGAATGGCACTTGTCTGTGGATACACAGACACTGTTCCTTCAGTGAAACTTGTATACACAAAAGGCAGAAGGTTGATTTTAGGGTGATTCGTAAATTAATCTTTTTTTAAGATTCACCCTTCCCTTCCTTCAGCTGGCTTCCAGTAGGTAGTTGACATGAATTATTTAGTGCTTCTTCGATATTTTGGAATCATATACGATATATTGTGTAAATGAACTATAAACAACTAAATATATAATTAGAAGATTGTAATGTAATGACAAATGTTTATAGTTATTTGTAATAAATGAATGTCGAGGAAACCTCAATTTGGAATACATTTATATTTGACAAATTATGAAAAAATAGATATTTTTGGAATCAGTAAATCATTGAAAATCGAGTATTAAACAATTTTTAAAATTTGAACATAGAGAGCTAAGTAGGACCAAAATTAATGTAGTTTTATTTCCAAATTATTTGTTGTGCCCCCTAACTGTAAACTTTAACTTAATGTCAAATTCTATGATAAAACTTAGCTGTCTCGTGAGATTTATGTTTTAGAAGCATTTAACGTAAATTTTATATATTATGTAGATATCATTAATTTTAATATGATAATGCAAAGTTTTGGTTAATGGGTTATAAATAAATTGACAGAAAATAGTTCATGTGTTTATTTTCAATGGAATATATAATTATACCAACATGTTTATAATTTGTAGTTTATGACAATAAATAATATTTAATTCCGTTCCTTTTTCTCTTATCCTATTTTTCCTACCCTCTTTCACAAATAATGTCAACAATGCTAGGCTCCATAAGCTGGGGATCTACACATCTTAACTGCGCCGAGGCTAAAGCATCCTCTAGAAGAGCGTTCAGGAGTCTCTCATCGTTCCCCATGCAAGATAATCTTTGCTGCAGAAAATGAATATCAACTTGCAATTGCTGCAAGCCATGGCGGCCGAAAGTACGCAATCTTACGCACTCCACTAAGGCTTTTAGGGCCACTTTGAGGGCTCCATTTGATAATGCTGCTCTATCAGCCCCAGCTGGACTGAATACCTCAATTCTCTCAGAGAAAATCCTATTTATAGGTGAAAATGATGATGGGGCACGAGACCATATAGTCCTACGGCTGGAGTCACTGGATTGCTTTATGCTGGTTGGAAATAGTTGTGAAGCGGCACTGTCTGCACTTGCAAGTGTCTCTACTACTCTCCTGCACACTGCCCGAGGACCTCTCGGCTCTGGAGCGCGGAGCCAGTCTCTAGCTAACACTGACACTCGTAACATCTGCGCAGCAGTCTGTCCTATATAAACCACTTCCGAATCCAATGCAGTCTGAGCTGCTGTTGACAGATGCACCATTATACTATTGGTATCCTTATTTTCAAGTGTTAACCCCGGTGCGGACTCCTCTAAGAGCTTCCACAGATGAGTATGCAAAGTACTTACTCCATTATCCTGCATTTCTAAACAAAGTTTGGCTAAAATCAGAAGTAACTCAAATGGAATGTTGTTATTGGACTGCAGGCAAGCCATTTTTTTAACTGTATCTGACAGATTAGCCATGGATTCTGAGATTATTACCCAGCAGTTATCTGCTACAGCCTTTGCACACCATGCCTTAAGCCCAAATGATAGGTTATTTTGTAGGAATGCCATCAAGTCTAATAAGGAAGCCTGTATTTTCTGCATTAGATAAACCTGGAGGGAGTGTAGAATTTCTTTAAGATCAGGGTTCTCTGTACCCTTGCTTGCGAGTGACTGCCTAACTTTCATGAGACTCTCTTTAAATTGGGTCTGAATGGACTGGTACTGTATTGTAGTCTTATGGTTAATGCATTGAACAACGGTGTCAACGGCTTTGTTAGACATGCTGTCACTTAGTATAATCTCTGTCATTGCTTGCAGTTTTCTAAAGAATTTATCCAATCCCCTAATTAGAATCTCAGTACCAATATTCTCTGGTCTTTTAACAACTTCTTCAAAAAGATGGAATACTTGAGTCATGACTTTATCAGCAAAATCAGGCAAATTAGTATTGTCTTTTTCCTGAAACATTTCATGGTAGCAGGATATGACTATGCCTAAGTCAGCTAAGAGAGTGTTATTGCAGTGTTCCACCCATGCCAAAATATCTGTACTGTCCACCATGCCACTCAAAGCTTGCAAATGTTGGTCTAGGCGACTTTCAGAACAGTTCAAAAATATGTCTTGAAGAGTGGAATCAGTTTCTTGCAGCTGTCTTAATAATCCTACGCTTTCAGCTAACTCTGACGCGGTTGTATCGGGACTCAAAAGCCTATCCCTCAAGGTTTTCTTCAATCCATCAATTATTTCGGAACATTCTGTTTGAATGCTTTTAAATGATGGCTGGTTTCCGTATTTCTGCAGAACCCGTTGAGCGTGCGTATAGTCGTGGACGGCGTCCGAGTAGCGCCCTTCCTCAATCGCTTTATTCAGCTGACTCGGAAGAAGGAACAGAAACTGAAGTTTATCCAACAGTTGTCGCGTTCCACATAACCTACTAACATTGTTACCACTTTCTTTTAAAGAATCTGATATCTGTGCGCTAAATGATGTTATTTTGTTCATGTTTTCACTAAGCTTGTTCATTTCCTCCTGCATAATCTTAAAATCTGATCGCATTTTACGAACAGTTTCAGTGGCCGATATAAATTTGTTATAGTTCTCGTAGACTAATGTCTGCATTTCCGACTGAAGGAACTGACTCTGTGTGACTATTTCGGCCTCTTTGTCCATTATTTGCCTTAAATTGGCAAATTTTAGAAGGCGTTCCAAATACATATCAGAGTTGAAATGGCTGCCGTCAATGTCCAAAGGATTTTCCTCGTTTTCGTTGGTCTCCGCCATTTTCTATTTATTTACTAAATCTAGATTGACTGTATTTAGATGTCTTCAAAAACTCTACTCAATCAATACAATTTATACAATAAACATTTTTTTTGTAATTCTGTAGCGATAACACGTAAATAAATTTATTCGTGTCAAGTTGTCAACGTCAAAAACTAAATGTCAGAAAAGCTATTTTGACTACAGAAGAAAACGCCCATCAATACGTCACCTACCACAAACATTGAAAGGGAAAAGAACATCTAATTTCTATGTTTCCAATTATAGTCTGGCAAGCCAGGTTTGTCAGAAGAAAAAGGCGGCAAATACAAATTTTGAATTTCATATTTTCTACTGACAAAGTTTTGCCAGAGTATAATTCAGAGTACGATTCAGAGTGCCTACCGCGAAAATCAATATTTCGTTATAGTCTGTCAAACTATTTCCGTCAGTAGAAAAAAGCGACAAATTGATAAAATATAGGTGCGAAATGTTTTCAGAAAATTTGAATGAATATCGCGCCTTTATCTACTGACAAAGTTGTTTTATCTGCTATATCTGCCTCTTTATCGTCTATTGGAGCGACAAGGAGGCAGATAGCGTAATTTTAATTTTCGCAGTAGAGTCTGTGCGGAAAGAGAAGAGTCGTAGAATGTATTGGATCCCAATCCCATATATATCACAACTCTTTTCATTCCGCACAGACTAGTCTCAGATTTCAGTGTCTTTCGTGTCTAAATTGATAGGCAGGTCTCAGAATTGGTCTGATTCCAGATCTAGAGCAGAGCCCAACTGGGGAAGTACCTCCACCTTACAGAAAACCGCAGCCAAATAACACTAGACCCTACTCATAGTGTTGTGTTCCTGCCAGTGAGTAAGGTTGCCAGAGAGCTCAATAAGCGAGGGTGCGGAGTGTTAGGGTTGCCAACGCGCATGTAGCTCCTCTGGAATTGCAGGCGTACATAGGCTACGGAGACTGCTTACCATCAGGCGGGCCGTATGCTTGTTTGCCACTGACGTAGTATAACAAAAAAATTGACTGGCTAATGCCATGATAAAAGTGCAAAGGAAACCGTCAGGAATATCTTATTCATTATAAATAAAATCAGTTTCTCAATATTTCCATAAACCTATTTATTTTATAAATAGATCAACAATTCAACAGGTATATGGTATATATATAAAGCGGAATCTTTTTTAATTTGCTAATATACAGTATGGAAAGCCCGCTAGACAACCAATAAGATTAAGAACTTAATACCTTTAAGGTCCAGGATAGCTTTTATCCATTTGATTTTCTATCTTAGTTAGTATACCTATTTGATCATTTGCATCAAAAAATCTAAATAATCTAAATTAATGATAAAACTTGCACTACCGGATTTCATTGCACAAACAAATACGATAACAGCCATTTTATGTAAAAATTAGTTTGTTCTGATTGACTTCAAATATAACGTGAAATAATTACCCGCTACTGTTCAGTAGGTAGCGGGTAATTATTTCACGTATGGAGACCACTCTTCTTGTAAAGCTATAGATGCTGGTTATTAACTATAAAACGGGACTCAATCACGTATGATAATAATAAGCCCGCAGGGTAGCTCGTGGCGAGGTGTTGGGGAGTAACGACCCCACGGACCCGAGTACTCCCGAGAGTCGGTCAGGGTCTCGGTCTCCGGCGTGTCTTCGCAGGCGCAGGACTCTCAGCTCTGGCTTGCCTTCATTGGCCGTCCAGAGAGGAGTCGTTAGAGCTAAATGCTCCAGGGGTGGAAGTGAAAACTTGCATAAGACGCGAGTTGGCACAGTGGCTGTTATCAGCCACTGGGTAGAAAGCGGCGTACACCTCTCGACACCCCTGAGCCGCTCACACCGGTGTTGCTCCTGGTCGTCTTCACGACGGCATTTTCAGGGGCCCATCTAGTGGGCGGCGTGTCACCGCCTGTCTCGATAACTAGTGAAATCATTGTTATTGTATGTCTTTGCAATAACCCGGTCTCATTGTCCTCCCAAACTTCAATCCAATTTGGATTTTCGTGTATTTTTTACCTACTTATACCAAATGCACTTTACTTCTACATAATTAAATTATACAAAGTGTAAATCCAACACAAGCAATAAATCAAACCAGTAATCATGAATTATGACCCAATAATTATTTTGTTAAAATTTACCGAGCTGCAATGTACTGCAAACGTTACGAGACAACATGATATTACGAGATAAGAGCTTTTTATAACCAACAAGCGTTGAACAGTTACTATAAAAAGCTCGTATCTCTTAAGTTGTGTTGCTTTACATTGCGGGCCGAATTAATTTGAATGTAAATTATCTCAATATATTTCTTAGATCCTATGCTAACCACCATTTAAGGGTTTAACCGTAAAGAATTTACACACGGTATAATTAATGTATTCAACGTAATTTGAATATTTGTATAGTAAAAACTGGATTGCGTTAATCAAAAGCGAATAATAAATACTTAATAAGCAAAGATTAATAGTATAAAATGTGTAAAATCTAAGAGAGAATTTTCTTTCGTACGTCCGTGCGAAGCCTCGGTACCTATATCAGGCCGAGAATTTATTGAATATATTTGAATGGACTCAATAATAAACGCTTACTTGATTTTTCAATTTATTCATTTTATTTAATTACGTTAATATGTTAGATATACTAATTAATTCGCGAAAAGGAAGGCATAGGTACTTTATAATTGTATATTAAATTTATTTACATCAAAAACGAAAGCTTCAACGATTTTTGATAGTCATTTATAAAAGCTACAAATTATGGCAGCAGTTTAGCTTTCATAATATATTTGACATGATTCTCCTAACTATATTAATATTTTATTTACATTTCGTCTATGTGAACACAAAGTTATCATACAAATTACGTGTACATAGTTATGGTTATTATCTTCACCATGTACAGTCGAGGAAATTGATTCTTTAGCAGTTAACGTGTCACGTTACAATGGACAGCTCTTACCATAAGTATGTACAGCCAAATTTACTTGAACCGCAAGTTGCTAAAGAATCAATTTCCGCGACCGTACACAGTCACGTCTGAAAATATCCGGACAAAGTGCAAAAAATATGTATACACTACCTTATTGCTCATATACATATTAAGGTAGTGTGTACATCATTTTGGCACATTGTCTGTATCAATATTTTAAGCGTGACTTTACTACAAGTATAAATTAATGGTAGTTCAGCCGTGATATAAACTTTACAGTAACAATGAGTGCCGAATGTACTACACGAAGCACAAATATTTGATATCTCGTTTTTCCAGCAATTTTTTCCAAAATGGCAACATTAAAAATTGAATCATGTTTTTCAGTTGTTTTCGATAGTTCTAAGTTCTAATATTTCATATTTCTTTCTCCTTGCACCATTTTTACATGTCTGTTTGGCCGGGTGTACTGATAGAGATTGCCATTAGGCATTAAAGTCCGCCATTTTAACAATATTTGTTTGTATTTTGAGCAAAGTTTAAATAAAGAAATGAAAATTGCTGTACATAACAATAATATTGATATAAAACCGCTTTAGTGTAAATCACTATTCATGGTATGTACTTCGTGTAGTACATTAGGCGTTAATACAGCAGTTTAAAAAATACTAGGAGTTTAGTGTAAAATCACACATCTGCTAAATCTCGTCATTCACGATGCCGTGCATATTTCTCAAATCTAACCTTTACTAACATGACAATAGGTGCCAAAGCACGCGTCTTCGTGAATGACACGATCCATAAGTTCAAGTTCAAATATCACTTATGAATAGTAAGACAGTATTACATATAATTATCTTAAGCAATTCTCAGAGCAATTTATTGATGTTGTAAATATTATTCCATATATAATACTAATGAATATAATTCATGACTTAATGATTGGTAATAAACATAATGATTGGTAATCCTTATAATATATAAACTCATTTGCACTTATGACTATCACATCCTTAAGTAATTAATTCAACTGTTTTATACATTGCATTTTTTACGTCTGTTACGGGCACGAACTGCACGGCTACCACGAGATGGAATATGACTTTTACGACTGCGCGGACTCGATCGCATTCCCTCTCTATCGCACCAATACATCAGTGCGAACTAGTTGGACTGCGATCAAGTTTACGCAGGGTCTAACTTAAACGTCAAGTGTCAACTCATGGTACGGCTACTTATTTGTTTCACTGACGTATTAATAAACAAAGGTAAACTTAGATTAATTAATAAGAATTCCTGTAAATTATTGCTTTTTTACTTTACCTATTCTTATATTTGTTACATCCAAAATCAATAATTGTTCAACTTGATTGGAATTAATCTTTCTACTTCATTATTATTAATATTCATTCTCGAATCATCGTTCGATCAGTGTTATCACTATCAGTATTGTTTCTTGTTCGTTCTTACTTCACTTTATCACTTTTCTATCACACTTATATCAAGGGCCCGTACATGTCATGCCGTTGACAGAAAAATTACGTCACATCATCACAATTCGTTTTTTTGCAATAATAAATCATTTTGTCAACCTCTTTAGTTAACTGATAAAGATTCTTGTCAATCAGTACAGAAACGTCTGACTTGCATCTTATTGTCACTCAACTAAATAATATTTATTAAAAAATACGTTTTTTTGTTTTTTAACAGTGTATTTTACGTAACAGGTATTTATTTTTCTACGTGCCAATATATACTTGTAAGTTAAGTATCTAAATTTGTAGTGTTATAAAAAAACTCCCTGTATGTCTCCCTTATGTCTTTATTTATTAATTTTTACCTTTTTAAGTATATTTGCACGCATGTATATCTTACATTATGTTATCTTTCTCGTATCAATCTTATAAGTTAATATACTTTATTTTTCATTTTAGCTCACACCACATTAGCACTTGTTTTGTCCAAATTATAATACATATAGTGTACACTCAAACATAATAACATAACTCTAAGCCATTTAGTTTCCGACTAACAGCGAGTAAGGGATAATATATCAAGGGTCTGCCTGAAAACCAGCGTTGTAGTAAATACACTGCAACACTATGCTGAGGCAAGCTCCTTTTTAACACTCATGAATATTTCTCCCTTATATATACAACTCAATTTCTTAGTTTTTAAGTCTGAATTTAAGGCTTATTTGTATTAAATGTCACTGTCTCTTAACTCTGCCATTTCATGTGATGTTGAATAAAAAATTTCTATGTCTATGTCTATTAAATTATGTTATTTTTGCGTCAACGGTATGAAATGTACGGGCTCTGCTTATATCTTTTAAATCCTGTAATTATCCTTAATGAGTTTTAGAGTTGTATTGTGACTGTTAATCACATTTTTCTGTATTTAAAAAACAACTATTTGTACCATCTCTCCAATATTAATCAATCATTTCGTCCTGTTGAAACTTTTATTCCCACAAATTCATCACTTTAACCGTTTACACCAACCACTATATTTGTTATCACTTTAATACAGTTGCACTTCACTTCACTTAACCCTATAACTCCCTTAATCATTCAGTCCTAAGTCTCAGCGGGTCCAAGCACGGCAGATCACTATTGAAACACTCCGTCTTATGGAACAGTTTTAACGGCACTTCTTTAACTTTAGCCGCCGGTTTCGGCTGTGGTTTGTGGTTGACTATGACGGGAACTATTTTCCGTCGTCCGATTTGCTCGGTGCCCGCTTCGGCCGCCTCGAGGGCAGTTTCTACGTCGATGAGGGCGTGGTTGCGGCATTCTAGAAGAGCTGCCAGCTGGAAATAGACACTAGAGTTTATAAGAACATTTATTTTCATCATGTTAGCCAAACAAAATGCACTGTTGGATATACATAAGCATGTCTTAAGTAAATAATGATCCGAGTGCATTTCATGGTGTCATTAAATTTTGACCAGCGGTGGCAGCATGGTTCGATTTTTATCACTTGTCACTATGCCCGTCACTTTCGCGCTTACGTACTTGTTAGAACATGACAGGCATGGTGACAAATGATAAAGAGCCGACCATCTTAGCCCTACTGATCGTTTTCTAACTTTGTTGGAGGCTTTCGCAATAACTATTCTTTGTACCCGTGACCATAGGTTCTATGAAATATTTGCCCAGTTCAATGTTATTTATTTTATTAGGATCGTACTAAAGTTATTCCCGCTTTTTATAACATAACATTTTATCTTCAAGAGATTTCACACAAAATGTATAAATAACCAAATGGGTTCGAGTCGTGCTTTTGACGTTGCTTGTTGATGTATATTTCGTGATAAGGGGGGCTATATTTCTAAAACTAAGCCTAACTTCTGGGCACAGAATACCCACACAGAAAAAAAATAGTTCTCCAGCCAAGTAAATACTCTTGTGTCAAGACATTTTGTGTTTCCTATATAAGGAAACAATAAAATTCTTGCGTCAAGATATAAAATATTTCAAAGTTTATTATTTAAGCTAAAAAATTAAATTCTCTATCCGAGCTATAAAAAGCCTGGGGTCCGCTTGGAAACTAATCCCGAGAATTGGCGTAGGCACTGGTTTTTGCGAAAGCGACTGTGATCTGACCTTTCAACCCAGAGGGTTAAACTTACCTTTTACTTACCCGTTACCTCACGATGTTTTTCTTCTTCACCGAAAAGCGACTGGTGAATATCAAAGGTTCGTACAGAAGTTCCGAAAAACTCATCGGTACGAGCCGGGGTTTGAACCCGCGACCTCCGGATTGCAAGTCATACGCTCTTACCGCTAGGCCACCAGCGCTTTTGTCCCCTTCATCAAATTTATTGATACTATTTTATGTAAAAATCTCAAACCAAAGTTTTGGTGCTTTTTCTTTTAAATAGCTTTGGCTCTTGACTGTATATTGACAACATCAAACCAAGAATTAATCGTTCTTGCGTAAAAACTTAAGTCTCAAAGCAACATTTTGGTGCTTCTTCTTTGAAATAGCTTTGGCTCTTGACTGTAGGTTGAAAACATCAAACCAAGAATTTATCGCTCTTGTCTAAAAACTTAAAGTCTCAAAGGAAAATTTTGGTGCTTCTTCTTTGAAATAGCTTTGGCTCTTGACTGTAGGTTGAAAACATCAAACCAAGAATTAATGGCTTTTGTATAAAAACTTAAAAGTCTCAAACCAAAGTTTTGATGCTTCTTTTTTAAAATAGCTTTAGCTCTTGACTGTATATTGAAAACATCAAACCAAGAATTAATCGCTCTTGCCTAAAAACTTAAAAGTCTCAAAGGAAAATGTTGGTGCTTCTTCTTTTGAATTTGGTAATATTTTTGGTTTGAGGTAGAGTTACTCAAGATAAAACCATTTTTTAAGAGCGTGCTATATCTCTTTCTAAGACTTTTTTTTCTTGCGGCGAATAATCAATATCTTAACTCAAATCACTACCATTCGCTTTAAAAATGTGTAAAGATAAAACTAAATAATTTTTATTTTCCTTTAAAAAATTATGTTGTTTTTAACTCAAGACATATTTATTGGACTAAGCAATTTATTATTTTATTTAAGCAACCGTGCGCAAGAGAGTTTTGCGTTTTGAATTAAGATATCTTTTTTATCTGTGCACCTTTAAGTATCTTGTGCAGCGGCGCCGCACTTCTTGACGGAGGATCCCTCAACTCCCTCGCCAGTGCAGCGGCAGCGGACGGAAACTGCTCAGCAGGTCGGAGCGGCGAGCGGGCGCGATATGTGTCCCCGCCCTCTGCGACGCGCTACACGTGGATATACTTGCGATAGAGACATACGTAAGTGAGGTTGTACAGAATAGGCACCTTGAGTATCGTCTGCAGCGGCGCGCGCACGCTCGGCGGCGAGTCTCGCAGCTCGCGCGCCAGCGCGGCGGCGGCGGGCGGCAGCTGCGCGCGCAGCAGGCCCAGCGCCGCCAGCGAGCGCGCCACGTCGGCGCCCTCCGCCACGCCCTCCGAGCCCGACTCCGAGCCCGCGCTGCCCCAGGCGTGGCCCTGCTGCTCCGGCGCCCAGGCCCTGCCGTACGTCGACATACTTTTTGGGATTTAATTATTTGTACGAATGGGGTTAGTGGGGTTACGGGAGTTTTCGTAATTTTTCTTATTCCTCTACTGTTATCTGCAATTTATACGTTCATTAACACGAATGTAAGAACATACATAAAAGGTTTCAAGAAAAGTCTATATTGTCTATTCCTCATTGTTATGAGAAATTTAAAGCACAAGTGCTGTTGCACTTGTGCTTTAAAATCGCTATAACATTACTGCGATTAATGGCTACCAACCTAATAAAATCTAAACTAATGCAGTTTCAAACTAAGTGCATTGCTGCCAACTTACAAAATGTTCATTTGGTTGCATAGTAGAAACAATTGCTCCATAAGTCAGAAACACGCATGTGACACCCGTGACTACGAAAACCGCTTAGCGTTGGTTGTTAGTCTCCATAGGCTACTGTGGCCAAAATCGAGAAAAAAACTGTCCAAAACTTTAATTTAGCAAAGAGCAAGTACCAGGGCCTCATGAGTTACGAAAAGGTGTCGCCGACCGGCCGGATCGTGGCGGGCCGGGCGCGTAACAAGATATGCTCGCGTATCTTAGCTATATACGTTTGCTTTGTTTACCTAAATTAAGATTTATTTTTGTTGACTCGTAGGAAAAGTATTGTATGCAACGTTGTATAAGTGGGTCAAAAAATGCTCGTGGCGTATTCCTTTACAATGTTGGGCTCCAGCTCGCATTGTAACTCACGCCACTCGCCTTTTTTGACCTTTCTTATACAACTGTTGCATAGTGATACAATGATGATGTATATGGGACCTGTCCCGAGATATATATACCTATGTTGGACAAATAAATGCTTTTTTGATGACTTTTTTAAATCAAATATCTACGGACTTTGTATGAAACTTTGGTCAAACGAATACATTACTATCTATTAAAATCGGACTACACGACACGGGAAACAAATTTGAAGTGGTCATACATAAAAAATACGGATACTCGAGAATAACTCCCTTGTTTTGAGAAGTTGATAAACTCGATTGTTATGTTCCATATACTAATATAATCGACCTACTTTTGTACCATATTAACATTAAAATGGACCAATTGAAGATTTGGAATAATCAAACTGTCATTTTAGTATTTGAGATATCAAGAACAGTGATGATCCCTTCCGGCCGATTTCGACCATGGCGACCACTTCGACTCCTAGTTAGCTCGGCGCTCGTGCGCCCGAAGATGGCTGGTGTAGCCGATCTTCGAGGTGACCCCATGCACATTGAGGGCACGTGAGGACACCAGCTACGTAGTGGTAGTGAATGGACGCAGGCTGGCGTGTTTTCAGCTCGTCGCGTTTAGCGTCGAGGTTAACTTTACGTTGCTCCTCGAAATCGCGCACATTGCCCTGCACCAGCCTGCGCCACTCAGGACGATGTGCTGCCAAACCTTCCTACTGAGAGGCGTCAATGTGTCTTTTCATGTGTCGTTTCTGAACATCTTTGTATCGGAGGAGTTGTACCAACAACAGCACGAATATGATGGTGTTATTGTCTAAGTGACTTCGTGATAAAGACAATATATATCTTTTTCAATCGTGTGCTGTTAAAAAATTACACTTATTTTATCATGTGGATAAAGCCCTCCATTATTCGCGTGCTGGTCTTTTAGGTTAAGGGCACAGACCAGCTTAATTACTGGACGAAGCACGTAAGATAATCGAGCTCCCACAATAGACGTTCCCAGACTAATTTAGTATGGGAGCGCGACCACTCGTTCCATTGGCGCCCACAATAATTACAACTCGTATAAATTAAAAATATTTACGAAAATTAGGGAGTGCACCGAAGCTGTTGTAGTATAATAGTACATTACGATATAAGTGCGAAAAATAAGAATATTCGCACATGTATTCGTACAACGTTTTACAGTACATATGGCCCTTTAAATGTTCGACACTAACGTAATATGCTGATTTTCGTACTAGTGCGGTAGAGTAACACCATATGTACTGTAAAATGATGTTTAATACAATTCAGTTGTGCAGCCAGAATCGTAGCAATTTACAAATAAAATTGCAGTTACGTGTGATGTGTGTCTTTGTAAATCGCGATGTCTGTGGTAAAAGATGACTCACTCTTGGTCATTGTCCCTTGCGGGCGGCGGCGGCGGGCGCGGGTGGCGCAGCGGGCGGCGCAGGTGCAGCGCGAGCGCGCACGCGTACGAGGCTGGCAGTCGCGGCGGCCGCATCAAGGCGGACAGGACCACGCCCGAGTCCGCGTCCATTACTGACACATCAAACAAAATCGTGCGTTTCAGGCATAAGTACGTTCAGAGGGGTTAATTATATTTGAAAAAGAAACAAAAAATTTGTTCAGGTAAAAACAAAATTGATACAAATAAGTTTAGCATAAAGTAAAGTAAAATTAAAAAATTATTTATTGTACACAAGATAACTTACACAGAAATTGAAATTATTCAGTCTTAAAACTAAGAAGCAGTATATGTACATTTAAGATTTTCAATAGGTTTCACTGGCTCCTACACTAGACTAAGCCTGTCTCGTAGGTAACCGTTTCAGACATGAATTTCCAATGATATGTTTTTTTTTTTTTTGCGAAAGCCAATAAGACACGATAAATTTAATGATTAAATAAGCGCCGCAATTTACTTCTCACCGGAGATAGTCTATACTACAGTGTGTCCCTAGTCATTGGACAGAGCCGAAATGTACATATGCATTAGGGTATTTAGAACCAGTGTACAAAGTATCATAACAACCGGTGTAGCGGTTTCGAAGACATTAACAAAGTACCATTTTTTACTTTGGAGCAGACTGTAAGTGTTAGTAGCTCCTAAGGTAATATCCTCAAAGAATAGAATGGAACCTTCTTCGACCTTTTTGTTTATCTTTTTTATTTATGACACTAATAAACTACTGACTTTTGAAAAATGTCATCATTATCAAAATATTTCGAACAAATTGTCAAAAACTGCCAAAGATTAACACAGTGTGTTTCTTTTTGTTGACGATTGCAAATAACTTTTGTTAGAAAAAAATATTTTTTTATCTTTTGTTCTAATTAAAAAAATGTTAACGTCAGAGCATTCCTTAGAAGTAACCCTACGTGGGATTTCAGGGTTTGTCCAATGGCTAAGGTCACCCTGTATACAAAGTGGAATATTTGTTTTATGAGGGGCAAAGTTATTGTTTAACCGCTCGTACTAATATGAAAACGAATGATTCCAAAATGAAAAATGGACCGAAGATATAATTACATAGAGAATCGTTGGATGCGGTCAATATACTAGCGGGGAGCTTTGGGGAAGACTTATAGTTAGCAATACATTTATTTTGACTGATTTAATGATGATATAAACTCATGACAACTTTACAAATTGACTTTCGGCATCCACACTTTTGCTACTTGGGAACTTCAAAGCCTCCGATACGCATTTAGGCTATGCTAGATCAAATTGGCTGTCAAAGTTCAAAAACAAAGTAATGTAATTGCTTTGTTTCGATTGCCAAAAATTATAACAGTTGTATTTTGTTCTTCGTAAAGAACGTTTGGCAGTTCCGTGGAGATCTGCTGAAACCTACAGAATAGGTGACGCAGCAAAAAAATAAAAAGATTTTTAGTTTCTAAGGTTATAACACTTATACCTATTGTATTTATGTTAGTCTGTATCGGTATCTGCGGGCCTTTGTTGCCAGACAATAAATGTTTCTTTCAACTCAGCAGCTCGAACAAGCCTACTTTCATCACTCCAGGGAGTGAGACAAAGTAGCTTTTTAATTTAGTGAAGGCCACGAATACAGGAATAAAGACTTTACTTGATATTGATTTTTTGAAGTTGTATGTGTCACACGAGAGCAAAGTTATTTTACATCTCGTGTTTTCGAGTAACAGTCAATCAACACTCGCAAGAAAAAGTAACTTTCCTCTCTTGTTGCACAAATAACTATTTTATATACTTACGCGTAGCTTTCATTGCTATCAAAATGGCGACGACGACATAGTGTATGTTGGGCAGCAGGGGCCCGTCCGCGAACAGGAAGCCCCACAGCGCCGGCAGCTCCGCGCGCGGGAACTCGCGCCCGAACAGCAGCCGGAGCCACCGACTACGAAATACTATATTAATAAATAATAATAATTACTTAAATAAATATTATATGACATTATTACACAAATTGACTAAGTCCCACAGTAAGCTCAATAAGGCTTGTGATGAGGGTACTTAGACAACGATATATATAATATATAAATATTTATAAATACTTAAATACATAGAAAACACCCATGACTCAGGAACAAATATCCATGCTCATCACACGAATAAATGCCCTTACCAGGATTTGAACCCAGGACCATCGGCTGCATAGGCAGGGTGCCGATTAGGACAGACCAGTTGTCAAATTAATATGTCGGTATATGAGCAAGCACAGCGCAGCGGCGTATGGGTCTACATCCATTGTGAAGACCGCCTTACGATGTACAGGCACTGTTACGAATCGTTCAAAAATGGAATCATTTTTCATGCTGTATTCGTTAGGCAAAATAACTAACATATGTATTAAAAGCGGCCAAGTGCGAGTCGGACTCGCCCATGAAGGGTTCCTTTATGACGTATTAAAAAAAAGATCTCGTTCAACATTTTACCACTTTGGACACACATTTTACCACTTTGGTAGTGTCTCTCGCGCAAACTATTCACTTTAGAAAAAAATTATATTAGGAACCTAAATATCATTTTTGAAGACCTATCCATAGATACCCCACACGTATGGGTTTGACGAAAAAAAAATTTTTTTAATTTTATGACGTATTAAAAAAAACTACTCACTAGATCTCGTTCAAACCAATTTTCGTTAGAAGTTTGCATCGTAATGTATATTATATATTTTGGCCAAATAGTGGCCAATACTTTGTAGCAACCAAAGTAGCCAAATAGTTCGGTACACCATACTAAATATATGGTGTACCGAACTATTTGGCTACTTTGGTTGCTACAAAGTATTTGACGCTGACTGTACCTATCTAGTAATAAATAATATGGATAACCTAATGGATCTCAAATGTTATACCCTCATTAATTTCATAACAACAGCCGTTTTTCTCCAGTAAAAGGGTCGGCGAACCGCGCAAATATATATTACTCGCTTGTATAACTCTGTAACTAAGGTAAGGTAGTTTGAGTCGATTTAGATATATTTGCCTATTGCGTCTTGCCGTCATGTGAGATATTATTGCAAATCTTAAGTTAAAACCCAAGTACTATTGATAGGTTATGAAAAAACCTGTAAACCGACTGCTAAAAGAGAGAAATTCACTTACATTCCAAAAAGTTCCATAGAAATGTTACATTGAGCTAAATGTGTGGCTAATTCGTTGTCCAGCGGCGTCAAACATTCTTCTCGCACCTTGTCCAAATATCTTACTACTTCGTTCGGGTTCTGAAATTTAAAATAGCATGAACGAATATTTACCAGTTTTTATAGTTTTATAGAAAAAACAGGTGGAAAATGGAAGCTAATAATTGTATTAGTACTTGGTGAAGAACATTCAGCAGTCATCCTTGGTGTGAACTTCTAGCGTTAATATTTAATTAGTACTTGTAGGAGTACACAAAGACTTAAGGTTACCTAAGTATTTAATGTAACCCAGTATTTTTCAAATATAATGAGTCGCGAAATTTCGAAAGTTTTGTTAACCTTTTGACCGCCAAAGATGTCATATGACGCGCGCGGTTACAGCCCAATATCAACCTTCATGCGTACGGACAAGGTTCACGATTACGCGGTGCGTTCAAAAGGTTAAATTACAAAGGATTTTATGCCCAGGTTGTCACGTCAAGAAAACAAAAATAATTGGAAATACTGAATTGTAAACAAGTTACGGTCATAACTCACGTGGATGACTTTAGAGACAGGCAGGCGACCGCAGGACGAAGGCACCACGTCGCCCGTCGTGTAGAACTTCTCCAGACCCTTCATCACCGCGCTGAACATCATGCTGGTAAATTATAATAGGTGTTATTTTTTTAGTTTTTATGCTGACGGCATTTTGTAGAAATATTTTATTCGAGATTTAATAACATGATGTAAGGCTTCATTTGACCTGTCCATGAATCGGACTCATATGAGCAAAAATCATCAATACTTAAATTTAATATTATATTTAGTTTTCGTAAAATTTAGTAGAAATATTCAAGCCCGGTTTAGGCGCGAGTATGTCTCACCTCTCACCATGTAGTTTATATTAAAGAAGACGTTAAGACTTCTTCTTTATAAACACAATTAGTCAACCCATACGATTTCATTTTATTACATTTCGAAATAATTGCTTCTCCGTGAACAAATTTACGTGTAATTTAATGCAATCATTAAAAATATTTTAATTAAAACCAAAAACATACTTAAATAATAAATTGTTTCTCTAATGTATTTTATTTTCGACACAGCAGTGTTTTTGCAATGTTAGTACTTGTTCGTCGATTTCGTAATATACTAATAATATAGGAACTATTTTCAACTTACTAGCTGTCATGTTCCAAATATTCTTCTTCCAGGATATATTTTAATGTATTACTGAAAAAAAAAATACATCATTAAATACTTCTTGTAGTTAAGTAAGTCCTGCATTGTTTAAATACTAGGTACATGAAGAGTTTTTGAATTTTTGACATTTTAGTGTTTGTCGTTTTATTAAAAAATGCCGATAAAATTGGAGATCAAGTTTAAGTGCTTTATGTAGTACATTCGGCAGTTATTCTTCTTGTGACGTTTAACCTTTTGAATGCCACGCCTATCGTACGCGGCGCGTAATCGTGAACCTTGTCGGTACGCATGAAGGTTGATATTGGGCTGTAGCCGCGCGAGTCTTATGACGTCTTTGGCGGTCAAAAGGTTAAAAGTCATGTTTGAAGGGTTACCGGTTATGATACGGTTTATTGGTATAATTGGGAGCTCTTACGAGGCTATGGTTTATTTATTTAATCTTTGTACAAAATGGTGGACTTACTGCCTTAAGGTATTCTCTACCAGTCAACCAATGGGCCAATCAGAAATATTTAGTAGGTGTAGGGTATTTTAACGTTAAATTATAACATAAGATGAGTAATATGAGTATTAAGGTATATTGATAAACTAATGGAAATTATTTATAATTTTATTAATTTTTATAACATAAGCTCTGATGATTAGGTACATTGTTTAACTTGTTTTGTCTCCATCAATTATAAATTAAATTAACAAATAGGTATAAAATTATCTTACTGTATAAAGCTTTGTTAATTCATATTATTGTTTTCACCACACCAACTGGTAAAGGCCCTCTTGATTGTTCACAAACGAATGAGAAAGTTGCATTTTATCCACATGTGGGGCAAAGTAATCAGATATCAGATGCAAATTTTGAGTCGTCTCCTTATGTTAGCTGGTAGAATCGACTTTTAAATGATGATTTTGGATGATAAATTTTTAATTAAGTTCATTTGGATTTGATTTGGTTGGTTTTTTTTTTTTGATATTTCATAGTTAGTATTTTCCTCGCGTTGGTGTGGTGAAAAATGTTGTGTTTCACTCGGAGGAAAAGTTTGTTTAACCCTCGTGCCTTGAAACTCTCGCAACGCTCAAAATTCCACTTCTAGAACCACTCGCTACGCTCGTGGTTCAATTTTGGAATCTTTCGCTTGCTCGGGTATCAATATTAGCACGAGCGGTTAAACAACAACTTTGCCCCCTTGTAAAACAAATAACTATTACTTTTTTACAAACAGCTGATTAACAAGCCTCAATGTATCTTGAAATTACTCGCAGTAGCGCTAGCTGATGTGCAGAAAAACGATAACCTTCATCAAACGTTTGAGCCACAGTAAACAAAATACGTGATTTGCGGTGAAGAGCCACTACCCAATACACTTCGCATTGCGGTCACGTACGGAACTTGACACGCGGCAATTTATTTCCTATATAGAAGCACTAATAATCGCATTTATTACAAATGCCGTCTTTTTTACCCCGACTATGTGAAAGCCAACAGAAGGTTGCAATTTTCGTAGTAGAGAATGTATGTATTCGATTCGTATGTGACGAAAACAAATTTTCTCAATAATTTTATTTTTAATACATAAATCTACTGGGCTACTAGTTTTTTTTAACAAACATTTACAACTCATTGTCATGGTAACAAACCCAAACTAAAAGAGGTTGCGTTGTTTTATCACCTAGTTCCTGCCACGTTCGATCTCTATCATAAGACCAACTCTTTTACTCGTCTGGCTGAATGCGCCAGGAGCGCGAAGCCATTAAAAAAAAAAAAAGACCAACTTGATGACATTTAATTTTTTTTTTTTTATAGCTTGTGAAACATACCTCAGGTCTCTCGGCGCGTGTGTCCTGTCCCTGTGCAGCTCCAGCAGCAGCGGCGCCAGCACCTCGTGCATGCCCTGCCGGTAGCCCACGTGGGCGTGAGAGCGCGCCCAGAAGAATAATACTTGCACCTGCGTTTAGAAAAAAATATGTTTTTTTTTTATGCTACGTCGGTCGCAAACAAGCATACGGCCCGCGGGATGGTAAGCAGTCTCCGTAGCCTTTGTACGCCTGCAACTCCAGAGGAGTTACATGCGCGTTGCCAACCTTAAACTCGCCCCCCCTCGTTAAGCTCTGGCAACCTTACTCACCGGCAGTCTGGATTGAAAATAGGGATGAAGATGATCGTTATTCCTCATTTATTTATTTATTACATCCATGGTTAGTACAAGTGTTACAATATAGTTGTGAGTTTCACATGGACCCTAATAGGGTACAGCAAGTCTTAAATACAAGTTTTGTACGAGTAAACGAGGTACGGTTACGGGAATACTTACACGAAATCGCAAACAGATACTTGTTCAAAGTGCAAAGTGTTAAAATGACAGTTTTTTTTTCAGGCCCACCGTATTTAAGATACTTGAGAATAAGAAACCATTTATTAAGGAATGAAACTAACTGTAATTTATAACACGTAAGATTTATATCTAAACGCTGTAATCTTATTAAATACGCTCAATCCGGTGTCTGGCTAAATCTGTATAGCACTGATTGTAATACAAGCTGAAGAAATACATAATAAAGAAGTTCTAAAGAAGCATCTGCTTGCATTATTAAAAAAAAAAAAATAATTAAGTGCTGTGTAAACTAATAATATATTTATGGGCCAACAGACCTGAAATAAAGACTTTCAATTTCAACCACAAGTTTTCATCACAGGTAGGTAAGGTTCCTTATAACTTACCATCATATCCTGAACGTCTTTATCTCTAAAGTAGAGCTCGTCAGGAAACGTCCTGACCACGTCTTGTAGTATCAATGCCTTAAGTTCGTTGTCACAAAAATGCTGGTTCCATGCGCTCTGGAACCAATATAAGGAATAACCTTTTTATTTATTAATTTAAACTTTCGCAGATTATGATTATTGCACATTATTTTAACTAAACGAGTACATTTAGCGGTAGTTAATTTGTCCAATTATCGCGTTTGAAATACCAGGTCAGAACTGCTATTACTATTTTGTACTTCTACAAGTACACGGGAACTTACGAAGTTATGAGGTAAAACATCCGTCAAGGGATACCATTTTCATTCAGAATTACCATTTTAATAGGATTTTCCGAAAGAAAGAGACATTCTTTTTTTGGTATAGCTTCACTATTTCTATGACAAACTCGATCCTAAAGTCCAATTAGAATTATGCTTATTCAGGTTTGACATAATACATGCCTAAGAATATTAGTTATAATTTTATAACACGTTATCCATATTATTGAACTAATCATTAATTTATCTTAATGAGGCTGGTTCGCTTCGGTAACAGCTTGTTAAACAAACAAATACTTACACATTAAAAAACAAGTTGTCTGCTATTCTGAAGTTACTGGAGCCTTTCGGGTTGTGATGTAATGTATATTGCTCGAAACCAACCCAAATGTAGGAATTTGTTTCGCCTATATTTTTTAACAGATGAGAACTTAAATCTGTGTAACTAAATGCAGGACTCACTGTTAACAGGGCCCATCCTCCCTTTCTGGGACTTGATAATCGTTAGGCATAAAACTAAGAGAATGGTAAACATGCCTTTTAAAAGTATATAAATATGATTTACCTCGTCATTCTGCGATAAAGGGTCGTCGCCGATGACGGTCCGAGGGTCCATCGACAGCTTGGACTTTATGTCGTTATAGAAATTCCTATGAGTTTTCAGGCTGAAACCAGATATAATAAAAAAGTTAAGTGTTTTTCATTCAACTTTCGTAGGATAGAAAAAGGTATGTGTGTGTGTATTTATGAGATTTATGTCATATCTTTTTCTTCCTGCTTCCTTTAGTCTCCGTTCTATCTGGAGTCGGGCCTCTTTGTACGGCGGCGGCGCCAGGACGCCTCAGTTTTCATAGCGGTTTTTATGACAAGTATTATTTTCAGACAAAAAATATTTAAAAAAAATTACTGCAATATTACACTCATATGTGACTTATTGTCGATGGCACTTCCGCCGTTATAAACGATGCTCCGATACAAATACAACGCTGCGCGACGCAGTGCAGCGTAAGCGCCATCAACAATAAGGTCCCTTTTCATAAATAATGCCACATATTTGCTGTGACTTATTTATCAAGAGATTTTTAATAAAAAGACACGTGTACATCGCTTACCTTCTTTCTAATACTAAAAAAACCGTATAGTTGGTTTTGTTGGTTGGTTATATGTAATATTCTTTTTTTTTGTGAAATATGAACTCTTCAAGTTGCATATGTTGTTTTTGTGTTATTGGAATTTTGATTTTAGTTCAACTAATCAAATTTGAAAATTAAATGACATAATCGGTCGGGAGTCGACGGCCTACCACTCCAACGGATAAACGTCTTTATTATTACCTGCCAGCAATATCAGCATTTGGCGGAGGCAGGGCATTCAGCAGTATGGCCCATGCCAGACTCCTTGGCCGCTGGAGCTTATGTTGGACGGCCGCCGCCTTTAGGCACTCTAAGCTCCATGCTGGCAATTGCAGACTGTAACAAAATAAATTATTTTTAATTTACACTCATTGACATATATCTAAGGACTGACCTTACGGGCAATAAGAATGGGGCCGCTACAGCGGTGTCACGCACACGAATTCGAGTCAATCGTGCAGTCTAAGGGTCTCCCCAAACCAGTCGACGCGGAGTCGGCTTTCGCCGAGTGTTTTACACCACACTATTCGCATTTAGCCGATCGACCGTCTCCGCGGTTGGACACCTGCGTTTAGCAGTCTCATCCTCCTTGCGGCCGTAGAGACGCCCGATCGCCTGCGACTTGCTATCGCAACAGTTGAAAAGCGACGGTCGGCTCTCCCGTGCTCCGTCTTGCCGTCGAGACGTCAGACAGCACACGTACAGCCGTTGAGTCCGACGAACAGATGTAGGACAGCGGGTGATCGGCAATCGTAAATCTCATTTTTGGAGACTGGTTGTTAGTAACAACCTGAGTTTGAAATTGAACAGACCTGTAAGATTATTTTCCTTGGTAATTGTTACATATTATATAATAACCTGTGATGATGGATATTTTACGTAGACGGGCATGGAAAAAAAGGCTTACCAGCATTTTTACCGTCATCGGCTCTGTTCAGCCGTCGTCAGCTAAGTTCGGCCGTCGAAGACGCTGAACGGCTTCCGCCAGCTCTGACCGGTCCTTATCGTAGGTACTCGGCCGTGATCGGAGCCGTTCAACTCTTTCCGGCACCGTACGGCGGTATAAGGAGATTTATGAATGCGAACGTGTGCGGTAGGCTGCAAACAGCGTCGTACGAATGCGAACAGCTTTACGGCAAAACGCCGTTTTCCCGTCGAAAGACGTCGTTTCGCGTGGGCCGAGCCGATTTACGACTTATTCGTTCTTATTGCGTTGACATAAAGCTTTTTCCGTACGCGATTTGCCGAAACGGCGTCGACTAGTTTGGGGAGACCCTTACGCCACAACGCGATTGGTTGATGAGTTCGCATCACGTGTAGTTGCGTTAAATTGCACGATTGGCTCGAATTCGTGAGTGACACCACTGAACTAGCACTATTCTTAGTGCCCGAAAGGCCCGTCCTTAGATATATGTCAATATTTACATTATTTAACCCATAAACTGTCAAAGACGTCAACTAACGCACCTACAGCCCAATATCAACCTTCGTCCATTAAGACAAGGTATACGATAACCCGCGGCACCTGATAGGCGTGGCGTTCAAAGGGTTAAGAGTTGACTGGTAGACAATGCCTTCTGGAATTAAATTCGCTTATAGAGTTTTTTCTGTGCTGTAAAGTTTGAACTTTGAATAAATATTTTAAAGTTAGCCACATTCCTGGAATTTGTATCGTATTGGGTTTCTAGCCTTAAAACATTTTATTCTATAGTCAACATTTTATTGCAAATTCACAAAGTAGTTATACATTTATAAGTTAGGTCTTAAAAATATTTGCAGGATGTGCATAAAAAATAGCAATACACTATTTTCTAGTAATAACTGAAACCAAAATTGAATTGAAAAGATGTTATTATTAATTACTAATGGTTTGGGTAGTGACATATCAAAGCAAATCAAATCTTGGTCACTCAATGTGTCATTCAACATTAATCTATAATTGACAACAATTTTTGATAAAATAATGAAAGTAAAATTAAGGCATAATTTGATATTATTTTCCTAAACAGATAACATAAGTATAAAGGGTGTAGCAGGATAGCCTAGGAAAAATTGCCCCCAGCGATTTTGGGCCGAAACTGTAATCAAACGATGCCTTTTGGGGAGGTTATACTCTGCACAAAGTTTCATCCCTCTGTTACCCCCTGGGGGTGAAAAAAAACCCGATTAACCCCAAAACTGT
Source organism: Cydia pomonella (assembly GCF_033807575.1). Classification (NCBI taxonomy): domain Eukaryota; kingdom Metazoa; phylum Arthropoda; class Insecta; order Lepidoptera; family Tortricidae; genus Cydia; species Cydia pomonella. The sequence goes on along the minus strand of NC_084710.1, from coordinate 2,953,616 downwards.
TTTAATTATTTTTTCCTAAACTATGAAAGTGACGAATTTCAAATTTCGTACAAATATTAATAAGACTAAAAGCTATGTGCTAAAAAAATATTAACCCCCTAACCATTGAAATTCTTGTAAAAAAAACAAAAATAAAAAAAGAATCAACCTGTATATCAAGTTTGGCTCATGGTACCACACCATATTTTTTTTTCAAAAATGAACCAGTTTATATTCTACATGATACAAAAGTTTCATGGACCTACTCCAGAAGGAACATTGCGAAATTAATATGTATTGGCTCTTTGGTGCGTACTATTCATTGAACTCCCACTAAGAGCCTTGCATTATTAATAAACAATGGCTTGCGATCGGACCGCTGCTCGTGCCCGATTTGAAAAAGGTGGGGATAAAGAAGTATGAATCAAACTCATTTGTACATGGATCTCAAGTTTGGCTCATGGTACACACACCATTTTTTTTTTTCAAAAATGTACCAATTTATATTCTATATTATATAAAAGTTTCATGGACCTACTCCAGAAGGAACATTGCGAAATTAAAATAAACGTACTATTTCGTAGCTACTAATCATTATACTCGTATCATGCTTAATACGCAACGTCTCGGACCCGAAAACAAAATAATTTAAAAAAACCGGCCAAGAGCATGTCGGGCCACGCTCAGTGTAGGGTTCCGTAGTTACTCTTCCGTCACAATAAGCTAAACTGGAGCTTAAAGTATAGTAAATTGTTAACCAAGGGATGAAACGGTACCTTTCACGTGAGTTAAACAAATAGGCAAATTTGCATAATCAGTACCTAATTAAAGTATGTCTTTTTACTATGAAGGGGAAACTTTTTGCGATAACTCAAAAACAGCTAAGCTGATCATGTCCGCTATAGGTTTCATTTAATGTCTTTCTTAAGCTCTACTTCCACGATTTTTTTAATTTTTTTTGGACCTATGGTTCAAAAGTTAGAGGGGGGGGGGGGGGACACATTTTTTTTTTCTTTCGGAGCGATTATCTCCGAATATATTCACTTAATCAAAAAATGTTTGTTGAAGACCCCTATTAGTTTTGAAATACCTTTCCAACGATACCCAACACTGTAGGATTGAAGCAAAGAACAAAAATTCACCCCCACTTTACGTGTAGGGGAGGTACCCCCAAAAAAATTAAATTTTTAGATTTTATTGTACGACTTTGTCGGCTTTATTGGTTTATATATCCATGCCAAATTTCAGCATTCTAGCACTAACGATCACGGAGCAAAGCCTCGGACAGACAGACAGACAGACAGGCAGGCAGACATGGCGAAACTATAAGGGTTCCTAGTTGACTACGGAACCCTAAAAATGTTTTTATAAATACAAATGAGTTTGATTCATACTTCTTTATCCCCACCTTTTTCAAATCGGGCACGAGCAGCGCCAGCGGTCTGATCGCAAGCCATTGTTTATTAATAATGCAAGGCTCTTAGTGGGAGTTCAATGAATAGTACGCACCAAAGAGCCAATACATATTAATTTCGCAATGTTCCTTCTGGAGTAGGTCCATGAAACTTTTGTATCATGTAGAATATAAACTGGTTCATTTTTGAAAAAAAAAATGGTGTGGTACCATGAGCCAAACTTGATATACAGGTTGATTCTTTTTTTATTTTTGTTTTTTTTACAAGAATTTCAATGGTTAGGGGGTTAATATTTTTTTAGCACATAGCTTTTAGTCTTATTCATATTTGTACGAAATTTGAAATTCGTCACTTTCATAGTTTAGGAAAAAATAATTAAAACAGTTTTGGGGTTAATCGGGTTTTTTTCACCCCCAGGGGGTAACAGAGGGATGAAACTTTGTGCAGAGTATAACCTCCCCAAAAGGCATCGTTTGATTACAGTTTCGGCCCAAAATCGCTGGGGGCAATTTTTCCTAGGCTATCCTGCTACACCCTTTGTATGCTTTCAGCTTTGGAAGTACAGTCAAAGAATTTAATTTGTGACCCATTTCGTACCTTGTCACTAGGGATTGCAAACCGGATTGATTTTCAATCCGGCCGGATCCGGCCGGATTTTGGCCATAACCCGGCCGGATCCGGCCGGACCGGATCCGGTTTGGTATAGGGCAGGGGTTCCCAATCTTTTTCAACATACGGCGCAGTTACAAGTTTAGTATTTTGCAACGGCGCCCTTGTAAATTTAAAATCACGGTCGAAAAAGAGTGACACGACGCTATATTATTTACCGATGCGAGCGCTCAAATAGGTACCCGCGAATATTTGTGGTTTCGGATAATGATAGAACTCACGGCGCCCCTCTTTACTTTCTACGGCGCACCAGGGCGCCGCGGCGCACACTTTGGGAACCCCTGGTATAGGGATATCAAAATTAATTAAATGACATATTTTTCTAGTTTTTTGCGTAATACTTATTCCTAAATCTGTAATTTGAAGTTAATAAATAACTTCTTAACAATAAAATAACCCTTAGTAGTAAAAAGTGTGACTTTGTCAATATCACTTAAAAACCCAAATATGAAACCGGTCATTTATTATATATAACCATTCACAAGTGCTCAAATTTTCGTTTACAATAATTATAAATTTGATTAGTTTCCAAAGCCCGGTAATGGGATGTGGGGTGGGAATTGGAACTCCTTTTTTTTTATTTACAGAAAAGTATATTGGTAAATTATAGGGAATGGAACACGACACGACGATCTCATGCGAACAATAATAGAGTGTAGGATTGAAATCCATCGCGGAAAGGGACTCCTTAAGAAAAGTTACATGGATCAAATATAGAATTGGCTAGACGTAGAGTAGCATGTACCATTAAGGAAATTGCATAAGATTGGATGAAATTGTAAATACAAAAGATTCTCTCTCAAATTTGAATAGAAAATAAACAATATTTTATCATATATATATAAATAAAATCGAAGTAAACTAAAGATTATCAATGTTATCATTTCATTTCATACATTCATTTTCAATACAAACTTTCAATCTTATATTCATTCACACATGTAACACATATTGATTAGCCCAGCTCTAGTCGGTTGAGTACCGCCGACTTAATCCTGCTCATTTGTTTACTTGTAATCTCCAATCACAACATTATGACACTCTTTTCTTCTCTTTAGCATAAATTACAAATGCCTTCCATGGCATCTCCATCGTTTAATTTTTCCTTCTATTACAGTATTTATGTAATTTTCGTATCGTGCCACCAACATGAAAGGCAACTTCTGTTCCCAGTCATCGTCATAATAAATATATTTTTATTTAACTAAATTTAAACTTTTTCATTCGTTTTATGCTCTGTTCAAGTTCATACCTCTCATCCGTCGCCTTTTCCTCATCTAAACCGCACAGTGCGTGCTGTATTTAGGCATTTTTTTTATTTGACCGGATCCGGTAGCTCCTGAAAAGTGCCGGATCCGGCCGGATTACCGGATCCGCCGGACCGGATTGCAATCCCTACTTGTCACAGTGACAATAGTATGAGGTCTCTAGCGAGTTTCATGTTGTTTGTCACTGTGACAAGGTACGAAATGGTACTGAAATTAAATTCCTTGACCGTACTACACATTGAAATTCCTGAATACCAAATGTACTTCATGAAGTACATAACAAGAACAGTGCTCTACATAACAAAGCAATCCATCCTCAAACTTTTGTCATTCAAACACAACAATGACAACATTTCTTTTTAAAATAAATAAAATTACTTTTTATATTAAATTATTTCTTTTTTTCAAATTGGTTGTTTTTACAGTAAGTTCAAATTGTAAATTACATCCCTTTTCCCTAAATTACGTCCAAATGGAAAATCATGAATTAGTATTCAATGGTCACGTTTCATCACTCAAGCAGTTATTTTTTCCATAAATCTTTATTTGCAAGGTTAACATAACATGTAAAACCCGACCAGAAATATATGATCATTGTCAAGAGGCCACTGTTATTCTCATCTATAGGGTGACAGTTCAGTATAGTATGAAAAATTTAGTTCCAATGAAATTCCGCAATATGGCGCATGATCACATATTACTGGTCAGGCTTTATGAACCCTTAAAGGGAGGTTCTTTCATGTCATATGCAAAGACATAGTAAATAATCTCTTCTGTAAATATTCAGGCATTATAGAATATACTTTTTTTATAAACAGGCAATAAGGAGAGATAGTATATGGCATAACATAAGGACTAGGCCTAGTGGGTAGTGACCCTGTCTATGAAGCCGATGGTCCAGGGTTCAAATCCTGGTAAGGGCATTTATTCGTGTGATGATCACAGATATTTGTTCCTGAGTCATGGGTGTTTTCTATGTATTTAAGTATTTATAAAATATTTATATATTATATATATCGTTGTCTAAGTACCCTCAACAGAAGCCTTATTGAGCTTACTGTGGGACTTTGTCAATTTATGTAATAGTGTCCTATAATATTTATTTATTTATTTATAACTTGGTCTATTATAACTACTGTTTAAATTCTCACCTTCATGGACCTCGAGGGTCTAAAAAATCCTTTAATAAGGCAATCCTAGAAAGTCTTTACATAGACATGTCCTATTATTAAATGACACAGATAGACGATTAATTTAAAAGTTCCTTAAATAAATATTCTAAAGCAGTCACTCACTAAAAAAGTTTAAAGATCCCTGACGTACAGGCCAGCGTCCAAAGTTAAATGTATTAAACAAAGAAAAACAACTAATAATGATAACAAATCTGATATTAATAACTTACTCATAATCCGAGACCGTATTGTTACTCGGCGACTGTAAACCGTTACCATCTTTGTGATCCTAAAGCAAAACAAATATCACGTTAGCATAAGTAATAACAATAAATACTGTAATTATCAGTGGTTCGACCTTACCATCATTCGTCCGGTATTTAGAACATTTTCACATCCATGAAAATAATTGGTAATAAAACTTAGTGTGAGGTAAGGTTGTTAAATAACTAAATTTTACAAATATGCCATTTGTATCTTCAAAAATAATTAAGATTTGTTTCTTTTTCGTACATTTGATTTAACTCTAGCTTGACATTTGCTTGAATGACAAGTTTACAGTTTAGTCAGTTTACATGACAGCAACTATTACAACTAGTGTTGTGATAATTATAATAAATAAACAATGCTTTTCCACACAATCGATTGTTTTAGTAGGCTCGTAAATAATGGTCATCAGTTTTACTTGTAAAATGCAAATGCTATGCTTGGAAAAATAAAAATAAAATAATAGGAATAAACCAGTAATTTATTCACCCTAAAACCGCAGTTCGTCTACCTTAATCGCTTCCTAAAATATTGTAAGAGCGATAGATAGATGGGAATAATATAAAAATAAGACAATTGAAATAAGATAATCATCTTAACTAACAATAAAAAGTAGGTATCAAAAATCATATGCAATATGAGAAAAAAATAAATCACCTTTGTAAGTAAGTATTAATAAATCATAAAACATAACTTTTTACATTGGAGTTTTTTATTTATTTTTTATCCAAAGAAAATTTAAAAGAGAAGAAAGCATGGGACAGTCCAAGTAAAGTGCATAAATATATCGATAAAAAGTCGAATTATGCTGATAAAATAAAAGTAGGATCAAGAATATAAGATCTTAATTATATAAAAACTAACAACAAAGCTTTATTATGAATATTTTTTTTAGCATTTTGATTTTAAATGAGCTCAAACGATATAGGGATTATTACATATAATTACAAATATTTGCTGCAAAAATTATGGACATGTTTAGAAATCAACTGTTTTCAGAAGTATATTCAGATATGGACTGTATAGCTGCAATATGTAATATAGTATTTTATGGCTAGTAATGGCTGATGCCAAATTTGTCTTGAGGATATCGATAATTGCAATGAGTGTACAACTTGTACAAGAAAAGAAAATAATAACGAGAAGATCAAAAATAAAACTAGAAATTGGCTATAGTTTTTAATAATTCTATGTACATGTAAAAAATCCATACGGCTATGACAATATTTTGCATAAAAAAAAAGAAAAAAACAGCGTCCTAACTCTTCACAAAGTTGTCTTGGCGTCTCCGCCCAAAGATGGCCAACACTAGTTGCATCACAAAGACATAACAAAACGCTGAAATGTTTCTCTTGTTTGACTACATTCGAAAAAGGCATCATTTGTAAAAGAAAATGGCAATAATTAGAAATATGTGTATATTTAGTCATGAATTAGGTTTTATACATTATTTATAAAGACAATTGCTACTTATGATCGTGCTATTGTTTTGTTTGGCGTTTTGTTCGCATGGCATCCAAACTACGTAACAAAGATCTATGGATGGCTATGGATCTCTTTCTCTCTATACGTATTTAGTTAACGAACGCGCTTTACGGAATTTTGTGATATATGCCGCCGAGATATCAATCTGTTCCTTTTATTTTTATTTTAGTTGCCAGTGATATGTTTCTAATGTGATGCCCGTTCTTTCGATCTCAGTCTCTAAACTGGATAGGGGCGAATTAACCGTTACGATGGTTCCGTGCCGAGCGACATCGCAAGCGCCTTCGGAACTTCGATGACCGTCTGCGAAATCGCGAGCCATGATCGCGAACCTGCCGCTGTTGTTCGCCAACGGCAACCCGACCGGGCTGTCGACGGTGACGGCAGAGGAGCTGGAGCGGTTCATCACATTCATGGTGGCGTGTTCGTGGGGTCGGGACACGGCGAAGGATATCCGCCAGCCGCCATGGTGGCCCGCGGACGTCGCGTTCTCGCACCCGTTCGTGCGGCCGGCCGTCGTGCCTGACGACTGGGAGGGCAGGCTGAAAAACCTGGTGAAACGATGCTACGATTACCACAAAAGTGCGTTCCTGCTGGTGTTCTCCGCGCAGCTGGCGCGCTACCCGCGCCGCCGCCTGCGCTACGTTGACAATCGCGACCGGACCACCTCGCTGTACTACCGGCCCAACGGCCGCCTGCTCGTCACCTTCCGCAACGAGAACATGTTCTACGACCGCCCGAAGATCCTTGATTCTGCCGAGCCTCAGGTAAAATCTGATATCTATCTCTGTGATAATTGTGACAGTCATTTCGACAATGTTGAGATATTGAGAGCACATGAGAGACTCTGTAACAATGAGGAGGTGCCAACAAGTTCTGAACCCACCGGAAGGCTACCAGAATTTCTTTCCGCCCTAAAACTCAAACCGCAGGGTGAAAAATTTGAAACTACATCCAGAAATGTGGATGGGGACAGCCGTCAGAGAAATGCCCGATCAGCCGCAAACATTGACCGGGGACCTCCATATCCGTTTTCCTCTTTAGCCTACTTGAAAAATGCGAAAACAAATGTGAACCTAGACAAAAGCTACTCAAGAGAGAGGATTGAACGATACTGCTGCACATCCACACCATTGAATAACAAGCCGTCAGCTCTAAAGAGTAAAAACCAACAATTTCCAATCAGGTACAGACGGCCAATAGACTATTGGCAGAGGCGGCATGTTTTTCCATACCAGCGAAACAAGGATGTACTAGATCTGAAAGGACAGCTGCTGCTATTGAAATGTAAACCGATCAGCGTAAACGTTGACAGGATGTCACTCGAGAGCATGAATGAGTACATCGACAATCTCCGGAAGGAGGCAGAGAGCAAAAAGTCTCAAACTGAGGACAAAGATATAGTGTTTGTGGACGGAGATGATCAGCCTACGGATCCATTGAAGCGTGATGAGTGTGAAGTTATTGATTTGTGTTCGGACGATGAGTCGCCGGTGAATGAGAATGTTGATCCGCGCGCGGGCGTGGCGTGCGTGGTTCGTGGAGGGGCGGTGCTCCGGCGCACGGCGGCAACCGCGGCGCCCCTGGTGCTGCCCGCGGCGCCCTGCGGTGCTCGCCAGCGCCCGCTGCCGCTTACTCTGCCAGCAGTCCTGAGCCCAACACACCCACATCCACATCCTGTCATTCTCATCGCGCACACGCTCAACAACATACAGACAATTTCCATCGATTGACTCATGTAATCGTTTATCCATAGTAGGTATAATTGCTATTATTTATTTCTTTTTAATTAAATCAAATAATGAACTGTGGCCATTTTCATTTCAGAAATCTAACTGATATTAATTTTATTTATTCATTAATAATACTGCCTAGCAATGTAGCACATAAATATTAATTTATATTTGATGAATTCGTCTTAGGAGACTGATCCATAAGATTGATAGGATTGTGCTGCATAAAGGTATCATTAAAATATTCCAGATGAATCACTTATAGCTGGGGAGCCAGCAATTCTAAATGTGTAGTTACTCAAGATTGGACCTATTGGAATCAAAAGATTAGATAGGAAGAACTAAAAGGTTATATAAAGTTTTACAGTGAGCAGGAAAATGATTACAGATTTATTTAAATTTCGGGGGGTTGGTAGAGGGTTAAAAAAAAGGGTCAAGTAGATGTGGATTTGGTCGTTTTGGTCCAAGTTGATGCTATAATATAGTTTTTCTATAACTTAATCTGACAATTATTTGTATGCATTTCCTTAATCTGACGGTCACAAGTTCGGCGACAACGTCAGATTAAGGAAATGCGTACAAATAATTGTCAGATTTAGTAATAGCTCAAATTATAGCATTAATATGGAATAAAATGACTAAATATACATACCTCTTATTAATCTGAAATCTCAAAAAAAAGGCAGCTTCGAACGCCTTAGTGCTGTCTATGAACCAACTGTGCAACTTGGTAAAGGTGCTTACTGGGCACTGCTGCCTAAATAAGCACATGCCCACTAGGGGGAAACGTGACATGGGGTGGCAGACTCTGCATGGAGGCAGAGGAGATGCCTTTGCACATCCTCACAGAGTGCCCTTGCCTAATGCTCACTTGTTACTCAATTCTGGGCAGACACATTTTACGTCCGGAGGAGTTAAGGTCTCTCGAGATCAAGAAGATCCTGCAACTGTTTGAAGTTGCAGGTTTGGATCGAGAGTTTTAGTAGGTGGCGATCACAATAGATCAGGAATGGTTGCAGTGCTATATAGGCTGTAGAGCCTTACATAGCCCCTGACAAAAAAGAAGAAGAAGAAGAAATATACATACAATCTGCTTAACAATTTGTTGGAACCCCCAAACCCCTCACCAACCAATCGATCAACATAGTCGGCTAAAAGCGGTTCAGGTAAACTCCACAGGGTAGCTTGCTACACTCATATCTTACTTTGACACGCTCGATCAACTACAAAAATCCCGTCTTGGGCTCCCCAATCATTAATATTAACATGAGGATAATGACCCGGCTGAAAGACTCTTGGATCCTTTCTCTGGTGCTTGCTACAGCTCAGCAGGCAATACTGAGGCACAGCAGGATTATGATGAAATGACCTGAAAATTCTAGTTGTGCAGGCACAGCTAAAATTAAATGATGTCTACTAGAATATCTAGAATCATCCTGGGGATTGCACTAGGTATAGGAATTAATAGTTTGGCAAATCCATAATATTTAATTCCTACCTTTAACCAACAAAGACCTAGATGAAAATCTCTTGGTTCCTACTCCCTAATGACCAAACACGAATAAAATGAGCCAAATCTGAGACACAGCTGACTGCACATCTGCACAAAAAAATTATATCCACTAGAATAGAATCTGTAATGATACTGACATGAGCCAAAAAAGTCACATTACACCAAGGGGGTCCAAAAATATGGCGGGAACAGGTAAATATTTTGGAGCTTCGTTCAAGCTGACCGAATCTCTAAGGGATGAGCTGAGCGATATCCATGTGAAAGGGAGGAAAGGGGACTTGTTCAAACATTATTACTTAGATTAAAATGACTTGCATCGTTTTCTGCAAGGTGAAGCTGTCCAAGCGATATAAGGTATGAAAAATAAACTACATTAGGCATTTTTAAATTTCATTACAGTTTATAATAGCCTTCCTATGGCTGCTTTGCTCACACTGCTAACTTCACGTCAGTGGATCTCTCAACAAGATGGCGTACGAATATACGTAGTGTAAATGAGGTATATTTTTGAGTTGTATGTGAGTAAATTCTATTACCTACTTTTGATATAAAACTGAATCTATACAAAGTTTAGCAAAAATACTATCGACATTGTAACCGCATAACGTAAGTAAGTATAATAAATGATTCTCAATACCTTCTTTTAATATGAACAATATGAACTTATAGGCAGCTCAACAAAATGGCGTCAGCGTCAGACGTCAGTGACTCAGCCGACGTGTGGCGCGCGCGATGATCCTTTTTTACACCATTGGAAAGAGCGCGGTATTATCCTTGGTGTTCCATATTTAGAAACGTTGCATTTATTTTAAACTTTAGTTAAACTGCGACAGATTCTTAGATAATGCATTGAAATCATAGCAGCTAATGTTTTTCATACCAAATTCATAAAAGCATAGAGATTTTTTTAAAGTAGAATTTTCTTACAACTCTGATGCCTACCTACGGAAGATATCTATTTACCTTGATTGAAACTATCGTTAGAATGTCATTATGGATTACTCGAAAGCGGGTTGAATAGTCGAAATTGGACCTTGATACCATAAGAATAAAGACAACTGCCAATGTGAAATTGACCCGCTGTACCTGCATCTGCTGTATCACGTGCAATAACACGGGTATTGTCATTTGATATTCGAATACTTGGAATATTTACAGGCCGGCTAGGCTAGACTGTTAACATATCAAATTCTCTTATACATTATACATATTTCATTCATAGAAATTTCCTCTATACTAGTATTTAAAAAAAAAGAACAGTCGTAGGTAGGTTCTTTGGAACAAATTATTGCTTTTAGCTTTAAGATTATTCGTTGATTAAATGTCTGTACTTCATTAATTAATACTTAAATGGTTTGTTATCTCGCTTATATGAGCAGCCGTCTCTTTTTAACGAATCTAGTCCGAATAGCAGAAGCTAAGGCGTTAAAAACTGGTGTTATCTTCCCTACAATAGAAATTATTAGAGATATGAGATTCGTCAATCAGTTAAATTATCTATTTGGGACATATGAATAATAAATACACAATGTTAGTCCTCAATATAACTTTATAACAAGAAAAAAATACATTCACTTTGTCTATGGATTGACTCATATGTCTTCGTTCATCCGGTGGTGGGAGTTTAGGGGTCGTCGACTCTCTTCGTCGGAGCCATATATGACTTCTTCATCGGAATCGTTGATCATAGAGAACGCTGGGTTGTCTTTGGTGATGGCAGTTTCTGAAAAAAAAAATTGGTAAGATTGATATCGAAAACCGTATCAGGTAAGACCGACTACAAGCCCTTTCGTCGCTTCTAACTTCTACGCGTCCTCCACTTACAGTAGGGTTGGTAGAGTAGAAGGAGCGAAGCGAAGCTTTCTGACTATTTGAGCGAAGTAGGTACGTATACCTATAAATACAAGAGCGTTTGCTCCTTTTTTTGACGGAGTGGGAATGTTGCCCTACCCACTAAACCCACTCCGGCGTTTCGCCCCCTTTGCCGTTCGTGAGGGCGCACTGGGATCGATGACATTTACCACCGTGCCCTCCGGCAGCCCCGGGCGGCCCCGGCTTTACGCCAAAGCACCCTCGCAATGGAGGGGGGGATCAGATACGGCCCCCCCGACGACGTCTATGGGACCGTACAATGCGGGTTAGGAAGGCTTTCTAATGAAAAAAAAATGCCGGTCTTCCCCACATTGACCTTATTCGTTTTTAATGCCTCGCATTCTTTGTATTCTTACGAGTATAAATCGTGGTTGTTTTTGTTTTGTCGTTAGTCGTATTTAGGCCGTGGCCCAGATTTCGTAAGTCACAATATTGGCCAAGGTTGACCTCATTGGCATCGTCATGGTGAAAACTGCAGCGTTGCTAAATTGTTTACCCATGTGGTTCTTACTTTTGCACTTAGTTTTATATTTTTCGATAAAAGTGATAGCCAGAATTCAAAAATTTGCAAGAGGCTGATTTTTGAATATAGCCCGCTCGATTTCGTGTATTTCGTTCAATACTATTTCGATTTTCGAGTGACGAATTCGAGCGTTCGAAATTCAAAAATGGGCCCTTTGATATGCAAACGTGATGCAAATCTGTAGAAATTTCGTTGCCTTTTTCGGCTATGGCTTGCTGTGGCTTTGTGTGTTAGGAATATCCTCTAAGAACACCCAGGTGTCCTAGGTGATTCAATTCAAGAACTTATCTTGTGAGGTCTTGTTAGTCAGTCTTTCTTTATCCATACGCTCTTGTTCACTTAACTATAACGTCGTGTCAAGATCATTGCGAGCACTTCGTCCTCTTAGTTACCATTATTACTTCTGTTCTGCAGTTGCTGGAAGGAACATTAGACATCAGAGATACGGTGTCTCATGTTCAGTCCGAAATTATGGATCAAGCAAAGACCAATGAATAATAGAAGGCTATTAAGAGCTACCGGTTTGACCACCTACACGTATTTACCTCGATCTTTGAATAAACGAGCGTCATTATCATGAAATCACCCTCGGTATGAATGAACACTGCAGACCGCAACATTATTAATTCACAACAGTGGACCTTATGTCAATGCAATAAGATTTACGAATTGAATTAGAGTCAGGCCATGTTAAGTCTGCGGCGATTTTGATAGCATAGACTGGCCCGGATTCCGAGACCTATAGGGCCCTAACACTTGGAAACTGAGCCATCTCAAAACCATTGCTAGGTTGCCGGAGCCCCTAAGTCCGGGCCTTGTGGACTTAGGCGGAAATCCGGCCCTGAGCACAGACTGTGCAAATGTTATTTTAAACGTCAAATTTCAATGAAATTGCGACCTTTAAAATAACACTTGCACAGTCTGTGCTTATCTTAATCGCAGTAAAGTTACCTTGGTCGGACTAACAGCGTGGACGACGGAACTGATAAGAGTCATTCATCCATCTGAATCACTCGGATCTCAGTGGTTTCTCTATTTAAAAATATCCTCAACAAAAAATATGAATTAATCCGCTTCTAGGCATGCTGAAGCACATGTTGAAGTTAAAGAAAAAGAAACACTTGAACAAGTCAAGAAAAACGCAGATGTCCAAATGAAAAATAAAAACAGTTTTCAGAAACGTCCCAGTCCATGTCCAAATCGTCCTTAGTTAAAAAAAAAAAACAACTTTCCTATAAATGTCCCAATTTAGAAACGACTAAGCAAACTGTCCCATTCACTCACCATGTATGGAGCCGCCGCCCGGAGAGAACAGATACGCCAGTATGTACAAGTTGAAGTTGAAGAGGCCGTAGAGCGCCATGAAGGGCGCCGACGTGTCGTAGTGCACGCGCGGCTGCGCCGCCCAGTGGTCCTGCAGCGCCGCCGGGCCCCACGCCTGCGCGCCCAGCAGCGCCGTGGTGCTGCACACCGTGCCCACCACTATGGACAGGCAGCGGAGTCGCACGTCTGGAAACGACAGGACCCTTTATCATGTTCTCACACAATAAGGTCAATGTCGGGAAGACCAGCATATAAAATGGCAAAATTGACAAGAACTCTCGTATTTTCATGCGTACGTAGCTTAGACAGTCAAAAAGGTAGCGCTTCTTTCCTGAGGGCCTACCGCGAACCACGTTCGACGTGTTACCGCTCTGTCGCATTTGTAAATTCGTACGTAAGTGTGACAGGGAGGCAACACGTCGAACGTGGTTCGCGGTAAGCCCTCTGTTCTATCGATCGTCTGTGAGTAGGAAGTATTTAAAAACGCAATATATAGTTAAAAGCAACGAAAGAAGTTGTAGACAGTTTTCCCTTACAAATGGTTTGCTCCACATTCACCTTACTCATTTAACTCATTTTATCAAAAATCTAAATATTTGTATTGCATCGATAAGCATTTACAAAGGTCTTAGGTAAAACAGGTTCATGTTCGCTATATCCTCCCTTTTATGTATGATATAAACTGTTCCGTTCTGTATCCACTGAGTTGCTACCTAAACATGATCATGGAAAGTTAGAGAAAGTTAAGGAAGGTGAAAGGCACCCATTCTATCCAGAACAAATTGTCTCTTGTATGAATGCGAAAGAGAGTTTTGATATTCATGTTTTCCTAGTTTGCCGGACAATTCAACATGGCGGCTATCTCAGATAAAATGGCCACGGATGACGCATATTGGACGAACATCGCTTAATGACATTTATTTAATGATTTTTCTAATTTTAGTTTTGTTAATTAGTAGGTACCTAAGCCTACTACAGGAAGAGGACGAATAATTTATTGAAAGAGTTTACTTTTAACCGAAATTTATTAAAGAATGGCACCTTAACATTGTTAGAAACAAAATTTTTAATTTCTTGGATTGTTGGATACGTTAGGCAATGCAAATAATAGAATCGTTAGTCTCGTAAGACTAATTTAACAAACATAATCGATAATATCCATAGCATTGTTTTTCAGCCTTCCACGGTAATAAATAACGCCGGCTTAGTACCTATCTTAACTTAAACCGACGACCATGTATGAAGAATATTATGAAAGTGAAAGGTATGAACATGAAGTAGCGAACTAGCTCTTAAAGTGTAGTATGTTTTGGAACACAGTGCGTGAAGTTACTGAACGAAATGTAGTATTTTTTAATGTGTTTTAATTTGATATCCCACACGCAGTGTTGGCCGAAACGTTAATGCAACTAATCATTATTGGCCAATAACCATTGTAAATTGAACCGTAAACTGTAACCACCCTTTACGGTTCACGGCCAACACTGGCATAGGGCATCTACTTCAGCGTAATGACGTCATCAAAATGGCGCCCGCATCGTTTCGTTGCCGATACCGCGTACCTATTGCACCCAAACTAAGCATTGCAATCACGTGTGGGCAATGTTGGCCGAACCGGTTGCTATGAACGGACGGTTACAGTTTACGGTTCAATTTGTAATAGTTAATGGTCAATATGGTCAATTCTAATTAACGTTCGGCTAACCTAACACCACTGTTGGCAGCTGTTACCGTCTCTGAACTATGTATATCGCTACGGAAAGTAGGCCTGATTTAAGATTTGCCTATGAAACTGGAAGCTTGACATATTTACCGAAGAATGGCATATTCCTGAGGTCGCTGTAGGCCTTGACGATCAGGATGAGCAGGTACAGGAAGTAGACGACGATCGCCGTGAAGAACATTATCTTCACCATCTACAAAAAAATATAGACTGGTAAAATCTGCCAAGCTCTGGTTTATAATTCTATATAGTCGGTATACCTACTGTATTGGTCGGTATACTCCACTGTATAAGTAGGTACTAAGGTACTTATTTTTAAAACAAATTGCTTAGGCAACCCTAGCGTTTGTGCAGTTGCGCGCGCGGTGCGGGGTGCGGCGTGTTGAAGGTCACTCTCATTTAGGGTGACCAGATGTCCCGTATTATACGGGTTGGCCGTATTTAAGGCTCGAATTTTTCACTGTCCTGTAATATGGCGAAACCAGTACGGGACAGTACATTGTCTTGTGAGACTGCGCTGGCTGCGATTGGCTTGTGGTGTGCCACAACACGATTGGTGAATGAGTTCGCATCACGCGCGCGATTGGTCGCAACTAGCTGCGTTAGACTGCACGATTGGCTCGAATTCGAGAGTGACACCACTGGTAGCACCATACTTAGTACCCGTAATGCTCGTCCTTAGATATATGTCAATATACCTAACCTAAAGGTTGAGAGATATCATGGGAAACAGGGTATTGCAAAGAGGTTTTGTTTGGTGCTATCGAGGATATCATATCATTCGGTTGATATAATAGTTTAGGGCTATTTTGGGAGCAAGAAATGTGCGATATTTATTACAAGCTTTTATTTAACTTGCAATATATGTATGTATGTTCGCAGATAGGTACAGTCAGCGTCAAATACTTTGTAGCAGTCAAAGTGGCCAAATAGCTCGGTACACCATACTAAATATATGGTGTACCGAACTATTTGGCTACTTTGAATGCTACGAAGTATTTGACGCTGACTGTACAAATCTTTTAAGCTAAATTAGACCCACTTTCCGTTATTCGGTCGAGCTGAAAGTTCATGTTCCTGCAATGCACAATACATATGTAAATTGGGTGACAATGCAATATTATGGTACCATCGAGCTGATCTGATAATGGACACAGGAGGTGGCCAATGTGGCCATAGGTACTCTGATAAAACAATGCTACCTAATTGTGTTTGGGTTGGTAAAATTGAGTATGAATGTATGTATGTATAATACTCTTTATTGTACAAAACACAAAATATAAATATAATATTAGTTGCCTGCTGAAAGAAAAGTACAGTCAGCGATAAAAGCTTGTATCAAAAATGATTTTTTTGGCAATAACATTTTTACCTCGTAATTAGGATTCTGTGTGTAGTTGTAGGTGGGGTCCTGGTAGCCGCGGTACTTCTGCCACACCGCCAGCACCACGCCCGGCGTCCAGGCCGCGCCCACTACCAGAAGTTTTAGTAGGTAGAATGACAGGAAACCTCGCTCGTTCTGCATGAAGAAACCAAACTTAAGATCAAACTGTCAAAGAAATGCTAAGAGTTGGCTTTGAACCGGACAGACCTACTTGTCTAGTTTTCGCGTTCGATTCCACAAACGAAGACACAAATTCGCGCCAGTTGGCATCTGAGGATCAGAGACAGGAAACAAAAGCCGGCAATCATTTCTGGCACGTAATAAATTTAAGTGACTAAGATATACCATGTAACAGACTCGCGCCAAAATACAGACGAATTGAGAAGATATCTAATTTTTGGAAACACGCAGATTTAAAAAAAAAAGTATGTTTCCTCGCTATTGCTAAGGTACCTTTATATTTACTCGCGGGAGTTCGTTTCATAAATTGTTACAGTATTTTTCGACTGAAACATTTGCCACCTACGTTTTACTTGCAGGATGTCATGCTCGGGGAATGGTCATGGACAAGCAAAATTAATGTTGGGAATAATGATGGTTACATAGACCTACATTAGAATATGGTGACTGTTCGATCCGGATGGGACATTCGAAGGCAAGGCAACTGTCTGGAAGAATTTGGCAAGGGCTAGAACCAGCATCAAAATTCAAAGCCATTGAGCTCCATCATCCAGTAAGTACATAATTCAGCACATAATTCAAGATTGCCCTATAACGCGTTATGTCGCCCGTCCTCCCGAAGACCTGATCACCCTGAGCGACGAAGCCATGAAGTGGCTGACTGGTCTATGTGTAGACATTTAATTAATTATATTTTCTCTATTTTGACGATATGTATGCCATACGATTAAATAAATAATCCAGTAAGTAGAACAAGCCTTTTTGTAAGCCAATTGCAGAACATATCTCTGGGTCAACTTCTATATAAAAGGGTGTTTACTCGTAACACTAGAAGATGATACAGTACCTGTCTAAGTCCATGGTAGAGAGCAAGCCAGGATAGCATGACACAGGCAAGGAAGGTTGTCTGGAAGATGGAGTCCAGCAGCGGCGCAAAACAGCTGCCGGAGACCAGACGAAGAGGGAAGATCGGGTCTGTGGACACAAATGATATAAGTAAGGTACAAAATTTAATAATAATATATAATAATTAAGCCTATATACGTCCCACTGCTGGGCACAGGCCTCCTCTCATGTGCAAGAGGGCTCGGGCTATAGTCCCCACGCTAGCCCAATGCGGATTGGGGACTTCACATACACCTTTGAATTTCTTCGCAGATGTGTGCAAGTTTCCTCACGATGTTTTCCTTCACCGAAAAGCTAGTGGTAAATATCAAATGACATTTCGTACATAAGTTCCGAAAAACTCATTGGTACGAGCCAGGATTTGAACACACGACCTCCGGATTGAAAGTCGGACGTCATATCCACTCGGCTACCACCGCTATTACAAAATTTAAGTCCTGATAAAATTTTATTGCTAATACTCATAGACAAAATGGTATTCAGTAAAAAGATTTATCCATATGCCACCATATCTTACATCTCCATCGCGTGGTCCCGGAATTTTGGAGCTATGGAGTCTGGGGTCCGCTTGGCAACTAATTCCATGAACTGGCGTAGGCACTAGTTTCTACGAAAGCGACTGCCATCTGACTTTCCAACCCAGAGGGTAAACTAGGCCTTATTGGGGTCAGTCCAGTTTCCTTACGAATCACGATGTTTTCCTTCACCGACAAGCGACTGATGGTAAATATTAAATGATATTTAGGTAGTATATGAGTTCCGAAAACTCATTGGTCCGAGGCGGGGTTTGAACCCGCGACCTCCGGATTGCTATTCGCACGCTCTTACCGCTAGACCACTAGCGCTTCCATATATGCCACCACAGCCACACTTTAGAAAGATCCGGTTCGAAGGACCATCAAAAATATAGATTTATTTTCGTGTAGTTTCTTTCTATGAATCTTTTAATTTTCTTTATTTTTGACATTTTCAAATCTGTTTATTGTAGGTAATTAACATCATTATCACAAATCTATATTTATATCTGAAATAAATTTATTGAGTTGAATTGAAACTTCCGTTCTCAAAAAGATGTTAAAATTAAGGCCCTGCATCGAAAAATAACGGGATCTTTGAAGCGTGGCAGTGGCTAGCCCCGGAAACAAACAGACGTGATTTTCGGATATATGTATCTTGACTATATGATAAGAGGTATGATACTAGTCGAAACAAAAAGGCTTAAAATTTTCTCGATAGAATATAAATCCAAAGTTACATCTACATTTTTAGTGTTTACCTCAGTGCAACTAGAAAACACATCTTCATCCAGCATAATCCACTTTAAAGTAAAGGTTTTCATCTCGTCTTAAACATCATTCAACTAAATATTAACTTATTATCTTATACAAACGGATTTATTCTCGTTTTTGATTTTATGAATTCAACAGAAAACGCCCATTTTACGCAGTTCGACTTCTCTTTTTGTCATGCGTCAAAGTCATATATGCGTCCTTTATGCCAGTAATGTTAGATGGCCGTGGTGCCTCAAAGAGGTAAGACCTATGTCAAATCGCGCAGCGCTTCAAATTACGTAAAATCGACATATCCAATAAACGTTGAGTCGTAGCTCTATTAACTAGTAACGGAATCCGAGGTCTACTACGAATGGAGCTATCTTTACAGGCCTATACGTTACGCATGTGTGCGTGTTTGCTTAGCTACGTCAAAGTCAAATACTCTTTGAACAATTACAACGGGTAAGGAAGTTTCGACAGCATCTGTAATGTATCGGTAGCTGTGTGGTCGTGTAGACACCAAAGAAAAAATGCGAGACATCTATAGACCGATCGAATCTAATCGTAACTTTTTGTTTTCTTTTTTTGTTACTATATAATATCTTTATTGCTTATTTTCTATTTTATTGTAAAAGTAAATCTTGTCTGTCTTATACAGAAATAAAGTTATTCTTTTAAATATGTGTATTAAAAACATATTTTAATGACACGAATTATTTTATTTTATTCATACCAATTTTTCTATAGCCTAGGTAATCTTTATGTAAAACAAATATACTTATTATATAAAAAAAAAAAAACGAAAAAAATCAACATGTTTATTAGAAAAAAAAACTCGTTTGCACGGGCCGGGGTTTGAACCAGCGACCTCTGATTTGTAATCCGCATGCCTTAAGAACAATTCACATAATTTATTTAACAGGATACTGTCAAAACGTCAATGACTAATATGACTTTTCAGCAAAGAGTAAAGTAACTATGCTTTTCAGTTTGATTTTACTTGACAAGGAGCAATAAGAAAAACGTACCGAATCGTCCCTTTCTTAAAATTGCCATTCAAAGAGAGAGATGGGCATTGTGATAAGAGAGGTATGGGCATTGTGAATTTCATCACGCTTTGTGTGGTAGGGCACAGCCAGTACAGAAAACCGCAGCCAAATAACACTAGACCCTACTCATAGTGTTGTGTTCCTGCCGGTGAGTAAGGTTGCCAGAGCTCAACGAGGGGGGGGGGGGGGGCGAGTTTAGGGTCGGCAACGCGCATGTAACTCCTCTAGGCGTACATAGGCTTCGGAGACTGCTTACCATCAGGCGGGCCGTATGCTTGTTTGCCACCGACGTAGTATAAAAAAAAAAAAGAAAATTCAGCTCGTGTGTGGTGCTATCTATAGTTTTTTTTATATGGGTACGCTGACAGCTGTCGTTTCAATACGATTTTGCGAGATTTGGCGTTTTTAGGTTAATAATTATATAGAGATAACACCTGTCACCCTACCCATCGAGTTTGAAAAATACTATAAATGTTAACATATACAGGATGGTTTTTGATAATGTATATCTTAGAACTTACACTGTTTTTAATTTTTTTTTTTCAGATTTTAAAATTATACTTTTTTACCTTAATAATATATCTTAGTCTTGACAAAGACGATTAAAGTTTTATACTTAGCAAAATCGCTTACTAACAATGTCTTTCCTGTAAGTTTAGGCAACTGCTATAGCAGATACCACCATTTAACAGCAGTATCAGTTCATTACACTTGGTTCGGTGCTTCAACCTCTTGTCTAACTGTCTGATAATTAAAGTAGTTCCTAATAGACGGCGTTGTGCAATTTTGGATATCCCGATCAAACTTTTCATTTCAGAGGAACGCGATTCTGTGTTGATAATGTTAGTCAATACTTTATTTGTCCATGCTCTTGAAACCATTAGCCAACCAATTAGCTTATGGCGGGCATTGAAGGGTCGTTCTTTGAAATCAGATTATTAAATATAATTTCAATATAAGCCCATCAATCGAATAGGCATACATTTTGGTCAATTTCTTACCTATCAGGGGAATAATAAAATCGATAAAAAGAATGTAAAAGCGACGAGGGAATGAAAAAAACCGATAAGGGAATGACAAGGAATGACATAATGACAATGAATTTCGGAACAATTACTTCCAAAATAATACACTGAATCATAGAACGCTCTTAGCAACTTAATGTTATTTTTAAGATCTATAGAACGAAGTACCAAACGTTGATTTTAGTTGAAACCCCAGTCCAAAGGCATTGAATGAGAACCAGGGGAAAAGAAATAAGTATGTCTTTGATCGACTGTTATGATTACGATAATTTTTACTTAATCCATGAAAGTAAATAATCATTTACTTGACATATGATTTTACATTGTACATGCCCATGAAGAATACATTTTATATCAAAACACACGGGAATGAAAATCACAGTGAACCAAAGCCACGGGAACGATATTATGATATCGTTTATTTCAGGTGAAAGACCCATAATTACATCACAAACAAACGAAAATACAATACAAATTAACTTAAATTAAAAACAGTCAAAATAACAATCATAAATACATACGTCAATTTTGTGTTACCTGTAAGAATAGCATATATTTTTAAGAAAATAAGTAAACTAAATATCAATATCCTTAGTAATTTACCTCTAGTTTTATGTCAACCTAATATCCTAAGAGCATTTATTAGAAACATATTAAGAAGTTCCAAATGTCACGGAACGTGTAGTGTGACTTCCTCGGATTTTATGATATTTTATTTTTCTTTGAAAGTGTTTTTTAAGAATTTTATATCAAATGTTAACACTTACACCTATTCCACAATACGGTTTAAAAATTGTATGGATATATAACGACTTTATAACAATTTTAATAACATACATCTTGTGATCAGTTTTCGTGTCACCGCCGCGCGTGATAACATAAACATGCAGTACTCGGTAGAAAGTTACCTTTACGTCTGGCAGCCTTTTTAACGCTTTTTTTTAGAACAGCAATACTGTGTTGGTGTCAGATTTGCAAATGGCTGAAGGGAGAAATGTTGTCGAAAATTATTTTTTTGTGTTAATTTAAAAAAAAAGGTCAACCTTAACGCGTCACCGCCATGTTTGAGTTTTTAAAAGTCAGTGCTCATTTCACGTTATTGTTTGTAACATAAGATATACCTAATACATTCGAGATTGAGCTAATTATTTAATATTTGCAAAAAGGTAATTTTTAGGTAATACCGAACATGTTTCAAATTGTCACGACAGTGGCCTCAAAATTCTCTCCCCGCCACGGACTATTGAATCCACGTTCGTATCTATACGTGGTCGTGACATTCTCAATTCGTTTGATTAATTTAGAGGCATATTCA
Organism: Cydia pomonella; assembly: GCF_033807575.1. Classification (NCBI taxonomy): domain Eukaryota; kingdom Metazoa; phylum Arthropoda; class Insecta; order Lepidoptera; family Tortricidae; genus Cydia; species Cydia pomonella. Next base: position 2,931,541 of record NC_084710.1, on the reverse strand, counting down.
CTCTTTAGAAATGGATTGTATTAGCTACGTTCATTTGTTATTATTGCCCAACTGCCGAAGCAGAAAAATGGTTTCCGCGTGTATGTGGATGTATGATGTGTATCCGATTCTTTGTCACGCTCTACAGCGTTAGTTTGACGAATTTCAACGTATGAGCTGTCATTCGATGTGTCGTAGTCATGGGAGTAACTTAGGCTATATTTAAAATATTGTATAATTCAAAATAGTGGAGTTGGCCGCCAAAATGCCGAAACGTCACGGCTGAGGGACACTTTGTGACAACCGTGATTATGTACTCATTTTATTTACTTACCTTTCCTGAGGGTATTAAGCTTGACCATATGCATCAAAAAATGCTTTTTATACGTAACAATATGTGAAAAATATTTTTCTGGACACAATTTAAGAATTACCCTGATTGTTTGAGTAATTGTTTAAAAGTTTCACTTTTTTGTAGTTTTCGTTGTTACCATATACTTACTTTTTTCTTTTTTATATGTAGGTGACAACTGTGATTCACTATTATCCGAAAAATTGGTCGTCGGAAAACGGCACCCTGTATTTCCTGCCTCAACAATATATTACTAAATAAAATATGATAACTAACAATGTAAAATACCGAATTTAAAAAGATAGGTAGTGTTATACCTACAATTATCTATACTATTGACATCTTCCAAAAATCAACAATAAAAATTGGCTATATTGTAGTCTCAGATTTATTACAATTTACAACAATATAATTTTTTATTTTCTAGTAGCAAGTAATAACGCCATCTTTTTTATTTTCTAAGAATTCAGTTTCTGGCCGACCGCGTATAATCGTAGTTAACTTTTGTAACGCTAGATGGAGCTTTCACCTTCACGTGCGCCGCGGACTCCGCGGAGCGCTTCCATGTGTGCGTGCTAGCGGGGAGTGAGGAAGCTATCGGGCGTGGCTTACGAACCGGTATTCACGGCTTTAGTAGGCCCTTAAGGATACAAAATGGGTTAAATATGCATGGCTGCATCAAAATAGATAAAACAAACAAGAAACCAACTCACCATTGTACAATAACAGCAGTGGCAATAGCAGCGACAACCATTTCTGCTCGATCGCCCAGTCGTGTGTAGAGTACTTTCTAAGTGAGTGCGCGAACCAACACTGGAACATGATATTGGCATTAATTTAATAGGGAATGAATCTCATTTACATAGATTTTAATAAAAATAAATATTTTAATAACTAAAAAATTCTATAAAGTTCATAATATATTATTAAAGCAAAGAGAATTTGAAAAAGTGGTGGATTGTCAAAGAAAACTTTGTAGTCAAAGTAAATTTACTGCCGTCTTTCGACACATGAATAAAACTTTTGGAACGCCATTTGTCTTTGATCCTTGTTCTTTCACTGATATCTTTGTTAAATATCAAAAAGTGGCGCTATCTTATTGATCAAAGTCCAAAAGGTATGGCGACATCGTTTCGAGTGATGGCGCCATAACCTTTATGTAGTATCCGGTGAGATGGCGCCACTTTTTGATGTGTGTGTCGATTTAGTCATTGTCTGGATTATCTACATTGCGTCTAGAATACCTAGATCATGCTGGACACTCTAATTGGCTCAATTGGTTACTCACTGCGACAGTGAACGTTGTGAGCAGGAATATGAAGCGGAACCATGTTTCCATCTGCGTGAAGGCCGGGTTGTAGGTTTTAAACTGGAACAATATACGTAATAAATAATTACTAGATAACTTTAGGTGGAACACAAATACTACAATGATACAAATTACAGTCTCCCCTAAAAAATAAATGATATATTACGTACTGAACTCACGTAGAAAAATATCTCCTTGATGAAGTACCGCTTATGGAACTCCTGAAGGCCGTAGAAATGCACGTGCAGCATGTAGTGTGTGTACTCGAGAGAACCCAGGTGCAGAACTAGCACTTCTTCACACACCTGTTGCTTGCACTTGAGGTGTTGTGTTCTGAAATGTTTCGAGTCTCCCCTAAAAATAAAATACTGAACTCACGTAGAAAAATATCTCCTTGATGAAATACCGCTTGTGAAACTCCTGGAGGCCGTAGAAATGCACGTGCAGCATGTAGTGTGTGTACTCGAGAGAACCTAGGTGCAGAACTAGCACTTCCTTGTACACCTGCTGCTTGCACTTGAGGTGTTGTGTTGTGTTCTTAAAGGTTTCGAGTTTCCCCTAATAAATAAAATGCTGAACTCACGTAGAAAAATATCTCCTTGATGAAGTACCGCTTATGGAACTCCTGGAGGCCGTAGAAATGCACGTGCAGTATGTAGTGTGTGTACTCGAGGGAACCCAGGTGCAGGACTAGCACTTCTTCACATACCTGCTGCTTGCACTTGAGGTGTTGTGTTCTGGAAAATATAGCATAGGTAATATAGACATTAGGTATGTAGTTTTTGTTTAGGGCAAATTAAAAAAAATACAGGAGTATCATTTGAGTGTGCTTGTTACATTGCAGCCAGCATCAATAATTACTAAGCGGGTGTGATCAAAATGATCTGAGCACAACTATTAGGTAGTTCATATTCATATCTACCTTTTGGAAGGACACTGTAGGATATGTGCAGAGGAGAATGGAGAAAGGTACGTATGTAAAGTGGTTTGGTCAGTCAATGCCATTCTCCATTCTTGTTCGCTGAAGCGAAAAGGTAAATTTGTGATGCCAACAGCAATGAGATCAGCTAAGTATATTGTATTTATGGCCACCTCACTCGTTTATCTAATCATTATACCTAATACCTACTCAACGGCGTCGCCAGATGATGGGCTAGGGGAGGAGGGCAGCCCATATGGCCGATGGCCAAGGGAGGGGGAGGGGCATAAATGCTCCCCCCTGCTCCCTGCCCCCCCTTGGCGATGACCTTGTACCTACTGCTGATTGTGACTTATTGCTATTGGTCGGACATTTAAGGTATACGTTAGTTTACCTGTTAGTTAGTTCGCTCTCTGGTAGCAAGTTGAAGGTCGTGTGATCACTCAACACTCCATCTATAGATATACTTATTTGGAAACTCTTGTCGAAAATTTCTTCTGCGAAAAAAATACAGCTGTTATATATACGCAATAAAAGTCTATATGATTCCCATCTGTCCCCTGCGGACACAGGCACGCTATCAAACGAAACTGGCTCTTACCGTCATTGTTATTAGTGTTAATCTCCGCTAATAGCCACAGCTGTTGAACTTTAGTGCCCAAGGATGGGCTGTGGAGGTGAAAGGGTCCGCTGTAGATGTTGCTTGAGTTGGTTAGAATACTTGAAGCGGTAACTGCTGTGGTGGATGTCGGTGAGGGACCTAGAAATAAAAAAAATACACTCAAGAGCAATGGTAATGGGTCACTTTGTAAGGTTTCTATAAAAGGTTGCGTTTGAATGTAGGTTTCGGCTGTGCTAATAGGTAATAATAACGGTCTAGAAAACATTTAATACCCATTGATATATATCTAAGGACGGGCCTTACGGGCAATAAGAATGGGGCCAGCACAGCGGGGTCACGCACACGAATTCGAGCCAATCTTGTTGTAGTCTAACGTAACAACGCGATTGGTTGATAAAGTTCGGATCACGCGCGCGATTGGCCGCAACTAGTTGCGTTAGACTGCACGATTGGCTCGGATTCGTGAGTGACACCACTGAACTAGCACCATTCTTAGTGCCCGTAAGGCCCGTCCTTAGATGTCAATGCTAGTACCTATGAACGTAAGGAATTTGTTTGAAATAAAGCAGAGGTCGGGAACCCGCGGCCCACGAACGCGAGTCGTTTTGGACTTGCGATTGCCTGCTCTTCAAGACACCCACACAATTAACACCATGAGGACTTAGAACAGTCAAATCAACTTTTTGACGTTCCTAAAACTGATGACTTCATGGTTGGCTCTTGTCTTTAAAAGTTTGCTGACCCGTGACAAAAAGGAAAATTTAAAAAATTCACTGCCTCGGGCGAGTTTCAACCCCGCTGTTCTGGGACATCGACTTACTACTTTACCCAGTGAGCTACTAGGTATACTTATTGAATTGCGACGAATAATTGCATCATCATATGACCAATATCAAAAATAATCATATACCTAAGGACATTCATGATGACGTGATTTTGGACCATGGCGACCACTTCGACTCCTAGTTAGCTCGGCGCTCGTGCGCCCGAAGATGGCTGGTGGAGCCGATCTTCGAGGTGACCCCGTGCACATTGAGGGCACGTGAGGACACCAGCTACGTAGTGGTAGTGAATGGACGCAGGCTGGCGTGTTTTCAGCTGGTCGCGTTTAGCGTCGAGGTCAGCTTTACGTTGCTCCTCGAAATCGCGCACATTGCCCTGCACCAGCCTGCGCCATTCAGGATTATGTGCTGCCAAACCTTCCCACTGAAAGGGGTTGATCTTGCATTTTTTCATGTGTCGTTTCTAAACATCTTTGTATCGGAGTTATGGCTATTCATACTCGTCGTAAAAGGTAAATGCTATTACAGTAAGTAAATACCTATTTGAGAGAACTAAAAGCAAGTAAATACAGAGTTGTACCACTCACCAGCTAATCCTATAAAAACGCCAAGACCAAAGCAAGCGAAAAAAGCTATGAAGACCATCACGAACTCTCCTTTGTGCATTGAGTAAATCCTCATCTGAACGGACCTGAAATAAGACAATTCGGTCATATTAAATGTGCTTTGTTAAGCAAACAAGTTCTTGGTAGTAACATAAATAAACTACGAAAATAACATGACGCATATTTACCTACACTGGACAACATATGCGTCGATTTATAACTTAAAAGGTAACAGTGTACCTATACCTACATTTATAAATACGAAGAGTAGAAGTAACTAAACACACCGGTTTACTTTTATAGAATTACAGTGAGGGAAAATAAAAATACTAAGTACAAGAGTTTCAGAAAAAGGAAGACTTATTTGTATGATTTTCAGATTGCCGTTATGTGAAGTTGATTTCCGACGAACGACTTCCGGTTTTTTATACATTTTACCGGTTTCGATAATCGAATCGATTAAGCACACTATTTATTTCGATTCCTGGGTTGACGAAAGAGTTTTTTGAAAACTTTTTTTAATCTTTCAAATAGACCTCGTGGTTCGTAATATTTTTTTGAAGTATCACTTAAAGTTTCTAGCTTTCTCTCACTAATAACTAATTTGAACTTAACATCCTGTAAAATAATTAATACAAAAAAAAAACAACTACTCTAATTCTACGCTTTTCATCACAGATACAATTTACCAAAGCCCTATAAGCTCCAATAATCCTTACAATCTTGCAGAAATGACTTCAGGTATTAAGAAATGGATATCCTATAAGTATGTCAAATATTAGTACGTGTAGTAAGTAAACACTCGTAACATGATTGTAACGGCGACGTAATTTGCTATATAAACTTACATAGGCACTAATACTCACCTCTCGCACCGATCATGGTGGTACGCTGGAGCAATATACTTATTGAATTCACTAAATAAATCGCTGAACTGAGATAAAGTATTCCGTATTTTATAATTCCACCCGCCAGCTGGCAAATGGTACGAATAGCCGACATTTGCAGAATCCATGGTTTTGAAACACTAATTTATACGATGAGTAAACAATTAGAATCTTTGACTATATAGAAATAAACACATAGAACATGGATGGTGTGTATAAAGGGTTTTGGTAACAAAATAGTTATCACCACATGTAGTGGATGTTTACAAGCGAGGTATTGATTTTTAGTGCCGCGCGCCGCGGAGGGTGGAAATGTTGAAAGTTGGGAGCGGGGAATCGATTTGAGGCGCGGTTCAATTCGATTTTACAACGATTCATTCGTATTAGATAAAAGTAGTTCTGTGGGCTACATCGGAACAATGAACATCACATTTGCGTCTCGCGCCAAAAATCTGACGGCTCCTGTGCTGCCTCCTACAGTTCATGCACGCTCCCTATAGTTTGTTTTGTTAATTTTGTTCGTTTACGAGGTTGATTTCGTGACTTTCGTGATTTTATTATTAACTCCCAAACCAATTCCTATTCCTCCTTTGTGGAATATAAAGTTTTTACATTCAATATTGACGATTTAAATTATTATCAAAAGATAAAATGTACTTACGACGCATAATAATGAGAGAAACATCAATTTTCAATAATCTTTATTAAAACATACAATATATTTATCACACATGCAAACATTTATTTTCGATTTAATCTTTTAAACAAAGATTCATTTATTGTATAAGATGTGTAAAGTACAAGAAATCGTGCCCCCGAAAATTGACAACTAAAGATGGCGCTGTACGGCGCTACCGCTAGGTTGTTTTGTAGTAGCAGGGACCCATTTCTCGAACGGTATTAGACTAATACTATTAGTGTGTTGCTATAGTAACCCATACGACTTGACAGTTCACGGACTAATAATATTAGTCTAATACCGTTCGAGAAATAGACTCCGGTATGAAACTAATATTATTAGTGTGTTGGTGTTAACATGGTAACCCCTACGATTTGGCAGTTTATGAACTAATACATAATATTAGTCTAATACCATTCGAGAAATGGGCCTTTTTTTTTAAAAAAGGTCAAATTTTGACAACCAGTTACCGCATAATGTACGGAGTTATATAGTGCCAGTTACATCAGGGGCCTATAATATTAGTATACGAACAGGGGCCCATTTCTCGAACGGTATTAGTCTAATATTATTAGTGTGTTGCCGTGGTAACTCATACGACTTGACAGTTCGTGGACTAATAATATTAGTCAAATACCTATGGAGTGTGGAATTACAAGGAGTGAAATCTCTTATGGTAGAACTGTCGCAAAAGTGTCCAGCTGTCAGCTATAAATAATAGTTCCAAATCTCTCCAGAGTAGCGCTAGAGTAGCTAAGAACCTAGGCGTTATTGACGGAGTGAAGTGCGTCTATGATTTGTTTTTTTTCTTTAAGTATTCTAGCTATTGTGGCGCCACCTATTTAAGGTTTTTTGATAACAATTTTAGGTACATGGAGATTCCATTCCTTACCTCCACCTTCCATACTAATACCGTTCGAGAAATGGCGCCCTGACAAGTCGTATGGGTTACCATGGTAACACACGAATGATAATTAGGCGAATACACGAATTACACTAAACCCGTTCGAGAAATGGACCCCTGCTGTCTAATTAGAAGGTCGAATTTGTCTTCGACTTTACACCTCTTCAATGATCTCTTTGCTTTTAACAAACAAACATTTGATAAGACAACATTTAGACGTTTCTTTGACACAGAAAATAGGAACTAGGATTACATTTTACATCTGAGGCAATTCACCTTTAATAACTTTATCTACACACATATCATGAACCCTCTATGATACTTCCAAAAACCGCAAATAACGGCCAGCACATAGATAAAGCAGTGTATGCTTTTTTAATAAAAAACATACGGCCCGCCTGATGGTAGGCAGTCACCGTAGCCTATGGACGCCGGCAACTCCAGAAATGTAACTGTCTATAATTAGCAGGGCCCGTATATGTCATGACCAAATTTCCAAACCGTTATCATGTACTTGGCGTAAAAAATCTTTTAATTTCGGTTTCGCTACGAAAAACCGGTTATTATGAGAAGAGTTCTTGGCAAATTAACCGGTTTAGAACAATAAAAACCGGATTCTTCCTATGTCGATGTTTACGTAGCACACCACCAAGCCGACCGGCCGTTGCGTCGCTCGTCGAATTATCGAATATACCGGTTTTTTTAGGTTACAATAAAGTTCTTAAAACGTTCGCGTTCTTATAAAAGTTTTTTAACGGTATTTTAAAAACCGTTTACGAGCCTTGGTCATGACATTTGACGGGAAAATTATGAAACGTCACATTCTGTTAAGCCTTTATAAGGCAGAGGGAATATATTTCCCACTTGATTTTGAACTTTATTTTAAAGTGATATGGTTCAATTTTGCATAATTCATGACACCCTTATTCTTTGTAAAGGTTAAGGTAAAATTGCCAAAGATGAAAGTTGGCACTACCACTAAAAGAAATACACTAAGCGATTTACAGAAATAGAGACATTGTTTTTTAGTAGGTATAAATAATAGGTAGGTAACTAGATTTATTTATAAATATCGTTTGAAAAAATATAAAAAAAAAATTAAAATTTATCCATTGTACGAATTTTCATATAATTGTATTTAATTAGATATGGATATGAGTTTTATCTTTAACATTAAAACTTAAATAAAATCTGTAGAAATTAAAAATACTTAGAGGACTAATTTTATATGATTATTATTTATTTATTTTGTACATGATAGAGATTACACTGTTTATTATTATTGTTTTAAAAGCCACGAAAATATATAAAAATAAAATTAATGAATACAATACAATACATTTTAATTACAATAAAACACATTTTCTTGAGAGCTTTTTGATTCCTAAGTTTATCACTTGAACATCTGAACACACATTTAAAATTTGAACAAATGTAAATAGAAAAACATTTTAAATATTTGTTATAAATACCATTTTATCAAAAAACTGATGTTCGATTTGCCAAGAGTTCAAAAACCTATAAGATACTTTAACAACTCAGTTTTCTTGTTTTGGTTTAAAAAAAACTAGAATGTAGTAGTTAGTTGAAGATGATATGTTCTTTGTAACTAACTTCTGTGATGTTGTTTAGAAAATGTAATTAATTTGAATTTATTTAGCGACCACTTATTTTACAGTTAAGAAACACTAAAACATGTGACAATAGGAACAGACACGTTTTTAAAAGAAAGCAAAAATAATTCAAGGTTACACTGATACCAGGTTTGATACCGGTATTTTTTACTGATACTAAAAAAAATACCGGTACCGTGAATCGTAAATATTCGTCAATTCGGTCGTTTGTAAAATACATTTCGCGGTAAGCTCATTATGCGTAGCCAATTTTTTTTATTATGATTTCAATATTTATGAAAAATCTTATAAAATAATTGGTTACCTTCATATCGTCTTATCCTATAGTGTCAAATATCAAGCAAACTGTCTTACTTATACTATTAAGTCGATAGTGACAGTATGTGAATTTGACATGTATTTATTAGATACCTTGGATTGTAACATTTTTATTTCATTAATATTAGATTTCTGGACTAGTTGTGGTGGTGGTGCTATTAATGTCAGGGGTTGAATTTGTACCGTTTTGTTCTACGTTACCGGTAGTGCTGTCTGCGGTACCGATTTCGTTACCGATACTAGTTTGTGTCGCATTTTTGGTACTGGGCGTTGTCGTTACTGGCGTGGTTGTAGTGGGGGTTTCTGATGCGGACTTTTTGTGAGCTGCAAAAAAATTACAAGAAGTTTAATTCTAATTCAGAATTAAAGTTGCAGAAATTACGTTACATTTTTATAAATTTCTGCAAAATTTAGTTAATCACAGCAATTGATTGGCGTGTATAGAAGAACATTTGTCTTGTTTTAAAATTGGTAGTTTGTTATAGCATTAATCTTTTTGTACGATAATCTCAAAGCACAAATGTAAATAGTTAATGTGATAGACCAAATGGAACAATAATAACGGAAAAATATTTCGTAAATACTCCACCAAGCTGCAAGAACTAGGTACTGTATGAAAAATTAACCACACCCCTCAATTTCGGGAATTGTAGAAACTACTTTTTTTCTGCATGTTTGTTTAAGAGGTAGACTTACTAGTGACAAAGTCTTTAAACCACGCGTTGACAGTAGGAGCGTGTCGCTTCATCCACTCGATCCTTAGTTTTGCGGTGTCCATCATTTTTTGTAGCGTCTGGGATACTGGAAGCAACTTGTCCTTGTGTTGCAGCGCGAACGATTTAAACTGTAAGAGTAATTTATTTTTAAATATAAGGTAATTTTTAAATTCCATTTTAACCCCTGAAAAATCTGGAAGAATAATATTCTTTACGGGTACCAAATAATACCGGTACAGAAACATCTAGTACCGTAATACCATCCAAGTGTGGCACAATACCACAACTATGTTTACAAGTTTCGATACGTAATTGTGCATCTATACCATCGTATTTTTCGGATTTGTCAGGGTTTTATCTTCCATTTAAGAAATTATTTTGCCCTAGAACTGTACATTTAAATTTTTAAAAATATTTGAGTGAGTTTGTAACCATAGTTGGGAAACTTTGGACTGTATAGTTGGGTGTTTTTATGGTACCACCATATTAGTTGTCTAAACATGATACCGCTAGGTTCCGGTACAGGTTAAAAAAGAAGAACCAGCATTCGTATTCTAAAAATCTGATATTTATTTGATTACGCCCCGTCGAATGCTGGTCACCTTAACGGAGATGCCACAAGGCTTTGTTAAGCTAAGTCTGATTACTGTTAGCTTGGCTTTTCTCTAATCTTATAAAATTAGATTTCAGAAAGTTATTTACCTTATTAAGTTCATCTTCACTGGTGATGAACCCGAAGGCTCCGTTCAGTATACCCGGGAAAGTGAACTCATCCATGCTGGTGAACTTGTTGTAGATCAAGTCGAAGTTCTTTATTAGGAAATCTTGGGCGATCCTCGTTCCTACTGTTGGTTCCACGCCCCATACCGTGGATGCGTATTGATTGGGTAGGTCGTTTAGGCTTCTTTCTAGGAGTCTGTGGTAATTAGATTGAATTATTAGTTCAGTGGATTAAAGCAATACAATTTTATAATAAAGTTTCGGTACGTGTATGTGTGATGATGATTATGGTACCCCGGTTTCAAGTGATACCTGTATTTACAGTATCATGTTACCATGTATGGTACCGGTGCTACGTGTGATACTGCGGTTATTATCGGTATTATCATCCGCCAGTTTCTATGGGACAGATAATAGTGATACCGGTACAATAATCGGAACCGGTTTCATGTAAGGTACCATTGTGTTACCGGTATTTATGATAACAATGTGGTACAGGTTTGTATGATACGACGTGGGGTACCTGTATTTATAGTACCATATATGGTACCGGTATTTATGGTACCAAAGACTTACAGCGTAATCTATTCCTAGTAGAAGGTAGGTTGTTGTTTATAACTAGGGTCTTCACATTAGGATCGGTGGCGTTTTGAAAAGCGTCCCAAAAAAACTTGGAAGGCGCTTTGCCTGCCCTTCTTGATCGCCATGTTGTATTACTTGTATAGTGTATACCTACGAGCGGAGGTGTTCATGTTAGTGGACATGCGTGCTGAGGACGCCGATAAATATGATATATTTTCTATGGCGCTGATAAAAGTGTTATACCGGTAAAAGCACCGGTACCGGTCGAAAGTGTGATACCGATGTTTATTGTATCGTGTCCATGTTTAATACCGACGTTTATGGTAACGGGACTGACTGTATCTGAATTTATGGTATCGGAACTTTGGTACCTGTATTTGCGTGGTGTCCAGTGTGGCGGTACCGGTATTTATGTTATCATATGAGGTATCTGTATTAATGAAACCACATTACTTACAGTGTGATCAAAGCCGGATCCCTAGTAGATGGTAGGTTGTTAATAATTAGGGTCTTCACATTAGGGTCCGTAGCGTTTTGGAAGGCGTCCCAAAAGAACTCGAAGGCGCGCCGCCCGCCTTTCTTGATCGCCATATTGTATACCAGCGAACGGAGGTAGACGGGTATGCTGAAAAAAGGAGACCAATACAATAAAGTGTACTTAAACATTAAAATCACTGCTGGCTAATAGTTTGGCCAACGAATCGGGATATTAGGGACCAAGTATTTATACGAGTATGGTTACTTTTTACCCTATTAGTTGTTAAATAATTGTAATCATACTGGGTAGTTCGCTAACAATTGTTGCTAAGGTCGTCCTGTGTCGACAGTTGGCCCTCCTCCTTTCCTCACTACTTTTGAGCCCACTTGAGGCATCGATCTCTTCGTTACACGCCCACATGAGTTATCCTTGAGGAACATGACAATACTCACGAGTTATTGCTAAGGTCGTCCTATGTCGACCAGTTGGTGAATTCCTCTTGAGCCCACTTGTGGCAGCGAGGGGACTCTATCTCACACTCCCACATGAGGTCCTCTATGAGGAACATGACAATACTCACGAGTTATTGCTAAGGTCGTCCTGTGTCGACCATTTGGTGAACTCCTCTTGAGCCCACTTGTGGCAGCGAGGGGACTCTATCTCACACTCCCACATGGGGTCCTCTATGAGGAACATGACAATACTCACGATTTATTGCTAAGGTCGTCCTGTGTCGACCATTTGGTGAATTCCTCCTGAGCCCACTTGTGGCAGCGGGGGGACTCTATCTCACACTCGCACATGAGGTTCTCTATGAGGAACATGACGATACTTACGAGTTATTGCTAAGGTCGTCCTGTGTCGACCAGTTGATGAACTCCTTTTGAATCCACTTGAGGCATCGAGGGGTCTCTACCTCACACTCCCACATGAGGTCCTCTATGAGGAACATGACAATACTCACGAGTTATTGCTAAGGTCGTCCTGTGTCGACCATTTGGTGAACTCCTCTTGAGCCCACTTGAGACATCGAGGGGACTCTATCTCACACTCCCACATGAGGTCCTCTATGAGGAACAAGACAATACTCACGAGTTATTGCTAAGGTCGTCCTGTGTCGACCATTTGGTGAACTCCTCTCGAGCCCACTTGAGACATCGAGGGGACTCTATCTCACACTCCCACATGAGGTCCTCTATGAGGAACAAGACAATACTCACGAGTTATTGCTAAGGTCGTCCTGTGTCGACCATTTGGTGAACTCCTCTTGAGCCCACTTGAGACATCGAGGGGACTCTATCTCACACTCCCACATGAGGTCCTCTATGAGGAACAAGACAATACTCACGAGTTATTGCTAAGGTCGTCCTGTGTCGACCATTTGGTGAACTCCTCTTGAGCCCACTTGAGACATCGAGGGGCCTCTACCTCACACTCCCACATCACAAGGTTCTCTATAAGGAACGCCTCATTGTCATCTTTGGGTTTATTCAGGCCAAAGTTTAGGCGTTCGAGTTGCTTTTGTAGCAAGATTTTCATGTAGTCCTGTAACAAAAAAATAGGAGGAAATAAAGTACGTATAGTAAAAAAAAATGTAATTTTTTTGTAATTAATTGGAAAGAAATACAAGGAGTAAGTAGGTAATTTTACTGTGAAGTGAGATATTACTTGTGTTTCGAATAGACACCATAGTGGCTAATCTGGCATAATGGAAAATAGGTAACTGATTTCATTATGAGCCAAAAATCCTATTGGTAGACCAACCTAACTCTGCAGCGCAATAATTTTACTACTACTTAAAAATATACATATGGAATTCAGCTGTCACAAAGACATGCTGATAAGTAAGGTAAGTGGAATGAGACATTTTAATACATCATATTTAGAAAATATGTAATTAGTTTAGATCACACCTAATAGATTATAATGAACGATATCTTTCATTAAGATTTAAACGTGGATTCCTGACTTTCAATATCCTTTAATGGTAAAATAATTCACTAGTATCAACACTATTTAATACTTTTTTCTGGGGTGTTGTCACATGCTGATTTTCAAAAACTACTTTTTAACGATCGCTGCAGAGTTAGCTTGGTCTAACTCTATTACATAATTAGTCGAATGAACATTTTATGGGATTCGAACTCACGTCCCCGGAACACCGGCTCAAACAACTGAACTTCTCAAGCGTGCTCGAATTTTATTGATATTTTTTCTACTCGTCGACTCGACTGTAATGGTTGAATTAACATTTCGTATACCAAACTATAATTGCGTACCTTTCATGTATGGGCTCCCAACTCAACTATAATATTAATTTAATACGCTAGTCAGCTAAATGGGCGCGGAGCGAGATTAAATAGTCGCACGTTTACATATTTTGTACTACATTTTTGTCTACTCAGACACCAATTTTCATTAATTATTTAGGTTTCATAGTAAAAAAATTATTATTTTAGACGACTCGTAGAAAAAGTATTGCATACAATAGTGATATAATCAAGCTTTTCAATCTCGTACCTTACTTAGGCAACTCAGCAAGCTTCCTTGCCTAACCACGGTACTCGACTGAAAAGCTCTCTATTATATCACGATTGCATAAAATACTATTAAAGCGATGTCATTATTTAAAGATGTCCTCACCTGCAAGTATACATATCCAGAAGTACTCCTAATATTATACTTGATAAATCCCATATTATTCAGCAGCAACTCCCAAACAACCTTCGAGTCCTCGCCCTCAATGACGCAAGTCGTCAGCCCCAGCGCCTGGCTGTAGTTCATGTGTGAGAACTTGGCCAAGTTGAAGGCGTCGTCGATGAGCTGGGCTTTCGTGATTGGTGATTTGAAGTGTCCGGATTTCAGGGCTGCGCTGAGGAGCTCCCAGTTTTTGGTGTCGTAGTTCACTCGGTAGTAGCCTAAGGGAGAAAGGAGTAATTTAAAAAGTCCCGTTCTATTATGATTTAAAGGAATTCAAAAATACTAAAAGTGTATTCTCTAAGGACACATCACGTCATCACTGCATAAAGTTTGCAATGAGAAAGTGTGGAATGTCACTTAAAACAAAATGTCTATAAAAACATGACATTTATTACGTCACTTTCACATTTTGTCACGTTCAAAGTCGATGTAGTTAGCTTGGTCTGATTATAATTAAGTAAAAAAAGTTTTTACAGTACATATGGGGCTACTTTATAGCACTAGTGCGAGAAGTAGCATATTACGTTACTGTGTCGAACATTTAAAGGGCCATATGTACTGTAAAACGTTGTACGATACATGTGCGAATAGGTAATTCGCAACTTGTGTCGATTTAAAACACTCCCTTCGGTCGTGTTTTAATTTATCGCCACTCGTTTCGAATTTCCTATTTTTCGCACTTGTATCGTAATGTACTATTTTAAGTCAAATATTGCACGCGTTTATAATGTAAGCCACGAGCCAGCGTAGTCTCTCTTATAAAGAAAATCTGTCAGCTGACATATGTTTAACTCTTTGAACGCCAAGAACCCCTAAAGGCGTCGTTACTAGTCGTGCCCACAGCGCCAAGGCCAGCTATAGGTGTTATGGCGGACGCTGTCAAAGTAACCTTCACACTTTCAAGTAAGGTTTACATTAGCTTGCTTGCGCCCGGGACCTTGGCGTTTGAGTGATGTTTGTGTTTATGATATAAAGCGTTCAAAAGGTTAAATAACTTTTCTGTATTCGTTCGAAAGATTGACAGGTGATAATGCCTATCAGCAATTCTATTCGCTTAGCATCTTTGCATACAAGCTTTTATGAAGGGGGGGGGGGGGGAGGTGTTTGCTCTACAGCTGACTGTACAGACTTTTTCTTCAAGATAAATTTCGATAGATAGGTTAGCTATAATTTGACAATTTCTCAATCAGAAGAAATTCATGACGCGCATATAACGGCTCTGGTGCTGCAGGTTTCCAAAGGCTACGGCGACTGCTTACTATGCGTATGCTTGTATGCCACCGCCGTTGTACAAAAAATAAAAATGTCAACTTGCGGCCATCATTCCTTAATTGACCCATGAAGCGACAGCTGATGTTCACGGGGCTGCATGAGACAAACATCAAATATGTGACGAATGTAAGAGGTTATGTGAGGCGATGGATGATCACGCGTCTTCAGTTAGTATTTAAGTTTATTTGTTATTGTATAACACAACTTTACGTTAACGTTTTTGGATAGTAATTATATTGTATGCATTCCACAGTGCCTTAGTGTCTCACTGTAATACTGTGTAATCTATTTGAAAAAAAAAAAAAAACCGAAATAGCCTTTCAGTTGATGATAACATTGATAACTTACCAATGGCGTCAACGTTGACGTAGAGCGCTTGCGTGTGACCGACGGGCAGGTGCGCGATGACGGAGCGCTCCTTCAGCCACAGCCGGGGCGCGGCCGACGGACTGGCTTGGCTTGGCAAAGCGTAGCTGATGGGGATGTGCCAGAGCTGGTCGATCATAGCTTGGTAGGGGTCGTCGGAGCTTGTGAATAATTTCTGTTAAAAAAACAAGCTGTCAGAATCATCATTCTTCAGTGTATTCATTGTGAAGAACAAATTGTGTCCACCATTTTCGGCGTTTGACGTCTGTCACTAAGCTTAAGAATAAGCGTACCTAGCCGGAGGCGAAACTGTTATGACAACTGTTAATTTTCTGTCTACATACGCACTATAAAGATTATTTTATAAACCGGTTCCAAGCCTTGGGCTGGCGCGATAAATATGAGTTTTGGCTTCCAACACAAGAGCACGCCATTTTGCTCGGACCTGGCCGCGTAGCCAACGTGCCAATCGCTTACGCTCCGTAGCGATCGAAACGCAACTGTCACTGCCGCACTAATATGGACGAGTGATAAGAGACACAAAGCGTTTCGTTCTCTTAGCGATATAGCAATTCTCATCTTCGCTAGGGCGTCTTATTTAGCGCTGGTGGTCTAGCGGTAAGAGCGTGCGACTTTCAATCCGGAGGTCGCGGGTTCAAACCCCGGCTCGTACCAATGAATTTTTCGGAACTTATGTACGATCATTTGATATTTACCAGTCGGTTTTCGGTCAAGGAAAACATCGTGAGCAAACCGGACTAATCCCAATAAGGCCTAGTTTACCCCCTGGGTGCGAAGGTTAGACGGCAGTCGGTTTCGTAAAAACTAGTGCCTACGCCAATTCTGGGGATTAGTTGTCAAGCGGACCCCAGGTGGCTCATGGGAATGAGCCGTGGCAAAATGCCGGGACAACACGAGGAAGAAGAAGAAGAAGCTAGGGCTTATTGAGCATTCAGGTTGCAGTTATGCACCGTAATAGTTATTTGTGTCCCAAGGGCGGAAAAGTAGGAGATTGCGTGCCGCGTGCAAAATTGTTACCCGAGCCGAAGGCGAGGGTGGTAAACACGCGGGATGGAATGTCCTACGTTTCCTCCCGTGGTACGCATACTATTTTTCTGTTCGACGGGGGCGGAAAAAATAAATAAATAAATAAATAAATATTTTCCATCTAAAATGCTAATAACTTACCTGTTCAAACATAATATCGCCCGTCTCATAGTTCCTGTTAACATTAACCACCGGATATCCGGCCTGACGTATCCACGAACTCACAAAGTCCACGACCGACAGTTCCAGGTTCGAGTCCGACTTGGTACAACCTACCTGTTCAAACATAACATCGCCCGTCTCATAGTTCCTGTTAACATTAACCACCGGATACCCGGCCTGACGGATCCACGACCGTCAGTCCCATGTTCGAGTCCGACTTGGTCCAACCTACCTGTTCAAACATAACATCGCCCGTTTCATAGTTCCTGTTAACATTAACCACCGGATATCCGGCCTGACGTATCCACCAACTCACAAAGTCCACGACCGACAGTTCCAGGTTCGAATCCGACTTGGTCCAACCTACCTGTTCAAACATAACATCGCCCGTCTCATAGTTCCTGTTAACATTAACCACCGGATACCCGGCCTGACGGACCCACGACCGGCAGTCCCAGGTTCGAGTCCGACTTGGTCCAACCTACCTGTTCAAACATAACATCGCCCGTTTCATAGTTCCTGTTAACATTAACCACCGGATATCCGGCCTGACGTATCCACGAACTCACAAAGTCCACGACCGACAGTCCCAGGTTCGAGTCCGATTTGGTCCAACCTACCTGTTCAAACATAACATCGCCCGTCTCATAGTTCCTGTTCACGTTGACAACCGGATATCCGGCCTGGCGGGTCCACGAGTTCATGAAGTCCACGACTGACAGTTCTCCCAGGTTCGAGTCCGACTTGACCGCCGTTGACATCGCTGCCCAGAGGTCGTTCTCTTCCGCGTTTGAGTAAGTCCTGGACAATTGATATACTGAATTATTTAATGATCGAACAATAAAAATGAAATAAATGTCATCAACGGAAGAAAAATAACCATGAAAAAAATTTATTGAAGGTCGTCTACAAGAGAGCGGCATCGTAAATTTAGTACACGTTTATGAATAAGGGGGTAAGTCTATATTACGTGGTATATAAAAACAATCTTAATTTTGTCAAAATTTATACCTCATTTGTCAATATTAGTTCATTACTTTCGATATCATCCATTAATAGGGTTCGTTTAAAAAAAATCCCTTTTATAACACCGTAACGATGTTTGTGGAACCAGGTCGGTGTCTGCGGGCAAGTTTGTCGTACCGAGGGTCTCTAATTATTACGGCGATAGGTGCCTCCATAAACGCCTACCCTATATATTTAACAGCCTGCCCTCTGACATCAGACAGGAAGCCAATAAAGTTAAGTTTGGTAAAAAGCTGCGTAGTTACCTTGTAAACTGCATAAAATAATGATTAAGCATATAGAAACGAATCTCATTGTAATATAAACATAAATATAAGAGAGTAGAGACTGCACGATCCCACAGTCAAACCGTGTAAACTGTTTTGTGGGACTCCGTACCTGTTTGAGATGTATGTTTTTATGTTAATAATAAAAAAAAAAAAATTAAGAGAACTTGTCTATCAGATATCACTTACGAGTCTCTAGTAGAAAAGTATGTCTACAAATAAAATCTAACATTAAGAACAAGTTACCATTGATTTAAATATATCAGTAGTCCCTTATGGAACAATTCTTCTGATACAGTATGGTTCAGCATTCGAATTAAATTCGCCCCCTTCGTATATGAGATCTCGTCGAATTTCTGCGAGATCTCGGAGGCGTCGATGACCTTCCTGGAGACGGGGGAGGTGTTCTTGAGGGAGTCCGAGCGCAGGAGGTCCATCTTGTCGATGGAGAAGGACTCGAACATGTTCCATTCGGGCTCGATCTGTAAAAAGTAAAATGTTTAGAAACTTCTTCGAACCACGGTGTATTTTCTAAAGACCCTAATATAATATTAAACTTTATTGGCAAAAAGCAAGTACATATAGGTGTTGAAATCCCTGACTTCTGAGGTAGGTAAAAAGCTGTGTTACAAAAGTCAGTGTCTTCTCCCAAACAATAGAAACTATTATTGCTTATTAACTATTTATATTTATCATTTACATTTTAGACTGAAAGTAAATAATTCTAAGGTTTGTTTTAGTCCTAGTCCTTATTGTGCGTGTGCGCGTGCGTGCGTGCATGCGTGCGTGTGCGCGCGCGGTGTGTGTGTGTGTGTGTGTGTGTGTGTGTGCGTGCGTGCGTGCGTGCGTGTGTGTGTGTGTGTGTGTGTGTGTGTGTGTGTGTGTGTGTGTGTGTGTGCGCGCGTGCGTGCGCGCGTGCGTGCGTGCGTGCGTGCGTACGTACGTGCGGGCGTGCGGCGTACAACTCCTAACTGTCACCTTCCTACCTCGTCCACATTACTATTTTGACAACAATATCAGATCGTCTACATTCCTATTTTGACGAACTCGTCAAGTCGTCAACATTATTGTACCAGCCATTATTCTGACTGCTTTCTATAAGACAATCGACGATAAGACATCGGTATGTTTTCATTTATTTTTGCATTGCTTTTTTTCAACTGAAAACTTTTATTGGCCTGTCATTTTGACCGCAACCAATACCAGCACTGTGGACCATTTAAGAATGTGGACGAGTTAGTACTGTGGATCATATAGGAATGTGGACAAGATAGGAAAGTGACGATATAGTAATGTTGACTAATCAGAACAGTGGACCATATGACAATAATGACAAGTTAAGGTGACGAAATAGGATTGTGGACAAAGCACAACAGAAAAGTCGTTGCTTAGTATTGATGGGCTTTAACGCCTTCTACCAGCCTAATTCCAGACTTTTAAGAAAACTCATATGGTTGAAGCTTAAGTATCTGACGTGCAGAAATGGAAAGCACTACATAAAAGAGTTAACAAATATTTTCCCCCATATATTAATTGTAAAGCCTAACCCCATATTATATAACCATAGAATTTTGACGACCTGTCTGACCTAAGTGGGTAATGCTAGCTATAAGCTGTCTGTGCATTCATAAATAATAATAATGATTCTGCCTGTGAAGCCGATGGTCCCGGGTTCAAATCCTAGTAAGGGCATTTATTTGTATTTTTAAATATTTATATAACCACGTCACAATAATTATTGATTACTGTGAGATTTAGTCAATTTGTGTAATAATGACCTATAATATTTATTTCTTATTTAATTATTTTATTTAAAGAAGTTACTCACATAATCTATACCAAAATATCTAATGAACTAAACAATAATAACACAAAAAAAGAATTACTGTCCATTGTTTGGGCTACAACGACATAAAGGAATCAAGCCCCAGACTAAATTCCGAAAGAGCACACTCACATGATCAATGCCGAAGTAACTAATAAATTGGACAATAATAGAAAAGAAAAGGAATTAGTTTGAGTTATCTAATACTTTCGCCTAAATGAGCTGATGGGGCTACCAAATACTATCGTTTAAAGGACACTAAAGACACAAACAAAGAAATATTTATTCAGCAAATATGCCACAGGAGCACTCTTAAATGGGTATTTACTAAATTGGCATAGATACTCACATGGTCAACGCCGACGTACTCGACGTAGGTGGCGAAGCCCTCGTTGAGCCAGAGGTCGGTCCACCACGCCATGGTGACCAGGTTGCCGAACCACTGGTGCGCCAGCTCGTGCGCCACGTCCACCGCCACGCCCTGCTTGTCGCGCGGCCCGCTCGCCGCCGCGGAGAACAGCAGCGTCGTCTCTCTGAAAGTCAACAGTACACTATGGCAGGGCACTGGAAAGGGCAAATTGTGGATGAGCAATTTTGTCGGACGAAGTGAAATTGAGTCCGACAAAGATAAAGATATTTTATTATTCAAGTAGACATATTACAATACGCAAAATGAGACGAATTCACGAATCGCTATTTCCACCTGTGCAGGCGAAAATAGTGCTTTTCACCTAGTCACCTATGTATATAGTGCTAGTCAGCCATGTATTTTCTCCAAATATGCGAGGAAATAAGGTAAAATAATCAGTTACTTATGTATGCTTATGCATCAAGCATTACTTTTCGTTGATATTTAGTAATGTACCCTCCTTTACATAAGATCACAAACGTGAACTTAACTGAAATAATTACCTTGCTGCGATTTCATACTAAATTAGTATAAGAGCGACAATACTATTAGCTAAATAAAAGACGCTTAACACGAGCGATTTCGTCCTTTGACCCGCCTGTTCCTTACTCTATTGCACACGCATAATTATATTGCTGCCCCGCTCGCAGTGTCAACTGAGAATGATTTACCATGCACTGGTCGAACCCAAATTGCGTTATGGTATCCAACTCTGGGGCAATAGTTACAAATATAATGTGCAGGCTGCTTTCAGAAAAGAGTTATTAGAATAATGGCAAGGGTACCACAGGAGACTCCATGTAAATCTTACTTTTTAGACTTCAGAATCTTAACTGTTCCCAGCCTATACATACTGATTATACTCACGGACTTGGTTAAACTTTGGCACTTGATTGAAACTACAGAACAGAAGGATCGACGTATAGCTTCAAGGCGTAGAAATTTACCTCAGACCGTAAGTACCAGACTCAAGTAGTCAAGCACGCGATAGGGTACCAGGCTAGTATACTATTTAATAGGTTGCCTGTTGAGTTAAAGTCACTCACAAATAGCCTAATTTTCAAAAATAAGTTATAGTCTTTCTTGCTAGAGAAGCGATACTATTCGGAAGAGGAATTTGTGAATGAACTAAATTATAAAATATAAAATTACAATACAGTGTTATTAATTTATAAATTTACAATTAGATATCCTACATTTATATTTTATGTCTTAATTTGAATATTAGTTGCATGTTTTTTTTTTTGTTCATGTAGTTTTAAGTAATTTTATAATAATTATAATTCAAACACAATGTAAAAGTTGTTTTATGAATAAATAAATAATAAAATAATAATGTCATTGGCCGTCGCCATCATGGGCGGGACAGCTGTATGATTACGCGCGTGCGATAAAAATAAAAACAGACGGGTGAATTTACGAAAAATCTCGTGTTAAACGTCCGTTCTTTGTGTGGTGACCACGGGTCGTATTTATCAAACCAATAAATAAGTGTTTGATCTAACCTGAATGTAATAAGTCCCCAGTTCTCCATAGCTCCGCTCGAGAAATCCGGGACAGCGATCAGATCCAGTTTATCCAGCGCATAAGGCAGTCCAAACACCTCCTCATAATATTCTAATAGTTTCGGCGTGATTGTGAGCGCGTAGCTCGCCTTGTTAATCAGTTCTGGACGCGTCCAGATTCTGATAGGCTTGGTTATGTTATCCTAAAAAACATAATAGATTAGAGTTCGGCTACGTGAAGTCTGCATCAAAAATTCATTGGTTCTACTTGGATGGTTACCACATTCACTAAGTGAAAATCAGTAAAATCACGTGAATCTAAAGTCCAGAAGCTATGACTTTGGTGTTGCGAGATCTGATTTTATCGAGGAGTAATAGACTACCGTTTTTTAACAGTATTCACTAGAAAGGGACACGGATAGATTATCTTACCTCGCGTCTATTTCTAAGCTTACTGTTATGACGGTGCCCAATGCCTTGCCCTAGGTCCGCCCCTGCTAATGTTCATTCTTCTTGTGTAGCAAAAACCCACCTTGCTAATATAATTAGTTTCCACGGACTTGAAGTAGGACACGATTAATGCCGAGCTACGTCGTAATGAAGCTGTCGACGTGCGTCTATCTCGAGTCGGGCGAGTCATTGCGACCGTATGTACATAATACGCACCTTGCTGACGTACGTGGTTTCGACGGATTTGAAGTCGGACACGATATAGGCGACGAGGTACGTGGACATGTTGACGGAGCGGTCGAAGTGCGTCCATCTCCAGCCTGGCGAGTCGGGGCTGCGACCGAGAAGTACATTAAACCATTTTATGTAATGTAACACGCAATAGTTGACTTTATTACTATGGATTGAGGTTCATTTAGCTGTAGACTTCGTGAATCCCCAATGTCTCCGCCATTTTGAAAAATTTCCAAAAACCGAATCGACAAAAAAGATATATAATTATTTATCCTGCTCACCAAATTTCACGAGAATCGGTTGAAAAATGTTACCTGTAAACGAGAACATCCGGAGAATTTTTGCCCTAGCTAAAACAGAGACCTTCGCCTTCGCTCGGCAAAAAGTTTTAAATGAGCTTTGCGAAACCTTATTTGTTATAAATTTTAAGTTAAATAAGTATTAAGTTTTAAGCGAGTAAAAAAATTGGTAGTGGTTTAAATTATTAATAACACGGTTTACCATACCTTCCATACAACTTATTATTTATTAAGTAAGGAAACTGACGTATGGAACAGTACTTAAATATGTTTCCTAGTTTTTTTCAAATGTACAAATAAGGGATGGCGCAGTGTCATTTTATCTATAGTTAAAAATAAAAACATCTCAACTTCTTGGCATTCTCGGAAAAAATGGTGGAATGTTTTCAAAGTATCTAAAACGTCTTAATACAAATTATAGGTACATCTATGTATGTAACACAATAGAATAGGTAACGTCTATCCGTTATCGATTCTTCCACTCTTTTCCACAACGTTAAATTTCAACCTTAGAGCAGCTAATTAAGGTTGCAAATCGTGTGAACAAAAGCGTATAACCCCTATCACATAAAAATCAGATAATACTAAATTTGAACTTTATAACAATGCCATTAGGTTGCAATTTGCGTGCATTAGAATCGGCCTAAATTACGATAATCAGCTGATAGTTAGGGTCAAGGCTAAAAGATAGTCGGTATGACTGAAACAAGAGAGTAACGAAAACTGGTAAAGCTAGTTAATATAATTTGAATCTTCCTGCCTAAAAAAATAAGGTCGATATTTGAATAGTTTATGTATAATATGCAACTAGGAAAAACTTTCTGACGCGCGTCGTTGAATAGATAATACTTACGTAGCAATTGTAGTCGATTGCGAAATTGACCATTGACCTTTAGTTTGACAGTTGGCACCCACATGAGGTTTAAGATATACTAAATTGCTTGAAAATGTGTGTCATGGCGCTGTATGCATCACTGGTCCGTTCCAAAAAGATATAAGTTACTGTCAACATTGTTTCAAAAATCGCTTGAGGTATCTTTTTTAGATATACAATTTAAACTCGAAAAGCCCACGGTCTTACCTGTAGTGCTAATTACTTCTATGTGATTAATTTAAGCAATTTTTATTTGGAACAGCGTTGAATTTCTTTATTTTCATTTAATTTCAAAACAAAAGTTAATCAACCATATTTCCTTCATTATTGATTTCATTTTCAAATGGCATTTTTTTGTATAGGTCTATTTGCATAGACCCAATTTTTAACGTGTTTGGCTGGCTGCCGTCCCTCAACCCACCAACGGAGCGGCAGCTGACTTCCACACGGGTTCATTACACATCGCGGTTTATAAGCGATACTTACATATCTTCTTGCGAGGCAACCTTCATATTCGACAGGGCTGTCAAATTACTCGGATGCGCTATACTAATCTCGAACATCGCTTTAAAAGCGGGTTCGTCAAAGCACGGGAATGCCGCGCGCGCTGATGTAGGCTCGAATTGTGTCACCCCTAGACTCCTGCAATGGAAGAGATCTTATGAAAATGAATTAGAGTTCAATTTTTTTATACCAAGTTGGTGGCAAACAAGCATAAGGACCGCTTGATGGTAAGCAATTGGCTACTTGACTGTTTTTTGTAAATAATGTCAAACAATCTTGATTTTCCTGAGGATCAAATGTCTATATGGGACTCATGGCATTTAAGCAACACAAAGATCAGAAATGAGAGTTAGTCTGACACTCGCACTCGACGATTGAAACGCCTCTAACAAAATGATAAGGTGATGTGACATCACATCAAGTATGTACTAAAATTTAGTACACATAGTATACATAGTATACATTTAGTATACATAGTATACATTTAATGTATGGAAGATCAAGGAAATTGCCATTTTGACCCTGAAATATTGCGTTTATGTGTATAGTTGTCATAGAATTTATTTTTTAATAAATTGTAAGGAATCGAATGGTACCATTTTCTTTTCTATTTTTGAAAGACAAAAAAAAATTTTTTTTTAAGTCCCACAGTAAGCTCAATAAGGCTTGTGTTGTAGGTACCTAGACAACGATATATATAATATATTATAAATACTTAAATACATAGAAAACACCCATGACTCAGAAACAAATATCCGTGTTCATCACACAAATATATGCTCTTAGCAGGATTTGAACCCGGGACCGTCAGCTTCATAGGCAGGGTCACTACCCACTAGGCCAGACCGGTCGTCAAACACATCAGAAAATCTGTACGTTCTTTTTCTTGTGACAGTCCATATTAGCTTTCTCATCATTAGTCGAACATTTGCTTTCGTGACTCATTTAAAAACTCTGCATAGATTATCGTTGAAGTTAAAAAAATTTTTGTCATAGCAAATAATTTTGAATTCCCTTAGCATGGGCAAAAGAAAAACTACTCTATTACCAATAGTTAAAGACCAGACTTATACATCACATAATACCTAAATAAATATTATCATTTCAGAATTCCATAAGAATGATGGTATAGAAGAAAGGTGATGAGGTCATGATTTCCTCAATTTTCAACAGCTTCCATAGAGACTATTCAACATAAGTACAAAAGACTCATTCAAGAATTAATGTTTTATCGTTGTTTTAATTATGATCATTCATGTTTTCATTCATGTTAGATAATCTATAACATTAAACATTCATATCAATAAAACTCCAAGACTATTGTTAAATATTGTGATTGAGACTTCAGGAAAAAATAAAAAATAAAAAATAATAATATATATATATATATATATAAAATGCGTGTGCCGTTACTGACTGACTCATCAACGCAGAGTCGAAACTACAAATGCTAGGAAGTTGAAATTTGCACATCAGGTTACATTGGTAATGTATACAAGAGGTAAAAAGCGATTTTGAGAAATTCAACCCCTAGGGGGTTAAAAAAGGGATGAAAGTTTGTATGAGATCCAAGTTTTTATTTCAACTAGGAATTTGAAACTTCAATTACGGCATTTATGAAAATTCATTCCCTAAGGGGGTTAAAATGGGGATGAACATTTTTATGGGGAATAAGTTTTATTTTAAGGCAGGAACTTGAAACTTCGTGAAAAGGTATTACATTAAAAGAGAAGAAAAGGGATTCCAGCGTTTTCAAAAATTCATACCCTATAGCCGCCCTGTGGTTGTGTGACGTCACGACCCCATAATATAAATAAACAGGTTCACTCTACTTACAGCTCGATGAATAAACCAGTTCGTATTTGACCGCCCAAAAGCTCTGACGTTTTATTTATAAATACCTAAGTGCCTGTATACCTAAACCTTATTAATTATCTCACCCCTTCTGTCATCTTGCAGAAGTTTTCCTTGAAATTTAATTAATAGTTTTCTGAAGATTTCCATGTACAAGAGTTTCCTTTTCTGTGGCTAGTGGTCAAAAATATGCTCAGAAAAATAATCGCCTGCTTTGAATCGCAAAAAAAAGTCGCAACATAGGAAATAAAATGCGTCTGTACGGGACGACCCGTGGAATGCTCCTTTTACTGTATATTTGTCACCTTGTCCTGCTAAAATATTAAAAATTGTTTCCCAAAAAAAAGAGCCACTGGTTTTTGTGGATTTTGCAGAATAAATCTGTTCAAAAGCTTGAAAAACACACATTTTAAAAACTGTATTTAATATGAAGAATCTTTTTTTGAAATTAAAATTTAGTACGGGATGGGAGAAATAATAACTTATATATGAAATTACGAACCTGATTTGGCCATCATTGCTGGTATAAGTGCTCTTGTAAAAACCAGTCATTGCATCCGAGATCTTCCCTTCAAAATTGAGCTCCAATACGTAGTCCACATCAGGTTTCAATGTAGAAGCCAATTTTATAATCAACCGGTCTCCTGAGCCTTGAGTGATAGATGTAATCTGTATATTCCGCGCACTGCTGTGGGTCACATGGGTATTCATATTAGTTACTGTAGTGTAAACGGTGTTATTAGGAATAGGAATCTCTCTTGTTGTTTCATTTGCAGGTGCATCATTGGCAGTTTCCTTTGTTACATTTGTGTTTAATTTAATTTGTGTGGTTTCATTATGTTCATTGCTTGATTGTGCAACAGTTTCATTGGATTTCTGTGCTTCAACTTCTTTTATTGTTACATTTAGAGTATTTGCAGTAGTAGCAGTAGTAGGGTTCTCCGATATTGTATTGTTAGCAGGTTCTTCCCGTTTCTTCCTGTGCGATGTTTGAATTTCCTCATAAGTTTGTTCCGTAAGCTTTGCTTTATCATTAATACTTAGACCTTTCGAGTGAAGGATGATTTCCTTGACATTGCTTTTAGCTTTTATAGTTATGTAGACTTCTCCTTTAAAGTTTGAGTTATCAAGGTCTGTTCTTAGTTTTAAGCGGTAGAAGCTGGGGACCACGGCTGAGGGGAGGCGGAGGTCAGGAGACGGTGGTCCGTTGTGACCAAAAGGTTCAGCTTCGTTCCAGAAGTCATTGGTACCGACAGATTGTGACAACTGAAAAAAATAAAAACAGATTGTTTTGCAGATGTTCCAATCAACTTTAAATAGGTAGTATACTTCTTCAACTCTTAGCTCTCTGAAATGTCAACCTCTAACTCCCATTCATGATTCATATAATTTGCATGAAATTGCATCAGCAATATCGTGACGATAGGAAATTAGTAACTTTTCTATAAATTGCGACGATTGAAGTTGAATCATTATACTCTGTACCTTTAGGTATTTAGATAAAAGAAAACAAAATCTACCCTCAAATGGCTCCTTAAGCCAGTTGAGGTTAGATGAAGACATTACTGATCAAATAATGTAGGTTTAAGTCAGGTTGTTCAGTGACAGATCCAGGCGCTTTTGTATTTGGCTGGGTATAGTTTAAGATTGTATGTAAAAATCTTAATAAATTATTAACTGTTCATCTACCAGCTTATGACAAATGGTTTTTTTTAGTAAATAAGTGCCATTAGTTTAGATAAGCTAAGACTTAGAGGAAGAACGTGAGCTTTCATTGCGATATCTATATCAGAGCTGGTAGCAACATTTAAACTTAATTTTACAATTTAAATTGTGTTCAAACCAATAAGGACACAGGAAATGTAAACATATATCAGTTTTATTACATTCTTTTAGTGACTATACCAACTTACAATCTCATTTCCATTAATAAATGCCGTGTTTAATAAAACTAAGACGATACACACTTTAAAGCACATTTTTACTTAACAATTAAGATATTATCACAGAAAATAAATGCACGATAGAAACACGAGCCTAAACTTATTGAAAGAGTTTCATTTTAAATAAATTTGCTTATTATTGACTAGTAAAATAAATAAATTTCAAAATCACGCTATTTCGCGCAGACTGTCAATGTCAATATTGTCATCTCAGCGAACTGTCATAATGACGTAATATTTTTTTAAAAGCTCGAGCGAAGTTCTAAACAATTTAAGCTGCCGACCGCGAAATGTGAACGATAATTTAAAACTGCCGGAATCATTCTCAATAAAGATAATTTTGTTTGTATATTTTTTAAAGTAATTTGTCTGATAGTGCGTCTTCGGGTAGGGTTCTGTAGTCTAATTCAAAACTATTATGCTTAGTTCCACGGGACATTTTAAACCGAAACTACTAAGTAGGTCTTCTTTTCCAAGCGCAGAATTATAATTTGTCTTTGTTTTTGTTTGTTACAAATATGACCATTCGAATAAGAGGCATCAGCGGTTACAAGGTACTGAGGGCCTACCACCAACAACTCTCTGTCGCTCAAATATCATGCAAGAGCGATAGAGAGGCTGATAAGAATTTTCGGTGTTGGCGGTACGATTGCCTAAGTAACCTTTCCTACTCGGCCACGGAACCCTTGACTAAGCCATTAACCTGACACGTTCTTGACCCATTATCTATTTAAGTTCTGAACCAATTTAAGCAAACGATAAGAACTTAAAGATAACAAAATGAGACCATTATTACCTTAAAGTATGTAATAAAGTACACTATTATGCCGACTAGGGTCGTCACCAAAACCGCGCAGAGGATGAAAGAGACGCAGATACAAGTTGTGACGAAGATGCCTCCTTTTCTCTCATATTGAATGTTGTCTTGGTTGTGGGACTCGAACGCCAAGAACTGATTGCGGCTGTTGGACAGGCTCATGGCAACGAATCATTCTGGAAACATAAAGATGTAGATAGATTATGAAAAAGTTTAGTTGGAAAGTAGTAAGAAAGAAGTAGGTGAAGTATAACAGAAGCAGGGTTTGTCCCGAGACCATTTTAAGGATTCTGTATAGTTAACTGGTTGGGGCTATAATATAACCCCGGGACAGCAATGCAATGGGTTGTAAATAAGCAAATAGGATATGCAACACGATCATTTGGGCAAATGTGACTGAAATAAGTGGGTCCGGCATTGAGGTGACGTGACTGTACTTTCGGAATAAGGGTACTCTAATTATTTAACATAAATGAAATTAAAAATTACACATGGTTCGATGATCGAACTAAGTGAAATTGTTATAGTCCCTATTGATTAAATGATCGACTGAAATGGAATTTAAAAATTCCTCGCTGTTCGAACTAAGTGAAATATAAAAATCTTTATAGTACGAGTACACGAAAGTACGAGGACAGCGAGGAATTAAAATTCTTTGTCCTCCCACATATCGGACATCGGACAATGCTGTCCGACCACGCGGCCGGAGGGGCACGATTAACTATGAAGGCCTACATACGTAGTGGAATCAGGCATTTCTATTAGCGTTCATGTAATTATTTTTATTTCCGCGCGCACTGCTCCACAACTGCCATTGGTAGTATCTATAAATGGGGTGCCCTTGATCACCTCTTTAGAGAGACGAGCTGGCTGCTGGCTTTGTCTGGGCCAATTCCATCACACCACAGCAAGGGTGTCGCCAGCCGATGGACCAGGCATGGGCAAGATAATACCACCTAAGGCCTACTAGAGGGGAGGAGGGGCATACATTGCATATATTTGGTCTCCAGGGGCAGCTGCCCCCTTTGCTTCTCCCTGGCAACGCCCTTGCACCACAGTCAGGGTGTGTTCAGGGCTTATAGGTCATCATCAGCATATTAACCAACCCACTGAAGAGCACCGGTCTCCTTCCAGAATCTCCACAACGACCGGTCGTGAATTCATCCCAAGGTGGACACTGGTTAGACTGCCTTTCCACTGAAGCGAACATGAGCGGTGATGAGAGGAGACGTGCGGGAAATGGCAGGAACCAACCAATATCTTCTTTCTACCTAGCGTTTGTCCCGTCTTATTGCCACGGCTCATGGGAGCCTGAGGTTCCGCTTGACAACGAATCCCGAGAATCGACGTAGACACTAAATCTGCCCCGGCCCACCCAAAGGATTTTTACGAAAGCACCTATCATCTGTCCTTTCAACTCAGAGGGGAAACTATTAGGCCTTAATGGGATTAGTCCGGTTTCCTCACAATGTTTTCCATCACAGAAAAGGGACTGGTAAATATTATATGATATGCCGTACTAACATAAGCGCTAGCGGTAGCAGCGTGCGATTTGCAATACGGAGGTCGCGGGTTCAAACCCCGGCTCGTACCAATGAGTTTTTCGGAATGTATATACGAAAGATCATTTGATATTTACCAGTCGCTTTTTCGGTGAAGGAAAACATCGTGAGGAAACCGAACTAATCCCAATAAGGCCTAGTTTTCCCTCTGGGTTGGAAGGTCAGAAGGCAGTCGCTTTCGTAAATACTAGTGTCTATGCCAATTTTTGGGATTAGCTGCCAAGCGGACAGAGCCGTAGCAATAAGCCGGGACAAACGCTAGGAAAATGATGTCGTACATAAGTTCCGAATAACTTATTGGTACGAGCCGGGGTTTGAACCCGTGACCTCCATTTTGAAAGTCGCACACGCTCTACCGTTAGGCTATCAACGCTTTTTGGGAATCAACCAATATCATTGTTTCTAATCCAGCGGTGAAGATAATGTGGATTACACTTTTTTTTTCTGCGCGCACCGCTCGATCGAGTTGGACGTGTGTCAGTCGTTTTCTACAATATTAATAAATTTATATTTTGAACGTGTTACTAATAGCGACCTTAAAGCAAGTGATCTGTAGTTTAAAGTGCTTCGCATTGTGCTGTGACTTACGCTATTCTATCAACAATAAGTGCAACTAGCGATAACGTGCGGCTGCTCGGTACATACAGTTGTGTTCTTCATCTCGCTTCTGCACCTCTTTCGAACGACTCAACAACCACTCTCAAGATGGGCGAACCGCGCTCCCCTCAAGTACCGCGCCACGGGTCTAATATAACTGGTTCTAACCCAGACCTATCCACATTCGACTCGACGTCCGACCCACAAAATATAACGTTGCGTAAAAGGAAGATTTCTGCCTTAGATTGCGAATTAACTCAAGAAATCTCTCAAATCAGAACTGAAATGTCAACATTTTTAAAAGACTTCAAAACAGCTAATGATGAATTCAAATGCACCGTGAGGTCGGATCTCGTGGAGATTAAAGACCAAGTGAAAACAATTTCCTCAAAACTAACCTCAATGAGTTCGGAGCATGAGAAATTCAAATCTGAACTAACTGAACTGACTAAATCTATGGAATTTCACTCGAAATCCCAGGATGATTTAGTACTCAAAGTTGAATCGTTGTCAACAAAGATTACCAACAACGATATTGACATGGAATTAGCTGATTGTAAATCTCAAATTGCTGGATTAAAAATGGAGCTCAATATCTCCCAACAAAGGGAACGAATGAACAACCTGGAAATCGGTGGAATCCCAGAAAAAAATAATGAGGATCTTCCTGCTTACCTACTCGCCATTTGCAATGTCCTGGGTGTAGCCATCTCAAAGGACGACATTATCCACATTCACCGCGTTCCCACATACTTACCTAACGTCCCAAAAAACATCATCGCGAAATTAAGGACACAATTATTAAAGGACACCATCATATCAGCCATCCGAAAAAAGAAGGGTATCTCCACAACGGACATCGGAATAACATCACTTGAAAAACCGAGGAAAATCTTTGTAAATGAACACCTAGCCCCATTTTTCAAAAAACTTTACAAAAAGACCCGTGACATTGTGTCAAAATCTGACTTTCAGCATGTGTGGGTGAGGAACGGGAAGATTTTTGTTCGAAAAAACGACAATGCGCCATTGATAAATATACAAGATTACAAAGACCTAGAAAAAATCAAATGATTTTGTTACCGCTCATAGTGCTAACTTATAACACTGGTATTTATTTTAACACAAAACTGAGTAGGTTTAGATATGCTAATTGTTCTTTAAAGTGTAGAACTAGTACGCGTTTATCATATTTTTACACATTCACACGCACACACACATTGTTTACATTCCTCACTATATATATTTTACGCCTTAATTTACATGGTACTGAGTATGTAAGCGCTCGCTTTTTGTTATTAATGCATTGTTCACGTGACCCCATTATATTTTTACTGATAATAATATCCTTACGCACTCAGATTGCACTTGGAATTCTTATTATGCGTATTCAAAGTGATACCTAATAACAATATCTCACATAGAAACCTTTCCTTTTTATATCAAAATGTACGCGGCCTCCGCACTAAATGCCTTGATTTATATAACAATATATTGCTCAATGACTATGATATATTATTATTTTCCGAAACATGGTTGCAAGACGATATATTAGACAGCGAACTCTGCGATAATAGGTACACAGTATTTCGTCAGGATCGAAATCTTTTACTAACAAATAAAAAAACGGGCGGTGGCGTGATGATTTGCGCGCGGAGGGAGCTCGGTGCGGAATTATGTAACGATTGGAATGCAGCGTCTACCGAGTCACTTTGTATCACGATTCCCTCTCATAAAATAAACTCCACAGGTAACTTGCACATTGTTATCGTATATGTTCCCCCGGACCGTAATGAGCAACCAATATACCTAAACACTATTAAAGATAATATGGAATGCATTTTAAATTCTCACCCGTCGGATAATTATATATTAATTGGGGACTTTAATTTAACTTGTCTTTTGTGGAGTAATAACTGCGAATATACGCTCAGCTCTGATACTTGTTTATTAAAAGATGCTGCCTTGGAATTTGTCGATCAAATTTATTTTCTAGGTTTAACACAATATAACTTTATTAGTAATTCTGAAGGCAAGTATCTTGATTTATGTTTTAGCAACTTACCTTGTACTATATCTAGATGCGCACTACCAATAATCAAAGAAGACAAATATCACCCATCGTTAAATATTTCTGTTTTAGACCTACACACTTTGCCTTTACGCGAAAAAATACAACCATATTTAAATTTTTACAAATGTGATTACAAAGTAATTAACGATTATTTACTATCAATTGACTGGAGCGTTATTTTAAATGCTGCCAACGTTGATGATGCGGTGGATTTATTTTACAATATTTTATACAAATGTTTTCACTTACATATACCATTAATCAAGCGACCTAAGCGAAAATTATCCCCTCAGTGGTATAGTCCTGCACTGCACAAAATTATTAATGAAAAAATGAAAGTACACAAAAAGTGGAAAAAGTATGGTAATCCTCGTGATTACGATGAATTCTGTCTCCTTAGAAGTAGGCAAAAACGGGTGCAGGCTCAATGCTTTGATAATTTTAAATCTAATACTGAGAGGTTAATAAAACATTCTCCTAAACGTTTTTGGAGTTACGTAAAATCTAAAAGGGGTGGATCTAACTACCCCAATAAATTTACAATTGGCAACACTGAAATAACAGATGGTCAAGATATTTGCAATGCCTTTAACAAATTCTTTGAAAGCGTATTTGTACCTCCATGTAACTCTAGTACTCACTGCTATCGGCCCCCCAATCCATACACAAGTGATGAAATTGTTAGCTCTGTGAACGTCTCTGAACCTGTCGTATTAAAGTTACTAAGTTCACTAAACAAAGATAAGGGTGCCGGCTGCGATGGCATACCATCAATATTCTTGGCATCATGTGCTAAAAGTCTTGCCTTACCTATTACATTGCTTTTTCGTAGATCACTAAAGGAGTGTGTATTCCCTACAAAGTGGAAACAAGCTCAAATTGTTCCCGTTCATAAAAAAGGGTCGAAATCTTTAATCACTAACTACCGACCTATATCGATTCTTAATTCTATTAGTAAACTCTTTGAAAAGTTAATCTTCGATATAATTTGCCCCGTTATAAAACGCGGTATCCCCGATTCTCAGCATGGTTTTCTTCGTGGTCGTTCTACCGTTACCAATCTTGCTCTGTTCTCCAATTTCGTTCTTTCCGAAATGGAAAATGGCGGTCAGGTTGACGTGGTCTACACGGATTTTGAAAAAGCATTTGATCGTGTAGATCACGACATCCTCCTCCACAAGTTAAATAACCTAGGGATCCACGGCGACCTTCTTCGTTGGGTAAGTTCTTACCTAAGTAATCGTTCCCAAGCTGTTGTTGTAGGTGGATTCAGGTCTAACTATATTTCTATTCCCTCTGGGGTGCCCCAAGGGTCGCACTTGGGCCCTCTTTTCTACAACGCCTACATTTATGACATAGGCCAAGTAATAAAACACTCTAAACATCTGTTATACGCGGATGATAAAAAGATTTTCCTACGCGTGCGGTCCGTCGATGATTGCAAACTTTTACAAAACGACTTGTATAGCCTATTGGATTATTACACTGCAAATAGAATAAATATTAGTATCGAGAAATGCCAAACAATAAGTTTTACCAGAAAAAAAAACCCTATCGAATTCTCATATCATTTTAATAATGTACAAATAGAAAGGGTGTATTTAGTTCGCGATTTAGGAGTTTACTTCGATAGCAAAATGTTATTTTCAAGCCACATAGACACAATTGTGACTAAAGCTTATCGTAATCTTGGCTTTGTTATCCGCACATGTAGTCCTTTTAGATCTCCACTTACTTTACAAGTTGTATTTAATGCTTATGTTCGCAGTATACTTGAATATGCCAGTCCTATTTGGTCTCCATGTTACTCTATATATAAAGATCGCATTGAACGCATACAAAGAAAGTTTGTTAAACATATGAACTACAAATGTATGAAAATTGCTATGCATACTTCGTATAAGGAGAAATGTAAAGCTTATGGTTTACTTTCGCTGGAGGATCGACGTCTCCTGCTGGATATGGGGTTACTTTTTGATATCATTCGTGGACGTTTGGATTGTTCTGAAATTCTTAACTTCATTTCCCTACGAACACCCTTACGTCGCACAAGACATACAGCATTATTAAACATACCTTACCATTCTACCAAATATGGTAAAAACTCTGTCTTTGCACGCATCTCAAAAATTTACAATAGTATGTTCAAAGATATCGATTTGTTTCTCGGATCCAAACACTTATTCAAATCTAAAATAATAAAGGTTGTATCAGCTGCTAGCCGGGGTAATCAGTAGAATGCATTGTATCGGTAACTTGCTATGGTATAAATGAGCGTTTCTACTCATGGTATCTTAATCAACTTATTATATAACTAATTAAAATTATGTAATTACATACACACACACACATACACACACACACACACACACACACACACACACTCCTATATATATGTAGACATAAATATCCGTACTGGTTCTGGTTTCTGGTTACACATAATATTGAAATATTGTTTTATAATGTATTGCCTACCTCAATATTCAATTCAATAATTAATCAGAGTAAAAAAAAAAAGGTTCTTTTTATATATTTGTTTAGCTAATTGTGTCTCAGTAAGTGCTCAATCATGTTCACTAATGTATACCTACTATTCTGTAACTACCTTCTTAACTATTTACTTATATCAAGATTTGACCTTGTGGATTACTGTAATTGGCTTTATACACTTAAAATTTAAAATTGCACATGTAATTATTATAAGCTGTTGTAATCCTGAATAAATAAAAAAAAAAAAAAAAAAAAAAAACAACCAATACTATATTGGGCCTATTGGTTGATTCCCGCACGCTTCCTCTCTTCTCCGTCTCAGTGGGAAGGCAGCCATAATACGATCTCAAGGTGTAATTGTACTGATATTTTTCCAAGTTCTTCGAAAATAAATAAATTAATATTATAGGACATTATTACACAAATTGACTAAGTCCCACAGTAAGCTCAATAAGGCTTGTGTTGAGGGTACTTAGACAACGATATATATAATATATAAATATTTATGAATACTTAAATACATAGAAAACACCCATGACTCAGGAACAAATATCCATGCTCATCACACAAATACATGCCCTTACCAGGATTTGAACCCGGGACGATCAGCTTCGTAAGCAGGGTCACTACCCACTGCACGCGGTCGAATGCTGATAGCGACCCTGCGGCACCCCATCTAAGGAGGAGCCGGCATTCGTTGGTGGTTTTAGACGGTAGTCCTCTACTGGTTAGTCCGTCATCGCCCCTGGTTTCCCCCGGACTAGGTGGCATGCGTAAAAGCATTTCCACAACGTTAAAAAAAAATGGTCACTACCCACTAGGCCAAACCGTCGTCAAATAAATGCGGCTTACATTTACAGCGCTAATATCTGTCCTTCCGTAAGGTCGCAGTCCAATCATTTGCTCATCACTTGGAGGAAAACGAGCATTACGCGAGTCACATATTATCTTTATTTCGTAATATTGGCCGTAATTTGGGTGTTTTCTATGTATTTAAGTATTTATAAATATGTATATATTATATATATCGTTGCCTAAGTTCCCTCAACACAAGCCTTGGGCCTTATTCGAGATGCACAACTGTCAAATTTCGCGTCCACATCAAATCAACACTTGATTCTATCGCATGTTGATTGTATCAAGTGTTGATTCTATCAACTGTGGATATTATCATTTGGAACAATCAAAACTCATTCATAGAAAAAATAATCAAACAAAAATCAACTTTGTTTATTACTACTATATAGTTTGAAATGGCTCTGAACTCGAAGTGGTTCGGTTTGATTTGATTGTCACCTGACTGTGGATTGCTAATGTCAAATTTTGACAAGTGTTGATTTTATTGCTAGACTTTATTGTCCATGGGCTTGGGCACCATCTTGGATTTTTTGACGTACGACAGGGAATACCCTTCCTTTCCTACAATATATGGCATAGAGTAAAGCGTCTTTTTTTTTAAACATAAGTTTACAGGAATCAGCGACATCTTGTATTCGATAGGATAAGTAATGCGCTATGAACAATGCGGCGGCGAGTAGTGAAACTGTACCTGACAACGTCAATCAATTAAAAAGTGACCACACAGTTGATGGTCGATAAAGGCGATTATTAATTGAATTTTAACGACAATAAAGAACTATTGACATGCGATCTTTTTGTTGAACCCACACCTACACGTCGAATAATGCTCGCTCCACATATTCTCCTATAAACGCTCAAAATTGTAAAAAAAATTGATGCAATTTACTCCGCACCCAGTCTCAAGTTGCTTCTAAACCACGTTCACGAACCAAGTTGTAACCTAACACATCTGTAAATATAAGGCATATGATTTAGAGATAAAGTCCGTTTTTTTTAAATTACGAGATGGTTCATGAATAACCTTTATTACTATAAAAATAATACTACATTTGTCAATTTTTTTTTCTGTATTGCGCTATTACATAATGCATAAAATTGATATAAAGATAGGTACCATAGTAGCTCGCTCACTTGGTCTATCAACAACTATTTTAATGCTCTTTGTACTCGTATACGCGACCCCATTGTATGTACAGTCGCCATCAGATATATTACTTACCAAGACCTAAGTACCTATTATTTATATGTACCTACACAAAGAGAATTCCTATGTTAAAAGGAGATTAAATACATATTTTGTTATTCAACTACAAATAAAATAAAATTTATCTTTTTCAGTTAACACATTTTTTTACCGATTTCTTTAATAAAATAAAACATTAAAGTATTATGTGACTATATTTCATTGTCTTCGGTGTAGATTATTTACTGATGTTCCAATTTCCTGTATCAGTTTGGTACCAGGAAATATAAAAACACACCTCTTCAAAAACTTTGCTGGTAGTTCGACATCTGTAAGTTTAAATATAAAACATGATAAAAACACTTAAGTCAAAAACGTATACATAATATATTTGCCCTATATTCTGGTCGCTCGGTAGGGTGCTCAGAAGGCTGGGTGCATTTCCGCGCTGGTTAACAATGCTGATCCTCTGGTCACCAGAAGCCTATATAAGGCGCTCTCATAGAGCCACACTAGTGCCCTAGAGTTTCAAATTCAACCCCAAGTGCCACAAATATGTAGTAAAGGGTTTAAATTCTGGATCAAGAACATGGAATACTGTTCGCTAGTAAGGCCATAGGTATTAGAAAAAAATAATAGTAGGACACGGCCGTGGTCATGGTAGGTGGTAC
The DNA here is from genome assembly GCF_033807575.1 of Cydia pomonella. Taxonomy (NCBI): domain Eukaryota; kingdom Metazoa; phylum Arthropoda; class Insecta; order Lepidoptera; family Tortricidae; genus Cydia; species Cydia pomonella. Next base: position 2,893,064 of record NC_084710.1, on the reverse strand, counting down.
AGGTGGGCCAGGCAAGCTCTGAAATTATGCACCTATTTTACTATAACTTTGTTCACCTGTGTATATTTACTGTTTCCATGATAATCATTTTTAATATGTAGCCCGTGTAATCGGGCTGTATAATTGGTCTCATATTTTTAACACAAAATCATAATTTTAATTCAATAATTAATGGTGTTTTACATAATAATCATTAATGTACCTATTTTGCAAAATTTTCTTGCATATAATAATATTGTTTACTTCAATTGACGTGTTTATTATTTTCGTTACTATGTCAACGTTAATACTTAAAAAATTATAACGTGAAGGTTGAGTCCGCAGTACAGTTACAGTTTACGTACATAGTGGCATTAGCACAGTCGGATTAGGACCAAACTCGAAATGTCTGAACAGTCATGAAATTTGGTATGTATATACGCCCCTTTAAGGCCCCTTTTTCGTGCCCACACCATTTGACATTTGGGGACCTCGAGGAACCGCAGCCATCTTGGAAAATGTGGACCATCCAGGAGAAATTCGCGTTTTACTCTAAATCTACGTTCTTTATTCAATAATCGTGTAAGGCAACATTCAAGCTTATAAAATTCTACATAAAATAGTTTTAGACATCTTTGCGAAAAAAAATGATCTTGCTTTAAAAAATACTTGCTAAACCCAGATTTAGCCCTTATACCCTTTCATGGGATATTCTCTTAATAGGAAACTTGGAAGAATAAAAATTCCACTTTTAACTATACATTTGTACATAATCTACCCCAATATCAATATTTTACTTGACTGCAACTTAACCAGAAAGTAGGGTTATGGGTATAAGTACTGAGGATTCAGGACACCCTGTAGCTTAGGATACTGGACGGATTTTTTAAATGACGTATTATTTAGCCCTAAACCTTTTTCTTCCGTTAATTTTAGTAACTTTGTATTGCATAGCACTTGTATACTAACTGTGGATCTACTGATGTCTGTTTTACTGTACTCCGCTCAATAGTTTAGGCGCTAGAAGAAAAAATATGATTTCATATTCGGAGTCCTCTCAAGGCGGCTGTATTGATTTTTCTTTAATAGAACAAGAAAATTAGGTTGTGAATGGCAAGAGGAATCTAACGATACGTCATTTAAAAAAATCCGTCCAGTATCCTAATACCTAGCTACTGGGTGTACTGAATCATCAGTACTTACACCCATAACCCTTCTTTCTGGTTTAGTCACAGTAGAGTAAAATGTTAATATTGGGGTAGACCACGTACAAATGTATAGTTAAAAATAGAATTCATATTCCTCCGAGTTTCCTTTTAAGAGAATGTCCCCTGGAAGTGTATAAGCGTTAAACTTAGATTCAGCAAGTATTCTCTATAACAAGATGTATTGTTCTGCAAAGATATCGAGGACTTTTTTGTGTAGAATTTAATAAGTTTTAATGTTGACTGTTGTGTTGATGGTACACATTTTCCAAGATGGTTCGGATTCCTCGAGGTCCCCAAATGTTAAATGGTTTGGGCATGAAAAAGGGGCCTTTAATTTATATACATAATAAATTTCATGACTGTTACAGAGATTTCGAGGTTGGTCCTAATCCGATTATGCTACATTGTGCGTCCGCAGCAAATTCGGTTCTCCATACAAATGTAGTTACGCTCTCATTTTAAAATGACTTGCTAGATTGCTCTGAAACTTTGTACTTACAATAGGATATGGTATGTCTATGCCTATAATTAATTTAAAACATAAATGTGAAATGAGAGCCAATTAAGTTCAATATTAAGAATATGTGTCGTTGTTGACTCGCCGACAACGGAATTGAGATCTATATGGGTGCCATGTTCTGTGCTGTGTAGAAAATCCTGAAATTATAAAGGATTTGTCTTGGCTAGTTTTTACGTATAGGCTACGTATCACCGAAACGTCACAAACACCACGAAGGTTCGGCTTGTACGGGCCCTCGTTTTTCCTATATTCTTATACGCTGCGGAGACCTGGACTATCCGAAAGACAGAGGAGAAGACGATAGACGCCCTAGAAATATGGTGCTGGAGGAAAATGCTGGGGATATCCTGGACCGAGTTTCGGACTAATGTCTCCATCCTTAAAGAACTCCGTATCAAGCAGCGCCTTTCGACTCTCGTAAAGACCCGCATACTCAGTTTTTTCGGTCACGTCTCGAGGAGGAACAACGACTCCATAGAGCGTCTAGTGGTGCAGGGTAGAGCAAACGGAAAAAGACCGCGCAAAAGGCCACCTATGCGATGGACTGACCAAATCAAATCTGCCATGAAGGGTCCCCTGAACGCATTTGCCAGAATGGCCCCCAACCGCGAAAAATGACGAGAAATCGTACGGCAAGCAACATCTGCGCCTGATATCAGGAGTTGACCACGACGCTCTGCAAAGAGTACAACGACAAAGAAGAAGAAGACGTATCATATTTGTCTAAAATTTGGTTTGTTGGTACACACACAAGGGATAGTCTCTAGCTAGGTACGGGGTGCCACACTCGTCAGCGCGACGGCGATATTTTTTACCTTTTACCTAAAAATCTCAAATTTGTGTACGGGCTCAGCTCCTGTTTCGTCTTAAGCCTGAATTTAACAGATTCTGACTCACAGGGGGCTTTGAGCATGCTGTTGCGTTCGTTTTCAAATTTTGAAAAAAAGAACTAGCCTAACAACACAATAAATGCTTGTTTTTCCGCATTCTTCACTATATCTCCCTGTCTCACTACTATCTGACCTTCTAACCCAGAGGGGAAAATATACCTTATTGGGGCTACTCCATCTTCCTCATGATAATATATTTTACTTTACTGAAAAGCAATCGGTACATGATACAAGATGCACATTGTTAAGAGCCGGGGTTAGAACCCACGACCATTGGTTTTAAAATGAAGCTTTGTATATAATTTGTATTTTTATAATAAATCTGTTTTCTTGTTGACATTTTGTGGTATTGTATTGCTTTATGTTAATTGTCAAGATATTTCTTTCATCCTGGACAATTGTCACATGCGTCACATGTACGTTTTTATGATAGATCTACATCGACGCAACTGCATGTCATTGTCAAAGAGCATAATAATATAATCACTACGTTTTAAGAGACGGGACTTCCATACTAGCGAGTGGAATCAGTTTGTTTCGCAAATCATTACCAAAATGTACGACAAAGAACTGTCAAAGAACCATAGTACCAACATAAGCGATTTAAATAGTGTAGTACGCTACACGCTTACGATTCTTATCGATATCGATAAAATGGGGAGGGTTGAAACATAGGCTCCTGTCTACAAATTTTGTACTCGAAATCAGGTTAGCATCGAGTCCACATTTAAGTTGTATGTTATATAGTGGATAGTTCTTCATTGGACTACTATCTGGTCGGGCTTAATGTGGACCCGAATTATTTTAATACAGTTTTTAAGTCGTGTTTTTTTATTTTATTAAATGCTTGATTTTCATAATGATGTGCACATACATGTTTGAATAAATGTAACTTTTCTATGGGAAGATGTATCAGGTCTCCGTTCCCAACAAATTTGGCCCACTGCCTGCATCTGAAAACATACAGCCTTGGAAAAACATGACTTTATCTACAGTTTATATTCCATGTGTTTGCTAATGAGATGATCAACTGATTATTTCGCGCTAATATGCATCTATAAATCATGTTTTTCGGCATCCAGTTATCAACAACCCTTTATCAATGCTTTAACTTTTTATGTATTTATATGTCTGTTAATCATGAGAACGGGTCTGGCCTTGTTGGCAGCGACCCTGCCTATGAAGCCGATGGTCCCAGGTTCAAATCCTGAAACGGGCATTTATTAGTGTGATGAGCATGAATATTTGTTCCTGAGACATGGGTATTTTCTATGTATTTATAAATACTTATAAATTAGGTCTATGTACATATATATATACATTATTGCACAAACTGACTTAGTACTAAAGTATGAATAGCATGTGTTGTTATATATATATATCGTTGTCTAAGTACCCACAACACATGCCATTCATACTTTAGTACTAAGTCAGTTTGTGTAATAATGTCCTATAATATTTCTATTTATCATAAAAACAGAGATTAATTTTCTTACATTTTAGGTTAATATATTAAATAATCACTAGATAAAAAAAATATGTTAACTAATGACCATTAATGCATAAGTAATAGATAATTTATGCATTATTAATCTTCGACGGATTAATTATGGTCATATTGCTTGCTAGTTCTAAGGAAATTTCACATATTTAGTTTAATTATTTACACTGATATACAAATAAAACTACAGTTATCGATAGTTATAGTACATCCCTAGTTCACAACGAAAAATAATGTAAAATATCTAATTTTCGATGTGTTTATAGCCTGCTGACCCAAAATAAGGTCAAAAGTATCTAAAGCAATACTTACCAGTCTTCATCCAAGGGAAATTTCGCCATAAAATCCCTTTTTTCGTGATTTTCTCGAGTGGCTCGCTTGCCACATATTTCACACTTAGTAAACCGTTTTCTCGCTGGCATTGTAACAAACTCGCTCTTTACTCTGATCACGGTTGACTATTTTCGATTTTTGCACTAAATAATAAAGAAATTACACGAAATACCCGAACAAAACATTGAAGCCTTCAAAACAAACAAAGCAATTAGGCTGATAGTAGACTTGATGTAAACTTGACAGAATAAATAGCACTGACGTTTTCTTTTTCTTCGTTGGCAATAATTTGCGAAACAAATTCCATACAAAACTTTTTTCTTCCTAGTTGCGTCAGCCTGATCGGAATTTGGCAGCTAACTCCATCTTGCGTCCAGTAGAAGAATCAAAATCGTACAGGTAAAACTACTCTCTGCCTTAGGATCCCCTTTTAAATGTCATAAATCCAAACATGGCAGCCATACCCATCGACAAAAAAGTCTACCGTTGATCTAATTTCATTTGACAGTTAACTAATACGTATTCGACACGCTTATATTTGACAACTAGAATCCTGACTAGAGCTGGGACTGCGTACCAAAAGTACGTCTGTGTTACTCGTACCAAAAGTACGTCTAAAATACCAGTTTTACGAGTATGACCCCCAATAGGCAGTTTACGTATTTGCCGTGCTTAGGCGTCTTACAAATAAGGATTATTTATACAAATATCGACTTATTATTTCGGTAAGGGTCGGAAATATGGTGACGTTTTGAGTGAAGGCTATGAATCTATTGTCATATTTTTGTTATATATTATTACATTATTTTTAGATACAACAGACACCCAGACGACTATCTGTTAACAAAATTTTATTTTACCTAAAGTAACGGTAAGAATGGAGGTACGAGGTGATAAAAGTTTCATATTTGTTAAATTTCAGAAATCAAAGTCCGTACTTTTAAATACTCGACAAGCTAAAAGTAGTCTATTACAAATAACCTGTTCCAAAAACTATTCCGGTACAACGCCCCGCCTCTAGTGTGGATATTGTTCACTGACAGGTGGTGATAATAGCAATTCGACAAGTCACAATATTTCTCACATCAAATGGAAATCAACACGAAACGTCACTTTTAGCATGTCGAATAAGGGCCCTTATTGAGCTTACTGTGGGACTTAGTCAATTTGTGTAATAATGTCCCATAAAAACAAGAAAAAAAAAAGCACAGGAAATACAGGAAACTTTAATATTGAAAAGGAAAAATTAGATCCCGTTACAAAAATATGTGAAGTTTCTGTTTTTATTTTCATGTGGATATTTCGTGGATCACATCAGTTATCGTTATCTTTTCAACAACTGGGGAAATGCATATGTGAGAGAGAGACGAATGCTTTAATTTAAACAAAACTGGCACAAAATAAGTAATAGTGCTATCGTACAGAAAATAAACTTCCTACAAAACCGAAGTTTGCGAGCGTTTCAGGGACGAAACATGCTGTCCCTTTCTTATGTATTGTAACGCTTTCGCCTATTTAGGGTTGTCAAAATTCAAGTCATTATCTTATCTGTGGATGGTGGTCGTACACGCAAAGGGACGTCAAGTTGTGCCAACCTTAATAATTGCTCGGACCAATGCTGAGTCGAACGGAGTCAGGAATGCCCGAAAGGAACAGTTACGCCCCCCTGCTGCTGGATGAAGGGATGTACGACCGCGGGGTGGTGGAGGTCGTTTGGGACGTATTTTGGGGGAATTATACGCAATGGGTGTCTCTTGATGGACATGAGATGATGATAGGAAACCAAAGAGAATTAAGAAGACCAAGAGTGCTCACTCCATACAACGGTTTTGTAACCATAAATACCATTATTTTCATAGTCTACATATAGTGTCAAGTAGCGGAACTCTCAGTACTGCTGCTCGACAATAGATGTCGCGGCAAACAAAAAGTCTGATGCTCAACGATTTTCCGCTAATATTATAACCAGAGTAAGCGTAGGAGTTGAAAATAGATTTCCGGTTACTCTGGTTATAATATTAGCGGAAAATCGTTGAGCATTACACTTTTTGCTTGCCGCGATATCTATTGTCGAGTAGCAGTACTGAGAGTTCTGCTATTTGACGCTAGATGTAGACTACGAAAATAATAGTATTTTGGTAACAAAACGGTTGTATGGAGTGAGCACTCTTGGTCTTCTTAATTCTCTTTGATAAAACTTAGTATTTATTCTATTTAATAGGCATCTCCTAATCACCTATTGAAATGCGTGTTTTTCACTTGAACGAATTCAATCTTCCACATACATGACCACAAAGACAGAACAACATAATGCTTAAAGAATTGTACGGCATTTAAGATCTTTTATCACTAAAGCGTTTTCACATCTGAGGTGTTCGAAAAGGTTGTATTTATATTACAGGGCCGTTATGCAATTTATAGAGGCATCAGTTTGATTCTTATTAATATGATGTTAAAGTTCAATTTCGATGAATATTCGTGAAATGAGATCAATATAACACATGTGGCGTTTTGGTAGTGGATTTGTGTGTGACCAATGTGTAGCGATAAGCTGCGATTAGTCGAGTATTTCCAATCACGATTATTTTCATAGAAATATTGATCTCATATTTGGTAGATGCGTCAACCATGAATTTATAAACCATAATAAAATAATTGACCGAGCAGTAGGTCTTTGTTTCAGATTGGGCAAAAATACTTTCGTATGTCCGGATGTTCTCCTCTGCAGGTTGCATTTCTCAATCGATTCCTCGTGAAATTTTGTGAGCAGGTTCAGTAGTTAGATACCAACACAACAGCGACAGCTGACAATTTCTCTGTAGTTTCGTTTTGTGGAATATGTTCAAAATGGTAGAAATTGGCATGCAGGACTTAAGCGTCAGTAGGTTATATGGCACTTAAAACCATCATTGTGAGTTCACTTTGTATTTTTTAAGATTATGAAGCTTATCGCGAGGTCTACAGCTCAGAGCGACTAATACACGGGCTGGCTACGTCCTTGTGCATACTTACCATTTTATTGAGTAAGCATCCGGGTTTTTTTATCCCATACCCTTGTATTTATTCCATTGCTATAATAGCCTGCCTCACTTTAGTATCCACAGTGTTCGCACTAGCTAATCTGCTAAAATTACGAAGAAATTATAAGAAAAATTTTCAGCTTGCCTCAAATACCTACTCTGAAATGTCTACCAGCCCTCCAGCTATTAGTAGACTAGCAAGTTTACAACATAATGATGCGTTATCTTTACATAGATAAAGCCTTTCTATACATAAGTAGTGGTGAATATTTTACACTAATTTAGATATAACTAGGTAATACAAAACCCTACTGACTTTTGAGATAAGTTTCAGAAACACCTGATTCACGACTCAAACTCTCACTGATATACAAATATGTGACATTATATATGAAAAGGGACTTTGCTGTCGGTGGCGCTTACGCCATTATGAACGACGCTCCCATATTATAAACAACGCCAAGCGCCATCGACAATAAGGTCCCTTTTCATAGATAATGTCATATATTTGTTAAAGTTAGACCAAGCTAAGTTGGCAGCGAATTTGATAGCCCACACTGTGCAAGTGTCATTTAAACGTCATAATTCCACAGAAGTTTGACGGTTAAAATAACACTTGCACAATGCACAGTCTGGGCTATCAAAATCACTGCCAACCTAGCTTGGTCTAACTCTATTAAGAAAACAAATTCTGCCGTAAAAATGTATGTATCGCTAGTATGACGCATCTAACTAATTTTATTCATCTATTTAATAATGGCAATCGAAATGAACCAGGCAGCAGGCGTAAAAAAAGAAATTAAAATATTTTTAAAATGCTTAGGTACTTTTTACAGTGGTAATATGAGATTTTAAGTGCTTGCTGAATGAATTTGTGCACATTATAACATTATAACCAAGGTAGTGAGTTTATGTCTAAATTTCAGTTAATTTAGCCAATGATTCGGGTTAGAACACAATGCAAAAAGATGGCAGCTTACTTGTTCCTGACCTACGTCAAGGAATTTGATTTCCGTGCCATTTTGTACCTTGTCACAGTGACAATCAATTTGAAAACCGTTAGAGATTTTGTACTTCTCAATTTGTCAATGTACGAAACGGCACAGAAATCAAATTCCTTGTATGTATATTACGTAATATAGGGATAAATTATGTATGTGACGGTTAAATTGACGAGAATAAATGCTAAACACATGTACGTACGGGTAAATACGTTATTTAAATTTTCTTCACATTGGGAATTTCATAGCATAAGTATTGAACAAATAAATTAGTTTAAACCCTGGCTCAATTATTAAAGAAAGTGAGCTGAGCTGAGAGCCCGCGTTAAGATCTTTGTTGTATACCTATGTGTTATTTATTTCGTAAAAAGTGAAAGTTTATTGTGTTTAAAACTATATATTTTGGGTCAACCAACATTTCATTTTGAGCTTACATTATCATTGAGTCGAAAGAGGTACTGGTATGTTTTCAGCTGCTATATTACACAGGGGGACGGTCATAACCTCAATAAAAGTAAAAAAAAAAACGAAATGCTTACCAACCACAATTCCAAAAGGAAACTTCATCAAAAACACTGGCAGGTTACACAACACTATGAAACGGAACTTAAAAAAATAAAATTTTAAATTTAAAACCGTTCTATGTCACAAGCGACGCATACCCTGTTCTACGCTTATATGAAAACTCGCACGGTATTTCTCGTTTCACGCAATTTTATAAAGAACTGTTGCACTTCTTACGAACGTTCCTCGTTACGCTTAAATTTGTTGCTCGCGGAGGGGAGGTACAGGTCTAGTTGTGTTGGCTAAAAGGAAATTCTACCTACACCAATGACGATTTCGACCTTGCCGTAAATGTCTGGTTTTAAAGACAACCTGCATGTTAATAACATATTTCTATAGCGCATTGTGCTATTGTTTATCGGTTGTGTACAGAAATTTGATACCATTCATCGTTGAAATTAACAGATGTGAATGATTCATCCCGCCTGTATGGGCAATTAGATCGGTGTTTAAACTGTGTCATCGACTTTTCATGGAATTATTATAGTTTGGCACACCAACATGTCCGTTGAAGAAGGCGAGAAACAGGCGCGGATCCAGCCCTCAAAAAAGGTTGTGGTCACAGCCACCCGAAAATCGGCCAAGTGCGAGTCGGAGTACGAACTCACTCATGAACAATCATGACTCATGAGTCATGATCGTCATCGTTCATGAAAGATCATCAGCTTATCGATCTCAATAGCCCGTGAAAGTGTTACGTCACATGACTATAATGGGCTACCTAATGATTCTCAGACCTATTTTTTGTAGATTATCGATTTGCAGACAACGTTTCGCCGAACATCGTTTTGCAAGGGGATTTATTCGTACCTAGATGTAACTTTTAGTCGACTAACGTTTGATAGAGTCTAGGTTCACATACCGTTCAATTACAATTATTGGGAGGATTGCGGGATATTGCTATTTTACAATTAAAAAAAAATTATTAATAAAAAAAAAAACCCGACTGCACACAAAAAAAGAGAAAAATAAGCCCCACAAGAATATTGTTGTTGATGGTAAGTATCGCAGGTGGGGACCAACAACCAAAATGGCTATAAGTAACACTCTGTTGGTCCCCGCCTGCGAACTCGTACTTTTTTTTTATAATATTTTTTTTTATTTATAATTTTTAAGGTACCCCCAAAAAGACATCGTATGACACTCCCGTGATCAAGACGAATCTAACGATACTTCATACATCAAAATCCATCAAGCCGTTTAGGCTACAGGAGGCCACAAAGAAACATACATACATACATACATATATACATACACTCGAAAAACATCCTCCCTTTGGCAGTCGGGTAAAAAATAATTAACCAAATTTCATTTCCAACTGTTCATTTTTCAATCAAATTTTCCCTATATACTTATTTGACAGATTTCAATTTAACAAATTACCATTCCCTAACAATAATTAAACTAAACAACATTCATTAGACCAAAATGTTTCACTTGGTTTAAAAATGTTTAACAATTTTTAGTTTATCAAACATGTTTAGTCTATTTTTATTTATTTATTTAAATAAAAATAAAATATTATTTAAAGAATATTAGAGTATCTGCATAGAGATTACCGTACCAAAAGTTTAAGTAAATTCGCATTAGCCAGTGTGGGTTTTTTTTTTATTATTTATAAAAAGTTTTATACATTTATATCTCAGAAAATACCAGAGATAGGAAGCTGAAACATGAGGGTTCTTAATAAAAAAAAATACTGTAAACATTTCGTAGAAAGGCCGCTTTTCTATGAAAACACGGCAACTAAATAATTCGAGAAATAAAAATGGGGACAAAATTTTTTTAAACACGGAAATGTATAAACTTCCTTTTTCAAAAAAATCGCATGCAATACATTTTTATGCTATGTATTGAGTGGAAAAATTAGGCGTTTATGTTTTTACGATAGATTCTTTGGATAATGAGAATCTAGCAAAAAAATTTTAGTAATCTTTTGGGTCTTTAAATTGGTGTTTTTTTTTCTTTATTCATTACTTTCTTATTTAGCAAAAAACATGTAATCCATTAGTAACCTAAGAATTTCATTTGGCAGAGTAATCTATCCAATTAAACAAATTTTATTCGAGCAACGTTTTTTTAAATTTAATTTCGAATAAAGTGACAGTTAAATTATAACAGTTTCGTTAGTTTAGCAATTGCGGTACTACATAGATATTATCGGCGTATAAAGTAATGTATCGGAAATCGCAAGCAATTTATTGCAATCCATGGAACCGTTTAAACAGATACTTAACTACGCTAAAAAACTTCTACGCCTGAAAATTAAAAGCTGGTATTATTTGTAAATGTTTCAGGTTTCTAAGACTCCTTAAGCTAAAAACAATGGCCCCTGTAATTTTAGTAAATAATAATATTTTTTGTAAATAAGTATCAGCTGATATTAAGATGCTCGAATTTCTAATTAATACTAAAAATCACTCTAACTATCGTGTTTCGACCAAGGGTTTCTCGGGTAATTGTGACGGTTACTAAACGATTATTCTATGTTATGTTATGCCAAGTTGCCAACTGACTACTCTGCGTAATGAAATTCTACCAAACCGTCCTCTACCAAAGCGTCTGCGAAACGAAAATCAGCGTAATTTTACCAGGCGAATCAATAGGGCACCCTATTAGGGTTGTGGGCATGCCCATCGTGCCCACAACGGTGGATCCGCCCTTGGCGAGAAATTAAAAAAAAAACGGAATTCTACACTTGAACTCTTGTATCTGTCGTTAACTACAAGGAACAGATGTGAGTGATTCATCCCGCTTGTATGGGCAATTAGATCGGTGTTTAAATTGTGTCATCGAATTTTCATGGAATTATTATAGTTTGGCAAACCAACATGTCCGTTGAAAAAGGCGCTAAATTAAAAATTTGAATCGGAATTCCACACTTGTAGGGCTAAGATGGTCGGATTTTTATCATTTGTCACCACGGCTGTCACGTTCTAACAAGTATGTAAGCGCGAAAGTGACGGGTATAGTGACAAGTGATAAAAATGGAACCATGCTGCCACCGTAGGTGTCTTGCAACTGTCAATAACTACAAGGATTCACTACAAGATAAACACAACAAAAGATAGACTATTTTCAAAGTAGGCATATTACGAGTACAATGCGCTCATGAAAGTCGTTAAAGCTACGCCGGATCTAACAATCACCTCCAAGGAGGAGTTTTGGCCGAAGGGTGTCAAGTTCCGGCGGTCCCGCGGCCTGCTTCCTGACACAGCGGGGTTGCGTAATGCATCGCAACCTTAATATATTTTGTTGTTTTTAATTTTAATATATATATTAATAATATGTATACTAGTATTAAGGTATTTACCTATGGGCCAGGTATTTATCTAGTTCTCTGAAATAAAGATTTTAATTTCATTTCATTTTTAATCCTACACAGTGGTGTAGGATGCAAGCAGTGGCTTGAGAAGATTAACTAAAGGGCGAATGCAGAATCTGTAAAAGGGTATTGGTATCATATTTTTTTAACTAGTATTAATACGTACCTACCTAGTTAAGCGTTAAAAGTTTCAATTCAAAGTTTTGGGTTCGAAGGTGTATATTATTTATTAGTCTTAACTTTCGCAAAAACTGGCGCCGGCGCTAATGCTTGGGATTAGGTTGTGGAGCGGACCCCAAGCTCACTAAGTGAGCCGTGGCAAACGTCTGACGACAAAAGAAGCTAAGTAGATCATGATTTCTTCGTACCTAATCGTTTGAGCGCCTGAGTTTTAATAGTATTCTGTTTGATATTTTGAAATCATTAAAATGGCTATTAAAAATATTCAGGCGCCGAGATTTCATAAATTGAACCGCTCTCCATTTGACGATATGCCTATCCTATAGGTAGGTACAGTCGACGACGGTTCACTTTACATTGGACAGCTCTTAGCATAAGTATACTTACTTACTCCGTTGGTTCAGCGATCCAAAATGAAACTTAGCCTCCGATATAAGACAGCGCCACTTCTCGGGCCTGTGCGACTTCTCGCCAATTGTCGACTCGAAGTTAGCGCAGATCCGCCTCCACCATGTCGCTCCAGCGATACCTGTGGCGTCCGATAGGACGTCCTCCTGCTAGGCGACCCACGTACGCTCTTTTTACGTTTCGTTAGCATAAGTATATACAAAAAAATTACTTGAACCGCAAATTGCTAAAGAATTAATCTCCTCGACCGTACTTAATTCCACCCGCCGTCTTTTCTCGCGTCTAAATAAGAATACCTAATGTATATTTTTAGTTAATTATCCTCATTGAAGTCAATTTCATTGTGCAACCAAATATACGAGTAAATTGTAGTATACAGGATGATTCAGAAGAGGTGAGCAGGATCAAAACTGAGCATACAGTAAATTCAAAGCAACTGCTTCGTTCCATTATTAGTGAGATGTACGTTTTTAGGGTTCCGTAGTCAACTAGGAACCCTTATAGTTTCGCCATGTCCGTCTGTCTGTCTGTCTGTCCGAGGCTTTGCTCCGTGGTCGTTAGTGCTAGAAAGCTGAAATTTGGCATGAATATATAAATCAATAAAGCCGACAAAGTCGTATAATAAAATCTAAAAATTTAATTTTTTTTAGGGTACCTCCCCTACACGTAAAGTGGGGGTGAAATTTTTTTTCGCTTCAACCCTAGAGTGTGGGGTATCGTTGGAAAGGTCTTTCAAAACTAATACGGGTTTTCAAGAAACATTTTTTGATAAAGTGAATATATTCGGAGATAATCGCTTCGAAAGAAAAAATAAATGTGTCCCCCCCCCTCTAACTTTTGAACCATAGGTCCAAAAAATATGAAATAAATCGTGGAAGTAGAGCTTAAGAAAGACATTAAATGAAAACTATAGCGGGCATGATCAGTTTAGCTGTTTTTGAGTTATCGCAAAAAATTTCCCTTCATAGTAAAAAGACTTGCTTTAATTAGGTACTGATGCAAATTTGCCTATTTATTTTACTCGGGTGAAAGGTACCGTTTCATCCCTTGGTTAACAATTTAATATACTTTAAGCTCCAGTTCAGCTTATTGTGACGGAAGAGTAACTACGGAACCCTACACTGAGCGTGGCCCGACATGCTCTTGGCCGGTTTTATTTTTAGCTATGTTACAAAAAGTTTTTAACTTATTTACGACATGCATGGTCGGCCTACCAGTTATACTACTTACGTAAAAAAGTTTGAGTAGTTGGTTACTTTTGAAAAATCGTATCTCATTCAAATGAGACATTTTTAGGGTTCCGTAGCCAAATGGCATAAAACGGAACCCTTATAGTTTCGCCATGTCCGTCTGTCTGTCTGTCTGTCTGTCTGTCTGTCTGTCTGTCTGTCTGTCTGTCTGTCCGAGGCTTTGCTCCGTGGTCGTTAGTGCTAGAAAGCTGAAATTTGGCATGGATATATAAATCAATAAAGCCGACAAAGTCGTGCAATAAAATCTAAAAATTTAATTTTTTTTAGGGTACCTCCCCTACACGTAAAGTGGGGGTGAATTTTTTTTTTCGCTTCAATCCTAGAGTGTGGGGTATCGTTGGAAAGGTCTTTCAAAACTAATAGGGGTTTTCAAGAAACATTTTTTGATAAAGTGAATGTATTCGGAGATAATCGCTCCGAAAGAAAAAAAAAATGTGTCCCCCCCCCTCTAACTTTTGAACCATAGGTCCAAAAAATATGAAAAAAATTGTGAAAGTAGAGCTTAAGAAAGACATTAAATGAAAACTATAGCGGACATGATCAGTTTAGCTGTTTTTGAGTTATCGCAAAAAGTTTTCCCTTCATAGTAAAAAGACTTACTTTAATTAGGTACTGATTATGCAAATTTGCCTATTTGTTTAACTCGGGTGAAAGGGTCCATTTACTACACTTTAAGCTCCAGTTTAGCTTATTGTGACGGAAGAGTAACTACGGAACCCTACCCTGAGCGTGGCCCGACATGCTCTTGGCCGGTTAGTTATTTCTTCATAATCAAAGTGGTTTAATAGGTTTCATCTTTATTCATTAGGTGTAAATGGTAGGGTGACCATGACTGTAGAGAATTAAATTTGTTCTCACCAAAAAGTTGAAACAGGACAAAGGTGTGATTGTTTGGTGAACGATTAATTAACATTTTATGATTGTGCTGCTTACAACTTATGTGTTGTATTTATTTCATACACACATATTACATTTTTACAGCTAACGTCAACACACTTAAAAATGGACTAATTAAGTTATTTCTCAAACATGTGCGGAAAAACTGTTTTCACTACACCAGCTCGTAAAGGTTCTCTTTATATCTACTTCAAAAACTGATAGGAAAGTTGAATTTTATCCACGTGTGTAGTAAAGTAATCTGATGAAAATTTTGAGTTATTTGCTTATGTTGGCTGATAAAATTGCCATATAACTTGTACGAAATGTTAAAGAAACTATCCTTGGTTAGTGCTAATTTTCACCACCGTATGCGCTGCGATCGCTATACTTACCCCCACCATGCATTTCGCACGTAGCCAATACTCTTATATCCATTCATATAATCACTTGTATTTTGATTTTTAGTACACTTTAAGTTAATTCTAACAAGGAAAGGTACCCAACTGTCCGGTTCCGATTTGATTTATATTTATATATGTTATAGAGTAGTCTACAATAACGGACACGTATTTTTTTTAGCTGCCCAAACTCAACCTATTGGGAGAAATTGTCCTCCAATGTACTAAAAAGTCACTAAATCTTCTAACTCCTATAGAAAATGATGCTCAAGCAACTTGCTAGTTAATGGCTTGTTTGAGTATATGTTTGAGAACAGGAAAAAATAATGTACACGTGTTTTGTTATATCTGCTTAAACTCAAGTTTTCCTAAAAAAACACCCGTCTTTATGTGTAACTTTAGCGATAAGATATTATTAAAACTTCGAATGTCGATTTTTTTAGGAAAAAATGAGTTTTAGCCGATATAACAAAACACGTGCTCATTATTTTTTGCTGCTTTCAAACATATACTCAAACCAGCCATTAACTAGCAAGTTGCTTGAGCATCATTTTCTATAGGAGTTAGAAGATTTAGTCATTTTTTAGTACTTTGGAGGACAATTTCTCCCAATAGGTTGAGTTTGGGCAGCTAAAAAAAAAATGTGTCTGTTATTTTAGACTACTCTATAACATATATAAATATGAATCAAATCGGAACCGGACAGTTGGGTACCTTTCCTTGTAAGACGCAATGTATTGCGAATTTTCTTACGTTTAAGGTGTGACAAGCAACGTCCCAACGTCATCACAATTATGACAGCGTACATTGAAGATAATAAATAATTTGTATGAAAAGTAGGAAGTCTAAAGATTGATTATTTTAAAAAGTTGGTAAACAAAAGTTTTATTGTTTGAGGAGTACAATTTGTGTTTTAATTATTTGCTCATGTTACGTGGCCCACCCTGTATATTATTTATTATATACATTATTTATGTGTATGTATGTTTGAATTGTGTATGGTGAACAGAATGACAACATGCGTAACTTGGATTAGGTTAGTTAAATAATAATAAAAACATGCAATACAACATTTTTTATTAAAAAAAAACACTTGATGTAAAAATTTACATAATCATAAAAACAACTTATAGAATAAAAAAAAACATAGACACGAATTGATAACCTCCTCCTTTTGAAATCTTGAAGTCGGTTAAAAAGTAGGCATAACTAAATTAAGAGGAAAGAGGACGGCCGCTTCTTCATACAAACGTAGTCCCCATTTTCCTTTGTGGATATTGAGATTATGGAAAATATTTTTACATAATTTGATGTATATTAAACCTATTTTCCTACGTTTGAAATGAAAAGGCGATTCCCGAAACCCCGTCTTAAACAAAACAAAACAAATATACAAACTCAATATATATGTATCACTATCCTCCATATCTAAATCCCGACATAATAAGGCACTAACTTAATTTAAAAGCAACTGCTAAGAATACAATGTTATAATGACAATCTTGTAAAAAAAAGTAAATTTCAAGAAGATATAGTTTCTGTATGGTTTTATCACTCAACTGGAGTGTTTAGTCCTTTTCTTTCTAAGATATTATTTGGCATCAAAATTATATCTCATATCATATCTGATCACTAATATTCAGTCGAAAACGCCTGCATTTCAGCATTTTAGGAGCCAGTTCTGTGCAGAAAATAAGAAGTACTTGAATGTCACTTTTTCTACTACATACGTATACAGTTATATCTTCGTCATTCTCTGCCAGATCAGTTTTACGTTCTTTCATAGCATTGCGAAATTATAATTCTTCAAAATTCAGATAAGCAACGTAGTTATTATAATTTTTGGTTGTTTCTTCGGAGCCAACTATTCTTATCTTAATATTCCACAATTTTCCAAATTTTCCAATAATAGTCATGCAGACCATACAAAAATTGTTTTCCCTTAACTCGGAACGGAAAAGACACTGAATGATATTCTGGCCAAGCGCCTGCCGACTCCTCGGAACCAGCTTTGCCATCTGACGTTAATTCTCGTATGGACCATTTGTTTTTGTCACTTAAAGCATATAAATAGATATAAGCGTTCATACTAAATGGGAAACTGATCTCATGTTTATCTTTCCAGTTTTCTGCGATGGTTTCTTGACCCAGTCTACCATTTGGTAGTAATTCTTGAATAAAGTAGTAATTATAATCGACAGTGAAAAAATATACATAATGTGAATATGCGAACCCTATCCTATAAATGCTATTCCAGGTCCCGCCGTCCGTCTTTAAACCTATTTTGCCACCCGATTTTAATTTATGAATAGACCAATGATGATCAATTTGGTAGAAGAGAAAATGTTCACCGTATATTTTATATGGAAATATCACTGAAGGCATTGAATCCAATAAGCCAGAGTCCGTTTTCTCACCAATTTTTCCACTTGGTAACAGTTCGTGGATGACCCAAGAATTTTTATCACTAATAAGATATAAAAAACCTCTGCCGTCGTGATCATCATCTAAGGAGTATGAAATTGCTTTGAAATAAAAATGTTCCCACACACCTGTTTCTGTTTCCGGGCCCATTATTCCATCTTCAAGCAACTCTCTGATGAACCAATGTTTTCCGTAGGAGCCATAGAAGTATTGTTTATCTTTAATGGTAAATGGGATGGAAAGCTCATGTTTAAGACTCCATTCACCCTTATCAGTTACTTCATCAATTTTAACACAATTAATAAAATTAACACTCGCAAGAAATAATAAAACTTTAAACTTTAAGAAATACATTTTTAAATGGAATCGCTAGAACAGCAGTTCATTCAGTGCTTGAGTGAACATGAATTAAGTATGCTAATTAATCTAACAGTGATTGAATATATCACAGTCTCTCCCAATTAAAGTAGTAAAGGTGCGTTGGGGTAAGTGCGGACTAGTTTTTACCTATTTAATTGGCATGGTAGGCCATCATTGTTATTGCTACTAAAGTTTATTGTTAGCTTAATGTTTATCTAGTCTGCCTATCTAAAGTTATTACAATCGTTTGTAAGAAATCGCACTCGCACTATAAATATAGCTATAAAGTAAGCAAGCAATAACTTACTTAACAATGTTGGAGGGTAGAATAAGTTTTCTGCCAACAAACTGCTATGCAGTTTGGCAGATAAGTGACCATAGCCGATGTAACTTCTCTTTTTAGGGTTCCGTAGTCAACTAGGAACCCTTATAGTTTCGCCATGTCCGTCTGTCTGTCTGTCTGTCTGTCTGTCTGTCTGTCTGTCTGTCTGTCTGTCTGTCTGTCCGAGGCTTTGCTCCGTGGTCGTTAGTGCTAGAAAGCTGAAATTTGGCATGGATATATAAATCAATAAAACAGACAAAGTCGTACAATAAAATCTAAAAAAATATTTTTTTTTAGGGTACCTCCCTACACGTAAAGTGGGGGTGAAATTTTTTTTTCGCTTCAACCTTAGAGTGTGGAGTATCGTTGGAAAGGTCTTTCAAAACTACTAGGGGTTTTCAAGAAACATTTTTTGATAATGTGAATATATTCGGAGGTAATCGCTCCGAAAGAAAAAAAATATGTGTCCCCCCCCTCTAACTTTTGAACCATAGGGCCAAAAAACATGAAAAAATCGTGGAAGTAGAGCTTAAGAAAGACATTAAACGAAAACTATAGCGGACATGATCAGTTTAGCTGTTTTTGAGTTATCGCAAAAAGTTTTCCCTTCATAGTAAAAAGACTTATTTAATTAGGTACTGATTATGCAAATTTGCCTATTTGTTTAACTCGGGTGAAAGGTACCCTTTCATCCATTGGTTAACAATTAACTATACTTTAAGCTCCAGTTTAGCTTATTGTGAGGGAAGAGTAACTACGGAGCGTGGCCCTACACTGAGCGTGGCCCGACATGCTCTTGGCCGGTTTTTTTAAATAAATAATAATAATAATAAAATTATTTTTGTGCTTCAGTCTCGTAAAAAAAAAACAAAGAGTTAATGCTTGTTATAACTTTATAAGTAAGTACGAAAAATTATTTCTGTGTACATTGTTTTATTGTATTATAAAAGACGGAGTTTTTTTTTTTTTTAAATATCTTTATTATCTATTTACAAACATATAGTAAGCATTTGCTGGGGCCTCTCTTTACTTTATAACTGCTAAAAAACAGAGTAGGAATTCTTTTTTGGCAGGGAACGTGCGGCTGCGGACATTCGTGGGGTAAGTTCCAAAATGAATCTTGTGCTTTGTAGACGTATGGTTTATACGAATTTGAATCCACCCATGTTCTGTTAAAGCTGTTTCAGTATTTTCTCGAAAATCAAAGAACCGTGAGAGATAAATAAAAAGCAGGCACTAAGCACGTTTTAATCAAGGTAGAAGTCGGAATCCGAGTTGGAGAATGAATCAAAATCGGATTAGAAACGTAAAGGGGTCAGGAAACGGATAAACAAGACCGGGAATAGGAAGACGGAAAATAGCAGCGGGGGGCGGGGTCGGAAATGAATGTGACATAAAGGACAAGAAAATGGTATTTATAATTTTAATCAAGGTAGAAGTCGGAATCCGAGTTGGAGAATGAATCAAAATCGGATTAGAAACGTAAAGGGGTCAGGAAACGGATAAACAAGACCGGGAATAGGAAGACGGAAAATAGCATCGGGGGACGGGGAACGGAAATGAATGTGACATAAAGGACAAGAAAATGGTATTGGGAAATGTGTGGCATGGCAAAATAACACCCGATTCAAACTTAGCCCAACACACCCCAACAAGGAAAACACGTCCATAAAACATCCCACAATCTTTAAGGTCAACGGTTATCTATTTTGTTTGAGCTCTCTCGGTTGATAATATGACGTGTTGACAACAACATGATATACATATATAGGTGGTCCCTGAGCACGTATAGTCCTCCTCATCGATTTCGATGACGGCGACCTCAGCAATTACGGATTACGCCGATTATGGGCCCTAATGTGGCTGGCCAGGTCGAACTTGGTACCTAAGATAAAAAATGCCTAAAACTATTGCAGCCTTATTGAGCTTACTGTGGGACTTAGTCAATTTGTGTAATAATGTCGTATAATATTTATTTATTTTATTTTATTGCAAACAATACATAAAAAACAGACTTATAGGCGGCACTTTCATCAATGGAATAATCACGGAAATCAACACGAGTTGCGAATTACCTATTCGCACGTGTATCGTACAACGTTTTACAGTACGTTTTATAGTACATATGGCTCTTTAAAGTTTTGACATATGCATGGAAAGTGCTCATTCTCGCACGCGTGCGGGAAAGTAGCACCATATGTACTGTAAAGAATATTTACTTGCTTACTTATCTATAAATTTACGCATATGGACTTTCCTAATTGCATTATTAAAGCCATGCTCCCGGTACTGATAATTCCTTTATGTAGAGTAATATGCAATGTCCGACTGTGATTTGAAATTTTGTTATACATGCGAGCTATCGTCAAGGTCGTATCTATATCAAACTCGTAACTAATAGTTAAATCAGAATTGGCCTCCGGGATCATGCCTTCATTCCACATCCAAGTACCTCCTACCTTGGTTTATACTCGTACATAACCTATAATGTTATTCCTGAAAACTTATTTATTATTCCATAATATTCTTGAAATAGTAGAATACTAACCAAGGGCTGAAAGGCACTCATTTCGTTCCGATATTGAAATGGTACCTTTCACCCGAGTTTATCAAAAACATGACTAAATATTAACATTTATTATAATTTAGGGCGGGTGGGTACAGTCAAGGTATTAAATATCGATACGGACAAAATGACACAAATATGAACACACTATTTTAATATATAGGCAATAAGGTCGTGTATACATATTTTTGACACTTTGTCCGTATCGATATTTAATACCTTGACTGTACATTCAATTAACAATTTAGGTAAAAGAATCGTGATGGTGAGTTAAATATCAGAATGGAAATTGTAGCACAAATCCAATGAATATCAAACTTTAATTGATTATAATATAAAAGAAAAAAAAGCGGCCAAGTGCGAGTCGGACTCGCCCATGAAGGGTTCCGTACAATTTATGACGTATTAAAAAAAACTACTTACTAGATCTCGTTCAAACCAATTTTCGGTGGAAGTTTGCATGGTAATGTACATCATATATTTTTTTAGTTTTATCATTCTCTTATTTTACAAGTTACAGGGGGGGGGGGGGGGGGGACACACATTTTACCACTTTGGAAGTGTCTCTCGCGCAAACAATTCAGTTTACAATAAAAATTATATTGGAAACCTCAGTATCATTTTTGAAGACCTATTATAGATACCCCACACGTATGGGATTGATAAAAAAAAAATTGAGTTTCAGTTGTAAGTATGGGGAACCCCCAAAAATTTATTTTTCTGTAGAAATCTTTATGCGGTTCACAGAATACATCTACTTACCAAGTTTCAACAGTATAGTTCTTATAGTTTCGGAAAAAAGTGGCTGTGACATACGGACGGACAGACAGACAGACATGACGAATCCATAAGGGTTCCGTTTTTTGCCATTTGGCTACGGAACCCTAAAAACATACTTAATGGAAAAGTAAAATGCTTTAGTGCAGAAACGTATCATTTTTTGCACACTTCTTAGAACAACAACGACAGCATGAAAAATGGAAACAATGTAGATGATCGTTAATTGCTTGTTTCGAACCTTCCTGCTAACTTTGGGCCGGTTACATTGCAGCTTGTAAGTACCTAACTTATAGGTAATGCAAGCTGGTAGGTAGGATTAATTTTTCAATTTATTATTTTGACAAACGGGTTCCATACAAAGGGTGTCTAAATAGACCGCGGGTCAGGAGCATATTTCGTCAGACATCGCCTCCCGACTGATACTTTGACAGATGATAGTTTAGATGCTGTTTTTAAAAAATAAACCGTCAGCCGGTTGTATCGCTGTGGAAAGACCGTCAGCTGTAAAATGATCATGTAAAAAATACGCGCCTTACGACTTTATGTCCGCAAAGTATGCGTAATGTGTAAATTGCGTAATCCAATTATGGCGTTTCAGGCGTTTCACCTGAAATACTACATGCAAAGTTTCATGATCTGTTATTGCTATCATAAAAAGGTAATGCGCTTATTTTTCAAATGTTTATGCGACCAGCTGACGTTCTTACCATCGCGGTACAACCAGCTGACGTGAAATTAGAATATAATAGAATAGCTTGCCATTCCTCAACCCACCAACGGAGCGGCAGCTGACGTCCACGACGGTTCATCATACATAGCCGTTGACCACTATACGAGTTTTCGCCCGGGAGGCGATTGGCCATGAAAATCTGTTCCTGGCTCGCGGTCTAAAAAGTTCAATTCATATAATATTCAGTGACTTAAACACCAAAGTGAAAATTGTTTAAGTAATTTTAGAAAACAAACATACAAAGGTACAGTTTTCGCCATATTGCAATGGAATGCAGCTATTACAACTTAATGAAAACATTGTTTCAGCCACCAGATGTGACCGCTTACGTCAAATCTCTCTCCTATTCCCCTCAAGCACCCTCAAGTACACCGTACAACTAAACGTTCACGTTACATCACTGCGCTTCGACTTTGTTCATTATTTCCTAATGTTACTCTCTCAGCAATGTATTACAAACAGTTTTTGAATTACGGGGAATAAAGCCAGCAATAATATCGTGCCCTGAGCTAGATGGAAAATGATATTGTTACCATAATCATTTCGGTCCTATCTGTTTTGGGAATCCGCTTCCATAGCAAATTATTTTAGGGTCGTCGGAGGATTTTGATCGAATCGTATATAATCGCGGGTCACGATTGACTAGGCAGAGATAAATTTATTTTGGTCTTTATGCGGATAAATAAATTATACCTTTTTGTGTCGCACTGCCAGCAAAAATTGTGTTACCGTTTTTACGTTTATGTTGCCCCTTTCTCCTGATTAAGTTTTTTTTTATGGAGGATAGGCAGGCGTTTGACCACGATCACACCTGATGGTAAGTGATGATGCGGTCTACGGTGGAGCACGCTTACCTATGAGATACCTATTTACTCTAGCCTCGAAGAGATTCAGATTGTACTCATGCGGACACAGATCCGGGCAGGGCATTCCACTCCTTGGCAGTTTGCATAAGGAATGTTGAAGCGAAACGCTTCGTGCGTATTTGTGGAATACCTACCATGAAGCGATGCCGAAGTGCCGATTGTCTGGTAGCCCGATGGTGAAATAGGGACGGAGGAATAAGGTTGTGCAATTCCTCTGCACACTCTCCGAAATGTATCCTATAAAAGATCGTTAGGCTGGCAACCTTGCGACGATGCTCCAGACTTTGAAGTCGAACATTCGTCAGATCGTCGTCATTAAAAATATAAAAGACATAATATAGGAAGATATAATATAGGAGATAGACATGTCGGTATATAATTTCTCAAATACCTAGAAGAATCGTTAAAGTTCCTGCTGTATAGGTGTATTTGCATAAGTGATATCACTGGATTGTACCAGAGTCGTAGGAAACAGTACGTAGTACGCTTCGGACTCATAGGTAAATAAATCGTGGGTTTTAAGGATATTGACAGATGAACTACTTAGATAGCTAAACGTTCTATGTATCTATTTCACAACACCAGCTTGTAAAGGCTCACTTTAGTCTTCAAAAACTGATGAGTGATGAGACAGTTGCATTTTATACACAAGAGTGACAAAGTATTTTTAATAAAAATTTTGAGTAGGCTTCATGTTGGCTGGGTGAAATTAACTATTAAGTGATGATTTTGAATGATAAATATTTAATAGCGTTCATTTGGTAGCGAACAATGGTAGCGAAGCTTAATTAACCTTATACTTGAAACCCTCGCAACTTGGAATCTTTCGTTTACTCGGGTATCAATATTAGAATAAACAACAAATTTGCCCCCATGTAAAACAAATAACTATTGTCACATTTACTTGGTAGATAACTATAATATGTTAGACAATTTGTCCTCTAGAGTGCGAAGTAATTTAATGCAGATTTTGAGTTGTTATCTCACGTTAGCTGGTAGGATGGACTTTTGAAAAGCGATTATTAATGATGAATATTTGACTTATTTAATTTTTATCATTTTATAACGACAACATGAAACTTGGCATGTACATTTATGCGACATATATCTTTATTTGAATTACTTTACGTTGCTAAAAATTGTTATACGAAGAAAATAGAGCGAGTAGAAGTTTTGTATTTAGTGAGTGGAAAGTAGAAGTGTAGTGTACTACATATATGTACCTTAGAGCAATAAACGAATATAGGAGTATCAGAGAAAGCGCTAATATTGTTTACCCTTGTATCACTTTTCTTCTGCCGACTTCTAAAAGTTCTAAGTGCCCAATGGTAGACGTAGTGGTGTACCACACCAAACCTTGGTGGCCAACAATGAACCCGAAAAAAATTGTTTACCGTCTATCGTAGTTTTCAGAAATCTCAGCCAATCATGACGTCTCGCGACCGCCCTCGTGTTGACATACCTAAACAAGATTACAATTACTAACAAGCCAATCTCAGGAATGAGCCATATCCTGCCTGGCGAGGGGCCACGGAGCCCGGAGCGGCCCAGTGCGCTGCCGGCAATACACGTAAGTACACCTGGATTATTTTATTACTTATTTAATTGTTAATCTAGCAACAATTTTTTTACAAAATTACTTTGAAAACAGTGCAAAACTGTTTTTAATCTGGGAAGAATTTCAATGTAAATATGATTGTTTTTCGACATATATTTCATGTAGTATACAAGCATACAAGCTGCAGCTACAATAGTGCAAAAAATACATGTTTTTTTTAAATGACAAAATATAATGTTTTATAGCATTTCTTGAGGGTACTTTGTATTAACCATTGAGTTAAAAGTATCGTTCTTTATGAAATGGGCAGTTAAATATCCGAATGGACATTGTATATCAAATCCATAAAAAAAAAATCAACTGTTTATTGTAAAACAATGAAAAATTGAGTACTTGGAAAGTAAAATGCTCTAGTGCAAAAACGTATCACTTTCTACCAACTTTTTAGAACAACAATTACCCTATTTCAGAGCATGAGAAATGAAAAAAATATCTGCCATTTTCCAAATAGAGATTCATGTCTATACTCTGTATCTTTAGGTATTTAAATAAAAATAAAGTAAAACAATTTGTACACTTTCGGGTAAATAGTTATAACATTTATTGGTTAACCAACCAAATACAAAACCGCCCGAATCTGTCACTGAACGACCAGTCTTTAACCTACATTACCTCATGTAATGATTTCATCGCCATCTATTTGTGTATATTTTTTTCTTGATTTTTCGAGGCACGTTTTTTTCTTAGACTATATAAATAAAATAAATAAATATTATAGGACATTATTACACAAATTGACTAAGTCCCACAGTAAGCTCAATAAGGCTATATTTATCTATCTTTGCTTGCATTTAAGAACTGGAAAGTTGAATAGCCTAGGCGGTAGGCTATTCAACTTTTCAGGCCCTAGGGTATCATGATCACGCATATTCTTATATAAATATACTATCACCGAATCATCACGTGCGTAAGGATAGATCCTTGAAGCCAATTGTGGACAGGTCACACTCGGCACAATGATCCATTCAGCCTGCCTTTATTGGTTAAGTAAGATAATGTTAAAATACGTGCGGGATACGTCATACCAAGGAATTTATACATGGAGCATGCCACGAATTTGTCTCGTACAAACAAACGCGATTTTTAAAGATATGCAGGTACAGGATTTTCTGTGTTTGTGACAAAAAAATGCTTAGAAAACCTTGAAACACTGAAATAGTAAGATTGTTAAGAGGGAATTATAGGACGCGACCGTCTATACAAAAAGAGAAAACGTTTTTCCGCTTCTAAATATGATCCATTCTCCATGATTTTTTTTGTATGTTATTGATACCATGAAAAACTAGGTTTACAGGTTTTTCTGTTTTTTTTTTCAAAATTTTCAAAACTTTTTTTTAATATTAAAAAAAAGCGTACACCTCGAATATATTATGCTGAAGCGATCGACATCAAAATCAAAGTGATTTGTTAAGATTTAGTTAGCGGAAAAAGTTGTCTCCCGAAATTGAATTTCATAGAAAAAAATACCGTTATTTCGTAGGATCGCAAAGCTCTTCTTCCCTCTTAACCAAGGGATCAAAGCCACTCATTTCTGTCGAGGTAGTTTGGCGTTTGAACGCAGTGAGAGCACCAATAGTCCGAGACTGAAATGGTACCTTTCACCAGAGTTAAACACTCCACTTTTCATTACGAATACGAGGAAAGTAAAATACATGAGCATTATAAAAACAAGGCTGTACTTTCAATTCACAATTTAGGTAAAAAAATCGTTATTTATGGAATGGGGAGTTAATTAACAGAATGGAAATTGTACAACAAATCTGACGACCGGTTTGGCCTAGTGGGTAGTGACCCTGCCTACGAAGCTGATGGTTCAAATCCTGGTAAGGGCATTTATTCGTGTGATGAGCATGGATATTTGTTCCTGAGTCATGGGTGTTTTCTATGTATTTAAGTATTTATAAATATCTATATATTATATATCTCGTTGTCTAAGTACCCTCAACACAAGCCTTATTGAGCTTAGAGAACTTAGTCAATTTGTGTAATAATGTCCTATAGTTTTTATTTATTTATTTATTTAAATCCATTTAAAACCAAATATCAATTGCTTATCGTAAAAATATATACTTGGAATGTAAAATGCTCTAGTGCAGAAGCGTATCACTTTCTGCATACTCCATAGAACAACAATACCATCCGAAAGCTAAATAAGCTTACCATCAGGCGGGCCGTATGCTTGTTTGCCACCGGCGTAGTATAAAAAAAATGACCCACTTTCAGAGCCGAAAATAAATACTGATACTGATACACGAGATAAAAAGTGTTAGCATGGCAGAGCTCATGGAATGCTTCACGTTGAATCTAAAATATTTTGGTACGTACCTACTGGCAATTAAAACATTTTTTTAATGTTAATATAGTGGTAAGGCAGAGAACATTAAATCAAATGTACTGAGAACAAGCCTTAAGATACGAAAACATATAAATGCACTTTTGGGCTACTTCTAGACGTCACGTGGCGCCACATGCAAAAAAAGACTAAAATAAAGCTGACTAAAAACTAAGATTAGTTATTTAGTTATTAACTTAATTTTTTTAGTAGGGATCACGTTATGGAAATAAATAGTGTGTAAATATCTAAAATCTCCATTCAAGTTACCATTCAAAAGTATGTATTTGTGTGATGAGCATGGATATTTGTTCCTGAGTCATGGGTGTTTTCTATGTATTTAAGAATTTATAAATATTTATACATTATATATATCGTTGTCTAAGTACCCTCAACACAAGCCTTATTGAGCTTACTGTGGGACTTAGTCAATTTGTGTAATAATGTCCTATAATAAATTATTAAAAAAAAAAGTTTTTATTAAATATTTAGATGAAAGCACTAAAGTAGGCAAAGAGCTAACAAAAGAGCCCTCACTGAAAGGAGTGAACCAAAGGCCCTGAGTTACTACTCACCTAATTACTTCCTTAGGCATTTAATCAGGTCGTACGTTTGTGCCATAACTCAGGGCGGCGAAATTAAAACCACCCCAAATTAGGCAAAGTTAGGCCCTTGGCGAAATGTGGGCGGGGACGATTTATAAAACTTACCACCTAAGGTATGTTTAAGGCTAAGGTTTAAAAAAAATGCATACAATTTGTTTTTCATTTCTATTTCTCTGAAACTGGGTCGTTGTTGTTTTAAAAAGTGTGCAGAAAATGATACGTTTCTGATTTAGAGCACTGTACTTTCTAAGTACGTTATTTCTGTTTTATT
Organism: Cydia pomonella; assembly: GCF_033807575.1. Classification (NCBI taxonomy): domain Eukaryota; kingdom Metazoa; phylum Arthropoda; class Insecta; order Lepidoptera; family Tortricidae; genus Cydia; species Cydia pomonella. The sequence continues at coordinate 2,864,734 of NC_084710.1, read as the reverse complement.
TCGATAAGCAATTAAAATTTTGGTTTTAAATTGATTTGTTGTACAATTTCCATTCTGATAATTACCTCGCCATTCCATACATAAAGATACCTACATTTTTAATTGAAAGTACTCTCAAGAAAAACTACTGAAGTTTATACTTAGCCGTGTTTTTTGAATGCACATGTATTTTACTTTCCTCGTATTCGAAATAAAAATTTAAGTATTTAACTCGGGTGAAAGGCACCATTTCAATCTAGGACTATTGGCGTTCTCACTGCGTTTGAGCGCGAAACTACCTCGACAGAGATGGGTACCTTCCATCTCTTGGTTAACAATCTATTATTTCGCTCCTAACTCTTATAATAATCGAAAAGAGTGAAACGCGAAATAGCTATGGTTGATATATATCAAATTCTTGAAACATATATTTTTTTTTATACTACGTCGGTGGCAAACAAGCATACGGCCTGCCTGATGGTAAGCAGTATCCGTAGCCTATGTACGCCTGCAACTCCAGAGGAGTTACATGCGCGTTGCCGACCCTAACCCCCTCCCACCCTCGTTGAGCTCTGGCAACCTTACTCACCGGCAGGAACACAACACTATAATATATATATATATATTTTCCATAATGTCAACATCTAGAGAGGAAAATGGGGACTACGTCTAAACAGGGTGTTTATTTAGTCATCTGCAATAATTTACGAAGTGAGTATATAGGTCATACTGAGCGACTTTTACTATGGGACAAACCGCGAAATCGCGAAAAAAAAAATTTACTCTCCCATAGAAAATGTCAAGGGTCAAAATGTATGAAAATGGAGAAGCGGTTTCCACTATCCTCTTAAGCTTTCTACGCTCACGCTACGAACACTTATTTGGGTAAATTTTATTACAGTATGGATATAAATAAATAAATATTATAGGACATTATTACACAAATTGACTAAGTCCCACAGACAGTAAGCTCAATAAGGCTTGAGGGTAGGGAGGGTACTTAGACAACGATATATTTAATATATAAATATTTATAAATACATAGAAAACACCCATGACTCAGGAACAAATATTCATGCTCATCACACGAATACATGCCCTTACCAGGATTTGAACCCGGGACCATCAGCTTCGTAGGCAGGGTCACTACCCACTAGGCCAAACCGGTCGTCAAAACAGCATTTATAGCCAGCATATTTATGGACAGCATTTATACTTTTTATCCGATAGTCTCTAGCATACCTGCCTTTAGTATGTTTTTTTTTGACATGAACTGTTTTTTTCCTAGGCACAACTAATCAGAATGTTCGTCGCCACGCTGTTCTTGGGTCTGTGCGTGTTTGCGCAAGCAATGCCCCCGGACAAGGTATGTTCCTCTGGTATAGCTTCCTGATGTATGTTACTTACTTACTCCTCTGGCGCAGCGACCCAAAGTGTGTTTTGGCCTCCAACACGACTGCTCGCCACTGATTCCGATCCTGTGCAGTTTCTCACCAGTCTTCAACCTGGAGCTCGCGCAGATCCGTGTCCACCACATCCGCCCATGAATACCTAGGTCGACTGGCCGGTTTTCCCTCAAACGCTCTTTTCACCGCCCGATCGTCTCCCATTCGCTCTAGCTTGATGTATGTTAACACTGGTAATACCATGGTAGCAGCATCAACCATGGTGGCAGTGTCAACCATGGTTGACATTAAATAAGTCATATGATATGATGATTGGCGACGCATATGCACCATTTAATTTGTTACTCTTTGTCAACTTGGCAGAGTCAAATTTAAGCTGCCATATACATACATATTATAAATTTTGTAGCCCGGTCGTAATAGTTTTTATGTCACAAATGTACGTTATTTTAGCCTACTAATTGTACGTTCTGTTCTGATGTGCCACTGGGAAGTTTCCATAATTGTGAAATTTCTACATGAGAAAATTCTTATGGAGATTGAAACTTTCCATTTATCTGTCCTAACGCCTGGATCAATTCTTACGACTAGGTTGCCGAGTGGATCGTAAGCTCTCAAGTGAGCCGTGGCAAAATACTGGACAAGCTATAGGGAGATATGCTATACTTACTTACTACTTACTTACTCCGTTGGCTCAGCACCTCAAAATGAGACTTGGCCTCCGACACAAGACAGCGCCACTTTTCGCCACGGTCCTGTCGCCAATTGTTGACTCGAAGTTCGCGCAGATCCACCTCCACCATGTCGCTCCAGCGATACCTAGGGCGTCCGCCTGCACGTCCTCCTGCTAGGCATCCATTCTCTCAATAAAATTCTCTAGATGTGAAAATTGTGGAAGGCTTCCAAAAAGTTGAAATATTTTCCAAAATTGCAGAAAAAAAGCGGCCAAGTGCGAGTCGGACTCGCGCATGAAGGGTTCCGTACAATTTAAGACGTATTAAAAAAAAATCTTCTTACTAGATCTTGTTCAACATTTTACCACTTTGGACACACATTTTACCACTTTGGAAGTGTCTCTCGCGCAAACTATTCAGTTTAGAAAAAAATGATATTAGGAACCTAACTATCATTTTTGAAGACCTATCCATAGATACCTTACACGTATATGTTTGATGAAAAAATTTTTTTTAAAATTTCATGACGTATTAAAAAAAACTACTCACTAGATCTTGTTCAAAACAATTTTCGGTGGAAGTTTGCATGGTAATGTATATCATATATTTTTTTTAGATTTTTCATTCTGTTATTTTAGAAGTTACAGGGGGGGGGACACACTTTTTTTCACTTTGGAAGGTTCTCTCGCGCAAACTATTCAGTTTAGAAAAAAATGATATTAGAAACATTAATATAATTTTTGAAGACCTATCCATAGATACCCCACACGTATGGGTATGATGAAAATTTTTATTTTATTTTTATTTCATGACGTATTAAAAAAAACTACTTACTAGATCTCGTTCAAACCAATTTTCGGTGGAAGTTTACATGGCAATGTATATCATATATTTTTTTTAGATTTTTCATTCTGTTATTTTAGAAGTTACAGGGGGGGGGACACACTTTTTTTCACTTTGGAAGGTTCTCTCGCGCAAACTATTCAGTTTAGAAAAAAATGATATTAGAAACATTAATATCATTTTTGAAGACCTATCCATAGATACCCCACACGTATGGGTATGATGAAATTTTTATTTTTATTTTTATTTCATGACGTATTAAAAAAAAACTACTAACTAGATCTCGTTCAAACCAATTTTCGGTGGAAGTTTACATGGCAATGTATATCATATATTTTTTTTAGATTTTTCATTCTGTTATTTTAGAAGTTACGGGGGGGGGGGACACACATTTTACCACTTTGGAAGTGTCTCTCGCGCAAACTATTCATTTTAGAGAAAAATGATATAAGAAACCTCAATATCATTTTTGAAGACCTATCCATAGATACCCCACACGTATGGGTTTGATGAAAAAAGATTTTTTGAGTTTCAGTTCTAAGTATGGGGAACCCCCAAAATTTATTGTTTTTTTTCTATTTTTGTGTAAACATCCTAATGCGGTTCATAGAATA